>NC_141349.1:22215275-23710275 GCF_057382095.1 Aulonocara sp. 'chitande type north' Nkhata Bay | reverse complement strand
ATGAAGGTGAAATCCAAACTTTTTCACTGTAAATGAAGTCAAAATTAGGCTGATCAAGAAAAACGTTTTTTTTTAAAAAGCTAAGACTTAAAGCAGTCATTCGGATTATGCTGACTGATTATGATGCATGAGCTACAAAATGTCATTAATTATCCGAAAAGATAAAAAATGACTGAAAAAACTTTTTGGAGCAAACACCACAGTATTTGCTGAGAACATGGATTCTGACTGAGTGGTCTCTGTGGGTTGATTATTTAAGATAAAGTTTGTCTTTTTTTTAACATTAACTGTACTCAGGGAGTTTAATTTATCACTTTATCATGTTTCAGTCCCCTTAGTCTCTACAGACTTTGCAGTGTAAAATAGCTGTTGATAAGATATATATTATTAAATGCTTTGCTTGCAATTTCTGGCGTTTTGCAAGGTTATAGTACACTTTATGGTTATCTCGCAATAAATACAGGACTAAAATCTGTAAGTTAACAATGTTCAGTTTCAATTATCCGTGAGGGTACGCTCATCTAGTATCTGCTAATTTTATTATTCATTTTTATTAATCAACTTATTACAATTACAATTAACAGCAATTAGCAACATTTGTTATGATTTTTTCTGTTTGTTTGTTTTTTTTTTTGTTTTTTGTTTTTTTAAATGAACCAGTAACACAAACCGAACTTGAATTGTTTTAGGTGATGTCTGACAAATTGCTAGTAGGCTGCTGGCTTTCAAATTATGTCAAATATTTAACTCTAATCCAATTTAAACATGTGTAAATGAAAAAAACAATAAGTGAATTAAGAAATACAACACTAGCATAGTTGTAAAGAAGGTTAAAGTTCACTAAAGAGATCAGGCTGTTTTTTTGTTTTTGTTTTTTTACCATGCAGCAAACACTTTTTATTTCTTCTCTAGAGTTGGCACTTTTAACACGGATTCACTCTCCAAATTTGGATTCAACTCAAGTTGCCTTTCAAGGAACTGAAGCTTTGGCACTTGCGTGTTGGCTTGATTTCTTTTTTCCTTGGGAAATTATTCATTGTTGAGGATACGCAGGCATCATGCTGTGTGCTAAAAAGATATGCGTATAAATTAGTTTACTGATTCTGGGCAGGAAATATAGAAAGCCAAACTAAAACAGGCAAAATGAAATGGAAAACACACCCAAAAAAAGAGACCCTTTAAATCTAAAAACAAAGCAAAAAAAATAGCTGGTGCATTTTTTTACACTGTTAAGGATCCTCAACAAATTCTTATCTGGCCTCCTGTTTGACTTAAAAGCGACCAGTTGATCCTGTTGGAACTTGAGTTCAAACGGATGATACCTTAACTCGGGGCTGGTAGGGGTCAGACGAAAGCTGCTTTTCTCCATCAAACTAAACTGTTTTGCAAGACCACAGATAAATATGTTCTTGCCCATATGATGCGTAGTAATACAAATATATGGAGCTAATTTCAAGCATCTGGATGACATCAAATGGGATCATACCAAAACATTTACCGTTCAGCTTTTGATGAGTGGTTCTGTTCCCCGTGCATGAAATCAAATCAGTGATTATTGTGACACTGAAGACAAAGTGTGTGCTCTTAGCTATTGCACCTGGTTATAAATCAACAAAGATTATTTTCCAAATACCAAAGTGAAACAAAATATATTTTTCTTCTGTGATAAATGACACTTTGGTAACCCTGAAAAAAAAAAAAAAAAACCCTCTATCTTACACACTGACAACTGGAATACATAAATGGAGCCTAATTAAGCTGGAGTCTATTTATTATATATTTTGTTGATTGATTGATTGATTTTCTTGCTAATGGATCAAAACGTCTTGGATTTGAGCTTTTTTTAAAACTATATTTCCACGACAATGTAACTGTAACTGTGATCGACAGTGATTTTAATAATTATGGATGTATGCTACAAATGTAACGGTGGTGCACACTGAACACTGAACACCTTTCCAGGCACTACTCCAGACAAACCAGACACTGGACAGCCATCTCAGTCATAACTGTCATTATTCCTATCACAGTCTGAAGCCCAGCTGCAGCATTTCAATCAGGATTCCTCTGCTCTGTTCAGTAGCTACAGAAGTTATTTTGCCTTGTGAAAGATTTGTAGCCAGACAGCGGCAGATAGAGAGTGGCGTTTTCTGAGACACGAGTTATTTAAGACCGCGACCTGACTTTAAAGTGGGGCCATGCCTCATTGTGTATGTCATGGTGGAGGTCGGCATTCAAGGTGTCTACACCTTACAGATGATGGTGCCTGGGTGGCAGCTAGATGGACGTGGATGAAAGGAAGTTGGATGTGTCTTGAGAGAGAGAGGTTGTGAATAGGAGATAATAACAGCAGCTGCAGAGCTTTTCATCTTAGCTGAAACAGGGCCCTTCTTCTCAGTGTGCCATAGTGTGTTTATACCCTAAGAGAAAGCGAGTCCTGAGATTCAAAAAGGGACCTCAATGTACAGTGGGGCAAAAAAGTATTTAGTCAGCCACCGATTGTGCAAGTTCCCCCACCTAAAATGATGACAGAGGTCAGTAATTTGCACCAGAGGTACACTTCAACTGTGAGAGACAGAATGTGAAAAAAAAAAAATCCATGAATCCACATGGTAGGATTTGTAAAGAATTTATTCGTAAATCAGGGTGGAAAATAAGTATTTGGTCAATAACAAAAATACAACTCAATACTTTGTAACATATCCTTTGTTGGCAATAACAGAGGTCAAACGTTTACTATAGGTCTTTACCAGGTTTGCACACACAGTAGCTGGTATTTTGGCCCATTCCTCCATGCAGATCTTCTCGAGAGCAGTGATGTTTTGGGGCTGTCGCCGAGCAACACGGACTTTCAACTCCCGCCACAGATTTTCTATGGGGTTGAGGTCTGGAGACTGGCTAGGCCACTCCAGGACTTTCAAATGCTTCTTACGGAGCCACTCCTTTGTTGCCCGGGCGGTGTGTTTTGGATCATTGTCATGTTGGAAGACCCAGCCTCGTTTCATCTTCAAAGTTCTCACTGATGGAAGGAGGTTTTGGCTCAAAATCTCACGATACATGGCCCCATTCATTCTGTCCTTAACACGGATCAGTCGTCCTGTCCCCTTGGCAGAAAAACAGCCCCATAGCATGATGTTTCCACCCCCATGCTTCACAGTAGGTATGGTGTTCTTGGGATGCAACTCAGTATTCTTCTTCCTCCAAACACGACGAGTTGAGTTTATACCAAAAAGTTCTACTTTGGTTTCATCTGACCACATGACATTCTCCCAATCCTCTGCTGTATCATCCATGTGCTCTCTGGCAAACTTCAGACGGGCCTGGACATGCACTGGCTTCAGCAGCGGAACACGTCTGGCACTGCGGGATTTGATTCCCTGCCGTTGTAGTGTGTTACTGATGGTGACCTTTGTTACTTTGGTCCCAGCTCTCTGCAGGTCATTCACCAGCTCCCCCCGTGTGGTTCTGGGATCTTTGCTCACCGTTCTCATGATCATTTTGACCCCACGGGATGAGATCTTGCGTGGAGCCCCAGATCGAGGGAGATTATCAGTGGTCTTGTATGTCTTCCATTTTCTGATGATTGCTCACACAGTTGATTTTTTCACACCAAGCTGCTTGCCTATTGTAGATTCACTCTTCCCACTCTGGTGCAGGTCTACAATACTTTTCCTGGTGTCCTTCGAAAGCTCTTTGGTCTTGGCCATGGCGGAGTTTGGAGTCTGACTGTTTGAGGCTGTGGACAGGTGTCATTTTTTTTTCACATTCTGTCTCTCACAGTTGAAGTGTACCTCTGGTGCAAATTACTGACCTCTGTCATCATTTTAAGTGGGGGAACTTGCACAATTGGTGGCTGACTAAATACTTTTTTGCCCCACTGTATGACTCCAAGCAGACAGATGGGCAGAGAACTTACATTTGGAGAAAATCAGTAAAAGGGAAACACCCAAAAAGCCTACATTAGGAGAAACAAACACCTTGGGAATCAAAATAAATTAAAAATCCCCTAAAGAACCTGGATTTGAGAAGAGACTGGCGAACAAATAGACTAACAGTGAGCAAATGGAAAGATGAGACTATGAATACACAGAAAGCTAATTCACTAACAAAACACAGGAGAGCCTGATCAATAGTAGCAAAGCAATTTTAAACATGGAGGAAACATGAAGATGACTGGAAGCCAAACAGCAGAATACCCACTAAAAAAGTAAAGGCAAAATAGAATAATAACTAAGAGACAAGCAAAGCAGACAAAGAAAGCAGAGAACACAGCGCTTTGGGGGGAGGCAGAAACACTACAAACGAATGAAAGCAATACTAGTGGTAACAGCAAACAGACCACATTCACTTTATCACTTAAATCACTGTATTCAAGTGACTTAAATAAAACATGATTGTTACGACCCGGCTCAAAAGCCGCAACATAAAAAAGGAGATGAATATCAGAGTGTTAGTGAGAAGAGGTTTTATCTTAAAATGGCATAGCAGGTTGGCTAAAATGGCCGGTACCACCAAGGCAAAGACTAGTGAGCTCTCTCGGACGCTTGGCTCAGGTATGCTTTTATCCACACCTGACCCGGTGTGGCCGATTAGCACCAGCTGAAAACACTGAGCAGATTAGAGGCTGCAGAGGGACGTAACATGATATACAAGATGATGCCTTGTTACAGTAAAATGCAATAGAAAGGGGTTCGAGTGATTCTACATTTACTTGCACAGTGAGGCTGTTTCACTTTTGAACAGGAACTCACAAGCCTCGTGTGGCCTGTCAAGCTTCAACCGTCACCTTCCACTGAAGAAAGAAGAACAGTCAAACTAAAACACATGCTATCATTGCTGAAATACTCATTCATACACAACATGGTAGGGATAATACAACATGCAAAAAATGTTTCCACAACAGACAGCACAAATTAACTTTTGTTCTACTACACTTTCACTTGGCGCCAGTACCAACCTGGACCCCTTTTTGCCTTCAGAACTGCTTTAATTCTTCATGGCACAGATTCAACAAGTTGCTAGATAAATTCTTTACACCCGAAGACGAGTACACTGTGCTCAGCACCAGTGTTGGGGCCATTACTTACTATATTACTCAAGTATGATCCAAATGCAGTATGTTACTTCATTACTTACACCTGCTCTGCCTTTACTTTGTAAAATGACCTAAAGCGCATTGCCATATAATTATCAGTTGCTAATATAATCCTGAAGCTACAGTCCTACACTCTGATACAGATCCCTGTGCTAATTTTTTTTTTTAAATATTCAAATATGGACCCAAAGCTAACTACACAAAGCAACAAAGTTGAAAATCATCACCATAATGATTCTGCTTTAGAAACGTAAACAGGTAGGAACGGAGGCTGTCAGCCTGACTGCTCATCACTGCCTTTGTTGCCTGTTGAAGTTCAGGGTCTGGCTGCTGGGCTGGGTTCAGCTCTCAGCTTCAACATCACTCTTGGTTCTTGGCTACCTTTGTGTTAGCATCCTGTCTATGTAGATGTCTGTGCAGAGTTAAACCTGTGTTGGCAGTATTGTGCAGTTGTTTCTGTCCTGTACACGGTGTGCACTTGTCATTTCATGCAATAAAAATGAAAGTATTGTCCATATCTCTGCTGTAGATCACCATTTTCCATCTTCTTTCAATACACAAACTGAAATCAGCTCAGTTTAGGGCAAGTGTGCAGGAACAAAAACAAACCAAAAAAAACGTGTTTGTTTGATGTTTTCAGTGTGCAGATAACACAAACCTTTGTAGCACGCTACACATTACACCCCAAACTGGTTAGCAGCAATACTGAGGAAGGCTGTGAAATATAAACAAATCTCAGCTGGTAAGAAAATATCCCCCACACCGTTACTCCAGCAGCAGCTTGAAATGTTTTTATACAGAAGGATTGAGCCATGCTTTCGTGTTGTTTATGCCAAATTCTAATTTTGGTGAGCTTCTGTGAATCAGTCTCTTGATCTTAGTTTACACAACTGGCATCTGGTAAAGTCTTCTGCTTTAATGTGTTGTGCAACAAACAAAAAAATAGAATAGAACAGAAAAAAATAGAGGTAACTTTCTCAGCCAATCATATTATTATTATATAAGACTATTGCATTACATAATGGTTTATCATAGCAGAGGTCTTGGCCAACACTGAGGCTACTATTAGATTAATCCACAAAGCAGATCACTGTTAAGGACTGTGGATAAAGCTGGGTGAGTAATTAGTGAAAAAAGGAATTCACTGAGAAATCTCTTTTTCCATTACTGTGTATATAATATGTACTATCTTCTTATTACTGGTATTTTACATTAATCTAAATGTGGAGTTTTATGTTGCAATGTTTATTCTCTTGTTAAGGATTAAGATCAGTTAATGTTCAGGTTAATATATTACACGGAGTCTAAAATATGCCCAAATATGTTTCAAAGGCTACAATTGAGAAGTAGTTTCATCTACAGAGAATATTATAACACCTACTGCGGGTCCTATTTTGTGTTGTAGTGCCTATTACTCTAATGCATTACCACTTCTTTGCAAGATACAATCTTTTTTCTTTAGCTTTCTCTATGGTGTTAAGCCAATGCAGTGTCACACCAGCCAAATTTTAATTAAGCTCCATGATTAACCCCACACTATCTCGTGCACTATTATGGCGCCTATTACTGTATTTCAGATAATTTCTTTCCTCGTTAACAGTTTTGTGTGAGCTGCCGGGACCTCAGTGGAGGTAGAAGCTGTCCTTGCTGGTGTCTCCTGGCGCTCTTCTCAATGTAGCCACGAATTGCTTTCAGCTCCGCTTAGCATTACAGCCTAATGTGTGTAATTGTGTAATAGATCGGTAAATGTTTTGTGGAAAATGGGGGCAATTTTAGTTGTCAAATAACCTGTTCTTTCTGCAGTTGATGTGACTGGGAAAGATGGCCTGGTTAAATAGTTCATTAAAGCAGCGCTTTTTTGTTTTTTTCACATATTCCCTCCCGTAGGGTTTCTTATCTCGTCTCCAATATCTGCAAACTATTTGAAGTGCTGTAGTCTGAAAACACTTACCAACAAGAGCTCGTACAATGTATTACGCCACTGATTCTTTTATTCAACTACTTTTAGATGTTTGGCAGGTCAGACCACAATTAAGTGCAGCAAAATGGAAAAATCAAACAGCATCTCCTGACCTGTACAAACAGTCCAAACTAAATGCTTTGCAATGTACTGACGTAAAAGTTTAAAGCTTAATCAATCCCCACTCAATGACTGTCAAGTGCCAGTTGACTCCTACCATATGTTTTTCTGAACCAATGAATTGATGTAAACTGTTTGGAGTCAAAGTGAATAATACTTTGCAACTAAAGGCAACATAAAAACTTTTTAATGGTGGGATACAAATTCCCTGGTCATCGGATTATGTCCTTGGAATCATCCATTTAATAGAGCTATAGATGCTCCTGACATTCCTTGAATTTAGAGTGGTAGGAGAGAGTGGCGTAGAAGAAGCGACTGTTAGCATAATTCAACTTATAGCTAAGAAATGTGAAATGGAATTAAAATTAATGCATACATCTTATTGGATTATTTGCTGATGATGTCATTGTTTCCTTACGAAATCCTGACAAGTGCTTTCCAACTTTGATGCAACTATTCCATACCTTTGAACACCTGTCGGGCTACAAAATTAATGTATCCAAAACACAAATTTTATCATTCAATTATACACCTTCTCAAAAGATTAGAGATGAATATAAACTAAATTGGCACTTGAATACCATGAAATACTTGGGCATAACCTTGACCAAATCATTATCTGATATGTTTGACACAAACTACAATCAGGTGAAGGGCAATATAAAAAAAAAGACCTAGAACGGTGGTCAACAATACCTAGAAATTTTTATTCTAGAATTCAAATAATAAAGATGAGCGTTCTCCCAAGATTGCTATACATGTTTCAATCACTCCCACTTCCTATACTTCAAAGAAAAGGTAAAATATGTCAGGGTTCTGTGTGCGGGCAGGCGGAGAGGAGGATCCAAGCGCAGGACTCGAACACAGAATTGTAAATTAAAACCTCAGCTTCATTGCTGACATGAAAACCAAACCATGTAGTCTGGAAGAAGAGTGGATGGTGGGGTGGGTGCACTTTTCTCTGTGGTGGGGTTGGGTGGACTGTCCTGGGCTCTGTGGGGCCGGGAGGCGCTGCTGCGCTGGGCCCCGGTCTGGATGGGCCTGGGCCCCCTTTCCCTGGTGGGTCGCGGAGTATGGGGGTGCCTACTGGGGTCAGCGGGGGAGCTGGCCCCAGGGAGGGGTCACTTGCCCCTCCCTTCCTTCCCTCCCCATCTCCAGCTGCCTCCCTCTTCCCGCTCCATCACAACCACCCACACATGCAGGACCTTGGAGTAGGGGTATGTCACCAGGGTGCAGAGGAGGCCACCCCCCTGTCCCCTTCTGGCTGCCCCTGCCTCAATTTTATCCCACAACTTAGACATTCACATTACTCACACTCTCATTACACATACATATAGGATCTTGGGGGTGGGCACGATACATGGAATCCAAAGTACCATCAGGGTGTACACCCCACCCCTGGCGTCGTTGCCCACCTCTCAAAGTTAAATACACGTAGACATTGAGGGCCAGCAGGAGGGACAATGCGCTTACCTGCTGCTCTCTGGCAGGTAGCTCCATGCCCTCCTGGGTTTTAAATGCACCTTAGAACACACATGCATCAACACTACAATGAGCGGGTGGAGGGAGGTTTGGAGTCTTCTCTCACCCCCATTCTCTGCGACCTGCTGGAGCGGGGGGGCTAGGAGGAGGAGTTGGCCGTCCGACTGCGGTCTGGAGTGTGGGGCCTCCCTGCTGCTGCGGAGTCGGGGCGGTCTGCCTCCCCCCACCGCAGGGAAAAGGGTAACACCACCTGGGTCTGGGTGCAGTTCCCCCCCCTCCAAGGGCAAGGGTACCTAGACCCGGGGCTTAGAGTACGCTTGGGGAGTGTGATCGTGTGTACAGCGTCTCTTTATGTCTGTCTCCACGTTGGTTGAGTGTGGAGTAAGTGCATATGAGAGCATGAGGGTGGGAATGGATGTTTGTATATGTGTGTGCCTGTATTTCTGTGTCTATATGTCAGGTTGGGTGTCAGGCGCCACCTCTCTGGGGACATCTCAGGCCCTCCAAGGTTTGGAGGCCTATCTCCCCCTACCACCACTTCCCCTGCCAGTGGCGGACTCCCTCAGACGTCGGTGCGTTGGTGGTTCTTTGTGTCCGGGGATGGGCGTCCAGGTACACACCGGCTCACTCCTTGGCGGCCGCTTATCGGGGCCTGGAGCCTGGGGCTCGCTCGGGCCCCTTCGGAGGTGGGGTGCCCCCGGCCTCTCGGCCTGGGGCTCGGTCACTCAGGCACAGCTGGCGGCCGGCGGAGCTCATGGGCGCGTCACTGCAACTCCCCCTGGCTTCTGCTCCGCGGCTGCTGAGTGAACCCTCATCTGGGACTCTCCTCAGCTCTTACTGGAACAGTGGCGCGGCTGCCCCTCTGTTGGTCTTCCATGGTTTCTTGTGTTCTGGGGGCCTCTGGATGTCTGGAGTTTTGATCTCCTCCATACCTGCTTCACACCCTGGAGGACGGGGCTGTGGCCCCCCCACACTCCCTAGCAGATCGTTACATGGAGAAACCTTTGGAATACAAGCGCGCTGATCCACACAGGTATGCACACGGGTGTTCACTGCTCGTAGACCCAAATTACACCCTTCTTGGCTGCTACTTCGAAGCACATCTGTCCTGCGTGCTGCACGACAACATTGAATATTTAGTATTTACTGCTGTTTACACTTAGCTAGATTAATGCGATGGTGTTGTGTTTAGTATGTTGCTTTGTTTTTTGTTTTGTCTTTTTTGCTTGTTTTCTATTCTTCTCTCAACAGGTGATCCAGGAGATTTTTTTTTCTCCCCCCCTTTCTCACTGTCCCTCTCCCCTTCTGTTTTTCCTTTCCTTCCTCTTTCTTTCTCCCTTTCCTATCCCTCACTCATGTCTGTCCCGTCTGTAACATCTGAAAATAAAATATAATAAATAATAAAAACAAAGATCGACCAAATGGACCAATACGGCAATGCCACGATGATCCATTTGGCAAAGTAAATCCATTGGGTATCCTTGTTGGTCTTCAGACAACAATTCTGATGGCTAAAGAACCAAATGGGACAGGCAGAAAAAAAAAAAAAAAAAAGCAGAATGAACCCAATTGTGAAATTTACACTAGACATATGGCACACAGTAATAGAAAAACATCAGTTAAAAGAACAATTATTTTTGCTGAGATGGTTTAGACATGATAAAAAATTTAAGACAGGACAATTGGACCATACATTCAAAAGGTGGGAGTTAAAAGGCAGTACAACAGTTTGTACTGTAATGAAAAATGGAACACTAATGAGTTTCCAACAACTAAAAAATAAATACAAATTGGAAAATAGTGATTTTTTTCGATGTCTGCAAGTAAGGGATTATTACATAAAGCAAATAAAATCTGACTGGCTCGAAAAACCATTGGGTGTTATCGGAATAATAAAAAATTGCTAGGAACATAAACAATTCAAAGCAATTTCTACTTTCTATAGATCATTAGAAGAGGATAGACAGGACACAACCTTTTACCTCTAAAAGAAATGGGAAGCTGAACTAGCCATAACTATAACAGAGAATGAATGGGTCAGTATGTGTGAAATACAACACAGCACAACAAATTCGCCGTTGTGGAGGGAATTTTGCCGGAAAAATTTTGACACGTTTTTTCATTACACCCAAGATTAAAAGTAAACAGATCTCAAGTCCACAGGAATGTTGGAGACTGTTAGGTAAACGGACACGGATGGATTACGTGGTAGAAACACACACGGACACCAAATAGTTTGTGATGCAAGTTTATATACACGAGTAGGGAATATTTACAAGGGAAGGGGCTATATACAGTGATAGATAAAAATGTGCCAGGAGATTAACACCGAGGAGATGAGACGGAGCCGAGGTATGCAGGTAGGCAGATGACACACCGGAGCTACCTGACAACAAGGAACAAAACACATTTACGGCGTACCATTGATAGCCGAACGTTAAACACAAGTGGACGGAGAGAGTTGGAGAGCTTACTTGACACACAAACCACAGCTTCTGCAGTGACCGCAGCCTGATGGAACGTAGCACTCCGTCGCGGATCCACAATAGCCAACACAAAATCCTAGGTAGGCAGGCAGGCAATGGAACAGGCTAAGACACAAGAGAACCACTTGTGACAGCAACAATACTCCGACACCAGACGTCCGTGACTCTGCTCCCTAAAAGCGCTCACTGATGATGTCCGATGCGTCGCAGGTGTGTCGGAATGCCATCAAGCCCCGCCTCGCCTACCTATAACAAAAAGGAAAACAAAACCCAAACAACAACAATACACCTACCCACCACCTCCTAACAGAGACTGTGTGGAGAAACAGACCATTCACATGTATTCTGGAAGTGCATAAAAATTAAAAAGTATTGGGAAGACCTTAAAATGACCATGGATAATATTCTGGTATATGCACTCCCAAACACCTGCCAAGTGATGTATCTTGGAAACATAAAGGAACAGATACAAAAGGAGGACTTATATTTAGTAAAAATTATTCTAGCCACAACTAAAAAAGCAATTACAAAGAAGTGGTTACATCCAGACCCTCCCACTCAACAAGATTGGATTAGTATTGTAGAGGGTATCTCAGAGATGGAAAAAATAACATTCAATATCAGACTGATGGGATGTAAATAGGAAGTGGAAAGCATTCCGAAGTGGCACCAAGAAAACAACACAACAAAAAATGTGCATGGAATCGATGGAAAAGAAATGTAAACTCCAGCCTGTTTGTATGTTTGTTGGTTTGTAATTTTCTTTACTGTGTTTTTTTCTTTTAATGTTAACTAAAACTAATTTAAAAAAATTAAAGTTGAAAAAAAAATTAATGCATACAACATGAACATTTCAGAACACTTGTTATCAGTTTAAATCATATTAATTTTCCTAAATAAAACATACTTAATTGTCTTTTTTAGTTAGAGAGACCCTAAATTGTCTTGGACCATCTTGTCATATTTTAGACTACATTTTTTAGGGGTTTTGGGTTCCTTTTTGAAAAATTTTGATAAATTAGAAACTATCTCAGTATGATGCTGAAAATCAAGTTCATGCAATCATTACTTCTGTGTGAGTCTCACGTTATGCTAACACATTAGAGTTCTTCTTCTAGACCGGTGTCTTTTTGAACACCGAAACTGTAATAGCTGAGATAAAGAGCATTTGCGTTGCCAAGAAAAGCTTTGACATTCAAAACAAAAGTTTTGGTGAAAAATCTATTATCTGCTTCATCTGTGAAGTTTTTACCTCCACGGCAAATGCCAACTGAATTTAGGATCAAGCGACAAAAATGTGTATAGATACAGGTGGTCGAAAGACTTACCCAGTGACTCCTCTTAAACCACTATGGGCTAAACTACACAAGATTTGCCATCTTCAGCACGCTCACGTGACTTTTGGGTGTTCAGAAGTAATATAACAGTTGTTATAACACTAAAATGATAAAATAATGAGAATACAGACAAGGTCATGTAAAAAAAGCATACCACCCCACTTTTAGAGACATAAGCCTTAAGATGCAAAGTGTTACACTTTCCATGTCTGTGAAAATGTGAACGCTCATCCGGGTCAGAGTGATTTAAATTCTGCCGTCACGCCATGAGCTCAAGTCTCTGTGTGGATGTCTGCATATTGCAGCATAGAGATAGTAAGCTACAGTACACAAACTCTGCTTGTGTCCACCAGGCAAACTTCAAGCAAACATAAAAAAAAGGTTTACAGGGAATGACAATCCATGTCCGCAACACAAACCAAAGAAAAACAGCCATGTTATTTATAGTTATTTTCTTTTCCAGCTGACTGTCTTGCTATTTGTTTGTCACATACTGGTTTAGCACATATTTTGACTCTTTACGTGTTTTTACCCAACTCTTTGCTTCATTCTGAGTTTGTTGTTATGTCACACCTCCTGTGGTTAATGAGCATCTCATGTTAGTCACTAAACACTTTGTGGCATTGGGCCTGTGGCTTGCAGGCTTGCTCACTAAATCATCTCAGAGCATATTTTTTTTTACTCAAATAATAGATATTCCAACATAAAAGTAGACATTTATCTGTGGTTTTTAAAAACGTTCTTTCATAGTGACACAAATCGGAAACCTATATTCTTAAAGCTGAGTTACTTTACATCCATTCGTGCATTTTTAATGATCACTAATTTAAATTGCTGACTTGGTTTAAAGAAGAGATTATAGCCTTTGTGGTGTCTCACTGCCATACCTAGAAGTATTCTTTCTTCATTCAGAGTGAAAAGAGAGTCAAATTCATATTAATAAAGCTATTACAAACCTGTACACGCACCAGATGCAAGGATACATTAGTATATATATAATACATGTTATCAAATTTGTTTCAATTTTGCATATGATTGAGTTGCAGACTTAAAATTTTCAGATGACTGAATCTCTCAGACAATCTTAAACTGCAACCAGTTTATATGCAAAAAAACTATCCGGTTGTTCAGTCTGACGTCACTAGCCGTGTCTGGACCTAAACTCCGCTGCAGGTCCATATATCAAACGATCACTGTGGCATTACTGAGAGTTAAAACACTGTCTTAAGTCTTTCATCTTTAATAAAATGATCAACTCTCTTTTCCCTGGTTCTGCTCTACCAGGTGTAACAATTGAGTTTAACATCCAGGCATCCATGAAAACGGAATTTATGACATTTAACGGAGTTAGAAGTTAGCAGGGAGTTAGCTCGCTAGCTTCTATCTAAATACAATATAGCATGTCCTGACTGCGGGGTTTTGGAAACAAATTAAAACGTACAGCTCTGCTATCACTTCCAGCATAAATGAAGACGGAAAACTAAACAGCAGTGACGTTTGTAGGGTTACTGAAGTTTGGCTAGCTGGTATATAATGATGTGCTACGTGACCACTAGCGACACAGCTATGTTAGCATAATATAAACAAGCTAACTTTTTTCCCACTCGATAAAACTTAACGTGAGTGTTCTCGGTGGTCAGGAACAAATGTAATCGCATGGCAGGATGCTGTAAAAGGACCAAACTTCAGCCAGGAGAACAACTGAGATAATCCATCCATAATACGAGGTTAGTCATTCATATACTGCTGCATGGGCTGGGCTGTAGTTACATCCTAAGGTTTTAAAAACTGAGCTTAAATAAATGATTAGTGGTAATCAAAGCCGAGGGAGGTCAACAGTGATCACTGACTGTTTTAGGAGCTTTTTGAGATCAAATAGAAGAAAATACATAACATTAAACATGTTAACAACACAAAAGCCATATTAAACGCAGACTACTTTAGACCCGGAAGTAGGATTCGTCGCGTCATCACTGAACAACCGGATAGCTATAGATTTCCATGTATATAATTTAATTAAAAAGGTCACGGTTAAGTTTATTTATATGGCACATTTCCTTTTTTTTTTTTTTTTTTCCGCCTGTCCCATTTGGTTCTTTAGCCATCAGAATTGTTGTCTGAAGACCAACAAGGATACCCAATGGATTTACTTTGCCAAATGGATCATCGTGGCATTGCCGTATTGGTCCATTTGGTCGATCTTTGTTTTTATTATTTATTATATTTTATTTTCAGATGTTACAGACGGGACAGACATGAGTGAGAGATAGGAAAGGGAGAAAGAAAGAGGAAGGAAAGGAAAAACAGAAGGGGAGAGGGACAGTGAGAAAGGGAGGGAGAAAAAAAAAATAAAAATCTCCTGGATCACCTGTTGAGAGAAGAATAGAAAACAAGCAAAAAAAGACAAAAAAAACAAAGCAACATACTAAACACAACACCATCGCATTAATCTAGCTAAGTGTAAACAGCAGTAAATACTAAATATTCAATGTTGTTGTGCAGCACGCAGGACAGATGTGCTTCGAAGTAGCAGCCAAGAAAGGTGTAATTTGGGTCTACGAGCAGTGAACACCCGTGTGCATACCTGTGTGGATCAGCGCGCTTGTATTCCAAAGGTTTCTCCATGTAACGATCTGCTAGGGAGTGTGGGGGGGCCACAGCCCCGTCCTCCAGGGTGTGAAGCAGGTATGGAGGAGATCAAAACTCCAGACATCCAGAGGCCCCCAGAACACAAGAAACCATGGAAGACCAACAGAGGGGCAGCCGCGCCACTGTTCCAGTAAGAGCTGAGGAGAGTCCCAGATGAGGGTTCACTCAGCAGCCGCGGAGCAGAAGCCAGGGGGAGTTGCAGTGACGCGCCCGTGAGCTCCGCCGGCCGCCAGCTGTGCCTGAGTGACCGAGCCCCAGGCCGAGAGGCCAGGGGCACCCCACCCCCGAAGGGGCCCGAGCGAGCCCCAGGCTCCAGGCCCCGATAAGCGGCCGCCAAGGAGTGAGCCGGTGTGTACCTGGACGCCCACCCCCAGACACAAAGAACCACCAACGCACCGACACCTGAGGGAGTCCGCCACCGGCAGGGGAAGTGGTGGTAGGTGGAGATAGGCCTCCAAACCTTGGAGGGCCTGAGGTGTCCCCAGAGAGGTGGCGTCTGATACCCAACCTGACATATAGACACAGACATACAGGCACACACAGACACAAACATCCATTCCCACCCTCATGCTCTCATATGCACTCACTCCACACTCAACCAACGTGGAGACAGACATAAAGAGACGCTGTACACACGATCACACTCCCCAAGCGTACTCTACAAACCGGGTCTAGGTACCCTTGCTCCTGGAGGGGGGAACTGCACCCAGACCCAGGTGGTGTTACCCTTTTCCCTGCGGTGGGGAGAGGCAGACCACCCCGACTCCGTAGCAGCAGGGAGGCCCCACACTCCAGACCGCAGTCGGACGGCCAACTCCACCTAGCCCTCCCGCTCATTGTAGTGTGCAGAGAATGGGGGTGGGAGAAGACTCCAAACAAGATGTGACCATCTCCCCCACCAGTTGAAGAGCCCCCCAGGCGGTTCGACGCAGCGGCGGCACCCTGCTCCAGGGCCGGGCCCCCATGCACCCACCCGCCCACAACCCCGGCAACACACCAACCAGGATCCAAGCCCCCGAGGCCCGGCCCGGGCCCCAGCCCAGAGACGGAGCGCCCCCAGAACCTCACGCCCATCCCGGACCCACCCAGGGCCAGCCAGGCTACCAGGTCAGTAACCCACGTCCGTCAGCACAGACCCTCCCCTAGCCCCGCTGCACGCAGCCGCGAGGAAACAGTCACCTGAGAGCCAACAGAGCCCCCAACCGGACATGACCGCTACCCCGGGTTGAGCCCCCCAAGGAAGATGCCTCCGGGGAACCCCCCGACGCCCTAAGCCTGTCCCTACCCCCACACCAATCACAACAGTGAAGGTGGGACCAAATTATGACCCCCCACCCCCACTAGGTGATGGAGCTGATAAAAGGAGTCCAGAGCAATTGATCTGATGTGGTGGCAGAGGCTGTATCAAGACTAATGTAATCTAATAGATAATTTCTATATTGGTTAGAATTAAGATTATTTTTATTTTTCCAGTTCATGAGGACTGTTTTCTTGGCTATGCATAGGGCAGTGAAAACCATATGGGCTATATTCTTTTCTGAAGTGACATTATCTAAGCTGCCCAGTAAACACACTAAGGGGGAGGTTGGAATGTTACATTTCAGACACTTTGATAAGTCTTCACATATCTCGCGCCAAAACTTTTGCACTGGTGGACAGAACCAAAGAGCGTGGATGTAATTGTCTGGTGTATTGCCTTGACAGTGTGAGCAGTTGTTGGAAGATGTAAAGCCCATCTTGAACATCCGATGACCTGTATAGTGCACTCTATATGGCACATTTCCAACAGCTCATGCTGTTGGCTCGTGCTTTACAAAAATGCAACTAAAATAAGTAAAGTGCAAAAGAACAACGCCAGCTGATAGGTGCCAGCATGTTCCAGTACTATAAGCACGTAACGTCTAATTTTGTTCCTTTCTAATGCTTTTAAACCACAACCTGTCCTGTGTGCCCGACAGCAACAAGACACCAAAACAGGAGACCAAAAATATGCAAAAATAGCACACTCTGTGTTGATGGCTATGACATATGCAGTTGAAATTGTTGGTGCTCCACACATTTGACAGAAAAATAACAGCCATCCATTTTCTTCTGCTTATTCAATTCAGGGTCATGAGGGGACTGGAGCCTATCCCAGCTGTCATGGTGCGAGAGGCTGCCAACCCCCTGTATGTCTGTGGACTGTGGGAAGAAGCTGGAGTATGTAGAGAGAACCCACGGAGACGCTGGGAGAAGATGCACACTCCACATAGTAAGGGCCCAGCCTGGATTTAAACCCACAACCTTGCTTTGGGTGGGCGACACAGTTAACTGCCACAGCACTGTGCCGACACCAAGCAAACACAAACATTATGGTAATGAAGCGTATCCAGAATTTCAAAAAATAAGCTCTATAGTCACACAACTTTGCTTCCCAGGTGTTTGCTCCTAATCTAAGCTTTACGTCACATCCACTTGACAGCGATTCTGATGAATTATCTTTCATCAGAAAGCTGATTGGACTAGACCAAGAGGTGAGTCGCATGTCTTCATGCAACCAATTACCTCAAACTGAATTCTGTACATCAACATAGCATGTTTAATTCCTTCTAATGATCTCTCCTTATTGAAATTCAGGTCTGGCAACTTAAAGATGAGGGGTGTTTATGTTACACGAGTGTCTAACTGCTTGCTTCGCAACAAAAGTAAATTTGTGTCATTGCAGCAAATGTGTGTTTTAAGAGGAGCAATAATTCACATGTTTAATGTTTATCTGTTGAGCAATCTGGCTGCATACACATAATGCTGTTAAAGGAATATTAGTGCAATGGAGGCAGAGCTTTTGACTCATGTTATTAACATATTAATCAACCTCAACCAGCTGGTAAATATAGACAAAACAAATGCCGCTGCACATTTTGTTCATCATGCTTGATATAGATTATTGAGATGTACATCTAAAAGAGTCCATGTTATCGTGACACACTTTGACGTGTGATGTGTTTACAGTATTATTTATATGGGACGCTCTGTTCAGTATGGAGTTCTTTACTATAACTTCGGTACCCATGAGCACAATGACTGACTACAAATATAGTATTGAAGAGGACTGCTCATTTGCTATGTGCTTTCCATACAGTCCTGTCTAGGTTAAAGTGGATATTTTGTCTATATATTTGCTTAAGCGCCACACAAAGCAGCAGGTGTTAGTGGACAAACTATTTTAATGAGTCTTTAGATTAGCCTAGAGCTTGCATAATACTGCTATGGAAGATCTGGTTACTTGGAAAGCAACAGAGGAAGCAGATGGCACAACCACCCTCTGTCCACTAAAGGCGGGAATAATGAATTCCTATTTCCAGTTAGGGCAGCGTGTCGGGGCAGTGGTTGGTACCATCACCTCACAGGAAGAAGGTTTCAGGTTTGAATCTGCTGTGCCTGTGTGGGCTTCCTTCCACAGTCCAAAGACATGAATGTACAGTTGGCTGCTGGTGGGAATGTGAGCATGAATGACAGATGTCTGTTTGTTACAGTTGTGATCCACTGGTGAATTGTCCAGGTAGTACCTCACTCAAAACATTATATAGAATTTATTTGCTCATTTGTTATGATTTTAGTTCATCCTGCCACATTTAGTATGCCTACAAATATGCAAATTACTCTCTACCCTTCACCCCTGTAGACATCCCTACTCTTGCAAGACTCATTTCATTCATAAATTCTCTCACTACTTCTAACATGAAGTGTGTGTTCTGTTAAGTAGGAAAGTAAAATTCAATACTTTTTCAGAGCCAAAAGACAAAAACAGGTCTGACAATTTTTAAATTTGTGCAGCTAACCTGATGGAAAACATAGCTTCTTATTTGTGCTGAAGCAGTGAACTTATAAAACACAGCAATATAATTCCATCCCATAATGTATAAATGTGCGTCCATCGCGATGAATGTGTTTTTATTTTCTGCCAACAGCAAAGGCTCCAGCTTTCATGTCTCTTGCCCACAAGAGCTTCCTCCATTAGCAGCTTGTCAGAGCTCAATGTCCACTTCTGTGAATGATGCTGATCAGCAATTAGAAGCAACCTTCTCATTTTCACAAACATACACGCAAACTACAAACAGACAGACAGCTTTGATCCAGGGAGGAAGAGAGCTAAGAGGTGAGGAGGCTTAAGAAACAAAGTGGATAGGAAATGAAATCACCGATGAAACGAGATGAGGAGGAACACATTCAAAGCAGAGGATATGAAAAGGGAAAGGCATTTGAACTGTAGACATTAATTAAAAAGACGAGTTTAAAATTCAGAATTAAGGAACTATACAATATCATCTTGAAAAGAGCTCAGTGTAGAAATACAGATGGACTTTTATTTGTGACGGTGCTGAGCGGAGACTCAAATAAATTAATTCTAAGGTGTAACACCAGTTTTGAGCAGGAAAACATTAATGTCTGTGTTTTCCTCCTTTTTGTAACTATGTTTTTCACCTTTGGTGACCATTAGTATTTCTCATTATCTTATTATTTAAGGCAAATGCTTCTGGTCGCTTGCGCTGGCTTTTGTTTAATTTCACCTCACATTACTGATGTATTCTGTGGGGATATCAGGGTAGAAGGGAAAACTCTTGGAGAAAAAAAACCCCCATTAGGCTGAAATGTGTCACTGCACAGTCAGGCAAGAGCTGTGAGTGGAGTGTGAGGGAGGGGTGTATATCTGAGGGTGATGACTCATACCTAGTGATTACATGCTGCTGCTATGTAATGATGGAGAGCATGAAGGTGTGTGTGCGCCTGTGTGAGTAAAGAGGGAGAACGAGAAAAAGAAAGAAGGAGCTAGAAGAAGGAGCTGATGCCAACAATTCACAAAAAAGAGCCACAGCTCATCGCTCTCAGCCTGTTACAAATCTGGATTTCTGATCTGTCTTTTTGCTGTGCAGTTTTGACAAATACAGTAATCAGATCTGAGATCAGTGCTGACCTGTGTCACTGTCACTCAAATCGTCATGGGACAAAAATGTGCTACCTCCATTTATTTAAGTTTTATTTAGGATATGCAAATGGATTTATTGCTTTATGTACACTTTTGCACGCTTTGCATCTTTTTTAGCATTGCAATGAAATTCAGTGGCTCCAGCTTCTTGCTTTTCAGCAGAGCTATAACAGTGGAGAGATATGGCACTCAAGCTCCAAAGATGGTGGTTGTCCAATCCCTTCCCCCAAAGAGCCAACCATCTGCTTCATAAACAGTCAACCAGGGAGTGCATAAGCCAATTGTGATGTTGCAGTGACTCGTGTACAGCTGATGTTCGCACATACAGTTTTAACTGTATATTTTACTGATGAGTCCCTACGTGTCTTTTGTTATGTCCCAGCGACCATTAAGTTTAAAATTGTTCTCTCCATCCATTTAACTAAGAACACGCTCTTGATAGTGCAAGAAGATGCTCAGAGGCATGAAATGGATTTTAAGTGTAAGATTTGCTTCTAGATTTGGCAGATAATTGTTGAAGGGAAAAGAGAGTTGCTTAGTTAGCTGAGGGGCTGACAGAAGAGACTGACCTTTTCCCACACCTTCAGAAAAGCATTTGTGGACTTATAAATGGCATTAAATTACTTTTTTTTTTCTCCATCAAACACAGTGGGAAGTTGTTAATTCTCCAGAAATTCTGTGTTATTGCACCTCTCACTTTGCTTAGGAGAGGCAATAATCTGTAGCAGAAAACTTTTCCTTACTGCTTGACACACCTCAGGAAAAATCCCCGACATGGTGCTAGATCCCCTATACCTATAACTGGAGCTACCCTACTTTTACTCAGAGTCCCTTTGGCTAAAAAGTGTAATGTCACTGGCAGCCTGTGTGTTTTTCTGTGTTTGATGTGAGTGTTTCTATGTAGCAGACCAATGCCTATGTAATTTCAGTCTGAATGGAATAGCCTGCAGTGTGTCCTCATTCAAAGACTGCAGAGCAAGTGGACGTGGGAACCATGAATGGGTTTTAAGGATAGCAAAGATGTCTGCATATTTTCTCCTCTGTTCCTCGACAGCATCAGAGGATCAAGGACAACATGTTGAGATTGTGTTCCGATATGAAGACAAATTGGGACACCTTGTAGTCACATCATTAAAACCAATGACAGGAGAAGTGAAGATTGTTAATCGTGTTATCACAATTCAGCATTCTGCTGGGCATCCTTGGCTCCTGGCATTCACGTGCATGTTACCTGACATTTATCACACACTTAAACATTGTTATTGCTAATCAATGCATTTTCCTATAGTTCTGGCACTGCATCCAATTAGATATTATTTGTTGTGACTATTAAGTTGTTTCACAAAGTTTACACAGGGTGTATTAAAAAGACTCACCTGATATCAAAAGGCTATATTCTTTAAAGTAACAGGCATACATGGCTAAATATAAGGTTTTACATACAAAACTAACGATGTTTAGAAGTTGCCCTCCAGTCAAGAGCATACGTCCATATGACATTTAAAGTCGTCCTGTACTTTTATGAATATGTCTAGAGTCACTGCAGCGACCGCTGTTGTTGAGCTACCTACCGGCAACCATGCTTGAATTGTTACCGGTGAACACATGAGGAATTAAAGTACCTTGATGATTCTTTTTGATACACACTGTACTTCAACTCTGCTGTTCTTTAACCCCTTAATGCCCAGCATATCATATATGATACATACAGTTTTTGTGCGATTTTAAGACTTCTACACAACATCATTTTGTTTTGTTAACCAAAATAAACTGCACAATACATTTTTAAACAACAGACTGCAAAAAAAGCCAAATTTAGCAAAAATGATACAAATGGAAACAAAATAAAATGTGCAAATTAATATAGATTTCTTTGGTTATAATTTGTCAGAAGTTTAAATAAACACCCTATTTTCAAAAAATTGTAATTTTCGTGCAATTATTGCATTGTTTAGATTTAAAAGGGTTACCTGTTCTGCTGAAATCTTTTATTTTTATTATTATTTCTTTCTTATTTTTTACTCGTTTATCTTCTTCCTCCTGTTTTATGCAGGTGAGGGAGTTATAAGTATAACCCATACATTCTCTCCTGCTCCATGTCTTGTGTAACTTAATTGAGTCAGAAGGATGTGATCTGATTCCCTCTTGTAACAATACTCAACCCACGTATTCGGGTTAATTAGGAAACAAGTCAGACCTTTGTGGTTGCAGTGCCTCATGAAAAGGAGAGAAGCAGGGCAACCCAGGCCAAGACTTCAAATATCAGAGAACGTGCACAGACGTAATTAATAGCTTTATTATCAGTTTCATTTTGCAGGGACAATATGAAGTCACGTTGAAGTTCCTCGTGTTGGAGCTCTCCGAGTGAAACTGATGCATAGCATTTGTAAAAGTTGAAGTCTACGCCACAGATCAAGCCCATTATGACAGAACACTTCTGTAAAGACTGATGTCACTGCACCCATTCGAAAGGTAATGTATAATTCATATTCCTATCACACAGAAGGGATAGCAGCAGTGTGTCACGTGCAGGGATGAATTGTTAAGTGTAAGTGCATGAACCTAAAAGTAGTTTCTGCTGAAGAACATACAGCTGAGGCACATGAGAGCTCTCTTCACCCTATATATTTTTATTAAAAAAAATACATTGAAAAGAAAATTTAATCCAGTTTAATGCAAACCACACTTTCTGTTAATCTGATTCTGTTTCGTGCCCAAATCTGAGGCATATGTGTCGGGTGAGTAAGATTAAGCAGCAAATGGTGTCGGAAATTTGATAAATGAAAAGGCTTTTGCGCAGTGGATTTATGGAAGTGTGATTCATGGTAATCTTTCAAAGTTGAAGACCCGCCAAAGCACCCTCATACCCTCCCCCTCCAATGACCTTCATCAGTTCATCTTCAACTGGTCATAATCTACAGCTCTCAGTAATCCAGGGAGATCATATTTCTCTTTTGGTCAAAACGTTGACATGAATGGATGAGAAACATACAGTGGTCGTGTTGTGTTTTCAGCAAAAATCATTTCTCACCAGATTATGTTCACTTGTTGCATGCCCATCAAAAAACTCACCGTGTCTGTGTATTTTCTTTTTTCGTCTGCCTGCTAATTTGCATGTCTTCCCCTCTCAGTGCCTTGTTTACCGTCTCAGCCCCAATCACACAGAAACCCCTCGGGAGCCACTAAGTTCGGAGGGTAAGTCAAAGCTTATGGGAACTAATCTTCACCAGTGCGCTCTCTTCCTCTCACATCAGCATGCACTGGGGTCATCTCGAGTATCCTGAGCTGACATGTGATGTTTATGAGGAATGCAGCCCAAAGCACTGCTGAATGATGATACCCATGTTGACAGGAAAAGTAAATAAAATGCCACTTGGCTGTGTGAAATAGTTCAGTGATAGTTGTGTAGACTAAATGGAAGTTATTCAATGAAATCTAAATATTATTGTATTAAATACATATATATTTAAACACATACCTCAAGCTTATTTTAAATGAGCCTAGAAATAAGTTTGTTGTTTTATCATTGCTATTCTCAAAGTAAATCCCCTCTGACTTCCTCTGACCCTTTTTTTCTTCCAACAATACTCAATCTGGGCATGCCACCACCATAAACTTGACCTTTGTGTAATTCATGGCCAAAGTGGAGCCATTACTCAGTGTCCACATGGGGACAGCAGACTCACAATGGCCATGGCTACACATGGCAAACAATTATGCTTTCTTAGCTCAGATTTGATTACAAAATTAAATTGACACCCTGTACTTTCCCATTAAAATGTGAGTATTTTACTTCAAGTAAAGACTTGTTTCACTGAAATCAACTGAATGATATTTTTTGGTGGCTTTTTCTTTTTTGAAGCCAGTATTTCCACATTAGTTTTTAGGCTGACTTTTAAAATGAAAAAGAGGAAGCTCATCCTTCTAGTTCATCTTTGTTAAAACTATTTTTTACTCACTAATGCTATCTTTCACCATTTTGGTGACTTCAACATTAGATGTTGTGTGTGTTTCCATTAAGTTTGCTTCTTGTAACTATTTGAAAATGTAAAAAAAAAATATATATATATATATATATATATTTAAATTCCATGAGATGACAGTCAGGCTCAGATCTGACAGTTATCTTAAAGTGCACAATGGAAGGGATTATAAGAGGATTGTTTTTGTAGGCTCAGTGTAAATCCAGAGTATCACTTACATATGTTGAAGCCATTCCTCGCTTAGGTCATATGATGATCCGCTTGGATATAGTGTAAGCAGATCTGTTTGTATCAGCAGTTATTGTTTTTATTTTTTTCAGTCACTATCTTGTGCTAACGTCTTGACTCTGTGGATCCATAATAAACCCGTTTGCAGTGTTTAAATGTTTAAAGAGATCAGGCTCTTTAAGGGTTGGGTGTTCAGTCCATCGTCTCTTAAGTAGTTGAGGCAAACCATATTTACCATGTTCAGATATCGCAGAGGGCTTCTGTGTAAGTAGAAGGCGTTTTAATTTATACCCACCTCACAGGGCTAAAACGCTGTATCTGAGTCATCTTTTTGCAGGGCCATTTATCTTCTGAAAAAGCTCATCAAACATCCTTGCAATCAGAGCTCTTCATTTTCTTGTACTTATTTTGCACTTTTACCTTTGATTAATATTTGGTGATCTCATATTAATGTGCAGTTCAGTTGTGAACAGTGAATCAACTTGCGTCTGAAGTTAAGTGTTATATGGCCGCCTTACAAACTTCATGTCCAATATGTTCCAACCAAATATGGTGTTAAAACACACTGACTAGATTCATAAGAAAAGAGTTACAGCCACTAGAAAGTTGTAACAGCTAACATATTAGCATTACACTTCTAACAGTCTTAGATTGATAGAGCCAGTTAGCACATTATTCTCCCTTTAGCTCCAGTTTCAACTAAACTAATAAAACAAAACAAGACGTAATTTAACAATTTAGCAATGATTCATCTGTCTGGGGTTTTATCTTAACAATCCATTTGAGTCAATAGTATCCTCCATTGTCTGCCATATAGCATTGTTTTAATGTGACAAACACCGTGGCAACCTGTCAACGGAGTACCCCGCCTCTCGCCCTATCGTAGCTGGGATAAGCAGGGGGGAATGGATGGATGGAGTTCACTTATTGAGATTTCTCACATGAATTCATGTGCACATTTCTTAAGAGTTGTTTGCCATATTGACATATAACCACTGGTTGCTAGGAGAAAATATTTATTAAATATGGCAGTAGGTCCTGGCTGTCACTGGGTAAAATTGGTCACAAAAAGGAGGAGCGGCGCCAATGATATCTTTGGTTGCTACAAGGCTGTAGATTGACCATTTTTCTCCAAGGTTGTTTTTAATTACGCTGCTGTTCCTGTCCTATGATCTTTTGTTAGGCTTCACCTTTGTTTAAACTATCTTCACCAATTTTAGTCAAAAAATAAGGATACAACGATTGTTAAAGTACAGTGGGGCAAAAAAGTATTTAGTCAGCCACCGATTGTGCAAGTTCCCCCACTTAAAATGATGACAGAGGTCAGTAATTTGCACCAGAGGTACACTTCAACTGTGAGAGACAGAATGTGAAAAAAAATCCATGAATTCACATGGTAGGATTTGTAAAGAATTTATTCGTAAATTAGGGTGGAAAATAAGTATTTGGTCACCTCAACCAAGGAAAATCTCTGGCTCTCACAGACCTGTAACGTCTTCTGTAAGAAGCTTTTCTGTCCCCCACTCGTTACCTGTATGAATGGCACCTGTTTGAAACTAAACTGTATAAAAGACACCTGTCCACAGCCTCAAACAGTCAGACTCCAAACTCCGCCATGGCCAAGACCAAAGAGCTTTCGAAGGACACCAGGAAAAGTATTGTAGACCTGCACCAGACTGGGAAGAGTGAATCTATAATAGGCAAGCAGCTTGGTGTGAAAAAATCAACTGTAGGAGCAATCATCAGAAAATGGAAGACATACAAGACCACTGATAATCTCCCTCGATCTGGGGCTCCACGCAAGATCTCATCCCGTGGGGTCAAAATGATCATGAGAACGGTGAGCAAAGATCCCAGAACCACACGGGGGGACCTGGTGAATGACCTGCAGAGAGCTGGGACCAAAGTAACAAAGGTCACCATCAGTAACACACTACAACGGCAGGGAATCAAATCCCGCAGTGCCAGACGTGTTCCGCTGCTGAAGCCAGTGCATGTCCAGGCCCGTCTGAAGTTTGCCAGAGAGCACATGGATGATACAGCAGAGGATTGGGAGAATGTCATGTGGTCAGATGAAACCAAAGTAGAACTTTTTGGTATAAACTCAACTCGTCGTATTTGGAGGAAGAAGAATACTGAGTTGCATCCCAAGAACACCATACCTACTGTGAAGCATGGGGGTGGAAACATCATGCTATGGGGCTGTTTTTCTGCCAAGGGGACAGGACGACTGATCCGTGTTAAGGACAGAATGAATGGGGCCATGTATCGTGAGATTTTGAGCCAAAACCTCCTTCCATCAGTGAGAACTTTGAAGATGAAACGAGGCTGGGTCTTCCAACATGACAATCATCCAAAACACACCGCCCGGGCAACAAAGGAGTGGCTCCGTAAGAAGCATTTGAAAGTCCTGGAGTGGCCTAGCCAGTCTCCAGACCTCAACCCCATAGAAAATCTGTGGTGGGAGTTGAAAGTCCGTGTTGCTCGGTGACAGCCCCAAAACATCACTGCTCTCGAGAAGATCTGCATGGAGGAATGGGCCAAAATACCAGCTACTGTGTGTGCAAACCTGGTAAAGACCTATAGTAAACGTTTGACCTCTGTTATTGCCAACAAAGGTTATGTTACAAAGTATTGAGTTGTATTTTTGTTATTGACCAAATACTTATTTTCCACCCTGATTTACGAATAAATTCTTTACAAATCCTACCATGTGGATTCATGGATTTTTTTTTCACATTCTGTCTCTCACAGTTGAAGTGTACCTCTGGTGCAAATTACTGACCTCTGTCATCATTTTAGGTGGGGGAACTTGCACAATCGGTGGCTGACTAAATACTTTTTTGCCCCACTGTATATACAGGAACAAAAGTACCCAGTATCCAAACCCCATGTATCAAATAAATATAATTTTTGTTTCCCCTTCATCATATCTGTACTTATTCAGGGCAAGCCGTGAAAGTGAATGAGCTTTAGATCACTTTGAAATATTATCATTGTGATGCATCAGGGGGAAAATGGCATTTAAATGTCTTCTTATCTTTAGCTTGGAACAATTTGTTGTACTTATCTAAATGAGCTTTTAAAACACAACACATGCTGACTATTTGACCAACAGTCTCAACCGTGGGCAAAAGATGACAACTAGTAAATTTATAAAATACAGTTTCTTAGTCAAATCACTGAGATCACTGGGAACGATCTCAGGAAACAATCATCGCATAAAGATTAGGGACTAAAACAGTCCAGTGTCCCACTTGCAAAATGGATGAAACACAGAGTCCAAGGACAATGTCATCTATGCTGCAAATCAGCTACACTCCACATGCTGTCAGCGTTCACAGGGAACAATGGTTTTCATACCAGACTCACCACTCTGTGTGTAGTACACAAACAACCACCTGCACCTGGCCTGCACAGAAAGACAGAAAATATCTCTGATGCTCAACTGCAACTTAATTATACATTTCACAGAACAACAGAAAAATGTCCACTAGAAACATTTTTAATCTAAACATTCTTGAGTCTGGGCCGCATAACACACCCACACAGAGAGGCAGATAACATAGCAGTGTGAAATCTAAGGTGATTAGACTATGAGTGCAGTCAAATAGACTCCAATTAACCCAACCCAATCATAATCATAGACTCAGCAATTGTGATACATAGAAAACCATTCTCAAATGAGTGAGCCTTTTCCACAGCAAATATGCAGGTGAGTTAATGTGCAGGTGATATCAGTCTGCTGTGTTACACACTTGTGCTAAAAGGCCCCTTTTTTCAGTATGCAGCTTTGATCATTAGAGAGGTTTACAAAAAAAAGTCTTTATGACTAACTAGGCAATCAAACATGAGTTTTTCAGCAGTAAATGCAAGGCACGATTTTTAGATTGGAGCAGCAATTATTAATTTATGATATCACAAGTGGAAAGCACGAGCATAGCCTAAAAATGCTCAGGTACATATATTTTTTTCCCTTCAAAGTAGAGCTATGACTGTTTCTTAAAGTCTTTATTCATTCGGTGAATCACTGAACACATAGCAAAACTGTTTATAAATGTCATCAGTCTGGAATGAAGAGAATTGGTTAGACAGCTTAGTGTAGTGAGCGAAAAATCTATTTTGAGCCCAAAAACTTTCACAATATTAAACAAAGAGAAAAATCTGGTTTCAATAAAGCAATAAGCTGAAAAAAATTCTCCACTAAAATAAACGGTGATGATATGTAGTGATACTAAGCGATGTTGTGGGAGTGTATATAAATCTCATGCCACTTTAGGAGCTCCTGTCATGTATAAATAGTGCAAGCATCTCATTTAACACTAGAATGACATGTGAATAGGATATTTGAGTTGTCTTGATGCATGTCGTTCACTTTTTTCAATCTCACTTTCATCTCACTTAGAATATGTGTTGTCCTCTTGCTGTTCATGTGTCTCTGTGCTGCTTTTTCCTGCCTTTCTTCTGATCCACCAGCCTTTTGCAGCTGATGGCTGCCCCTCCCTGAGTTTTGTTGAAGTGCCCGACAAAGCCAGGAGGTTCCTGCCCCTGTTGCTAAATGTGTGCACATAGATGATCTACTGATCCTATTTGATCTTGCATAGTATCCTTTATAGGAGTCACCTTTACTGCTCGTGGTGTAAGAGACATTTTTAAGCTTTCTTACTTTCTCGACTGAGATCCAAGTAAAAAGTTTAGAAATGTGTTTAAAACAGAACAAAATTGTGTCTTCTACACAATTTCAATTAATTCTGTGTCCTGTTTTTATATAATACAGTCTTCCTAAAAACCTTTTAAAGAACCTTTGCATTTTCAGTTCTCAGTTTTGCTAAATAAGGTTTCTAGCAACACCTTGCACTTGATTAAATGTTGTTTGTGAGATTATGTCACCTGTCATGCTGGATGGATTGGCCATTAAAAAAAGTGTAGACATCAATATGATGTAACAGATGGTGGTGCAGAGCACTTTGAGGGCATACTGTTAATTTCAACATTAAGCTATAATTGCACAGGCGACCCAACTAAAATTATCATAGCAGAACGAAGAGAGTTAATTTTAGTCAATTTCCAAGACAGATTTGTAGCAATACTTTATCTGGTATCACTCTTGTGGGAAATAAAACTGCAGTTCTATCCCCTCTGAAAGACAGCCTCTCCTCCAATATTTTTGGTCATTCAGTGTATTTCACCATATCCCATAAAGGTTTGTTTTTTTTTTCATTTCATATGTACAGAAAGTATTACATAAAAAATAGTGCCACAACTGCTACATTGCAGGTAACTATGTCGACTCCAGACTGCTAATTAACACAAAACATTCATATCAACAAATTTGCTGCAAAGACTAGTCAAGCAGTCTTGGCATCCGGGGGTCAGTCCGCCAGGGCCTCCGCTCCTGGCCGCCACCCGGCACACAATGCACCCGACTCCTATGGCGCCTCCTGCGGGTGGTGGGCCTGCAGGAGGATGGGCCCATGTCTCCTCTTCGGGCTGTGTGAAGCTCTCAATTTACCGGTCGATCTACGTCTCTACCCTCACCTATGGCCACGAGCTGTGGGTAGTGACCGAAAGAACGAGATCGCGGATACAAGCGGCAGAAATGAGCTTCCTCCGAAGGGTGGCTGGCCTCTCCCTTAGAGATAGGGTGAGAAGTTTGGCCATCCGGGAGGGGCTCAGAGTAGAGCAGCTGCTGCTCCACATCGAAAGGAGCCAGCTGAGGTGGTTCGGGCATCTGACAAGGATGCCCCCTGGGCGCCTCCTGGGTGGGGTGTTCCAGGCATGTCCCACCGGGAGGAGGCCCCGGGGCAGACCCAGGACACGCTGGAGAGATTATATCTCTCGGCTGGCCTAGGAACGCCTTGGTGTTCCCCCGGATAAGCTGGAGGAGGTGGCTGGGGAGAGGGAGGTCTGGGCCTCTTTGCTTAGGCTGCTGCCCCCGCGACCCGGCCTCGGATAAAGCGGATGAAGATGGATGGATGGATGGACTAGTCAAGCAGATTTGGATGTTTTCCACTGGCATAAATATTTTTTCAAATATTCAACTTCATTCCATGTCATTATCCCTCCAACATCTGCATTATGTAAGAAAACTGTATGTTTGTAATAGTAATTGCCCAGTAGCTGTAGCATATCTGAAAAGCCTCTGTTTATATGTGTTGTGACGGCAAGAGAAATACGAAAGCAAATATAAGATTTTTGGAGAATTATGCTTCAAAAGTAAACCAAACAAAGGATACAGTTGTGTCATAATGTTCTGAGTTTATCCCAACATGCCTCTGCCATGGTCGCCATGGTTGTTTCTTTTCTTTTCTCTCTCTCTCTTTCACTTGGCATGTTTGTGTGAGTATGTTGTCGGTTAGCACTCTTGTGGGAACTCTAGAAGTATGGTGCTCAATCTATGTTGCATAGCAATCTATGTTGGATGACACACACCTGCTGCCCATTTCCCTCATCACCTGCTGGTGTTTTTAAAGTCCAGTTCTTCGTCTCCATCTTTGCCAGATCATATAGCTTTACTCACAGTAGCATTATTCTCATCGAGCTCTATGTTTTGTACTTTCTGGTGCTTACCATTTGCTCTTCTCTCCTCTTCCCCGAAATCTTCAGTGTGTCATCCAGTTGCTCGTGGCAGTTTTGGAAACTCTGTGGCTTGGTGAAACTAATTGGATTGTGATACAGACTGGGAATACTAACCTGCCTGCCTACTCACTCACCAGCTGTCTAGCCTCTTCTTGTGCTAGGAAAGCTCAATAAAATTATTATTATTGCAGATCTCAGCTGCTGTAAATAAACCTATTGAACTGTTAGTGAGGTCTGTGCTTGGTTCCATCTGGTCAATTACAGAATATCAGGCATATATGAAACATAGACGTGGCTTCCAGATTAGAGAAATTAAGACACTGCAAAAGTGCCTGCATTCTATCTGAAGGCCACCAGATGGCAATAGCTGTAGTTGCAAATTGATATACAGGTGTTTATGGGAAAACAGCTTTGTGCCTTGACCTCTGTGAACACTTTCTTGTTGAGTTTATGTGCTCAGTCACTCATTTGTGGCCATACTGAATATAATAATTAAGTCTAGTTTGTAAATGTTGAGCATCCTAAATTTCTAAATGGACACAGGTCTGTAACAAAAAAAAACTCCATAGGATTTTTTGACTGTCTTATAAATTTTTACCCACTGAAACCAGGAAAAATATTTTAAAAATCCCGTCTCATCAGGTTTTTTTGCAAAACTTGTGTTTTTAGTTTAATTAAGCGAACAAGTTTCCTTTTTGAACTGAAATCTGGTATCCTATACTTGAGTCAAAAAACATATCCAATAATGATTTCTTGCATTAATTTAATATTTCTAAGAGCGAGACTCAAAAGAAATACAGAAATATAGTTAATTGTAATAAAATATTGATTTTTTTCATCGCATTCCTCATGTTTTGAAAAAAAACTGCATGTGATGGAGGAAAATGGAGATCATTTTTGGATTCAGCACCCTAAAATCTTCATCAAATCTACCAAAAACATCCCATGCAGTTGAAAAAAAAAATGTTTTTGCAGACGTGTGTTATGTGTTATATGAAAACAAATATTAGTTAATGACTTTTCATTTACTGTATAATGTTGTCCACCTTTAATACTGTCTAGTGTAACCATAATAGCAATCTTCTATAACCATAGTACTTTAGTTCTACTATGTAGAAACAATTTCAGTGTGATATCAGTTCAGTATCAGTTCAATGTCTGCCAGAAAGTATAAAACTACAGAATCCTTTCACATGAAATGACCCGAAGGTAATAATAGGATGAATTAACAGTTAATTTAACTTTTGCATTCATTGACATATAAATAGCAAACACTGACACTCATAGTCTAAAGAAATGTGCACAATAATTGACCGTTGGGATGGTGTTTTATGCTCTCATAATTTCATGAGCCACCACTTAAGCATCATTTTTCAAAAACACCTCGCTGATAAGCAACTATAAATCTGACAAAATTCCACATACCTTTCTTTTTCACTCCCACTTTGGTTCCAACAGTGAAAATTTGGCCACAGTCTCATGGCATGTATTTAGATGTTGAGGGAATTCTTTTTTAAAGCTTTTCAGACTGTGCTGCTCATGGATAAATGATGGTTCTCCTTTTCTTAAAATGTGATGGCAAGGACTCCTGACTGATACATGACAGGTCAGGTCGCTGTATGATTGCAGCATAATACCAAAAACGGTATAAGCTGTGTCACCTTCAAACAGCAGGTCTTTTCCACCTACTTTGTTTGAATAGATCCATAATTTCTACTTGTCTTGTCTCTGGTTTTATGTTTTGTGGATTCCACCTTCGGTTTCTATCTACACAGTAAAAAAACGTTTCCAGTGAAAGTCCTGAACAGTCTGCCTCAGAGCCTGCAAGACTTCTGGCTCTTCTAAGACACAGACTCTAATAACTGATGAGTCAGTAATTAGAAATGTTAAAACAAGCTTATAGCCTGTTGTTTCCCAGAAGTCACTGTCCAAGATGTAAAAAAGCTGCTAAATTAGTTGGAAAGTGCCCAAGCTCTACAGAAGTCATTGTACTTGCAGAAGTAAAAGCATCCACAAAGAGCAATCTGAACTACTCAAAAAAGGCTCTGAACACCTGTTCTGCTCACTAAAGAGATGCGGGGCATTTTCATGTCTGGTCCCATCCCTGTCTGTGGTCATGGGGTTGGATGGTTCAGTAGGTTACTGTCACTGCACACTTGGCTTTCATCAGCCTGCGCTCCCCACAATATCTTCTTCATTGCCGATTTTAATCTCCTCTGGGAACTTAATCGGTTATTCAAATATGATGGCATGCATCATAATGGACTTGGAACAGAAGTTCTTTCTTTAGATATTTCACATGGTGCTATAGAGTCAGATCCTTCTGTTTCAGCTGGCAAAATCAATTAATCATGGTCTACTTACTCTGACCAGTCCCGCTACTACTGACATCGTCTGGGTCTAATACCAGCCCTAATCAATCCCCATTTATTCCACTGGACTAGACATGACCCTGTGTTAACTTTATAAATTTCCATACTGGGAGCTCTTCCTCATATAACACGAAGCCAAGTATCTCTGATCCTTTGAACTCCTCACAGTCTACAGTTACCAGCATTTCACTCCATGGTAACTTTCTCCAGCCAGCAAGCAGATCTCAAAGACCCACTGCTCTTGTACACATTAAACCCCACTGCTGTCTTTGATTATTATAGAATAGAATAGAATAGAATTCAACTTTATTGTCATTGCACATGCACAGGTACAGGGCAACGAAATGCAGTTTGCATCCATCCAGAAGTGCTTTAGTGATATAGATATATTACAATATATATTAGCAATAATATAGATATGTGAGTATATTACAGAAATGGGTCTATATTATTATTATATTATATTATTGTATACTTTCTGACTTTTACTGTTTATCTGTTAAACATATACCAGCCCTTTTATAACGAAGTTTTATATCCAGCCATCACGGTTGAAACATTCAATGGCGAATTTTCAGAATACATGTTAACAGTACTGTCGTTGTGAGATGAAATAATAGACAATTTCTGTGCAATTTCTTAAATTATTGATAATGTTGCTCCTGTCAGAACTGCTAATTGACATAAATCTGCCACCAAAGCACACTTGTGAAACAGCATAAAATTATTTTTTTTTTTAAAGAGAGAAAAAAATAAACTACCAAATAATGTTCAAATTATAAAAATGTACTTTATTGCTAAAACAATGAAATAAGGACAATCCTAGTCAGTCTAATTCAGTTTTTTTTTTATTATGCTTGTTTGTTTTTTACTATTAACTACTTGGTCCTTTCAAAACAGGGTTAATTGGATTTCTTTCAACAAATAGGTGTGACTAATTGGAGGTAATACAAGCACAAATGTTAACATTCTCACCTTTAAACTGCAAAGATCTGAAAAAAATGATTCATCAGCTGAAGTTTTGCATCCTCACCAAACTCAAATCTCATTTACAGATTTTTACAGATTATTTAGTAAATATTATCAGTATGCCTTTACAGGGAATTTTCCCTGTTTGTCTTAAATGTGCTTTAATCACACAGCTACTCAAGAAAAATAATTTACACCCATTGGTAATTAATAATTATAGACTCATTTCTAATCTCACATTTCTCTGCAAAATATTTGAAAAGAAAACTTACTAACAACTGAATTAGTACCTTTAAGGTGTTATTTATCATGAGTAAGTATCAATCACAACCAGTTTGGCTAAAGTCATCAATGGCCCGGAGTGTTTCAGCTTTAGTGCTGCTTGATCTCACTGCTGTTTTTGATCATGACATTAATTCAAAGGCTTCATGATTCAGTTGATTTAACAAGGTAGGTTCTTGATTGGTTCTCGTATGAAGGGCAGGTGGCACAAATAAAAATTCAATCAGGAGTTCATCAATGGTCAGCCATGGTCCATTACTATTTAACCTTTACATGCTTGGTACTATAATAAGGAATCACGATATATACTACCATTCTTAGGCAGATAATACACTGCTGCGCTTATTGTTTTCCTCTGATGGACTAACCTCTGTTCACACAATAATGAGCTGCATTGAAAACATTAACTGCCGAATATTTTGAACATTTTTTAGAACTGAACAGAGACAAGACAAATATTTTTTCTACATCCATTAAGTCAGAGACAGAAAACAGTGTGCAAGCCAGGAACATTTTGAACAGATCTCATTTGCAAATCATATCAGTGAGGTTTCCAGAACTATTCAATTCAGTTTAATTTTATTTATGTAGCGCCAAATCACAACAACAGTCGCCTCAACAGAACTGTTTTCAATCACTTAAAAATATATCAAAACTCTATACTTTCATATCAAGCAGGTTAGATTATTGCAATGCTCTATCTGCTCTCCAAATCATCAATGGGACCACTTCAGCGTATTCAAACTGCAGCAGCCAGAGCCCTCACAGGTAAGCAGAAAATTTGACCATATCACCCAAGTAACTGAAATCACTCCATTGGCTCCCAGTGCATCAAAGAATTACCTTTAAAATCCTTTTATTAGTTCAAAAAGCTCTCAATGGTTCAGCTCCTGAGTACATCTCTGACTCGCTCCATCACTCTATAATCTAATCAGACCTCTCAGGTCATCAGGTAGAGATCCTTTAAATGTTCCCAGAATCAGATCCAAGTATTCTAATGGTGCTTTCATCTCTTGGTGTGTGTGTGTGTGTGTGTGTGTGTGTGTGTGTGTGTGTGTGTGTGTGTGTGTGTGTACCAGTATTTTTTTGTTTTTAACTTCTGTGTTAAGCACCAACACAACCTGAGAGGTCTTCACCAAAAAATAGCAAATTCCGAGCCAATGACTTCCAAGTAGGGAGTGTGTTTATGACTAACAGGGTTTTACTTTTTCAATTTCCAGCAACAACACCTGCAAGAAATTATTGAATCCAGACTAGGTCGTTACATAATGTATTAAAAAAAAAACCTTGAATTAATCAAGATTAATCTTCACTATGGCCCACCCAGTTTATGTTCATAAATAACTGACAAATATCCACAAAAAAGCCCTTTATTGAATAGTATCTGAACAAAAACCAAATAGCAAAGCATTTCTTTAACCATTTACATTTTATATTACTGTAGCACTGTCTGAAGCGTCACCTCAATGGGGAGAAATGAGCTAAATTTAGTCAAATAAAAGAACTTAAACAAGGTTCCTGAAAGACCGTGATCATAAAAACAGTGCTGAATGGTGCAGGAAGTGGAAAACAAACCACAAACCAAAATCTGCAACATCAATCCTTTGGAGTCAGCTGTCTCAGCATCATGCTGTCACTTCAGCATTTGAGAGTATAACAAATATCTTTCCAAAGCAAAGTGAACACATTGCAAATGTTAGGCTTGTTAAATTAAAGAAGCAAGGGGCAGCATATTTGGAAAAATAAAAAAAAATGTTTGGCACTATGCATATATAAAGAGAAATGAGCAACCGTTAAATCTGTCAAGTCTCATATGCTAAAAGATAAATAAGAGCTGAGGCCATTTATCAAAGCAATATATTGCATTTGAAGACACTTCATTTCCTTTTACGCATCAGTTTGATTCTACAGGCCACTTAAACTTACTGCAGCTTTTAGACAAAAAATAGCTTTTTCTTCACTACAGTGTTGCCAAGATCAGTTTCTGCAATTTACTGCATCAGCTGAAACACAGCACTTTTATGATGGTCCACCAGACCATCATAAAAGGCATTGCATGCACTCCAACCTTCTTTTTTTGTTTTCCAGCCACCAAAGCACCTTCTTCCTATTCTTCTCCTTTCCCTTTCTTCTCTTTGCACCCTGTCCTCTTGAAGGCCCCCCATTAGTTTTAGTTACTGTTGCTCTCTCTGTGTCTCAGATGGCGAATCAATACAAAATTGCCACTGGCATCACAGGATCCTCTTAGTCTCTGTGCTGATCATCTCCTCTTTTTATGGGCATCTGTATTAATTAGAGTAAGCTATGCTTACAGCCTCGATTGCATAATGAAGAATGGTGCAGACATGTAATGATTTATAATGGAAAAACACTGGCTGGTTTGTGCTTTCAATGAGCAAAAAAGTATTTGTACTCATTTCCAGTCAAGTATGTGATTGGTGTGTTTATTTAGTTAGACATTCATTTAATCTTTTTCGCTGTGAAAGCTAGCTCTTTGCTGGAGTCAATTAACTACAAAATCTTTCTAAAATCCCAGAAGCCAGAAGAGATTAAGTCCTTGATTTTTGTTTCACTTTGAGTTATACTCAACATACAGGATTGGAGCTACACATCTGGATTACATCCACCAAAGATGAATACATCAAAAATAACTTATTTTCTTTCTATTTTGGGCATCTGCGAGTCATCCTGAAAAATGTGTTTATTTATCTATTACGATTACTAATGTACTCATTAAAATGCTATTTTAAATTTGACTAAACTGAATGGTTTGAGAACTGCCATGCTCTCATCATTTTGATCCAAAGTCAAATTTGTGTCCCTTAAATCTATAATAATTAACTTAGAGGGTTTACGGCACTAAATTCAGTAACTACAATAGTTACAATCATGTCGTTACAAAGGTAATAAGGTAATTCAATTATCTGCACACACGGCTGATGAAGTGAAAAAGAAAATTTAAAAAAGCTTTAAGTTGCTGTGAAATTGTATACTTTAAAGCCAAATACAAATTCGATGTTGATGTACGTTGCTAAAAGTTCACTTCCACACCCGTTTGTCAGTCAGAATCTGATCTGACTGCAAATCAGTACAAAATAAATGGACATACAGCAGGGTGGCATAGAATTTCACATCTGCATATCCATAATCAAGTCAAGAACCTTTTTAGTAACAGCTGTGTTTTTTACCTGGGATTCAGATCACGCAGGCACTGTGGATCCTTTCTGAAGTGAAGGTTGATCTCCTCCTCCGTGTACTCCCTTGCCTAACTGGGCCATTAATGGCAGCATTAAAATGGCAAGGGTCAGGTTTTTATTGGTTGCACGATGTAGCAGCTGTAGAACAACAAAATTTGATTCATTACCAATGAGCTTCACTTGGACTATGCAATTCTGTCTGCCACTGGGTATGAAATCTCCCAGGAAAATGAAGGCTTGATTGCATGACCAAAAAAGGGCAAGGATACTGATTTTGTTTCCCTCAGGTAGCTGAAATAGCAGATGGTGGAAAAATTTGAGTAGTTTTAAAACAAAAACAAGGAAAAGAAGGACAAAGATAAAATCTTCAAGTAATACAAGATTAAAGTCTTAGATGGAAGACTAATGTGGCTTTTCTTATGTATCAGTAAGTAACAAGACCTGCATAATTATTAATCTAATAGAGCTGGGTGTTTGGTATGGTAAAAGAGAGAGGAATCTGAAGCTGTGATTGCCACTTTAACAGAAAAAAATCTATTTAGAATTATGTCTCATTTGGTATTTTTTGTTGTGAGATTAAAAATGTATAATAAAAATGTATCAACAGTTAACTTTGTTACTTTGTAGTATTGTATTAGGTTGGAGTTACCTTGCAGGCATGAAGCAGAAAATAATTTGCGCTATAATCAACTTTTCACATTTGCTGCAACTAACTTAAAAGAAGTAGTAACCAATGTGCATTTCAAAAGAAAATGGTCTTGGTGGTTCATATCTCATATCTTAGGTGTTCCTTAATTGTACCCTGTAGCAACACTCCCACACTTAACAGTGTTTTCTTTTTTTACAGAAGACAATACCTACGTTTAGGCAGTCAAATCAGCATGCCACAGGCTATTTACATTGGCTCCGTTTTCTTTAAAACTTGTGTGACTTGTTTTGTTTATAAAGTTTAAAAAATGCATCCATCTTCTTCCTCTTATCCGTTTCAATGTCAAGAGTGTCCTGGAGCTGATCCCATCTGTTATAGAGCAATCCTGTACAGGTCACCAGTGTATTGCAGGGCTAAAATAAAAAGACAACCCCTCCCTCCTACAGCCAACCTAGAATTGTTATTTAACCTAACCTCATGTGGACATGGGAGGAAGTCAGAGTTACCCAAAGAGACCTTTGCTTCACAAGGATAGCCCTCAGCCTGATGATTGGTTTGGACCGAGGACCTTTTTGCCAACAAAGAGCAAAGTTGGCTTGGTTAAACTGAAAATTTTGAGTATCAGCTGTTATACACTGAATTCAATCTCCAGACATTAGGTCCATCATTGAAGAGGCTCAGTAAGAAATGCCATGAATATTTGAATAATTAAGTTTATTACTCAATAATAAAAAAAAAAAAAGCAAGACCAAATTATCCTGTGAATATTTTTGTCTTGTGTCAGACTTCTGACTTGGAGAGTAACGGTACACTTGGCTAAATGCCTGCCCCTGTCTGACACACTCTCTCCCTGCAGCTGTAATCTTCACCAAGACAAACGGCCTCCACAGATGCATGCTTCCAGTGACAGCAGTAGAAGCATTTCACACTTATTTCAGCGAACAGAAACTCCCTCTGAAAGTCTGCGGCTTGAAATACTGTGATGACTTTTCATGTGCTGCCAAATTTAAGTGGTGTTTTGACACAAAACTTTCCCCCTAGGCCTCTCATACAAACTCAAACTGGTAGCAGGGCGCCGTGCTAGTGAGTGACTTGGACCTTTCTTGTGTTGTGTTGTTTGTTCTGCTTCCCAGTCACTGAACAGCAGGTATCTAAAGCCAGTATACTCAATACAAGGCTTACACCAGTCAGCCGACAAGAGGAAGATACATTTTATAATACCACTTGGAAAAATAATGAAAACGTCAGAGCTTTCATTTTTCTAATTAAACAGAGGAAATTGTGAAAGACTTTACCGGCCCTTTGTTCTCTTTTGCCAAACACAGAAACACACTGTACTCATACCCACTGTTTATACAGAAAACATCCACCCTGCATTTAGTTTTCAGTTTAATTGTTAATTTGTTCTTCTGCTGATCAAACTTTCATTTTAGTGTAGTCCACAAACACGACACATAAAGCTAATAGCTCAGAAAGCTATGATTGCTTCAGCTTTTAACAAGGATGCAATGTTCTGTGTACCTCAGTTCAGTCAACAGCAGCATTCTCAGTCACGATTTAGGGCGAATGCCATGCTGCAAGCCTCTGATTTGGTCTGTGATAAATATGGAGGCACAGTACATCTTTGCACGGGTAGTGAGCAGCTCAAGAATGAATCTGGAGTAGTTATCATTTGATACGTCCATACAATGTTTTCTTGATTATACTGATTATCCTTAATGTTAGTAATGATTCAGGTGAGAAAGAGAAAGGCTTTCTATAGTTATCATGCAATATCAATTCTGACAAGAACGTCTGAACTATAATGACGTAACTATGGATTAATTGTGGATTTAATCATTGCCAGACCACTTGGGATATAGTGTTTGACAAAGCTTTCAGCAGCACTGAAAGCTTTGTTAGGTACACCTGTTCAACTATTTGTTCACACAAATATCTAATCATGGCATCGGCTCAGTGCGTTCAGCCATGTAGACACAGCTAAGACAACCTCAAATTCAAATTTTATTTGTCACGTACACAGTCATACACAGTACGATATGCAGTGAAATGCTTGGACCTGCTGAAGTGGCAGAGTGGCAGAGTGGGGAAGAGCGGTGATTTAAGTAACTCTGAACATGGTATGGTTGTTGATGCTAGTTGGGCTGGTCTGAGTATTTCATAAACTGCTGATCTGCTGGGATTTTCCTATACAAGCATCTCTAGGGTTTAAAGAGACAGACTCCAAAAGACAGAAAATATCCAGTGAGTAGTGGTTCTCTGGGACAAAATACCTAGTTGATGCCAGTCATAGGAGAATAGGCAATAGGAAGGCCACAGTAACACAAATAACCATTTGTTACAACTAAGAAAGCAGAACAGCTCGGAAAAAAAAAAGATTACAACCAACATGAAAACAGGCTGGTGGTGCAAACTGATCTAAAAGCCTGAGTGTCACTGCAGACCTTGTCCATCCCTTTATGACTCAAGTGAGTCAAACCTCTGATGGCTGCTTCAGCAAAAAAAGTATGATGTCATAATCTCAGACTGCTTCCCTGAACATGAGTTTAATCACATGACCACCACAGCCACCAGATCTCAATCCAGTAGAGCACCTTTGGGATGTGGTGCAACTAGATATTCACATCATGGTTGTGCAGCCAACACATCTGCAACAACTGTGTGATGTTGGCATTTTAACATGGAGCAAAAACTCTTTCAGTCTGTGTTATGAAGATTTAAAGCACTTCTGTCCAACCAACTACTAGCGAGCTCTGTCTAATACAGCAGCCAGTGAGTGTACATTTTCACCATAGAAAGGACATTATTACGTCATGCCATTTTTGTACTTTTATTATATAACAAGTAGCTTTCTGACTGTTTTAGCAATGGTTGTTTTTGTATCCTCGTTATTTTCTTGCTTTCTTCCTGTTAGTCGCTGGGGAAAAACATCCAGTTCAATTTGAAGGAAAATAAAAAAATTTTCCTGATTCTTCCACCTGGTGATGACTTGATTTTCTTACTGCTTTTCAGTCACAGAATTGACAATGCAAACTGTTTTACCCTCAGATAAGAGTCTTGCTTTCTATTACCTGTGAAATCTAGTTTCCAAATTCGTAACCACACTGTCCTGGAAACACAGGTCGGTCATGACAGATGGAACAAACAGGGATTTTTTTTGTCCGATGCAGCAGCTGAATTTTGAGGATGTTACACTGATTCTGCATTCTCGCCCTCGAAGGGCAGGGCTTGACTGGATGAAGGATGATTTGAAGGACGTCAACTGTAAAGGATTTCCCTCAGGGATTTGATTACATTATTACAAAATGAAGTAACACCTGTGAATATCTAATCCTATATCGACCTCCAGCACTGTGATCAAGCACCATTCACACAGTATATAACATGATTTATGCTGACTGGGGACATTTATTGCCAGAACAGAAAGCAGAATGACTTTAATATACTTTGGTTTGGGGTGTTGGATGAATTTCCAAAGGTGCATCAATTTAATGTTTGTGTGCATCAGAGGTAATATTTCACTCAACCACAGTTTTTATAATGGTAACCAAGAGGCTTTATGTGCCAAAGGAGCCATTTTGTTTCAGTAACTATGATGCCGGAACGAAATAAAATGGAAATAGTTTGTGTAATTTTATATCTTCACAACAATAAGCTTTGATTTATTGGTTCATGGCAAGTGTGTATGACATTTGAAGGGGTGTTTTAGCTGGCTTGGTCATCATGGACACACCGGCCAATTAGCATTAGCAACTGTGATCACAAAAAAATTGCTATAATAATCATCTTGTAGTTTATTATTAACGTCACATGACTGCATGCATGAGCATGTTTGATTTGTGATTTGACTGTCTGTGCTGTCGCATTTCATGAATGTGGTTTGATTGGGTGGCTAAGCTTAACTTTTATCAGCTAACATTTTGTTTGGCAGCACATAATCCCAACTTGTTCAATGTCAGATGGTTCGATGTTAAGACCTGAACCACGTATGTCCAAGATCCTGCCTGGAGGCTGCAGCTGTGTGGCATGTGAAGGCAGAATTGAGTATAAATGTCCTTTAAATTGAGTTATAAATAAACATTTTAGTGTGGTAACATTATTTTTTGAATCTATGATTGAGTTTTAGCTGGCTGAAAACAAAGGAAATAATCAAATTTAGATTATTTTTACTCTGCATAAAAAAAAGTCAGCAGATCATCACCAGATTTGATGGGACGCTATTATCACACAATCAAAAAATATCTGCAGAACATTCCGTTTGAATCCCATCTGTAGATCTGGACGCGAAGGTAAATTTGACATGTTTGCTTTGGATAGATTTGATGTGTGTCTGCGTTTCTTTGGCCCCCAACTCATTCTTGTGCAACCAAATTTGGCTCACAGGTATGTCGCAGGCTGCTTAAGGTTATCATCTTTTACTGTGACATCATCATACTTCACAACTTTCTAGCTCCAGGCTAAATATACCCTTTTCAGCATTTATGCACTTATAACCACTTAAAAAAAAAGCATCATACCATTTTGATTTCAGCACAGTAACATCTAATTGATATCTGCAAAACATCGGTTATAGATGATGATATTATCACGTCATCATGTTGCCTGGCAACATAGGAACGGATGAAAATGACCTGTTTTCTTGTTTTGCACTTACAGTAGAACATAAAAGCATCTTATCAGTTTCATTTAATAAAAATAAATTCTCATTTATAGCCACAAAAGCTTAATTATACATGACATATTATAACGTCATCATATTGCTAAGCAACTACCTAGAATAGGGCTGAAATTACCCATTTTTTGCATCCATGCACCTACCACACTTCATTAAAGTTTCATGTCTAACAGCATGTACAGGAGCATCAGGGTGGATTAGTTTGTACATTAAAAAAAGTTTGAGGTTGAGGTTTAAATTTTTCATGTTCTTTCGTTATCATTTCAACATTTTCTAGATTAAAATGTTTCCATTGAAATAGTTGCATGAGCACTAAAAAGATTAATGCAGGCTCAGTCAATGTTCATGTACTGATTTCTTTTTATTTCATGTATCATACGTGACAAGTTGGATACCATACATATTAAGAGTGTGTGGGAACATTTGGCAAAAAAAAACCCCATTCTTTAATGAAAGGTAGCGGCCTACTTTAACCCCAGTCTAAAATTTTAGTGGGACACTTCATAAAAGTCATGTCTTACAATAAATATAATGAGATTGCAAATGATCAGGGAGCTGTAGAGCTGCTTCTCTCTTGAACTTACTATAAAAGGCAAAGCAATCACTTTAAATAACTGCCAGGAATTACTTAAGAAAGATTTAATCTGCATATGACCAAATGCCACAGCTAGAACTTCTTATTACAATTCTTGGTGGCAAAAAATACTGAAAGTGACTAAAACTTCAACTTTGATTAAATGCAAAATGGCAATATGAAGGCAATTATGTTCCTCTTATTTTACCTTCTCTACATTTATATTGAATCTTTCGCAGGCAGCAACGCAAGAGTAATATGGCTGTCACTGTTTTTGTCATACTTCTGTTCATGTTGTGTGACAGCAAGAAATAACGAGGTGAATGGCAGTGACTCCAGTTTATGGTAAAAACCTTCCCCTGATTTGTCATTGAGTACTGTTCTTGGAAAAGCTTTCCTTCCTTTTGCTGTAAGACATATGATGCAATAATAGGTAAGTAGGGTTTTCTTAAATGAGCTGAACAGATTTTATCATGTAGCATCACTGACTCAATTCAGGGAAATGAAGTGGGTGGTTAAAATTACCCTCAGATGATGAACGTTGGAGTAGTTTGTTATTGCACTCTACCACCTAGTGGCAAGATTGTATACCTACACAGCAGGTTACAGTTTTGATAGAGAAGCTTCTAATTGAGTTCTTATTGTTACACATTACCCCAAAGTGCAGAAAAACATGACCAGGCTCGTTTTAATGTATTTATATATATATATATATATATATATATATAAAATTTGGACATATCAATGTTGTGATAAAAGATCATTTCTTTGCACAAAGATGCTAATTTTTGAGAAGACTGAAGGACTATAGCACTATACCATTTACATACAATAAGAAAAGTAAAAGTATAGTGAAAAACTGCCAGAAAGCATGTGAGGTGCAGTTTGTATATCGAAAAGAACAATAACTCATAATTCCACTGACTGATTTGCCTCCAGCTGATGTGTAAATCTATCATAATAGTACCTCCTCTTTCTTTCATTAAAATGCATTCAGGAACAATAATACAGAAAATTATGTGGTGAAAATGAGACAAGGGGGCCTATAATCTCATTTCAGAAGACAAAGAGCTTAAACCTTAAGGGGACCCCAGGGACATGACAGTTATTAGTGTGACACTAATTATCATAACAATAGTAACGCTGAGCTGGGAAGTGATCAACAGTTCACCCTCAGAGCTGTTGCATACTTGGATTTATAAAATGATTACAAAGGAAAAGAACCACATACTGCAAATGCAAAAGCTCAACACCTTAATCCATAACTTGGGCAGAAGAGGGCGTCTGAAACTGTTCTCTTGGCCACCAGTGAGCACGTGGTGCAGTGCAACTGAATTTACTGCAGGTGGACTTCAAGTTGTAGAAACAGAACTCACCTGAGCTCAATTTAGAGTGTCATGGCAAAGGCCGTGAATATTAATGAATTTCAAGCAAACTTTTTGCACTTTATCATTTTGGGGTGTGGTGTGTAGAACTTTTGGGTGAAAATGATTTTAATCCATTTTGAAATAAGGCTGCAACATGACAAAATGTGGAACAAGTAAAGAGCTGTGGATATTTTCCAGTTGCACTGTATCCCTTAAAAAGCAAAAAAATATCATATCCCACATTGTACTTAATTTAAGTCAATTAAGTCAATTTTAGGTTATTTTCTCAGCATTTCAAGTGAGTAAATGTCAGACCACCCTTAAACCTAATCCTAACCCTAAATAAGTAACCTGAAATTTGAGCTATCTAGCTCACAATTTTGAGATAATAACCCAAAATGTGGACTTTCAGAAAAAAAAGAAATATTTCAGTGGAGAAAATAAGCGCCTAAAAGAAACACATCCAAAATGCACTAATATATGTGTTACACCTTTTGAAATATGATTTATGAATGTTCTGATTACACACATTTCTCTATTTTTGTTTCTTTGTTTTTCTGTGATTGTTTTTGTAGATGTATGACATTCATCACAATGAAAGGGGTTTCTGATGTTGTGAGAAATAACATTTAAATAGGTCTTTCAAGCTATAGATTAGATTTGTTGTCTTCAGACAGTGAAAAAGCTGAAAAGTTGACATTGCAGAATATTGAAGAATGACCTTAGCACTACTGTGATATACTTACACCAACACCATGGTCAAGCCTTTTGGAATCTATCAGTTTTGCTCAAGTTGTACTATCACTGACAGTTGTAGTGAACATATACTGTTGACCTGTACATGTAGGTTTGAATGTTTCTCCAATCCGTATCTTTACACTGTAAGGTTAAGAAGGTAACATGAGTAAAACATCCTCTGTCGAATTTTAGGTGCAGAGGTTTAGCCTAACTAAGCATTTGTTTTACTTTATTTACTCATCGTGACAGAAGTACAACAACAAGAACCGTTGGACATGATGCATGTCAGAGGTGTTGAAGGGGCGTATACAACATGCGAGTTTCCCGCAGGACTAAACAAATAACTTGGAGTGAAATGATTGCTTACCAGACGCATTACTGAAATCAAGGTTGTGTTTTCTTTCCAAATAAACACAGTTCAGCCAGGCCTGAAGCAAATTGCAGGATCCAGATCTGAATTCCTCTACATCTGTCATCAACTACCAAAGTTCTTACATGTTAGTAATTACAAGATCTTTCTGGGATATCCAAGGAGAAAGTTACAGCCAACTAAAATATTCCGATAAAACATTGCTGAAAAATATAATGAATGTGTTTGTAATGCCTTACTTACATTCCCGTTGCTATCCTTGAAGTTGCGAGGAAATAATTATTTACACAAATGTAAGGAAAACTTTCCTGAAAGTCTTTCATTCTCAACACTGGTTTCATTTTGATAATAACTTGGTGACCTGTAATTTCCCTGAGAAAGCAATCTAAAATGCTGGACAAACAAAATTACATGATGTAAGAATGAACTTGACTGAAGACAACATTTGTTATATTTTTTCTTTTCATATCTCATAAATATACAAGCTCAGATATATTTGTTTGTTGAAGGAACCGGTGACACCGACATACGTCTTCTGATGACAATTTCTGTTTGTCCAAGTGAGGGAAACCATCCGTGTTCGTGCGTGTAAAGCAGATACAATTGTCTCCCACAAGGCTGTGCCTGGTCACTGCTGTTTTTCACTGATATGCATCTGTTTCTCTGATTATATTCCACATCCCTGTCCATACGCATATCCCAGGATAACATTCCAAATTTCAAATATGTTTTTTTATTATACAGAAGTGGTTTGTTTGTGGCATGTCTTCTGAATTTGAACCACAGAGATTTAGCATTTTTTCTGTTTTATTATACTCACTTTGAGGAGATGAACTCTAATGAGCTTTAGTGAAAAGTGAAATGAGTGAACACATGGAGGAATATAAGTCGGTGCCTCAGCAGCACTGATTTCATTGGTCTATGCTTACAGACAACAGCTCTTGGAGGGGTTAATACATCACTTAGGATGCATAAAATGATACCAGGATCACTGAACCTTATTCAAACAATTAATGAATTAAGGAGATTAGCAAATAGGTTTGTGCTAATGGTGGAGTCATTTAACTCTTAGACAGTTAAAAAACTGTGTTGGTGGATTTTCCCAGCTTGTGAACTGTATATTGTATTATATGTATACTGAACTAATGATCCAAACACCGAAATTATTTTTAATCACACACTCCACAACAACACTGTTTCCTCTGACAAATTCCCTCATGTTATTAAGAGTAATGAATTTTTATTTTACTAACAGCACAGCATACTCATACAGTATATGCCTCTGCCACATCATAAAAAAATCATGTAAAATATTCATTTATTTAAAATGTATTAAACTAAAGAAGGCAGAATACATTGAATACAGTGCTGTGAAAAATGTATTTGCTCCCTTCTTGATTTCTTAGTTTTTGCGTATTTGTCATGTTTCATCAAACGAATTTAATATTAGACAAAGATAAGATGAGTAAATAAAAAATACAGTTTTCATTCATTTATTAAGGGAAATAATTTATTCAAACCTAACTGGCCCTGTGAGTAATTGCCCCTAAACCTAATAACTGGTTATGCCACTGCTGCAGTCAAACATTTGTAATAACTTGCAATGAGTCTTTCACATGGAGAAATTTTGATCCACTCTTCTTTATAGATTTGTTTTAATTCAGTTATTTGTTTTTGACTTAGCCGCTGCAAACCCTTCATTTTGTTTCTTTAGCCATTCAGAGGTGGATTTATCCTGGTGTGTTCCAGATCCCACAGCCTTACGAATAGCTTTGTAACCCTTTCCAGACTGATACTTGTCAAGGATGGCTGGGCCTTTTTTTGTGGTGTACTTGAATGTTCTCCCCGAGTCAGTGTGGGTTCTCTCGAGGTACTTCGACTTCCTCCCACGGTCCAAAGACATGCACATTAGTGGGATTAGGTTAATTGGTGTTCCTAAATTGGCTTTCAGTGTTAATATATGTGTGAATGGCTGTCTGCCTCTCTGTGTTAGCCCTGTCACAGACACAATCCAGGGTGTACCCCACCTCTCGTCGGCACTCCTGCAACCCTGAATTGGAAGGATAGATGGATGGATGGAAAAGTAGGAGTTTGTTTCTCTGCTGTTCTTGAGTGTTGCTTTTTGAGATCTTTTAACGTACTTCACTTTGTCAGACAGGCTCTCATTAAGTGATTTCTTTTTGTAAAATTTGAAAAAAAATTGTAGCAATGCACGTCATATCACATAGGTGATTACTAAATGATGCATAATGACAATTCAGTTAATATACATGAATATAGTAAGTGTGGTAATAAAATTTTCATCGTCTCTTGCCACTATGACCAGTACATTTTTAAAAGGCGCAACAGGATTGCCCATTTAACTGAATTTTAATCTCGATCACGATTTTGGCTTCCCACAATTGAATGAGCATGATCAAGGGACATTTAAAATGAGTGGGGGCCAATTAAATGAGAAGAAAAGCAAATCAAGCACTCCCTAAATCAAAGGTCTGACTATGCCGCATCTTTTCTGGACTTGTGTGGAAGAGTAACATGTCATTCAAAGACAAATACACAGCAAAAATCAAACGTCTGGCACAGAGAAGGCGAAGAGCTTGTCCCTCGAAGCGGATCGTCATCTGTTGTTTCGAAATGGAGTTGTGTTTGCACCCCACAGTAACACAGCTAACTTATGAACCACCTGAAAACACGCCACAAACAAACTGCAGTGCAATTAAAGCACAAAGGTCAAGAAAAACAATGCGATTAGCAACAGGAATCACCCGAGATCAGCTCAGACGTCCATAAAAGGGAGCCTGTTTACACATGTGTATCCATCCTCGTCACATCCCTGAACTCATCAGCAAGTCGCATTCCATTCAACCAAAGTCAAGTAAACATGGTGAGTAACAAAGGCAACAATGTGAATGTGTATTTCTTCCAAGAGTTGCACTGAACTTTTGGTAAATGGTAAATGGCCTGTATTTGTATAGGGCTTCACTTAGTCCCTAATGACCCCAAAGCGCTTTACACTACATTCAGTCATTCACCCATTCACACACACATTCACACACGATCAAGGGACTGACAGAGGTGCGCCCCAGGTGACTAAGGACGATCCATTGTACGATTGTATTTTGATAGAAAGATTTGTACAGATGTGAATATGTGACCACAGTGTTCTGTTTACACATCAGTGCAATAAAAACATTTTATGTCCTTAAAATCAATGAATATTGGTGCCAAATAATGGTGATGTCAACACCATAATGTCTCTTTAGTCATAGCTGTACTATAGAGTTCCTAAAAAACAGCTGTATGTCACTAAACACCATTACAATTTGCTACTTATTTCCTTTTATGTTTAAATTTGTGATCATATGTTGTTGACTTTCACTGTATTTTAGCATATTCTCTCATTTATATGGAAATGCATAAAACACTCACACTCAAACTATTCCACAAAAGCCCACCTTAGCACTGACATTTTGGTTTCCACAGTGACCTGTCTTGAAGCATTAATTAGAAAAAACCCCATCCCTGTGGCTGCGCACATCTCCTGCTAGCATACAGGGTGACAACATCACCATGACAACAGGACAAGATGGCACTCAATAAGCTCTGAAAAATGCTGTGGACGCTGATTTTTTCCCCCTCAGCTGCTAACATTTTTTCTCTGCAAATTAGCAGAACAGTGTTAAAATGCTATTTAAACAGTGTTTCATTGTTACGGTAAACCTAGGGTGCGAAGAACAATCATTATTTTTTATTTGTCTTTTTTTAACTTCTCTTGATGCCCAGCAATGTAAAGGTGTTAAATATGGAGCTTCTGCTGTGTTTTGTCTGAAACGGACACAGGAAGGGAGACAAAACTCCCCGGGGGCCTGGTGATGAGCCAACAGTTACAAGATGCAAACTGCAGTAAACTAAATGATTCCAAACCACTAAAGCAATATTTTTTCAAATAACATCACTTTCACTTGTCAACATTTCTTTGAGCAAGGGTTTGTTTGTGTGTTTTTTCTTTTTTCAACCATTTTTTATGTCAGCTTTTATTTTAGTGTCTTTGGATCTCTCGTAAGTTGCTTGCTTTTCTCTTTTAAGAGGCAGCAGGGACGGTTTTTGCACGTTTTAGACGCCTTAGTTTGGACAAAATGAAGATAACATATGGCAGCGACCAAGAATATAGGTGGATTTCTAACAAACCCCACATACATATGCACCATGCAAGCTCTCTGTCACCTGCTTTTCTTTCCACTGTGTATTTATTTTATATGCTCACAGGAATATTCTGGCATGACTTAGGGAAGATGTAAATAATTGATTAGTTGAATGGATTTTCTTTCTGGGCTGTTGACAGGCATCTCAACAACGTAGAACATTCTCTGCATAACTTAGAGGAGTTTTTCTTTTCTTTTTTCATTCATACGATGCATTTGCTCCATGGACTGCATTGATCACAGTTTTAGATTGTGATTGTTAATCATGGGGCAATTTAAAATAACCTTAATTAAGAATGAAGTGAATGAAATGCACAATCCTGTCTGTTTAAATATCATGATTTTACTATGAATTTAACAATCTCAAGCACATTTAGTTTTTTTGTCCCAACACAAATAAAGAACATGTATTAAATAAAAAGAGTATTATAAGTATAATAAAGTATGCAACAGAATGAGCTAAATAGCTGTCTGGAGCCAAAACTGTGTTAAACTAAGGAAAGGGTCGATGCACTGTGCCCATCAGTGAATGTGAAGGACTTCTGATGCCAACAAGCATGTGTGATATTTTCATACAGGAATTTAGATCTTGAAAATTATCACAACAGGATTTTTTTTTTATCTTTTATCTTAGGAATGTGTGCTTGCATTTGTGAAGAGTTTTGACTGATGGCAGGATGAGTTTGTTGAAATGAGTCAGGAGGAGGCTGCTTTTGTTCCACACAGGCTGAATACTGGGCTTTACTTCTTAACACTATAACCACACCACCCCTGCCTCCCCTTTTTCACCATCTTATGTAGTTAGGTTGCATCTTTTGTTTTCTGCCTAGTCAGTAGTGGTATAAGAAACTGTAATGGGCACCACAGATTACACATTAAATCTACTTCACTCTTAGCCAGTGTGATGAGTAGCAGGTAAATAAAAGGGGGAAAAAAGAGAAGGAAGTTAAGAGAAATTCAATTAACTGGATGGGTGGCTACAAGGAAGACTAATGTTGAGCGGCATGACAAACTTACTGTACGGTACTTCCTGACTTATGGACACTCGCAGCTGTAGTGCTAGTTCTAATGCTTGGACATAATCTACAGAAGCAAAGTCCATGGCACATTGCAAATGTAGACCCCAGCTAATGATCAGCTCACTATTGTCTGTTCTCTTAGCAAAAGGACTTTAGTGACATTACTGTGTGTGTGTTGCTGCATTTTCCACACTGCCTTATTCTTTCAAAATACATGTCAGATGCTTCTAATTAATATTGTATTTTGTAGTACTAACATTTTTACATTAAGAGAGGTTCTTACTATTTCTTCCTCTGCTGGACTAAATAAACCCTTCCGCTTTATAAGCGTTACCCAATTTAGGTCAAATACAGTGTACCCTCTGTTTTTTTTTCCCTCTCTTTGTTCAGTGGGTCTGCTGGTGGTGCATAATTTTATAGCTCATTTGTTGCATCTTCAATAAACTAACAATTCAGGCATGTGGGTGGATGAGCTGTCAAAGCTAATTAGTTTTTACATTGTTTAATATGAAACTCAGGTCTTTCATTTTTACGGAAATGAATCGAATGAGCTGGCCTTCCACTCTTTTAGTGTTATTTATTATTGAACACAATCATCCAAACCATACCCCACCCAAACCTCCACACAACAAATGTGCTCTTTACTCAGAGGGGACCAGCAGGAGAACGAATATCTCAAGATTTCTGTCAAGTATCATCTTAGTGAAAGTTTACTTGGAAAGTTTATTTACAGCGTAGGCCAAACTTTCACTAGAACTCAATTTTAATGTGTGCACAAAAGTAATTCACAGGAACATCGGCTTTTCTGCCACATCTCACCGTTTGGTCAAAGACAGACTGCAAACAATTCTCTCCCGTGTCAAAGTCACTGCTTTTGATTCATCCTGAGAGGTTTTACAGTGCTATAAAAACTTTGTGAAACCTCTGCCTTTGTTTGCCAAGAAAATGTAAACATCAGTGTCAGAGGTCAGTAACCAGCCAGTGCAGCTGTTTTTCTGCTGAGGACAGAGTGTGCTATGTTATGCTTAGTCAGACACATTTACAGACAGATCTCAGTGCTTTAGGTTTAGGTTTATGTGGAGAAGAAATGCCAGTTTATATTCCATTCACTTTGATTTATATAGCACAAAAATCCAATGAACCCCTGCGAGCGACAATGGGGAGGAAAAACTCCCTTTCAACAGAAAGAATTCTCCATCACAACCAAGCCTATTAAGGAGCACAGAGAAAAGAAAATTGAGTGGATAGGCAGATGGGATAAAACACACACTATGAAAACGAGAGGTAAGATTTTAATGATATGCAGCAGTTGTATCTAAATACCTGAGGAATGAGTAGAGAAGAAATGCTCAGTGTAGGAAGCTCTGCAGAAGCCTGAGACTATAGCAGAATAGCTGATCCAGTCCTCACTACAAGCTTTATCAAAAGAAAAGTTTTAAGTTTAATCTTAAAAGTAGAGAGGGCATCTGTCTCCCGAATCCAAACTGGAAGCTTGTTTCACAGGAAAGGTGCTACATTTCACTTGTAGAAACTTTTGGAACCACCAAGTAAACCAGCAGTCTGAGAGTCAACTGCTCTGTTAGGGTGATATGGTTCTATAAGGTCTTTAATGATGATGAGGCCCGCTCATTAAAGACCTTGTATGTGAGTAGAAGGAATTTAAATTCAATTCTGGATTTAACAGGGAGCCAATGAAGACAAACCAGGGTACGGGAAATATGGCGGCTCTTTCTTTCAATCCAGCATTCTGAATCAACTAAAGATTCAGGGAGCTTTTAGAGCAGCAATAAGTTTGATTTGTGATATCTGGCTTAATGGATAACTATAACTGGATATCATCTGCTTAACAATGAAAATGTATACCATGTTTTCTAGTAATATTATTTCCAGTAACATTACTTAAGGGAAGTATGTACATTTTGTCTCAGCACAGTGTAAAGAAGACTCAGCATTTACATAAGCAAATCTACTGGACAGATATTATTCACTGAATCCCAATACTGCTGTCAGAGGCCATGAGATCTTTTTTATGTTATAGTGCTGTTTATGTATGTAATGTATGTAATATATGTATTATGTAATGAATTTGTACTCATACTATAAATAACTGGTGAGCCATGAGTTATGAATTTACTAACATATTGTTGTATGAGAAAAGGGTGAATAGAGCCACTTTATTATTCAATCTCTTACACCCTTGTCTACTTTGTTTCATATGAACAGACTAATAAATTCATCCTATAATGGGAATAAAAAATTCTTACAGGTGGCACGTTTTTAGATTTGAGATATTTGTAGGCTTTTTGATTCCTCTTGTACTGCACAAACACAAACAACCCCCTCACACACAACTAACCTGCTTTTCTGCAATCCTAGGTCAGTTCAGGTTGCTTCCATTATTCTTTGTCAGTGAGGAACAATAGTTTGCCTTTGATTTACAGGATTAGGTGTCCTGGTAGCATTAAAATACAACAGATTTGTCTGTGGGAGACAATTAAGGCCAGTGTTTTACCAACAGTGAACTAACTTTGTATTAAAATGACTGAAGGAGCACAAGCTCATTTCTTTTTGCTCACCTGTGGCTGTATTGTGCTCGAAATCTCCAGAAGCCTGTGCTTGGATGTGTGACAGGTGTTGCATACGACTGTTATTTCTTTATTTTGTGACTGGGATTGTCTGTTTAATGTTGTTAATTATCATCATGAGTCATGGGTCTGTCCATTTCTGCACACTGTTCATCACTGTCTTCTTTGCAGTTTAGCCTGAGAGTTCACTAGCATGAAACGCTATGCTTGCACATAGTTATACAACAGATTATGAGGTTAAGTGACAAGCCATATTGTTTCAGCTCAGTATACTATAGATGTACTCCTATTATTAGATGCATCTGCAATGCATTATGCCAACAGGTAGAGTGTTCATATATATATATATATATATATATATATAGAAATGCAGATAATCAGGGTAAAGTGGAGGAAGAGCTGTTGGCTGTGTTAGTTTAAATTGTTGTCACAGATAATGTCTATGTTACTGTTTATGTTGCTTGTATTGTTTTCTCCTCTTTGTTACTCTTTATTAAAGCAGATTTCCATTTCTGCAAGCCTTTATGAGCCTTTGCCCACATGCACAGTATCATGCTATGATCTTACCATATGCAAAATATTCTGACTTTGAGCATTATGTAGGAATTCTCAGAGCTCTCTTATGTCAGTATTTATTTATTTATTTTTATTTATTTATTTTCAGGCTTAGCTTTGTTTCCAGCTATAGCTTGAAACCAGATTCCTGGAGTATCTGGGCATACTCAGGAAGAAATCTGCGCTTTCTAATTTGGTGAGTAGCTTTAAGACTGGCTCCCAAGATTTACTCACGAACGTGATTCCATTCACAAAAGATGTGATATGCTCTTCACTGGCTCTTCTCACAGGGGCTCTGTGTAATATTTGTTTGATTATTGTTCTCCATCAGTGTGTCTCCCTGCCTTCCTTCCTAGCTTATTTGCAGAAAATGGAATAACTAAACAGGTTTTCTTGGTATATTTCAGTGAACAGGAAATGCATTTGTCACTTGCTGTTTTTGCAGTAATATATCTAAGATTTTCTTCCTCACAACACAGTGATCAAGAGTTCTGCCATTCAGTGTTGCTGCAGAACAATCTGTCTGCATTTGTGTTGTTGACTAGAGAGAGAAAGAGACATTAAGGTGGGAAATTTGTCTTTCTGAATAATTTCCTTCTGGTTTTATATTGATGGCAGCAGGAAAGAACATAAAGCTTTAACTTGCTCCCACTGGTGCTATCGCAGAGAGGTACTGTTTGTCATTTTTGAGCCTTTCCATATAAGAACATCAAAAATGAGGGATCCAAGGGGTTTTTCAATTTTGCTTCCATTCTGTTCTCATTAACGGAAGCCATTTCACAATCTCATGGAAAGAAATGGATCTTCCTCTAAAGACATTTATGTTCTCGTATAGTAACGGTGCCGCAGTATTCCTTTGCAATGGCAGCCCAGTGAGCCCCTGGTTAGCAGTTAAAATGTCTACAGGTTCAATATAAACCAGCAAGGCTGCATTCTGGGACAAGCATTCGCTTTGAAACCTCCCGCGAGATCTGTTTATAAATGGATGTGAGTCATTGAACAGGACTTTGTAGCACTGTATATTTCAGATCCTTTGGCAGTACACACACCATAAAACAGCAAGTATTCAAGGATGTGTGGCCTCCAAATAACATGGCTCTCTGCTTGCAAAGTCTTTGCCCTTCTAGTTTTATTAGCCCTTGGCTTTATTTTGCAGTGTAGCAAAAACGTAAGCATAAAAATCATGAAAACGTGACATTTATTCAGTTTTAAATGGTTTTTGTGGCATGTGTAATGAATATATGGAAGACTAATTGAATGGACATCTTATTTTATCTTCTGCTCATGTCTTTGTATTTGTAATTTCATCAAACACAGACTTAGCTGAAACACTAATGGTAATGCTTCTTTGCAGACCACATTAAAGCAAATGAGATTAGTAAAAAACAAAAACAAAAATGCCATTACACACTGAAAGTTTGTAATGGATGAATGATGTTATACGAAAGTGTTTTAAAGGGTTATTTCAAAGGTTAATTGCTTCTCTGTGAACTAAACTCCATGTAAGCCAGTCAAGGTCTTTCAGGAAAAGATAACAACACAGAGAAACAAACAAATTATTCAACAACATTTTAAAGCTTTTTACAAAGTTAGTAAATGGTACTCCATCTTAGCTTATTTTAAATTAATTAATATGGCTGTGATTCATATTGTAAGCCAAGTGACTTCTATAAATCAAGAATATGAAGTCAGAACACTACACTGGCCCTATTGTTGAAGATACTATGGCAAAGACAAATGATGAACAGTAAAGCATCATTAGTTGAGGTGAGCGGTATCCGCAGGCATCCTTGTCTGGAACTATTGTGACAGCGGCAAGCTGGCAACACCTGCAGAATGCATTTGCCCCTGATTATTTCACTCATCCACTGGGAAGAGAGTAGAGGCCACTGTGATTTATGCTTACAGGGACTGTCACTTAAAGCTCTGATTACCACTTCATGTTTGGAATTATCGTCGTGGGCACTGATAGGAGGGTATGAAAATATAATGACAGGGTGGTGATGAATCTGTTTTCCACAGCTTGAAGTGCTCTGAGTACTGCACCAAGTGCTGACCCTTCTGTTGATGACCCAGATAATGAGATAATATATTTCTTGAGTGACACTCTGTGGATTGAATCAGTGCAATCACGCAATGATAAAATTTGAATAAGTAGCTATTTCTTTCAACTTTATCCCCATTAAATATGTACCTACTATATGCTATTAGATGCATTAAAAGGTTAAACAGACTCAAGTTTGTTAATGACAACTGCTACTAGGAAATAAAATGTTAAATTAGATGGATCTTCCCTAAGAGACCCATATTTCATAATAACTTCCGAGCACAGAGGAAGCTGATGGTGTATTTCTCAAATCCTCTATTCATTTTAAAAGTAAACCAATAATTGTGATTACATAATCTTTTCCTTGGCCCTCCTGCAGTGCAGGGAATGCTACACATGCAGTGTAATTATTTAATACAATCATCCTCTCAGCAGGAGGGCTTTTCATCTTCTGGTGCGTGTTATTCTTGTGCACACAGCTGTATGCTGTGAGTCCACCCTATTGCAGAAAAAAAATGCATATATAAATACAGTGGGGCAAAAAAGTATTTAGTCAGCCACCGATTGTGCAAGTTCCCCCACTTAAAATGATGACAGACGTCAGTAATTTGCACCAGAGGTACACTTCAACTGTGAGAGACAGAATGTGAAAAAAAAATCCATGAATTCACATGGTAGGATTTGTAAAGAATTTATACGTAAATCAGGGTGGAAAATAAGTATTTGGTCACCTCAAACAAGGAAAATCTCTGGCTCTCACAGACCTGTAACGTCTTCTGTAAGAAGCTTTTCTGTCCCCCACTCGTTACCTGTATGAATGGCACCTGTTTGAACCCATCATCTGTATAAAAGACACCTGTCCACAGCCTCAAACAGTCAGACTCCAAACTCTGCCATGGCCAAGACCAAAGAGCTTTCGAAGGACACCAGGAAAAGTATTGTAGACCTGCACCAGACTGGGAAGAGTGAATCTACAATAGGCAAGCAGCTTGGTGTGAAAAAATCAACTGTGGGAGCAATCATCAGAAAATGGAAGACATACAAGACCACTGATAATCTCCCTCGATCTGGGGCTCCACGCAAGATCTCATCCCGTGGGGTCAAAATGATCATGAGAACGGTGAGCAAAGATCCCAGAACCACACGGGGGGACCTGGTGAATGACCTGCAGAGAGCTGGGACCAAAGTAACAAAGGTCACCATCAGTAACACACTACAACGGCAGGGAATCAAATCCCGCAGTGCCAGACGTGTTCCGCTGCTGAAGCCAGTGCATGTCCAGGCCCGTCTGAAGTTTGCCAGAGAGCACATGGATGATACAGCAGAGGATTGGGAGAATGTCATGTGGTCAGATGAAACCAAAGTAGAACTTTTTGGTATAAACTCAACTCGTCGTGTTTGGAGGAAGAAGAATACTGAGTTGCATCCCAAGAACACCATACCTACTGTGAAGCATGGGGGTGGAAACATCATGCTATGGGGCTGTTTTTCTGCCAAGGGGACAGGACGACTGATCCGTGTTAAGGACAGAACGAATGGGGCCATGTATCGTGAGATTTTGAGCCAAAACCTCCTTCCATCAGTGAGAACTTTGAAGATGAAACGAGGCTGGGTCTTCCAACATGACAATGATCCAAAACACACCGCCCGGGCAACAAAGGAGTGGCTCCGTAAGAAGCATTTGAAAGTCCTGGAGTGGCCTAGCCAGTCTCCAGACCTCAACCCCATAGAAAATCTGTGGCGGGAGTTGAAAGTCCGTGTTGCTCGGCGACAGCCCCAAAACATCACTGCTCTCGAGAAGATCTGCATGGAGGAATGGGCCAAAATACCAGCTACTGTGTGTGCAAACCTGGTAAAGACCTATAGTAAACGTTTGACCTCTGTTATTGCCAACAAAGGTTATGTTACAAAGTATTGAGTTGTATTTTTGTTATTGACCAAATACTTATTTTCCACCCTGATTTACGAATAAATTCTTTACAAATCCTACCATGTGAATTCATGGATTTTTTTTTCACATTCTGTCTCTCACAGTTGAAGTGTACCTCTGGTGCAAATTACTGACCTCTGTCATCATTTTAAGTGGGGGAACTTGCACAATCGGTGGCTGACTAAATACTTTTTTGCCCCACTGTAAATACTTTTTTGCCCCACTGTATTTATATATATATATATTTATATATATATATATATTAGGGGTGCAACGATACACAAAATTCACGGTTCGGTTCGGTTCGATACTTTGGTGTCACGGTTCGATATTTTTTCGATACAAAAAAATGTTCATGCCTTTTTAATTCGTCATTTATTAAAATTATAAATATATATTTTAACTCAAAAGTACAGTTTTTTAATTTAACCCTAACCCTTGTGCGTGTTTTTTATTTTGACAGCGAATGCGCACCTGCGGACCACTTATATATCGCAGCCACAGAAATTCTTTTGTCCATGAAACCATAAAGCTGCACTTTCTTTTTGCCTTATAGTGTGATTTGTCATAACTTTTCCGTTTTGTGGTAAGCTTTTCTTTGGCTGTCACTTCTTCACCCTGACCTGTCTTATTTGGCTCAGCAGAACTAAAATATAAATCCTGCTGCTTTTACACACGCACTCACATAATGCTCAGCGATTCTCTGCGTGATCAACCTCTCACATGTTTAAGCTGCGGGAGATTTCACTTGTCATGTTTGCACAGTAAGCTAACGATTGATAAGACAATGTCAGAGGAATTGGTGCGCAAATTATCATCACTCACAGATCAGTACTGTCGCTCTCTATACACAGTTCGCACGATTGCAAAGTGAAAGCAAAAAACAAGCGCAAATTCAAACGCGATTTCAATATGTCACATATTGACAGTGGCTCACCAATGCCAATGACATAATTACCCAGCTACATTTCCGAAAGAATGCAAAAGCATTGACATATATTTTTCCTTCCTACGATAGCCCGACGGGCAGGGCAGAGATAGATTTTGGTAGCCCTGTATCTGATTGAGGAATCACTCATCTTTGGAAAAGAGAGTTTATTACAGAGAAATGGCTCTTTCCAAAATAAAAGCTATACTATCCGCTTCTTCTGGGCTATATTCTCAGCAGCATATTAAACATATCAGGTCCCCATAAGGAGAATCATGTGCTAACGGCTGTCTAAATGACTCGGGTAAAGTTAGTAGCATGCTTGTTGTTTTTGTCTGCTTCCACTTGTCTTTGCACTAGGATGATGTCGGCATAAATGTGCAGTCATATTTGTTGTGTTGCCACTAGTGTTTTCAGGTTAATCTCGTTGAAATGACGTTAACACCACAACACGGCAAATCTCCGTTAACGAGCTACCCCTGATCGCCCCGTGCATGGGGCTAGACGGCCAACACGTTAACGAGCTAACTGCGCTAACACACTAGTTCCCACCCATGTAACTGAGCATTGCGTGGCACATCCAACATACTGTTTTACTTTAGTCCATGACGCGCTTACCTTCAGGGTCATACGTCACATGAAAACCAAAATAATTCCAAACGCCAGATCTGAATGACGTTCAATTTGCCATGTTGCAAGGAGAGCTTAACTTCTGTCTCGCTAGCTTGCCCTGCGCTCTTCCTTCTGACTATGCTGTCTGTGTTGAGCGCTCAGTGGATCTGCGCTCGACAGTGCAGCCTAGGCGGAGTAGTCGAACACAGATTCACTGAGCGCTCAACACAGACAGCATCGTCAGAAGGAAAGTTGATAAAATAAATTACAATTTTGTATTGTTCGATACATATGCGTACCGAACCGAAAGCACTGTATCGAATGGTTCAATATCGATACGAATATCGTTGCACCCCTAATATATATATATATATATATATATATATATATATATATATATAAATGACCAGCAGAGAAGCTGAGTGTACTGGGCACTACTTACTATAACATGTAAAAACCCAGTGCGAAACCCTTTCTATGGATGTATGCCACTTGGTAGATGGGCTCATTGCTTTCCTCAATTACATACATTCCTCAGGTTTGAGTTGTACCGAACAAGATTTTTGTTAAATGGTGCACATTCCCGATGCTGAGCATCTCATATGTGTTTAAGTAATTGTAAGAGAAAAAAAGAGGGAAAAGAATTTAGCAATAAATGAACAATTATATTTGTTATTGAATAAAATTGTACCAAATTATATAAACTGCAAGAACTAATGAGAATATTTTGTAAAAGGTCACAATTCTTCTTCTGGCTATGCTGAATAATAACAATAACTATAACTCAAATATTGAATATCATTATTATTTAAGGATTAATTCATTCCTCAGATTCAACAAATGTTTGTTTTGTTTGTTTTTATTTTATTTAAAAAATGTGACACTTCAGGTGGTACTGCTTGTTTCTGAGCACTCAACTAACCGATCAACCATTATCAAGAAGAGGTGTTGCCATCCAATAAAAACCCTATGTTTTATTTCGCTGCTGAAAGCTCCTCCGGGAGTTTCCAGCATAACATCCTTAAGAATGGAAGAGCAAGACTGAATAAGGCAGGGAGCAGAACTTAAGAGAATGGAAATCACACTGTGTCTCTGGAGGGAAATGAATAAATTTCATATGTAATATTAACCGATTATGTTACTTGGGCTAACTTGGAATAGGTCAAGCCCTTTAAGTGGGAAGTTACTTTGACAAGCTGGGGACAGGGGGTTAAACAGATCTGGCTATTTAGTTTGCAGAGAGGCTTTTCTGAAAGTCGCAATGGATTTCCATTATGGTTTTTGTAAGACTCATTATTTTTGCAGCTCAAATTGGGCAAACTAAATTAGGTAGTAAGGGTAACAGTATGTCTGCTGCTTTGATTTTCTAATAATTTGTTTGTTTGTTACTTAAGTACCCCTTTTGCAGAAATTTATAGACAAGTTGGGATATTTTTTTACCATCACTTACCCAGATTCAACATGAAGCCATACTTATAGTGTTACGGAAACAACAATGTTTTAAGTCAGTTTTAGGTTTTAGTTTAAATTTACTCTAAATACTAAACTATCCTAGTCCTTTGAAGAGGGAAAATATATCCAAGAAGAGGCTAGGTGATGTAATAACACTGTAATAATAACAGTGGGCACGATAAAAACAAAACAAAAAGCAAAGGAAGGCAAAACTACCAGTAAGTCAAACTTGTATTAGGTTAACTTAATGAGATGACTAAGCTGCTATCCTAGCATAAAAAAACAGAGGGAAAGACGAGAGCAAATTTTGTGCGTTAATTAAATATGGATGAATTTAAAGCTCGCCTTTGAGCAGTAGAAGGAAGAGATCAATATGCCACACCTGCACAACAAAGCATTATATCTACAGGACATTTCACACTAAATTTTATTTTTCTCACAGACTATCTGCATCGCTGAACTGTGCTATGTTCAGTTGTTAAAATGAATGGTTGAGAAAACCTGCACAGAAGGTGGTTTGTGATTGATAGTGTGCACTGGTGAGCCAAAAGATTTGCTGTTAATGAACTTGCGTAGTTTCCATGAAGGTGTGTGGCATCGCTGATGAGGTCAGCGACATGCCAATGAAAGCAATTTGACATATAACACTGCGCAAGAGGTTTAAGGTGCTTGTGAAGGTCGTAAAGGCGCTTATGTAAATTCATCTCATTGTTAGTTCATGTCATTTAAAGAGCGACCTTCCTTTTAATTGAAAACCAATCAATGTTTGGTACACTTGTACCTTTTTCAAGGTAAGGTCACAATTTGAATATGCTGCTTCTGTCTCTTAATTGATGATGTTAACATCGGGGCCATATCTGTTGCAGGGTACTTTATTCTTGCCATTAAAACATATAATTTGTCACAAAGATATAGATTTCAGTAATATGTGACTATCTAATAAAATACAGAGTTAAAAAACATATTTACAGTCATGCTGTATGAGGACTCTAGTACCATGTTTTATAGTATTATTTGGGGGTTGGTGGTATTAAAGCAAGTCATATTTGTACACCCTGATTTTCTTATATAAATGACACAAGTGTGTGCTTGTGTACTGTGGTGTATTATTAAAATAGTCAGAGACAATACTGGCTTTCCTTCTATTTTAGGGCTTCCACAAGCATAATTAGCTGCCTTTCCTGGACAAAAGCCAGAAAACTAATTACAACACACCCCCAAGGCCTTGTTGGTACATTTACTTGCAGTATTGTAGAGTGAATTTTGTGACTGAGAAGAAAAGATCTCTCTGGAATTAAACCTCTGCTTAAATAAACAAACAAATGAACAAAAAAAACCCTAACATTTGTTATGGCTTTTTTCTGGTTTGACTATGCTATTACTTCTCTGAGGAAGTAATAGCATAGCATAGAGAAGTATGAAAATGAAACCTATTTTTGCCCACCTTCTCTCCCTCATTCACTATGCTCTGCAGGTAGTTGTGAAGACCCAAGGTAGCATGAGGCTAACATTGTTCTTGCATCATGAAAACCCATAACTTCCAGCACAAATTGCAGCATTTCCCCTGACAGGGATGCTCAGTTTTTTGGAGAGATATTCTGCCAGTAAAAGATAACATATGAAATCAGCTTTGCAGCTTTTTAAGGAGCTGGGGAAACGGCAAAATAGGAATGAGTCATACCGTAAGAGGGGTGTGTGCGAGGGTGGATTGGCAGCGCCATAAACATTTGCATGTGTAGGTGATGTGGTGATGACGCAGGGAATACTTACACTGAAGATGATGGTGAGACTTGAGTTTACAGTAGTTTGATAGTAAATGTAAAGAGCCATTTTACAACAGCTCAAAGCTTTATTTTCTAGAGGAATTCATCCATCTACTAAGCAGGCTGGGTTGGGTGGGTAAATGGTGCTGAGAAAGTGCTTGTTGACCAGTGTAATTGTTACTTCAGTCAATAAACTAATTGTTATACACAAAAAGGGCAGAAAAGGACTACTGCTGACATCATGCTGAATCAATCTGTTCTCGCTATTATATTATTGTATTATGCCTCAAGTATTCAAAAACAATTCTTCAGTAAACTTCTTATTATGATTTAATAAAGGTTATGTTGTTATATATTCCATTGCATATTACTTTTATTTTGTATTACCAGCCCGTTCTTTCATTCAAAAGAGCTTGGAGCCTCTCCTGAGGGCTGTGTACCGGTATGGAGCTTACAAAGGAATCGTGCAAGTGCTGTGGTGCCACAAATTGACCTTTCTTCAGCACATTTGGCCCGAAGATATGAAAAGCTTTAATAGGGTGGTTGCTTTCAGATGAAAAAGTTAGACTTTGCAGGTCTCATTAAATGCTTCGGTTTGCAGTTCCTGTCTGCAAAATCATTTTCTCAAGAGCCACCTGAACGATCTGTTAAAAAAAAATAAATCTGAATATAGTCTTGTATGAAAACCTAACAGATGGCACCACTCAGTTCTCAAAAGGATTGTGTTTGGGATGGAAGTCTGAGATTCACAAACACGCAGACAGAGAAAATGACAGGCAGATGTTGTTTCATTCTCACTCTAAATCCCATTGTAAGGCGTGCATCTCTGGGAGATGCCCCACAAGCTTATCTAGTCAGCACACTCCCAACAACCTCAGAGGCTCACAAAGCAAGCAGCTGGGTAATGTAGAAAGGGCAGCTTGATCACAAATATGCCACCTCCCCTCTGAGTGTGTAATAATCTACAGCACATTTCACAAACATAACTGCTTTTTTTTTACTGGAGTAGAAACAGTCCCTTTCCACGGCTTTATTGGATCGCTCGAGATGGTCAGTAAAGCAAGCAAGATAAAATGCTCTGACATTATTTAATGCTTTAGTCTTGGCCCTTCTAGGGATGAATATGTGCACATTTACAAGCTATACAACCATCCTGCCTTTGATCATACTTGACCTGCAGTAAATGGATATTACAAAACTAGCATGAGTGGGGAAAATGCATTACATAGATACATTGCTTTCTGGTGCAGTCCATTTGGCATTGTCAGCAGGCAAGCGAGGATTCAGTAATGTCAGTGGCAAAAGAAAATAATGGCGTTTTGCTACAGTCAAGATTTCTCTCACGCATGATCCAAAGAGCTCAGTCATTTCCACATTTACTGTGAAATGACTTTACACACTTGCTAAAGGATGCAAGGCAGCCTTTAGATCATATCCAATAATAAATCATGTCTGACAGTAACTTAAAAGATTCATTTCATCTCATCTATTAAATCATGAACGATATTTAATTCATGGTTAAGAATGCCACATGAGCTAACAGCAAAAACAAAACAAAACAGAGCATTTAGCAATAAAAAGGTGTTAAAAAACTTAAGGGTTTTTTAAAAAAAAAATAAATGCACAATGAAGAATACGTTCAGATCACAGATCTGATCACAGATTAGGCCCATCCTCCATTTACCAAGCCAAAAAAAGACTTTTTCTTTTTTTCTAGTAAGATACTTAATCAAAAAGAATCAATCTATTTTTAGCATCCTCAACTGGAACCGCAGGGATAATTGTGGTCATATTTGCACTGAAATTATGCCCATTTAAATGCAATCTTTCTCACGCTCTCCCTTTGAAAGGCAGTCTCAACACAACACTGCAAAGGCCCTTTTAGAAATCATATCTGATTGCTACATTGCATAAGATTTGAATCTGTAAAATCTATTTAAATTGATGTTGAATGGCTTTAACAATACTTCCGACCAAGTGATTCGTGATACACAGTGAAAAGTAGAAGGATGGAGACAGTGGAGTCAGACATTATATGGTGATTGCTGCTGTGATCATATTTCACTGGATGTAAAGATGTAAAGTGCAGTACAGTACAATGGGCGCCCTGTCTCGAATGGTAATGATTCACTGACAATAAACTATTGTGACAGAATTCACATTGTTTTGGCAAAGTACTCGTATGCCTTTTTCCTTGTTCCTGAAATGTATTTAATGGAATTTGATCTAAAATAAAGCGCTTTCTTAAGAGATTAATGCTTTGCAACAAATGTAAGTATTTATAACAAAGCTGAAAAGTGAGAGCTGCTGATGTGCAACTGCATGTTGTTACATGTAATTAAGCTTTGTTTGCAATATCATATATCATGTAAGACTTGTGCTATACGTTTTTTCATGTCGTCTATCTTTCTATGTGCAAAAGCTACATACGTTATTTTACTGCAAGAGAGAAATACCATTCAGATCGATTATGCATTATGTTGTTCCAACATCAATAAGGTGTATTGCATTCCTCATATTCATTCTTCTTTGTGGTTCTTCCTAAACACAAAGCACTGATTACATAGCTTCAACAATACCCACAACCATCTGATACATTTGTGTTCAAGTGAGGACAATGATAACCAGAAGGGTGGAAACAATGGAGTCGATAGTGCCTATTCTTGACTCTGGCAATCAAAAATGAAACAGCTATTGTATTCTGTGATATGAATAACCCTTAAATAACAATGTAGAAAAGCCAAAAGTAAGCCAAAGCCAATGTCCTCATGGGATATTAACCTCCACTGTTGTTTTTTAGAAACTGCAGTCCCAATCACGCTTCCCTGTCCTAAATTCTTTCTCTTTGACTCACAGGATAAAGCAAGGGATTTTGTGAGCTAGGGGACTTCAAAACTTTAATATTCAGCCCCAAAGTACAACGTGTTGTGTGTAGTGATGACCTCATTATGTGGAGAGAGCAATAGAAGCCAGACATTACAGACAGTTTGACAATCCCCGGAGCTCCTGGCCTCTGGGTACAGAGGAGTGTGCAGCTGGACACTGTGGAAAATATGAATATGAGTTCTGAACAGATGGGGTTATATAAACCAAGCCAATGGTTTGCACTTGCTATTTTACATACACATGTATACACACATGCTACACGAATGATTGCAGATTGCAGCACTCACTGACTAGACAGCAATTTGCTGAAATCAGAGGAAATCTCAGCATGAAGCTGTGTAGCTTTACAAGAATAAAATAGCTTAACATCTTGAACTGCTCTAGTCTACCTGCCTTTAGCTAAATATAATAAAGTAGTTAGCAACTATTCAAACTCAGAGATTTATTCCCAGTGTAGTGTGGTACCAGGTGGTTCAAGCCAGTGAGGCAGATAGTGAAAGGCTTGGATACACCCTGAGACAACTATACAGAAACCCTATAGTCACGCACCTCGATCTGACAAATGAGGAATAGCTTGCTAACATGTTGTGCTGGATTACTGCCATGCACTAAAAACACAAGCAGATGGGAGACAATGGACTGCTATTCCTGCTCTTTTCTTCTCCCACGACAAAGAAATAGGGAGACTGAAAAAGAATACTGGAGCTTAAAACAATGCACACAACTGGCTATAACCATTTGTCCCCCAAAATAAATGTTTTTGTTTTTCATTACCTTTACTGATTATCATTTTCACGGCAATCTTAATTCACTCTTTGTTTTTTCAAACAAACCCTAGTTTTAGAAAAATTCTCTTTCTAGCATCACTCTTGAGTTGACGATAACATGGTCATTTCCCTAAAAGACTGTTGATGCTCGGCAGCGAGATTTTGTCTTCCACAGCTGCACAGCATCAAAGGTCTATCTAATTCAGTAGTGTCTTACTCACCTAATATATTGGCTGGAGCTCTGTGTAATCCAATTTCCTTGGGAGACATAACTTCTCTGAGGCTTTCAGTGATTACCTGCTCATTTCAGACTCTGTAATTGTCCTCAAGTTCAACGGACTAAGCTTGAATGTAACTTTGTGACTCTCTCCTCTGAGACTGTCTTGTGCGCTGACATAGTGATAAATGACTAATTAATGTAGCCTATTTCTGAAGTAGTTTGGTGGTTTGTAATGGATGACTAGATAGTTGAGTGAAATAAGAACAGAGGGACCATTTGTCATGAGTTCTGGGGATATTTTTTTTAATTAATTTCTGTGTATTTTCCATCTCTGTTCTTTATGGTATATGAAAAGTCTGTATGATGCATTACTGTTACAACATAGCAGGCTTATAATACATAGTTAAACACTGTAAAAATGATATGTAGAGGACAGTCAACCATCTCAATCAAGCTTGAGCTGAAACCTAATCACAAAGCTTCTTTGAAACTACTTAGAGATAAATGGTTATCATTTGAATCCATCCATCCATCCTTTTTCTTTTGCTTATCCAGGGCCAGGTCGTAGGGTCAGTAGCAAAAGCAGAGAAGCCCAGACCTCCCTCTCCACATAGACCTCCTTCAGTTTATCCAAAATTACACCGATGTAATCTCACCAGCATATCTTGGGTCTACCCCGGGCCTCCTCCCAGTAGGACATATCCAGAATACCTCACCCAGGAGGCATCCTGAACCACCTCAACTGGCTCATTTTAATGTGGAGGAGTGACAAATGACTGTTCTCTTCACCCTATCTCTAAGAGAGAGGCCGGCCAGCCTTCAGAGAAAGCGCATTTCTGCTGCTTGATCTGCATTCATATGACTGGGAAGGCTGAATTCAGGTAGAGTAGCTGGGTTTATGAGTGAAGCTAAGAAGGATCTGGAGACTGTGAAGTGGACAGATAACACACCTGTGGTAATCCAGGTTCTGTTTTGGGGTATCAGTGTGGTAGGGGAGTTTAGCCCAAAAGCAAAGCTCACAATTAAACCCATTATTCTGTGTTCCAAATATCACAAATGGTCATGAGCTATGGGCAGTGGCTGAAATGAGTTTCCTTTACAGTGCATTTGGGCTCACCCTAAGGGACAGTGTGCGCAGCACAGATAACCAGAAATAGCTCCTCCATTCTGTTACATGGAAAAGGACCCAGATGAGGGTGTTGCAACATCTCGCCACTATTGTCAAGTGATACTGGATTTCTCTGTGCGATGTTGACAAATCTTTACCTTGCAATGTAAAGTGGCACAAGATGAATTGACAAATAAAGCTCAGTTGTCTTCTGCTGATTTACCATACATAGAATCTAAAAGCATCCCATGAGGTTGTTCCCGCCGTAAAGTCAAAGATCACCTACCAAAAACCTATAGCTGGTAGTGCAGGTTTATGCCTTATCAATAATTTGTTGGACAGTGACACCATTTTTGTAGTTTTATTTCTGTACACCACCATAGTGGAAAAATCAATAAAAATCAAACAATCCAAATGTGCTGGGGGTGCTGGTTAAGTTCACATGTTGTGCAGACAACCATATGCCCCAAGGCAAATGCCTCCAACCCAGGGCCCTTTGATGGATGACTGCCCTCACACCTTTTCTCCCTGCTTTATTATTTCTTCTTTATCTGCTATCTATTCAAGGAAAAGAAGATCCAAGAAATCAAAACAAAAGTGACTGAAGTGCAGTCTTTCAACTTTCATTTAACATTTAACTATGATTCAGAAATTTGACAACCATTTAAGTATTACAGTCATTTTTTATAGAAAGGCTCAAAAGTAATTGTACAAACTATCAAAATTTTAAATACATGTGAAGGTATGCAAATACTTTCAGGTCAAGAGTGATGGTAAATGTATTTGTATAGCGCTTTACTTTGTGCCCCAAAGCGCTTTACACTACATTCAGTCATCCACCCATTCACACACTGATGATGGCAAGCTACATTGTAGCCACAGCTGCCCTGGGGCTCACTGACAGAGGCGAGGACCACCACCAGAAGGCAATGGGTGAAGTGTCTTGCCCAAAGACACAACGACCGGGACTGTCCAAGCAGGGGCTCGAACCAGCAACCTTCCAATTACGAGACGAACTGACAACTCTTGAGCCACGATCACCACAGATAACCAGGGGACTGGGAAAAGAATGCATATAAAAAAGTTCCAGTAAGGCTGAAGGTACATATGACAGTATGTTACAGGGTTTTGGACTGGGTGAGATAAGGTCCGTGTTCCGTATAGAAAAGATTAATAAACCTTTTATTATTAGAATATTCTTAATGTGTAATAATGTGTTAGTCCCCATAGGGAAATTGCTCCTCTGCATTTAACCCATTCACCCAGTGAAGCAGTGGGCAGCCACCAATGCAGCGCCCGGGGAGCAGTGTGTAGGGATGGTACCTTGCTCAGGGGTACCTCAGGGTAACCATTCAGTGGAGTCGAACCCCCAACCTTCTGATCATGGGGCCACCACTCTATCTACTGAGCTATCCCTACCCCCAGTTGATTTTGTTGATTTCTTGATTTAAGTTACAATTTTACTACAATAAACAAAGGACTTCAGTCAATAAATGATATGAATGTGAACAGGAGGAGTGGGAGCCCTTGTAGATTTTTTATTTTCATCTCTTCAGTATTTCTTAGAAAGCAAAGGCACAGCAGTAAAAGTAATGTAAATAATACAATTACTGTTTCAGCTTCAGGGTCCTTCTGCGCATAATGGGTCCTTGTCACACTTTTCCTAACTTCCTGGAAAACGAATTCCTGAAGATTAGCTGTGAAAAAGAAACTGTAGCTGTAGTTAATAGAGGTGAAAAGAAAAAATTAACTTGGTAGCTTGCTAAGAAAAACAAGGAAAGTCTCAACTTTGGCTTTGGTGCATATTGATTTGATGAGGATATTTACATTACTGTAAATGATAAAAGTGTTTGCTTTTTTTGTAAAAGGAAATTGCAAAACCTATTCCTAATAATGTTTTTTTCAACTATTAATAATAAACTAAAACAGGCAAATTCAATCCAGAAAGATCCAGAAAGAACAAAATGTGATTTTGAAACAAAAATAAAGGGAAGTAAATAATTTTTTAAAAAAATCTAGTGAATCATGCAAAACTATTATAACTGCCAGGCACACATTAATTCTTTATGTATCACGCACAGCGCTGGCTCTCAAGCTGGTGTCACACTATCAAAATATCGAGTGTCTATCCTGTCTAAGATAATCAGTCATAACTTTCTGCAAATCACACCTAGTGTTATCCACACAGCTAATTTAGTAGGCTTGTTATTTATTATTATATTATTATATTTATTTCTTCAATTTTGATGATGTCATAAACACAAATACAGTATATTTTTGCTTAATATTACCAACAGCTCCATCCCGCTCTCAGAGTCCCAGATTTCCTACACCCCGTAGAAGCGCTCGCACACAGGAAGCACGCATGCGTCAACGACGGAGACTCTCCTGATTTGACAGCCCTGGAATCTACCACACACACAGTCCACTATGTTGCAAGGCTTTCCGTTAGTAGCGCACCATCATCTGCACCTGCCTACTCCGTTGTTGTGGTTGGAGCGCTGGGAGGGGTCATTATTTCGCAGGGAGCTGTAGGAGGAGGAGGCACTTCCGAGACACCGACAGAAGCGTGTAGCTTTTAGATTCAGCACCACAAGACTGAGGAAAGCGTCCGGATTGAGTCTATTTGCACGTTTTGCTGTGGCTTTACTGAATAGGAGGCCCCCCCACCCCCTTCGTTTTCTGTTTGGGAAATACTCAGTGAGAACAGGCGCCGTGAGTAGTTTGTGGACCTACAAGAGGTGTCATCTCCAACGGTTAAAGGTATGTAGTTAGTTGTCAGCTGAGAGATTTTTGCTGCTAGCACATTGGTAGCATTACACTTGCTGCACTGACTGACCCGCCGTGCTGCTAACATTAGCTTAGGCGAGGTCCGGCTTTTCATTCATCATTGTGCTTTAGCCAGTTTGGCGGGGCACTTGACTACAACCCCTCGTCGAAATACTTTACGCTTCATTATTACCATAGCAGAATCAAGAGACTTTTATATACTGAGCTGGAAATTTCTCGTTAGCTAAAAATCTCAGTGTCGCCCACTCTGCTAACGTTATCTAAACCGCACTCCCGAGCGCTGCTATCCAGTGAACCCAGTGCTGAAAGCCTGTCTGTGGGGCAGAGCCATGCTAGGCTGCTAGGCTAGTATAGTAGCTAAAGCTAAAAGACACCGGGGTACTTTATTGCCAGTAAAATAACGGACCCACACCTGCATTGGAAGCTGCTTAATTATTCAGGGGCTGCTTAGAACACCTCCCGTTTCTTGTTTTACGCTGAGACAGTGAAGCATGCACCCGCCGTGTTGTTAACAGCACTGTTGCATTTCTTAGATAATTTTAATCCTCTTTGTTTAGCCGAGACTGTTACTTTGTTACTTGTGAGCTCATCACTCTTTTTCTGCGGCAGCCGAAGACTTATTATTAGCTCGCAGCTGATTTTGATTCCGTTATTATAACACCGTCTTCGTCCGAGTCGAGGATGTGAAGTGAAGTGGCAAAGTGACGCTACACAGCTTTGCTTTGTCTCAACGCTGCAAGTGCAAACCCTACTTTTAACGCCAAGTCCGTTTCTTTTTAAATGAGGAATAGCTGTTTTAGTAGCCTCTTTATTTAGCCCACCCGAGTTCACTTACGCATAGACTTTTCATGCCCTTAAATCGCCCTATTGTCACATTATGGCACAGTGGAATAAACTAAAGCGCTCTATTCAGCGGAAGCACTCATACATAGGAATAACATACAGTCGAGTGAGGGTTTGGCATATTATACATTTTTGAGTTTCTGGTTATTTATTTATTTATTTATTTATTTTTTTGTAAAATTCTAAGTTTGTGTGTGTAGTGTTTGCGTTCATTTATTACTCTGCTTGGTGACCCAGTGTAGTTTGCCTCATTCCTTTCCTGTAACTGGAGATCTGAGATCCCAGAAGCCTCTAGAGTTCACACAGTGTCTCGATTTAGAATCTGAACTTTTGATTGGCAAGGGGGCATGCTGAGCTGACACTGATGGGCTGTGCTGGTCTCTCCCTCCTATGTTTATCTTCACATTTTGTTTGCTAGAAAGGGGAAGCCTGGAACAAATGAGACAGTCGAAGTTCAAATCAAAGAGGAATCTTGTTTAGAGTGTTAATGATTTGGATTTTAAAAGAAGTCTTGAGGAAGAAAAAAAACTATATGTGTGTCCTCCAAAGGCATCAACAGATGTTATGTTTGCCAGCTGTCACAGTGATTACACCTATAGTGATTATTTATATGTTCAGGTAATTCATTAGTTATTTTCAAATACACAAATTAATCATTTAGTTTATACAGTTCCAGAAAACTAGTAAGCAATTTTATGTAAAATGTGCCTACATTTTAATTTAGTTTAACATTTAACAGTATTACACATATTGAGGATAAATTAAATAAGGCAAAATGTGGAAGATGAGGCAGTCTTGCCTGTAAAATAACCTGAATGATAGCGCAAGTATGAAAACTGTTGACAAAACTGTCGCATTAGTTTCTGAAGAATAGTTATCAAATAATCAGCTAATGATTTCAGCACTCAATTAGATTCCCGTGCTTCGATTTGATGATCAAAGAGAAGACGTGTAGCTGCACTAATTTTGCTATGTAAAACTATAAGCACTAAATATGTCTTTTACACAATACTGACAAGAGACAGCCAAAGCAAGAGCTGTGATTCCACGCTGCATATGTGTGTCACTGTCTAACCATCTGCCTTAGACCTTATCTTTATGCAGGGCTTATTTGTTTAACCTTTGTGATTTATATATATTTAATTGTTGTCATTTTAATCAATGCTAAGTGTGCTTTAGTCAGTAGCATGACATTGTTTATTTACAGGGTTTTTAATCACATTGATCTTTTGGAAAAACCTAAAGGGGAAGCTCAGTTTCTTTGAAGTAGTTTTGTATGAGGTACTTACCCTTAATCACTGTATTACCTATAGCTTATGCTGGCACTCCCTAGTTTGGAGAAGCAGTTTGTAGTATGGGGACAGAAACTATGCAGTGCAGTGCTGTAGATAAGGTATGTCTGCTGTGATTTTGCCAACAGGCATAAGTAAAATGATTAGCTGGAAGTGACGCAATGCTTTTGCTATTGTCTATTGCGAGCTTGGCCCTTTTCAGAAAAGGACAACAAAAAGGTCTGGTTAAAAAAGTTGCTAAATAGACAACAATGAGATCAGCTGGAGCATGGTGATAGATTCCTTGAGTGAGAGGATTGTCAGCACTCAAGCTGAGAGGGTCCATGTTTCCTTATAAACAAAGCAAACAAGAATATCCAAATTATGAAACCTAACATCAATCTAACAAGCAAATATCTGAAGAGTCTGATAATGTCTAATGATTGGCTAAGTGGTCTAGTGCAGTGGTCCCCAACCCCTGGGCCACGGACCAGTAACAGTCCGTGAGTCGTTTGGTACTGGACCACGAGAGTTGAGGCTCGGGTGTGAAATTTATGATTTTAAGGGGTTTTATCGGTTTTTAGCGTTATTTTTCTATAGTTTTTATTGTTAACTCGGTGGCCCTGGGTCTTTTCCCGTGTGTTATGAATAAATCCGATTTTTTTGGTACCGGTACTGGTTTTATTTTGTTGTATTTATCCGCGACACCTTAAAGGCCAGTCATTGAAAATATTATCAGACATAAACCGGTCCGTGGCGCAAAAAAGGTTGGGGATCGCTGGTCTAGTGGCTTTTAAGAGATTATAGAAGTATATAACGTTCTCTGTTTCCCGATGGAAAGAGCCGTCTGATGGCAGGATAAAGAGGTGAAATAATACAATTAACACTTTAAATAATATCGTTACATTTCTTTTTAGATAGACCTCTTTTTCGTTGGCTTAATTAGAGTTTGTTTGAGTCCACCAGCACGGCCTGCTGGATTTCAAACTAGAGTTGTTGCATGTGAGGAATACATTTGCTGCGGATAAGTACATCATACACCACTGCTTCGAAGAACTCAAACCTTTCAACAACAATTTGAAATCAAAGTCACACAATCACAATCAGAACATTGTCCATTGTTGAGCAAAATTTATTTGAACTAATTGTGAGACAATTAAACTCTTTTCTTATCCAAATAACAAAAATTGTAGTTTTTTCCAGCCACCTTTATGCAATCATGGAAATATTTTGGCTCATTTAGTGTATGTCATTTACAGTATAAAATCCCGTTTCTGTCACTGGGGGATAAGGAAAGGCCATAATTTATGGGTGTGACTGTGCAATCAATCGCAGCCAGGAGTGCATTGTGTTCTCTGTCTCCTGGGAGAGGAAGTGATATTGGCTGACTACCATGGAACCCCCTGTTGTTGTTATACCGAAGCAGAGCTTTGAGGTAGCCATGGTTCCCCGCTAAGTGGAACACGACTGCTTCTCCTCTTAAGCCCTCTTTCACTCCAGCTCTTGCACAAATATTTGATGGTGTTTAAGAGATGAGGGATGAGGCAATAGCAACAACAGCAAACAATCGATTCTTGTAGCACACTTGTCCACAGTGTCGATTTTAACTCTCCTAAAACTAGGGTTTATATTATCCTGCTGTGCCTTCATGTAGAATTGCACTGTCCAGACAGCAGGCATTTTCACTAAGCATTCATTGTCTTCTATTTTCAAGGCATAATACTGTGCTGCTGCGAAACAGTGTTATTGGTCTGTGTGTGTGGGGACAGATAACTCTTTTTCAGCCTACTCAATAGTATATGACATGGGCATATGTTGCATTGGTTAGATTAATCCTTAACTTTTTATAGAACATTATTCCACAATGGACTATAGAGGAAAAAATAGGACTGAGATCTTTATTTTTTCAAGGGGGACAATAAATTAGATGATCCAGCAGTACTTGAAAATATCGTGTCAGCAGCAGTTTGGCACAGCCACAAAGAACAGGGGTATTCTCTTAATTTACTTTTCATGTCTATTATTCTGCAAAAGACCACAACTGCAGCTACAATGCCGGGAAAAAGGGCCGTTTGAGTGAACATTTATAGTGTTCCAGCCAAGCTTGATTCTTTACAAGACTGTCATTACCAAAAAAGAGAAAAAAAAGAAAAAGAAAAATCAATAAACTCAATCTCAATTACTGAGGATGGTCTGTGAGTGGGTGTGGTCGAATAACATTTCCTCCCATAAAAAAATGCTCATGAAGTGTTGGAAGCCATCAGGAGACTCAAGAAGCTAATAAAATTTAAATAAATGAAAAGTGCAATGTATGTGCATCTCTTGTGTCATCACGAATTGACTTGTGTGGGAACAATTGTTAAATTTTAATGTTTTGAAACTTGGATCTTAAAACCAGGTTGCAGCTAAATTTTTAACAGCACTTTGGAATTATAGGAATCCTGCCCTTTTCAGCCACTGTAAGCTGCGAACAGATATTCACAGATTTTAAGGTGTGGGATGGCTTCAAAATCAGAGTGTGATAATATTTTAAAAAACAAAACAAAAAACATCCATATAACCATCCATCTATTTTCGTTTGTTTATTCGGTTCTGAGTTGCAGTGGGCCATGAAACTTATTCCAACTGCCAGAGGGTGAGAGGCAGGGTACACCAGGGACATATCACTAGTCCATCACAGGGCTAACACAGAGAGACAGATAACTATTCATGCTCATGTCCACATCAATGGCCAATTTGGCACTGTGCAAAGGGCTTGAGCCACCGCTCATTTCTTTATATTTTGCTTCCAAGGAGCAAAATATAAAGAAATGGTCCTGAGCAATAGTTCTTCAGATATTTTGAAGGTCTTTCATGGTTTTTCTTTGGACATTGGCTGCTTATTCACCCAATGACTATTTTCAGAGGAATGGTTTGTTTGTTTGTTTGTTAAGCCACTCAATACTGATCTATGAAACATTCAAGCGTACAAGAGACACCTAGTTCAAAGGATGAACTAATGTGCTTGAACATAACAGACAACTTTGCAAGAAGACTGTTTTAAATTGTATCTTTAGGCACCTTTTACTAGCACACTGTCACAAAATTATATAATTTATTCGCATTTCTTTAGTTCAAACTACAAAAAACAAAAGATAACAGGTTGACATTTAAGATAATGTTTTTTCGCCATTAAGGTGATTCGAAAGAGAACTTGGCATATCTCAGCAGGGTGTTTAATATCCTTAAGAAATAAAAGGTAAATGGACATGTGGAGGACAAACGAAGAATTGGCAGGCCTTGAAACAATGTACAACAGAGGAAAAAAGTATCTGGAAGAAATAGGAAAATATAGAGAAAGGATCTGACACAGGACCCGAGAAATGAGCTGACCCTTTAGTTGATCTGTTTAATGATCGCTGAAGCCATGTCAGAAATAATCACAGTGGAACGGTGGCTGTCACCACACAAGAAGTTAACATCAGTGGCATCAGGTGCATTAGTCTCTACAGCCATGCATGAAACATAGTGGTCGTGTTTGGAGCTGCATTTCAGTCAGTAGCATTAGAGATATTGTCAAGATTAATTGAATTATGAACATGAATAAGTGCGATTCTAGTTTAATCCATCAAGCAATGGAAAACGTGGAAGACTGCAGACTTTTGCACACTACTTTGCATTGTCCTACACACTGTATTTGCACAGTGGTTTAATAGAGTCTGCAGATAAACGGTGCATACAGCAGCAGTTTTAACAAAAGTGGATAACATTGAAAGCTTCAGTTTATATTATTGACAAGCTATTAGCAAGTTAGATAGACTGTTACATTCCCCCTGTTTTAAAGTCCCATTGCAATACAGTGAGGTAGAAGGTAAAATTAGATTTTGCACTTATTTTAAAATTCCATTCAGCACTCCATTAAAAATCAAAATATAACTTGAGATTTTATCCTCTTAGGCTGAAAGGTATCCAGGCAGCTGTCACTGCTTTCTGCCCGGTTTTTATAGACTCAAACAAATGATGAGGTTTTTTTTTTAATGATTGTAAGAATTTGAAGTAGTAAGACTGACTTATGGGAATTTTACTGGTAAATATTTCATCACTTTAGTGTTTAATGTCAAGTTAATGTCAGGATGTAATGTTCAGGACTTCACAGGGATGCTCCCTTTACACTGTGCTGATCTACTAAACTATGTACTTTGTTGTAGTCATACAGATACTGTGTTTACTGTGGCCAGCTGCCTGTAAGCATATAGCGCTTATAGATTCAGTAGCAGTAACAGCCCCTTGGGCTTTTTGCACAAGAGCTCTTTTTCAAACATGGTTTTAAGTTTCATGTCAAATTGGAGAAAATGAGAGAAACTTTTGGTGGCCATCTGGTAAACCAGGTTTTTCATAAGTATTCTGCTACAGCTAACCCAATTTTTTTAGCTCATTTAACTGATGTGAATTCATTCGGGAAGTCAGCATAAGGATGGGAAATCTGGAATGTTATATATAATATTTCTGCACAACTGGCCACAGAAAGTAGTGAAATCCATCATCTATATTTTTAAATGAGTCACTCTTCCAAAAGCAAACAAAGATGGCAATACTGTATTTTAAAGATGTTTTTTCATTGTATACCTTGTTGTTTAACTGATATCTGAGACATTTATATTCCTTCATTTAGGTAGTCACGCCCACACTCGTGCCAGCAGCTCTGCCACACAAGGTCATTGTAGTTGACTAAAAATAAACTAAAATTATATCTGGAAAAAACCCCAAAACAGTTATCTAGGATCTGCTGGAGCCACTCGTCCAGTTTGGGGGTCGATGCACCGAGTGCTTAGATTACCACTGGGACCACAGTTGCCTTCACCCTACACATCTTCTTGAGCTTTTCTCTCAGTCTTTGGTACTTATCGTGTTCCTTTTTCCCGATGTTGCTGTCATTGGGTATAGCTATATCTATCACTACGGTTGCCTTCGTCTGCTAATATGTCGAGATAGAGAGAGTTGGGTATGTGTGTGTGTGTGTGTGTGACTTTGGATATCTACAACACTGTGATCAACTGCTTTCAAAGGTTCTGTGTTTTTATTGTAATACTTGCACTAATTTCCATAAATCTTGTCTCAGACATATGCTCTCCATATAATAAAATGTAATAAAGACTTGAACTAACACTTAAATTAATAAAAACTCAACTGAAATGAGCAAACTCACCTTGGAAAAGCAAAAAGTGGAACAAAATAAAAATAAAAACTAATTAGACTCACAGAACTAACATAACTTTGCTGCCACACAGTATAAACTTACCGTGGATAGTGTGGCAGCAGCTGGGTCTAACACCAAATATAAGTTATGTCAAATGCAAGTTTTGTTTTTATACAATTCACTGATAAACCCAAAATTTTGTAATCGCGCGTTTTGTCAAGGGAACACTTGCATCTGGGGAAAATGCAGTCTGCTTATTTCACAGTGAGCTGCTAGTTAGATAATGGAAATCTTTTGAATCAGCAAAACATAAAGACCAAGGAGCTCCCTTTACAAAATTAAAGCTGTTCTTTGATAACAACTTTAATTAAGAAGTGGAAACAACCTCTAATGAAATTTTAGTCGTATCAGTGGAAAACAGAGTGGACAGTGGACAGAGTTCAGTTCTCCCGAGAGCTGTATATTTTTTCACAGCACAGACGGCACCTTTTCTCATAGAGGTTCTGAACTAGAGTGTTATGCCACGCTGCTGCCAAGTGTCACACTACTGTTGTAATGAGTCTCCCCCAGCCTCCTACAGATGTCACAGTCTCTTGGAAGCAGTTATTGATTCTGACAAAATTGAATTGTTAATATCATTTTTCTTTTTGTCTGCTGGTGGCCCTATCGGTTTGAGCGTATAAAATAACAACAAAGCCTAAGTTATTTTCCAGAATTTGTCCAGGTGATTTGGATCTCTCTTTCACCTTCAGAGGAGTGCTTGAAAGAGTAAAAATGAAATGCATTCATGCAGATAATTCATGTGAGATGTTTTTATCGATTGCATCTGTTATGATATTGTTTTGGCATAATGTTGTATTTCAAAAAACAGAAAATTTTATGTCTATTCTTTGAAAAGATATTTGATAGTGACATGTGGAAATTGCCCAAAATTGTGATAACTTTTTCATCTGTTCAGAGATTAATGAACAACTAACAAGCAGTAGGACTCAACAGCAGGGAGGTATCGCTGTAGGAATCCGCTGTGTTTTGCAGATGTAGCATGTGCATCAATGAATGAGCACTAACAATGTTGTTTGGTGAACTGTATGTAATTTCAGAAATTCAGGGTCATCCTTACTTGCACATTTGTCATTTCTCTAGCCATGCAGTGCCATGTCAACACACTCAGGTTGCTAGAAGGTTCTTTCTCGCCTTCTGCTTTGTCCCTATCCTCTATCATGCGACCTTATTGTTTTGATCATCAATAACGACGCTGTGTGGAAAGTCTTGCTAGAGGGCTTTCAAGTCCCTCATCTTCTCAGTTGTTCTGTGCTTCTGGGGCCTCTCTTCTCTCTCTCTGATTCTTTTTACACCCCCACCTCAGGCTACATCTGGGACCAACATGGGCCCCAAGTATTTGCTAGCTCCTCCCCCACAGTGTGTGTGTGCGCTCTGTCTTGGCGAATTAACTTCTCTATTGTTAGGTGACTGCTTTTCTTCTCTTTTCTTACAGAAAATCTATATGCTGACCAGGAGCAATACATTCATAGCTTAGCCTAGAAGCTTGGAATGAGTGGCTGGGGAAATAATTCTCCCCCCCCTTCAAAAGTTGATTTCAAATGAACCTCAACCTCAGTCAAGATAAGATGGATCTTTTCTATAAATAAACCAAAAACTGGGGTGTTAAAGGCTTAGAATCTGCAGCTGCTTACCGATTTTCACAGAAATGCCCTACAGTGCAGTGGCTGAATGCAGCTTTCAGCGTCTTTCCCAATTTCTCAGAAATTATTCCCATACTTCAGTGTACTGTGCTTCCTGCTGTTCCTTTCTCTCTTGCCTACAGTCGTTCATAGTTACCCAGTATTAACTCACTGCTTTAAAACTTTACAAGAGCTAGTGATCCTGTGTGTGAGTTTTTAAACAAGAGGCTAGCTTTCTTTTACAGTAACTTCAGTGGACAGTTTCAGTTGACTTAGTTTCTATTCCTGTTGATTTAGTGCTGTCTTGGGTGTGGGTTTAGAGTGGTTGTCCTGTTAAAAGATGCATCTTTGGTCCAGTCAGTCAGGTGCTTTGAAACACTAAAAAAAATGTTTTCATGAGATTAAGAACATGTACATTCTTTGCTTTGGTCAACTTTAGTAACCTTGGCTAAACAACTTGTTTCTGGACATTGATCACGTTCGCCATTTTTCTCTGGTTTAAAATAAAACAAAAATGAAGCCAGTTTCTGTTGAGGTCTGTAAGAAAACGTTTATCCTCTTCACATGCTGTAATGAACTAAGTAGGCACTTTTTTAGTTAGTTGATCCTCCTAATTGCTTGTCTAATTGAACACAACATGATTCATTATGTAAGCTATAGTATGGTCCCTGGCCTAAGGAGCCCAGTCACAGCCATATGTCATGTTCCAGAATTTCCATCAATGTATTGCAAGACTGGTGGTCTGGATTGACCTCCAACCGGTTCTTTGGACTAAGGATTCTTTAAAAAAAATCTTTTGTAGACAAAAGTTACCCTATTTCAGTTACCTTACAGTTTCAGTTACCAATTTTTACTGGAGCCAATCCCAGCTGTTTTAGGGTGAGAGGTAGTGTACACCCAGTCTGTTACAGGGCTAACACAGAGACACTCACATTCATACCCGCATTCACACCTCACAAAATGTTTTAAAAGCATTTTAAAAAAATAAAAATTCAAAGAAGAGTACTCAACCATGAAAGATTTCAACGTATTACTGTTCAGCAAGATGGGGGCTTGAGGCTTTAAGACTAAGTTAAAGTTTAAGTTATGTAGCAGGGGACATGTACATTATGTGCATCATGAGAAGCCCACTTATATGTCTTTCAAGCTGACCTGATAATGACCATTATGTTGTTTTGCTACAACGTACAGGGCTATGGTAATAATATTAAATATTAGATGGCCATGGAAAACCTGACCCATGACCTGCACACATACATGTTCAGCATCCATGAAGAACATTTATTGCTTTCATTGTCCTGTTTGCTCTTTCCTCCCATCACTTTCTCATCTGGCCAATGAGTTTTGCTGTGCTCAAGTTCTACAGTATTTGAAATTAAACACAAATCAGGGAGCATTCCCCAAATAACATTTAAAAAATAAAATAAAAACAGTAATAAAAAACAAACAAACAGTGAAGTGGTTTTAGTTATCCACTAGATGGTTTGATTTTTTTTTTAGAAGTTGCAGATTGCATGCATCTTCATTCTTTTTAACTGTATTCCACTTCCAAAGGCAAACCTCATGTCTGATGTGGGATTATAAATCTTTATTTATATGTGACCTATTTATTCTAAACTGCTGTCATTAGTTAATCCCAGACAGTAAACCATAACTAAACTGTCATGGGCTGCCATACATCTAGTAATAATATCTATGATTTTAAGTATATAGCTCTGTATTTTAGTGTATGTGTATATGTACATATTTAACTTAACTGAAAACTCAATCGCCTTTGCCTGCCTTGTCTTATGTTTCATTACCTACAGGCTGGTCTGGTTGCTGCTGTGGTGGTCATTGATTTCATTCAGCTGTCTATCCAGTGAATCTGTAATCTTTCTTGTGTTCTGTACTTGCGTGCAGCATATCCAGTTCTCTTCATACTTGGAAGATCTGGTTGGCATAGCCTATAGATTGCAGCAAATCACTGGAAACAAATATTACTGTTGCCAGCTGCATTCTAGGACTGTTGATCTGAGCCTGTTTGTGCAGCAGACTCACCATAGAAAAGTGACAATGAGAGGAGTGTTAATAATGATAATCCTGACAGTTTTAAATGACGTGACTTCAGCTGACTGAATGTTTAGATATGGTGTGATGAAGGTCTGACAGATTTTAGACATTTGTTCTAATGAAAATTTTTTTTTTTGACATAATTTGGATTAAATGAAAACAGATTAAAAAAAAAAAAAGCCCATTTGGGGAATGGCAATGGTAAATGGCAAACCACTTTGGATATAAAACATGAATTGTTTTAGTTGAGTTTTCCAATGTTCAAGTTAATTTGGGTGCACTGAATAATGAGAAAAACAAATTCCTGTTTGTTAGGGAAGAGAATAACAAATTGATTAATGAGTAAAAGCCAATTAGTCTAGGATTTGTTTTTTTTGTTTCTTTTAAGTATTGATGGACTTCACCCTGTGTGATGTATTGTTTTAGTTGCAGTAGAAGGGAGAAATGCCAGTAACCCTTTAAAGGAACATTTGAATGATAATTGCACAACCAGTGCCTAGTCATCCTTTTAAGAATTAGGTATTAGTTGAAAGCTACTGAAGTATTCAGCTCTACGAAGTACATAATGCATTCTACAAGGTATACACACTCATTGGTTTTTTTTCTATGATACTCATCTTCTTTTGTGTTTTCATGATAAAAAAACAAAACTTTTACATTCACCAGCTGTCCTGCACCTTATACTAAAGCTTCTTTTCTTTTACTATATTTCTAGGGTTGCCACTCAAACAGATCCTGATGAGTGGGGTAAAATGCGATATACTCAAGATTACAATTTCCCTTTCTACTAACACCGACTATATCCAAAGGACAAAATGTGACTTTTTGGAAAAGTGTTTCATTTGATTGAGGGATCACTTCCAGTCAGTTGGGGGTAGGTTATCAGAAGACGTTGTAACTCAGCTTTTTGTTGCAGACATTATGTATTTAAAAAAGGGTTTTGAGTTCCTTAGAGAACATGACTGCTTTGAGAATTTCACAGGTTGTGCTCTACTTTGATCAGGCTTTTTTGGACACTCTGAAAACACGGCTCTGGAGAACAGCGATATGACAGTTTGAGCCTTGACTTCTGCATTTACAGATTCCCCTGCTGCTCCACGCATCTGTGTGCATGTATTTAACTCTGCTTTGAATCTGGGTCAGTGCAGTGTTGGCATATTAACTTTACATAATGGCAAATGACAGGGATTGTAGTCACAAAGTTGGTGTCAGAGGGTAAAAAAAGAGCTGATGCCCATTTTATGCATTGCAAGCAGTGTTTAAATGTTGTTTTCTACCTTTGAATAATATGCATGTTCTCAGGGAGAAAAATGTGCAATTTATGGTCCTTTATAACCATTCAGATATTTCATTTGAAATGCATTTTAAATGCCTCAGCCTTGTAAGCGCTAATACGTTTTTTGACTCGCCACTAACTTTCTTTGTTGGAGAGTTTAGCAGATGGTCTAGCAGTAAATAAGACTATAATTTTCCTTTTGAGTGTTAAAAGTATTGCAAGCTCAACTTCGAGGACCTTCCTCTTGTAGCATTATTTTTACCCGGCTTCTCGCCCATGCTTAAAATAGAAATTAGTCAGTACTGATAATATTATATATTACTGATATTAAAACTACTGTAAACATACTGAACAAGGGGCTGGGAAATAAATATGCTTTAGCATTTACCGTTTATGCATTTATATATTTTTGTTTTGCATTTTTGTTTGAATATAGTGTTGTAAATGTAAATATTATGAGTAATCCCCACTTGTTTTAGCACTTGAATTTGTCCTAATTTCTCTGCTCCTTAAATGCTTATCATGTATTAACCTCATTTGTTAATACATTCAGTGTAGTGACGTTAATCCATGTTTACACGCACATGAGGCAGGGTGGCATCTTGATTGTGATTCTGCCTTTAAGACCATCACAGGAGAAAATAGTCAAATCACACATAAGGACTGTAGTGAGCTTGAATATTCTTTTTCATCACTTTGAGATGCAATATGTGTAACTCATGAGACTTTAACATAAATGTCTTTTTAATTGTTTCTTTTTATGCACTGCACTTTGCCAGATTTACAGAATCTGTTAAGAGCTGAAGAGGCAATCCAAAAGAACAACTGAAAAAAGAACAGATTGGAAAAGGATCTATTCAATTTAGCAGTTTAAATGTTGCAGTTGTGGTAAGTGGGGAAGTGGTTCAAAGTTAGTTGTAGCTGGCAGTGAGGCTGGGAAATATAGGTTTGGACTGTTAACAGAGTGAGTTGAGGAGGGTGTCTGCTGGAATACAGATGGGAGAGGCAGGCTTGGTAGCTGGTGGAGTGAAGCTTGGCTGGTGTTGGCAAGAAGCAACTACACTACCTAAAGCACAGGAACAAACAAAAGTTTCTAGAAGGTCAAACAGTATTGGAAAAATGTTGCTGAACCTGAATTTAGTTTGTTGCATTTACACCATACTGGTGAACTTAATCCTCTCAGGGAGAGTGGAGTAGGGATAGCTCAGTAGGTAAAGTGGTCGCCCCGTGATCAGAAGGTCGGCGGTTCGAATCCACTTAACGGCTACCCTGAGGTACCCCTGAGCAAGGTACATATAAATTACTCGTGTGTCTGTGCATTTAAAAGTGTAAATTGTATAAACTGTCTTGTGTGGTTGAGTTTTTTTTTCAGTACCGTCCCTACACACTGCTCCCCGGGCGCCTGCTTAGTGGGCTGCCCACTGCTTCACTGAGTGAATGGGTCAAATGCAGAGAAAAGCAAGTAATTTCCCCATGGGGATCAATAAAGTATCCATTATTATTATTATTAAATAGTTGGAGCAGATATAGGCCTACACTGCAAGAGCTTGATTTGTGGGTGAATCTTTGGTGTACAGCTGGATTCTAAATTCAAACATATTATCCAATATTAAATAATATTGTCAGGCGCAGTGGCCCGTGGACATGGGATGGACTCAAGTGCAGATTCAAAACCGGAGGCCAGGGGTGAGGTGTAACGAAAAGAGATTTTATTTTACAATGCTCAGAGGCTAACAGAAAGTGCAGACTAGAATCAATGAACATAAACTAGATGTCTGAGGCGAGAGAAAAATACTGTGATGATAACTAGATGGCAGGGATAACTGGGTGCAGGTACTGGGCAGGGGAAACTGTGGCGGGCCAGGGCACTGAAACAGAGGACAGAGCAGTCAGGGGAATCCCACAGAGGGTTGCGAGTGAATCTAAGGATAGTACACTGAGCTGTCTTACAAGCTTGCAGGTGGGGGTTGCGTGGAGGGGGGAGGCAGGAGAGGTCCAGGTGGGTGCTGCATTCAATGCAGGGAGGCAGGCAGGAGAGAATGGCAGCTCCAAAACGGAGAGGGATTACCGGCGGCAGCAAACTGGTATCCAGGAGAGCTTGGTAGGTGGGTTTCAGAGGCTGACGAGAAAAACAGAGATACGGTTAATACACACGATTAGTCACCAAGGAACGGACGTGAGGCCGAGAACTGACTAAAGTTGGCAGATAATCTGGCGAAGACCAGTTGAGTGCGCCGGTCATAAATACTGCTGGTACGATTGCCATCTGGTGAGGAACAACAAAGACTCCACCCAGTGGGGAGGAGCTGATGCTGTGGAAAACCACCCAGACCACGACAAATATATGTAATAACCTGCAGGCAGAATCTAGAGTCATCAGCATAGAGGAACATAACATTCCTTAACACCTTCAAGTTCCAGTGCACATGTTGGTGAGAGCGGCCCAAACCGGCCTAATGGTGAAGAGCAGTCATGATAGGCCTACTGGCAGCTCTGAAGATTGTCTGGGTAGAGAGCCGTATGCTGTATTGTCCAGCAAACATGATTACAAATCTGTAGACTGTGTGCTGACAGACTGACGAAATGGTCTTTTTGTGGTGTTTCTCCCTGTGGGTGCCCACTTATTGGCCTGTCTTTGATGTTGCCTCTCATATGGCCTTCATTTTGGAGATGATTTCAAGGCTCATTCCAAATATTGGTGCAACTTGATTTTGCAAAAAGAACAGCTTGAAGTTGCCCTGTGGCACGGGTCCTACCCATATCAGTGAAATCTGGGATGCTTGGAGCAGACTCGAACTGTAGCAGGGTTCTTGCTCACAGGTGCTGCTAATTAAGCACCAGTCAGACACCTGATGAAATTCAAAACAAGAGTCAAAGCAGTACAAGCTGTTTAGCATTGACAGAGTTCTTTATGGGGACAACCCACATACTGAACTCTGCTGCTCAACCCATAAAGTGCATTTTCCATAAAAATCTGGCACCGTTTAAGGGGAAATAAACAGACTTTCCAAAGGTATAAGATTTACTGCCAAGGAGAATTGTAACAAAGAAATGATCAACTAAACTTCCTAACTTCCTTCATTTTTTTGTGCTAAGTTTATAAGGTTTGAGTTGATCATTAATTGCAAAAGAAAACATATATAGCACTGCCGATGGCTGTCTGTTGTCTAGGTGCTCAATTATGTGTTTCTTCCCCCCCCCCTTTTTTTTTGTTTTGTTATATAGACAAAAAAATGTGATTTTTGGGCAGTTGAGACCTGTGTACAGGTGAACTGGCAGCAGTGCAGAAATAAAATGCCACAGTTGTAAACATAAACAAACCCAGAAAGGACAAACACGGAAACCAAAGAACACGAAGAAGAAAAATGCAGCAGAAACACTACGAATCAGGGAGATGCACAGCTGGGACCATGACAGAATTGGATTCTATTTGTGGCTATAGCTGACGGGTGCGTGTGGAACTGTTGCTTCTGCCCTTGCTTGCTCTCCCACAGCAGCATGTTGGCTGCTGTACTCCTCTCCTACATCACTCTCTTCATTAGCTACAGCTTTCTCTTCCTGAACCTCTCCTGCTGCTTCAGCTGCTGCTGGTTGGAGGCTGGAAATATTCAAAACAAATGAATTGGATAGATAATTGCATTGCTTAGACTTTTCATATGCTTGGCACTCTGTTTAGCTAATAACTCTGGTCCAGACTGTGTCTGTCTCTCCTTGGGGTGAGTTTTTTTTTTTATAAGTCTGTCAAAATAGTTATCAAAACATTCTGTGAGAGAAAGGATAAACTCTCATAACTCTTACCCAGTCCACTCTTTTCTCAGTCAATTTAAGCAGCTTTGTGTACAGCACTGTACTAGTCAGGACTGCTCTATTGTTAGTTAGCAAGTGTTTCTAGATAAGTTGGCATTTTATTCAGGTTGTTTTTATATCAAACTATTGGTGAAAGCCTCATTCTGCTAGCAACCAAAGGAACCACATGGATATTTTTGGTTGTACACCCTCTTTGTGACCAATTTCACACAACTTCCAGAAACCACTCACTAACCAGTTAGAGAATACACATTTTTCCCTTACAGGTTATCAGGCCATGGCCCACCAGTCTCTAGGCCTGACTGAGGCCACAGTAACATGATATGAACATATGCTACCCTGCCAGCATCAGCTTGAATCCACTCTGTTTTGGATACATTTACAGTGGGGCAAAAAAGTATTTAGTCAGCCACCGATTGTGCAAGTTCCCCACTTAAAATGATGACAGAGGTCAGTAATTTGCACCAGAGGTACACTTCAACTGTGAGAGACAGAATGTGAAAAAAAAAATCCATGAATTCACATGGTAGGATTTGTAAAGAATTTATACGTAAATTAGGGTGGAAAATAAGTATTTGGTCACCTCAAACAAGGAAAATCTCTGGCTCTCACAGACCTGTAACGTCTTCTGTAAGAAGCTTTTCTGTCCCCCACTCGTTACCTGTATGAATGGCACCTGTTTGAACTCATCATCTGTATAAAAGACACCTGTCCACAGCCTCAAACAGTCAGACTCCAAACTCCGCCATGGCCAAGACCAAAGAGCTTTCGAAGGACACCAGGAAAAGTATTGTAGACCTGCACCAGACTGGGAAGAGTGAATCTACAATAGGCAAGCAGCTTGGTGTGAAAAAATCAACTGTGGGAGCAATCATCAGAAAATGGAAGACATACAAGACCACTGATAATCTCCCTCGATCTGGGGCTCCACGCAAGATCTCATCCCGTGGGGTCAAAATGATCATGAGAACGGTGAGCAAAGATCCCAGAACCACACGGGGGGACCTGGTGAATGACCTGCAGAGAGCTGGGACCAAAGTAACAAAGGTCACCATCAGTAACACACTACAACGGCAGGGAATCAAATCCCGCAGTGCCAGACGTGTTCCGCTGCTGAAGCCAGTGCATGTCCAGGCCCGTCTGAAGTTTGCCAGAGAGCACATGGATGATACAGCAGAGGATTGGGAGAATGTCATGTGGTCAGATGAAACCAAAGTAGAACTTTTTGGTATAAACTCAACTCGTCGTGTTTGGAGGAAGAAGAATACTGAGTTGCATCCCAAGAACACCATACCTACTGTGAAGCATGGGGGTGGAAACATCATGCTATGGGGCTGTTTTTCTGCCAAGGGGACAGGACGACTGATCCGTGTTAAGGACAGAATGAATGGGGCCATGTATCGTGAGATTTTGAGCCAAAACCTCCTTCCATCAGTGAGAACTTTGAAGATGAAACGAGGCTGGGTCTTCCAACATGACAATGATCCAAAACACACTGCCCGGGCAACAAAGGAGTGGCTCCGTAAGAAGCATTTGAAAGTCCTGGAGTGGCCTAGCCAGTCTCCAGACCTCAACCCCATAGAAAATCTGTGGCGGGAGTTGAAAGTCCGTGTTGCTCGGCGACAGCCCCAAAACATCACTGCTCTTGAGAAGATCTGCATGGAGGAATGGGGCAAAATACCAGCTACTGTGTGTGCAAACCTGGTAAAGACCTATAGTAAACGTTTGACCTCTGTTATTGCCAACAAAGGTTATGTTACAAAGTATTGAGTTGTATTTTTGTTATTGACCAAATACTTATTTTCCACCCTGATTTACGAATAAATTCTTTACAAATCCTACCATGTGGATTCATGGATTTTTTTTTTCACATTCTGTCTCTCACAGTTGAAGTGTACCTCTGGTGCAAATTACTGACCTCTGTCATCATTTTAGGTGGGGGAACTTGCACAATCGGTGGCTGACTAAATACTTTTTTGCCCCACTGTATATACAGGTTCATGACCATTTGGGATTGATTTTATTCAGGGATTCAGCCTCCTGTTTTCTTACAGGGGTAAAGCGAACAATAATCCTTTCTTCCATAAATGATCTTGTTTTGATTCAGTCTGCATAGAGACTGTTCACACAAACATACAAAAACAGAGGGTGGGGGAGAAAGAAAGAGGGAGCTGCTGACCAAAATCAATGCCCAGTGTAGAGCTCTTCACTGGGATTAAAAAGTCTTCAAAACAAAAACAAACAAAAAACTCTATATGGTGGCCTGTGATATTGGTACTGTCACCACAAAAACCATAAAATATGTAAAACACTAGCACTGGCATAGAAATATATATCATATAACTAGCAGTGGCGTTTAGCACTGTCACCTAACCGCAAGAAGGTCCTAGGTTCAAATCCCCCAGCTTTGTGTTCTCCTTGTGCCTGTGTGGGTTGTCTCTGGGTATTTCAGCTTCCTCCCACAGTGCAGAGACGTGCATGTTAGGTTAACTGGCAATTCTAAATTGGTTGTAAGTGTGAATGTGATCACCCCTTGACAGCTGGGATATTGCTCAAGCCACCATGACACTGCATTGCATAGTCAAAAGAAAAATGGATGAATGAGTAGCAGGCAAGTGTTTAACAACAAATGAAGAGGATTGTTCAGTGGCATCTAAATTCATAGCAATAATGATGGACATGTGGGACCTCCTAAACTATTAACCAGAGGGGGAGAGGCAGTGTAGAGTCCAAACAGGTCACCAGTCTGTCAGGGTTAAATCATGTGCCTTTTGTCTGTGTCAAGAAATACAACTGGATAAAAATTAAAAATGGACACTTTGATGACCTTTGACAGTGTGATTTCCTGTTTTTGTTTTTTTTAATTGTTTTATTTATTTATTTTTTACAGTTGAATCATTTGTTAGAGTGCACTTGAGTGTGTTTTGAGTATGTGGATTGTAACATTCATGCACCGTGGGGGATAGCGATATTGTTTTTAGACAAAAATGAAAATTCTAGCTTTATATGCATTTAGATAAAGAAACTCTATTCAGCATTTGTGTTATCTGGTAGATGACAAAAATGTATGGGCACATTGTTCTGAAGATGTCTTGCCTCTCATCCAAAAATCCTCTTCAGTTCTAAAACAACTGATGATGAGTCCAAGGTATTAAACCCCTAGTGGGGGTTGTCCCCTTGGAGGTAGTCCACTATTAATCCTGTGAGTCATCACATGAGCCAGAAAAAAACCACATGGCCATTACCATCACAGAGGCCAAGGTGTGAATCCTCTGCAAAACACTCCTCCATCATGTGAGCTATTATCACAGCGCTAACATAGCAAGAGTGACAATCATTCAGAGTTACATCCATATGGGCAATTCAGACTCACTAATTAACCTAAACAATCATGTATTTGGACTGTGAAAAGTAAACAGCAGCACCCAGACAAAACCCATTTAGGCGAGAACACAAGATTAAAAAAAGAAAAGAAAAGAAAAAAACCCTAAAAAAAACCCCCAAATACCTATGCAAGTTCACAATGCTTGAGAAAAGAATACTTCATGCAACCTTGGTGTCTATTTTTATATATTTTATATAATAGATACATGAATCTTTCTCTATATATTTGTATAATATTTGAAATTCTGACCTTAATACAGGAAGTAACCACAAACAGTATATCCGACAGATCCTGGGGTTTGCATGTCAGCAATACATTCGATGGTTGTATAATCTTGAGTTGAACTAAGACAACTTCTGTCATTAAGTGGGAAATTAACACAATTAACAATTAATTATCTTATTCCTTATTAGGGAAAATAAATGTTCATGACATTTAGACTTCTTGGATGCCATAATTTTTAAGGCAGGCAGACTTAAACCTAGCACCTTGATTACTAGCTCTGAAATGCTTCTTGTGGCCTTAAAAATCTCTTCACCATCTTCCCCCTGGAGATTTTGGATTTCTACTCAGTGGTAAGTTCACACAAGCTCATACCAAGGGGAAAAAAAGCCTTGCTATCTCCTCGACTTTGTCTTGCGGCAGTCTAAAAGCACCACTTTTCATTTAGTGCTTGATTTCCTCCTTTGACAGAGTGCTCATTTTAGGTTAATGATAGGACCTTCCTGCTTGATCTTTTCGGCAATATGTTCTTCAGGTGTGAGAGGCATATCATTTGATTTGTCATTAATCAAAATGTCACTAATATGTAAATGAATCTTTCTCTGACAAGATTTAATTCAGGAGTCGTTGCAAGGGCTACTGGTGTTTACTGAGTCTGAAAGGACATCTTAATGAACTGTCACAGCCCTTGTCTGCATCTCTCGCTGCTACTTATTGTTAGTGCAGTTAAATTTATATTGGTCTACTTCTAAACAAGATCCTCAGGTCTAGAGATGTGCATAGTCTGTCACAACTAGGCATTCACAATGCAAGAAAGATCTGTGAAGTGTGATAACCGTATTCAATTTCGCGCTGACAGTGTGACTCGGCATGAATAAATACAGAAATGTCTGCTTTACTACAGTACTACACATATCTGTTTTGATAGGTACACTAGCCCAGTTATGTGCAGCAGAACTCAAGCCTGTGCTCACTGAATAAAGACATGGAGCAAATTATTTTGAACACACTTTATTAAAAAAGGTTTTATTTTTGAAATTTGTTTGTCTCACATTTTAAATATTGCTGTGACATTGAAAATGAAATGAACCAGACAAAACTAGATACGAGCATGAAAACGAGCTAAAAGGTCATACCTGATTAATGTTTATCAGCTTTTACCACAAAAACAACACAACAGCCTAACAACTTTAGCAATTTTGTTCATCTTCAGCAATTATTTATTGGTTACTTTGTTACATAGAATTCGTCAACAAAGGATTTGATGAATTGTCTGTTATAGTAGCTTTCTTATTACTATTATTACTATTAACTTTGTTATTATCAGCTTTTTGGGATTTCTTTACCTGGATGTTTGAGCGTGCATTGTTGAACATTGTTATTACTGGGATTTCTTCATTTTGGTTTTGCTCAAATAAAATTGAATTGGCTTTTGCACATCTCTCAGTTTTATGGGGTGCTTTTTTTTGGTAAAATATAAAATAGGATTCCTGTTGCTGGATTAACATTTAACTCAACAATTGCATTATTTTTCAATAGGCTAGCTAATTGCTTTTGGGTTGTTATTTTGCTGGTTAGTGATTGTATAGCTTAGGTCTTTGTGAGATACTGGTCGGAATCTCAGGGAATCGGCAGGGAATTCCTTGACCAGTATAAAGGGTGCTAGACCAAAACCCTTGTTGTCATCTCCTTGCTTGGCAGTAGAGCACCGCAATGGCGACTTGTCTGTAAAAACTCGCCAAGTATTGACCAAATAGTGAAACTAGTGAAAAAATGCAATGCAAACTGGAAACACAGAATGTTCTCTTTCAAAATAAAAAATGGGTCTTAATGCTGAAATCAACATGTTTCAAGAGGTACAACTTTTACTTTGAAAGTTAATGATTTCTTTTTCCAGTTTCATTTTTCACTATTTCACTAGCACTCAGTGAGCACTCGGCCAGTGTTTCCAGTGAAGTCGTCATATTCCACGCGCACAGACAACTACAGCAACAGGCTAGTGACCAGCTAATGGTGTGGTTATTTTTCTTAAAGCACCAAATACTTTTTTTTTGACCCATTACACTTAGTGATAGCCAGCAACTTTCAGCAACTACTCGCCGCCAGTTGGAGAATATCTATATTTTTCCCTAGCAACTGGTGGTTTCCAGAAGGTCAATTAATGGTTTTAGATGTGAGTGGTTCTGGCTTTAGCAATACTTTTTACAGACATCCAGCCACTACTCATTAGCTTGTTGAGTAAAACATTTTTACCAGCAGCCAGTGGTTGCTAGGGGGTCATCGATCAGTCTTTAGGCCTACAACACCTCTCTATCTTCTGGTATCATTAATTTATATTAAGGTTAGGTATTCTGATCACACCAACTTATGAGGTGATTTGAAAAAGGCAGAAATATAAAGATTCAGGCACAACTGAGTGCACAGAAACCCACCTTTTAAACCCAGACAATACCCAGTTCACATCTGGCTGACTGAGGTAATTACTTTACATCCGTTTTCAGTTGTCTCTCTGCCATGTCATCAGCGTTATTTCAAAGAATAGCTGACACAAGCACAACCAGAGGTAATAATATTGTTTAATGGGCAATAAAAACAGACAGTATCAAGAACACCCTACATTAGGTGACAAATGAGCTGACTTGCAGAGAATGGCAGCATGTGGCGAACTTGCTACGGATGCCATTGTTGCCACTCCCGCATTGCTGCCATCTCTGCACACTAATAATAAAACATGTCATTCAAGCTGAGAGAGAGCACTAAATATCTGTCCTGGTGCTCTCTCCCTCTGTGTACATGACCCTCAGCTTCACAGTTGTTGCTCACTTTCACAATTTTCATTCTGGTCGGAACATTTTGGCTAAAATTAGTTAAAAGGGGAGTTTTGAGGAAGCAGAAGTCAAAGTCACAAAAAAATGTTGGTGTTGTTCTGAATGCTTTTTAATAACACATTCGAAGTTGTAGGAGGTTTTACAATTTGTGGTTGACTTTGTTAATGTCTTGGTCGTCTTAGTTCTTGCTTCTGTGTTTTATTTGTGCTAAATTCATTACCATTCCTAGGTTAGATAGACAGAAGAGGCATGGAAGTTGGAAAATCAAAAAGAACAGTCTGAAGCCCCAAGATAATACACTGGAAATCATGTGTGTTTTGCCACTGCTACATAAAAAATTCTATGGTTAATTCAGTGTTTTAGACAATTTATGAGTTCCCGCATATGGCTTTCAAAGTGCATCTGAAATACTGTCAGTCTGCAGTTCATGCTTGTATTTTAATCCATCCGTTTCCGGATATTATTTTTAAGTAGTCTGGATTCGACCAGACCAACACTAAGAATCCTTTAGTTGAAATAGCTCACCATATATGCCTTTAGACTTAAGCGGAAACCACAGTACCTGAAGGAAATACGCTCTAATAAGGAAGAGTATGGTGTCACCTGCTGTCACCGCTAAGCATCTGTGCTGCCCATCTGTGTGAGTGTGTGTTTTAATCAGAAGGTGTTTCTAAGCAACATCACAGATGAGCAACACTTAACCTAATAAACATCTTGATTAAAGTTATGTATATATTTTAGTTGCTCCGGCCTACTGAAGGTTTTCTAATGAGTGCAATTATTGTATAGTACTTAACACTACGAAAATAAATATCTTATTTAATCCATTTTTTTATGTTTTTCAGGGCGAATCCATAATGCTGAAAAAACTGTGGTTCCACAGTAGTTTCTTCAACCGGTAAACAGAAACCTATATTAACGATCGGGCATTGAGTGGGCAGACATAATTAACGTACTAAGACAACTGAAGTATTATAAACACCAACACACAAAACAAGAAACCTAATTAACAACAAAGCTGCAATTTGGTGTGCACTCTTTACCAAACTCGGAAGGCACAGTATCTGCAAGCTTGTGATTAATTGAGCAGTGAGGATGCTGCTTTCTGGCACTGAAATGAATTGCTGAACAGCAGCGCTTGATAAAACTAGCAGGAACTCCACTTGTGAAGTACTGAGTTAAGTTGGAGTTTGCAGTATATTATATTGGCTGTTTAACCTCTGGGTGGCTTTTTCTAAATTTAATTCAGAGGGGCTTCTTTTTACATACATAAGTTATTATGTACTGAATTACTTTGTGAACGTGTGTAACGTGTCAACTCACAATTTAAGCAGGGAGGCCTTCACCATAAAACTAACACATAAACATTTAACACATTACTTGATAAAAACTGCCCAGTAATTGAAATCAATAGGAAACACAATTATGCAGGAAGACCATGGATGACAAAAGGACTACAAAATGCCAGCAAAAAAAAGAATACCCTATATCGAGAATTCATAAAACAGAGAACAATAGAAACTGAAATGAAGTATAAAACTTACAAAAATAAATTAACTAATATAATGAGATCCTGTAAAAGAGAGTATTACATTAAAAGGTTAGAACACAATAAAGATAACACAAGAGATATATGGAATGTATTAAACAGAATAATCAAAAATGAATCAAGGAATAATGATTACCCTGGGTACTTTATAGAAGGGACAAGAAGTATTAATAACATGGAAGAGATAGTAAATGGCTTTAATGAATTCTTCGTAAACATAGGGCCAAAACTGGCAGAAGAAATAAAGGTTGATGGAATAGAAAGGGACACTGGTGAAAATATTGAAAGGAATAGTAGCTCAATGTTTTTAAGAGCAGTGGAAGAGAAAGAGATTTATGACATAGTTAGAGGACTTAAGAACAAAACCAGTACAGACTGGAATAATATTGATATGGTAACGGTAAAGACAGTTATTGATGGTATCGTAAAACCATTAAAATATATATTCAACTTGTCGTTTCAAAAAGGAGTTTTTCCACAAAAAATGAAAGTTGCTAAAGTTATTCCCATTTACAAAACCGGTGAAAGACATCATTTTACAAACTATAGACCAGTGTCAATACTCTCCCAGTTCTCTAAGATACTGGAAAAACTCTTCATAAAAAGATTTGACAGTTTTGTGGAAAAATATGAATTAATGACAGCTAGTCAGTATGGGTTCAGAAACAACAGATCAACAGCTTTGGCACTGATAGATTTAATGGAAAAGATAACGGAATGTATGGATAATAAGAGGTATGCGCTCGGAGTTTTCTTAGATCTAAAGAAGGCGTTTGATACTGTTAATCATGAAATTCTATTAAAAAAAACTGGAAAAGCCAATTCAAGGAGATTTCTGTACTATATAAAAATCTAAGAGAGAACACGGCAACATCAACTGAATACATAAAAAAGAAATGGGAGCAGGAAATAAAAACTGATATCTCAACTGAGGAATGGTTAGATATGTGTGAAACCCAGAACACAACGACTAACTCAAGATGCTGGAGAGAATTTGGGTGGAAACACCTTACTCGATTCTTTATTACACCAAAAATCAAAAGTAAACAGACTCAAGACAGTTTGCCATGCTGGAGAAGATGTGGTAACATGGAAGCACATCATACGCACGTGTTTTGGGAGTGCCTGAAACTGCATAATTTTTGGAAGAACGTGAGTCTTGTAATAGGCAATATCTTGGGCTACCAATTACCACACAATTTTAAAACTGTATATCTTGGGAATATTAGAGAGTATGTTCTGTACGACGACTTGTATTTGACAAAAATCCTATTGATAGCTGCAAAGAAAGCTATAACAAGAAACTGGTACAAACTGGATCCGCCTTCATCAAAAGACTGGTTAAATATTGTTGGAGAAATCTATGCAATGGAAAAAATGACTTACATTCTCAGATTAAAGGAAGATATTTTCGTTGCTAAGTGGGAGAAGTGGACATTGTATGGCACCAAGGAAAATTAATGAACGAACAAAACATTTAAGGTCTATGACTCTGTATATCTATTGATGCATGCCTGTATAAAAGTACATATATAAGCTGGAGTATGTATGCTGCTGAGCAAAGGCAGGCATGCATACGGTAGTTGATTAGAATTGGCACCCACACCTTTTGTTCGCTTTAGTTCTGTTTTGTTTTGACTGTGTGCTTGCATGGTTATTTCTCCTGTAATGCAAAACATGTCTATGTTTAAACTGTGACAAAACTATCAATAAAAATTACAGTGTCAAAAAAAAACAAAAAACTGGAAAAGTACGGGTTTAGGGGAGTGGTTTTGGAATGGTTAAAAAGCTATGTAGGGAATAGGCAACAATATGTACAAATAAATGAATATAAATCTAATTTGATGGATATAGCTTGTGGAGTACCTCAAGGTTCAGTACTGGGTCCAAAAATGTTTATTATGTACTTAAATGATATCTGCAGAGTATCGGAGATTTTAAAGTTTGTAATATTTGCAGATGACACAAATATACTGTGTTCAGGTGTGGAGTTGCCACAGGTTTTGGAAATGATCACACAGGAATTAACGATATTAAAGAAGTGGTTTGATATAAATAAATTATCATTGAATCTAGATAAAACCAAATTTATGTTGTTTGGAAACCAAAAGAAAAACATCGAAGTAGAAATATGTGTTGACAATGTATATTTAGAAAGAGTAAATGAAATAAAATTTCTTGGGGTGATCATTGACCACAAGCTCTGTTGGAAGCCACACATTACTTATGTTCGGGGGAAATTGGCACGGGGCATTGCCGTCCTGGGGAAAGCAAAGCATATGTTGGATCAGAAAGCACTGCACATTTTATACTGTGCTTTACTACTGCCATATATGAGCTACTGTGTAGAGGTCTGGGGAAACACATACAAAAGTAACACACAAACAATAACTATAATACAGAAAAGGGCCATTAGATTAATAAATAATGTAGGGTACAGGGACCATACAAATGCACTCTTTGTCAAAATGCAAGCTATCAAATTCCAAGACTTGGTGAAGCTTAAAACAGCGCAGATAATGTATAAAGTAAGAAATAAACTGCTTCCCAAAGAAATCTGTAAATTGTTCATAGAAAGAGAAGGTGGGTATAACTTAAGAGGGAGATGGAATTTAAAAATACAAAGTGCTAGAACAACTTTAAGAACTATGTCTTTCTCAATTGCAGGAGTTAAATTATGGAACAGTCTAACAGAAGAAATAAAAGACAGTCAAAACATAAAACAGTTTAAAGTAAAATATAAAAACCTAATTTTAAATAAGTATAAGAATGAAGAAAACGGGGTTAACCCAGGACGGTAATGTTGCTGGAAATGGTGTTGCGGTTCTTTTTTGTTTTTGTTTTTTTGTTTTGGTTTGTTGTTTTTCCATAACTTGTGTACCTGCAAATATACACATTCTGTATTTTTCATATGAAAGAAACTATACTGTGGTGGGGCTTGCTAATTTCTTGTTTTGATTTATGTATGTTATGTTTTGTTTTACTTCATATGTTTCATATGTTTCATATGTTGTTTGTTTAATTTAAGACAAAAAAAAATTTAATGAATGAGAGGTAAAACTTGAGGGGGTAGGGACAAATAAGTAAATACTTCAGCCTACTCCTTTTCAAACAAATAATGGAATGATATTTTGTAATGATTGTGAAGGCACATGTTTGAAATGTTTGAAATAAAAATGAACTGAACTGAACTGAACTGAACATGACATGGCATTATTTTATCATTTGGTAGAGAGCATTTCAAAACTGGAATTGATCAAGCACGTGCTTTGTTGATTATAATAATTTTTGTTTTGTAATTTTAATAACGTGGCTAATTAAGACCATAGAAACAAGTTTATAACGAGCCATGGTGCTGCTCATAAAACTTTTCTGTCCCTGATTCTAAAACTTTTTAAATTTCCATTGATAGCTGTTACTGTTCAGCCTAGAGGGTAGATTATTTATGCAAGTGTTGGTGCATCACAGATTTTTTTTTTTTTTTTGAATAAATCTAAAAATTCTAGCACATGGCCCATTTTCCTTCTTTGAATTGTGCTACTCTAAACCTTCTGAAACCTAATTACTCTTCCCCAAAAGCCTGTCCTGAGGCAGGAGAAAACCGTTGTGTAATGGGAACGTGATGGTAAACAATTCTGCAAAAACTGGTACATCCCTAGATTGTGTCTGCACATGTGTCTGTGAAAAGACAAAAACACACAAATTTATAGCATGCTGAAAACAGTGTGTGACAAAACTGTAGATTTCTTGTGCGCTTTAAAAAACCTGAATGTGCTTTTTCTGTATTTGCTTTTTTTTTTTCTTACTCATGTGTTAAAGGCAGTCCCCAGAGCTTTAGAAACTTTTGTGACATCCTCCATTCTGACTGTATCCCGCTCATCTCAGTGCAACAAATGACCCATTCTGGGTTACGCCCTGTGCTTTTCTTTTTCTTTTTCCTTTTCTTTCTTTTTCTTTTTTTTTTTGAATAGATGTTGCTGTATATTTTGCATACCATTATGCATCTTAGTGATTCTCAGTGTCCAAACAGTTAAAGATAACACAAATCTTCTACATGTTACAAACTTTTTAAAGGTCACTGTGGACTTTCTATTTCTATTTATCAAATAACCTTAATTAAATGATTAACTCCACAGACAAAAAAATGTTAGATGGCTAACTCAAAGGACAATCAGTGTGGACTGAATTTATTTTTATTGCAGATTAACGTGCAGATTATTTTCATGATCAGAATGTTTGCTGTTTGCTCTATAAACTATCAGAATATGGTTAAAAAAACTGACTACCAGAAAATATTCAAATTCAAGAAATTGGAGTTAAGAGATTATCACAGTAGCTTCTGATTGATTCAGCAACCAATTCATCATTGTAGCTTTGGATCAAAACCCTTCATCATGTTTATAGGCAGGTAATTTCTTGCTTTTAATGTGGTTTTTCCAGTCAGTCGAAGACACTTGAGATGCTTTTGAGTAAAACATACTAATTAGACAAAATAGATCCACAAGAAAGAAAATCTGTGCCTTCACAGAGGACACTCTCCCTGGGGTGTTGTGGTACCCTGGAGTTTATTTAAAGTACAAAGCTATAATTGTAGCAAATGTAGTGCCACAATGACAAGTAGATAAACTATTGTCCCACTTCTGTAGCTATCTCTGGTAAATCTAGAAGCTGTTTGTGATGATACTCTTTTTGTGTCATGTTATCTCTTCTATTTTGAATGTGTGCACCTTTTCACAGTGTTGTTAGTTGAGAGCATGATGCCAAATCATGAAAACTGTGAAACAGAATGTAAGTCACTTAACAAACTAACACTTTATACTTGTTTCTTTAATCTCGGGACAGCACTGTTGAGATAAAAATGTGCAGTGAAATGAGAGTGGCTGCATAATATGCACTTGTGGTTCATTTTTATCAATATTTTTCAATGACCTCACATAATAGGCCCCAGTCTGGGGCATGGCAATTTATTCCATTGTCCATTACGTATTGTTTTTGCCTGTTTGGTTTGCCAAAGCGGTGGGTAGTTATAAATAAGGCTATATCCAAATATTCCTCTGTTCAGCTATTTGTTAGTTAAGCGGGTATTCTTTTTTGGGACTGGGATCACCAGTCCCAAAAGAGTTGATCTCATTGTTTTTTAAACAACACCTTTTCATACACTTTTAGTGGGCTAACTAAACACATTTCAAAAGTATGTGGGGACCATTATCATGGTGCTGTCCAATAGTGTCGCACTCTCAAGCCTAGAAATACTACTCTCTCGTTCTCTCTGCTGTATACATTGTGAAAGGAAGCAGCTAGGCTTCAGAGTGACAGCAGACATGCATGGTGAGAGGAAAAATTAAGGAAAACTAAGAGCTCCAGGGTTCTTTCTAACTTTATCCCTAATTGACCATTTTATGTATAAATATATCTGAAATCACAGCAAATTAGAGCTAACCTCATCTCACTCGCCTGGTGAAACTTATATTATTTGCTGTTGATAACTACCGATGCTTTAAACCCGCCCAAAATTGTATTTGAAATGGCCCTAATGAGATGCACCAATTGCCAGCTATTCAGTTTGTTAACTCATGCTGGTGACGTGTGTGTTATAACATTGCATGCAAATTGCACACTTCTCCTGACACCTGCTGTACATGCATAGTGGTTAAATGACCAAATCTTATCAGTAACCCAGGTTGTCAATTAAGGTTCTTTTGGATTAATGTCATATAACCTTTAAAATACATTACTGTGTCACTACTCCTCCAGAACTCTGACCACATTGACCCTGAAACTAATGACCAATTGATTAACATTAGCTACCTCTGTTTGCTAATTAGCACTCACCCTTGCTGTGACAGTGACGAATTTTGTGCCCTTCACCTGCTTAAAGGGAGCGTTATTGACCTATCCAGATTGAAAATCCTTACAACTGCCTGTACCTTTGTATGTTTTCACTGTGGAAGGATCCTCCGTAAGATATATGTAAACACAGACAAAGTCAAGCTCTGGCAGGGACTTCACTGTTTTCAGTGATTGAAATAATGGAGTTGGTAATTTGTTTTCTTCATTTGTGGTTTAAATGGTAGAAAATTAATGAGCTGGTGCTGCGGTACTATGAAGTGTCCAATGTTGACCAGTTCGTTCCGTCGTGTGGCTCTCAATACCAGCCACCTCATTGAAAACTATGAATATGTGACTCCATTCAGTCAGATGGCAGTACTGTATTACTGATAAACATGAGAGTCTGATTTTTTTCTTCAGAAATGCGTCCCCACATATCATTCTGTTTCATCATATTTGTTGTTACACTGTGCAGCTGAATGTGGTGAATAATGATGTTATAGATGACATCTCTTTGACAGATGGCAGTCGCTCAGCTGTTTATATTCTGGCTCTGTGAAAGATGTAATCTTGTCGAAACATCCTGACTGAATTTCTACTTTCTTTCCTGCTTCTGCTTTGCATCATCGGAAACCCTGCTTTGGACTATTTTTGAAACATTTTGATTTATTATTAACATAGGTGCATTACAGATACGTGGTAGATGACAGTGAACTTAATATTAATAAAAAACAACCCATAAACCATCTGAACATTCACCTTCACTGGCTATATTATAGTAATGTTATTCACTTGCACACGTTGATTGTGATTTATTGTTCATTTGTGGTGTTGCAGTGATGAGTAGTGTGTAGTCATTACTGTGGAAAGCATGCTTTCTTTACTTTTCTCCATAGCTTATACTAATTCAGTGTAAAAACAGGAAGGGCTATCATTATCGGCATGACTTAATTATTGCACTGCAATTTATTATGGTTCTGACTAACCAATTAATTTTCTTTCAAATGCTGTTTGCTGTTCAGACTCTGTTTTCATGGGGTTACCCTAGTAACCAAATGTTTGGTGTTTAAAATGTCATTAAAATGTCAGAGGAAGATGAAAAATGTTCATAACCAACATTAAACGAATCCTAGGCGACATATGAAATGTCATGTTTGGTATGAAGAGCAGTCCACAACTAAAAGATGTTTAGTTTATGATTACAAGGCTTGGTAGTATTTCTATAAATACAAATAACCTAGACAATATGTTGAATATCAAAGTAGCTGGCAGATCGACTACTCGGCCGATTCAGTCAAAATAGTTATTATAAACTTTATAAAGGCTATTTATTTTCAGCACTTTTACTTTAATGCAGTCACCACTGATTTTGACATTTTCCCTTCAGTTGTAACTACCATCTGTGACTTAAAACCAATAGCTCAATAGACACAGTCCCCTTCTTTTATGGCTTGGTTAGATAAGGTATCACAAATAATTTGCATCTTGGTGTTTGAGAAGTTACACTGACATACACCAGTGAACTGTTTATTACATTACAATAGGGCACTGGTATTTTTCACAGTGCTGCTGTTTTCCCGTCTATGGCGTGTTCTTCTGCCTCAAGCATTCACATCACTTCTGCTTATTCTTATTGTACATACAAAGCTCTGCCAGGAACATTTTAATATCATAAAAACTGTCTAACTAGTTTTGACAAGAGCAGCTGTCATTTGCATTATCTTGACTCTAAGTAGCAATCCATTACTATTATTAAGTGTTTTAAAATACTGTAGAAATGATGATGTTGTTCTAAATAGCAGACCGTATAGTTTCTTCCTTTACAAAGTCAACATAATGATGTTAAGAGTGAATTTACCAGAAAATGGCAAAAAACCCTTACTCATATTTCAACTAAGTACAGCGGATTAAACCTACTAGTAACACATGTTACGTCATCTAGTAAAATCAGCTATTACAATGAAAGCAAGCTTGCACTCATTTAAATACTGGATTATGGATCTTAAAAATATCTGCCTCATGTTCACTGCAGCAGTAGTTGCACAAATGTCTGTCTTTCAAGGAAGTAAGTGAGAATTCTGCCATACATTGCCATACATTACAGCCAGCCCCCTACTCTTACCTGCTAATACAAGTTTGTTACATTTTGAAAATGTCAGAGCAGAGAAAGTACATTCATCATTCCCTTAGGTTTTGTCAAAGTGCTGTGCATGATAGATTGATGAGCTGACGCACAAGGTCTGATTCATTGTCCCTCACATTTCCTTGCAGGCGACAAAAATGTAATGACATGAGCATAAGTACAGGCCTGCAAACTTTTTAAAAATAAAGGTCCACCATTATCAGTAGTGCCAGGTTGCTACATTTCCTTCTGTCCATCTATCTTAACCTGCTGTGTGTAGTGTTGGGAGCCTGTGGCCCAGATCTGTCATTCCTATTCACATTATTTATTCCCCTCTGCCTCATTGACATTGGCAGTAGACTTGGCCAGTCCCAGTTGGCCCATTCTGAAATTGCTTACCGTAGAAACATCCCCACAGTACCAACAGACTGCTACCCCCCATACCAGCTGTTCAGTAGTCACATTCACCTAATGTAACCTACTGAGTCCCCCCCAAAAGAACCCTCCAAAAAACAAAAACCAACCTACCCTCAAAAAAATAGTTCTAGTTTAGTACAGATTGTCTGAAGAACTGCCCAGTTGAGACTCATATTGCAGAGCTTAATGTGACTTCTGGTTTTGCCCTTTTCTGCAGAGGAAGCTCTTGAGGAGGTGGTCGGATTAACTGAAGGAGCTGAACTTGGGGCTTAGTTTGTTTCCAAGTTTTAACAAGCTTTCATCCCATTTCCCACTCCTTCTTCACTGTTTCTCTTCATTTGCATTCTCTCATTGTACAGTTGCACAATAATGCAGTGTTTGTACCTGAATACTTTGACGTAATCAAAATGCTGCTCAGATTCTTCTAAAGGAGTGTGGACAAATGTAGGCCAGAACTCTACAGAATGACAAATACCTTTAAAGTGATACACAATAGAGTTCTCTCTGAATTTATTACAGCTATACTCAGTAGATTACAGATTAGCAGACATATATTGTACTGGTGGTGTTAATTATTAAAGTTAATTACACTGTCTTAAGGTTAGAGAAGTGACCACTCTTTCATTGATGGTTTGATGGGATTGTTGACTGAGCTTTTTTTATGTGCAGAGCCAGCATTTGCTGTTTTCAGACTCCACTGAAACTTTGCCTTCCATTGAAACGATCCACAACACAATGCTGCTGTAGAAAGGCTACCCCCCCATCAAAAGCCTGACCCACTCTGAAACCTATTGTGTTTGTGCACTTATCATCTGGCTGGCTTTACATACATACATACCTGCACGTTTTTAATTCTGCCCCCCTGTACCATTATCAGCAAAACATTGCTTTTTGAACACATTATATATGTAAATACCCCAGAATACCTTCAATAGCACATGGGGAAATTTACTTTGTGCAAATTGTAAGATTTTTTTTTCATGTCCAATACATTTTATGTTATGTTTCTAACTTTTAATTATTTTGTTTTTAACAGAGACCATGACGACCGCCACCTCCCCTATCCTATTGAAATGGGACCCAAAGAGTCTTGAAATTCGCACCTTGACTGTGGAGCGGCTTCTGGAGCCCCTGGTGACACAGGTAGATAAATCTATGACATAAACATAACACGGTTTTAAGTTACCAGCCATAGCCAGAGCAAAGTCATAACTTTTGGTAATCCACTCATTTGTTTGCAGTAAATAATGTTTGGAGAATTTCTGAAGTCTAATGGTGTCAATATTAATGAACAAGTAAACAAGCTATAATTGTTACAGTTCAGTATCAGAGCAGCAATTACTTTCTGGTTGCACCTTGGCTGGATCACTTGTTACAAGGTTGTTAAACTGTATTGGTTTACAGCCAGGGACTTTGGCTCATCGCAAATGACTTTGCCTTTTAAGCTGAACAGATGGCTGAAGCAGACTTTGATCACGTTGGCTTATTGTGACAGAGTTTCTGACTAGAATTGAATATTGTTTCTATTTAGTAGATTCACTTTCAGGTTCTTGTTTTGTCTATTATAGTATTATATTAGATTATATACAGAGATCCCTCGCTATAACGCGGTTCACCTTTCGCGGCCTCGCTGTTTCACTGATATTTTTTTATTGTATTTTATTTTTTTAACAGCGCATTGTGTTCTGCGTCTTGACTGGCTGTAGACCATTGTCAGTCAATCTCGTGCTGTGTCTCCTTTACAGTAAAGAATGCGTTCAGCTTGTCAAATTTACATAAATCTTCGATTGCTAGCAGTGTGACTCTGAAGTGCTGTACTGTATGTTTGTAAGTTTTCTTCTCAACAAACACAACAGTGTCGATAAAATGCGGTAGCACCCAAAGGCAGAGGAATATGCTAACCATCGCACAAAAAGTTGAACTTCTAGACATGCTAAAGGAAGGTAGAAATTACCGTATTTTTCAGAGCATATGGCACAACTGATTATAAGGCGCATTAAGCAAAACAAAACAGTCAGATAAGTCAAACTTTACTCAACTCATTCTTCTTGCTTGCTACTACCATTGATTCATTAATGTTGAATTCTCTCGCAGCTGCTCTATTCCCATGTTCTGGGCCCTGAATATGAACCCCTCAAAACAGGGTTTGATCTTTGGTTTCATTCTATAATACTGGACTTATTTTTCTACGAAGGTTTGAACTTTGAGAGTGTTTAAACAAGAGAGAAAAGTGTGAAAATGTTCCCCAAAAACTTCCGCAATAAACGAGGGACCACTGTATAGTAATGAGTTCATCACTGTCGAGTCTGTTAAAGGTAAAATGATTCAAAAGTGTGTCACCTTTCAATAACTGTAGTATTTCCAACAGTTTTCTCTGTTGAAGAAGCAAAAGAAAGACTTTGTAGAAACTATACTGAAATGATAAAAAAACAAAATATACAGTGGGGCAAAAAAGTATTTAGTCAGCCACCGATTGTGCAAGTTCCCCCACCTAAAATGATGACAGAGGTCAGTAATTTGCACCAGAGGTACACTTCAACTGTGAGAGACAGAATGTGAAAAAAAAATCCATGAATCCACATGGTAGGATTTGTAAAGAATTTATTCGTAAATCAGGGTGGAAAATAAGTATTTGGTCAATAACAAAAATACAACTCAATACTTTGTAACATAACCTTTGTTGGCAATAACAGAGGTCAAACGTTTACTATAGGTCTTTACCAGGTTTGCACACACAGTAGCTGGTATTTTGGCCCATTCCTCCATGCAGATCTTCTCGAGAGCAGTGATGTTTTGGGGCTGTCGCCGAGCAACACGGACTTTCAACTCCCGCCACAGATTTTCTATGGGGTTGAGGTCTGGAGACTGGCTAGGCCACTCCAGGACTTTCAAATGCTTCTTACGGAGCCACTCCTTTGTTGCCCGGGCGGTGTGTTTTGGATCATTGTCATGTTGGAAGACCCAGCCTCGTTTCATCTTCAAAGTTCTCACTGATGGAAGGAGGTTTTGGCTCAAAATCTCACGATACATGGCCCCATTCATTCTGTCCTTAACACGGATCAGTCGTCCTGTCCCCTTGGCAGAAAAACAGCCCCATAGCATGATGTTTCCACCCCCATGCTTCACAGTAGGTATGGTGTTCTTGGGATGCAACTCAGTATTCTTCTTCCTCCAAACACGACGAGTTGAGTTTATACCAAAAAGTTCTACTTTGGTTTCATCTGACCACATGACATTCTCCCAATCCTCTGCTGTATCATCCATGTGCTCTCTGGCAAACTTCAGACGGGCCTGGACATGCACTGGCTTCAGCAGCGGAACACGTCTGGCACTGCGGGATTTGATTCCCTGCCGTTGTAGTGTGTTACTGATGGTGACCTTTGTTACTTTGGTCCCAGCTCTCTGCAGGTCATTCACCAGGTCCCCCCGTGTGGTTCTGGGATCTTTGCTCACCGTTCTCATGATCATTTTGATCCCACAGGATGAGATCTTGCGTGGAGCCCCAGATCGAGGGAGATTATCAGTGGTCTTGTATGGCCTGGCCTGTATTTATATAGCGCTTTACTAGTCCCTAAGGACCCCAAAGCGCTTTACATATCCAGTCATCCACCCATTCACGCACACATTCACACACTGGTGATGGCAAGCTACATTGTAGCCACAGCCACCCTGGGGCGCACTGACAGAGGCGAGGCTGCTGGACACTGGCGCCACCGGGCCCTCTGACCACCACCAGTAGGCAACGGGTGAAGTGTCTTGCCCAAGGACACAACGACCAAGACTGTCCAAGCCGGGGCTCGAACCGGCAACCTTCCGATTGCAAGGCGAACTCCCAACTCTTGAGCCACGATCGCCCAATTGTATGTCTTCCATTTTCTGATGATTGCTCCCACAGTTGATTTTTTCACACCAAGCTGCTTGCCTATTGTAGATTCACTCTTCCCAGTCTGGTGCAGGTCTACAATACTTTTCCTGGTGTCCTTCGAAAGCTCTTTGGTCTTGGCCATGGCGGAGTTTGGAGTCTGACTGTTTGAGGCTGTGGACAGGTGTCTTTTATACAGATGATGAGTTCAAACAGGTGCCATTCATACAGGTAACGAGTGGGGGACAGAAAAGCTTCTTACAGAAGACGTTACAGGTCTGTGAGAGCCAGAGATTTTCCTTGTTTGAGGTGACCAAATACTTATTTTCCACCCCAATTTACGAATAAATTCTTTACAAATCCTACCATGTGAATTCATGGATTTTTTTTTCACATTCTGTCTCTCACAGTTGAAGTGTACCTCTGGTGCAAATTACTGACGTCTGTCATCATTTTAAGTGGGGGAACTTGCACAATCGGTGGCTGACTAAATACTTTTTTGCCCCACTGTAAACCATGTGCAACCACTGATACATAAGCAATAAATAATTATGAAAGCAATGAATATGAGAAACTCCACATGGAAAATATTTACCTGTACGAAATTGGAAAGGTTAGTGACCAGGGGAACATTAGTCAAAACATAGTTGTAGCTATGTTTAGCAGGTAAACAACAAGTCACAGTGTTCTGGTGTTCTAGTGTTCTGGCTGAAGAAAAGGGACTGTAACCATAGATCAGAAAGTTAAATCAGAAAATGAATACCACACACAATAGTGTGGAACAGGAACATGTACACAGACAGGTAACAAAAGAAAAGGAAAGAAAACAGTGGAATAGTGAGAAAAGATAAACAAGGTAATGATGCAAGGGGAACACATTTTGCACCAGAAAAAACAAACCAAAGTAAACAAACAAAAAGCCAAACTAAAGAAAAACTTTTTATGGTCTTTGGTACCCCCCCACACACACACACACATACACCCAAACAAACAAACAAACAAACAAACAAACAAACAGACAGACAGACAGACAGACAGACAGACAGACAGACAGACAGACAGACAGACAGACAGACAGACAAAAAAACCTTAGTTTCCTCTGCTAAAGAACAAGAAAATGAGTTGTATATTGGAATTATTTTCTATGGTCAGGTGACATGAAGATAAATCTCTCTGTATAAGATTTGATCCAGCACACTTACTGTGAACCTGGCCAGAACTGCCACATTGTTGCATAGTTCTGACAGTGAAGCATTGAGGTGAGAATGCAGCAGTACAAGGCTGCGTGAATGCCAAAAGCTTTTGTGGAGATAGCACTTTGAATTCCTATGGCTATACCGAAAATATGGGTAACAATGTCAGAAGCTCAACAGAACAGCAATATTTCAGCATAACAATCCCAAAACACTGTCAAAAGACTCACTACAGAAGAGGAAAAAAACAAGTAAAAACCATGACCTCGCTATGTGTGTTTCCTGGAATAGAAGAACTTTTGGGTGTTTTAAAGAGGTAGAGCATCATAACCCCTCCAGCTACAAGCTGCTGAAGAAATCACATCTTTTTTTCCAGAAAATGTATGCAACACTACAATCCTTCATGCTGAGGAGGATTCACTCCTCCTTAGTACAGAGGGTTTTATCAGAGACGTTTTGTCTGACTTCTAGCATGTGTTAAATATGGTTTAAAGGCTCAAACCTTGAACAATAAGCAAAACAAAATGTGTATGTGTTACAGTGATTAATGCTTTTTAAAGAATTGGTTCAAGCACATGAATATGGCATGAACTGCTGTTTCATCCTTGGTGATTGTACTTGTGTGATCACCAATTGTAAAATACAAAATAGTAACACGTTCAACTCCAAATTTTAATCACTTGAACATTTCAAATAGATTACTGACTAATAAGAGTTTGTTAGAGACACACCAATTGCAATTTACTTGTCCAATTCCAATTTAAATTTAAGAACTATACCTGGAAGTATAAACAGAAACACTTTTCTTGAAGACAAATTATTATTTTCATAATAAAAGTAATTCATTATAGTCATTATAGCAATAAAGTGCTTTATAGCTTAAAGTGAAAATAAAGTGGTCTATTATTATTGGTACAAATATTTAACTGTAAATGAGTACAAATGTTGTACTTATTTAAATCTTTTTAAACAAAAGCGAATTTATATAACAATGCAAATGTGAGGTTTCTGCATCATTATTCAGTATGTTTATAAAGTTACCAAATAAGATGACATCAATCCTTTTCACTTTTTCACTTATCTCCATAATTTTCCTCACAACTGCTTTTATCTTTTGCTCATACCGAGGCTGCTGGCTTGCAACTGGCTCTGATGAGCTTTAGCTTTAGCCACTTTGCCTTTGTTAGCTTTATTAAAATATCCATGTTTAAGTCATTGAAGGTTATTTAAGTTTCTCATTAGGTTCCTTTGCACACATTGAAAAGTTCCATGCTAACAACATGTTAGCATATGGCTGTGAGTGTGCACAGATCTATTTGCATTGCTGTTTTGCTCATGCATGAAGCAGACTGGCTCATCATCAGACATGTTGGAGGCTGACCATCCGGTCACAGGTCCAGGCCTTATCATCTGATTTTGGTTCCTGGCCATTTAGTGCATCTCTAGAATTTGTATTATTTATTTCCACTCTGAGTGGTTATCAGTGCAATCAGCCCACTTGTGATTTAGGGAAGGTAATGGCTCATAGCCAAAACACATTTGTCTTCCCCAACAATAAATATTATAATTACAAATTCATTATCATCAAATGTTCCAGCAGCCTTGACCAAAGATCCAAGCTTCTTTGCTTGGCTGCACTGTAGGGCTGCACGATTTTGCATAAAATGAGAATCACAATTTTTTTTGCTTAGAATTGAGATCACGATTCTCTCACGATTTTCTTTTCCAATATAAATATTTATTGCACTTATTAACTGCACATCAACTTCGTAACAGTTGAGACTGAACACAAAAACAATAAATGTCTCACATTTTGTCGTTGCCGCAAAATGTTGTACTGTTTGTAATTCCGTCTCCACCGTTGCTCGACACTGCGTGTATAGAGCAGATAGTGCAACATTTTTAAAATAGTTGCGGGACAGCACTGTGTAGCGTTTGTCTAGGGTGTTGATCATTTTCCAAAATCCCTCGTTTTCAACAGTGTTGATGGGAGCCATATCTTTGGTCATGTGATAAGTGATAGCCTCTGTAATTTCTTTGTGCCTGCGGGAGTTCGATGGGTATGGGGAAGCGCTGTATAAGGTTCCCGTTAATGATGTTTGGGTGGTTGACCGGGATGGATTTTCTCCTGTCACTCTTGGCCTTTATCATCTCTCATGTGCTTTTTTCCCTGCCAGCTGACTTCTGTATCACGTGGTATAAAGCTCCGCCCTTGTCATTTATTGAGCAGGAAGAGTGAGCGCTTGTTTTCATGCAGCTTATGTCCCGGATCAAAATGTGGTACAATCGTCATCTTTTTTTTGTTTTGTTTTTTTTTTGTTGGTTTTTTTTAGTTGTTGTCATTTCGAAATGAGATCGCACATAAGTATGAATTGAGATCGCGATTTTCTGATGATTAATTGTCCAGCCCTACTGCACTGTGCTTTGTACTTTTAACCAAGCCCCTTTCCTCTAATGAATGGTCTCTGCAATGTTATGATAGCTTAGATCTTTTCTTTGAATCTCATTCCTTTCGTCAGCTTTTGCTGGGGCTGTATTTCATTTGCTCCTCCTGCGAACCACTATGTTGTTGTTTTTTTTGTGTGTTTCGTGTCAACATTTGTTAAGACTACTACTTTCTCTTTCTCAAATTCTATTTGGTTGTTGTGTAAGATTTCTTTGTTTGTTGGTGAAGGATATTATATTTTGCAGGCAGAACTATACAATGCATTTTCACATGTTTCAGTGAGTTTTTTCAGAAATCAACAATGAATTTTCAAGAGGCTTATTCACAGAAATCCTAAAATTACAAATCCTAAAAATACAGAATCCCACTGAGTCTGTTCCAGCAGGCATACTTTCTTTCCCCCAAGATGGCCTAATAAAGTTGCCTTATTGCAGGGCCGACCCACTGGCAGTTGTGGATATTGGATCTGTGAAGGTTAAAATTTCCTCACAGGCTGGGGCTCAGTTTGTTTACTGTTTGGTTCTCCAGAGAATGTTTCAAGTATTGATTTTATACTTTTGCCAGCTTTATCTGTTACAACCGCACTACATAGCCCTTTCTTCTCCTATGTCCAACCTTTACTGTTTGCTATTGTAAGCAAAAGATTACTATATTGTCTAGGTTTATCTGAACTTTGAGCTTTTCTGTCAAACCATTTTAAAATCCTTCTGTCTGACTTAAAAGTGGGACCAGGTCTCGAAGGATGCCTTCCTCTTCCTCTTATGAGGCTTTACACTAAAGTCACATAACGTTTTATTTACTGTTTTCCAACTATTTGTTCCCTCTTTTAGTGGCCAGGGGAAAAACAGAAATCTTCATAAAAATAAGTGAACAGTTGAAAGTTTTCATTACATCAGCTTTGAAAATCTCTGCATGATACATATGAAAAGTGATGAAAGAAAGAGTCTATTTGAAATAAGACAGATCATTGGTATTAAAGTACAGACGGTGTTTCAACAATGTTCTGCTGAAATCAAACAAACATAGGATTTTTTTTTAATTTGGTCCGATGACTCGAGGTGAAGCTTGTTGTCTTGTTTGCTGTTAGGGCCTGACCAGTATAGGATTTTTAAGACTGTTACGGATATTTGGTGATTTAGATATGTGTCATCTGTTTGCACATATGAAACATAAACATAACAGTTGTTATACGTAGTTATTTATGATTCCTTATTAAGATAATATGACAGTGTAATTTGTTACACCCCGGCCTAGGCAACCGGCGTGCAACGCAGGAAAATAAAAATAAGGAAAAAACACACGACAAAAAACCCCACTAAAGCTCTCCACCAAATTCCCAAAACGGAAGTGTCTCAAAACGAAAGTATTGACAAAACCCATTTACAGCTATTTACAACAAACTATTTATTTACAACACGGGGGGAGATCGCGACCATGACATACTGAAACACAAGGCTTAAATACATAGAAGGAGCAATCAGGGAATGGACCACAGGAGGGAAACACAGCTGGGGCAAATTAGACCTGACGAGACAAGGAAACGTAAACTGAACACACTAAGATAACACAGACTTTCAAAGTAAAGCAGGAAATACATGACAGTCACGCAAAAAACCAAAAAACTGACAACACCGAAACGTAACAAATTTGAATATTTTTTTATTATTGCAAGAACTTGGATGGATTACTCACTTCGACTCTGTCCAAGTCTGCTGGAATCAGCGGGTTGTTGTGCATGTGCCATTCCAAACACATGTTGCCAAAAGGGAAGATGTAGACTATGCAACATCATCAGTTAAAACGTAATGAAAGTGTGCTGTGTCTGTGGGCTTTTGTTTGTTTGTTTGTTTTTTCATTTTGTAAATTATTATTTATCAGATGTTATAAATACAGATACTGATACATTGGCAAATAACTAATATTGGCAGATATGATGCTTGGTAACATCTTAGTTTAATGACCAAAGTGTATATATGTCTGTTACCTAACTCCTCCAAGAAGCCTTTTTCAGTATGGAAGGGACTTACTATATAAACTACTTAGTGTACTAAGATTATCATGGGTCATGGAAATTTTCTTGCATATTTGTAAATAAATGTTCACCTAAAAGTGATGCCAATTGTGCTTTTAATTGATTACTTTGTTCTAAATAATAAATATTTAGCTTGTAAAGGAGATGAGTATGTATATATTTTTATTACTCATTTGTTTTGCCATCTTATGATATAAAGTGATATAATGAACATAAAAGGAGTACTATAATGAATTAACATACATGTCTGTTTTTTCATGCATGAGTGAAGTGAACAAAGTCCTGTAGCCCTTGAAAGCAAAATCACCTATAGGGTGTTTTTTTGCTTCTTAAAAAAATGCAGAGAACTACTCTGCAGTAAAATGAGTTTCTTCAGGGCTCTGATGTTCACATCAATGTCAAACCAAAAAAAGCCTTTGACAGGGTAGTAAAAGTATTGAATAGGATCAGTGCAACCATGCCTCCATTTTCTAATCCACTAAAATAACCTTGAAGATGACATGAAGTGCCACGTATTGAGTAAAAATTAATCTGTAGCCTATTCATCTGCAAATCCTGAACATCCTGCAGTCACATTGGTGCTGGGCATCATTGTTTTCTTTTTCCTGACACGGCTGACTTTGTGCCTTTCCTGCACCAAAAACTCCAAACTAAAAACAGAAGAAAAGGTAAATTCCAAATAGAATAATATGATTAGCATTAATAATGTTTTTGTATTGTTTCTTATGTTTCATGCAATGAAAGGGAGACGATAACTGTATATGCAGCATGAGTTCAGTCTTTTTAAGCCTGAGTTATTGCTGACCATCAAACTTTACCATCCTTGTGCTTTTCTCTGCCTATAAACTTTATGGGTTTTGGCTTTATTTGTTTTAAAAGGATTACATTAAAATTAATAATGTACCACCATCGCTGTTTACCTGGAAGAAAACCCAGACGTGCATTTTGAACTGGCAGAGTCTCTCTAGTTTTCTGGCATCAAATATCTGAACTTTCCAAATGACTGTGTAATTTCAAGTCAGCCTGAGGTTACAGTAAGTTGTCTGCAGGTAGGAAGTATTGAAAATTTGAATTGCTGGTTTCAATTTAGTGTTGCGTTTTGTGTATTATTATTTTTCCAACATCTGTCAGTCACATCCTATGCTTCTCTTATGCATGGTCATCTAAATGACAGCTAGGTAATTGCTTACTGTTACTAGGACAGAAAGCTGATGAGCTTAGAGTTTTAACATGAAGTGATCATTATTAAATCTTAAATGATGTGTCTTCTGACATAGTCATTTGTTTTTGCTGATTTATATTTAGCTGTTTTTGCTTCAGTGACAACCTAGGTTAATCTAAAAAGCTTCATTCTGATTGTGTGAATTTAGTAAGATGATAGTTATTAATTTAGCCAACATATGAAGTCAGTTGATGACTGTTTTCAGGTTTTCTGACATTTTCCTTTGACTTACTTAGAAAAATCATAGAAAAAAGAGCTTGTATCAGTGGGTGTGAATAGGTGAATGAGGCAAGATTTATAAAGTGCTTTGAGTGCTCAGGTAGAGTAGAAAAGCGCTATATATATAAAAACAAGTCCATTTACCTTTTTGAAATGATCGATATTACAGTTCACATTATTCATCATTTATTCATCTTGTGTGCAGCAACAGTAAAAAGATCATACTCTGGCAAAATCCATTCTCCACACAACCAGGGGAATAAGCACAATAGCTAACTATGGTAGTTCATCTTTTCTGCAATTGCACTGGAAGTGTGAAACATTTTGGGATACAAACCAGACACTGTGATTGTTTTTCTTGTCAATTTGGATGATTCAGTGTGTGATGGAATAAAAGGTTGCCTCAGGAGGATAGACAAACAGGCTCACACTGGCATTGCTGGAGATAGCAGCCTCATTTATCAAGACCAAGCCTCTCCCACCTCAGCAACAGTACTGGGCAAGTCCTAACTAATAAAACAGAAAGGCTTACTTTATCACTGTGTATGAAAGCAGCATGCCTCTGATATAGTAAACATTTTTTATGCTGCAAGCGATGGCATTGTTTTTTTTTTCTTTAAAAAAAAAAGAAATATGCAAAATTGGCCTTGAGAAGCAGGTACAAGAAGTTAGGGTATTTTCATCTACTGCAATGCAAACTTTAAGCATCCTGGAAGGGGAATATGGGAGTCAAGAAGAGAAACCAGCCAGAATAGTAAATAGGCTGTGTAAAGTGGAAAGGCTTTAATATACCCAGAGAAAATGATAGAAACTGTGAATTTTTAAACTGTAACTTTACTTTGCTTTATTCACAGCCGGACTGTGAATATTTTCCTGAAGTGCTGTTAGCCCTCTTCCTCTGTACATATCAATGAGAACCCCAGATGTAGTAATGTCTTCAGTCAAGACATAGTTGTTGATTCTTGAGGAACGAAGGACTAATAGCCATTGATTATGCAGATACATTTACAATCAACAATATTCTACATTTGGACACCATGGCGCCAGCTGCTCAGGCCCAAGGCTGGTGCCTACCAAAACAACTCCCTGATAACGACTGTGTGATGACTATTCTTCCCATCCCATGAAGGACACCTGGATCGGCTGGAGGACTGTTTACTTAGCCTGATAGGCCGAAGGACACTGTCTCAGCTGAACTCTGGACACGCACACACATACACTTACACTGATAAGCACGCACTCATCCCCCTCCCTTCCAAACGCCTTCGATGCTTGTTCCTGCGGGGGAGGACAGCAGGTCTGTGTGCCGCGCTGAAATGATAGCATGGTGCAGGACGACTGCTGTGTTCCTTCGGATTGCCCCCCCACCACCCTATCCATCCCCTGTGGCTTGTCATGTGCTCTGATGTTGTGATGTGGACATTAATGTGCTCTCTGTGCAGAGGAGTTTTTTTGTTTCCTGTTCTCATGCTGTCCTCCCATAGGTTGCCCAGCGTGTGAAGAGGTCTCTTTTTTTCCTCTTGTACTTTTCCCATTGTTGTGTAATTTTTTCAGTGTTATTCTCCCAACGCTGCCGATCTCCGACTGTATTCCTATGTGATGTCTTTGTTGTTGTGTGTGTAAGTCGGGGGGGGGGGTCCTATTCCTCTGTGGGGCAACCTGCATATGGCCAATAAAGCATTCATTCGTTCGTTGGTCATAAAAAGATTAGAAATTATTTGTGTGTCTCTGCTTGCTTTTAACTGTAAGGGAGCCCATGTTCATGAAAGGAAAGTACATTTCCTGTTCTTCGTCTTCATTATGAAGTCACTCATACTGATCAGAACTGAATGGAGCATAAGACGTCTGGAATGACGTTAGTTGGTGCATTAAAAAAGTGTATTTAAAATGGCTGATACTATTCATAACTGCTCTTGCATAATAATGTTTTTCTCATTTGATGAGGTGAATAAGTAAAAAATAAATTCAGCGGTTTGTAGGAGATCTTCTGTGCTAGGCAGTAAATTTTGGGGGCTATAAAGAGTAGTATTGACTCCCTGTCAGTGAGAGTGTCCTTGCTGTGCAGTATATCTTGCTTCTTGTATTGCAGAGAAAGTAGACTTATACTTTAATATATGTTTGCTGAGTCCAGGGTTGTAATTGTTTTGCAGCAGGAACCACTAATGAGATTAAAACTCTCCAACTCAAATACTGAGGTTACAAGTTGTTGTCTGTCAAATAATATATCATCAGAGAAAATACTGTTCTTCTCTTTGTCACAAACACACAACACATTGTACTCAATTTTTACTCACTTACATAAGTAAGTAATGCTTTTTTTGTTTGTTATGAGTTCATAAACCACTGACAGAACATCAAGGTATCTAATTTTTGAACAAAAAAGAGATGGACATATTTGGACTGTATTTTTTAAGTTTGTATTGCTTTCAGTCATCTACAGTAGTATATTCATGGAGATGTTTGGCTTGCTTTGGTAATGATCAAAATGTAACATTATATGTAACGTTTTGTTATTACTCTTTAGGTGGCCAGCTGAAAACTGCATTCAGCTAATTTTGCCTTTTTGTTCTTATATAGATTTTTTATTTCTGTCCTCAGCTGGATGTAAAACCACAAGAACACTTTTACCTCTTTAGAAGTGTAGTTTTCCTTCCTTCAGATTGTTTTTTTTCCTCATTCAAGATGAAACTGTCGTCTAAAGGGGTTTTGTACTTCGTTTTATGTTTAATTATAATTCAGTTAGATGCATTAGCTTTGAAGGTCTTTTGCACAGTTCAGTGCGTTCAGCCCGATTCTTGTTATTGTGATGTACATGCCAAATTTAATAAAAAATATTCAGCTGATCTAAACTCAGACAAAGCAGTTTAAACTTTGGGTGTAGATTTTGTGCGTTCCTCTGTTGTTAAGCTTAACATAATAATGACGTGAGTACCATTTGTACATGACAAAAGTGGATTTACTACCTGGTGTCGCCTCCCTAATTCCATCTTTTAAATGGATTTTCCATTATTGGGATATATGATCACTGATGTGACATTCTGCCTTAATGTGGTGTATTGGAGAGCCTCTCTGCTGTGCGGTCTGTCCAGTTTGCCAGATCACAGAGAGCTACTTAGCCAGCTCCTGGTTATGATTTCTTCCTTTAGTGGTCTCTGACTCCCTAGTTTATTTTTGTTACTCTAATATGGATCAAATCATGGTGAGTAATCATGCTTGGGTTACACAGGAAAAAAATGCAAATAAGTGTTGATTGCTTTTGGTGTTCTTATGGTGTTATTAAGTTGAAAGATCCTTTTCCTTGGCATATTAACTCCACAGCCTGGTAATAGGCTAAGGAAGAGCCTTAATGGCTGTCAGCAGTTGATGCTTTAATCACCTTTGTTTTTGTATGTCATCCAAGCTAACATTTGGCTGCAAGTTACGGTTGGCACCTGACACACATAGACACACTCTCTAGTCAAGGGGCTTAACATAAAGGGAGGGGAGACGACGACGGCGAAGGGATTAAGGCTTCATGCTGCATCACTGTCATAATCCATTAAGCTAGCGGAAAAGGAGGAAGCCTGGACCTCAAACAGACAATATTCAGAGGCAAGAAGGGATGCTTTGCTTCTCCTCAGAGTTTTAGAGTGAAAACACAGAACAGTCACTCTCAAAGTTGGGTAATTTGATCTAAGTTTGAAGAGTAGTCCTAACAGCAGTGTGGTAGGAAGTTGTAACACCTTACTTTTTCTGGCGGTAGAAACTTATTTATTTATTTTGTTTAGGAAAAAAAGAAAATCACTTTAAGAGGTGACTTTTTTGTATTATCCTAGAAACAAGTTTGATGTAGTCTTCTAAGTATTTGCTATTGGAAGACATCCACTTTAATTACCTGAGAAATACACATCTGTCAGATTACACACAAGCCATAGTCATGTGATATTACTCGTCTGAGTATTGCTGCTAAAATAGCTCTAGCGCAACACTTTTGCATCATTTGTGAAAGCTTGGACTTAAGAAAGGAAGAAAAAGTTCTCCTCATTTGAGGCTGAGAAGTCATCCATTCTCTGTACTCTTTTTTTAGATTTTTATTTTATTTATTTATTTTTTAATTCGTTGTTTGAATTTGGATGACAGTATTTCGAAGAGGCTTTGAACACTGTAAGTGATGTTCAAAAGCCAGTCTGGATCCCCTGCTTCTTGGCATACTGCTCACTGAACTCCTGCCATGTTAGAGGAAGGAATCATTAAATTCTTTTGGTGGGGGGATAGAAAGGACATCTGGATTATCAGTGACATCTTGTAAAGGCCAAAGTATGGTTTAACAATGGCTTGACAGAAACATGTGAATAATAAGATTGTTGACAGTTCAGATTTGGTGTGGTATAGTAATGACCTAAACATGTTTTCAATAGACTAGTATTATAGATGTTAAAGTTAAAGGTTCTTTGTGTAATATTTACCAAATCTTTGTTATTTACGAGACCGGTTAACTGAACTGTAATAGACAGGGACACGTGTACAAGTATTCTGGGCAAGGCTTGTTGTGATCAACTCAAATCTATAATATTGATCAATCCTATTATTGCCATCTTAATAAAGGATCTAATTCTAAAAAAACTGTATTATTAAAACATGTTAGAAACTATATTTGTCTCTTCAGCACTGACATGCAATTAATAGAAGATGCTGTACAAAAAAAAAAAAAAAAAATCTCAAAACATTAGACTATTTTGCTTCCAATTACTCTTCCGATATCTTGTAGTCTTGTTCAGCACATGCAACCACAATCTTAGCAAAGACCACTGACATGGCACTTTCCAGATGGTGATCCTTCCTAGGATGGTTGTTCACAGAGTGCTGTAAGAAAGCACATTAATGGAAAGTTGACTTGATGTAAAAGTGTGGCATGAAAAGATATACAAGTAACAAGCTTGTAGAATGACTGGCAAGAACTTAGGAAAGCTTTTCAAGGAATACGCTGAGGCTGGTGTCTGGAGATGAAGAGCAACCACATGCACATGTCTTCAGGAAAGGGACTTCAGTTGTCACATTCCTAATATCAAGCCACTGCTTCTGTCGAGATAATGACAGAAACATCGTATCTGGGCTAAGGAGAAAAATAACTGGTCAGTTTCTTAGTACTCTAAAGTCCTCTTTTCAGATGAAAGTAATTTTTTGAATTTCTTGTGGAACTCGGTCTGGAGGAAGAGTGGAAAGGCTCATAATTCAAGGTGTTTGAAGTCCAGTGTGAAGTTTCTGCAGTCTGTGATGACTTGGGGTACCATGTTTCTGCTGCTGTGTTGGTGGTGTTTTATCAAGTCCACAGTTAGGACACGATTTAAGAGCACTTTGACTTTCCATCTGGTGACAGAGTTTACAGAGATGCCAATTTTCTTCACCATCAGGACTCGTTACCTGCTCACAAAGTCAAAACTCCTAGATTGTTTGCTGACCATGTTATTACAGTTCTTGATTGGCCTGCCAACTTGCCTGAACCCCACAAAGAATCAATGAGGTATTGTAAGAGGAAGATGAGAAATACCCGACCCAAAAATACAGACGAGCTGAAGGCTGTTGTCAGAGTGTTACAAGACCATCACTTCTATGTCACGCTGTAATTTGTAGTCGGGGGTTTCCAACCAAATGCTGCTGTGTACAAATGAACATACTTTGAAGAGTTTTAAATGTAATTTATGAGCTATAAGCAATAATCAAAATAATAATAAAGGCTTGAAATATTTGACTTTACGTGTATTGAATAGAGCCCTTATATGAAAGTGTGTGCATTTCATATAAACAAGGGCAATTTCTCAAGTAGAAAATAGGACCATTGAAAACTGTACACATTATGTTCTGTGAATGTCATTTTTCAGCAAAGACATTGTGTCTCGACAGAGATGTTGCAGTTTTCTAAAAACTGGATTTTCCTCCCCTGTTGGGGTGAAATTTTAGAGCAACATTTCCAATTAAATCTATCTAAAGCAAGGACCTAGTAAAATTGTTTTATTAAAACTGTCACTGTTAGCTTTGCTACTTTTATTATTTGGAAAACTGCAGGTGGTCAGTACATTAAGATATTTGCTAGCCAGGCAGTGAACTCACAACAGTTTTAGTGTAGTGTTTGCATTCTGATGAAAAATCAAACCACTGGTGTTTCCTGGCTGTCAGACTCAAACACTTCTTCACCTGCCCGTGAGACAAAAATACACATGTGCGAAGGCATAGCACATTTTTAGCTGATGCCTTGACAAAGGTGGTAATAGTAAGTAATGCTTCACCTGTATGATAAGAATGACAGCTGTGTCGTTATGCAGATCGCCTCCTGTTAGCGTACGTCTTCTCATTACTTCTGCCATTGCCTGGGGGTCATTGCTGGATCTTGTGAAACAACACACTCATCTGTCTTTGGGCAGTATCTTCTGACACTTTACTATGTCAGCATATGGCTTGCCCCAGGGTTCTGAACAGCAGTTCTGCACAGATGCTGGTTGCCTCGTTGCCTCTCTGCTACTCTACCAGAGAAAATGCATCACATCAAAAGAGATTGCCTCAGAAACACAGCCCTTCTAGTTTAACTGTTGTTTTTACTGTTCTCTTACCACTATGCCCTCCAGTCAAGAGAAATCTCGGCTTTATTATTCTAAATATAGTGCCATATAGAGTTTTGAAATAGTATTTCTCAAAAATAAGAGGTCTGTGTGATAAATACATACATTTTCATATCTGATAGAAATGATAAGTGGACGACAGGGATCTTTTTCGTATCTAATAGATGTCACAGAAATTAAGCTATACATGCAGCAACAATATAGATGACTGATATTTGACACAAACTTGTTTGCGATGTAGATTAAATAAATCTCACTAAGCAATATGATTAATTATGGCTCGATCCAATTTAAGGAGTGCTATGATATATGAGTTTGGCCATCAAGGAAGCTGAAACTGAAACAGCTAAAGGGAATTCAGCCATTATTTATCTTATTACCTATATTTATGCTTTTCTTACTTTGACGTGTGAGAAAGTCTTTATTAAAATCACATTTCTTTGAAAACTCTGCATTGCAGGGTGTTATTAGGTACATTTACTTATAGGTAGGTAAAAAAATCCCTACAGTCACACATTTTGTATTTTTGTCCTCATGGTTGTCCATTGGAGTGTGAGTAAATTTTACTGAGAAGCACAGCTCTGCATGTTTTATGAGAAGAGCCTTTGGTGGTTGAAGAAAAGCTTGTTGCTAGTTATATAAGGCTGTCTCTTAAAATACTTATCTTTTTCTCCAAAGTAAAATCGGCAGGTCTGGGCCATCTATGCAAATGAGACTGCATGATTGCAAAAGTGTTTTACTTTCCACAGCTCACAATCTATCTCTGTCTACATTATGGTTAAGCACAACTTATCTCCGTGAAGCATTTTTCTTAGAAAAAAAAAGGTTGACGGTTTTTAAACATCCACTTAACCATAAGATTAACCAAACATCCCCAATGACTTTTTTTTTTTTTTAGCTAAATTTCATTCAGCTTCAGCAGCCACAAAGTATTGATGCTGGTTCACTCTGCCTAGAGTTCATGTGATCTGTTTTTTGTGTCAAAGCTGTAATTTTCCTGATACTTATAGATATACTTTTCCATGTCAGAAGTGTTTATTCATTCTATGTGACAAAACTGTAGAAGTATGTGGGTGCAACAGCGGAAAGCCCAAGGTCAGTATGTCTTGTTTATGTTTGATAATTTGTGAATCAATTTGCTGCTAAATACACTCACGCTTTGGGGTCCTTAGGGACTAGTAAAGCGCTATATAAATACAGGCCATTTACCATTTTACTCATGGTGTATCAATATAGTTCTGGAAAATCAGATGTTTTGTGAACCAACACAAACATGATTTTGCTTGTCTGGTACAGAGCCTGGACTGAATAGAGAATGGCAATATGCCAGCCTATGTTGTTTGCGTCTGTGATAATGAGCCCACAGAGGTCAATAATCCGAGATTCTGGCTGGTAGTGGAGTTTGCACAGATGTGGCAGAAATGGGTGTCTGCTTTTTTGGGGGTGATATTTCCTCAATAAGAAAGTATGCTTTTTACAATTTGTTTGTCTTTTATTTCTTGCAGGCAGCCATCCTCTTCCCTTATGACCTATAAACCTGGTTTACCTTGATAAAAAAAGGGTCTTATTATCGTAAGAAACAGACACCAAATAAGCCAATTTTCATGAATAACTGCTGAACAACTTTGGCCTCTACATTTTCTGTTATAAATATTCTTTCAGCGTTAGTTGGTGTTACACTGCTTGAAGGTGGAGTTAGTAGTTGATATAGGTTATTACCTGCACAGGAGTGAACCTAGTAATTATAGGTATTATTTTTCCACATATTGTACAGAGAACTGAATCATTAGATGTTGCCCTCAAACTATATTAGTGTAGCTGTATGTGATTTTGTGCTCACCATCTGGCCAGTAAAAAAGGCCTGAGCCAGTGTGGTAATGGTCTACATTCTTTTTCCATCATCGTAATCTTCACTTTAAACACCTAAATATTATAGTGGACAATAAATAATTCCCTAAATAGCAGACAGAGAGTAATTCATCTACACAGTTGTTGCGTGTCTGATCTGTGTCTTTAAATTCTCGGTTCTCTCTCTTGATGACAAACTTGGGGCACCTGTGGGCATATTTAAGTGGCCTCTATAGCTCCCTCTCTCTTGCTTTTTACCCCTTTCACTTTCCTCATCCTTCACACAGGGTCCCTTTGTTACACTTTTATTTTATTTTATTTTATTTTATCAATAAACTTAATTAGAATCTTAACCTGTCTCTTGTCCTAAATGTTTTGGCCCTTTGAGCTTTTTGTAGCAAATCTAAATAAGTTGACGGCTAATCTATTTTTCTGTGATCATAGTTTTCTTAGAGTCTGATTACTATATTTATCCAATGCATTTAGTTTCTACCTTGAGGAAACCTATAGTCTGTTGATTGAGCCAGTGGGAACACTAGTTAGATTTGTAGGACTTTCTGTGTAGCAAGCATACAGCCAGGCCAATTTGTGACTCATGACAGCACTGTTCACATAGTGTGTCCAGTTTTCATTCTTCTTGCATTCTTGTCATGATAACATGTTCACCTGAACTGTTTTTCTTAATAAAATTGCTTTTCATTAAACTTACTACGTTGCAATCTGTAGGTTTATTGACACTTTACATAGTCTATAAGATACAGTAACCCCAAGAAACATGAAAATCAAACCCGACCTTCAGTGTATTGATCCTTTAAGCCCATGTTATATTCATTTAGTACACTGTAGAAATGACTCAATTATTTAGCAGCTTCTAAAATTGAAGCGGCAGCCCTTTATAATATCAGCAGGCTTAATAAAATATGGAACTGCGGTGACAACACTAAGCCTAGTTTAGGTTTTTACTTTTTTGGACAGGGATCCTATTAATAGCTTCATGTTCACAGGGCTTTAAATAGCGGGTAATGAGCATGCTATGCTGCTAAAATGGGTAAATACATGTAGATTACTTGCAATAAGAAAAAAATAAGATCTGTTTGTGAAGTTTCATCATTAGATTAGTGCATGCTGCAGAGCAGTCATATGCAGTCGTTCTAAATCCTCTGATTATTTGTTTGAGTCTGCTGTGAAGAAGGCACAGATACTGTCGATTCAGATGACTTCTGTTGTTAATCATCTCAACATGATATAAAATCCAAACTTTGTTGTACTGTAGTGATATTATTTTCACACACTCCTCGAAGCCCCCTTTTTTCCCCTGAGGATTGCTGCACTGATTCCTTTGACACTGATCCTTGTGACCGTACCCATACCATTTCAGAATGAGATTTAAGAAAGCTTTTATGTGGTTTGTCTTTGAAGTGAGCATCATTTTGGGTGGCACATATTTTGGCATTTGTTATGAAGATTATGCGCCTCAAGGGGTGTCATGCAAAGAAATGAACCCGAGTCAAATGGGGACTCACTGACATTTTCACTAAAGAATAGGTAAATCTACTAAACTTTCTTTCTTTTTTCCTATAGAGGTAGTTGAGAGTTTGACAGTTAAAATGAATGCGCTGTTGCTGAAATGTTCTAATTGGCCAGCCTTGCACACAGATTTAAAACCCACTCTCTCCCACTCTTTGTTTTCCTTAGATTAGTTCCCAAAGGCCTAATCATGGGCTGTTTTGCACACTAGTTGAAATAATATGTTGATATAGCTCTTTTCATCCAAGCATTTTCTTAGGCTTGCTAATAATTTTCAGTGCGCTACACTCAGAGTATGTACATGTAAGCTTTGACTCCTTTTAGACCTGAATGCAAATGTGTTAACACATCAAATGCTCCACCTGAAAACTGCTTCTACCATTTACTGCCCCACTCAGTTTTGTTCTGTCAGCTACACATCACATTGTCCTGTCATTCCTCAGAGTGAAGAAACAGCACTGATACAAAGATATCTGCAGTGAGAATGATAATGAAGGAGTAGGAGGATCAAACAGGGATTTGAGCTAAGGGGTTACTAATGAGGAAATATTATGGGGAGACTGAAAGCCTATTGCTCTCAAAGCAGAATGAATGAATGCTGTTCTTAGAGGTTCACCTTGGGGAATTAAATGTGCGAATCATTATCGCAGAAAATGCTTTTAATTCATTGGCTCTGCTGTTCTACTGAATCATGTTTTCCTGCACTTATTTGTTCAGTTCTGTGAGTGTTCACGCCTGCAAGTTAGAACCACCAAATATGTTCTTGGAGTATAAAGATTTGGTGCAAATATCACATATCAAGAGCAAACACTTGAAAGAATTCAAATTCAAACCTGGCAGTTTTTAGGTGCATGGATATCTTTATTTGTCAGAAAATAAACCAGGAAGTAGAAAAATATTTGACAGCAATGCCATTTTTTATTTTTTAAATTCATACATTTTTTCCCTTCTTATTCATTGTTATATGACACAGTTTCTCTCCAGCATTTGCGTTTAAGTAAGCTGCCAAGAGACTTTTAGAGGATATAGCTGCAAGAGCACATGTTGGGGTTAAGAATGTCAGAGCTTGACACCATTGCAGTGTGACACTTCCTGCTAACATTCTTCCTCTTTGCCACCCGAAAACCTATTCAGGTACCAATATTAATGCTGGCTAATCCTTCTCGCCTTGCACTTCAGGACTTGTTAACTTCAAAATATATTTTAAATAACACAGTATAACACCAGCTAAGCAAAGTCCTCGGGGACAAGGTATTCAGCCTTGCTGAATTTTAGAGCTGTAAAGCCGCCTCTCTGCCTATTCATTCGGTTTGACTCTGTAGTTTGTGTATGAATGGATGTTCAGCTTCCTGGTGATTAAGCGATTAGTAGTGTGTATTGTTCCTGCAGCCAAACACTTGGTGGTCAGCTAGTGTGTAATATGTGGCTTTAGGTCGTCACAGCAGCTACACACGTTTTAGTACAGTCACAGCGAGGCGACTAAGTTGTAGAAGGCCCCATCTTGCTTTCGTCCCCTGGGCTTTTGGACACATTATGCTCTTTACACATGTCTATAAATGGTCTTGTAAAAAAAGAACCTTGAGCACTGTATATCAGTTACTATATAACATGATAAAGGTTAAAATAATCTCTCTGGATATGTGTACAGGATCTTACATGTGTAGTTGGCTATTACGCACGCACACATGCACACGCCCTTCTGTAGTGTTCAGTGGTTAAATCATCACTCATCCTTTGGATGCGAGTCTTAGAGGTTGAAGGCGGAAAATTGAATGGCTACGCAGAGTCAAGGGGATTTACTACTGACGGACGAGTCCACTGGTCAGTCTCTGCAGAGGAGTGGCCACATGGCATTTAAAACTATTGATCAGCAATAAAACTGGAACAAAAGACACAGCAACTCTTTATAAGTAAAAGGAGGCATAAACCTCAGGACTTCTGCAGCATAACTATGATTATAAGTCGTTTTTTTTCCTTTTGGATATTTAAAGGATAAATTATTTCTGTTACTTTGGAGTTAAAATTGTTAAAGTTTGATGAAAAAGCATGGGTAAAAACTGAGGTTTTTTTTGTGTCTACTTGGGTATGGCCAGGAAATTTTGTTTTGGTTTTGTTCTGAGCTTGTTTCTTTCTTGCTCAGTGTCCGGGTCTTGATGTTATCACCCCTGTGCTCATCTCTCTTTTTTCCCTAATCACTTTTTAGTTCCATCTTATTACTGGCAAAACAATTACATGAGCGCCTGCGTTTTATGAAATGTATGTTCAGCTGAAATTTGTTGAAGATGACTCAATCCTTGTTGATCTTCTCGTGGTATCACAGATAAAGCTGTGTATCCATACAGCTCAGGTATACACAGATCCATCGCTAGTTTACTGGCTGTTTCCAGGGTTGTGTTCTTGTGGGTTAGCAATAACTATAAATCAGACACATTTTTAATTCAATTAAATTCAAGTCAAGTCAGATGACTCCTATAAGCAAGCACTTGGCAACAGTGGGAAGAAAAAAATCCCTTTTAACAGGAAGAATCCTCTAGCAGAACCAGGCTGGCATGACCAGTTGGGGGTGAGGGAAAGGAGACAAGACAAAAAACACACTGTGGAAGCGAGCCAGAGATTAATAATAACTAATGCTTAAATGCAAAGTGGTGAATAAACACAGAAAGCGTGAAAGAAACCCTCATGGACACCAATGTCTATGAGGGTCTCGCAAAAGTACCACAGTTTAAGAAAACCTCGATCTTTTATACTTCACATTTTTCATTTCTTATATTGTGCTCAGCTCGCACTAGACATTTGTTGTAAGCAGAAGAACTTTATTTTATACATGCCAGTAAATAAATGGGATCTGACATATTGTGTTTACATCTGGCTGCTGGAGAACCACATAATGTAAAATAGCATGTTGCAGAATCACCATCTGTGTGGAGGGCCCCTGTGGTTCAGCACATAACAACATAATGAACCAAAGCGCTCAGTGTGTCTCTCTTCACCCTCAGGAAGTGTTCAGACAGAGATTTTAATTCTTTCCTCATTCGGAAGCACTAAACCAAATGAGAGTCTCCCTGCTTAGTTGGTTAAGAATAAATATTTTACATTGGTGCATCATCTGTGCAGAATGACTATGCCCCTTTTTTTTAATTTTTCTTTTTTTTTTTACATACCACCAATGATGCCATAATTTCTGATCATTTAATTCTAAATCTACTGATTAGACATCTATATTTAGGCTTTCATGCGATTACTAATGTTATGCTGGTTAATACTTTTATGCGCTTAGCGAAAGCCAATTTTAAAATTGGCTTAAGTAAAACTGACAAGTCGGTTCACTGACACGTGCACCTCCTGTCGTTTTAACAATGTATATCATTTCACACATGACCTCAGAGTTGATGCGTAATCTTAAAGAATTAAATACCCTACTAAATATCTTGAAAGAAATACTCACTATTTCTAAGCTTAATGAGACAGATCTATATGGGTGTGCTTTACAGGTTGCATAGAGGATTATAGTCTTGCAAAGGCTGACTGTGTCTCAGTGTTGTGCGTTAAGGCTGAGAGGAGGACATAACTTGTGGTTGTTTGGAATGAACCTCGGTGTGGTCTTGCATAAAGTCCAAACAGTGCTGCTAATATGCACGATAAATGGGCTTACCAAGGGCCAATTACCAGCTGCCAGAAAGGGCAAGGCTGCCTTGCGTAGACAGTGAATTTATTTTGTTTTGTGTCAGAGCATATTTGGATGCACTAGGGAGACATTATTGTGGCTCACTTCATTTTTTCATTTTGCAAACTACTTGTTTCTAACTCTTTCCTTGGGGCATGCATTCGATTATTCAGTGAGCACAGTTCTTATTTTGTGCTTGCAAGTGATAATGTATCATTCAGACTTTCTTGTGTTAAAGTCATGATGTTCGGAAAATATCTTTAAGCCAATGAGCTGAGTTATGAGTTGGTGTCACAGTGCTACAGCAGGTACTATACCTCTCTATGATGTGTACCTTTATTACATACTTTTCCCCCCGCTAACAGCTTTAGATGAGCAGCAAGTACCGGGTTATGTTTAATGTGACACACGCTGCATTTAAAGATGGAAACAGCACATAATTTACATTCATTACAAGTCTTAGAGAGTGGCTTTAAGGTCAGCACCATCTCTCCTGGTTGGAGCCAGAACCCTCCAAATATTTTTCCCTGTTTCTTGATTGGCTGAGAATGGCAATGGCTTTTTGTAGTGCACCATATCAGCGTGAAAGTGACCGTGATTGAATTTAAATGACTCAGCCACAGTAAAAATCTTAAGTATCTAAGGACATCAAATCGCTATGTCATTCAGCCTCATGCAAAAGCACTGAAATACCCCCTGCAATGCTTTTTGCTCCCAGTAATGTTTGTTTGTTAAGTCTGATGCAAATTCTTCGCCTAATTAGCATTATCCCCACTGGCCGTTCATGTAGGTCCTTAAAATTAATTATTTGTTTGTGCTTCTTGGAGTAAATAGCCTGTGTAATACATGGGTAACAGTTTTTAACTGTTATTGAAGTTAAAGTTATTTAATATGAAGTGAAAATGGTATAATTTTTGCTTCTCTAGAGCTCATTCTTGGGATATTCAGCTAAGCATATGAATGCATGGACAGTTAGGCAAAAGCAATACAGCTAAGTCTGTGTGAAGGTAATGGAGTTGATTCCAGCTCGGTGCCTGCTGTGAGGTTATCACAGATATAATTAAATATACATAATTTTTTAAGCTACTGCTGCAGAACAAAACATCACCTAGGTTTGACTTTAGTGATTCTCTCCCTGTGGAAAGCAGCTTGGCTGATACAGTAGTGATCGCTGTGTGTATTTGACAGGCCAACCCTGTGTTTATGAATGGATGAGGGTTTGAAGAGCAGATAAACCACACAGATTCATAACTCAGTATGTTGTTCTCTTCCATGGAAGAGTTACATAAGACATTATATCAACACTCAAGTTCAAAAAGGGCTGATCAACTTTTAATGCAGGCAAGATAAGAAGGCAACTCTACAAACTTGGCCTCTAATAACTAGTAAGAGAAACGAACAGCAGCTGCTTGCATTTTAGGATAAACTTAATTTTTGCTTATTGGTATGTGGACTGGTTCTGACATAGCTCTTTCTACCCTAGCGGAGCATTCAAAGAGCTTTATAATGACTGTATATGACATGTAACTCTCATAAATCAGAAATGTGTTGAATGTGTATGCATATAAGAGACACTTGACTCTTAACATCAGTTAAATAAAAAAGGACTGTGGGATTGTTTCATTACCGTATCCATACTCTGCAAAAACTTAAAGACTGCTTGGAGTGTAGGTATAATAATATGGCACCGTTAATGGGTTAATAAAATTAGTAATACCTTATTCACAGGACTGGAGCAGAAGTTATTTTAATGTAAGCTTGCAAACTGACATTGGACATATGTTACTATGTGATGGACGACAAAGGGTGAGCTGGCCTCTTCTTTTTCAAATGCTGCAGTAACATGGTGAACTGTCATCTGCATTGTGTGTGCATGCATGCACACAAGCCATTGACGCTAGGCTAATGACTAATCGGCAACAATAGAGCTGGCTAAGCTTAGCTGTTGTATAACTTTATCTGTAGTCATGTAATTGTAATATAACTGCATTAATTAACTTACAGTTGTTTTTTGGGGTTCTTATCTTTGTCAACAATCAAAAAAACGTGTTGGTGATCTGCTTGAAAAAACCAGATAGTTATTTTTTGATTGTGTTCCTGTGTTAATGAATGGTTTTATTTGAGTGTCACTTAAGGCTGCACGATTTTGCATAAAATGAGAATCACGATTTTTTGGCTTAGAATTGAGATCACGATTCTCTCACGATTTTCTTTTCCAGTATAAATATTTATTGCGCTTATTAACTGCACATCAACTTCGTAACAGTTGAAACTGAACATAAAAACAATAAATGTCTCACTTTTTGTCGTTGCCGCAAAATGTTGTACTGCTTGAAATTCCGTCTCCACCGTTGCTCGACACTGCGTGTATAGAGCAGATAGTGCAACAATAGAAAAATAGTTGCGGGACGGCACTGTGTAGCGTTTGTCTAGGGTGTTGATCATTTTCCTAAATCCCTCGTTTTGCACAGTGTTGATGGGAGCCATATCTTTGGTCATGTGATAAGTGATAGCCTCCGTAATTTCTTTGTGCCTGCGGGAGTTCGACGGGTATAGGGAAGCGCTGTATAAGGTTCCCGTTATTGATGTTTGGGTGGTTGACCGGGATGGATTTTCTCCTGTCACTTTCTCCTCATCCCTGACGTGCTCTCCGTTGTTTTTTCCCTGCTAATTTTAACATCACACGGCACAGCTTCTGTATCACGTGGTATAAGGCTCCGCCCTTGTCATTTGTTGAGCAGGAAGAGTGAGCGCTTGTTTTCATGCAGATTACGTCCCGGATCAAAATGCGGTACAATCGTCGTCGTCTTTTTTTTTTTTTTTTTTTTTTAAATCGTTGTCATTTGTAAATGAGATCGAACATAAGTATGAATCGAGATCGCGGTTTTCTGACGATTAATCGTGCAGCCCTAGTGTCACTAACTCTGAGTGTTTCCTTATCTCTGAGGTGAAGGGAGTTTTTGGTATTATAGACGAGTGTGAGTTTGTGCGTCTGTGTGTGTGTTTCTGTCCATTCATGTGTAAATATAATGATGAGTTATTGATTTATAACAACCAGGATTGAAATAAACACATCATTGCACTTCATATTGAGCACTAATTCCACTGTGCCAAGTGGTGCTGAACAGATGACCTGATGGTTAAGATGTATCAGAGTTTCTAAATCCTAAAATAATGCTATTGAATCATGAATTCGTTTCTAGACAAATACACGATGACCTAAAAGTTTAACTTGGTCTTTTATCAGCTTTACTATTCCTGGATCCATCATGAGTGAAGCCATACATCATTAACGCTTATATTGCAGGCTAGAAGCCCTGAAGTAATGCCGCCTTGACAGGACATAACTTTGCTCTTAGGGGCTTTTCAGAGTGAAAGCTTCTGATATATTCCTCAAACTAATCATATCACTCTATTGTGCAAGTTCAGCTGCCGTCAGACAGATAGTCCAAAGGCAGTCTCTGACTGGAGTGTGGAATGAGCAATTCTGCCCATGTACGTTCTCCCTGGCTTCAGATGGGAGTGTATAATTATGTACAGCAAATGTGTCACCAAGATATAAGCAGCCAAATGTTTCTAGTCCCTACTTGCCTGTATTGTATTGTATTGTATTGTATCTTTATTTGTTTCAGACATATAAAACAAAAAACAATATATACACACTACATATATTTTCATTTACAGATACGAATATATATGTAGATATACACACAAGCAGTACAAGCAGCAATGATTGGTTATGCTCTTGCCCTCTAAGCTGAGTGACTTTAATGTATTCTTTGTTTCATTATTTTGTCTTAATTATGCTAAAAGTAGGATGTTATTCTTTTAGAGGTGATCATTTTGTTTCTATGATGATATCACTTTTGATACAGTGCAGTGTTTGGTACTTTACACTGATAGCTAAATGGTTTTTTAATGTTGTGAAAGAATCCATAACTACAGTGCTGTGCAAAAGTCTTAATATATACCCTCAGATGTACTCGTAATTGTTTTAAAGGTTTTTAAGGTCTTTGAAAGTTTTTCTTTGTGCATTGGCTGCTTTTTTAGTCTTGTCTTTTTACCTGAAAATCTTCAGAATTGTTACTTTTGCTAGTTAAGGAAGCTAACTCAAGGGATGAACCCGTGTTGTGTCTACACAAAGATGGAAACAGCACATACACAAAATAATCAACAGCAGAGATCTTGTTTTAATAATTTATATTTATATTTCTTGTCAATTTTTCCTTTGCATCTATTATTAAAAAAATACCAGAGAGAACACCTTTTGACAAACATGAAGCAGTAATCTGTGCACCAAGGTGATTCACAAAGAGCTATTTACTAAAAAGTTGGCACATCTCTGCGCGATGTATACTGTGTCCTAAAAAATGTGCAACTGGACAAGTGGAGGACAAAAGAAGACTTGGCAGGCCTGCAGACTATCTGCAACAGGTGAACAGTATCTGAAAGTCATGGATCTAAAAAAATCCAGCAATCAAACCTGACACAGGACCTGAAAAATACATTTGATCCTTGGGCAAATGTACCTATCTACTGTTCACCAAAACCTAATCAGAAATGCACTCAGTGTAAGGGTGGCTCTCAGAAAGCCATTCATAACGATGGGAAAGAAGAAGATAAAGACTGGTCTAAATCAGTGGCAAAAGGTCTTATGATAGCCATCTGTAACACACAATGAAAACTGTAATGGTTTGTGGTTGAATTTCAGCCAGTGATGTTGGGAATTTTGTCAAAATCCACGGAGTTATTAACATAGAAAATTGCTGTCAGATTTTGATCCACATGCAGTACTATCTGGAAAGTGTCTGATTGGCAAAAGCTTCATTTTTCAGTGTGACAAGGATCCCAAACACACTGCCAATACATTAAAAGCCTACCTGGATAGAAAAACAGAGAAAGGAACACTATCAGTCATTGACAATCCTCCCCAGAGCCAGGACCTCAACAAAAACAACATAATCCTGTAAAACACTGAAGTTTTACTAATACAGTTAGATGGACTAACAGTATTAGTAAAATATATCTGTGTTTGTGCGTTCCTGCAACATTCCTGCAAAAGCACTGATGGATATTGTCAGTGGTTGCAGCCCAAGACAGGTACTTGACTGATGCTGCACACAGTTTAGCAGTAATAGAATCTAGAATGAATAACCTCATTATTGTTGTGAAGGTCCAAATTATGAACGAAGCTTGGACTATTTGTCATCTTGTTTTCGTTCAACTTTTTTCCTTTGTGCAAAACCAGCACAAGTCATACTCCCTGCATTATTATGGAATGTACAGAAACATTATTATTCAGAAAAGAACCAAAGAAAGAAGATTAGTGTAATTACATTTTTATAGGATTGGGAAAATTGCCCATATTGTGTTTCAGTATTACACTGGGTACCATTTGTAAAGTGTTTAGATAACAGTATGTTTACAGAGCTAATAATACAGTTTTTGACAAGATCTTCTTTTTATGCATAGGAAGTCCCGTATCTCTCTCCCCCCCCCTTTGTGATCCTGATTTGCAAAGTGTTGAGATCAGAATATTATAAATCACAGTAATATAATGCTCCCCTATATAATCCCATACTCAAACCACTATCATCTCAGTGGCACTGATCACCATGCCCAGAACAACTGAACATCTCTGCCATCAAGCCTTGAGTAATAATTATATTACTGACTTATTATACACTATATGAACTTGAACCCAGTAATTACTCATGACCTCGTTACTGTTTACATAAGAACATTATCAACATTTCAGCCAGATTGGTGCTGAATAACACAGTAGGGTTTTCACTGCTATTATTTCATAGTCATTTCCAAGGACCAAATGAATAGAAATAAAAATATGTATAAAGTGGGTAAAATGAACTGAAATGTTACTTAATGGTAATAAGTATTTTATATAAAAGAGAGGGTTTAGATGCATTATTATGCTACCATATCAGTGGCATAATGTCATTAAAATTACATAATTACTACTAATTATCACATAATAGCTATCAAAAATATCCTCTGATGGTTGGCAGTATGGCTGTGAGGGGGTTTCTTGGACTGTATTTGGTTTTGGAGGCTTACATAATACAGTGGCTTATGAATGTATAAAGATTATAATCAGCAAGCCCTGTAACAGATACTAGGTTGTAGCAGTTTTTAATGTTTTAGAATAATAATAAAATAATACATACTGGATCTTCCTATTATTTTTGGTGTTCTCATTATCTTTAATTGCTGGGATGTGCAGGTTATGTGCCGTAACCTCAGAAACAACGATGACCATACACCATAGCAACAAGCAGCAAATCAGTGTGTTCAGTAAGTTTTCTATTTTCCTCTCCTGTTATGAAGGTGACTACTCTGGTGAACACCAGCAACAAAGGGCCATCCAGTAAGAAGAAGGGACGCTCTAAGAAGGCCCATGTCCTGGCAGTGTCTGTTGAGCAGGCTACCCAGAACTTTCTCGAAAAGGGAGAGCAGATTGCCAAAGACAGCCAGGACCTCAAGGAGGAGCTTATTGCTGCTGTGGAGGATGTTCGTAAGCAAGGTAACTGTTTGTGCTTTCATTTTTGTTTTTAAATTGTGACTGGTCAGATAACAAGATTGTTAGTGTGTGTAATTCCTTATGCTTATTCACTGTTAGACATCTAGTAAATTTTTCTAGATCATCAATTTCTAGAACATCAGTTATTGTCTTTAACCTCCTAGGACCTGGCATCCACATATGTGGACATAACACTTTGGGTTATTTAGACCAAAATATTCAATTTTGCTCTACAAGGGCCTGATATCCACTTATGAGGACATTATACTGCTACTGTTCTATCAAAATTTTAAATGAATATCCTCATATGTGGCTCTTATTTTTCCTAAAAATAAAAGTAAGGTAAAAAAAAATTGGTAATTCTTTGTTTTTACAATCATTGGGCAGAATGATGAAAATGATGAATGATGAAGAGAAATTTAAAATGCATGCAGTGGAAGAGTTCGGGTCTTAGGAGGTTAAAATATTTTTTCTTCAAAACACTTTAAAAGACATAAAAAATGTTCCTTTATTTCCAAGCATCCAGTTTGGATATATTTACAATGGAATGGAGACTGGGTTGTTAACCTGTTTATTCTCTGTAACATATGAAATCAAAATCTCTGTCATTCATTCTGCTTGAAGTACTTTCATTTACATATGTTTAACTGAGCATCCGTACAGACCACATCTCTCCAGGTTGCAGCTACACATGACACTACTACAGATGAACAGTGAGGAAGTGTGAGATGCATGTGGAATTCAGAGTGTAGTCACATTAATGTTACTGATATGTAGTTGACAAAATCATTCCAATAATCAAAAGTAGTTCTGTATGGGTTATTTAAGGTCTCACTCACACAGGACTATAGACTGGTTGGCAACCACCTGGCAACCTTTAGTTGGTGGGGAAAAATGTGTATTACTCGACTGAATGATTAATGGAGGTTGCTTCCTGCTGCTGGGTGAAATCAGTTGCAAGAATGGTGCTACACCCCAAACCTACTTACGATTACTTTGCCTACTAGCAGGAAATCACAAGATTGAGAAACCAAATGCAGAAATGAAATGAAGGAAGACTCAATAAACAGTCTAGTAATGAAATCCATAAACAAAATAACATAAATGCAGAGGCAGGAGTAACACGAGGAACCACACTGGGAGTTTAAACACACAATGTGACAAAGAGAAGACAGCACTATTTAAGGCAAATGAGAAACACTTGGATAGCAAGACAACGAGACAGCAGAAGTCAAACTAGACATGACATGCTCAAGACTATCTGCTATCTAAATAAAACAGGAAATCACAGACTAGCATACTCAAACTTGAGCTAGAAAGACACATCGGGGAAGGCTAGAAAAATAACAGAAAACAACAAAATCACAGATCATCGTAGTATCTGGTATAACCATTAAGTCACCACAAAAATGGTGTTGGGAAATGGCTTATGCTAAGACACTGTATTAATTTACAACACCCATGTTCACAACTATTATGACTGAAATAAGGACCACTACTGACTTCTCTTGCTGTGTAAGTATTAGTATTCTAGATGAATAGGGAGCGTAATTGACATAAATGTAATGTTTTGGGAAAGTATTAAGTGTTTTGAATGTCATAGCAAGTCAGCTGTCTGCTCAACTTTAGATGAATGGAGAGTTAAAAGTGGCAAGCCAAATCCATTAAATATAGCAGATTAGTACCCATTAGATTTAGGCTTCACTTGCAGTGCATGCAGCCTCACGAATGTAATGAGTCTAGTTCTGGAGTTGTTTACCCTAAAGTCATGCATCGTTAAAGCTTCGACTGTCTGTAATGTTGAGGGACCTTGCTGAATTTAAGGGTTTTATAGATGCCCATTCTCATTAACGATTTGAAACTTAGTCGCTGAAACTTCTGCATGGATGCAGCGCCTCACTCGAACAACAAATCATACTCTACTTTCTGGCGGCTTACACAGATGGAGCAATGTCACAGTACTTTGTAGTTCTCCGAAGTTTATTTTCTGTGCGGAGTGCAAGTCAGTGAGCCTTTATGTGAATCAAATGTTTGTCCCCAGAATGGAATTGGATTCCCTGTTCAGAAACCACATCAGCAGAAAGAGCAAATGGAGCTCAGCATATGTTGTGTTGTAGCCGTATTCCTCATCCTGCTCTGTCAGCGCGTACTTGGCTGCTGGTACTGTTGAATATTGACTTGACTGCTTTGGCACACCGCTCTTCTGAGGTGTGAAATAGACTGTTACCATACAGGTCATCACCACAGCTGACATCAGAAGGTTCAAGATTAATCTTCTCGCTTGTTAGGCATGCAAAGTGAAGTGACAAGGTGTGTTAAAAAATATTCTTGGACATTTAAAAAATGTAGGACATGCTTTCAACTAACACTGCAGCATTTTTGTGTGCAAATGGCCATATTTATACTGAAGCAAATTTACAGTCCTTTCTGACGCTTAGAAAATATGTCCCTGAAAAGAATATTAGACTAAAATACTTACTTCCTGACTTTAAGAAAATAATAGGACGTCAGTACTAATACCCCACATATTTGGTAGGTTGTATATAAGTACTGTACATACCAGGTCATCAGGGAGAACAGTTCATATTAATAATGTTAAACTTATGAGCATGAGGATATGCTATGTTGTCTGTATCCCACAGACTAAAAAATAATATCGCAGTTTAAGTGACCTTTAGCAGCTGCTGGAAGCGCGCCCCTTTGAAAGGAATTGTCTGCCTAGTTAAAGTCATTGTGAATTATAAAATGGTTTTAAATCTGTCATCGCCTCATCAGGCTCCTCTCAATGTGACCTCAGGGTCCCAGTCCCCTTCATCTTGTCATAAATTAAATTAGAGATGCTGATTTCAGACCATGGAGGGGTTCAGTAATACGCTTTTCTCTGTCACTCTTCACTGGGCCAGACAGACGTATGGCACTACCAGTATCATCATGAGTTCATTTGCAGTTCTGTGTGTGTGTCCCTATGTGTGTGTTTAGTTGAACACATGCTGTGCATGTTTGTGTTTAACATGCTGAGTTCTGTTTATCTGATTATGAGGTTTTCACTCTGGCATAACATAAACAACTTTGTTTACTCACTAATTCTTATTTATGTTAAGAGAAGTGGTTTGCCAGTTTTTGCCTGTTGCCAGGTTTCTCCTGATCCAGGTGGAACATGTCTAATTATTTAGAGTACCAATGTTTGCATGCATGTGCGTATTCAGATTCATTAATGTTGGAGATGTGGGGGATGGGTTTTGCTCAGAAATATGAGCCATATACATACTAGTATATTGTCTGTACTACCCGGCCTAAGCTGAAATGTCTAAGGCTTACTGTGGTTGCCATGCTAGCAAACTACTTGTTAAGTAGCAGTAAAACTTTGGAAATTTCAATGTAAACTGCAGAAGGAGAACATTTGTCTTCAAACTAAAAGCTGGGTCTTTTGAAATGGAAACTGTGGGTGACTGCAGCAATCAGTTAGCAACCAAAGCAATCCGAAGGTGGTTTTTGGTGCAGCACCCTTTTTCTGATTGATTTAACCAGCAAGCAACTTCTCTCGTGACTGGTTGGGGAATACATATATTTGCCTAGCAACTGGAGGTTGTCAGCAGGTTGCAAACTGGTTGCTAGGACAAGCTGTTTTAATAGAGCGATCGTGGCTCAAGAGTTGGGAGTTCGCCTTGTAATCGGAAGGTTGCCGGTTCGAGCCCCGGCTTGGACAGTCTTGGTCGTTGTGTCCTTGGGCAAGACACTTCACCCGTTGCCTACTGGTGGTGGTCAGAGGGCCCGGTGGCGCCAGTGTCCGGCAGCCTCACCTCTGTCAGTGCGCCCCAGGGTGGCTGTGGCTACAATGTAGCTTGCCATCACCAGTGTGTGAATGTGTGCGTGAATGGGTGGATGACTGGATATGTAAAGCGCTTTGGGGTCCTTAGGGACTAGTAAAGCGCTATATAAATACAGGCCATTTACCATGTAGTTTTTCTGACAAACTGCTTCATGACCTCTGAGCTTTATGAGAAGAAGCGTAATTACACTTAATCTCCAGTCAGTTTTAACAATATGGGTGATGATAGTCTGCACACACAGATAATATCTTACTCTCTGCTCCACTTACTGTTTTCTTTTATCCATTTTGCAGGAGAAACCATGCGTATTGCCTCGTCGGAGTTTGCCGATGACCCGTGCTCCTCTGTGAAGCGTGGCACCATGGTGAGGGCTGCCCGCGCCCTGCTGTCTGCTGTCACTCGCTTGCTCATCCTTGCTGACATGGCTGATGTCATGAGGCTGCTGGCCCACCTTAAAATTGTAAGTGCAGTTAACACCCAACCAAGTATACTTCTTGGTTACGTTGTGATGGAGCTGTACTTAGAACTGCAACACTTTAAATATATATATATGTGTAAAAAATACCCACTCTCCAAATCTGTACGTGGTTTTAAGTTTGCTTAAAGAAGGTCAGTAAACGAAAAAGACTTCCTGTTGGTGTACAGTCCGTGTAGTCAGTGCAGACTTTTATAACAACCTCTGCACACATTTGCATTTAGATAAGGGAATAGAGGAGCATCCTGGAAACGGACATTATAGCATAGTGTGATGAACTACTCTCAGTGTAGTCATGTGAAGAACGTGAGCTGTTCATTCACTTAGACAGTAGCTCTGGGCTTTATAACTCGAGTTAATACAGTGTGCCAGAAAGAATGATATGTATTTGGTATAATCTGACTCAAACTCATGCCTGCATCCATCTGCAGTCACTCATTTTGTCCCTGTCTCACAAATGCACAAACACTAAAAATCCTTTTTTCCAGTCTCATTCTTCAGGCCCACATAGGGACTTAACTCAAGCCTGTATAAGCCCCACCATCAAAGGCCACTTAACATTATCTCTGTCTCTTCTCCCGTTTTCATTACATCTTCCGCAGCATTTTTAACAGGGATAAACAGTTTATAGTTAGGATATATCAGAAAGATGGATTGACACTTACTGAAATTACACAACTACTAAAAACACATTAGACATTACAATTACAGAAAATAAATGCTTTAACTAATATTGATTATTTAAGACGTTGTCTACTGGTTTGTGCACAAAGTTTTTGAAAGACTGTGTGCGTATGTGTGTATCAGGTGGAAGAGGCCCTGGAAGGAGTAAAGAATGCTACCAATGAGCAGGATCTGGCCAACCGGTTCAAAGAGTTTGGGAAAGAGATGGTGAAGCTTAACTATGTGGCAGCCCGGAGACAGCAGGTACCTGGAATTCCAATGTCTCATGCTCTTTCAGAAAAATAACGTGTCTCTCTTGGATAAAAGGTCCTCCAAGTGTCCGCCGTTCTTCTTCTGTCTTGATAAACGAGGGAATGTCACAGTTGAAGCCTCAGCCTGTAAAATATTAGAAACTCGAACTCAATTCAAAGCTTTAATCAATCAGATTGCAAGCGTTGTGCAAACAAATGTTGCTATAATCTGACATCACTCTCTAGCAGATGTTAAGTGTTTGTTTCAGACAGCAACCAGTTTAATCTGTTTTGCATTAAGGACATTTGTCTCATTAGAGCCAGCTTTAATACATCCAAATTCTTCGTGCCATGGAGTAAAATTGAAAGATTGCATAGGATAGGATAAAAAAAATACAATAGCCAACACACATTGTTTAAAAATGTATTGTAAAATTCATCATTTTAAAGTCAGAAATATTATACACATTTCTTTTAGATTTTTGGTCATTAACATTTAACACTAGAATTCACAGCTGTTGTAGATTTGTAGCCACATTTGTGTAGTCTCCTTTGTAATGTTTTGGCAAATTATAAATGGTGCGGATTATTAGTGTGTAGGATTTGTTTTAGCTGGGATGTAGAGTAAGCAAAATCTCTGCACCAGCGCTTATTTGATCCTGGAGAATTACACATCAAAGTGATTTTTAATATGGCCCCCAGTGTGACAAAAAGCTTATAGAGGATTTTTTCCTGCATGTGTCATGTTGGCAAGCGCCCATGCTGCCGAGCTGAACCAGAGCAAAACACTGAGGCTAATTCTGCCCAGCTCTATCGTTGCTGATCTGCTGACGCTGCCTTAACTTTGTGAAGTTGAAACAATACCAGTTCATCAGATTCAATTCATCAAATGGGACATGAACTTGTTTTTTAACAATATAGTTCTCCAACTGTGACCTGTTCCTCACACTGTTTTCAATTTCTCAAGCAATACTCCAGGGTTTTGCAAGTTACATTGTTATTATCGCTTGTCTGAAAATCAAAAAAAACCCTTTGCTATCTTCTCAGGAGCTGAAAGACCCCCAGTGCCGAGATGAGATGGCAGCTGCGCGTGGGGCCCTTAAGAAAAATGCCACTATGCTGTATACGGCTTCTCAGGCCTTTCTGCGCCATCCAGACGTGGCAGCCACACGGGCCAATCGAGACTATGTGTTTAAACAGGTCCAGGAGGCCATAGGAGGCATCTCAAGTGCTGCACAGGCCACCTCACCCACTGACGAGAAGCATGGCCATGCTGGCATTGGAGAACTTGCTGCTGCCCTTAATGAATTTGATGTAAGTCAACAAGCATTTTTGTACTGCTTTAAAAATACAAGACTAAACCATACATATATATATCACGTCTCTAGTACAGGACAAGGCTTCTGCATGATATGTTGATACAAAGAGTACTGCGTGATATAAAAGGTTGGGTGTTTATGTGGGCAACTTCTTACAGGTTATCACTGATGCTATGACTACATGGACAATAGTTATTATGTATTTTACCTTTCATTTTGACTATATTTTGACAAAAAACTCACTAGAATATTCTTTCTTTCAACATATAACTCAAAATAATAATAATCACGCACAGCGATGGTTAATCATCTTTATTCAGATTATACACAATCATAGGCCCAATTATGGCCAGAAACCTCCATGAAAAGCATCATCTGCTGCCATCTAGTGGCCAGATGTTAACAGTGCTGTATTGCTGGATGGGCTTTTTGCATCATGTCCTTCAGATGTTGAAAACTATCAGTCCTCTTTTTTTAAATTCCCTGAAACATGTTCTGACAAAAAATATTAACTGGGCTTGAAATCCAGGAATAGTGAGTCACTAAGCCACTAAGGAATAGGTTTAAGGACCCTTATTTAAGGATAAAAGTATTATTCAAGCTTGTGCCATCACGATCAGGATCACACTGTCTTCACATGTAGATTTACTGAAAGGTATATTGCGGTACACGGTATTTAACACATAGCTTTAAGACATGAAATGTTGCAGTGTGTAACAAATTTATTAGCAAAGCCACCCAATGTAAGGTTTATGACACAGCTGCCTTAACTTAACAGTACTGGTAATTACCAAAATAATATTAAAATAATATTCTTAATATTTTTTTGTATTGCTGAAGTCGAGTCCAGTGTTTTGACTCAAATTTGGATACAAACAAACATGAATTCAGTTTATTCTTTGCCATTAAACCAGCTTTGGACAGATTTCTGCATCAACATATGGTGAATTTAATATTTTTCAGTTTTCACTCACAGCTACAACAGTCAGAGTAGAAAAGCGCAATGTTCCACTTACTGTGTACATACAGTTATGTTAATTAGACATAAATAAATCCTATTAAAAAATTCCTTTCTTATCAATGAATGGGTTTTATTGCTGTCTGCATAAAATGTTTTATCATTGATTTAAGTAACTATAATCCTTGACAGTATGAGTCCCAAAAGCTGAAAGAATTAACTAACAAAATCTCTCTCAAATCTCTCAAATCTCACTTAATCTGCTTATCAAAAAACCCATACAACCATTAAAAATCCCTGCAGTCTATTACCTATCACCCAGTACACTAATGATAAACCATTATACCTGATAATGTACGATTCTGCTCGACTGTATTTCTCTGTTTGGTGTTACTGAGCTGACACAACAAGTTAGTTACCTGACAGAAAATCATTTTTTCATGATGAAAGAATATTTAGCTTTGGATTTGTTTTTAATATATTTATAGAAGAAACAAACTGTTAAACTTTACAGCTTCACCCTTTAGGGGCCTAAGATATGCAACCTTATGTGTAATATTATTTAAATACAATTTAGACTTTAAGGATGACAATTTGGTTTGACCCTTCAGAACGGGAAGTGCAATAAACAATGGCCTTTTTAGATCCCACAATGTTGTTTAAAAAATTTACATTAGAAAACTCTCTGTGTAAACTGTCTCCTTAAATGTGAGGAGATAAATCACAATAGACCCTGTGGAATAAAAATTGACTATAATTATGCATTCTCTAATCTCGTTAGCCCCACTTTCATATATATTGTTTGATGTATTTTCAGGGAGATTGTGTTCCATGTAGGGCTTTGAGTAATCAACATTTAACTCGGAGGAAGTGATCTACTCTAGCTTATGTCTTTAAACCCACACTTACATGTTGGAGCTTTCTCTTCCAATTTGATTTATATTTCCAGCTCTTCTTTATCTCTTTGGCAGCTCAGGTTTCCACCCCTTCAAACAAACTGTGTGTGTGTGTGTGTGTGTGTGTGTGTGTGTGTGTTTCCACAGTAAATGAAATATAGTCCCCCAAGTGCCATTTTCAGTACTTTCTTTTGGCCCCAAATATTGCTGGTTTGCATTGTGTTAGTGACACCTTGTGGTAACAGTTGGGAATTAAAAATGCAATGCAGCAGCTTTGAAGAGAACTGAGGGTGAAACACAGGCAGCTGAATATTAGAAAATAAAAGCTGTCTTGTGCTGAGGGATTAGACAGAGACCTATATTTTAGTTTCTTCTGAACTTCCTATCCTATTATTTTGCACAGGGCCATGGCCTAAAGTAATCACATTGACTGTGTTTTTATGTAAAACAGTAGGACTTTTTAGAACAGCAAAAGACGTGCATAATTCGATTCTATTCGGCAGGCAGACAGCCAGCAGTTAAATGAGACAAATTGCCCTTTGCTAGGCCCTCTGTGCTGCCCGAAGCTGGTGCATGTTTAATTCCTAACTTACAACAGAGACACAGACTATGGTAAGGTCCTCTCAGAATAGTAATGAACTGATATACTAAGCTATGAGGCGAGATGCTTAAAGGGTTTTGCGTATGCACATGCAGCACATGTTTAGTGCGAATATATTTAATAACGGCTTGTTCTGAGCGGTAAAACACATGCACGCATACCCACAATACTGTATAGAATATTCAGTTTATATATTCTTCCAATGCAAAAATAGCTGCACATCTTTTTTTTTATACAGTGATTAACATTCATTCCTGTCGGTGCGCATGTGTTTTCGTGTTTCCTGATTTTATCTGTTTTGGAGAGATAGTCCCCGTCTTGACTCGCCATTGATCGGCTTCTAATCCTTTGACTCTTGTGCATTGGTTTGACACATGGATGGAAGAGCAGACTGTAGCACTGACTGCTGTGACAGATATACGGTAAAATGTCTCTTTCCAGTGGGTGGGTTTTTGGAGGAAGGGCTGCAGTATAATGGTACTCATTTCGTTTCACTAATGGATATGAGTGACTACATATAGACAAGTTGTTCCCTCTACCAGAGAGATCATAATTTTGCCTAGACTATCAGCTTTGACTCATTGATTCTGTACTCAGTTACCGCAGTTTCCCACAGTCTCCTTTTAGACACTGACATTATGAAATAAAGGTAATTTGGTCGCACAAAAATGTAGATATATGACTAAAGGGTACAGTGATTTATATCAGTCTCACACTGACTTTTGTGTGGTCTCTATAACATTGACTTTCATTTTGGTTAGAATGAAAGTAGAGTACCCTTCATCTCTGCCATCTTAATTTCAAGAATATGTAATTACCTATAAAAGAGGTGAGAGCATGGAGTACCTGCTGTGTGGGTAGTTATTCGAAAAAAAAGAAAAGAAAAACAACTTGAAGACTCTATACATTTGTGGCTAAAGAAAAACTAGCAAGGATGCCTCAACAAACCCTCAATATCTTTTGACACTAAAGGTTAGCTGAGATTTTTAAATGCTGGGCACAGAGATAGGTCTATAGCTGGAGTGAAAAGGCGGCTTAGGAATAAGACAGGAAAGAAGGAATGACCTCATTTGTTCCTAGACACCTGGAATTACTGACACCTGGAATTAGTTTGAAATAAGTCAACATAGGACACAGACATATAAGATCTATTTAGAGAGAAAAGGGAGGTCAGCGTTAGTTCACATTTACTCAGTTTCAGCATCTTTTGGCATACAACAAAGAGGTTGTATGCTCCCTGTCACCCTTTTACCTTTAAGAGCTCGCCATCAAGGACTTCCTCTAGAGCGTCTTTTGAAATACACTGAATGTCTTGGGAAGAGGTTTAATTTAAAGTACGCAAGTATGAATATAGCTTTCATGTTAGTGACATTGAGTGTTAACACCAGTTTTTGGTTTAGTATAGAAAATTAATATGCTGTGGAAATTCCTGTTGCTTCTAATGATAAATGTGTGATCCGGGATTTTTCCAGGCTCACAATGATGGCAAAGAACTGATTGAACATTAGTGAAGTTAATTAAATTTAATGAAGGCTGCTAAAGAGATGTGCGTGTTTGTACTGGATTGACTATGACAGAGATAAACACAGTTAAGTTTAAGTGGAGCTGCTATCAACAATCTTCAAACGATAAATATCAAAGAGTATTTACCGATTACCTCGTACATCATATAAATGCCATCCAGCATGGACGATAACTCACGCCGAGCCTTGAAGTAAGTCAGCTAACGTTAGCAAGATTGACAACGCGTTCTGTTGTGATTTACGGCTAAAATACAGACGGGACTCTCTCTTTTAAATCACGTGACCTCATTTTTACTAATAATACGAGTTATGTTCTTAATTAGCCATCTGCTACCTCGGTCCATTATCTCTTCAATTTTCCACCGGCCCCAGCTGATTCCTTTTCTGCAATAATAGTCGACAGTGACAGATTTAACACCCTTAAAATAGGGGTTTTTTTTTTATATTGCAGACATGGTCAGGCTTTGGGAAAGGCAGCACAGCGTTTAAGAGTGGCTACCTTTAAATTCGCTATGCAGGAAAAATCCTGTCATGTTGGAATGAAAGTCTTTATTCTGAGGATCTGAACTCAGCGGGAGGACAGATGGCGTTGAGGCCCTACGGGGAATGTGGGTAAAGACACACTGTAGCACACACATGCTTTGATTTTTAGGTCACAAACCACATACACAATGTAGCGATTCTATTAGACCTCAATATATGCCAAGGCAGTGTAGGTATGAATTCATTTTAGAAGATGTTCAGACTTGCTATGGCTTTTTATTCATGCTTCATGTAAGCTGTTATAGCACATGCACACATAGAAATGACTTCCTCTGTGGGGAGAGAACGGTCACTCGCTATGAGGATTTATGCACAGGGAGGAAACAGACTGTTGCACTCACCCAGTGTAAATTTTAATAAGCACTCTCTTATTGTCTCGCTGCCTTTCTCCTACTCTGAGCCTCCTTATCTCTGTACAGTCAAACGCGAGAAGGATCTGATGCAGCCTTTTAAAATGGTGACACTGTCGGTCTTTCGTGCTCTCTCACACTCATTTGAAGTGTCACATAAAAGCAGCAGCAGCAGCAGCAGCAGCGAACAGCAGTAAAGTAAGTACTTCTCGCAGAGACCTTCTAAGTATGAAAAAACACAAGATACACTATGACTCGGGTAATGTAACTGAGCTAGGAAGAGCCTGCCAACACAAGTATGAGTTATAGATGGTCTTCCTTTTATTCCTCTGCGGCTGCTGCTGCGGCTGCTGCCGCCTTCGATTAGATGAGCCAAGTGGAGTGGGGAGGTTGGTGTCTTTTAACATAATTGTGATTGCATCAAAATGATTGCCTCGTCCTCAGCTTTCATTCTTTCCTCTCAACCAGCAAATTAAATTTGCTTCCTTCTGAGCAGGGATACACGATAGCATTGTTTGAATTTGAACGTTTTTTTTTCTCCTTCTTAATATTATGTCAGATTTGGTCCAGTGCTGTGTCCTTTGTGTGCCACATCTGCTTTGTGTGGATCAGTGCAAACAGGTGGTCAAATGTGCAGCTGTTCAAACATATTACCCTCAGCCTAAAAGCTTATGGTAAGTTCACGCAGTGACCAGCAGGTGGCAGTGTTTAATTACATTTAATACTTGCCCGGTCTCTGTTTTCCTGTTCCCCACCCTCTCTATATCTTTTTCCATTTTTATCCCCTTTTCCTTAGAAACAGAGATTGTAGACTTGCTCAGAGCAAGAGCCTGCATTGCCTTGTATGTTCTTTTTTCATTTTTTTGCACCGTTAATGAGACTGAAGCTATTTTTTGATTCGGAGACGTTTTGATGCATGTAGATGCCTTGAATTGAGCTCCGTCAAAGAGAATTCACTATTAGATTACCACATAGAGCCTTTTCAATATGGCCCCACAAATGCTGCCCTCTTCTCATCCACATTTCTACAAAGAAAGGGGCAACACAGTTAGAAAACCTCAGCTATACCCTTCTTTCACCCCTACTCCTGTTATGTCCTCGCAACAGCCCCTGACCCGAGTGCACTGTGAATGGTGCTTAGTGCCTGCATGTGTACTGTACGCGCATGCAGACAGAAACATATTCCATTCACACACATTGCAGACACACGGGCAGAGGAGAGCTCTGAGCCTGCGGCAGAGATCCAAGTCGCACTGGATCACTTTACCATGGTTTATTTTTCCATCTGCTTGTCCTCTTTCCTCATGTTTTTTTTTTAAGGGGGTTATTTACACGGCATCTTTTTCACTCTCTCACACCTCTGTCTCCTTTTCTATTTCTCTTTTTTCACTCTTTTTGTTTTCATTGTCTGATGTTTTCATTGTCTGATCTGTTTTGAACCAATAGAGGTGTTTGAAATGCTAGCTTGCTTACATGCATGCTCTGAGCCTATTTGATAGCACCATTGTATTTTTATGCAAAACCCTTCTCCATATATTGCTGGGCCTCTAGTCACACTGCACAAGCACATGCCTGCATACATTAGGGGCTAACTCTAACCGGATTTACTTGCTAGCTCAAAGAAAGTATGCATGAAAGCCATTCTTTGAATGTCACTGTGGCAAGCATTGGCTCCTAGTGTAAGTCACTTTTCAGTGCTGCACGTCCGTCTTTGTAGCGACAGGTAATTGGACACCTTTCTGTTTATAGGATGACGCACTGAGAATCTTTGAATTACAGCTAATATAGGAATTCAAGTAAACATCACAGACATCACAACAGTGAGGGGAAAATGCTCTTCCCCTTTCTGTCCGTCTGTCTGCCCGTCTGTGTGAAATATGTGCATGTGATGAAGATTTTCACATGTTCTTTTTGACATTTTGATTTCATTCTTTCCTCGTCGTTCCTGTGGATCTCTTCGTCTTGTGGTATGAGCAAAATGGAGAATAGACAGGGTCTTCATTGTTAGTGTATACACAGGGACTGCACACTGATGACCTTTCCGCATACTGCGTTTGTGGATGAGATACTCTTGGACCAGACACAGAGATGGTGGCAGGGAGAAACGCGGCTCTAATGTATGTAGATGTATTCTTAACTGAGGGATAGCTTTCTTGGTAATTGCTATATCAATCTGGGCTCTCCTATCCGTACTATCTCATTTCAGGCTCGCTCTTATTTTTCTCTCTCTTTTCTCTCTCTCTCGTTCTCTCTCTCTCACTCACACACACACACACACACACACACTTTCTCTTTCTGCATTGTCTCTCTCTCCTGCTTTTGATTATGTGGGTGATCAACAAGTTTTAAAGCTACCCGTGAGCAGCTGGCAGATAAGAAAGAGTATATCCCGATCATCTCAGCGGCACTTTGCTGGGGAAGGTCAGACATAAATATGCCCAATCATGTACAGATGCTCACAGACCTTAAGCATTGTTAACAGTATCGAACATAGTGCCAAGTGGCTTTGCTATTGACAGGAGCCCTGGCGTGTTCAATAAACTCCACTCCCACCGTCTTTTTCACCTTGGCTGAGCCACATGTTAGCCCAGAGGTACACCTCTTAATTACAACATCCTCTGCCTGCCGATTACAACCCTGCCTTATTCTCTATGGACAGATGCACCTGTCAAGAGAAATATGAATAGGGGGACTAAACTGAAGTAATGGGACATGGGAGATAGAGAAGTATTGGTTTGTTTGTTGCTGTACAGTAATTAGCCACTGCCTGTCTTGTCTTGATGGGAATAAGGTATGAGCGAACTGTGAGGGAAGCAGACGGAGAGTGGGAGGGGTCATTGGTAAACAGGATCCATACTCGTTACAGTCGGAGCTTACAGTCTAAGGTCCATTGTTTCTCTCCACCTACTCTTCCCATAAAGCTCGGTTTGCAGCTTTCAGGAATTACTCAGCCCTACTTGTTTATTTCCTCTCATAGTTTAAGTCCTGTTAGATTAGACTGACTGATGTTCTGCCAAGGCACTTTGGCAGTTTGAATTCACATGATGCACACAAAACAATGAAAATACATTATATTGTAATACATCTGATGCTTCGGAAAAACACAGACTCCCATATTCACAGACTTTTAAAAATATCTTTATTTATTTATTCGTTTCATTTCTTGGTTCATATTTAGTAAAAAGAGAGACAGTTTTTTCCTGACCATGTTCTCGGTTAGAATGAAGGAAATGATTAAACAAGCAGTTTGAGTCTCTCCTTAGCACTCTCTTCATATACAGACACTCAGTCTAAGCAACTGAAGTGAAATACTGCATCTTCAGACCTTTCTCCGCATAAAACTCATGGGACCTGATGTCTGAGTGGGTGCAGCAAATTACTTTCTTTTTCTTTTTTTCCTTTTTTTAAAGGTGTCTCACCTTTTAGTCAAGGTCTTCTCTATCAGTGTCTCACATGCCAGGTTGCCCACTCAGCTCTGTTCAGTCTCATGGATGCGGGGGCGTGCTAGCTCTTGCTCATGCAATACATGTATACTGTATGCACACATAAACACACACTCACACCAAGCACTTGAACAGCTAAATGCAAAAGATAAGACCAACTAGGAGAGCCTCTTGGCTCAAGGTCAGTCTCACTGTCCTCCAGAGTCTCACAAAGCAGCATTTGTTTGGGAAACATTTTGATGACTCTGAAAGTGCGACACACTCGCACTTGTAAAGGAATGTTTGTAACGGAATACATCTGGCAGGAAGGAAGTCCTGGTTCCTCATATAAACGCACACGTGACTGTATAGAAGGAAGTCGGAATACATTTACAAAGATTTCGGCAGTCAAAGGTCTATACAATATTAAATAAAGACTCTTTTATCAAGTGCTGGTCACAGTAGACAAAATGCCTACATCACGTCAACTTGAGGATTTCCATTATTTGGACATTTTTAGTGAATAACGATGTTCAACAAAATGCTTCCAAGAGAACATTATGCAGCATTTCTTGAAGAAATTCAGGGAGATAAAATTACACTCCAGGTACAAGCGGAGGCACGCGGTACGGGCACTCGTTCAGCATCTCAGAGAGAGAATTTTCCATCTATATTTTGTGAAAGTCTCTATATTCCACATGTTGGGGCTTTCCTTCTTCCTGTTCAAACGTAATTCATACATTCAGGTTAATGTGTTGCTATGTTTCCTTCCATATATTAGATTTTATTCTGTGTAGTCGGAGTTTTCAGCTACCACCTTAAGCTTTTGCTTACTGTAGATAAGTCAGTAGTTGCACAAGAACTCCTTTCACGCTGTTGCCTCTGATTTGAAGTGTCTGACATCAAAACTATAAAAATGTATGTCAAAGTATACAAGGACAGTTCCTGACTGGATTAATACAAGGATGATCCACATGCATGGGTAGATAGTGTTTCTGTTTTATAATAAATGCCAAAAAAAGCCTTATTTGAGTCACAGGGGAAGCTGAATTTGAAGCAGTCAAAAGAAGTACTTTAACACACCATCAATTCTGTGCTGCCTTCTTTGTCAGGGCTTTGTTCCCCGGATGTACCGGGCTTAGTTTTTTCCCCCCTCTTCATCTATAGGCAGTTATAAAAATACTTAAGGTGCCCGACTGGGATTTTGACAAGCGAGGGGAACCAACCAATAGTCGAGCATGCTTACTTAAATAGTGCTGCACTCAGAAACTCTCTAATTTCCCCCTGTGGCATCCAGAATGGAAGCGATGCCCCATATCCTTCATCTATGTTTGGAAGATGCACTAATGCACCAGTGAAGTTGCTAAGATGAATGCAGCTTTGTTGACGGGCCAATTTAGCTGTCATTTTGAGATAATGGAGAGTTCTGTGGCAGTAAGTACATCCACATACAGCAATCATCCAGAGCTCAGCTCCTTCAAATCCTGGAGATCCTGGTCTTCTTTCACAGCAAAACAAAAATCATTTTCCATGTCTATAGAATAACCACTATGGAACTGAAGACTGCAAGCTGGTCCTAAATGTATAAAAAATAAAAATAAATGCAATTTACTTAAATTAAAGACATTAAATACAGTGAAGGACAAAGAGTATTTTCCATTCCCAACAAGTCAAGTGTTCGTTCTCATTAAATTCATGTTTTACATCTCAGAAGTTGAAAGGGAAACACTCCTTGAATGACAACTTAGCAATGAGCCAGATGATGCATCTCCTCTCATCAGCATAGCTTTCAGGACTTCTTTTGCTGCAGTGAAATTGACTGTTCTCTTTCATACTCTTGCTTTCCCAGCATTATGCCTTCATCTTGTTAGTTCCACATCTTTTCCCTTTATCTCCTTTCCAGTCTTTTAAATCTTGTAATGGTGCCTACTAAAGCATCCACTGTGTGTACATTCCCACTGTGTGCAGTTGTTTTCTCACTTTCAGCCTCAATGGCGTCCAATTGCAAATCTGTCTTGGCTGAAGGTTATGAGTTCTTCTGAACACCGTCTTGCAAAAGCTGCAGCAGTTAAATTAGAAACTTGAGAAAATGATCCTTCCCTCCTTGCCAAACCCACTGGCTGGCTGTACCACAGCTCCACTGCCTTTCCTCACAGAGGTAAATACCCAGTTGCGTATTTCCTAGAGGATATTCTGATGATGTATCCTCAATCCTTGTCTCAATCAACAAACTTTGTGAAATACTTTAACATTAAGCAAATAATTTTCCAGTAAAGCTGAATAAAGACAGCAATATTATCTGCCTTTTTGAGGACAGGAAGTAGCTTTTTATGCCTTGCAAAGTAGGCTAGCCATGTCCGTGCCTCAGCCATGAATTCTCCTATTCTGGTGTCCTGTCACTTTGCTAATATGAATTATCTTCCATCACTGTAAGCTTTTCTTAAAGCAAGCGTGCTATGACCACATGTAATGATCTTTCTGATGCGTCAGTGTTGTATTCAGTGACGTCTGTTAGATTGATGATTCACCCCCAGCCTTATCATAGGCACTTACTGTTGACTCATGGATCTCCTTTTATGTTTCTTGACAAATGCTCATCCGACCTACTTCACACTCAACACTTGATTGCCTTAGGTCACCGGCAATTCACCCGCAGAGTGTGAAGCAGATCAGATGAACAATTTAGAAGAACACAGAGACACAGAGAAATTTCTTACTTAAATGCAGATGGAATGAGGGAATACTTTATGCCAATGAATAATGGGATTGCATTTTTATCACTCATGGTGTTACATGACCTAACTCATGCTCCAAAGAGTTTTTTGTTAATCAGTATATTTAAATGTTTGTAGAGATGAAATGTTCAGTTTAAAAACAAACCATCTCTTTTTCCGTTGTGCATCACAATTTTCAGTTTCATTATCACTAGTAGTGAGTAGTTTGACTCTTTGCATCTTCCATGCAAACTACTGGCAACCATAGAAATCTGCTAGCAACCAAATCAACTACAAAGAGTTTTTTGGTGCAGAAAGATGTACTTTTTCTTTGCAAGTTAGTGCATACTAGTGATTGCCAGCAACATCTAATAATAATAATAATGGGAAAGACACGTGTAAGTTTGGTACGTTTGTTTGTGAATTTCATGACTCAAGAACAAATAAGACGTAGGAGCCTCAAATTGATACCATACGAGTTTCTACTACGAGGCTGTGGGGTAAAACTGGTAATTTTACCCAAGCCAGCATTTTTAATTTGTAGATTCAGGTTCTTATAGATTCCCTGTGGACCTTCAGGAGTGGAGGGCAGTCATGTGTTAAACTATTCTACTGTTTAACAAAGGGAGGTGACACACAAAATATGCTGTACAATTACAACTAAGACAGGGAAGGAGATCACACGGAGCTAGCAAGCATGGATGTAAACAAGGTTCAATTTAAAATACCTCAGTTCTCGAATCATCACCTCTGGAAATGTTCTGCTCAAGAGACTCCGTCAACATGTTTGTTAGAGCTTTTTAGGTCAAAATAGCAACGATGCCAGTTGATACACTGAGAGAGACACATTTTACACCACTTTCATGAGTGGGACAAAATATGATATATATTTTTCAAATAGGCATAAACCCATATTTTCTTTTATAATTTAGACCTACATTTTACTGAATAAACAACGAACAACATATGATAGTGTTTAAACATATATTACAAACCCACAGACATTTAGCTCCTGTAAGTTCATCCTAAAGATATAAGCAAGAAAGACAGATTATGATCGTGATTGTTGTCCTAGTAACACATAATTTGTGTTTTTAAATGTTGGATTAAGGTTGTATTTGTCTAGTGAGTATTTCTACACAATATATTTAATCTACAGGAATGTTACACATAAAGTATACCCTCTACCACATTGACTAACATCATCTTGGAGATGTATTCACTCTGCATTTTGCTTTTGTTTTTCTTTCCTATATGTAGTAGAAGCTCTATCTTCTCTTTAAAGAAGGCATGCTTTTGTGAGATTCCTCAAGCCATTGTATGGAGAGCTGATTTGTGCACAGCTGATTTGAAATGGAAAAAAAAAGTGAAGAGGGTTGGGTTATTGGGAGGGACAGAGGCAGTGTCTAGCAAAATGATTTCTATTGAAGGGGTTGGCAGTGAGTGAGGTTTGGGGTTATCGTTTTGCTAGGCAGAATTTGAAAAGGCAGAAAATAAAAAGAAAAGGGTATTCATATTCAAATTGAGACAAGTCCCTGTGTGCCTGTGCGGATTTCAATTATGGGAGATATGTATATTTATGTCCGCTCCAAAGGAAACTGGACAGGCCTCAAAATCCTTTTCTGAGGCTCGGCATCACAATCCAGGTGTGTTATTCTCCCACCAGTTTGAAACCTGTATTTTTGTGTTTTTGCCAGTCGTCACAAAACAGAAATTATTTTTCTGTTTTTTCTTGTGAAACTGTGCAACCCCTTTAACCTGCAACCTGGTGTGTATCGTTATCATTATTTGGTTCATTTATTTCACAAGAAATGAAACATTAAAAAACAAGAAATCAAATGACAAACCAAAAGGGTCCTGGCTGAAGATACAAACATGTAAATCACCACTTTTAATGGATTTAAAAGAAAGTATGTAATGCATAAACATGTATTTGACTTTTGAGGGCAGACTGAGTTTACTACAGCTGTAATGGTGCTCCAGATAGAACGACCAAAGTCAGTATTTAAAAATAATTTGCTGAACTTTACGACTGCTGTTAAATATTTCTGTGTGTTTCTGATAAGCTTCTGGTGGACTTCTGGTGGATTTTAAGCCGAAACAGTTAAATGGCTATAGTAAATGTTATTCTTTGATTTCAGTGCTTTCAATAAATCCCACCCAAGTTTTTCAGTGGCGTTCAAACCGGCAAAAAAATACCTCTCAAATGTATTTCAGGAACAACAAAAGATTTGTTTGGCTTGGTATCACTTTCTTGCTGGAAAGTGTAATGATTACCAAACTATAATTTACACACTGATGACTTGTTCCTCAAAATGGACTGGTACTGTATTTCAAAATATTCAAGACGTCGGGCAAGTTTACGTTTATCTCCAGCAGTAAATGACCTCTCAGCAGCACAGACTTACTTCCTTTTTCATCTGCTTGGATAGTGCTCTAGGCTTTCTTTCACAAAACGCACTGCTGATCATTTCAAAAAGTCCTTTTTCAGTATTTACTTTGTAGTTTTATAGAACATATGCAAGCCAACTTTACTCTCATGCACAAGGGTTTATGGTATGGTTGCTTGTTTTGTGCTCTTCTCATGTTTTTTGCCTGCTTTTATCAGGTCATCCTACAGGTGACTGCTTGTATGATTCTCTTTTGACACGTAGGAAAGCTGTTACTCGTGTGCCATTAGTTTTAACTTTTCCTACCCTGGAGGTCCCCGTGACAGGACTGGGCTGTCACTGATAAAACACAACATCAGATTTGGTAAAATCAGGACCCATGATGTGATACATACCAGTACGATAAATAATCAAAGCAGTAAATTTGATTTAACTCTCTTTGTTGCTCCTTCTCTCACTGCCACCTCACAGGTGAAGCAACCCACTGGGAGAAGTCCTAGTGCTCCAGATTGCCAGCCTGCTGCAGGGTCTGCTAGTAAATACCTTGAGTCTGAATTCTTAAGCATTACCATGTCTGGTATCTCTCTGTCTCTTTCTCTTCCTCTCTTGTCCTACTTCCTCAGTCTGTGCACAGCCGTTTATGTGCTTCTTTCACAAGCAAAATAAACCAAACAAAGAAGCACAGGTAGGAACAGTAGTGCAAGCCAAGGCACCGACTCTACAAGACAAACTGACAACCAGATTCCAAAAACAGTTAAAGAAACAAAACCTTTATTCTGCTATTCTCCTCTGCTCTCTGTTTCCCTGTGCACAGACATATTTGGTAACATAAATAACTTTAAACTAAAAAACAAAAATGGTTCACTTGACTGATTGTTTGAATGTTCCAGACTTTGGTCTGCCATCCTGCTTTCACTTTCATGCTCGCACTTTATGGGATGGCCAGACATGGCAGCAGGGCTGGCTAATGGCTTCTAAGAGAAAAACTCAAATGCACATGGAACATTTACCAAAACACTGAAGACAGAAACTTGGATTAGAGCACATCCATGACTAGGAAATCATTACTCCACTATTATCTCTTTACATAAATAGCTGCCTGCTGGTGCAATACATATTAATGCTTCTCACTCATAGAACCTTTGAAAAAAAAAAAGAAACGGTGGAAACAGCAACCTCGAAAGACCTCAATTGGCAGAAATCTGCCATGGGCACACTAAGATTAACACGAATGAATGGTAATAAATGAATCTGTAAATAAGTAGTAGATAAAACAGTTTCTTGATCCTTGATTCTTTGATCCTTCAGCTGCTCATCAGTGTAATTACGCTATACAGTTGTACAGTGAAATCTATATTGACTTTAAATGCCCTTGCTACTCTTTGACTACAGGTTTTATGGTATATAAAGAGTCATATAATGCCGTGGCAACAGCGCTGGATACAAACACATTGTGGGCCAGATTTTCTAACAGTCTGTGCTAGCCCACAACCCTCTTTTAGCGTTAAAAAAGCCAGTGCTGGTATTAAGTAAATAATTCTGTAACTGGAAAAGTGCAGACACAGGTATGTTTGTGTGAGAGTTTAGCTTTTAAAGTGCGAAATGGTGCTATGAGAGTATGTAAATGAATCAAATGTGATTCACTGAGGTTTGCAGAACCGATTTACTGCAAATTGCTCTGAATTTAACAGCCAAAAAAATTGCATGTTCTGTTTTGCCCCCGACGTGGTTGCTGTTGCTGTAGTTGCTGCGAGGAGTGTTCATTTATTTGGAACAAGAGGGGGAGAAGTTATCAGAACTAGTGCATAATTGGCGTGGGTGGATGGCTCAAAGCTGTGCCTAAGCTCTGGCTGTGTCCCGTAGCTCTTCACTAAGCCCTCACCCTGCTTGTTTAGAGCCCAGCCACACATATTTCTGCTCCTCAGTAATACTGGTATTTTGATTGACTTGATTTGACTTAAATGAATTGAACTGAGTGTCGGAGAGAGGGCCAGAATCCTAATACGAGACGCATATGAGAGTGTGTCTTGCTTTAAAGGCCAAATCACTTTTTACAGTGGGCTGATGGGTTTTCAGAGCATTTCAGGCTTTTAGTCACATTTCTACACAGAGATGGGTCCACAATAAAAACGTCTTGTGTGTTCTGGTGTCGGATCTATTACAAACCAGATTGAAACATAGATCAAAATGCAGCACTTAATGCGGGTTGGACAGATCTGATGTGTGTTACAGTTTACCTTTAGATATTAACCTAATGCATGTGATGCTGGACAGTGCAGCTCCACACAACCTGCTGGGAAGAAAAGTGGATTTGGATACCTGACAAAGTGACAGTACCTTCATTAACACAGAGATGGATGAGGATCTGATGGCAAATAATGCTTTGTCTTCTTCTACATATGGATTCTTCTTCAGCTGCCTCTCATTGGTCTTAATTGCCACACTGTTTTCAGAGAGGAAGACGTCCATAAAACCTGCTCTTACACTTTTTTTTGATTATTAGCCTACACTTACTTTCACCAGACTGCTTGTTTTTGAGCTTGCTAATTTGCCCTGCTCTTTATAGGATGCTGGTCATTATTGCAAAGCCGTGTTTTTTGTTTATAAATCAGTGTATTATTAGTCGATCACCCGCAGAATTCTCCACTCTCATCAATGGGGATGGGAATTGATGATAATGTAATGATTCCGATTCCATTATCGATATCACTTATCGATCCTCATTGGCTCTGTTTTGAGAGCCACTGCCATTGCTAAGCAGGAATAAAGAAATTATTATTCTGTGGTTGAAATGTTTGTGCATGTTTGTTGTGATTAGTGTTAGAGTCATTTCTCAAAAATGTAATTATGAAACATATTGCATAAAGTACTTTTCTTAAAAGTTATGCAGTATGGTACTTAATTACTCCTGGGAAAAAGTAATTCGCTATACTACTGGTTACATTACTTTGATGCAATGACATGAGAACTGGAATCAGCTGATTGCAGCGCTAGTGCAAGAACCGGCAAGCGGGCTCGATCGGCAGGCAGACTAAAAATCCTGAGGAATTGGACTACTGGGAACCAGTTTTCTGCATGAACCGGTTCTCAATTCCCATCCCTACTCATCAACACATTTTTGCCATTCCGACCTCCCATTAATTTACCAGTCCTAGTAAATCTGGCCTTGTGTGTCTGCAGCATGTAAGGTAATTTCCTCTGTTTGCAATGAAAATTTGGAGACCTCGCTGGATCTTAAAACTCATTAAAACACAGCGCACTCAGTCTGACACACTGCATATGAAAGGGCCTACTCAAGATCCTGCTGATAACTAAGATAGTCCTCTTTTTCAGTGTGACCCTTTCTGACCTAAACGAGCAGAGAGCAAAACAAAGTATACAGACTCAAAAGTTTTAGGGTTAAATATCTGCAATTTAGCAATACCTCAGTTATTATGATACTAGAAGTAAAGTGGTTAATGAATAAGGATTAAGTAAGCTACGATGAACATAATTAGCTCCCGGAACCTCTGTGGCATATTTCTTTTATGTTTTGTTAGTTGGTGCATGTTGCTAACACTGGCAAAGTCAGGGGAGCTAATTTGTAGTCTTTGAAAATTGGATCTGCTTGAGTTTTCCTGACATGTACCAATACCTTTCTTATTACTGTTCGCAGCTGCAACAGCTCCACAGGGTCTCACGGCCAAAGCCACGAAACAGGTGTCTCGTCATCCACCATCTCTGCATTCCAAGTGTTCTATAGTGCCTGTACCGTATGTGTGCATCATCAGTGCACTAGAACTCTGTTTGTTTCATGTGCTGTGCACAGTTAGTGGTTGGGAACATTATACCCCATGTCCTCCTACACCCACGATCATGCAATCTCCTTCAATGCTCCCCTCATTATGGAGCAGACAGTCAGAGGCTAGAGTTAATACCAGCATACAGAAGCCCCCTGGCTGAGGGGGTAATGTCATCCAAATAACACACAGACCCCATGTGTGTAACATAAAGGTCTTGTATATGAAACGATAGCTGTGGAAACAGGCAACTTTATACATAACAGTTATACTGTTAACAGTTAATGTGTGAAGAGCACTCAGGTGTGCTTTCACAGGTGGGTATGAACCCCTGAAGAAAAGGTTTGCCACACCTGATGATGAGATAACAGAAAATGCAGTGCTACATTGTTATTTTCTATTCCCACTGTTCTTTCAGTGAACAGAAAGGCCTGGCTGCCAGTCATGGCACTGTCTGCGCTTTCCCTTACTATCATCTTGGCCACGGCGAAACTGTGAAGGCCACTGTCACAGGTATTTAGAAATTGCTCCTGAGCTGGACGGGGAGATCTCTGTAACAAGATATTATGGGTAACACAGACTCGCTAAGACTGGGCTAGAGGTCAGTTAATCGTCTCTGCTCCTCAAGCACTATTGTAGCCTCTGCGAATCGCAGCAGGCTGATTGATGTGCAGTTGTTGTCCCTGTACTTTATTGGTATTTGTTTTGTTTGCTTTTGTTAGAAAGCAGACATAATCACTACTTTCAACAATAAGACTCTCTAAGGGACGTGAAACCTGAAGACTGGTATCAATGTCAACTGAATAGCCGTTATCATGGTTTTTTTTTTTGCGAGGCTTCTGTTATTTACCTGCTCTGGTAATGCATTTAGTAGACATGGTCAAGATGACCTGCTGACATTCAAACTGAGCATGGAATGGAGACATAAGGTGATTTAAGAGACTTTGAACGTTGCATGGTTGTTGGTACCAAACGGGCTGATCTGAGTATTTCATGGCCTCGATTTCTGCTGCGGCATTCAGATTGTAGTGTCAGAATTTGGTGTAAATCACATGAATTCATCCTTCATTGAATAAACAGGTCAGGCTGCTGGTAGTGTGATGGTGTTGGCGATAATTTCCAGGAACACTTTTGGCCCTTTAGTGCCAACTATGCACTAAAGCACAGGAAGTATTTTTGCTGACCATTTCTGTCCGTTTATGACCAGTGTACTCACTGACAGGTCTAAAGTGTACTGTACAATATAAAGCACCTTGAGGCGACTGTTGTTGTGATTTGGCGCTATATAAACAAAATTGAATTGAATTGAATATCTGCTCCCAGCAGGATATTTGACATGTCACAAAGCTTACATAATCTGAAACGAGCTTCACTGTACTCAAAAGGCTCTCACAGTCAACAAATCTCAATCTTGTAGAGCGCCTTTGTGATGTGGTGGTACAGGAGATTCACATCGTGGACCTGCAGTAGCTAAATATGGACCAAAATATCTGAGGAATGTTTCCAGCACCATGCTGAATCTGTGCCATAAATAATTAAAGCAATTCTGAAGGGAGGGGGGGTTGAACATATGACAGCATATGATATAACTACTAACACGTATATGTTCAACAAAAAGCTCATACGAATGTTTTTTTGGAAATAAAAAAATTTGCCCTGTAAGATAAAAAGTAATAAAGTTAAATATATAGTGTGTGTAAATGCATACAAAGCCATTAATCAATTAAAATGAATGGTTTCCTTTTATGATAATAAAGTGCAGTGAATTTCTCCTGCTAGCCAGGATCAGCAAATCGAAGACACCCCTTTGCATGCTGAATTAGTTAAAAGGTAATTTTAAGTAATTCAGAGTTTATGGATTATCCAATTAGCTTTTAACTTTGCAGGAAAAGAAATCACACCATCATTAATCATGCATGAACTGTTTCCACATATTAATATCAGTTTTGAGAGCAGTTCCATTTCTTTCTTTCTTTTTAAAAAAAAAAATCTTTCTTTTTATATCTTTGGAACAAAATGGTTGTCTGTAACCTACCAAGATCTAATTATGTCCTTATTTACTGGACTTCCAGCATAATGGGGACAAAAATGACTTCCAGAAACATTGATTCCACATATCTCCTAAACACATCAAGTGAGATTAGAGGGGAAGATGGCAGGTGTGCCTTTGCTGATGACCCCCTGGGATTCGTCCTCTTTTAAATAACCACTCACTTCTGTCAAATAACCATTTGTCAGACCTGCTCTTGCTTGTTTGGCAACTTGGAAGTATGACAGTGATTTTAAAAAAAAGAAGAAGAAAAAGTAAAAGTAGAAAGGATTATAAGGTCGTCATAGATTATAAGATTATAAGGTAACACTACAAATGAAACAGGTAGTAAGTTAGTTCACAGTAAGAGTATTAACTCAATATGTGTTAATATGCAACCTGTGGATGAAATCTGTTTGTCTAAGTGCAGCCTTGTGAATTTAAGCTGTTCCAGACATAACTCTGGGGCGCTACAGTTTGGTTTTTGACACATGTGGCTGTGCGGTGGGCATGCATTTAAGTGACAGCAAAGAGATGCAACAGGTTAGGTAGTTAAATACCCTTCAGCCAGGATGATCACTGTTTGACAGACGGCCTTATTAACATAACCTAGTGAGTTCTTTGGATAATAACTGAGAGGCAGAGACCTGGGGTGATTAGGAAATTAGAACGATAATTGTCTGACTGCTTGAGCTTCCTCTTAAAGCTTCATTTGACATGTCGTTTGCTCACTGGCCTTAATGACTTTAACTCCGTGGGATCTCATGGGAAAAAAGTGCCTTAAGAGCACTTAGATGTTTTGGAATCAGAGGGGAATGTTGCTTTTTTAAAAAGCAAAGACACTTAAAAAGGTAATGGTTAATTAAATTAAACAATATGTATTTTTTGAGACGAATGACCCTCCTCTGGCAGAAAAAGTATGATGTACAAATTAGGTTTTTTTTCTAAAGTTTTTTAGATCACAAGGTCAAAGGAGAACCGTTCAATATTCCCGAGCATCACAGATAAATTGAAGTATTAGAAACTGTCAGCTTCCCCCCACAGCTTACTGTAGTTCCACAATCACAGGCCACTTCAAGAGAGCCTTGGCACTGCTCCAGCTACCATCGCCCAGCCAGGGGAGCATCCTCGTTGGCTTTCTTATGTTACCTTACTGTATGATTTATGACTCTGTCTGTGTGCATCTGCTACTTTAATAAACATTCAGACACACACTTACAATTTAACTGAGTTTTGAATACATGCTGTACCCAGAGCCCAAGAATCAAGAGCGCCACAGCCGAAGATCATAATAGAGGACAACGCTTTAGTGTTTGTATTTTTTATTTTATTTTTATTTTTGGACCTGTTAAGCGACTCATATGGGTTTTTGTTTGTCCAAAGACCTTCAGTCGATACTTGAATGTGCCTGAAAAAAGAAAAGAAAAAAGCTTTAGTCATACCGTTTTATGATGCGGTGTTTCGGAGGTTGTCATAGTAACGTTACCTTGATGCTAACAATGGATGGAGTTACTTTTGTACTTCTGTCTCCAGACATGCCATGGCAGATATGTGTAAGCCAGGAATAGCAGACTGGAACTGCGGTGAATTGAGGCATCACTTTTTTCTGCGAATCTGTGAAGGCAGCAAACAGAAAACCAATGAGATATCAAGTAGTGCAAACCCGGGGGAACAAATTACACTTGCAATGAGTCAGGCGTAGAGTTACCAAAGATGGTAAGTTGACAGCTTGAATGATATAAACATTCAGAAAACATGCATTTGAATATGAGTTTCAGGCATATTTTAAGGGCGGATTGCCCACAGAGAAATAAATTTGTTAATATTATGTAAAAATGTTGATCATACTGAAAGTTATTTCTTTTCCCTAATCAAGTTGATTATATGCAGAACCTTGATATTCCCCCTCAGGTGTAGCTGGTAATATTCAAACTTGACACAATTAAACCAGCGGGATGCGCGTACAATCATTAATCAAGATGTCTTGACCACAGAGAAATAGCTTGCGTCTAAATGTGTGTGGGAAAGTAGTAAATTTTACTTCCTCTTTCCCTGAATCATTTTTGGCTTCTTTCATTGTATTTCCAAGTAAACATCATGGCTCAGAATATTCATGTATTCAAGACAAATGGAGAATAGATTCAGATTGTTGTCTGAATATTCTGAATTTCTACCATTTTGCACTAGTTTTTGTTGTAGTTTTGAGCAGTGTTTACAGTAATTCCAGTCTTGTCCAAGCTTTAACAAACACGTGCATGTGCTCCATACAGGTTTCATTGTGAAAATCTAACCAGAATGGACAAAGCAAGCTTAATGGTTCATACAAACACTGTTCCTTTAACAGCAATTTAAATGGTTTTCTTTGTCACTACACTGTTTTTACTTTGATTGTCATACCTTGGTTATTAAAAGATGCTTTAATATTTTATTTTTAAGGTCTATTAAGTTGCATATTTCCCCTTTAGAGTAAATTAGGCTACGTTATGATCCAAAGCAAAGTGTGATTGCACCGAAAAGGAAAAATTCCACTCAGCTTAACAACATATTGTACCCAAGGATCATGGGGAGACGCATCCTCTCAAAAAGTGAAATATTTTTAGTATGCACTATGTGATATGAATGAATCTTTGTAAAAAAGAAACAAAAATCAGAGGTTTACTAATTGCTAAGTCCAATAACGCTTCAAGTAATTTGTACTTAAGTGGCCATATCATAGCAAAATGGTTAAAATACTCACTCTATGACAATTTCATGAAAAATAGTTGAATATACTGTATGTTTCTGTGTACCACGTTAATACGGGGAACCAATACAGCTACTTTTTGGCTCTGTAAATATGTATTTAGCTTTTCAAAATGTTTTAATAATACTTTACAAGACAAAAAAGTACCCACAACTTGTGATTTTAGTTATAATGAAAGAGTTGCCTCCAACAGAATGAGCACTATTTGGTGATTCAGTTGGCTGCAGTTGTGCGCCGCAGTGTTTGATTAAATTTCAGTTAGAACTGATCATTTTTGATTGAACATAATTACACACAGATGCATGTTCCAAATTATTCTTTTTTTACTGTGTTTTGATCTGATTACCTGCATGATAATTATGCATAAGAATTTATTTTTCACATTATGAGGTTAAAAGGCAGTTTTATAAAAGTGAGTTGTTTGATGAGAAATTACTGGTTGAATTTAAATAAGTGACTTTCAGGTAGTTGAGCTTTCAAATCTGGAATCAATCTTCTATAAAATACCAAAGCTGCGGTTTTATCTTGTCGTTATTTGATTAATGCTTTTCACATTTTAATCAAAAAATGACTTTGTCCAGATTGACTGCTAAAACAAAAAATGTTAATCCTCTCGGTTATACAACTCTGTAGCCGTTCCTCTATCAACTGCGATGAAATGCTTTAACTTGGATTTGCATTTTCTTCTCTCTCGTATCTTCAAGCTATATGATACTTTTCCTCAGATGTTTTTCCATCGTCTCTTTGCACAACAGTACAGCAGATGCATCTTGTTAGACATTTTAACTCTACTAAGGTCTATTTTCTTTTCTTTTTTTAAAAGATTCAGCACTATAAAGTTTAGCTTACTAAAGAATATCAAATCATGTTGAAATAATATTCAGCCAAATACACATGATCAGGGTTCAACTTTTTTTTGCCTCTTTACTCATGTCAGAACTGTCTGTTTGCACGGTCATAGGCTGTGAACTAATTAGTGTGCTTCTGTGCCTTCTTTCTTTTCTAAATACACTGTGTACTTAAATTTGAACAGGTATAGAAGTGTTGTCTTAAACTGAACAAAATGTGTTTAATATTTTCTGACAATATAACTAAAGCAATAAACGTTTAGCTTTGATTGTGTGCTTGCTGGCAAAGCAAGCATGAGTATTTATAAACTGTGAAATCTGTAATCTAACACATATACAGTGCTTAAAAAATTATTAGACTACCTCAGTCAGTGCGCCCCAGGGTGGCTGTGGCTACAATGTAGCTTACCATCACCACTGTGTGAATGTGTGTGTGAATGGGTGGATGACTGGATGTGTAAAGCGCTTTGGGGTCCTTAGGGACTAGTAAAGCGCTATACAAATACAGGCCGTTTACCATTATGACATTTACCTGTCATAAAAACAAGAAAATACAAATACCTCAAAAATCTGTGAAGAACCTGGTCAAATTTAGAACTTATATTCTTAGTTATTGGGCTAATAAAATACTGAATTCACATATTTTTATATCCTAATTTAAGCCGGTACATTGGAATTTTTTCAGAAGGCAGGAGATAATCAAGCATAAAATTCAACCACTAAAACAATTTTTCTATTCAGTAGTGTAAGTGAATAACTGTAATTTATCACCTTAATCAAAACTAATAACCTACGTTACCATATTTTTCTGCTTTTTTTCATAAAACTGTAAATCTGAATATTCATGGATAACAACGTAATTATATTTAAGCATTAAACATATCATTTTGATTAAAGACTGCACATAGTGGTAGATTAACCATTACAGAAAGAATAAAAAAACATTTTGGTATATTAACCATTATTATTTAGCTGTTTGTGCAGCTGCGACTCAACCCTCATATTCAGTAATGGTGTAATGATTTTGTTGTGGACTGCATATATTACTAAATTTGCTAGCTAACTTCCAGTGACAACATGAAATCATATTTCTGGTACTTAACCAAGATGGCAATCAAACAATGTAATATGTATGTAAGGCCACAGGCAGTGAGGCTGGTTGGCGACCTCCTGGTAACCACCAGTCCCTCGTCTAGGAAAAAAAAAGAAAAAGAGGTTATAAGTTGTTGTTGGAAGTTGCCCCAGTCACTCAGACTTGGAGATCATTCAAGATAACACATAGGGGTGACACTTGCTGACATAATTGCTTTTATTGCTAGCAGATATCAGAAGTCTGCAAACACTCCCTGGCTATTCACTAACTGGTACTGAAACTGTTAAGAGTTTAATGCAAACTCAAAATTGCAACCATTCACCTTCAAAGTAAAAGCGCTGCCTTTTGAATTAAATTAGTTTCAGATTTAAGGAACAGCTTTTACTTTGATTGCAAACATTCCCCTTTCTGGTTTGTGTCAGATTTTCTCAAGTTTCCTTAGTACTCATTCTTTGTATATATGTTGGTGTCTTCCATGCAAATTATAGGCAATTGTGACAATATGCTAATAACCAAAGCAATCACGAGGAGGGTTTTCCAGATTTTACCCAGCGACAGCTAACAAACACTTGCAAGGTGGGCAGGGAATACACCTGTTTCCCTAGCGCTTTGGGATCCTTAGGGACTAGTAAAGCGCTATACAAATACAGGCCATTTACCATTTAGTGACCAGATGTTACAGTGGTCTCTTGGCCTTTCTAATGGAAACCTAAAGTATTTCCACTTAACATGCCACGCATGTACATGAACCTGAAGTGTAAACATAGGAAATTTGACAAAAAGTGTATGAACATTGTGCAACTGTCTTTCAAATGAAGGTGTCAAAAGTCTGTTGGACTACATCATGCAGAAGCTACACGACTGACGAAATGTTATTGGATACCTATTGAACTAGCCAAGAAATCAAGAGTTTCCATATTGGAATGTAGAATTTCTTAAACAGATGGGGACGGTGAAAAAGTATTGCTGTATGGGTATAATATGGAAATTCCTTCACATTCATGTACTACTTTTTGTAGTAGCTGACAATTTGTAGCGTTACTGTAAGTGTGCCAGCGACTGTTACATATCACAGTCTTTATCAAGCTGTTTTAGTTGGCATCCACTGTGGGACAATATAAGGAACTTTTTCTGAGTCAGACACACTTCATTAGGGTAATCGATCACAGAGTGGGTTATGACTAATGTCCCTCATGGGCCACTGTGGGTAGAGCTTTGTCAAACACCATAATAATCAACTACACAACCCTTGAACTATAATGTGGCATCTAGAGGCATTTCAGTGGTATCTTCAGGACTTTGTTGAACTTCTATCTCTGAAAAAGCAGTTGCCATCAAATACTGGAAAGTTCTGGAAGGCACACTTGACAAAGGCTGATGTGGCATGTGCCCTGTCTCTGGTTCATGCCCTAAAGTGGGGTCAAAGCACCACTGAACGACACAGGAAATCATTCCTGCCTGTGGCCATCTCCCTGTACAACGCATCCACTTAACACACTGTTTGCTGCTACAACTACACATGTTTCTTTTCCAGCTATTTATTTATGAGTGACTTATGTATGTATGTATGTATATATATGTATATATTGTACTATTCTTAGTTAGCGTATTGTCTGTCTTGTCTTAATGTTGGTTTAAAATGGAGCACTGTAACAAAAAATAATTTCCCCCAGGGATCAATAAAGTATTCTGATTCTGATTCTGATTCTGAAACCGATAGCCTCGCTGTGAGTGAGGCAAATATAAGGTTCCCTCCGGTCTTGATATACTGTCAAATGCAATGGTACATTCACATAGAATTACAGACTTTAAGAGACTGGTGTATAATTAACTAAAGAAAAAAAGAACTCTTCTTTTATAAAACTTGCAGTAAGGACTCTCTGACTGCTCTGTATAAAAATGCTGCTGTATTATCCTCTATATCTTTCCAGACCTTTTAGAAACCAGAAGGCATTAGGAGCCAACACTTGTCAGCAGTGTTATAGGAGTTTAACATAACTACATCATAAGAGGAATTAAAGGAAACATTTTACCAAGCATGATGCCAAGATTCTTCTTCAAGGAAGTGTGAAACTTTTAAAGATTTTGACATATCACTCTGATCCTGAATGCAGTACCAGAAAGACACCAAATCTCCTCTGTGTTCTGGTAGCTTTTTGAATTTCCTGATGAACCAAATACTGTATCTGGATGATTTTAAGTTTGCAGTTTTTGATTGTGTTCTAATACTTTTTAATTAATATTTATTTATAATTGTGCGCACTTGTCTAAAGATTTTTCACTTACACGATGGTTTTGGGCTTTGAAGCAAAGCAGTACAACAGAGTAAGTGATTATTAGGTAAAAGGGGGGAAGAAAAGTGTAACACTGAAACTCACTAAGGGACTAGGGACTATCAGTCACATTTGTGAGTTTCTGGAAGATGACTTTAGCCATTGCCAATTACCTTGAAATCCTCCCAGCCTTTGTCAGCCCAGCATTTGTTGCTATTTCTGCTCTGCCTATTCCCAACTCCCAGTGATAATTGCAACCTGACACCATGTGTGGAATAACAATTCACTGGAGTCCTCGGGGAATGTTCTCAATTTCCATTCATGTTATTTTCTTCTTTGCATCTTTTCATGTTGAGACCTTCACTGTATAGGGCTTTGTTGCATTTCTTGCCTCTCATTTTACAGCTCTAATATATGATATGAATGTCAGCATAATAACCACTGCACAAGTGAGATGAAGGAATATGGGGTGTTTTTCCTGTATAAAGTTGATTAACTTAATCTGAAGTACCAGATGTAGCAGCAACCTTTGATAATAGTGAAATTTTCAAAGATATAATGGCGACATTGTCAGACAAATAGTTCTGTGTGCCATACATGGTTTATTTTTTCCAAATAAATGAACACATCTCCCCTCGAGAAATGAGACTTAGATTCAAGTGTTTTTGTTTATGTTTCACTCAGAGTCAGATGGCATTTAAAAAAGAATTTGACTATGCTTCCAATCCAGATATAGATCGGGATATCACAAAACGCTGATGCAGTTAGCTTTGTAAACAACACCTCAAAAACTAAATAAAAAGTAAAGAAGCAGAGAGAAACTAAGAATAGAACCATCCAGATATCAATGAAATACAGGAAGCTCGTCCGTAACTCAGCATTCCCTATCAGTTTTCCACTTGACATGTCACCAGTGTCAGACTGGTTTGGAGTGACTGAAAAGTGCATCTTTGCTTTTTGCTGTAACTCAACACTGGTCATTTATACCACAGAGTCACATTTAATTACATCAGAGCTATTTAAAGCTTAGATGATGAATAAAAGCAATTCTGAGTTTTATGCAGACCCAAAGCACCTTAGGATCAAAAGACTAAACAATACTTAAACAATACAAGATAAGGCATCGCTAAAATAAATGACTTTATTGCTCCATTATTCACATTGTAGCCAACACTGTAAAGCTGGGCTCTATTTCTGTAGTGATCATAATAAAAGCGAGGATAAAGTCTAAGATTTTGAAATGCTAAGGTTTTGACGTTCAGGTCACTAATTTTTCTTTCTCCTCGTTACCTCCTCGGTAGCCTCAGCAAGTCTTATGCTCAGAGAAATGTGGGTGGGGTATTGTTTTAAATTTATGAACTCGAGCTACCCTGTGTTAGATATTCTTTATGCATTCTTGGTTTTGCCTGACTTAGTCATGGTGGCTGATTGTTGCTGGAATGATGGCAGCCCATCCAGAATTTGAGGCTTTTTGAGGGGATACTTCCCTTTCATGAGAGAAATGCAGCTTCATTTTATTTGTGCTCTCAATATTTGAAAAACCTTTTATGAACAAAGGCCTAAATTTGTTGTAAACTTTCATGAAATTTGATGCTGTGCTTGAGGTAAAACATTTCCTTTGTATTTAGATAAACACGATTTAATCAGAACAGTGGCTGGTCAGTGTGGTGCTCTTTGTCTTCTTCTTTTCAACTTACTCCATCCCGATCTTGTGCCCCAGGGTCTGTGTCAAAGACACTAGTCTGTGATTAAAAGCTGAACTGCCATTTGTCATTGGGTACAGTTTCTGGAACCGGTCATCCAGTGGTGAGTCATTTATCCGTTTTGCCTGGATTACTGTCCTGACCTTCTACATTTCTGACCTACAGAACAAGATCATCCTGGACCCTCTGACATTCAGTGAGGCTCGTTTCCGTCCGTCTCTGGAGGAGCGCTTAGAGAGCATCATCAGTGGCGCTGCATTAATGGCTGACTCTTCATGCACACGCGATGACCGTCGTGAACGGATCGTGGCTGAATGCAACGCCGTTCGACAGGCCCTTCAAGACTTGTTGAGCGAGTACATGAACAATGTGAGTTTTTCTCTTATTGCTTTATTTTCACAACTGAATTGCAACTGCGTTCATTAGTGTGTGCGCACCTGTTTCACATACATCAGTGAAAACTTCTGTGCTAATAAAAACAGGCCTTGTTATTAATCTTTGGCTTTTCTTGGTAAAGCTGACATTTTATTTAGAAGTAAACACTTCTCTCTATTTCTGGAGATATTTCTTGCATAAATCTCTCTGTCCTAAAGGAGGGATGTATTGTTTGTTGCTATTGCATTTTTCTCTGTTTGAAGAGGTTTAATAGACTTTTTCCTTGTTTGATTTGAGGTCCTAGGGATAGAGGTCTTGCAAGGTGTACACCTTGTAAAGCCCCCTTATAGCTGTACACCTTATATAGCCCAAAGCCCCCTTTGGGCTATAAAAATAAAATTGAAGTGCCTTGATGGTAAATGAAGGCAACAGCCTGTATATCTCTATATTTCAGGGCAGTCCAAAGACTGCTGCAAGCTACGTTAACAGTATGTTGGCAATATTCTTACCTTCAATTGCTCTTTGCCCATCCCTCATGCCTTTGGTGCTTTCATTCCCAGAGCATTGCAAGTAGACTCAAAGGTGAGAGGAGATGAGACTATGCGAGGCGAGGTGTGGGTGAAAGTCTGCTCTTTGACGTGCTGAGAATAGATGACTTGAGGATCAGGTCTATTTTCAGCACATATCACTCTTTTGATAACTTTGCATTTCCATCAGGTAATGGAAAGTGACTAAATGACAGAAATGCACAACTGCATGTTTACGAGTGATGAAACTATCATCGCTTTGAGGATTTGTACCTAAATATAGTTAAAAGTAATGAAAATCATGGCTCAGTCGCCCTAGAGTAAAAATAGGACTGCGACCTCCTTACAATTGGAATAAATCGGTGGTTGCCAGGTGATTGCATTGAAGTTTTCACATTTGGTGACCGATTGCAACCTGTTGAACCAGCAATCATGTCACCCAAAGGTTGAGCATTCAATACCCTGAAAGAGCGACAACTAAGAAAAGACTCCCAAAGGTTTGTTAATGATTGCTTTCTCATTTATATACATATAAAAAAGCAATCACTCTGTGGCAGTCTACACCAACGAGAGCAACTCAGCTGTGATGGGTCTCTTTGCTGTAGGGGACTCAACTGATTGTCAGATAGTTGTATTCTATATATGTCTATACAGAAATAAGGCTGTGAGTGTGAATGTTATTTGGCAACTTCCAGCAAGCATGTCACTATTTGTGGAGGAGTTTCAGGATTTTTGTTGCTGTTGAGGTTCTGGCTAGAGCCTGAAAACAGGCGGTGAATGTTAATTCCTGTTTAATGTGATTCTTTTTTTCTATCTGTGGAAGGCAACAGATTTTGCGGTGTATCATAATTAATCACTCATGCTATCACAAACAGATAGCATGTAATAGGCAACTTGAACCCATTCAATTTCAGGCTGACTCTGTCTTACTGCCCTTTTATTTCATACTTCTTGATTTACCAAAGTCACTTTGAAAATGATGACTAAATGTAATGATCACACATCATGTCGCTGTCTTTCAAGGAACCATTGAGACTGTGAGACTGCAAGTTCGTTGCACATGATCACAGTCATAGTTTTCCCTAGTGTGACTGCAGCATTAAGAAAACAAGCTGGGTGTACAAAAGTACTGTATTTTGGGACATATTGTATGGTGGTTGGAAAGCATATGCCCTACATCAGAGTACTAACTGAACATATAATAATGGTCATGTATCCAACAATGTGAGGCCAAAAAAGTAAGGTTTTCACAAATGTTTGCCGTTACAGCTTAAAACTAAGGGTTATGTTATCAATCTCTGAATATTTACTGTATACTGAGTGTGTAAGTCATCGGTCTGCACACTGTGGCTCTAAACCCTGAGGTTAACAGTAGTATTTTCATCCTTGGAGAAGCTCATCTGGAATTTTTCTCTCCATTTAGTGAGCCATTTCTCATGCAACACTGTGACTGGCACAACTGTTTAAAGGTTATGAGGCTGACCAAGACAATGATTAATCATCACACATATCCGATTTATATTCTTCTTCAGCCCACCCTTTTGTGCACAGTGAGCCATGTGAGCTGTGTCTACATAAGGGAAATAGTAGGTGCCCTTGGATACTCTGTCATTGACCTTGCACACATGAATAAGTTCTTGGAAGACTTTGCCATTAAATGGCAGCCCATAAGATTTTTGAAACTTTCAATGTCAAATCTATTAAATGTCTGATCTCTTTTTATCATGTTAAATCCAAGTGTGTTTTACACAGTCGAGTTATTCCTGAATCTGTCTGCAGAGCTGCATTCAGACATTCATTGTTTTTTTTTCTCTCCCCCCTCCACTTTGCATTTACACTGTGCTAATTCCTGATCTGCACTCTAGCACATTCACTTTAAAATAAATGATTAAATTAAGCAACTATATTAAAGGAGCATTAGTCTCACATTTAATTTAAGGTTTGCATTAATGTGGAAAAACTTGTATGGGTGGTGTATAGGGCTGCCACAAACGCTTATTTTGATAGTCGACTAGTCACCGATTATTTTTGCGATTAGTCGACTAATCAGATCATGCATCCATTGGGCGTAAAACGTATGCTGAGCAGATGCATAATAATAATGCATCTGCTCTTTTATAACTATCATTAGCTTAAAGCTTTAAGTGTTTAAGGTATGTGCTAACTAAAAATAAAGACAAGATGATAGTTTATTAAATTTTTATTGAAATTTGCAGATTGTTTCGGTGAAGTTTAATAAACTCCTTGCTATCTAAAATATAATGGGACACCGGAGTATATTCTCGAGCATCTCACACTTCTAATCAGTTGTCTGCTTGACGTTTATTCAGCTGTGTAAAAACTATAACTTTAATCTCAGCCAAACCGATTTACTCAGGAACAAATAAAATACTGAAAAAAAGCCAAACAATAACATTTTTAAGTTATCTAAGTGACTTATATATCATCTTTAACCTGAGTAGCGAAAGACGGCGGTGCGTTTGAAAACGATTTGCCGGGAGTGCGGTGTTCTCAAATTCAAATTCAAATCAAATTCAAATTTTATTTGTCACGTACACAGTCATACACAGTACGATATGTAGTGAAATGCTTGGACAACTGCTCGTGACCTAAAGAAAACAAAAAAGGAAAAGGCTATGAATAAGATAGGAAATAAATATGAAAAATTAAAAAGGGTAAATTTAACTAGGAAGGAATAAAATATAAATTAAGGTTAAAAATGAAATAACTGTACAACACAAATTAGAATGAAGGGTAAATTTAACTGGGAGAATAAGATAAAATATATAAATTAAAGTTGAAAATAAAATAACTGTACAACAAAATACACAATATAGAACTATATAAGAATGTATGAAGAAATATAAATAAATATATACACAATAACAGCAGCATATACACAATAACAGCAGCGTGATTTAAGTAATGAAGTGAAACAATGTCCAGAAAGTCCAGTGTGTGTAAGAACTGTATGTGTGGGTCAGTACTGTGTGGTGGTGTGATTGAGAGACCGTATCGCCTGCGGGAAGAAGCTCGTCCTCAGTCTCTCTGTGTTGGTCTTCAGGGAGCGGAATCGCTTTCCTGACCTCAACAGAGAGAACAGTCTGTTGTTGGGATGGCTGAGGTCCTTCACGATCTTCCTGGCCTTGGTCCAGCACCGCCTGCTGTAGATTGAGTGCAGGTCAGGGAGCTCGGAGCGGATGGTGCGCTCAGCTGACCGCACAACCCTCTGTAGAGCTCACGGGCTCTAGTGAGCCCTGCCTTGCCCCCGGCTAGCTATCGAGCTAGTGGGTAACAGACGTCTCCGAAAACGTCGGAAAGCTTTTGAAAATATGTGGTCTTGATAAACTGAGCAGATATTTGAGGTTTACACAGCTACATTCTCGCCTGAAAATATGTTAAACGTTTATTTTGTGACCCAGAAAGAATAATAAGAGTAATATTAAAACTAACTAGCTGCCGCCATTGTTGGAAACTGAGCTGGGCCGCGCTATGAATCCTGAGACAGAGCTACCTCTTCTTCGGGGTTTAACGGCAGCTGGCATCCTTGTACATGCAGTGCTGCCATCTTCTGTTTCAGTCCGTTATTACACTCTTAAATCCTGCTACTTATTCCTGTGTCTTTTGGGATCTTACAAAGCTTCAAACGACGCGTCGACTATTAAATCAGTCGTCGACGATTTTGATAGTCGACTAATCGTGGCAGCCCTAGTGATGTAGCTTTTCTTAACATATAGTAGTGAATGTGAAATCAAACCAAATTATATTTTAGAAATATTTGCAAACCAGTTTCCAGTCAATGATGGTTGAACGTCACTAACCCATGGCATCGCAGTATCCTATCTTTGTTGGTGACTTGCTCTGCAGTCGCAAAGAGGTCTTTCTTCAGAATGCAAAGGATTTTACTGTCACTCACAAGACTTTTTCTGCGTTTCAGTGTCAGGCTTTAATCTGTTTCTTCGTCTGTATGGTCACATTATTGCTACCAACTCAACAGTCAAAAAATTAAGAGCGGAACTGAAAGAAATTAAAACGTTGTCATTCATTCTTTTTAAAAGAAGCTAATGACAGTGTAATATTGGTATTGAGATCTAATGAACTTGGCAGTCTTTGTCATAAATCATAGAGACCATATATTTGTAATTGGGACATTTACTAGGCCAGCATGACTTTTTAGATAATCCCTAGTTTGCCGAGACTGCTTGTGAGTTATTGCTGTGTTAGAAATGATGGCATTATACCCATGTGACCTACTAAAAATGGCTCTTAGAGTCAACATCGGTCATTATAGCCTACAGTCATATAACCATCTGTGAAAAAAGGCAGCTTGGGGGTTACCATTACCTAGTTATACTGCTAGTACTTAATATGATACAAGGAACAATACTCTGCCCTTTCTTTTCAGTTATTCAGAGGTAGTTTTGTGAAGCATTAGTTTCTTTTCAAATGAAAGCTGCAGGATTTCAAAAATGAGGTTGTAATTTAAAGTAAACGATCGTACTGCTCCTGGGAACAAGACTGTGTGAAGTACTGGGATTCACCAAAAAAGGACTGAGAGGCTGAACATCCCATTCACTACTCTAACAATCTAGGCCAGGCTGTGATCAGTTCTCAAGGCTGTCTCCTTAACCCTTTACAGCCGATCGGAGCGGGCACGCTCCATTTTGCGTAACTATTTTTAAATCCCGGTAGCTCTGCAACCACATAAGCTAGCGCAATAATTTTTTTTGCATATGAAACCGGAGGAGTTGTACTTACATCTAATGCCATCAGCTTGTCCTAGGTCACAGTTTCCTTCCACATATAGCTTTGCAAAAACTGCATAAAAATCACTTGCAGCAACAAAAACATGATATTCCAGAAACACGCTTCGCCGATCCGATCAGCTGTTTGTAACACTTCCTACGTCCATCAGCGCGAACTATCACATGACCGCATGACCTGCCCGAAACCGGAAGTGACGTCATTTTGCGGAAATGTAGTTTTTTTACGATCGGGGCCTTATGAGCCTATACTTGTGTTTTAAAAAGTTATGTTTGAGTTTATGACTTTCTGTGTCGTTTCTGGGATGCTTAGGACTCATATTGCACTGCTGGAAATAGTTTATTTTGATGCATATGCTGTTATTTTGCAAATTTGCACTATAATATTTATTTTCGTTTTTCCTGCAGTGTATAAAAATTGGTGTATTTCAAAAATAAAACTATGAAGACACTCAAAATAAATTTCCTGTGGTGGGAAACTAGTTTGTGCAACTTTTTTGTATTTACAGTTTTGAGGGATGAGCCTCTTAAATTTCTCTAACTAGAAATATATGTTAAAAAAACAAAAACGATTTTCAATTTTTTTGTAGTTTATTGCACTTTTTTGCAATTTATGTAATTACTATGCACCTAATGCAGACATATTATTAAAGTTTGGGCTATAATGGTTGTATTGATGTATAGCAACTTGAAATGCTCCCAAAAATGGCTCCACAGCATGTAAAAATATAATATAAGCTCTGGCGGACTTGGTTCTATGGTAGGTCTTAAAGGGTTAAAGAAAGTGAGGAATATTTACCGTATGGAAAAACAACCAAAAATCTGCAGTATTATTTAGTGTAGTTGTATTCACAGATCAGAATGCCATGTCAGTGACAATTGAGTGACTTTCATGTGTGTGTTACCTGCTCAGACTGGTGCCAGTGTTTGAATCATTGTGCCCTTTGTGACCAATGAGCAGCCTGCAAGTGTCTATTGATCCAAACAGTATCGCCTTTCCTACTGTGCAGCTAATATAATATGTTTGTTGTGGCATTCGTGGTCATTGTCTAAAAACAATGGGGATCTAATAATGGTCGTTATTACATCAGAGTTCCTCTGTGGTTTTAATAGGATAATTGCAGTACAGTATGTGTCTCCTGGGTAAAATGTCCTTGAATTGATGTCGAAGCCAAAACTGTTATGTTTTTTTAGTTGTGTTTAACTATTGCCTTTGACTTCTTAAAAAAATTTGTAGTAAGGTTTGAAGAAAATTGAAGTAGCGGTGTGTCTCTGTTAATATCTCTGTATATGAGATATTTAGACCACTTTAAGCATGATGTGTTAATTAAACATAATGTTGTTTCCATATTGAATGAGACAGTAAATAAATCAGTAAGAAACAGATCTATTAGCCATAAAACTGTCAACTTTAATTCTATTTACACAGGTAGGTTTGGAAGCTGTGTGGATGGATTGCAGGGACCAGGTTAGTTCGGATTCTGGAGGCCAGACAAAGATTGCAGTGGTCTTTGCTAGACTAAAAAAAAGCAAATCCTAGCTGTCTGACTCCTCTGTCTATCCCTTCCAAGTGTTTCCACCATTGTTACATATTCTATTTCATCCACTAAATGACTTCTTCAACATGATTGACAAGTGGTCAAAATCACAGGCTGTATAAAAGATAAATGCGCTCTCTAGACAGCTCTACTGTATCTTCCTTTCATGTTAGACTGATGGAAGATTAGACACTACAGTAACTCACTATTGCCCCTTAAGTGACAAAGTCATCGCCTTCTGCATCTACTGTGTATCTGTGCTCAGTGAACGGCAGAGCATTTAGCTGACCACAGGGCAGCTGACATGGACATAAATGAAAAAGAAAAGTACTGAAATCACAGCACATTTTAATCTGTAAAATAAGTATTTTAACAGTGCAGATCAAAAAACACCCTAAATTTAGAAGTGGCCACTGATCAACAAGCAGGCTTAATAAACCTTCAATCCTCCACATGTGAATATGATCAGGGGCTACTAGAAGCATCATACGTGGATCAAACTATTACATATATATATATATATATAATATACACACTGTGGTATGCCATTTAACAGTAGCGTGTACTTAAAGTTATTGTTGTCATAGTGTTGGTAGTGTTACTAGAGGCCTGGGAGCTTGAGGGTCCTGCGCAGTATTTTACCTGTTCCTAGGACTCCGCTCTTCTGGACAGAGATCAGAGCTACTCGCCTAGCTTGGGCCTGCACCAAGTCCTCAGATTACTACTGGGACCACTGTTACCTTCAGCCTCCACATCTTCTCCAGCTCGTCTCTGAGCCCTTGGTGCTTCTCAATCTTCTCGTGTTCCTACTTCCTGATGTTACTGTCATTCAGTATCACAACGTCTAGTCCCACAGGATCTTAGCTCGGTCATTCTCGACCACCCTAGGTGGCGTCTCCCATTTTGACCACTGGACTTCCAGGCCATACTTGGCACAGATGTGACCAGGAACCTGGGGTCTTGCCTGATGTGATAGACCCCAGTCTCTATGGATCTTGTACTCAGAGCTTGTTCCTGTTCTGCTCTGATTAGTGCCTCTATGCAGTCTTTAAGTCCAGCTTTGTCCAGCCACTGGTAGGATTTATAATAATAATAATAATAATAATAATAATAATAATAATAACAACAACAACAACAACAACAACAACAACAACAACAACAACAACAACAACAACAACAACAACAACAACAATAATAATAATAATAATAATAATAATAATAATAATAATTATTATTATTATTATATTATTATTATTATCATCAGTGCTTTTGTTTCTCACAATGTATTGTTATACCCACAGTGATTGTCTTGTTTTATTTACACTTGAAGAAACTATAATCAAGTGAGTGTTTATGAACACTCAAGATGCCCTCTCCCCCTCTTAAGGCAAAGCAGCTTTTTGCTAAAGTAATTGTGCCTTGGTTCATTAGCCCCATGAGTTGTGTTTTAGAGGGTACAGCTGGGAGATTGTTGATAGCCCCTGGCTGTCCTAGCACGAGCACAGAGTAAATCATAGAGACACAAAGAACAAAATGCCTCCACTTCTCTGCTCAGCATCCACAATGAGGTTAAATCAACAGCTGAGCTAAGACTGAACATTGATGACGATGTTACTTTAGCTCTGCTTATAAAGTGCATTATTTAATAAAGATTGGGGCTCTTAAAAAGGTGCAAATTTGTCAAATGAATTAAATTAAAAGTGAAGCTTTGCTAAGACTTATATTAAATTTAGATTTTGATGTATTTGATTACAAAAAGCAAAAGAGTTCTCTCTAAGGAATTAACTTTCATTCCCTTGAGTAAGAAATCATCACCTGAGGCCCTTTAAAGCTCATCAACAGCCTGTTCTAGGGAAGCCATTCAGTAGTCTTTCATGCATGGCATTAGACTCAGAATTTAAGCACATGACCGAGCAACACTGATCAAACAGTTGAAATGTTTGAAGGTATTTGTAAAAGGCAGAGGCAGGTATGTGAATCTGCCACATTTAACCTATATAGACCGTAAATATCAAACACTATTATATTTATGTTATAAGATTTGTAAGATTTACAAAGTTGTGATTTACTAAATAAAATTGTTCTTATTTTTCTCGTGTAAAATAATTAAGTGTTAGGAATTAAGTGTAAATGAAAAAGCGTTATTTGTTTCAGAGCCGTATTAAAACAGGCCACTTTTCATGACTGATTATATGAACCTATACCATAAGGCAGTAACATTCATTGCTTGGAATGGAAAAATCTTTTTTTTCCTTTTTCAGATGGCATGTCAGATGGCAGGTAGAGATCAGCAACAGGCAGGGTCCAAAAAGATGCAGGAGGCCACAAATGGCATTCAAGGTTACAGAGCTACAAGAAACAGTTGGTGCAGGCCAAGGGAAAATGGCGATCCATGTAGGTGTGGGAAATCAGGTGACCTGGAAAGGCAGGAAGGCTCAGGGTTACCACAGGGCAGATGGAAGTGCCTGAATATGACAAGACAGTCAGTGGAAATGGCAGAGGGCAGGGAGGGGAAAATATATATAAATATATAAATAAAAACAGCTTTTAGTGGCAGCTGGCAGCACTTGGACACCATAGGATCTGTGAGTCATCACATTAAAGCAGCTTCACATATAACAGATTCAGTTTTAAGATGAAGTCAGAAGTCTGTGGATAAGTTTGGTTTGTAGGTGACCACACTTTTTATTGTGTGTGTGTGTGTGTGTGTGTGTGTGTGTGTGTGTGTGTGTGTGTGTGTGTGTGTGTGTGTATATACATATAAACAAATAAGGAGCACTTGTACATCAAAAGTTTCTTGGTTCTCAAAGACTTTATTTTCATGATGAAACAAATTGCCTAATGGAACAAAAGCCACCCACCTGCTCCTGGCGGTTTAGTGTTTCCTTTTGTTCAAAGTTTGTTGAAGTAATGTAAACATCCAGTTGCCTTTATGTTTCCTCCTCCTTTTCATACAATCTCCCACGTATTGCCTCTGCCTCACAACACACAAATTTTTATTGGAAGCTTCAACCACAGCACAAGGTTAATCAATGTGGTAGCTGGCAATAAATTAGGTTCAAGTGACAGGAGAATGTCCATACCTGTCTCAGCTGCTGGTGATCTGTGATTGGTGACAGCAGGCCCGGCTCCCTTGCTGGTGCTGAATCATCAGGAGCAGCTGATTTAGTTACGGCAGCTCAGACAGGGCCAATCTATCAATTGATCTGGGGAGTAATGCATTGCCAGCCTGGGTCAAGGGAGCCTGGGCAGAATATAGCCATAGCTAGAAGCCATGGCAGGTGAACAGGGGGCAACTCGACAAAACGGTGAGCAGCAGAGAGAAGGATTTAGGGAGTGTGATAGCAAGCACACAAATGTCACAGTTAGCTGGATGTGGCACATAAAACTAAACGGGAGATGTGAGGTAGGACGATCATTAACGTGAGACTGATGGCCGTCTTGCTCATGCGGCTCCGCCGGGAGTTGCCATGTAGAATGCTCAGTCAACAATTGCGTAACCGATTACATACACACAGATAATATCCTTTCCTTCCTTTACCTGTCACTGTCTTAAAGTGAAGATGAGAGTGTGATAGCGTTAGAACAACGATTAAAATAAAGGGAAGACAATTTACAGATCAATGAGCGCACAAAGGTGTTTGGGGAAGGTGTGGTCACTGAGCCTCTGGGCTAAGAGAAAAAGAAAAAAGTGCATTTTGGAAAGTCCAAAAAAAATAAATCTTTTTTTCTATCTTTTTTCTGTTTTAGAGGGCACTGCCAAATACAAACTTTAATGCTTTCCTGTTTCTGCAACTGTCTATTTTCATGGATAAATGGTGCCAACAGTATTTTGCTACACTTTATCTACTGGTGATATATAAGACAGGTTTGGAAAAGAGAAAAACAAAACATTGCCGAACCCCCAAAATGGTTTCTAGTGTGATTTTGTACCCTGTGGCCTTGTAATACTGCAGTTTCGACCTCAGACCATTTTGTCTCAGATGAAAAGTGTCAGTCTGGCTAGATGCTCGGCCATCAGCGTTGGCAACTGATGGCTGAGTAAAAAATATGTGCTTTTGCATGTTAAGCCTTCATTTGACAGTTGGTGTGAAGAGAGACAGGAAATGGGGCAAAGAGACCAGGGGAATAACACGCACCAAATGGCTGAGGCTGCCAGGATTTGAACCTGTTCAGGGCATAAGGATCCTGACCCGACCACAGGGTCACCATTTTTAAAGTTTGTTTTCTTACTTAATGAAATCACACAGTGTGATTATAATGAAACGTGTTTCAGCAAAGTTTGTTCTTTTGCTTCTCTGAGGTGCTCTTTTTTTTTTTCTAAAATCTTCAGCTTGCTGTAAATACAGCTGCAACAAATGCAAGGGGAGTGAATTTAGCTCAGCACACTTTAAGTCTTAATAGTGTACCAGAATTTTCTGCTGGGGGACTAGGTCAGATTTTGGGGGTTTGTTGCTTGAATATTAACTTACACTTAGTTTTTGTAGACGCTGCTCTATGTACTCAACACAGTGAATTAATAGCAAACCATCGGATCTATCACTATCACCGTAAACACAAAGTGTACATGCAGTGTAAATCGATATAATTCCTGTATGTTTTTCACAAAGTTATAGCACAAAAGGAGCTGGAAAAACATTGTTCATGATGAACCCTATAGGGAATTGCACCACATTTCTTTCTCTCTGTTTGCTTTTAATTTCATTAATCCTTATTTGGTCATAACACCACCAAGTCTCCCTTTTGATTTCCTCATTTTTAACAATTTAATGCCCATGTGTCTGATGACACTACTTTATCTTCAAAGACTGTTCGGTTTTAAGCTTCTACACAAAGTACAAGAACATTATTTTGTTTCTCTCATTCTTTTTTCCTGCTTAGTATTAGTGCCTTTTCTTGTTTTGATTCTGGTTTTCTATTTAATTTTTATGATGCTACAAACACTCTGTTGTTAAATGACAAAACAATAAAATTTGGAATCTTTTATTCAAATAACAAACTCTTATGCCACCATTTCTTTACATTTGGCTATTAAATTGGGAAATGCTGCAGCTAGGGATGGGTATTGATAAGATTTTCATGATTCCGATTCCATTTTCGATTCTGTTTAACGATTTTATTCTTCTCTTTGAACAAGATAGAAATTTAGGAGTAACATGGCCTTACAAACCCAACAGTGAGATCTTAAGAGATCCACAGCCTACGGCTCTTCAATGGGGTGTCACAGGGTCCCTAGGAAAAAAATTGTAAATGTAAAACAATAAAATAAATATTCGTCTGTAGCAATAACAAAGTATAACATAAATTATTCTGTAGCAATTACACAAGAATATCCAATAATGTCCCTGCCTACAATTAATCACATTCACTTAGCGAAAATCGGGGGCATCTGCTGTGGCAAATGGGTGCAAGCCTTTGACCACAAACAAATATGCAAATGCTTTTGCATATTCGTAGTGTTTCCTCCCTTAAATAAAATATCTACTTAGCAAGTATTGCAAGTTGCCCTTGTGTCATCCGTTCTCGTAAAGTATAATTAAAGTTTTGAGGCGACGTGTTTCCTGCCAGGTAAATGATGCTCTGCAATGTGGTGACGTCATTCGGGGCGACTGGACTCGATAAGGGAATCCTTTGCAAAAATGGCAAACAATTCCAAGGAATTGAAACAGTGGGAACCGGTTCTCAACAAGAACCGGTTTTCGATACCCATCCGTAGCTGCAGCTGATTGATTGAAAACATGTGCGGTCTATGTGAGGTCAATTCATGGCTGATAGTGTTCCACTGTGTGTGTTTCCTGTTACATTCTGTTTGGGGTTTTGTTGTTGTTTTTTTATACAACAAACATTCATCTGAAAGTGGTCAAGTGCAATGACTGACCACTTTCAGATGGTCAGTCAGTCATTAGGTCAAAATGACCTAATGTTTAAAGAAAACCTCTCCTCAGAAATCCTGAAGAACTATTTCTAAAGATCATAAAAAAAAGTTACATCAGGTTCTTTGGAAGAAAAATATATAAAAAAAAGAGGGGTGGCTTAAGACTTTTGCACGGTACTTTCTATTAAAAAAGTTTTTAACAGAATGTTTAAAAAAACCAACATATTTTCACAGCACTACTTCAGTCATGAGCACTTTAATCAGCATGAAATTTCTGTTTAATTTCTCCTTCTCCAAGACTAACAATTAAATAACTGGCTTTCCATTGTCTTAAGATCAGACGCACACCATAGCTTTTGACAATAATCAGCAGCACATAAATGTACAGTAATTACCACACCTCTGCTGGTGATAAAATAACTTAATCTGTTTCACACAGCACAGTGGGGTTTCATATAAAACCATCTGCATTCAGCACACCTGTAGAGATGTGTGCCATGAGGATCTGATTGTGCTGTGAAAGGACAGATTCATCTGATACACAGAGCTGTGCACACCCAGTACTTTAAGTTATATTATTGAGTTCATGAGTACTGTTGAAATGTTGACTTACTAGGTTGTGGACCTTTGATAAGCACCTGATTTCCTTGTTAAAACCTTGCCAGATTTTGCCATGACAGTAACTTCTCACCTATGTCCTCTTTTTACTTATTTCCTTTGTTTATTCCTTCCCTTTTTCCAATTGTCCTCTCATCACGGTCCCTTCAGACTCAGCACTTACACCACATTAGATGTCCTAGACCTAGCTATAAATCACTGGTTCCCTACAGTGTCCCATGCTCTGCCTCCCATCTGTCAACACCTAATGCGCCATACGACAAACCGCAATCCACTGTGCTCCAACAAACCACTTACTTCGAGCAACTTAGCTTTCTCAGCTGTTGAAGCCTGGCTCGAAGATGTAGCCCCTGTAGGAGACTGGCCTGAACATCTAGGTAAAAACTGTTAGTTTATTTAAAGCCCTTAGGACACCCAGAGGACATGTTTGTTCCCACCCCTTCTTTCTGAGCTTGAGTTGGAGACAGCTGAAGCAGCTAACCCGCAGCGAATGTCGTCCATTGTGATAACAAGGCCACCTCCCTGCAGATGGACCAAATCTCTAAAAGAGTCCCTGCACCAAGCAGCCCACGCAGTCTAAGAAGAAGGATCTCCATCAAAAAAATAACTGTAGCACTTTGCCAAACATACAACAGAGCTATAGTTGAAGATTTGCTATGTTAATTTGTTCTGCGCTTTATATACAAAAGACAAACAATTTTGCTGAAGCTATGAGCAGTCGCTCTTCAATCCTGTTGCACAACAAGTCATGCTTGGTTCCAGCATCATTTGTTTCACATGTTGTCTTTCTTTGCCCATTTTTGAAATTATAATATAGTGCAAAACAAACGCATGTATGTATAATAAAAATAAATAATCTTTGATGAAGAGGTGAGTCATGAAAAGGTTTTTTGCCTTCAAAGTGCTTTACATAAGGTATGCAATGCTTTCATTAAGGTCAGGTATATACAATGCTGACTCAGTGCAGTGCAGCTTCTGCTGATTTGGCCATGAATTTATGTTTACAACCTCCAGTCATTCCACAGACTCCCACAGGTGCTTTTTCCTTCAGCTTCAAACTGTGCTGGCCATCGAGGCAAACTTATATATACTTATAACTTATATCCCCTCCTGTGATGGTATTTGTTGAAATTGTGCAATTTTCTGGTTCGAGTTATTGTCCTTGGACTTAAAAGTCTTAGAAATAGTCTTTGAATTCACAGCTTTGTGTGTAAGAAATGTTTTATATTAATATTTTCCAAAAGAGACAGATGTAGAATGATGAGGATGACGTGTGATCAATGATCACGCTGTAGGTTTTTAAACACTTACTGAGCAAAATGTGATCATGTAATTGTCATAGAGCCAAACAGAAGACTCCTTAAATAACTCAGACTAATTAGGTTCTGGAATCAACTGACTTGAAGGGTTCCTGGGATGGACATGAAGGATATAAAGCTGAAGTCCACACTGGAAGCAATTTGCTGGTTGCTTTGAAGTTGATTGCCAGTTGATCGTGACATTCTGGACGCCGGTTGCCTCAATATCCCTATAATGTATTTACTACAAGATCACACTGAATGTCAATTAACAGTATCCTGTGCTCTCATTGGCAGCCACTTTTAATTGGATGCCTCAAAGCTGAAAATTTTTATATCTGGAGATCTGTTGTCAGCATTTTTTTAACGCCAGCATTTTGTCGAATGTCAGTCACTTTCATGACGTTTAGTTGCTACGTATGCTGCAAATTGCATCATGTGTGGACACAGCTTAAGGGTAACCTCAACAGCTGAGGTGATCTCCTTGTATTTCTGCATCGCACCAAAATATACATCTATTTCTCTTTAGGCACTGACATACTTTTTAAGCAAAGAGTTGATGGCAGCAGAAAACAAAGATCACAAGGGTGTCTAACCCCTCATGCCAAACTCCTTTTGAAAGATAAAAGATTGGCCCTTTGACTCTCCAGTCACCTGGCATGTGGTTAAATAAATAAATAAATAAAGTTTTCCACTGATTGATCAGAGCAATTGCACATCACAGCACAATGGTGCAATAGTTAGCACTCTTGCCTCACAGACAGAAGTGTCTTGTGCTCTCCTGATTGCCTGGACCTTCCTGTGTGGAGTTTGTATGTACACTTTCCATCTGATACTGTGACTTACTTTCACAGTCCAAAGAGGTGCATGTTAGGTTAATGGGTGATTGCAAGTAGGCTGTAGGTGTGGAACTGAGCGCAAATGGTTGCCTGTCTCTCTGTGTTAGCCCTGTGATAGAATTGCCTGTCCTGGGTGTTATCCACCTCATGGCCAGCGCTGTCTTGGATGGGCTTCAGCTCCCCTGTGACCTTGGATTGGATAAGCGGTTAAGAAAATAGATTGATGGATTCTGCAGTGTTTGTAAAAAGCTTGCCAAGTACAGCAATGATTGTCAAAATCTGCAAGAAAAATCTCACTGATGTAAAAGTCAATCCGACTGAATCATTAAGTCTAATGATGTCTCACTTGCGTCAGCTTCTATTCTCACACTGTTAAATAGTTTATTATATCTCCTAAAATCTTTGAAGTAATATGCATAACACCTCCTTGTGCATCTGATAACAGCAAGTCCCATGATGAGACTCTTGTTCCATGTGCTTACCAATTGTGCCAATTGTAGCTATAATAGAAGCTGCATGCCGTACTCGCCATTCTAACTTCTTTGGTCTGGGGACGGAGACGAAACAGAATCCTCTGTGGGCGGTAGCGAGCAACCAGCACATGGCTGTCTGAACGCCCTCACATCACCGTCTCCGATTGAGGTGATCGGATAAATTAGACTTTAATTGGGTTTTTAGGCTAAGTCATATTAGGAGATGAGATAGAATTATCCAGGAACATATTAATGTAATAAAAAGCTCTCAGTTCTGGCAGGTCTATTGCATTAGAAAGCTGCCAGCCATTCACTCTTCCCCGTCCCTCCAGTGCCATTTCCCCTGAAGGGCTTGGTGCTTTGAGCAGTGCTAACATGATTGACATTGATAGCTGGATCAAACTATAGAATCAACCATAATATCATTAAGTGAGCAGACATGGAAGCAAAGACCTAAGTTCTAACTGTATTAGCTGATACATATGTTAGGGTTATGGATTCAGTCAGCTAATTGCATTAGGAATTCATGCTTGCAAGTCACAATTTGCATTAAAAAAGTATACCTGCCTGTGTGTGTGTGTGTGTGTGTGTGTGTGTGTGTGTGTGTGTATATAATTTGTGCTGCCGCTGGTGTGTGTACAAAGCTGTGTGCAGGTGTAAATGTGAAATGATGTGTGCAAAATAGATTGTGTTGGTATTTGCTTGCTTTTTATATTAATCAGGTGTTATTGTCAATCCTAATGTCCTTTTAGAGAACAGACAATCCCTTATTTTATGTAAATAGACTGAGACCTCGACTGGTCTCACTATCTGTCAACAGCTGTTTCTGAGGAAAACAGGATTAGCCATCAAGGGGTATCTACATGTAGCACCGAGCAGTAATGTATTCTATTTCAATAACTGGGATGTTATTCCCACTAACACTGCCAAATACTTTGGTATTAGTGAACACAATTGATGAAATCCCCCACTTGCTTCATCATACATCCTGCTATTAGTTCCAGGAAACTGATTTATTGTGTCCATGGTGACCCTTTTACTGCCAAGCTCATGTGCTTACTCTAAGTATATCCCATCCATAATCCAAAGAGCTTCTTTGTGATACTGTACAACCTCTAAACAGATGCCATCAACCTTTTCAGCATGTTTTGTAACCTTTTTATAATGTATATACAAGTTTTCAGGTGCCTCCAAATTCCACGATGATAATTGTTTTTTTTCCCGAACTTGCTTCTTTGTGAATCAACGAAGGAATTATTGGAGGTTAGAATGACATGAATGAGTGAAATACGAGATAGGAGGCAACATGAGTGAAATGTTTTATAGGTAAGGAACCTTCATATGAGATACATGGGTTAAAAAGAAACCCCAAACTTTTGGCTTTTCCCTAGAGGTCACCACACCACAGCAGGTAGCTCCGCATGTTTGATTTAGCAGATTTTATTTTTTATTTTTTTAAATGCCGGAAGCCCTTCCTGATGAAATATGTGGCAAAATAAATTCCGCATGAGCGAGATCAGCAGCGTGCACTGAGTATAAATTAAGCTCTGCACTTGAAACTTTACTCTTGAAATACTAACAAATACTCTTTGTTATTACTCATGGCGGTTAATGGAACTGGAGTCTTCATTATGCTGCTTGCATTTGTGCACAGTTATACTGAGGTAATGTCTGCAAGCTAGTATTGATCAAAAAAAGTCACAAGGCATAGTGTCATATACTACTTTATTATGTTGCACTCTTACATGTACTGTCATGTTTTTTGCACAACAGCTGGGAGACCAGTGTATTCCTGTTACCAGTGTATGAGTATAATGATAACAGCTAATGTCAGTTACCTTTACGTGATTAACTGATGGCTATCAGTAAGTTTAGTAATCAATACAATTTCACATCATACATAAACTAATATAATAGATCATGCCAGCTCATGGAGGAATATGACAAGTAGCCAACTAGGATATACACTCTCATGTGATTATACAGGTATCATTTTGTTAGTCTGCTTGCTGAAACTTACCTAAACTTAAGTAAACCAAACTTAACTATGCTGCTTGTTTCTGTAAGTACTTTAAAAGTAGTCAGAAGAGGCGGAAATGTGGATGAATTAGCCGACCTTATCCATTCAAGACAGCAGTATATTATATTTTAATGCTGTGTTCTGCTTTAATGCCTTGGCTCCTGGTCATTTGGATTTTAGTTTTATGGATAGCACCAAGGCAGAATACCCAAACCACCCTCTGTGTAAAGCAATGATCCCTGCCACACTTAATCCATTGAGGGTCCTACAATCCAGGACCCAAAGGATCTGCTGCCAGCATCAATGTTTCAGACATCACGGGACACTCTCAGAGGTCCCTTGCTCCGGTGGGTCAGAGCTGTTTTGGTAGGGCCACACAACAGCCACACAATATTAAGGAGGTGGTTTTAATATTGTGACTGATCGCTGTATATCATATTGATTCTTGGTCAACTTCTCCTTTTTATTTCATCGTTACTCAGCAGCAGAGTCAAATTTCATTACACCCTCTGGATCCATATAACAGCACAAACTCATCTTTGTGTCACTAATAAAGCGATTACTTAGATCGAGAAAGGTCTAAAATGCTTTTTCATGGCTTCTGGGTGATAATTCCCTAAAATATTGGAAAAATATGAGTGGCTATAGTGTCAGGGATGAATGAGAGGGAGTTGTGCAGTTGGGCGAGGCTTTATAGCTTACTGACCTTTAAAGAAATAGATTGTTGTTCTGTTAGATCATGTACTTTATAGACACCCATTTCTCCCCTGTTCTTTGATAATGCATTATTGATTTTTGTTAGCTTTATTACTGTATTTAAATGCCAGAAAAGCATTTCTATATAGAGCTGTGTGTCTGTTACATCAAACCTGTAGGATTTACTATGCATTTGGAAGTTCATTTACAGGAATCAATGCAGGTTGGTTGAAAAACCTGCACTATATTAGAATGTTTTGATTGATTTAATGGTCTTTGTGGCTAGCTGAATTGGTCAATATTTATTTATTTGTGTTTGCCTATTTTCCCTTAAGAACCAGGTTTATTGCATACTTCCTTTTTAAACAGATGGTCTAGTTTTACAGCTTTGTTGCAGTTTTCTCATTTAATCGATGCTTCTTATTTCATTACACAAAAATATGAACCCCTATGCTTGATATTGTTTTAAAGATATTTTATGTATATCAGTCTTTTCAAGAGTACAGAGTCCTAACACACATTATTTAAAGACCGCCACACACACTAGGGCTTGAAGAATATGATTTTCATTATTTAACTTTTGATTTCAATAAATGTTTTGGCTTCTAACAATTACAACAATTTTCTATCACTAGTATGCATAGGTAAACTATGGATTTTTATTGGTTTTCTGTAGATTTTCCTTTCCCTTGTCTACTTTTCATGGTGCTCAACACCTGGTTGTCTAATTTGTCCTTTATAAGCATCCTGTACATTCAAGTAAGTAAGTAACATTATAGATTGAACACTCGCAGCTTGTTGCTTAATGAAGCAAATTGTTATTACGCTGACGTGCATAGTGTTGCAAGCTTCATCAACATTCATATGTGTTATTGTTCTGGTATAATCTATATCTGGTAAGGAGCTGCATGTCTAAGAGTGAAGTGTTAGATGAGGCGTTCTGGTAAAAGTCGTTGTGCCAAGAATAGACATTCAAGTAACGGCGGCCTCATTTTTCAGAGCATGCACGTTCTAAATCTGTGCATAGGAACTGCCTGTATGCACAAGAAAGTTGGTTAATCATATTATATTTGACATGCACACCTGTATGAAATGAACAGTGATAAATCCTGCATGTTGTACAACCATCTGCTTGGGCAGAAGCAGGCTCATTTAGGAAAGAAATACCCTCGATTTGACAACGAGGCGAACAAAAATACTTTTAAGAATATCTAGAAACCTTAATGTAGGACAGTTTGAAAGAAATAGGGGGAAAAAAAGAGTAGGCGGCCGTGGTGCGGTGTTGAATCAAGTGGTGACTGTCCACCAGATTAATAAAATCCTGTTCATGTAAACTAAAACAAAAATTAAATACACTGTCAAAAAAATTAGCACAGTGGCTACAAATGGATTCATACCAGAGTGTTTTAGTTTTGTATTTTGTAATTAGGTTTTATTTTTATTTTGACTTTCAGTTTTTAATACAGTTTAGATTTTTTTTAGTTTCTAGTGTATTTAGTTTTTTTGTTTGAAAATGTTTAGGAGTTCTTATCAGTGTGCTGAAATGAACTTTTCATTATCCAAACCTCGTTTGCAATTTTGAAAGATACATGATCTATTTTTTCATAAGGCATTTGCTTTGAATATAGCCGAGCTTAATGGCAGGCCTATTCTCGCCATCTGTCACAGCTTTTAAGTGTAGGTATACTGCAGTGGCGGGGCTCATTTTGGACAGCTACACAGGCCAGGACTTGGACTCAAATTTTTATGGCAAGACATCAGAAGTTATCAGACATATTTATTGATTGATCTTATTCTCAAATTAATGATAAGAAATTCAGACAGTCAAACCATCAAAATAAACAGTGGCCTTGTGACTTTTCTGTATATGAAGACTGTGTCATCAATCCCAAGTGGATGGTGGCAGCACGTGCTTCAGTCCTTCAGGCTAGAATTTGGCGCTGTGTTCTGGCATTTAAAGAAAAAAGAAAAATGCAGTTATTGGCCTGATTAGGTCTGGTAGTCACCAGAGTGTGAAGCCATTACTGCTTCACCTTAGGTCTAGTTTTAATTAAATTTAATGTCTGTGTGTAAATCGTGGGGAGTGTGTGTGTGTGTGTGTGTGTGTGTGTGTGTGTGTGTGTGTGTGTGTGTGTGTGTGTGTGTGTGTGTGTGTGTGTGTGTTGGGGGCGGGGGGTGGAGGTTCATTTTTCAAAACGGAAAGGGTGCAAAGTCCAAAGTAGCTTTGATGATTTTTTTTTTTGGGATTTTTTTTTTGTTCCCCAGAAGTTTTGTGTATCTCATTTTAGGCACAAGTCCTTGTTCATTGCTTATCAGCCACCTGATGCTGTCATCTTACTACATTTATATATATTAACTTCAAGTACTGAAGTGTTCCTGACTCGGTCAGAGGGAATTTATATGTAATTTGTTTCTCAGTCATTCACATGGACGTTAGTGAAAAAAAATGACATCCCAGAGCAAACTCATACAGGGCTCTTTTTGGATTAATATCAAACAAAACTGGTTACTATTAACAACCCTTCAGTTCAATCAATGAGACACCTCTGCAGCCCAAGCTTCAAGTACAGGAGAGTCAAAGATTTAGAAGGAGAAATCCCACAGAGACATGTGAAGAACCCTAATGCAATGCACACGCAGAGACCATTAAGTCTTTTACAGTATATTTAGATATTCACTCTTTCGCCCACCTACATCTCTTTTTCTTTCCCAGCTCTCCTCCTTCTGAACAATCTCCTTACACTTTGCGCTCAGCAACGGAGGCACCGATAACCAAGCTTAATCATGCATGATCAATCTAAATGGAGCATATGAGAATACACACTACTAAGTATGTGAAAATCAGCCCGAGGATGTGTGTTGTTTGCCGTGAAACTGGAGCTGTCAGATAGTTTAACCTTACAACAGCCTTGGCTTGCAGCACAGTGAAACTCAAGAAACAGTCTGAGGCATGGCTCAGAAACACAGTGAGCTCGTCCTTAAGTAGGACAAGAGAAATCTCCAGGCTGATGTTGAAATTGAAACAATCCCTCCAGGAATTTTCAGATTTGCAGCCATATGATTTTTTTTTTTCCATTCCACACTTCATCACAAATATTGCAGGGATTAGCAGTTTTTGTATATCAACACGGTTTCTGCCTAAGTCCCTTACATTATTTAGTAGGTTTCGATTTTCACAAACCATCGCACTTTCAGCTCAATCAATACTGCACTCGGAGGTCTGTTGTTAAAGACGGAATCTTTTTGGTTGTTATTCATTAGCTTTATCCACGTCTATTCAAGAAAACTTTCAACAAAATCTTAAAGATAAATGTAAGGATTCTGTTACTGCTGCGAAGCCTTGGGATGGCTGACTGTGCAACAGTCATTCATCAGACATTCATCAGACATTCTTCTATTAAATGTTAATTTCTTTAATTCACATCTAAGACTATATGTGCTTCCTAAGCCTTTCCTCAGATCTCACTGCCTATTTGTAGATTTTCCTTTTCCTGGACTTGCATGGCTTAAAAAGAGAGCTGCCACTCCTTTCTTAACTGAATTTACCCAAAAGTGTCCACTTTGATTATCAATAGCCTAAAAAGACACTTTAGGCTCGTCTAATGAATGAATGAAATGAAGGTAGGAGTCAATGGACTGCATTTGATAGTTGATCAAAAGGGGACAGTTTTTAAATTTGGATGTCCTTATGGATCTCTCGCCTGTCACATGAATTAGTTTTTGACCCATTAGGTTCCGAAAACATTTGCACAACAAATAAATATATACTATCATTATTTCTATTGATGACAAAAAAAACAATAAGAAGACACATAACAATTATTTTTTTTACCCCAGAACACCGAAGAACTGCTATATACATATGACTGAAATGAGGCTGAGTCAAATACATTTCGTTACATCCCCATTAAAAGCTTAAATCAGAATGCAGGGTTCTATTTTCACCCGTAATTTCACCCATATTTAACCAAGTTACACCAATGTGGTTTTCACATTGTCCTCGTGCTCGTCTCAGAAACTCTGCTTGATAGTGCAACTTGCAGGTTGTTTAAAAGCAAGATTATTCTGCCCCCAAGGTGCTGAATTGGTGATAGCTCATATTGGAGTGAAGGCCTTTTTAATGGATATTTTTGGTCATTTTCTCTCTGTCATGATATATTCCCCTCACATTGTGAACTCTCTCGCACTTGTTCAGCAGCGGTTGCACTCCTACTCCCACAGAACAAAACTCTGCTTCGGGCAGAAGTCGGTTTTTCACATTTTATCTGTTCCTTCTGCAGACTTGACTGACGTGTATCAGTAAAACATTGTTTAATTTAGTTTGTATAGTTTTCATGCATACACAGCCCCACTTCCTGACATTGTTTGGAAATGTTATATTTGTATTTTAGAAGAATCACAGCTTTAAAAAAAGAAATCCTGGCACTGCACTGATAGGTGTCACTCCACTGTACAGTATGAAGTTTAGAATCTCTTTCACTAAACTCATCATAGATATTCTTAACTCAGCCAGCAAATGTGGAAAGTTTTATTGTTCATGAACAATGAAAGAAACTTCATGATATTTATATTCTTCATGAACAATACAGAAAGCTTTTCAGTTGAGAATGCCTATTCAGAAAGCAACAGTAATGGAAAAATGAAGCTGTTATTATCAGTAAAGAGGAAAAACACAAGAGTATAGAGATGATATGTTTTTTTCTTTAATTCACTGTGGAAGGTCATCAGTAATGTTTGTTTCATGGATAGCAATGATATTAATAACCAAGACAGCCTTTTTGAGCTTGTTCACATCAGATGATGCAAAGAAAAAAACAAAAAGGAAAGACTTTTCCACCTCTTGTCTGGTGTCCCTCTCAGCATTCAGGTGGCACAGTCAAAAGTTGGCATGAACAACATGGAAGCATGGCTCCATCCTGCTTTGTATGGGTCAATGGTTTAGGCTGGTTGTGCTGGTGTGGCATATTTTGGACTCTTTAGTACCAACTGAGCATTTTATTAAACACCACAGCTTACCGGAGTATTATTTTCCACCATGTCGATCTCTTTATGGCCACAGTGTATCCATCTTCACACTATGTCACGAAGCTCAAATCATCATCCGCAGTGAACATGACAGTGAGTTTCTCTGTACCCGAATGGCCTCCGCAGTCAACACATCTCAATCCAATAGAATAGCTTTGGGATGTGGGACCTAATATGTCCATTGTACCTATTAAAGTGGCCAGTGAGTGTAGTTATTTTACATATTTTCCATTGTAATGGACGGGGACTTGTATAGAGCAGACACCCCCACCAAATAGTCACTTTCAGAAGAATGTATAACCTTCACTGGAATAATTTGAGGTAAATTTTTTCACACTGGGATCATCAGCTCTAGTAACTGTTTGGAAGTCGGAATCATTTCTGATTCAAGCTTTTGAGATCATTGCTTTAAAATAAATGTTTTGATGGAGTATTGATTTGTGAAGCATTTTTCTTGACAAACAAACCAAAAAAAAGTATATATGCTTAAAAAAATAGATGAACGCAAGAGCAAATTGATTAGACTGCACAAAGACCTCATAAGACAGTGCAGTCATGTGAAACAGTAGTAACAGGCCTATACACACTGACAAACAAATAAGTTACACAGCGCATATAAATAAATCAATAAAAGATCAGAGTAAATAAAACAATGCAGCGATTGAGTTTCTCGCTTTAAAGTCTTTCCTTCATCTGGAGGATGCACACTGTAGGTGTCTACTTTGCATAAATTGAAATATGTGTCAATAAACACCCAACAAATGCTGTGATCTGGTGTCATCCTTAGAGCTTTGAATTCAACTAAGCATGTTATTTACCTTGGCAGGAAAGTCTTACAAATAAAAACACAGGTGTGAAGGTGCCTGTTGGATTCCAGTGTTGACATGCAGCCTTTTCATCACAGCAGTGTTCAGTCAGCTCGAAAAACCCTTCAAGGCATCTACTGGTTTAAGGGCAGAGTCAGCAGCATGGAAACATGGTGTGTTTCCTTAATAACTGATTTTATAATAGCTTTCTTGATTTCCACTATAAATTTAATGTGACAGCCACGTCTGGAGTATGTATATGCAGAACATGGCTTTATATAAACTTAAAATGTTCTTCAATAAGGTTTGTGTTAATGCACATTATGAGACACGGTAGACCGAATGGCTCCCAGCACATCCTTTAGTAGCGCTTTTCAGTAGCCTCACTGAATAGTTTAATTTGTGCCTTGCAAATGGAGTCCACATTATATGTGCCTTTTCTTCAGAACACAGCAATAACAGAATCACAAATTGCTTTTGGTTGATATTACATATATGTTCAGTTTCCTTGTTAATTACTGTTATCATGGTTTTTTATTTTCCCTTTCCCTTTCTGTACCTGAGAAACACGCTGTTCAAGCCATGCAACTGCTTGGCAGATACAGTGGGACATAAATTATTCTTCCCGGTGGGCATGCGGCTCTGAGTTACAGTGCATATGGAGTAGATGGGAATAAGTGAACCGTATAAGGGGACAAGGTTTCTTTGTACGTTTATTTACATTTGATCATTCTAGATTTTACATATGAACCTATGAAAAAACATGAAAAAAGACGAGGAAATCAAATAAAAGAAAGCTCACAGGCCTTTTTTACTGTATGTTTTATATTAAAATTACATTTTGTAATAGAAGAAGTAAGGGAAGGAAGAAGTATCTGATGCTACCTGTATATGAAACAAGTCTACATTTCAGATATATGGCAACGTTACTGGGGAGTCACGATCACATGTTAGCACTGTTTGTAGATCACTGTTGCTCGATGTTCAGAAGTTCAGAGATTCTGAGAAAAATTAAGGAGAGAGGATCAAAACAGATTTAACCATATATGCTTTATGTTACCATACTAACAAGTCCCCCCTAAACTAGCCATTATTATTTTTAGTTGCTTAAATATTTTTAGTTTTATTTCTGGAACCTCTCAGATACTATAGAAATACAGATTTAAGAAAACAGTGAAAAGGGTGAAGCAAAAAAAAAAAAAAATACTGCAGGAAGCACAGATGTTGCATATTAAGTTTATCCATGCATACTTACAATAAAATTTTATCATTTGAAACAATGATTTTTTTTCATTTATATACTCACATGTGTAAAGTAAAAACCAACACATCAGTCATTAAATAAATGCTTATGTTAATATATGTTTATAGTTTAATTTATGTCGTATTTTTCCAACCTGTGTTCAATACACAAATTTTCTGGCTTCAATTCTTATTCACTAAAATGTTCTTATAATCAAGGTTCATACAGGCGTATTTTTGTAACCTGGACAGTCTTTTTTTTAAATTATTATTATTATTTGATGCGTGAGCATGTGCGCCTCGAGCTTACTGCTCTTTTTTGCTGTAATAGCCACAAGGACTTGTCACTGAGAATAGAGCTGCAACTCTTGGGCAACCCAGATAGCCTACAGCCAAACAAGACCCATGGATAAACAAGCAAAGGAGAGGAGAGATAGGAGGCCAGTGAAGCAAGGAAGGCAGAAGGGGCAAAAGGGTGACGCAAAGACAAAGGGTTAGGGGGAGGCTGCAGTTCTGGTGTCCTACCTTGAGGTAAGTGCAGTGAGAGATGAGGCTTAATTAATAGCTTTAAGAAGGCCATTCTCATAGAATATCCCTGGAGGTGATTACTCACCTCAAGGCTGTCGCCTTCTGAGAGATAGCTTGTGTCCACACGGGCCTTAGACACACACATGCAAGCCTCATCAAAAGTCTCTTTTCCTTATCTCATTAATTAGAAATATGAGGCATCAAATGCAAGCAATTGTGAAATGAAGCATTTTTGCTATTTCTTAAATTAAAGTTGTGGTTATTCGCTCTGGGGTGGAATGAATAAGTCTCACCCTCTTAATTATGGCAAGCATGCACAGTTAAACAATATTCTATCAATAAGTATGGCACTCATTAAAGCAGAATCCGGAGGCCTCCCCCAGGGATTAGGAAATACATATATTTATTCTTTATTTGTTAAAAGAGATGTGCGATGTGTTGTAAATGCTCATAAGTAAACAGATCTGAACAATGGGGAGAATCCATAACTTTAGCTCTCTTACACTTTTTTTTGCCTATCTACTCCTTACGGAGTTTAATATCTACTTGACAGTTTCTGGAGTAGAGATTAAACACAAATGACAACTGAACATATCCCCTCTTGGCAAATTGTAGACCCAAGGGAATTTGTTAGGCGGTGCTTTGTTTCACAGACGAGCCTGATTTATTGTGTGAAATGCATCTATGAAAATTTCAGCTCTCATTTCAAACCTTAGTATGAATGGCAAATCAGCAAGAGAGGAGAAAAAGCAAGCTGAGACATTTAGGTTTGTAAAAGTAGAAAGTTTAAAAATTAGTGATATATACAGAGGGTAGATAAGAGAGCAGAGGGAACATGCTGAAATAACAAATCAATCATGTTGTAATTACTGGTGCATGCAAGTAGGCAAATAGAATTGCAGGCTCTTTCACATCAACTGGCAGGAGATAAACCACCACAGGCTCCTTGGGTCTGTCAACTGTTTAAATGGTTCACACAGCGGAAATGTCTTTGGAAAAATGATAAAGCCTTTATGAAATACTGAAAAACTTTATTTTCTTAGTACAAATTGGCTCACTGCTTCTCACACTTGTGGTGTGTACATAGCAGGGGTGGGCACTTAAGACAAAAACACTATTTGAAAGTCAATGGGAACTAAGTGGAAGATCGCTCCCAAATCTAACTGCTCTCAAATGAATGTGCATAGCTGTGGCAGGTTTGTGACATGCTAGCTTAACTAACGCTGGATGCCATTTTTGTTCGTTTCCACACAAAACATTCTGGTGGCTCTAGTGGTCATCAGCCTTGTATGCTTCTCCTGCTTTTACAGTGTCATGTAATCTGAGAATGTGATACACGCTTCATTGGCACCAGTAGAAATTGTAATAGCATTACATCCTACCAGGCACTGCTAAAAAAACATTTTTTAAAACAACAACAACAACATTTTGAATAACTTAATGATTGTTCAAATATTGAATTGCATATTATCCCAAATATATTCCCATACTTAACATTTTAACTTGGTTGGCCACTTGTTTAGAGCACTTGACATCAACCAACTTTAGTTAAAAACTGTTACAATGTCACCTAAATAACAGCTAACCTAGCTGACTTTCATAGTGCTAAAAAGGCACAGTTACAATTAAGTTAATTGTTAAGTTAATTAAGTTATATACGCTTGGATGTTGGCATTTTGTTGAAACACTTAACGTCTTTGCCGTACACAGTACGATTGGGCTTCTTGAAATTATTATATATCAGAAATGAGGAGAGTCCAGAGGTGTATAAGCAGGCTTAGCCACTTCCCCTTCATTTAATGAGACATACTTGAAGCCCTTACTTACAAGGCTAACTCAGCATGTTTAATTTGACAGTCTGTTTTCACCCTGGATGACCCTCCTGATGTAACCCCAAAGGGATTTGTGTAAACCACTGCACTGTACAACCACTCTTTTTATTTAACGGAAAATAAAAACATTGTTTTTGCATCTTTCCAATCAAATATTTACCTGAATGACCTTTTTAACATCGTGCCCCATGACAATTAGCATATGAAAACATATGCTCACCCCATAGCTAACTAAAGTTCGATACAGTGTTGAGACAGTCCCTCCTCCTTCTAATCCTCCTAGTGTCTCAGTATTGCTTTACATTCACTGGGCAGTTGCACATTAGTTAACTTTTACTAGGTCTCTGCTGCAGCATTATGAACCCCTGATTCTGCATTTTATTGTCATGGACTACTTATTGCTGGAAATCTGCTCGTTCATAGTCTCGTCCTACATTCCCTACTTTTATAGCCAGGAGGATAATTTTCCTCTTAATTTAGCTGATTCTTTAATTACCTTTTAATATTAATAACAATAAATTTAAACGTGATTTATGTGCATATGTATTGGCATGTGTGTTGCTCATTGCTGCGTCACAATTCTTGGTTTTATAATCGGCGTAATCTTTGACAGCAGGCAGCTTTATGTAATGCAAAACACTGAGGGAAATGGTGTAGAAATCTGAGTTTGGTATTGCTTGGTTAGGCCTCAGTGCCTTTTCAGTTTTACTGCTTTTGACTCATGTAGTCTTCCGCTTTTAATCTTTGTAAAGCCTATGGCATAGTCTACGAAATTGGCCAACACTGTGACCAATATTTGTGCTTTTAGTTTTTAGTCGTTTCATAATGTTTTGTATGTGATTTCAGCCATGATACAAATGGGAAAATGCTCTTTTTTCCTCTCCTGGATCCCCACTCTTTGTTTTGGCGAGTTTTAATTTCTTTAGAGGCAAACCTATTTGAGTTTTTCCACTTTTTACATTCCTGAAAGTCCAATTTGATAGTTTTGATAGTCCCTTCCCAGGAATTTACTCACATCTGGAGTCCTTGTATTGAGGTAATGATTGTTTTTCTATTCCTGATAAATTCAAAAACTGCTGCAAAAAGTAGCTGGAAATGCACAGGAGGAACTGATGGTACTGAACGGGCCAATCACCATACTTGCGGGCTGCGATGAAGCCATGCATTTCTGGAGAGATGCACATCAGTTAAGGTTGTAGGATCTGTGGTTGCAATATACCTGCAATGTAGACTTAATGAAGAAGGATAAATCCCTGTTATGTAGACCAGTGGCTGTGGCAGTTACCATAACACATGGCAAAATGACTCTTAAAAAAAAAAAAAAGACACTTTAGGCATTTCAATATAAGACCTTAACTGGCGAAAAATTGCATATGACAGTTTTGGTTGCAGTCTAGAGGCTATATTTGTCTGCCCAGCTAAGTAAAGTGGCTTTTAAACTGGTATGAGATCTAGTGGTAGACATGCAAGCACAAGTGCAATTGCATGTCCCAAAAGGCCACTCTGCTATCAAAGCTTTATAAGTACACAACAAACTTCACCACTTAACATCATTCAGGTGTCTGATTTAAGAACATTGAGAGAATGTGAGCACCGCCTGTAACACAGGCTGTTTTTTTTCAGCCGTGAGTTAGTTTAGCTAGTTTTATAAGGCTAACTGATACTTAAATCCATATGTATATAATCCAACTGAGTAGGGGGAAAACAGAAGGGATGAGAGCTGTTGAAATTATCTGCAAGAGATTTTTTTTTTTTGGTGATAAACTGAAAAACAAAAACAGCTGGATTGTGATCTGTCTGCAGGTCAGACTTAAACCCCCACACAGCAAGGGAGACACTGGTGCAGTTAATGTAAATCTCTTTCTGTGTGTGTGTGTGTGTGTTAAACCAGTTAATGATATAATCTTTTTAAAACAACTTTATTACTAAGTAAAAAACCTGCTGCTTCAAGACTATCATGCATTGACTAGTGGCTCTACCCATTTGATGACTTCTGAAGCTGTGTAGTGCTGTGTAGTGCCGCACTTCCTTCATTCTGTTTTTCAGTCACGTATGCATATATTCCCTGCCAACTTCTTGGAAGCTGCTGGTTTTGGGACCACAGAAGGATTTTCTGAAGACTCTTTTGGGGTTAAACTCCTCTAGTAGTGTGTTTCATGTCTGGATCTGCAAAAATATGTTTTCCAATAATTAAAAAGTGGGAAGACATTTTTTTTTCTTGTTACATACTGTCTTTTTGCCTTTTTTATAAAGTGAAAGGTACAACCTTATGTACGCAAAAGCTGCACCTAACAAAACCTAACAACCTTGTAACCATATAGCCATTTCTAAGGCAAAATGTACATTCTCAGAATAAAGTACATTGAAATTGAATTTCGGATCTTTATATTTTCCAAAGGGGTCTTTGGGTTTTTTCCTAATACTGGCAATGTTGTTCCAGTCCAGTTCTTAATTCCTCTGTGGAAACAATTATATAACAGCTACAAACATAAACGCACTATTTAGGTGACGGGCTTACTCTGTAATATAAGGGCTTGACTTATTCCATTCAACCTGTTGTAAATAGCTACATACCTAATGAATAGAGAACAACCCTTTTGTTTCTCATTATTGTTTAGATTACAAAGAGACACTATCTATCTATCATTCTGACATGAAACAACCTTTGTAGTGTCAGAGCTACTACTGTGCATTCTCCTTTCAATTTAGGCCTATTTGATGTCTATACTACTTCCAATTATCCATATGCTGTTTCCATCTCTAGGGACAAAAACGGTTCATAAAGAATGAATCAATGCAAATTATAACACTGACTTTGTTATGGAGAATTACACAATACTGCAGTCATCTAATCACTGTTTTTTTTATCTCTTTGAAAGATGTTTAACTGTAGAATGGTGAACTAAAAGAGACTCAATGTAGTCTGTCAGTGTTGATCTGAGGTCACGCCAAGTTATTAACCCCTCTGCTTGAATCACTCTGTCATGGGTAAACAGTCAGGGGACAATAATCGCACTCTGCTTGCCTCCTTCTCACCTCTGACTATTTGACATCTGCTAGGACAAACTTCCAGCTGCCTTTTTTCTCTTAACATCACACAAAGGTATTCTTCTAGAATAGTACACAGTCATGGGATTGTACCGTGGGTTGTTTTTTAACAGAATGTGCATCCACCATTTATCTTTTCCATTATTGTAGCTGCCCATGACATCTCTTACATCCCAATCAAGATTTCTTAAGAAATGTGTTCAGGCAGTGATTTGACATGACAGTTAAAACAATAATTCAACAATACATTGTGTGTTAGTTAATATTTCCAGAATAAGATGAGTGGCTGATGTCATTATGTAACTAAACATAAAAAAACCAAAAACAGAATTGAATTGAAATTGAATTAAGTCATCATTTTCATACTGGGAATACTGGTATTTGTATTAACATCAAATATGTTTATTAGGACGCTTGTCTATTCTTTAAAATAGCTTTTAAAACACAAGATACAAAACATCAGGACACGACTAAAGACTGAAACCATGAATGTTGGCCAACTTTTGTCTGGGTGTGTTGTTTGTTTGTTCCTTTGTCCTTGAACTCCTCTTAGACAATCAGGAGCTTTGTAACCAAACTTGGCTCACAGGTAGCCTACTGAAATTTAAATGACCTTTTTTTTTCAGCATTAATGCACCTGTGACACTTCATAAAAGCATAATTTCAAATTCATGACAATAACTTCTAATTTAGATCCTGAAAAGTGGAATTATATGACGCCATCAGCAGTCACCTGGCATTGAGGTGAAATAACTCAGTTTTAGCATGTAAACAGTATCTACCCTTTAGTATTTATTTATATATTCTATATTTGATCATCAGTTTCCAAATACAACGAGTAGGCATATAAAGAAAAAAAAAACAGATTTTGGAGTGGTACGTTTTGTTGTTGTTTTTGCTTCCTAATTTCCTTCCAGCTGTTTGTCACCTACGTACTGAATCTTACAGTGTGTTGTTGTGTGGCATGTGAGCAACAAGCTAAAACATCAAGTGCAGCAAGGGTAGAGTAGCGGTAGAATTACCATAGACTTCATAATGTCAGTTTTCTGGCTGTCATGTCCTTGTCTTAGTGGCAGAACTGTCATCTCAGCCAAGCAGACGAGCGCCGACTCTGGATACAAACGTCGCTTTGTGTCTTTTTTTTACGACTATACAGATTGACGCAGACACATGCACATATACTAATAATGGTTTTGATTCCTTTTCAGTTAAGAATGTATAGTTTTTTTAGAGAAATAAGAACTTCAGACCAATAAATCCAATAACGGAAGCAAGATAAATGTGTGAGTCACACAACACAACTTTGTATTAGTTGTTTGTTTTTTAAAGAGAACATCAATTTACCATTTTGACCATAAAGCATTGCTCAAGTGATGGATTTTTGACAGCAAAATATGAATGTAAGGGGAAAAAAGAATGGTGGAGAAAAAGGGTGTATTGATAATATTCGAATGTTTTCTTTCTAAGATTTTCCAGAGCCTTATTTCATTTGAATTCATCGAACTAAATCTAACGCTGACAGGAGAGAGCGAGAAAAGAAGCGAGAGAGGGGGGTGGGCGGTGCTGCGATTCTGTCGTGCTAATGCAATGCAGGAGCAATATAACTGATAAACAGAGCCATCTCAATTGTGCTCACTGAAGCAGTGCAATGATAACTGGATCATGACCAGAGGATCTGGCGCCGTTTCAAATGATGCACCCTCATTTGGAGCTACAAAGGCCTGGCCAAAATGCCTCTTTAGCCTTAGAACAGTAGCTCACATCTTTCTTCTTTCCTTCCAATTAATATGTTAATTGATGCACAGACAGTTTAATACTCCTGAAATGCTTTGGAAACACTCATGCACAGTGTTCTTAGGTAAGAATAACACTTGCATTAGAATCAGGCAATCTGTTCTCTGTGTGCCCAGAGAGTCGTTATTATTTCATTGTATTCATTTTTTTGGTTAATACCTGGGTGGTTTGAAACCTCTATGATTTTAATCCATAGATTAGCAAGCTTAGTTCAGGCAGTAAGAGTTAAGTGTGTAACCTGGCTATCACTAAAGCAGTCAGAGTTTCCAGTTTTTACATTTTCTTTGTTCATTATGAACACTATCTATGCTTATTGTATTATCTTTTAAAGAAGTCAAGTGGAAATCCCTTTGTTTTGAAGGTTTTGAAAAGTTATGTCTTGTCATCATAATAGATCATAGACCATTACTATCTGCATATCAATGGCAGTGTTTTCATAGACAGCCTGAAAAAATCATGGAATTTATACATTGCATTTTCCAGCCCTGAAAAAGTAATAAAGGAAAGAACAAATAAACCAGTTTTTATCCAAAAGGAACGGAGATTAATTAGCATATACTTGTGTAACAGAATTTTTGATTTAGTTAAAGTTGTGTGCTTCATTTTTATATTTTGTAATTTCTTTGTGTTCTTTGTAGTAAATGCTCTGGCATTTTTCAAAATGAGAGTGCTAGCTAGCTGCGCTAAAGGAGAATCAGGTTGCTGCTGTGTGAAAATGAGCTCCGTGGATCTAATCACCCACTCTTTCAATATGTTGACCAGCACTGACAAATGCAATGAGCTGCAGTGTTTCCTTCTCATCCACAGCAAACAAAGGACCATTTTGGGTGTTGTATACAGAAGCACAGCTTTCCTGTGGGCGCTACAGGAGCCACCTTTAATAAACCAGCTGTTATTTTGTAGCTGTTATTGTTTTCACTTCACTTAAGTGCGTGCATGTGTATCATGAAGGCAAACATCTAGTGCTACATTAACTACCACAAAGGTAGCTTTGAATAGTTTCACATGGGTTTCTCAGGTGTTTGTATGTCTGCATGTGAATTTTGGTAACGATTTAGCATGAGCATAATGCAAGATGTAGTAACACATCTGTGGAGGTCAAACAGCATCTGGAAGGGTGATGCAGTCTCCATGTCTCTTACTTTTTTGTTAAAATACTGGGGAGAGTTTTCAAATGATATACAAGTGTTTGTCCATCTTAATATTTATCATTGTGATGTAATTTTGCTTACACGATGGTTACAGTTTAGTTGTTCTTACAGTAACAAAAAATAGGTGTTGTGAAGGAATAGGAAGACACGTGTCTTAGCCTTGGCTGTACATTTTGACATTTTTGATTACACTCATTTTCCTTTTCCAGGTCAGGTCATTGCTTTTAAAATTTGTACTTTTATTCAACTGTCAAAAAGTGATAATATCATAGAAAGGAAACTTTTCAAAGTCTGCCTGACAAATCATGGCATATTTCTCAATCAGCACCCTGCAGCTGCTTTTTTCAAACGAGTCTTTGGAACAATCTCTAACAATGGATTGATTCATGAAAAGATGCATTGTGCTGTTGATTGATTAGACAGTTTTGTAGAATAAGGCATTATTTTATTTAATAATTCAGTTACATATTCCACAAAATATGCCACAGGACACAGGACTCCTAATAGTATTTATACTAAAACAGTAACAGTTGTTGGGCCACTTTTCTCTTGATAGAACTCTGAAGGTAAGGACTATTGAAATGTGACCCTCTTCCCCACTAATGTCTGAGCATGATTAGAAAATGTTGCTGTTATAACAACAGTTTTATAACAACTGTTTTTATTGATGTCAGCAGCTCAGAGATCATGTGACCCAGATTGGTTTCCAGTTTTGAAATGAGGACTGTGTGAGAATGGAGAGAACACCTTGTTTGGAATTTTGTGGAGACTGTTTTAACAACACAGTGACATTTATATATGTCATCAGCAATCACAAGCAGCATTGCATTAAAGATGTATGAGAACTCCATTATCTGTAGGAAAAGGTTATGTTTTGCTCTGTTTTTCCTTTTCTGGGATTATCATGCGCTTTCCCAAACATGAGACTGAATTTCAAGACTCATTGTGTGTAACGGTTCACAGCACCTTCAAATATATTTTCAGTTGATAAGTGGAGTTGTGTTGTCCCATTTAGTTATATCAAGCTTTGATTTTGAATGACTGGCAGTGGAATGCCTTTATACTCTTGTGCTATGTAATTTCACATTGAGTCACTGCTTTCTTTGCTAATAACACTAGAACAGTCCAATACAGGGGGGATATGCAGTCATGTGAGATTTTGGTAACAGAATCAGATTTTCACTAATGTCGTCTTGGTTTCTCCTTCTCCATCAGTGAAGTCCTCTTGCGTGTGTTATGCACATACATGTTGTGTTTTTAGATCAAGTCTTCTCTTTACAATTCGTGCCCTCTTGATTTGTATTATTAGGGCAGCAAAGGAATCTGCCTCCATTCATTTCTCCCGAACGTATAAGATGCAAACATTTTGATCTTTTCTAATCAATCTAGGCTTATATCAACTTATAACATTTGCCTGACTAATTAAAATGCCAGTAATTAAAGAAGACTATAAAGGGTTTGTTATTCAAACTCTGGTAATGGATTTCATGAAGTTTTTTGCTATTAAGAGAAATGTACACTGTAATTAAAATTTCAGTCACCAAAGGAAACAGCACATGGCTCCCACAGCCCACACCTTGGCTGGAGGCAGTCATAATTTTGACCGCCTACCTTTGGATTATATTGTTTAATGGGGAGAGTGCTGATGCAATTTGCAAAATTACTTATGTTTTTCTTCTGTTTCTTTTTCTGCATGCACTTTTAGATATGCACTCTGTAATTACACTCAAAGGTAAATGTCTGTTCTAGTCATTTATCTTTTTTCCCCATCAGTCTGTCAAAAACAGAGAGACTAGTAGCTCTGTTATTGTTGACATTTTTATAGAAATGATTCAGTCGTTTTTATATAAAAAGGGTAATTCCTGAAGGCCTGTTTCAAGTATGCACAGTCACTGTATGATGTTTGTTAAGCATCATTATAAACAGACTCTCACGGCATTAAACAAAAATGTTTGCAAAGTAGATTACACAACTTCTTCGGTCTAAATTATTCTCTCTAATAACACGGAGCTGGAAGCAACACAAATACTTTGCCAATTTCCGCCGGGATCGTCTCATTTATTGAAATATGCAGGGATCTCATGATATCTCTGCACATGGGAGATATTGATATCAACTGGAGGCTGTTAAGTTGTTGTGGCAGGAAGCCTTCAGGTTGTTTTTGTGTGTTTTGTTTCTTTGTTTTTTAAGAATTATTACGGGAGATATGAGACCTCTTTAGTGACCTCTACATTTAAAAGTCCCCAAGAATCCAAGACTCATTTCTTGAGTAAAAGTTGGTGGTTCTGCCCTACAGCTCATCGTCTTTGGGTAATCCTGTGTCAGACAAAAAAATACGTTTTGCTCTGTTTTTCCTTTTAAACATTCCCTGTTGTTTTTTGGGGTGGAGGGTGGCTTGATTTGTGAATACACCAAGAAAATAATAGTGTCTGTTTTTGTTGGTTTGCAAAGTATTAAAAAAAACAGATGGTCAGATAGACTCAGAATACAAAATTACATATTTATTAATGCCACCTACTTTTAAATTCAAACTCATGCAAATTGTGATTGCATGGGGAAATGATGGTCCCACTCCCCTCAGATGTTTTGAACAGAGCTAAGGGAAAATCACCAGCACTGAAAGAAAAAGACCATTTTTTTACCTATTTGTTTTTCTGGAGGTTCCATTTGCCCAAACAAAACAGACATTTCTGTTTGTCAGATGGTTAGAAAAAAGGACATCATAAAGCATTTGGAAGCATGTTTTGGTGGTACAGTTTTAAGCACTTCTATTTATTCTTATTATAAATAGGAAAATATGATGAGGTAGTGCAAATGACTAAACACCATTTAGCTTGCTAAGAAATATGTTTTGTAAAAATGTAACAGTTTTTTAAAAAATTTAATTTTTTCTTAAGATGTTATATGTTAGCAGATGTTAACTTTCAGATTGGTGTAATAAAGATTGGGTTTCTATAAAAATTTCATATGAAAGTTTTTTTTGGTTTGTTTTTTCCCCTCCAGGGTTACTTATACAGTCTTAGATGGAAAATATTCTATGGCACGTGTTAGATCACTTTCCTTTGAAGCATAAGCTTTAGAAGACTGGCTGGTTTATAACAAGTGAACAGATTAAATATTGTCAGTTGCATGTTGTAATGCTAGTGGAATCATTTAATAGTCTGCTCAGTGCTGCGAATTGGCCAAAACTGTGACACTATCATCAATCCCACTTGGCTACTTATTGTTTAGATTCTTCGTCTTAATCATTACCTGGATTTTGAGTCGCCTTTTGTTCCTCTTTTGTATTCAGCTGATCTTCCTGGCCAAGTCTCAAGTAAAAAAAAAGAAAAAAAAGAAGAAAAAATAGAACCTGCCTTAATGTATCAGACTAAAACTTCAACAGAAGTTGAAGGCCCTGAATAGTATCCCTGCTGATTTGAAGCAGCTATTCCTTTTTTAGTGTGTAAGAGGTCCCACATGAGCGATGTATATTGGGTTAGTTTTGAAAGTGATGCTTCCATCAGATGGGAATCAGTCATCTGGTTCAGTGCTGACACTGACAGAATGCCTGATTTAGTGTCACTTTGTAACCAAGTGTGTGGAACGCTGCAGTATTTAATAAAGCATTTTAAACCTCAAATGATCCAAAACCACATATTATATGAACACCTGCATTTTACATGGCGCGAGATAAAATGATCACTTTTCACATTTAAAAAAATATCTATATTGTTAGACCTATCACGGAAGCTATAGTTGTTTTTTATGTTGCATATGAAGTGTTTCTAACAAATATTTACACTTAAATGTGGTGTGCCTTAATGCATGTTCTTTAATCCCCTGAGCATAACTAACATCTCATCTCCACTAGTCTGTGCTGTCGAAAGGGATAAAGCATAACCAGGGTTCCAGCTGTCTGTCCCTCTTTGATATAATAATCAGGGCGCATGATTTGGTGTTTAAGCCAGGGAATAAACACATTAATAAACATTGTGCCATAATAACAAATCCAAAGGTGCTTATTGCTTTGAGTCAGTCTCAAATTAAAATCCCTTTTTTGTCAGTGTTTTGCATCCATTATTTTGAATTTCTGACCTTTTTTCCTACCGACAGCCAGCCACTCTCCTGATTTGTGCTCTGAAATTATGCATTATAAAAACAGATTAAGCTCTGTGTTTTTGATTTGCATTGCATATATAATAGATTAGCAAATCTGAATAATGTCTTTATGGTCTCTCATGAGCCATCTGATCAGACTGGCCATTCAAGCAGACCCCTTTCTTTGCAAAGTTAGTCCAGTCCAAATTGGTATTTTATGCTAAGTATAAGCTTGTTTAGCACAGTCCTTGTAACTTCAATGGCTTTTACACAACCCAGAATAACTGGCTTATGGAAATCATGCCGTCACATTTACAAAAGATTGTGAATGAATTAGCAATTTATTATTACAGACACAAACAAGGGAATGTTTTAATGAAATATTACACCAAATGAAGACCCACACACTGATGAAGTACAGAATGTGAACATACTTTATAGCTTTGTGACCATGTCAGCTATGACTCACAGTCAAGGTCTGCACCACATATCATAAGAGCTACTGTATTTCTTCAGCCTCCTTTCTTAATTCTTCTTAAAAAGGAAGCACTGTAAATTTGCCACATTTTGAGTCAGCACAATAGCAAAGCTATGAAACAAAAATGTGCACACTGCTTGTCATATTGTAGCCTTTTTGCACAATCACCAAGATGCCTAAAGATTCATCTTCTATCACGTCTGTAACATTATTGCAAAAAGGTGGGGGAAATTACATAAACGGATAATGAACTTGTCTTAATTGTAGGCAGTGAAATATATACCATAAAGCATACTACGAGTTGTTTTAAAACAATGCACTGTTAGTCTTAGTGACTGCCTGTCCAAGAATATACCGTAGTGTTTTAAAACATTTCTGATAAACCGATTATTTACATAGGTCATCCATCCATCCATCCATCCATCCATCCATCCATCCATCCATCCATCCGTCCATCCATTCGCTTCCACTTGTCCTTTTGAGGGTCGCGTGGGGCGCTGGAGCCTATATCCCAGCTGTCATAGGGCGAGAGGCAGGGTACACCCTGGACAGGTCGCCAGTCTGTCGCAGGGCTAACACGCAGAGACAGACAAGCATTCATGCTCACATTCACTCCCACATTCACACCTATGGACAATTTGGATTAATCAATTAACCTAACCCCATAAATACGGGGATAGGTTAATTGCATAGGTCAGTTTTAGTTTAATGTTATTCACATGGACAGTTGTATACTGGGCTTGCCTGTCTGTATATACAACTGTGTCCAGTTGAGACTTACATATAAAATATAATACAATAGAAACTCTCACAGAGGTGTCCAGGCTGCACTATTCTGGACATGTCTGATCAGGTTTTTTGGTTCTTTCTTCACTGACCTTGTTTGGTGCAGTTCACTTCTAAAACTCACCTTCGGGGATCATTCTGAAAAACATCATATGTAAAAGTAATCACAACAACAACAGCAACTTATTGTGATAGCTAATAGGGTGAAAAAAAGAGAAATGTGCCTAAAACACTACAGGTAACCTGACATTAAAAACATCCTATAAACGTGTAATGGATCTAACAAAAAGATCCTTTTCATGTGAAATTTACTGAACGAACAGTTGTTTCTATGCACAACTGAATTCAGTATCCATGCCTCACCCATTTGGCTACTCTCATCTCTCTGATGAGAATAAGCATCTATGCAATGAGTCTATCCATCCATCTATTCATATATCCATCCTCTACCCATTTTCTTCCACTTACCCAATTCAGGGTCGCCAAGGGCTGGAGCCTCTCCCATTTTTCTTTTGCTGTTGAGTTACAGAATATTTGTATTGGCAGCTGTCCTTTGCAGTCATGGAATTATTATTTTTCAAGGAACTGCAATGCAAATAAGAATGTTTAGAATAGATAGAAATCACTTTATTCTGATACTGTGACGACCTTGTTGTCCAATCTATAATTAAACCTAAACTTAAAAGCCAAGTGCTTTGCAAATGACTTGAGGGTGAAGCTGACTTTTTGTTGCACTTTAAGTGGGCATTTATTACTACATGTCTGTGTTTTCACAGTCTTCAAAACAGATTTTCATAAAAGACTTAAGGCACACTTTCCCCTAAAAGGCTCAGAGATAAAGAAAGCCATCATGCGTATTGCATGAGAGGCACTTCTTGTTTAATTAGGGGACTTTGCTTTATTTATTTAGTAGGTGTTCAAGGGCGAATTTTTCACAGTAGAGAATTTCCTGTGGAAGTGATTTGTAATTAAAAAATATGTATGATACCTCTTAGTGTAAAATTATTAAGATAAGTTGTGGTGCTAGAAGTTTGGCCTTCTCTCCTCCAAATGTGTGCTTGGGAGATCTGTGACAGTGAGGATAGAGGTAGAGCTTAAAGTTTTTACTGCACCTCATCTGCTTTACTCTTCAGGACATTTCAATTGTCAAACTGTCTTGAAGTACTTTCTTTTCCTTCTAGGGGCTTGCTTGCCTTTTGCTCACCTTAAAATAAGATAAGCTTTAAAAAGGTTAAACTGATGAATGCCAGCATCAAAATGTAAGTAAGGTGAGAAGCTCAGTGTATCTGATAAAGGTTGACTTCACTCCAGCTGTCTTTTTTAGTAATATTAAAATTCTATGTGCTGAAGCCTGTCTAAAATGAATAAATAAAGAAAAGAATATTACTTGGTAGGCTGCAAAATTTTGGTGTTTTTTGTTTGTTTGTTTTAGATGGGTAGACATGTTGAAAACCTCCATCAAAAGAACTATCCTGTTTAGATGTTAGAAGCAACATTTTGAATGAAACTGGTCCAGCATTTTCACCATGGAACGGCAATGTTCAAACCTAAAAGGCACAGATTTGATTTGTTTTTATTTTCAGTTCAAGTAATTAAGTAACATACTGTTAGCTAATTTTGTGAAGCAGAACATACATGCTTTTTTGTAACTTTTAATCTTTGAAGTTGTTTTTATAAAAAGAATAGCAGAATAGCCACAACTTTGAATGAGGGTTCATGTTCCGGTTGACTACATACAACAGGAACAAGAATGTATTAAATGCCTATGTTTCCAGATGTTGCAAGGGTCATAACTGATGAGCAGATGTGTACTTTAGTGTGAAATATTGGAACATCTATATATATATATATATATATATATATATATATATATATATATATATATATATATATACACACATATATACACAAAAAAAGTAGACACAGTAGGCACACCTATGTTATGAATTTCCAAATACTTCAATGCTTCGTTGCCTCATCCTATAGTTATCACATTCACAAAGTTGGGTGTCCGTCTGATGTAGTGACAGCAATACCCCCATCACCCTTTTATGGCTAAGGGTTAAAAAAAAGAAGAAAAAGGGGGATTTTAATTCTCAGTTCACCAACATATAAAGCGCAAAGTTAATCAAACGTTTGCGTCACTAAATAGGCTTATAATCAGTTTGATCATTTCAGAGTACCAATAACTTTGATCAAAAGGAACAGATGTTGAACTGCATACTATCTGCAGTCACAGGCTGGGTGCTGCAGGTCTGCAGGCCTCATGCTGTAGCAACCTTTCAGTCTTTACAGAGTCAGAGCAGGTTCTGATGGGCGGAGCCCTGTAAATCTGAGCTTGTGAGGCAAACAAGTTGGCAGAAAAAAAAGATGATGTTTTTACTAGATTTGTTGTAACTGATTCTTTAAATTTTTAAAAATCAAATATATGGAACAACCTTATCCACAAATTCAGCAATGTTAAAGTGAAACTGATAAATTAAGACACTGTTAATTAACCCAAATTAACAAAACTTGGATAGGATATATTCAGAGCACAAAGCGTGACATTTTTGAAGACAATCAAAACAAGCAAAAAATAATTACGGGTCATGATGTAAGAAACAGACACCGCATTAATCACTTCATAGATTTTTGGACATTTTGTTTTCATGGGCAAATAAAAAAGGCAAATATGCTTTGTCCACTATGCACACGGATTCAAGGTGGAAACACAATGAGATGCCACCAAAGCTTCCCACAGGTGTGTGTGTACCTGTGTCATTATGATGTTTTGTTTTTGTCATGCTCCCATCTTCTCTGATCTTCTCAGTTCTTAGATCAGGTCTTGCAATTAAAACAGAGTGTCATTGTTCACCCTTATAACTGTGGGAGTTCTGGAGTCCTCCCAGATCCTGTCATTTTTCACATTAACACTTAGATGGCAAACTGAGAAGAAAGAAATTCTCGCAGATTCTCATGGGGATGGCTCATGTGCGTTTTGTCACTTTTATATTTAACACTTGGGTCTCTCTATTATGTTGTTGTGGTAGAATGGCAGTTTGTGAAGCTGTTTTAGTTTTTAATATTTCCTGGTTCCAGTGTCTAATTCAGACCTATGCATGCTTCAGTTATTTAAAATTTCATATATTAAATACATTTTACTAAATGTCACACAAACAGATTACCGGCAGTGAGATAAGTGGGGCTTTTTGTCTCGTGCTAATTGTTTTCATTCTGTGGCACGTGAAGAAGAGACTTTTAATTGCCTAAATAATACAGCAGAGATGCCACGACTTGACTTTAAAGACCAAATTAGAATTTCTGATGAGCCTTGTTAACTATTGCAACAATAACTTTAAAGACCCTTTTCAGGCCTTTAATGTCACTGGCCATTCAACAGTAAAACATGCTTTTTGGTATGAGGATGAAGGCTTTAATATGTCTTCATGTGTCTTTTTAATGTTTATTGCCCTTTATTTTACACAGTACAGTACTAAGTGGTATATGTGTGACCAAAGGTATTCAAGGCAAAGGTGTTCATCTGAGACCGGTATGTGTTCTTGTAAGAACTCATTAATCAACAATGTCCGGTCTAGACAGTGTCGCAAGTCTTGTTTATTCTTAATCTAACAGCCATTATTTTATATTTCAGGATAAACTGTCATTTCACGTCCGTATGGGAAAGTATAATTTTGACATATAATGGGATTTTGCTGTTTTTTCTGTCTGTCTCATTTTAAATCCCAGATTGAAATTACTTTCAGCCGGTTGGTTCATATCCAGCTAGAGTCACAGACAGGTGTAGACAGGTGCTTTTGCTGCTTCTATTAGTTCTGCCTAATAACAAAAGATGCTGCAAACAACACTGAATGGCATTTCATTAACAAGTGGATTTTCACAGAAGGACAAGAGGCAACATCAGGAGCAAATTATACAGTATGTATGTGGAGGTGGGGGGTATTTCATGTCAGCATACCCTGTCATTGGTGATGATTATTAATAGGAATTTAGGTTCAACAAACTGAATCGGAGCATCACGAGTGACTAATGAGAGAACTTGATGATAATAATAATAATAATCATAATAACAAATAAAAATAATTATGTTTGTCATTCTTAAAATAATCTTAGTACCAATTCTGCCATGCGGTTTAAGGAATAGGCCTACAAATTACTTGATAACTGTTACTTCTAGTAGATTAGAGAAAATGTAATATCTTGATGGATTATGTCATCATTTTGCATTTTATTAAGCAAGAAACTTTTGAGCATTTCTTACATTGTGTGTTCAGTGATTCAACAATTTCTTGATTCCAGAAATCCCATCTTTACTATAACTCCATGTTTCATTCTTAATGAAACACAAAGGGCTCAGTTACTGTCCCCAGTCTGAGTAATACATCATAGTAACTGGGGAGTGAAGGAAGAGTAATGGTTATGCCTGTTGCTGCCACAAATCTGAGGATTCATCAGTACAAGCCAAGATGAATACTTTGGCCCACCTGACTTCAAATTTCTTTGAGATGGGAATACTTTTATCCACTGGCCCCTTTTATGATAGTTGCTGTTTTGTGTTTTTAACTCGTGCCTGCAGTCCGAGTATAAATTAACGGCAGCGGTGAGCTGATGTGCATGACATGGATTCGGATTAGGTGTTCATACCCCGTGGTAATCTTTTGTCTGGGCGGGGGTTATTTAGCTTTGCACTGGGGGATTAAAGTTTTTCATGTGTTTTAGCATGTGTAAGGGTACTTACTGATTGTGCTTACACATTCGACAAGTCAATTTTAAAGGCGTCTTGAACAGTCAGGATCCATAATCTATTTTGTATTATGTTCTTTTAAATACCTTTTCATCGGACTTGTGTTCTGTTATCCATAGGGATGGGTATCGTTTAGGTTTTATCCAATACCGGTGCCAAACTGGTACTTTTGAAACGGTAACTATGGCGGTGTTTACTAGTTCATCTTACATGCATTAATTTAATAACGTGGTTAGCCTACTCAACGTAAATTACACACAAACAACATTAAGCTATTCACACAGAGAAGAACGGCTGCTGCTGCATCATCATCCGTCATCATTTCTGCTACACTGGCAGGACTAGGGGCCGGGACTCTCCTCTTCGGGTTTTTGTGGGATGTTGCTAACTCCTGGTCCGATAACAGGCACCACACCCGCAGTAGATGTGATCCGTGTGAGGTCTCGCAGCAAGCTATCAAGTACGGTGCATTTCTCGGCTTTAAAAAACCCCGCTATGCGTCGCCAGGTGTTTCATCAGATTCGGGGTGTTACCTCCTTTGCACAGTATCACCTTCAAGCACTTGTTGCAGGCTGCTGAGTTTGCATCTTTTGCTGTGAAGTACAGCCAGACTTAGACCGCTGCGCCTTGGGCATTTTTAATCTGAATCTGTAGCTCTGCTCTAAAAGAACTTACGTACCTGGGCCCTGGAAAGGTAAAATGATTGGCTAGAATCCAAAGTGTCTGACATCTCAGGGGGAAAAAAGCACTGAAATAAAGCACTGAAATGTGCGCTGCTTTTCGGTCTGGTTACTACCGTTTATGTCAGAACTGGTGCCATAATGGCACCGGATACCGGTACCCATCCCTAGTTATCTATGGTTTTATTATGAAAGTTTGAGTAAAATTGAAGTCTTTATGAAATTAAAGACAAATTAGAAAACAGATGCTAGTTGAATTAAACTGTAGTTAAGAAGATCAGGTAAACCAAATATTATTTTTGTCCAAGCCTAAATGTTATATTGACACAGCTTTTGCCTTGTTATGGTGACACATTTTCCAGAAATCCCATTTACATGTTTATTTGTTGAAAATCAAAACATCTGTCAGCCTTATTTTGCCCTCTCCTTGGCTTCACTCTTGTGTTCATTGCAATTAAGACAAGAGCACTCAGGCATATAGATGTAGGGGGACTAAATATTTAATTACAGAGATGGTGCACATATACAATTTTGATGCTGATGAGTTTATTTAGTAGAGAAATCTTTTTATTTTTGAGAGTCTCCCATTTAGATTGCAATTACCAACGACAAGACATGGCAAGCAAAAAAGCCCTACAAACAATATAATCAAAACAAATCATAGAGGCTTGTCTCCCATTTGCATCTATTAAATATATTTAAATGTGAAAACAAATATATTTTAAAGACATACATTTTATTTTAGGCAATGCTTTCTCATGGTAGGATTACTGGATGTCACCATCATCTCTCTCTCCACATCCAGTGAAGTCGTCATCATCATCATGTGATGGACTCAATAAAGAAACTCATGATATCTCAAAGATGTTTTTTTCTAGCACAAATAAAAGTAGGAGAAAGTCATTTTGACATACAAAAAGAAGCAGCAGTACTTGTGAAGCACAGAAAAGTCAAATTGGGGCTTTGTTTTTATGTAGCATCACTAAATGTTGTGTTTTTTATTTCTTTGTTTGTGTGTGGGGTTTTTTTCCTTTGTTTTCAACCATGAAGGAGGGATTGCAGTGCTTTACTGTTTTACCTGCTGTGACACCAGGATTTGCTCATGGACAGCAATCAATGTGGAGTGTTCCAGAGCTGAAAACCCTGCAGATAAACACAATAAGACAGGCTGATGCACACTGATGGGATTACTCTGTTGTCACCATGGTGAACATGGCCTTGTTATATGTGACCTTCTCTTGGGCCAGAACAAAGTCCTTCAGAGATTTTAAGACAATGCTGTTTGCTACTTAGTTTTTTTAAGGATGTCACTCTATTTTAAAGAATTTGCCTATTAGCCAAGACATCACCCAGATGGAATCATATTCTTTTGTCAGGTAGCACGTGCGGTGTTTGTACTGCTGCCCTCCTTGTGTGGATGATTTCTGAAACAAAGCTACCCTTGTGTGCGCCAGTATCTAGTCAGGTTGTGCACTGAAACAGAATTTTGTTGCTGTTGTAGAGGCAATCATGTCAAGATTAATAATTACAAGCCAGAAGAAAATATATTTTGAATTACAAGACCACTCACTCAACATTATTATTACTTTTTTTTAAATCCGTAATCATGTCTGACTATTCTGCCCTATTTACATTGTTATACATATCTTTTCTGCTATTTGTAAATGTTTACCAATCTATGAATTACAAGCCTAAATAGCTTAATTACTACTAAATTATTACTAATTATGATTTTGAAACCTAAACGTACATGTTTACGCTATCACTAAAAGAGAGAAGCATGTGGCTTTTAATATTTTGCTACAGGTCAAACACATTAACTCTTGCATTATATCAGTAATAGGGAGTTTTAAGTGTAAATTTAGATGAACTTAAAAGGCAAAGCAATATTTTACCACAAACGAGTAAAGACTAAAAATGCTGTTCAAAGCGACTGCGTGTAGCCTTTTGTGTCGATCATGGTCCTCTGGATGTAGCATTCAAACATGCGGAAAGAGTCCCCTCTTTCTGCCATCTGTTGTGGCTGTTTCACCCTCAGTCAATGGTCTGAAATGTGAAAGGCGTGGCACATAGACAATAGTTATTAAAACGTAAGCCCTCAGGTGACAATTCAAATGTACATGTAACGTCCGGACGTGTAAACGTTACATTTGATTTACTTGAAAAACAGTTATTTAGAAGCAGTTTGAGAATAGATATAGAGACATAAATACACTACAATTAAAATATATTATGGTAATCATGAAGATGAGTATGATAAGAATAGTTATTTATTGGTTGATCGTTGTTGGGCTTTTGCGTTTTGAGCTGCATAATTTCAGCCTTTTTGAAACTCTGCATTCAGCTTCTCAAGTCATAATTATTAAACACACCAGAGATGGTCAAAAGAGTGTATCGAAGGACACTTGCAGTGAAAAATATTCACTTTTCAGTTTCTAATTGATTGCTTTATTTCTTTATTATGATTTTTATCACAAAGTTATCTGAAATAATTGTCATACAGATTTGTCTCTATAAACTGTGAGTCCTGCGCTCTCATCTTGGCATTGTTTACATGTAAAATGATCACTAACAGATGGAATTTAAAAAAACAACAGATTTTTTTGTCTTATTTATTTATATTCCCATCACACTGCCTTACAAAAATTGTCATTCAGATTTGTCTTTAACAGATGTAAATAATGTGTTCACATTTTGGCATTATTTACAGGTAAATTGATCAGAAATAGTTCAAGTTAAAAACAGACTTTTTGCTTTCCTATCATACCTATCAAGACCGCTTTGAATGTGCAAATAACCCATCCATCCTTTAATGCTCTAATGTTCACTGAATGTTGTTGATCCAGTAAAAGCTCTTTCTACAGTAGCTGGACAACAATACTGTAACATAACTAAATGTGCAAAAAGTGTTGTGAATATTTTCTGGATGGACTCTTAAGGAAACTGCAAACAGTTTTATAGCAAAAGTAAATCTTGCATCTGGTATGAAACCATACAGATTATTAATCTGCAAAAATAGCAGTATAAATGTAATCTACGTCAGTCTGTCAGTTTACGTCAACCTACATCACTCAGACAGATTAGCAGTTTTTCACACTTTCTTGCAAAAATTGTATGAACAGCCATTCATACCACTTCACACAGGTGTGAAAACAACTGAGCTTTAACTATTTGTGTTGGTTTTGCTGTATCATGGGGTCACTGAATGTGCGGGGTTGGTAAATACTAACCTGTTTCCCATTGCAGTGCTGTATTTCCACATGACCACATGACCACATGACGTTACTTTTCATTTGAACTGTACCATTTGAAAAGGTTAAATTATTTTATTTAAATTTAGTTCAAAATTTTTGCAAATTATTTTCAACGGTTTAGAAGAGGTCCATTTAAGCGTATCAAATGAAAGCATTAAAAAAAAGATGTAATGCTCTGACATGCTTGGCATTTCAGGTTTACACAAATGTTCCTTTCAAATAAATGTTTGTCGTTAGTATTTTGAAATGTTTAAAATTTTAATCATTTCTGCTTTATCAGTCTTTTTCTGGTCAACATAATTCATTTTCTAATACATTTTCTTTTCCTTCTCCCCATTCTCAAAATAAGACAAATGAAAAGGTTGAGGAAGCAACGTTCAAAAACATTTCTGCATTAGGAACGCAATACAACTGCTTGCATAAATAATAGTTATAATAATAATAATAAGTGATTCACAACTGTAACATAAATAACCAGGTAAACCAGCAAAATGTTCCAAATATATAACAGATTACACTTGAACAGTTATTCGTTTCTTTTGTGCGTGCTGGCCTGTACTGTGGGCACTTGCTCTGGATCAGTACTTTATAAAACCTGAGTTCAAAGAAACGGAACTAGCAAACTGAAAGCAATTTATTAAGTAAAATGGTTATTATTCAAACATCAGAGAACAACGAAAAATGAATTCCTCAAAATTGCAGGTCTTTCTTTCTCTTTTCTTTCTTTCTTCCTTTCTTTCACTCTGCACTGGGGTCAAACAGAAGATTGTATCAGTAGCAGGAAGGCACAGAGGATTTGGACACTGTTTGATTCAGGAGACTGCTAGGATCAATTTAAACCTGGCTGGCTCACTGCTTGGGTAGCTTCTGTGGCTGCCAGTTCAGGGCTCTGACCTGGATTACAATGCTCAATCAATGGGACTCGGGAATTTTACCCAAAGTAAGCAAGAGATAGAAACTCGGTCTTCCAGCATAAATACGGACGCTTACTTGGATTCACATCTGACTTACTTGACTTTCTTTTTATTTCCATGTTTTAAATTTAAAATATTTACTGCTACATGTGCATTTGTAGAATGTCCTTTTAAACTGTGATGTAAACATTTAACACTATGCACGATTGCAGAAGAATCCTAAATTGTTCTTTTATAATTGGGACTTAGACTGCATGGTTTCTATCTGTCTGTCTGTGTCATGTTCAGCCATACTGAAAGTAAGTGTCTTTTAAAATAGCATGGATTAGAGTAGACTGACTGAGCTGTTCTGAAATCCATACAGCTGAAGAAAATGACAGTAATGTTGTTTGTTTGGCTTTGATAGTCAACCTGGTGATTGATTTTATGTTAGTTCTGCAGTTCATTGAATTTAAAAGCTACACTCAACAGCGCAAAACACAGTGATTTTTACAATTAGGGCTGTAAAACTTTCAGATGCCCCTGCTTTTCTGGGTGTACCGTTAGGGCGGGACTCATCACAAGCGAAATGGAAGATGGAGCTGTCTAACGCGTGCTTATTGTTGTGAAAGAGTCTATATAAAACCTAACCAAGCAATGTTTCTGCCTAATACAACCCAAATATTGACTGAAAACAAAAATAATGAAACAAATAATGAAAGTCTTAAAGTGCTACAACACAAAATCTTAAAAAGACAACACAAAAAAAAAGATGAATAAATAAAATGTATAGTTAGGATGCTATGCAGGAGACAACCTTCAGTCTTTTGGGGCATTCTTGCCATAACTACCAACTCAGATTAGACCGTAGAAGTATATAATGTTCAAATCTACATTTGGGTATGGTGTTAGTGCTACCAGGTGACACTTGAAGTAAATTTACAGGGAAGTGAAATGAAAACCTGTTTAACATATTGGAATCAGAGGATGATCATCAAACAGTATCATTTGCAAAAAGTAAACAAAGAAAAAAACAAAAAGCATACCTGTGTGTGCTTGCTTTTAAAATAACGAATTTAAATCCTGCATAAAAACCTCGTCTCGATCAGAAGTATCAGTTGTATGTTGTTGTGAAACTAGACACCGCATCATGTACCACATGTTAACATGCAGAGAGTCAAAAGTGTATGACTGCATTTGTGTGTGCTGTATTATCCACTGTTGACACACTATCACTGGTAACCCTGCTACTCACACACTGGGTCTCTGAATAAGATCAGAGAGTTCAGGTAGTGTTGAGTGCCTGTGGATGGATGGGTGCTTTGAGGCAGACAGCCGTGCTTTATGGCTCCTTGGTTTTGGAGTGGCAGTGTCAGAGTGAAGTGTGTCGACACAACAGCGATCAGTCAGAGCTGCTGATGCAGTCCTGGACAGCAGACCCGCTTGCTTCTTTTGCACATGTATGTGCACAACAAACACAATAAACACCTCTTTGTCAATCCCCAACTAACAGCAGGTACCTGAAGTTACATGAGAATAATGCACCCGTGGATCCTGAATTGTTTCGTGTGTATGTGTAGTATTTGTGCTCAGAGTGTTGCAGGTGGTTTCTCATACTGTTAAACTTTCCCATCACATATCCATTTTCTTTAAATAGGACAGAGGAAAGAGAAAGTAACACAAGGAGAGAGAGGTTCAAGGACAGAAAGGGGAAATGTGATTGATCTAAAGGGAGATGTGTCTGGCCAGGCTCTCAGCTATACCCCCCTCCACCAGCCCCGTTGCAGCCCATAGATCCAGCCGTCCTACCTAAGTCAGGGTGATGGAGGAGCTTGTCTGCTTCTGTGCTGCAATGAGAAAAGAGATGGGGAGAGCACGGTTGTACAAGCAGTTCTGGACAAGTCTGAAAGTTGGCCGACATAGACGGTAGCCGGGGTTTTATGGCCGAGTCTAAAAATGTAATTTTTTAACTTCATATTAGGACATTTTTCATAAGTTTGTGCTGTAAATGCAACTCTATCTGAAGTTAAGAATTTAATAGATTTTATAAGAAATTAATAGATCTCTGTAAAAGATATTGTTTTTGGTACTACATCAAATATGTAATTCTTTAAAAGATTTTGTGACACCAAACCTTCACTGAATCCACATGCACATGTCTGAAATCAAGTTCTAAGTATCTTACTATATATTACATGTACTGTACATAGGCTATGAATTTATGTTACAATTTTTCCTAACAACAGTAAGACTTCACATAAAAATATTACATTTCAGGGTTGCATATGCACTGAGATGACTGTCCACCATTTATTTATTGATCTGTTTGTGGCTTTACTCATATTTTAGATATGGTCCACATACAAGCCACACATGCTAACAAAATCATTTCGTGCTAGAGGAGTGACAAATGTGCCTACTGCACCAGTGACAGGCAGGGAAGGTGTGTGTTTTTCAGCTCATTTAGTTCCCTTCTAAAAATGAATATGTGCATTTTGCTGTTGTGTTGTCCAGGACACCCCAAACACACACACACACACACACAGCCCAAGTGACTTTGTGAGTGCAGTGCTTTAGTGTTTAGTGATTAGCTGGAGAAGGTGTTCTGAGATTTAATGGCTGCCAGCTGAAACAAAAGGGACAGAAGGGTTGACCAAAATAAATCACTTTGCTGGCAGGGAAGCAATATTTGGGATGCAAGGGACATGAATGAATGAGTTAAATTTTCTCATTTGAGAAAATAAACAAGGGCCATTGCTGGTGGACGATAGCTGCTAGAGGAAGTTCAAGTTCAAGTTCAACTTTATTGTCACTTCAACCATATACAGTTTAAAAATACACAGTGAGGCGAAACAACGTTCCTCCAGGAACCAAGGTGCTACAAGACAAGTTAGTGCAAAAAAAAAAAAAAATATATAATATATCTAGTAATAATATTGTGCAAAAGAGCATTTACAGGTTGGTGTGTGCGATGGTTTGGTGGTGTAGGTCAGTGTGTTTGCGCTTGTGTTGGTTAGTCAGTCCAGTCTCAATGTTTTGAGGTATTTGAGTTAAGCTGAGTGATAATGTTAGTGTATGTGTGTGTGTGCGTGTTTATCAGTCAGTCCCTTTTTGCTGAGGAGACGGATGGCTTGTGGAAAAAAGCTGTTGCACAGTCTGGATGTGCGTGCCCGAATGCTTCGGTACCTTTTTCCAGATGGCAGGAGTGTAAAGAGTGTGTGAGAGGGGTGTGTCCGATCAGCCACAATGCTGGTGGCTTTGCGAATGCAGCGTGTGGTGTAGATGTCCTCAATAGAGGGTAGAGAGACCCCGATGATCTTCTCTGCTGTTCCCACTATCCGCTGTAGGGTCTTGCGGTCTGATATGGCACAGCTCCCAAACCAGACAGTGATGCAGCCGCTCAGGATGCTCTCAATAGTTCCTCTATAGAAGGTGGTCAGGATCGGTGGTGGAAGCCGGGCCTTTCTCAGTCTTCTCAGAAAGAAGAGACGCTGTTGGGCTTTCTTGTGCAGGGAGCTGGTGTTGAGGGACCAGCCGAGGTCCTTCTCCAGGTGTACGCCCAGGAATTTGGTGCTGTCAACGATCTCCACAGAGGAGAGAAGGGCACCTCCTTATTGGAGTGAAGACGGGGTTTGGTCTGGTGCTGGATCTACTCCAGTATGCCTTCTGGCCCTCCCCGAGGGAAGAGCATACTCTGAAAGCTCCTGGCCAGCCTGTGGACAACCTTGGCATCACTAATGAGCCTAGTGGGCCTGAACCTCTGCAGAAGACTGTAACCCAGGCAACAGGCTAGCCACCACATGCTCCCTGAGATTGTTTACAAATGACAAGTAGCTGAGGTGGGAGTCTGCTCAGATGTGTTAGCCTCAGCTAACCTGGCAGGGCCTATATAACATGCAAGTGCTGCAATTATTTGTCACCCCTTCATACTTTAAACTTTTTTTTATTTTTTCTAAGCAAAGCATTCATAAATCATGCCCACTGAAGTTCAAGACCTTGTGTTTCTTCCATTGCTCCCCTTCCCGTCTTATATCCTAAAACGATTCATTATTACAAGACTGCAAGTCCTTGAGTAATCAAATTTGATATTTTTTTTGTTTGTATTCATCTACTGCAAGGTCTGCAGAGGACACAAATTCAAAAATGTTTTTTTTTCTTTTTCTTTTTTTTCTTTTTTTTTTGCTGTGCGTGCTAAAGTTTGACAGATAAAAAAATAATCTACTTGATGAGAGCAACAAATAACCATTTATTATACTTTACCTGAGCACGGTATTACTCCACAGTTGTCAGCTTTGCTTCGTACAGCTCTAAGCTAACAACTGTGTGTTGTTCCTGGATTACTGAGTATTGCTGTTTCTAGCTATTTCAGCTTGTCATAGTTATGTACATTGTTTTAATATTTCAACATATAAACATTGAAATGTGCTACTGGGAGAACTGGTGTGGCAGGCTTCTTAAAGTGGCAGTACAGACTGGCATCCATCTTGATGTGTTTCTGGATTGAAAAGAAGGACCCGGGTACATATTCAGTTACTGCTCTAAAATTGTGAATTTCCCTCTGGAAGAGAAGGCTTGTTGTTTTTCATGTCATTGCTGCCACATGTTAGCTTGGCAGCTAATTGCCACTTGAGATCACATTAACAAATATAAACACATGCACACTAATTAGCTCTCTTCTTCATTAATGAAAAAGAGAAAAAAGTTACAGTGACTATAAGGGAAAAATAAAAAACTATATTAAGTGAACTACAGAAAAAAATAAAGAAAAAAACAAAAATAAATATGTTTCTGTTTATATGTTTATATTTCTGTTTACCTGATAAGCAAATCCTGATATTCTATCAAAGTGCAATGCATTTGGTTAATTAGTAATAGAGAACATGTCAGTGACAGATACAAAATACTTATTTTGTATATTTTAAAGAAGTTTGTGTTTTTGGGGGACAATGATGGACTGGTGAGGTACATTTTGAGCCCTGCTTGTCATGGCTTTTACAAATTTGATCCCACGGCATTAAAAACAAAAACAGGTAGAATGAATAACACTGATAATCTTGTTACAATGCAATGTTCTGGTGGGAAACCTTAGACCTGGCATTTAGCAAGTAGCCACTCCTCCATGGCAACTGATAGCTGTGGCCTGCCACAGTAGGAAAATGGCCTTATAAGCAGCAAAAGCTGCTCAGAAAAGACTGGTGAAACATCGCAAATTGTCAAAGGTATTGACCTGGTCTTCATACTCTCCTGATTCTGTTCAGATGCTCATATCCACCCATATCTCGCAACACACAGGACCTAAAGTCTCAGCAGTAGAAGTAAGCAACAATATGTCAGAATGTAAAGGAGTCTTGACCAGCAGTCAATCAGCATGTGTTGCAGATAAGATGTGCCCTGTCTTGCTAAGAGAACCATACCACATGATGAAAAACAACAGCCCCTTAGTCATGTTTGAGCATGACTGTGGAGTATGGTGTGAAATTGGTGTGCACTCAACTGTTTAAGGGTGGGATGAACTCTGTACAGCAGTGCAAAAGTTTATATACCTTTTCAAGTCTGGACTGATTTATTATTTCAGTACTAAAAGACATCCAAAAAAGTTAGGGTGCCATGCAAAATGAAAATAAATCTAGAATGCATAATAAACTGAAGAAGTGCCATTTTAAGAAAGAAAAAGGTCATTTTGAATTTGATGGCAGCACAACTCTGAAAAATTGGGACAGGGCCATGTTTACCACTCTATAGCATCCCCTCTTATTTTAACAACCGTCTGTGAACGTGGAAAGGGAACCATCTGGGAACAAGCTGCTGGACTTTCTGCAGAGGAATGCTGCAGTCGTGGGTTTTCTGCCATATTTTACGTTCCATGAAGCACCAAATGTTTTCAGTTGGTGAACGGTCTGGACTGCAGGCAGGCCAGTTCAGCACCTGGGCTCTTCTACTACGAAGCCATTCTGTGATAACAGATGCAGCATCCATAGGCACTCGTACACCCCCATATCATCAGCGATGCAGGCTCTTGAACTGATTACTGATAACAAGCCTTACGGTCCCTCTCCTCTTTAGTCTGGAGGATGCAGTGTGCATGTTTTCCATAAAAGAATTTAAAATTTTAATTTGTCTGACCGCAGAACAGTTTTTCTGCTTTGCCTCAGTCCATTTTAAATAAGCTTTGACCCAGAGAAGAAAGCGCTGTTTTTGGATCATGGTCATATATTTCCTCTTCATTTCTTTAACCTGCATTTGTGGATGGGACCATGAGGCTGTAATTTCTGGAAGTGTTTCCATTACAGAATCATGCCTGTTTTTAATGCAGTACCCCCTAAGAGACTAAATATCACAGAGATTTCTCAAGTTTCTTTATATGACATTGTGCACTGTAGATAATAGGATATTCAGAGTCTTTATTTTATGCTAAGGAGCATTATTCTGAAATTGTTCTATAATTTGTAGACACAGTTTTTAGCAGCTCTGAGAAACTGCCTCTCTAAGATTTACACCCAGTGATGTTACTGACGTCCTGCCAATGAAGATAATTAGTTAGTAAAATGTTCCTCCAGCTGTGTTTTTTCACTTTAAATATTTGATCAGTTTTCAATAAATGATAGACTTATGTGATTTGCATAGACATTGTCCCAAGTTGTTTTTATGAATTGGGGTTGAATCAATTAACAGGTTTCATCTGTTCATTCATAACTACTGAGTTGTGTAAGAACACAATTATATTAACGGTCCCTGTAGGAAACACTTTCAAAAAACCAAATCAAGTTGCTCTACAAATTATTATTGGTTGTTTTTTCAATAACTCTCTTAAGTGTAACAAATTGCCTTGTATAACAAATATCCAACCTTGTCAATGTTGATTAGATTGTCCCAGGAAACTCAAACTAAATCATACTATCTGACCTCAGCTTTTATATGTGTACCTTTTTTCTTCCCTATTTATTACTATGATGTATAATTTTGGATGCAGTAGAGCATCATTTTTTCACTACCACCTGATGTATTTTTCCAAATGGAAAAGCAAATGGGTCCAAAAAGCAATCTGGATGGGCAGATTGTGTAGCAGGGATGGTTCAAATTGGCATGGCAACCCATCCCACCACCCCCCACGTCATCGCCAAATTCTCCCTTCAAGCTTCTCAGGCTCACTGAAATAAAGCTTTGAGGCTGTGCTGCAAACCCTGATTTACTAGGCTTTGTCTATGTAATGCACCCATGAATATGAATATCATTATCTGCTGACATCAGGACACAAGGCAGATTAAAACACGATTATCTGGCTTGTTGTTGTTGTTTCAGGCAAGAGATTTAAACAAAAATTTGAAGATGAGGGAGCTAAAATAATTTACATCCAGCTGTGCTGTTTGTTTACATGTCTTGGGGTATCATGGGCCTAGTTAGAGTTTATGTACATGAGCTGTTTTGGAATCTCAGTAATTGCCATCTTCCGCCTCTGTGTTTATAACTGCAGTATTAAAAAAATTCAGAATGGTCCTGTGAATTTGTAACAATGAAGCTAGACACTTATGTTTAAGTCCTTAAGACGTAACTCTGTTGGAGACGTTAAATTATGTAACACCGATGACCTTGGTGGTCTGATACTACAAAGCGGTGTAATATAATCAGACAGTCTATTCTCAAAGACTGTAGAAACACATGTAAATGTGTAATAGTGGAGTACGACAAACCTAGAATATGTGATTGTGATTAAAACCCTTAATGGATAACCTGTACCACGGGCTTGTAGGGGGTGTTTAAATTATGTAACTCGTATGGCCTTGGCAGTCAGATACCACATCGCACGCTGATTTAATCATATAATTTATAGTGAGTGGATTAGATTTGAATCACTCGGATACAGCTCCTACTTTTTCCCCTCTCTCATTGTTATGAATGGGTCAAAGCTATCAGTTTTCTCTCTCACTTTGCCTCTTTGCTACCATTTCGATTCTCAACTTTGTCATGCACATCATCGGGTCTGTCACAGACAGGCAGATGACAAAGGTAATCTTGGAGCCTTTGACAGGGTGTCAGTAGCATGCGCAAAGCCCTTTAAACATTCCCCATCTAAGTTAATGGCACTCTCTGAAGGGAGAAAATGGATAGCCTCAAAGAAAGAGAGGTGTGTTGACAGCCTAAAGGGCACACTATGAGTCATCATGTGTTTCTGACTTGGGTTGTTCTGACATGGGGCACAGTAGGTGTTTCAGAGATTACTCCCCTGACAGCTGCAGAAACAAAGACTTTCATTCTCATTTCCTAAAACCAAAGGAAAAAGAAAAGTGATGATTACTGTTAGTTCAACAGTACAGCCACAAATCTATGGGACACTATACTGATGTTTCAACAGATCAATCATGGCTGTCCAACTGGAACAACTGTGAAATATGCACTGTGCATTTGTCAAAATACGATATCTTTTAGTTACATGAAACCATATCCTTTACGGGGGAAGAATCAGATTGTTGAAATTCCAAGCGCATCTGTTTTTACAAACAGCTATGATTCCCCATATCCATACCAATTTTTATACCTCTTTCCTCAGTTTGAAGCACTAGGTGCAAAGAAGTGTGGCTCTGCCCCTCAGGTATTCTATTTATTATTTGTTTATTTGTCTACATTCATTTCTCTTGTCCCTGGCAGGGGTTGGGGAGGGTAATTACTGGTGTGGAACAGCAGGAGAAGAAGCCAAATTAGCGTGGGCCCCAGTGAGGTGTGAGGCCGGCCCCGAGAGGCTGTGGTTCCTCACCTGTTCCATTTAGGCCTAGAAGAAGAGAGTGGCTACTGGAGCTCACCACAGTATGGGATTAGACACAGAATTTGGACACACACACACACTCTATCTCTGGCACTACTTCTCAAAATCAATAAATAATAACACGGGGACAAAAAATGTTCCATCCAACAATACTTTTGAGTGACTGATGCATTTCATGCTGTTCCAAAAAGAAAGCAAATAGCAAAAATAAATTTATTTTCTTATCTTATAACCAGGAAATTTAAATGATTAAACCCTAAGAATGCAAGAAAAAATAATTGAATTGTATTTAAAATGCAGATGGTTACTTTTTTTCTTTGCAAGGTCAGTCGTAGCAGCACAAAAGCACAAAGAAAGGGAACGAAATATTCCTTTAAGATGAAATGTTTGCGCTGTAAGACTTATAGCCAACAGCTGTGTAAATATGTCTTTTGCACATCATTAATACAATTAATGATATATGTTAAGAATGGGAAACATTATCCAGTGTCATATGAAAAAAAACAAAAACATTTTGAGACAGAAAAAAACACAAGTAACGCTACTTTGAAATAACATTTTAGTCTTAATTGATCATTTGATTGAAACTGATATCACCAAAAATGATTCCTGTTTCAGCTCTTTACTCATAAACAATTTCACAAACATCCATAATCTGCCAAATCTGGGATATGATCTATTCCATTAAGGATTATTTAGGTAATTATCTTTAAGTACACCCATCATAACTCCTATATACAGTAGGGCAAAAAAGTATTTAGTCAGCCACCGATTGTGCAAGTTCCCCCACTTAAAATGATGACAGAGGTCAGTAATTTGCACCAGAGGTACACTTCAACTGTGAGAGACAAAATGTGAAAAAAAAAATCCATGAATTCACATGGTAGGATTTGTAAAGAATTTATTTGTAAATTAGGGTGGAAAATAAGTATTTGGTCACCTCAAACAAGGAAAATCTCTGGCTCTCACAGACCTGTAACGTCTTCTGTAAGAAGCTTTTCTGTCCCCCACTCGTTACCTGTATGAATGGCACCTGTTTGAACTCATCATCTGTATAAAAGACACCTGTCCACAGTCTCAAACAGTCAGACTCCAAACTCCGCCATGGCCAAGACCAAAGAGCTTTCGAAGGACACCAGGAAAAGTATTGTAGACCTGCACCAGACTGGGAAGAGTGAATCTACAATAGGCAAGCAGCTTGGTGTGAAAAAATCAACTGTGGGAGCAATCATCAGAAAATGGAAGACATACAAGACCACTGATAATCTCCCTCGATCTGGGGCTCCACGCAAGATCTCATCCCGTGGGGTCAAAATGATCATGAGAACGGTGAGCAAAGATCCCAGAACCACACGGGGGGACCTGGTGAATGACCTGCAGAGAGCTGGGACCAAAGTAACAAAGGTCACCATCAGTAACACACTACAACGGCAGGGAATCAAATCCCGCAGTGCCAGACGTGTTCCGCTGCTGAAGCCAGTGCATGTCCAGGCCCGTCTGAAGTTTGCCAGAGAGCACATGGATGATACAGCAGAGGATTGGGAGAATGTCATGTGGTCAGATGAAACCAAAGTAGAACCTTTTGGTATAAACTCAACTCGTCGTGTTTGGAGGAAGAAGAATACTGAGGGGTGGAAACATCATGCTATGGGGCGGTTTTTCTGCCAAGGGGACAGGACGACTGATCCGTGTTAAGGACAGAATGAATGGGGCCATGTATCATGAGATGTTGAGCCAAAACCTCCTTCCATCAGTGAGAACTTTGAAGATGAAACGAGGCTGGGTCTTCCAACATGACAATGATCCAAAACACACCGCCCGGGCAACAAAGGAGTGGCTCCGTAAGAAGCATTTGAAAGTCCTGGAGTGGCCTCGCCAGTCTCCAGACCTCAACCCCATAGAAAATCTGTGGCGGGAGTTGAAAGTCCGTGTTGCTCGGCGACAGCCCCAAAACATCACTGCTCTCGAGAAGATCTGCATGGAGGAATGGGCCAAAATACCAGCTACTGTGTGTGCAAACCTGGTAAACATTTGACCTCTGTTATTGCCAACAAAGGTTATGTTACAAAGTATTGAGTTGTATTTTTGTTATTGACCAAATACTTATTTTCCACCCTGATTTACGAATAAATTCTTTACAAATCCTACCATGTGGATTCATGGATTTTTTTTTCACATTCTGTCTCTCACAGTTGAAGTGTACCTCTGGTGCAAATTACTGACCTCTGTCATCATTTTAAGTGGGGGAACTTGCACAATCGGTGGCTGACTAAATACTTTTTTGCCCCACTGTATTTATGTTAAAGAGTACTTGACCTGAGAAGGCCAACATGTTGGACTTTTACTTTTTGTTGTTTTTACAAGAAATACAGATTTATTTTAAGTAGCATCAGTATCATTGTATTAATTGAAATCCCCCGACATTATTTTAGGACAATAAATGTTACATCCTTGCCATGTACAAAAAATGTATAGATGCGTACTTGCAATAATGGAAAACATGCCGAAACTCAAAATATAAAATGTTCAAATATAGATCCAGTTGGTAGAATTGTTAAATTAGGTGAGTATGCTTCTGCAATTTTGCAGTTGATATTAAAAAAATTATAATGGTAAATTAATAATAAAAAAAAAAGAATAGTAGAAATATTAAAAAATGAAAAAAGTAAAAGCTGATGTGAAGAGAAACATGCTTTCTTCTTTGTTCCCATTGTGACCAGAACATGATTTATGTCCCTGTTACTTTATATATACTGAACATACAGTTCATAACACTACTCCCCCTCCCACCACCACCTCCCTGTCTGTCTGTGTGTGTGTGTGTCTGTCTGTTTTGCACACACACACAGACCTTGGGAAGGCGAGCAGTCAAATGGCCATTGAACCCATATGTAAGCTGGTCTATGCAGCCAGCCAAATTACATTTTCTCTTTCTTTTTTCCCCCCTTTTTCTTTTATTACACCTCAGCGTGGATGACACTAGTAACAGTACCGTCCAAGGTCCGCTGAGTGCTGACTAAGCTAACCACCGTTGTTTATACCTCATCTCCACAGTACTTGTCTAAGGTCAGTTTTATTTCCTGTATATAATAGTGGCCTGAGGCCCCATGCCATTGAACACTATCTTCTCTATCTGAAGCTGGAAGAATTAACAGCTCTGACAGGGGCACCTATAGAAAAATAGTCTATGGGCTATGGGTAACGCCAGTATTCATTAATAACTCTTACATGAGCCGTTTCACATCCTTACACCTGTTACACATGCCAGACTGGCCTGTGGAGCTTAGACCCCCATCTTGATTGAAATTGACGTCTGTTCTTTCCCTGACTATACCAATACTTCTGCTTTAATTGCAGTAATATATTGGTGTGTCATGGTAATTGCATTACATTTGACTACCAAATGGCCGTCTGCACTCATCCATATTCTCTGATACCCAAAACGTAACATTAATCAGTGGGTTGCTTCATATTCAACCATGGCCTCATTCGTCTCTGTCGTCTGTCTCTCTAAAATCTTTATCTTTTATTTTTCTTTCTCATTTTTCCCCCTTTGACTAATCTTTTGCCATTCTTTATCATTTGTCTGTATTTGTATTGGTGTTTGATTCGGGGTCCTGTTTTTGTTTTTTGTTTTTTTTACAGTTGTTGACTCCTTTCAGGCTTATGATGCTGCGCTATACTAGATCCACGTAGCCTGCTCTTTCCTTTTCTGCTTTTTCTGTTTTTTTGCTTTAGAGATGATGGGATCGATTGCCGGGTTTTTCTTATCATTTCTATAGACTCGTTTCAAAATGTTGGAGTTGCTGTTTTGGAGTAAATTGATTTACTTTATTTTTAATTTTTTTGTTTTTGTTTTTTTGCACTTCCTAGCTGTCTCTGATAATCAGCCATGGCAGAGTTTGTTTTCTGCAGCCACTTTGGATTTAATTAGATTCCTGTCACTGTCTCCTTCCCCATGGCTAATTACACACAACATGCCAGACTAAAAGTTTTTAAATTATGCACTGCCTTCATGTGAATATTGGTAACAAACCACCGTAAAGACAGTCCCGTACTTCTGTGCAGAAATGCTACCGTAGAGACAAATACTGGATGGACTCATATGGCACATTCAGATTTCACCCCAGACTAAATCTCATTTGACATTTTGTCTGATATGTTATTTCAACTAATCTGCTCTGAAAAGACGCCACTGACTGCAGTATCATTAATGCATGAAGGCCAAGAAAAACAATGCACCGGTTACGAAGGTGAATCGTCCAACATCAACTCAGATATCTGTAAAAGTGAACCTTTGCAGGAGATCGTGCAGTTCAGATGCACTGGAATCACCAACACACACTCACGTTAAACACAAAGAAGAAAACTGTAAACATACTACAAAAAAGGATATGTTATCCCCTCATCCCATTGTTTTTCCAAAGTGTAAAACCTGCTCTGTGTAGAAAACATTGCAGGAGAAATGTAGAGCTGTCATAGCTGTCAAGTACTTCGCTGTAAGTTTTATTTAGACCTGTCATGCGGGTAAAACGAATAAGGTGAAAGACTTTGCACTTAAGTCACGTGAATAAACATTTGTTTGCAAAGATGTTTTAATCGACAGGACTGCACCACAGTGTACAAATATTATTTGTTATTTCTATTTTTTAAATGAAGTTTTTATGATTAACTGATGCCTCTGAATTGAAGCGAATGAGCAGGACCAGTTTTGTACATTAGCAGGAATCAGTGTTCTGATTGCATAGCAGTGCCACTAAATTCAATGACATATAATTGTGATCGCAATGTTGATCAAAGATAATCGTAATTATCATCATATGATCATATTATCATTTTGGCCATAATCTCGCAGCCCTACTTGTCTCATTTAAATTCCTCCTCTAAGACTCTACAACAGTATAACAACTTAAGTTGTGCAGTATCCACTGCCACAGGCATTCATGTGGAGATTATTGAAAATAAGTTTATCTTCTAAAAAAAGCCCAAGCTAGCAAGACAAATTCATGCTGTCCTTTTATTGCAGCATTGTTTATATTATTGTTGATATTAATATAGCTATATGAGTATTTCATGTTGCTGCAAGCAAAAATCTACCATTCGTAACTGTCTTGTACTGTCTGTTGAACCATACAAATTGACTTAATTTGTTTTGTTGCTGTGTATGCATCACTGTTACTAAAGTATACATATAAATTATTGGCATGTTTTGTAGGTGTACACAGTACATAATAGAACAAATCTTATATTGTCTAGGGACTCTGTGATGGGTCTCATAAGGCCAGTTTAGAGATAGCACTCTCCTATTTCCTGTTTCACAATGTCAAGTTGGAAGAAGGCAAGTTACACACTCATGCATTAAATGTTTTGGAGTAATCATGCTTCTGACCAAAAGTAAAAAATCTTGAAGGAAGGAAATGGGTAGAAAGAAAAAGAGTGGATAGAAAAGGGATGAAATAAAGACATTAACAACAAAAAAAGGTGTAAATGAGTGCGTATGTGTGGTTTGCTGGGGCGCTGAACTGCCAGTTGGTGGATCTCTCTCTCTCCCTTCCTCCCTCTTTAATCATTTCTTTCTGTGGAACTGGCCTTGGATCTTGCTCACCTTTATTCAAACAGGTCAGTCAGACAGACAGCCTATTACTGATGAAAGCAAAACTCAAGGAATCAGTAAAAGACAGCAAGATCAGCATTCACGGCACATCAAAAAGGGGGGAAAGGGTAAAACAGTAAAGGGAGTGAAAAACATTATTTTCTGACCTGTCATCTTGCGATCATTGAAAGACATGCTAATGAAGTTGTGTTTCTTTAGCCGATTGTGTCACTTCCAATATTTTTCTAGTCAATGCGAAAGTGCCTTTTATGGTATTTGTTACATTTATTTGGATGAGAATAGCATCCAGCATGTGTTTTGATTGCTTTTCTATGCTCCATTTCACGGTTACAAACACATGTTTGAAGCTGCCACAATGATTTTAGGCAGTGTCACCCTGCCTTTTTTTTTTCTTTGACACTTCACTTGACACATAAGCCTTTATGTTTCAAATCGGTCTTCACAAAATTGCAAGGAAGGAAAAGGAAGAATTGCTCAGACGCACTGTCAGCTGGAATTCAACAAAAACCTGAATTATGAGTGGGAGTGAGTGTAGAGTTGGGATGTAAAAAGCCCTACTTAAAAGGGATGATAGAAGACAAGTCTTAGAATTGTGAAGTTGTGAGAAATGGGGGGGGGATACATTTCTCTCGACTGTAATGCTCTTTGTTTATCTTTTTGTGACATCAACATGTTTTACACTTTACATGTCTTCTCGAGGGAGTAAAATAACAAGAAGATTCACCAAAAAAGTCAGCAGTTCCCAATCTTGCAGCAGGTTACACACTAATCAAAGCAAGCTAGCAGAAAGTCCTATGTGGACTGTCCCCTTAAATGAAGCAATGAGAGAAAGTCTGTCTGCAAGAGCTTATAAACCAGCTGTGTAGGATCCAATGAGCTAGTGTACATGTGCTCTTGGCAGGAAACCTGATGTTCATTTCCTGATGAGCTATTTGATCATAAGTATCATTTCTAAGTAATTTTCTCCATGCTGGGGATGTGTTTCCCTGCTAAACATTAAACATACTTTACTAACTGAGGCCCACATTTTGCCTTCATTTAGAGGCTAATTTACTAGGACTTCGATTTATGTCATGTCAAAGTCAGTTAGCTAATTGGAACAGCGGGGGGGTCTTCACTGAAGTGGTGGGATGGGAATGCTAGAGAAATACAGAAAAGATGTAATTTCACATATATAGTTTTAATTACATAGTTTTAGTCTTTGTACGATATACCTGAACTACTTCATGTGCAGTGTGTTTGCTTTGGTTTCTTTGCTTTATGTTTTATATTATTTATTTATTATTCTATATGCTGTATCCTTATCATACATATTCCAATAATTAAAATGAAAATTAAACAAAGCAAATAGACTGTTAGGGGATCAACAAGCGGATAAAGAATAAAAGGAATAAATATTCTTGAGGCTAAAATTCATTATCCCACTGCTCTTTCACTGCTGACTGATTTTTAACATCAATCCTTTACCATGTTCCAATACATTTTACTTAAAAAAGCCAAGATTGTTAATTTTATTTTGCCTTTTCCTATCAAATAATCAGGAAACACATGCAAATCTAAGATAAGATAACCTTTATTAGTCCCACACGTGGGAAATTTGCTTTGTCACAGCAGAAAGTGGACAGTGCAGAGTTATATAGCAAAAATTAGAGAACACTGGAATACAATAGGAATAATATACTGTACACAACTGTACAGAATAGAATAGAATAAAATAAAATACTATATACAGTAGAATAAAATAGAATAAAATAAAATATACAATAGGATAAAAATAGAATACAAATGCTATATACAACTGAGTAAAAATACAACTTTGTCAGAAAAGAGTATTGCACTTAGTCTTATTGCACGTGTGTGTTTGTGTGTGTTTGATCAGCTGCAAACAAATATGTAGCAACATTTGCTGTCATATTTAGCTAAACTAAATCTAGCGAGAGTGGAAAAACAAAAAATACTTTATATTTGGGACACATCCATTTATCTAACACTGACGTGTTTGTGTTTAGGTTAAGGGTAAACTGTTTAAGGCGGATTAAAGCAAAATCCGAACTGAACTGAGAGGTTGTGTGTGTGTGTGTGTGTCTTTCTGTGTGTGATGTAGTATTGAGTGCAGGAAAATGTAAATCATTGCATACATGTCAGTGCAATGTGTTGTTTTGATAGTTTAATTAGCACATTATATTTGCAGCAGGTACATGGGTAATGTTTTTATTCACTGCTGTGTTTGAACCCTTGTTCTGGACCAGGTTCAGGAACTCTTATTTATTTATTTAATAGTGTGTAGTGCACATATTAAATTTAAAATAAACCTTGACTGACACTGAGACTCATCACTCCAGCAATATTTAAATGTCTGCATCACCCTTAAATTAGATATTTAACTATTCAGTTAGCAAATTGTGAGTGTAACAAATGTTTTATGCCAGCCTGCGTGTCAGTGAAGAGGACTGTGTGAAGAATTTTGAAGAGCTAAACTCAATATAGAGAAGTGTGGTTTACAAAGAAAAAAGTTGCAGGAGACAGAGACGTATTAACTGTGATATGAAAAGGTAGCAACGGAGTCTTCAAGACTGTGATATCTGTGTCATTCAAAGTCTAAAAGCCCTTCTGTTTTTGCAGATATTTCACCTTCAACCTTAATTTACCGTAACATCTGATCAGTAGTAGAATCGGTGTGAGTGAGTGTAGGCGGCCCAGGGTTTACAGTGAAGCTTATAAAAGTAGTTTTCAACTTCATTCACTCCTGTTTCGCTGTTGCAGTATACATTCTTTTTAATCAAATGCCATGGTACGCTCCACATATAGCTGGCAATACTTGGGACAGCTCATATTAATAATTGCATAGTTACCCCATGCGATTCAGAGATAAAGGGTGTCTAATCATTTTTCGCATTATGCTAATACCATGCAGCATATTATGGGAGAGTGATAAAATTCCTGGTAAGCCTTGCTAATCCACCCTAGTGCTAAAATAATGATTGCTTTTTGCTGTTGAGAAAGCAGTCCAAACCATGTGGGTCATACACCGCCTAAAAAATCTGTATCTCCATGCTTCATTTTAATATATTCTCTCTCCATCTCTGCATCTTGGTACTCTATTTGCCTCTACAAGTGAGCCTTGGGCATTTCTATTAACAAACGTCGTATGGGCAGATGTGTGCACGTGTACACACAAACACAAGGAATTTTCTTCTTTCTCACAGATGCATCCCCCCTAACCCCTCGCTGTTCAACACAGTTGTTAAGTTTTTCCTGAAAAATCTGCAGGAGCATAAAAAGAGCATGCAGGAGATCCGATTTAACAGTTTTCACACGGTTATTTGTTTGACTGCCAGTAGACAGAATACTGCAGCAAGTAATAAAACTTGACAGGGACTCAGGGGTTTGTGTCCTGCTGCAAACCCACCAACACTTCCATGACTGTTGTTGTTGGCATGATTGTGTTACACAAAGAAGCTCTGCTGGAGTTTTGGTCATGTGTGATTAAACATGATACAGCATACCATGCATTCGGTATATATTTCTTTTGTTAGCTTGAAATGTGGTTGAATCGCACTCCAAAAAAAAGCCTATAAACTTTACAGTAAAGTCTGGGGCTACGTTACTGTACAAAAGCCTCAATCACCCATCATTTCTTTGTAGTTTGCTTTTTAAAGTTCCCTTGAACGATATTTCATCATTCTTTCTGAAGTCTTTTTCTTGTTTTTCCTTTGACATCTGCTGCTTTTTACTCATTTTCAATCCAGACTTTGTACCTGACCAGGTACAAGCAAATGATTTATATTGTTAAGCCACTTTACACTGACCTATGAATCATTCGAGGATGAAAAGCACCTAACTCAAGAGATGACCCAGTGTTGTGTCCACAAATAACAGATGAGGAAACTGGACAAGTGGCAGATGTGGCAGTCTCCACTGGTCTCAGTGGAAGTGTGGCACCCACAAAGCCATTCTTAAAGAAAGACTGAAGTATGCCAAATTGCAAAAGAAAACCCTGTTTTTGCCTTATGGCTCATTTCTGTAGGCAAACATTTTTATAAGCTCATATTACTGTGATGTAGTTTTAATGTACACAGTGGTTGTGTGGCTACAACCGTAGCTTGCCTCCACCAGTGTGTGAATGTGAGAGTGAATGAATAGTGGCATTGTTAAGCGCTTTGGGTGCCTTGAAAAGCGCTATATAAATCCAATCCATTATTATTATTATTATTTTCCTTTGATCATATTAAGTAACATTCCCAAAGTGGTCTATGTTATTAGGATTGTTCAACTACATATTTGCAGTAGAGTAATGGTGACATGAGTGTCCGCAGTTACAAAAGCCATAAAAGATCAGCATAATCAGTGATCTGTACTGATACATAGCATCAAATTCTTGTTGTTTTGGAAATAAATTAGAGTTTATGACCTTAATGTAAAATGCCCCCTAAGATCAAAGCATCGCTATTTCAAAGAAATGATGAGGATGCGATCTCAATGTGAATTAGCTCCTGTATACAAATCTGTTCTTCTGTTGGAGAATAGTAAATGCGTTTTGACTGGTCATTATACTTTCCCTTCATAAGGCCGGCCCGCATTATGCATTCCCTACTCCAACTAAATGCATAATTAAAAATAAGCATCTCTCTGCATTTCAAACAATCTCTCTCCTTCTCTCATTTCCACAACCAGGCAAAGGGAGCTGGCTCTGTGTACGTTAGCTACTGCAGTGTTGTGCAGCAGCTTGTGCACATGCTGGTGTTTGTTGCTCTGATAAACCCCAGACCACACACACTATCGATTGCTCTTTACTCTGATTTGATGTGTATGATGGCTGAGCTGTATCTAGCTGTGAGGAGGCTGCGCCATCGGTTGAGACCACAGATATCAGCAGAAATGGAGCCTTCTGGGAAAGCAAGGGGGAAGACTGTTTAACTAGAGAATGGAAGGGGGGGGACCCCATGAATCTCTCTTATCTTTAAATGCTGTTGGATTTTTATAAATGGATGGATAACAATTATTAGATAAGACACAGAAAGATTTACAGTACAGTGATGAGCAGTGGCTAAGTGGAAATGGGGAAACAACCAAGACAGACATCAGGGACTGAAGAAAGAAGAGCAGCGTTGCCTAAGCTGCTGGTCATCTGCCATCAATCAGCTCCCTGCCAGCTGCTTGGTTGGCATGCTCTGGGGGCAAGAGGCAGAAATATGTGCGTGTCAGGTGGAGGAGGGTGTTGTCATCACTGGTCATTGCTGCCTTTCTAACAACAGACATCAATAAAATTTCTGATGGCGTGTAAGCCAGTAAGAAGGAAGCCCACAGCTTGAAATTGGCTATGTGTCTGCTGTCCCTTTGTAATTAAGTGGACTTTTGTGATAGTTTTTGCTCGCCCCTGACGACAGATTACTTTACTTTTAATCATAGTTGCTCTGGGAGGACACCTCAGAAAGCTCTGGAGATGGCAATGTAGAGTACCATTAGAGTGAGGAGCTAAATTAGAGGTTTCAGTGGGCCTGAAAATTCAAGCATTTGCTTAACTGTCCCATGTGAACAGAAGCCGGGCCTTAATTATCCTTAACATGGAGTTACATGAAGAAACCCAATTGCAAAAAAAAAGAAAAGAATGAAAGTGTGCATATTTTCTTCATCTCCCCTGCACCTGAGACCACAGGATTGAAGGCAAGCTTGCAGCACTATAAGGTAATAACAAATCCTAACTAAATCAATAGAAATATATTTACCTTCCACTTTCATTGTAGTTTACCGGAATTAATTGCTGATTGATTTTATGAAAAAACATATTAATCAGAGCATATTTTGCTCCTTAAATAACTGTGTATTACACAGAGATTGGATTAGTTTTATTGATGCCTGCCAGTTCCCCAATTCCTGTCCACTGCCCAGTGAATACATGCTGAAAATACTGATCCAAAAGGTTCTATTTAAAGACACCCAACAGCGTTATTGTAACTATCATTCTGGAAAACCCTTAGACTTGGAGTTAAGTAAGGCAGACTCAACCATGGTGAGTGGAAAACAGCCTGCCAGCTCAATTTCAGGCTAGTAAATGCCACGCACATTTATGCAAATTGCACATACAGTAATGCAAACCTGATACAGTCCAATCTCCCAGAGGGTCGTGTCAGGTCCCAAAGAATTTAGACTTGAATACAAAGTCAGAACTAACTGGAGCCTTCAAGTATCTTCTGCTTAAAATGGAGGTATTCAGGAAGATATAAGTCTGGCTTGTAAAAACTCTGTCATGGTACTCTGCCTTCAGTGGGGATTTTCTTTTCTCTTTATGTATATTGCTGTCAAAATCGTCACAAGAAACTTTTCCAGGTTGTCAGAGAGATAAATGGGTTTCTGAGCTGACATCACAGTGCTTCACCTCAAAGAAATGTCAATTAAAGAGTTATTTCTGTTCTTGAACTTTCACAGCTGTGTCATCCGTATCCATTCTCAATGCGTATTCCTGCAGCTGCTTTTCATGAATGGTAGCTACCTGTAAAGGAAGATGACATTCTCGTTCGTAAGCTGGCACGCACATATATAAGTCGCTGAAACGTGTGGCTAAAGCACTTTCTACACAAAAGGTAGTTTCAGCGACGGCTTTCAAATCTGGATTTTTACCCGTTTGGAATTACGTGTTTCTGCCACAACAGATACAACGTGTTTTTAAATGGTAAATGGACTGGTTCTTATACAGCACTTATAAGTGCTGAGTATCTAACATTCATATACAGTACATTCACACTCTGATGGATGCATCGGAGAGCAACATGGGGTTAGTATCTTGCCCAAGGATATTTGGCATGCAGACAAGGAGCAGCCTGGGATCAAACCACCGACCTTCTGGTTAGTGGCTGAGCTACAGCCACCCTCCTTCTACTGAACTGTTTTTAATCAGTTCAGTAGAAGCTTTAGGTCTTTCTTCTAGCATTTCCCACATGTAACTAAATTTATCATGTGCAGTACTCTAAGCACTTTAAAATTGAGAGTTCTCTGAAGCTCATTTCCAACTCTGAATGGCTCCTATATCCCTGGCTACATACATACAGAGCGCTAGAGCTGCTGCTGCTCTGCTGCTGTGTTAGTTTTGGTAGGCACAGTTTCCTCCCCGCACTGGTGTTAGAATAAAAAGGAAAAGAAAGTAGAAAAGAATATCCAACGTTTAACGAACCATCATCATATGCCCTCATAGGCTTTAACAGATATACATCAGTAAATTGGTTATTAAAAAAAGAGTCACCGGTTTATACTTAAGAATGATACGTAAACATGTTTATGGTGTTAATATTTGGCTGTAGTAACCTTTAGTCTACATTTATTGTCTACAGGCATCTGCAGCTCCAGGAATCCTGGCTACCTTATTTATGGCTTGGACTTGTGTTGTTTTAGTTCCTGTCAGTGCATTTGAGCTGAGTTGTCAGTCCATTTGATCTTTCCTTTGGCATTATTTTTCTGTGATTCAATCTTGACTTTGGGCAAAGGAATAGAGCAGCTGATAGGATGAGACACTTTTCGTTCCACTTGTCCCCCTCCCTGCTTCCTGGACAAATACTCAGAGAGGATAAAAATCACAAACCGGACAGCAAGGGATCAAGAAAGGCAAAAAAACATAATTAGGAGAACAATTTGTCTCATTCTATTTTGTGTCTTCCTTCCGTCTCTTCCTCTCGCTCATCATCTAATAACTCTCAAATCAAATTGCATTACACTCCACTTTACTGGTCATTTGGTACCTTCAGGATTGCCTTTTCTACTGGCCAAAAGAGAAGAAGCCTAATGACCCATGATGTATTAATTCAATCATTCCTCTTTGGCCAAATCATTCTGACAATGTGACTACTAAATTCCATAATTGCTCACAATGGCAGCCTGAATTCTTGTGAGTGTCACTGGTGTTTTTGGTGGCTGGGTAAGTTCAGAGGCAAAGTTTTGTAATGCCTTCTATTGCACTTGGTGTATATAAATAATAGTGATGATAATAACACTAATGAGCCCATTAGTAGCATGTTTTGATTGCCAGAGGTGCATATTACATATAACAGTTAATGAAGATTTTTATTTATTTCTTTTTTAATCTTTTATAGATTGCATGCATAGTCTGACAGCATGAGATCATCTGAAATGAAAACATTATGGTCTGATAAGCAGGGTTTTCCAAATCCCCTTCTCCATAGCAGCACCTTTCCAGTTACTCCTCGGGTATCCCGAGAGGTTCCAAGGTCAGATGAGATATAAAATCTATCCAGCAGATTCGGGGTCTACCCCAGGGTCTCCTTCAATTTGGGGTTGCCTGGAACAGTTCCACAGGGTGGTATCCACAAAGCATCCTAACTAGATGCTCAGACCTCCTCTGGCTGATCTGGTGCCTTTTGAAACAGTAATGTGGCATCTCTACTTTGATCTAGTAATATAGGAGCCATTCAGAGACAGAAAGGAGCTTTAGAGCAGTCTCATTGTCAGAGTGCTCAGAGCGTTATACATGATAACTGTTTTTGCTTGTGGAAAATGCTAGAGGAAAGACTCAAAGCTTTTTCTGAACTGATTAAAACATGGCGTATCTGTTATCTGCACGTGATTCTGATCATGTAAAAATCCAGATTTGAATATTGCAGCTGAAACTGACTTCTGTGCTTTAGCCACATGGACATAAGTCTGAATATCTATCTCTCAGGATAAGCTGGTCACCCTACAGACTCCTCTGTGAGGCAAGAGTAAGATCACATTTGCAATCATATTATTCGGTTATTACCCGACTTGCATGATGATAGGTTAAAGTTGCAATCAGGTACAGTCCCCTCCGGGGAACAGTTTGCTGTGGGAATACCCTACAAGGCGCTGTTGCCCTAGACAACGCAGTTTCACGGATCACAGAGACAGGCAAACAAACCCTGTACCTTGATGAGGTGGCAGTAACTTGAAGTAAGCAGCAATGTGATTAGAAGGCGTTTGTGGGATATTCACACTTGTTTCCTGATTTCTGATAGGAGAGTTCTTCAAACCATTGTTTAGTGTTGAAATTAGCTGCAGTTGTTTCAGGTTGCTGCTCTTCTTTTCTGTTTGTTTTAGATGAGGAATTGCATGCTTTATCCCTTCTATTTGACACAATATAATGCACATACCTGTGTCTTTCTACTGTATGTGTGCTCACTGCATTCGTGCCTCATCTACTGAGGTGTGCAGTCCCTCAGAGTTTCTGATGCTTATCTCTATAGGGGTGTGAGTGGGTGTCTGTTAGCCTTTTGGTGAACTGATGACAAACAATTTCTTCTCTCATAGGCACATACAGCATGAGCTGAAGTAGTTGGATATCAATGCCTATATAACCTTGTGTCGGTCTTCTGTTTATGTCAGTTAGTCTTTATTTTTCTCCTGTACGTTGATGCGCATTTGATGTGGGTTTAAAAGCTTAACACAAGGCCTGGCAGACTTGGCGTTTGTTTATATGTTAAGTTAGAAGTTTAGAGGCTTCAGTATCACTTGTGTTAGAGATGTGCGCTGGGGACATGTTGGGAGCAGGCCAGTGAACTGCCTATCTTTTGTCAGCCACAAAAGGCTGTAAGCCATAAATCACTATCAGAGACAGAAGTGAATGATGTATTCACTCCACACACGCAAATCATCCATTTGCTTCAGGGCTCAAATGTAAACAAGTATGATTCTGTATTCAAGCCAGTGGATGCAAATGACAGGCTGCAAAAGAAGGACAAAGATATGGTACTTTGAATAAATATTCCAATGTGCCACAAACTTCAATAATAAACCTAATATGAATGTAGCGAGAGTAGACAGCACTCACGGTGCATATTTCCTCCAAGCCTGCACAATCATCTTAATTGGTTGCTTAATGAGTGAAAAATATTTACAAATGTTTAGCCCACATTTGGCTTTGAATTTCCATTCAGGAGCGGCTGATGGTGGCCATAATTTTGGGTATTCATATTGCATCTTCGTCTTTTCCATTGTGTTCACACATGGCGTTGGTGTTGGTGGTGGCTGGGTTTCAGGAAGATGGCAATAATGTGATTGGTTGCTCTTCATTGCAGTTATATCAATGTTCAGCCTGATTCAAGGCTTTAATCCTACAACATATTTAACGCTTCTTCAATAATGTAAAAATAAGCCTACCAATGGCATCAAAAGGTCATTTTCCTTCATTTTAATAAGGTTTGCCACAGCCGTAAACATGTCACACAGCTTATTTTTACAAGATGAATTGGACTGAGTCCCTTGTATGTAAAATCAGTGAAGGTTACAATACAATTTGTACATCAACTGACTGTAAAGTTACAAGTTGAATGACAAAATGTGATTACAGCAAGCTGCAAGTATATGTGTGTCTGTTGATATCTCGAAGGAAGGAAAAGGAAGCCTATACACTCATTTGCATGCAGTTAAAACTTAATTGGTTGCGTTAATGTCTAAGAGGCTCGAGTAAACTAAACCAACTAGAAAAATAAGAGGTCATCACGGGGTGGGGGGTTTGAGATATGAGACCAAGTATGTGTAATTGAACATGCTGTCTTGTCATAAGACATGTTTTATATTCTTAGTTCATTTATTTTTGAACAAGGTTGGATTTCACTTAGTAATGAAACACATCCACCCTGACAATTAATGGCTGGGGGATGCAATGGGTGGCAGCTAATAAAAGTTTATGGACTTGTACATGTTGCAGAGACTGGTTAGTGACTCTTGTAGGAAACGGGCCCCATATAGTTTAACGAGCTCATTATAACACAGGCGTTAGGCATTAGCTTGTGTTATATCTTGTCTCTCATAGACATGGGTGTGAGAAGGTGTAGACACGTTGGTGTCAACAGCCCCACAGGTCACTCAAAGATCACTGCTATTTTATTAATGCAGGCAGAGGGAGAAGCTGAAGTTATGTCTGTGCAGTGGAATATGATGAGGTGCACTAATTGGATATCCAGAACACGTCTGTTGTGGATTACTGGATCATTTCTGTGTGAGCCATTGTGTTCGATATGATGACACACACATAAATGGAGATATTAACAACTGAACTTTTGTTTTGTTACTTAGTGATCTTTAAAAAATGATGTTAAATTGATTTGATATCTTTGGGCAGATCCAGGCAAGTGGTTAATTTCCACATGAGGCTAAGATCAGTATCAGTATGCTCATCTCAGCACATTCCCCCAAATATCAAACAACACCTTTACTTTACTCTGTTTAGCCTGTAATGGTGTAGCACAGCATCATTTATAGAGATATCTTTTCTTCCAAATTAGAAAAAATAGATGATAAAAAATCAGTCAGACAACTACAGCTCATTCAGAACTCTGCTGCTCGAGTCCTCACTAAGACCAAAAAAGTGGACCACATCAGTCCAGCTCTGAGGTCCTTACACTGGCTGCCTGTCCGTCAGAGGATAGACTTTAAAGTTCTGATGCTGGCCTATAAAGCTCTGAATGGTTTAGGACCAAAATACATCAATGACCTCCTGACCCAGTATGAACCATCCAGATCCCTCAGGTCATCTGGATCCGGTCTTTTATCAGTTCCCAGAGTCAGAACCAGACACGGAGAAGCTGCATTCAGCTTTTATGCTCCTTATATCTGGAACAAACTCCCAGAAAGCCTCAGATCAGCTGAAACACTCAGTTTATTTAAATCCAGGTTGAAGACTCACCTGTTCTCAGCTGCATTTGAATAAAGCACCAAATCCACACTTTAAGCTTAAATTTCAAAACTTACATTTAACTACTGATTTTATCTACTGTTCTGATTTTATCTGTTTTGATTTTATATACTGTTGTTTGTTTGTTTGTTTGTTAATTAGTTAGTTAGTTTATTTGCTTGTTTTAATCAATTTTAAATCATGCTTTTTATTTGTTCTTGTTTCTAATGTCTCTGTAAAGCACTTTGAATCACCTTGTTGTTGAATTGTGCTATACAAATAAACTTGCCTTGCCTTGCCTTACTTCTGTTTAATGGTGGCCTTAACAAAAGCCCCACAAAAGGAATACAGCCGTTCATAGATGGTGAGGGACAATATGTTTACAAGGTGTTTACAGCTCTCTTGGAGCACAACATAGTTTAATGCCTTAGACTTGAGATAGCATACAGCTCAAGCTAAATATGGCTGTGCAAATCATCCCTGTGCAACACAGGATGATGGTTTTGCATGCTCTCCCTTTGTGTCTGCCTTTTCCCTTCCTCTTTCTCATTTATTCTTTCCCTCCTTCTCAGAAACACACACACATGAATGTCACATCTGAGTGAATAAGAGAAAGATGTAAGATTTGCGGGCTGACTTTACTGTAAGTACAGCATTGTGTTTAGAGTCAAAGCTGCCCATGAATGGCAGTCCCCATCTGTATTCATTTATGCACTTGTTTAGGCTCTAATTAGTCAACTAGAGAGCACTGCCAAGCCCTCAACCCCCAGGCAGTGAGGCAAAAAAACATGATCAACTGTAATATTGTAAAATCTTGTGGGTGTCTAATGGATGAGTCCTTTCATAATGGAAAAGCCATAATATGGCAGATAAGAGACGTCTGTTGTAATGCCTTTTTAGAAGGGGGTACATTTGTGTTGTGGCCTGCAGAGGCTACAGGTTTGAGTTTTGGTTCTTTTCTCTAATTCTTCAACTCATCTTTAAATACTACAGTTGTTTTAATAGTTCTGGGGCCAGCTATATAAATGATGTTTTCACACAAAAGGCATGCGTATGCCTTTTCCAACACACAAACTGTTATTTTTTACAGAAGGTACGTGTGGTAAGAAATGTGTGAATCTCACACATACTTCAGACTATGGACAGACTTATTTGGAGTCAAATCTGACTTGTAAAAAAAGAAATTTCTTTTGCATGCCAGATGTGAAACCCACACAGCACACATCCATGTTTCCTGTTCTCCAATTTTTTCAGAGGGGCAAATTGCACTTCTGCTTAGAGTTTGTCTTAATTGTCACATCCAGTGACATTCATTCATGGTTAAAAATGAGGCTCATGCATGTGTAAAATTTCATCATGACTAAGATTTATATGTAAGGACCATCACTTTGTAAACCGGATGAAAAGAATTTGTATGCACTTTTCTACCTTTGTGCCTGGACACAGTTTTACATGTAAATTTCCACCCCGATGTCTGTGGACGTGTTTTGTGACAAAGTGAATTTGTGACATTTTTTTCCCAGTGATAGACAAACAGACGCTAACACTAACATCACAGCCCATTCCCATAAAAATACACGTGGTTTGATTGATGGCCTCTTTGGTTTTTGGGTTTCCTTAGATGGGTTTCCATCTGCCTCAGGATTCTCAGTGCTTACACAGTGATCCTCGAAGGATGGTGATACAACAATTATCACTTGTTAATGTCACTTTTTAAAGATTATTCAAGCTTGTTTCCTATTTTTCTGTTGCCTATTTTTTTTTAACATTAATGTTTTCTAATTTATATGTTGATGTGATGTTGGTTAAGCTGTTGTCAGTCATTCATTCTCTTTGTTTTTTTCTCTCTATCATTGACCCGGTGCAGTGTCTCACTGCTTAACTTGAGCCCATTTTTTGTTGCACATAAATAGCATCAGTGAGCTCTGTGCATTTGTATGATTTGTCATTACAAAGGCAGCTCTAGCCAGCCTGTCCATCAGTCAAAGTAAGCGGTGCACTATTGCCCCCTTTTCTGTAAAAGCATTTTCTGCGTATTGACTTTCTAGAATATGAAACTATAATTTAACAAATCCTGACTTTGCGTCCATGCAAATATACCCTAAATGAAGAAAGTGAAGAAAAAAGCTTAGTTAGTTTTTGCATTTTTAAAAAAAGATACAATAAAAATCAGTTTTACTTTGCAGAAATTACAGATAAATGTTTCTGATATTCACTGTTGTTTATCAGTACCCAACAGGCATGCCTTTTCAGTCCATTTCCTTACTGTAGCTAACACCATTAAGATCTGTCTGTCTGGCACGGATCACCAGTTGCTTCCTGTCGTTCTGCACTTTTGCAGAAACACCCTTGAAAAGCGACTACTTTGCCTCAGTAATACCCATTTAGCAATCTTTTTTTTTAATTCAACATGTTAACGCTAAATATCCAACGCGTGCACTCATTAAAATAACATTATTTCCTAGAACCATGTGATGAAATTCGAGGTGGCTCTCCCTGCAACTCGAGCAACGTTAATCATCAGAAAATCAAACAATGCTATTTAAATCTTCATTACAAACTGTCAAACCACATTGATATTGCAGTTGTAAATGCTTCTTTCCTAACAACTGCATTTGTTTCTCATCTAATTGCCCCATGCAGAGATCAATAAGTATATAATGTTTTGATATGAGCCTGAAATACCAGTATTTAACTACCATCCCTGCGTCAGACAGCACTCACTAGGCCCACCACTCAAGTCACCATATCTCCCTCTGTATACAACATTACATAATGCATGTAAAATTTATTCCAGCTGTAACACTTTAATGGCCCATTGAATTTAAAGTGCATTATTTGCTGTGTGCTCTTAAATGTCCAGCATCACGTCTGCACTGTGCCTTTCTGAATGGACACCCAGACTTTAAAAAAAAGAAAGAATAAAAGGAAGTGGGGCCTGCATTGTGTCCCATCTTAAACAGCTCTATAATTTATGAAAGATGCATTTATATATACAGGCTTATTGAATATTCTCCAGCTCGAAGTAGATACCATTCCACTACACTGCAGACAGTCTAACTGTTGCCATGGTTTTGAAGAATCAGTCTCTCGGTTCCAATTTTTTTTGTTTGCTCTTTTTGAATTTCTAAACCTATTCAAACCTCCTCCTACAGCCTGAATACTGCAGGTGACTTTGTAAACACAGCAAGAAAGTCTTCTGGCTTCACTTTTGCCCTTTTTTCGGTAGGTCCTCAAGGCCCAATGTGTGGGTGGAACTGTCAGCAGCTGTTACCTTTTCCCTGAAATTATGCCTGTAAAAGTTTGATGGCATTTCATATGGAATAAATCCTTTTGGTCAGCTTCTCTACTGCCACCTCGCTATGCTGGAGAGATTCATGTCCGGTTGCATATTTTTATGTGTGCTGGTGACATGCCACAAATTTTCTTTGCCAGTTTAATCCTGTTAATGTTGACAGTGGACTGTATCCCAGTCCATCAGCAACAGACAGTGTTAAATGTGTTAGATGTGCTGTTAAACTCCAGGACAATGTAAATTCTCTAATGAACTTCTTTTGCATAACTTCAGAAACTGCTACGACCACTTTGAAGACAAGGATAATGTTCATGTAGGAACATGTATATTAAAAACGAAGGGTCCGCGGCCAGATGCTGCGAGGTGAAGGCGTTAATGAGATTCTACTTCTGTAGGTTATTATGAGCATGCAATTGTTCTGATTGATGGCGGCTTTACAAAAACAAGACGTGGATTCAGATATGTGTGAAAAATGATTCAGGTCGTTTTTCCATTTGTACATTTTTGCACTGACATAAGATACAGCCATTGCAGAAGACACAGTTTTACAGCTTCTACTTCCAAGTAGAAATGTGCAGAAAAAAGAAAAGCAATAAAGCCAGAATTAAATGAACTCTTCCTGTGCCAGTGGTAATGTGCAGATATGACAAGTATTTTGATGTTTAGTTTTTTGCAAGTACGTGCATTTCAGATGGCCATTATACTGGAACGCCATCAAGAGCACCCATGACCTGGATGATGAATCGTTCTTGTTAACTGTGGCCGCTGTCACCCGGTTTCATCAAACAATAGCTCAGTGTTGCAGAGAGACTGGGATGCTGACTACATGATGGCTAGTGATGTATTATATATTGGAAAGCAGTAGGGAACATGGTGTTTTCACCAGTTCTCTGTGACATCTATGCAGAGGTCAAGAGCATGAGAACTTGCTTTTAGAATAAAGCCTGCAGCGACAGACTGCAGTTGACCCAGTGGGTCAGCAATTCCCTCTGTTGTGAATAGATGCATTTACACTCTATGTTCCAAACTATTGCTGGTTTTGTTCCAAAGGCAGGCATGATATACACACACATCATTTGGGCAGTTCACAACAGTGATAGAATTTATGCCTACTCTGGGTAAACAGTTCAGTTACTGTTCTCTTCCAGTCCTGTTTCAGTGAATTTCTCTACATGAGTATAAAAGTGCTTTTAAGTTTAACTTAATCTTAGATGTTGTTGATGTCAATCGTTTTTTATTTGTATTTTCTCCACAACTTTATCAAGTGATGTGAAGAAACACACCACACCTCTTAGTCTTTGGATTCATGTGTTTTCAGTCCCATTTCCACAGTATAACATAAAGCCATGCTTTACAATCACTTTTAAACAAATGGGTCATTTTTAGTATGACACATTTTTCCAGTTGTTGTTTTTGCAAATCACATAAAAATGGAATAGAAATGTGTGGATTACTAAGCAATCTAATTCTGAATTTACTCAATGAACTCAGAGATGACTTTGGACCTCTAACCAAGAGCACTCCCACAAAACCAGTGGCAACACTACTTCTTCCATCTCTGCAGTTTCCAGGTTCTTTTTCAATATACTATGGCTTCTGTGGCAGGAATTACACAGCCTGTGCAGGGGTTCAAAGTGAATGGCTTAAGAATGGAGCGATGGCATGCTGACTTAAGGCCCTGTCATTGAAAATAATCAATGACATTGATAAACTTTAAAAAAAAGATATTTTTCCCTTGATAAAAATTTAATTACAGTTTTACTTTAAACTGTTATATTTTTGGACCACAGACAGCATGGTTTTCATGATGATCTCAAAAGCTGTACTCAAATGCATGGAAATAAGAGCGCTATAGAACGCACTTGAAATCTGCTAAGTACTGGGTTTTTTTGTTGTTTTTTTCCAGGGTGGGGGGATTGTTAAACAAATGCTCTGTGGAAAAGCTTCTGTGTTTATAGAATTAAAAACCCTTTCTGATCAGGCATTTTATTTCTTAAATAATCGTATCCCTAGAAAACTGCACAACTTTGTAAATCAACCACAAACCAACCACAACTATCATTGCTAGGCATTAACATCTGCATAAAAGCTGTTCACAAGGAGCTTCACGGCATGCATTTCCATTGTCGAGTAGGTCCTCTACGTGTAAGTGGCACAGTGCTATTGTAAAGACTAGTGGCAAAAAAAGCATTTTTGGTATGCATACAGATCTATTCAATCTACACATTAAACACTATTTTCAGTGAGCATTACCACTCCTATGCTCTACCTTACATGCTAAATTAGAGCAGTGTATTTTGCCACAGGCGTTCATGTTATCAACAACATCTCTGCTTGACATTAAATGGCAAATATGCGTTGGTACCAAACCAAGGCCATGCTCGTGTGCAGCCAGGCTTTCTCATCCTTTCTCCCTGGCCTGTGTTTTTCATTACAACCAAAGAGGACAGGATATTAGTCTCCCTCAAGGGCCAAGGAGTGACCTGTTAGTCACAGAGCACAGTACTGTTAGCTACGGGGCAATAATATGGAGAAAGAATGCCCTGTAGTTTAGGGTGGGGTTGGGGGATTGGGGTGAGCTATGGTCTGGTCTGAGCGTTACTTGGATACTGAATAGACAGTTTAATGATGTCATGTTGAATCAGCACTGTGCTGCAAAGTGAATCTAAAAAAATTTATAGCCTTTTCTTATTTTTTCTTTTCTTTCAGTCTAGTCATGGCTGAATAAGGAGTAAAAACATATTGTTCAAACTACAGGCTGTTGCATGGATATATAAAGATATGTTTGAACCACTTTTATAGATTTCTCAGAATCTCCGGTTCATCAAAGAAAAAAAGAAGACATAAGAAAACAGATAAGATAAGAAAACAGTAATTTCTTATTTACTGTAGTGCAAATCATTTTAGAGGCACACATGCCATCAATATATAAAGTAACCTGATATCTGTATAAAGAAATTGTAAGTCATTATAAGTCTTAGTGAGGGCCGCTACTTCATGAAAATGCAAATTTTGCACTACAGGTTAAACATGTAGTGACAAAAACAAAATACTTTTTACTGCTGCGTGAGAGAATTTGTGCTTTGTGTGAAGCATTTGTTTCTGAGAAATTGCTGTTTAGTGTATATGCTTAAATGCGTTTCATGGCATCTGTATGCCTGTTTATCTTCTTGTCTCATTGCATGTGGGATTTTGTGTGCATGTGCTCTGTGGGGGGATGGTGGACAACCTAAAAACCGAAAGCCGCCAGGGTGACCTAAATCAAGAGAGGTGATAACTCAGACGGATAGCTGGAGATTACCCAGGGATCAAGAGGCTCAGTGGCCTCTCAAACAACAATGACTGGAGAGCATATCCCTTCTCACCGCCCCCTACAGAGATCCTTATGGCTGTTATGGACCAAAAACTTGCATGCCAGTATTTTCCATAAAGCTTATCTGTCACATGGCTCTCTAGTTGTTTCCTTGTTTAATGAACAAAGAAGCATCATGCTTTAAAAGGCTCCCAAAACCCCAAAAATACTTTAAGCTCATTTTGTGACTCTAAGATGATTTTGTTGTTTCGGTTTAATGTCCAGACATCGTACTTATCAGTCTTTTTATGCTACATAGTGTAGAATAATAGGATTTGTAGCACACCATATTAGTTTTTTTCAGCAACCATTTAGTAAACGATTATAGCTATTGAATTACAACTGGGTTTAATGAAATTGCTTTTGTGATTTGATTCTGTGTCATGTGTGTCTGTAAGCTGTATCTGCACGGGTGCGTGACTGCAGGAGTGCGTGGCCTAGCCATTAATTCATGATTGATTGATTGAGTCTCCTATACTGTGGCCAATAACAAGCCTATATTCTCTTCTCAGTATATCTGTGAGTGTGGGATGTGTTGGTGCGTGGGCTCGTGAAAGAGGGGCAAGAGAGGTTGCTCACTGATTACTTTGTGCTTTGCTTCGTCCAAGGAAATAAAAACCATTTGTTCAGGATAGTTAGATATGTCTTTTCCTTTCTCAGCATCCTCACCTTTCACTCTAAAAGGTGCTGCAAAGACAGGCTTTTTCAGAGATGGAGACTGAGTGGATGCATAAATGCTTAAAGAAAGAGAGGAGAAAAAAACAATTAAAGCAACAAGATTTTATCTAAAAGAACAGCTCAATGTGCATCCCTTTTATCTAAAAAAGAAATAATAGAAGAATGGCACGGTATCTGTTGCTATGAAATATATTCTTTTTTTTTTACCTACATATTGAGATAAATCAGCATAAACAGTTTTTCAAAACCGACTGTGGTATCTTACTGTCATTCTTAAAAAAATATTTAAAGCATGGAGTATGTGGATGTAGGCCCATGCTTGAATATACAGTAAATTGTGATGGGGGAGGTAGCTTGCTCTAGGCGATGCTTGTTCCAGGGACCATCTGGTTGCATTGGATTTTGGCATTGTTCACACTGTGTTCTCCAAACCTTTAACCTGCTTTCAGTCTCTGTTGTTCCTTTCATCAGATGTCAAGGTTACAATTAAACTATTTCACAATCTATTTGATTTCATTGCCTTCTAGTTTACAAGAAAAAACAATTTAATATCTGATTCAGTAATATTTTATTTAAAGAGTTCTGTCTATTTTTTTCAGCTTTTCTTTTTGCTTACAAATTGTAATGTGATAGCAAATTACTTTACTTGCTAATCCGTCTCTCTCCTCACACTGCCAAATCTGCAGTTTTAATGAAACAGCAACAGTAACAAGGTGAAATATGCTATAAACTACTTACTGAATAGTATGTCAGTTTTATAAGAATTTTAGATGAAAGTAAGGAGACGATTAAGTCGGTAGGATGAAAGCATTTCATTAAGCACTGACAAAAGGCATCAAATTAAGTAACATAAGTTAAAATGCATAAATGACACACTTATACGAGGACAGGAGTAACACAGCAGAATATCTCCGTTGGTCTCTTTGTGAGAAAGATATATTGAGGGGTTACAAACAAATTCTGCAGTTTTATACCCGTACCCCAACGTGGGGAAAACAAATCTAAAATTGTGCTGCAGTGGGTGCACCCCTTTTCAGACATCAGCATGCAAGATGCACAGTATAGTGTTGAACATCCAGTCTCTTCCCTTTATAAATACCTAAGAGCTGCAAAAGTGTCCTTGTACCAGGAAAGCTGGGATTTAAGAAATTGCTGCTTAAAAGGGGGTTATTTGGTGTTTCCAGGCTGTGTACTTTAACCTTTAGAGAGCTAAGCTTTAGCTGCTTGACATATACATTTAAGGAAATCAAATGATTTTGAGAGGCTACAAATATCATGTGGAATAAGGTCACAAGATAATGAGTTATACAGTTGGGAATAATGCCAGTATGTGATATGGCTGTTTATGGTCGTATGGTTTTTGCTGCCACAGATGAATTTGAATATAAAACATTTTTGTTGTTTGTTTGCTATTTGTGTGTGTGCTAAAATTATACTAAATAGCTGAAATAGTTGCTTAAACAATGCCAAAAAAAAAAAAATGTACATTAATTTCTGTTCCCTTTATTGCATCTGCAGATTTTGTAGCTCAGCTGAAAATTCAGCCACAGCAATGTTTTCTTTTACCCGGTTATTTTCTGGTTGGGTTCAACTTTGCATATCGGTTTGCATATTTGGATTCAACGTTAAAGCATAACTCGTGACATTTTTAGCTCTAGTGGAATTTTATATTACCCATTTTAATGTTACGCAAGTGCAGTCTCTGAAATGACTTTTCATGGTTCATCTTTGAATAAATTGCTAACATTTCTGGAATTTCCCCTGAATATGCTGTGAGTATACAGTATTTCATTTTCAGAGTTTGTGTATTAGGTTTGTTCTGCTTAGCTGTTGTTAAATGTCTGCTTGAAGGCTCTTTTTCAGTTTAAAAAACAACAACAATTGCAATATATTCATTTTTATTTGCAGGCATGAGACTTAAAAAAAAAAAGCCATATGGGTGGTTTAAACAGATTTTGTCGCAAAACTCTTTTTCATTGTTGTTGTTATTTATTTATTTTTATTTACTCGCGCTCGCTCCTTTGTGCACATATGGACGCACAGGCAACACCACACACAGAGTACAGACCGGACCAAATACTTTCTCATCAAACATCCTCCCATTGTCATCTCAGGCCCATGGGTTTCATTAGTGCCAGCTTTAAAACAACAACTCTCATTCCCACTCCCACACACTAGTCCCAAATGTTTTCAGTGAAGAAGGATACAACACTCGCCTGAAGGGTAGGTGCATGTAAAATTTCACAAAATAGCGAGAATTGGGAAATGCATTCTCTCCTCTCGTTTGACCGACTCAGAAGAATAACATGCCATCCACACTAACGCCGGTTTACCTTTTTAAATTCATGATCCCAACAAATGCGGTCGAGTAACTGTAGTTTGTGTTTACTGGAGAGATTCCAAATTTGAATTGCAACCAAAGTGAGCACCAAGCGTGTTTATTAATATAAAGCTTTAATTAGAGGCTTTCTGCTCTCTGCTATGAGCAGAGCGGACGATCACTATGGACGTCTTTTTGGCAGCGATTCTTTCCTTTTGTATTTGTTTTCACTGGATCTGAAGGATTTAATATGCCTCTTATGCTCCTAGGGCATCTCACTTTTATCCCTCATCTCACTGACTGTTTTCTAGAAATGCCCTTGAGCACCCCAAGTTGACAAGTTTTCCAGGGTGTACTGAGATAATCTTCTGTGTCACCAAAGCGTGTTCTCTGCATCCTAAACAAATTAGTGCAGAGAAGGTTTTTTTTTTTTCTGTTTTCTTGTGCAGCGCTGCCAGTGGTTTAAATGGGAAGAGTATAATAGCGTCTGATTTGTAGCGTCGTGACTTCTTTCCCCCACTTCAGTTGCAACAACTTTAACTAAACAGCAAAGTAGTGGACAGCAGCTGACTTTGAGGTTGCCTAGCAACAAAGTCAAGATGCTTCGAGGGCCTTCAACTGCAGCTTCATAATAAAAGAAGATCAGAGCATCTAATGTTTCACTGTAAAGGATATTTAGCTGTGCAGTATTTCTCACGAACATAAAACATCTCCCATCAGGTTTTTGATTACTGTGTAGGTGATTTTGTTTTTACCTGTAACACACATACACCGTGTGTAACTTGCGCTTCACTCTTTTTGTTGCCTGCCTGAAGTTTTCAGAAGGCCTGTGGGGACTGCATATCTAGAGCGATCAGACATTTTACCATAGGGCAGGGGACGATGAGCCGGATTCAGGAATCCCAGCCCAGAAGGCTGCCTTATTCAGTATTCTGCCAGTGTGTGATCCTGACCTTACTGTAGCATGTCCTTGGTGCATGCGGAGCGCAGCAAATGCCTTTTTGGGGGATTGCATGCTCCAGCCCATTTTAATGTGTCGTTTCATTCTCAGCACACTATCACTAAGCCGTGCAGCAGGGGGCTCGGAGCAACCATTTTGATGATGAGTCTGATTGAATTAATACTGTTGAAGCTGACACTTAATGGTTTATGATTAGTTAGAATCATTAAAAGATGAGGCAGATCTGTGTAAAAGACACCCTAAAACCCCTGTGTTTGCCATACAATGAGGGAATAGGTTTTAAACTATGACCTTAAGCTAATCCATGAAGTCTCACCTATTGAAAATCACACATTTTGTACACACACAACAAGCGTTACAGGTGGCACGAGGTGCTGGACATAACACAACGAAAGCAAACTTCTCTGGGTAATTTAAAGTTGTTGTTTTAGAGTCGCTTGGGGAGGAATATCGATGCAAACAAGATCTTGCACTTCTACACGGGATCACCACAGCAGGTAGCTCCACATATTTGAGTTTGCCATTTTGAATTTTTTATGCCAGATGACCTTACTGACCCGGGCCCACAGGGATTTGTCTTCTCCTGGGATTCAACTGGTGATCTTTTGCTTGTAAATTCGTAAAACACACCACCGTGGAGCTAATTGACTTGGAGGGAATGTATTCAAATTCATTATAGAGCAAATATTGTTAAGCAACAACTTTTCTTATTGTATTTTAAAACACTTTCTCCTCCACTGTTTTTGTTTACAGGGGAACTATAATCATCGATCTAAATGTGCATGATAACTGCTTTCTCATAATTATTGGCAAAACTGCAGTATATTTTATTTGCCTTTTTTTCAACGCAATTTCCTTTTACCTGTTGTCTTTGTTAATAGACTCTGTTTTTTGTCTGTTTCTCTGTGTTTTCAGCACCTATTTCCTCTCTTTCTCCACACTCCCACAGTTCGTCTGGCCATCTGGGCTTTCTCATGTTGAAACAACAAAAAAAGCACTTTTCTGTTTGACTCATACCTACTTCCTGTTTAATGATGCAGTGTGAATTATTTTCAGTTTTCTTTAACATACTTGCTGTCGAAACTAGAGTCAGATGGAATTTGCAATGCCGTAACGAAAACTAATAAATTTGTCACTAAACATTAGCTGTAGCGTTCTGATCGTAAACACAAGTTGTTCAAAAGTGGATCAAAGAACTTTGCAAAAGTTCTTTGATCCACTTTTCAAACAGATTGCTTTCCTCTATAAAACAACTGAAGTACCAGAGTAACAACTGCACTCCTTTCCAGCATAGGTAGACTGATAATCGCTGTATTTTTCACTTTATTCATTCTTCAGATGTCCTCTAAGTGGCAAAATTATTAGATGTAAACTCATAAATGAAATTTCTTTGATTCCCTAAGCATTTTACCAACAAAGGAAAACAAGCTGATAAATGCAGGCTTGTAGTCATTTTAGCTCTTAAAAGAACATCCTGGGTACAGTAAATGCAACACTGTACAGTTTGTTTGAAATTAAATGATTGAGATGAACATAGATCACAGAATTTATACATTTATACACAGTATGAAAAAACCCCACTTTAAATAAAAACATGGCCTGTCACACGTTTGTATTCTTAGAACTGTATTGCCTGTGTATTAAACTAGCGCGCAACATCACAGTGTAGTTTACACATTCAAAGATGATTGACACTGTGGGCAGACTCCTAGAATATCTCATGACTGGTAATTCAGAAACAGTTTTCAGTGTCACACTTTATTTTAAGATATACGTCGCATAGATATTCGAAAGCTCATTTAGCTCCTGGCAGCCTCACGTTTGTTTGTTTTTCTTTTTACTGTGCAAAGTTGTAGCAGGTGTTCAGCTGAAATGCTTTTTTGAAGTGACGGAGGGGGTTGATGTCACATTGCATCATCGTTTTTTGTAAAAGAGCAAATAATATTAATACTGTTCTTTATCTGTATATATTTATCAACCAAATCAACTATTACAGGTTCAGTCAGCCAGTGCTCATCTGTGCCCCCCCACAAGAAACACACACACACACACACACACACACACACACACACACACACACACACACACACTCCTTTTACCCCACCCAGTTGAAACAAATGGCTCCAACCCTCATCCCCCCACCCACCCCCATAACCCTACTTTTCTGTAGTATTGTTGTGACATTATGAAGTAAAGTGTCCTGATATGATTTTTGTTGTGATTTGACACTATCTATATCAGAGGTAATGATTTTAAATAAGTAGATTTAAATATTTAAAAAACTGTAGGATTAAAAAAATGAAATTAAAGAAGTTATATTCAAGCATTTAGGCAGGTATGCTTCCTTTCCGGCCATACAACAATATAAATATACCTCCCGGAAACAGCTGAACACACTGAGGCACCTGAAAGAGGTGGTTTCTCAAGGATGTGCCATATGTGTCATGCTAATCATTAAGAAAAAAACCTTCAAACATACTTCTAGTGGCAGGTAACAGTGCTAACAAGCCTACCCAGTGGCACTTTTATGATCAAGCCCAGACATCGGTTTTTAAGGCAGTTAGGCTGCACAGAAACATGCACAGATTTGTAGTGGGGCACTGCTTGGTTGGCAGAATGTGATCCCAGCGTCGCTGCTGGCCATCAGAGTCGATAGTCAGCAAAGTCCAATAAAAGCTTGTCTTTCTGTTCCTCCTCTTCTTGCTGTCAGGTACAATGGTTTTCACAAGTTAGACATTAAACGCACCATCAGTTTAACTGTGGTACTGCAGTAATGCAAACATGCTGTTTCACTCTGCCATAGGCTGTCTGATCCCACTACCGAGTGTTGCACTCTTATGGTGACTGTCTTGAAAGAAGTGAAGCTTCAGTGTGCTGAGCGCATTTTACCTTTAAGTGTGTAAGGATGTTGCATCTGACCCTTTCAGAGTTTGCAATGCAGACGTAAATATTTTAACGTTGTTCTCTCTGTCTCTTTCTCTCTCTTTCATGGCTTCCTTTTTGGATCCACTTGTCTTCTGCCCTGCATTTAATATGACAGGTAAGTCCATCTCTTGTATTTCTACCGACGCCTCTGGGCTGGATCTCGCTTGTATGCATCGAGTGTCACACTGAGAATGTTTACCAAAATTGCATCTTAAGTACTGGGGATGCATCTTTAGTCCAATGGTTTTGTAAACAGTGAGCACATTCCCTTTTTCTCAGCTGACACTTGGAGAATGGGGCAATTCCATTTATGCAGCCAATCTCATTGGCTACTGGAGAGATGCCAATCTCCCTCGAAGATAGGGAAAAGAGAGGGGGCAAAGGGAGTAGGAGAAAAGCATTTATTCATCCTGACACAGATCAGATAAATGGGAAATGATAAATGCTGTCTATTTTTACTTCCCCTAACCGGTGTTAACTTTATATTCAAAGGGAAGCTCTTACGAGCTTACTATGCCTCTGAAAAACCTGATCAAAGTTTTGTTAGGGATTTACTTTTATTTTTCGTGATCTGCCTATAAATTATGAAAGATGTAATTATTGTGATTAATAATTTAGCATAAAGAGTGAATATGCTGAGCTAATGATATACTGCTTGGAGAGGAGGGAACAAAAAGTATGTGGTTATAAATTAAGAAAACAAAAAAAGGGCCTTGCTTTAAAGTCCGTTCCCATTATGCATTTAACTATTGCTAATGTTTTCTCATTTGAATTCTTTCGATATCTGATTCCGCCCACATCTAACATGGTAAATTTAAACATTTACCCAGGCAGCTTCATTTGTAGCTGTTGAAAAGGCCAGGGACCTTTTTAAAATGACAGCCAGGGTGACATTTACATTTAAGACAATCTGCACATTCTAAGACTTTAAATTTAAGTCCAGATAAACAGAATACCATTCTGTATTCGAGGAGCGTAACAGACGCTGTGGCTTGAATCAAATTCAAACCTGTGCCTTTTTTAATATTTTAATTTGTTCTCTAGCTATTTAAATTTAAAGGTTACAACTCCAATTTAGCAGTCATTATAAAAGAGCAATTTATTGTTTTTGTTTGTTTCACTTGTTTAGACACACAAATCCTTGATCGCCTTGGCAAAATTACTAAATGATGACATATGTATAGTCTTAAAAAACAAAGAGAAAACATCAAATTGACATTTTGTAGTTATAAGTAAGTGAAGATTGAAGCAGTTTTCATTCCTTTGGATACATAAAGTTTGAATCTGGGGCTCCAGATTAGGAGCCACTGATAGGAGACACCTCAAGGCATGAACGTTTGTTTTATTCCAGGGTCTGGTGGTCCCCTTTGCTTTTGAAATGTGCACTGTCCTCTTGTCGAGATCACGGAAGCTCTCAAAGGCCTTCAAGAAATAAAGACCAAATAGCAGAGAAAAATGACATTTTGAATCAATAGAAGGCTTCGAGAATAACCTTGTCTCCTAATAATTACACACAGTTTCAACTAAACTACAACTTTTGAGTTAGCACAAGTGTGGCTTTCTATGGTAGTTATGTGTGATACAGTATAGAGACAGGCCTTGTTCCTTATTGACATTGTCCCCTCGTTTTATTTCTAATTTAGTCTTTCCAGTTTTGTTGCTGTTAGCTTTAACAAAGCTAAAATATGCTGGCCTTAAAAGCTTCACCACAATTTCCTGGATTCAGGCTGCTGGAAGTGAAGGAATAAGTGGCAAAAATATTGAAGGTGTGCTAGTAGACGGTGTTTTAAACATTTAAATAAAACTACAGGTCTCCTTTAATAATATGTCCCCAAAGCAGCACTTTGGGAATACCACATGCTAGTGGAAGAAGTGTTTGCCGTGTGCTGTCTTGTCTGTGCGCAATATTGGTAGACTACTGTACACTAAACATTACCTACATATTCTTTGTAAAGGCGATACATATTCAAACACAAACATTTTTTGTTATTTGTTGAATTTCTGATCGGTCCCTCCAAAGATGTTTCAGAACCTCGTAGGATCAGTCAGGAAAAAAGGCATTAAAAAAAAACTAACATCACAAAAGTAAGAATTTTTCTTCCTGCTTCCTATCTGTTTGTTTTTTATTTTGGTTTTTATAACGTTCAGCTTTGGAATTGGGAAATTTTGACAAGTATATAACAAATTCATGACTAGTGCGTTACAGGAAAACTAGCTCGCTGCACTATTTAGACACTCTGTGTTTCCGTCTCATACTTCCATTGTTACTGATGTCACAGTCGCCCTGGCAAGTGATGCAACAAATATGTCCTCCATGGCAAGTATTTGTAATAGAAGGTATTTGTTGCTATAACCTTCAAATGTATCCCTTAAATATGATTTCATCCGCAGATTTTTTTTTCTTTTTACACTGAATCAGACTATGCTTTGTTATTAATTTCTACTTTAAGATAAGTGTTAGATATATCTCCAAACATCTAATTTAATAGGACAATGCCCATATCCACTAACATGGAAACAGGAAAATCATTATGTTTAAAATTGCATACCAGACAATGCATGATAGACAACGTGAGGTGTGAGCATTATATCCTATATTGGATTTGTTTAATATCTCATCATCTGAACTATCTGTAAAGGTATAAATAACTATGATAAAAGAACAGGAAATCCTGCTTTCAGTCCTGGATAAAGCTTTGTCGTTCAGCCACCGTAATACTCTGAATATTAGGCACTGACCCACATCTGCCATCATGCAGGTTACATAGAGCCCCAGATGCAGGCCCAGCTGTTGCCATGTATTATCACACTGACTGACCCTGATGTTTTAAGTTAAATGCAAGACAAAACATTAGCATACGCTAATCCAACCATACCATGGCATGTAAGTTAACGTTAAAACAATGCACTATTAATAACAACAACAACAACAACAACAATAATAACAATAATAATAATAATAATAATAATAATAATAATAATAATAATAATAATACTAAGCCTCTCCCACCCCCTAAGTCAGAGTAATGTCAACCTTGCCCCCATTCTCTAACTAGTTTTACCTTCAGAGTACCACAGCTCTTCCATATGTAGGTAAGAATAATGACTCCTCAGTCATTATTATTAATTCAGTGTTGCTACAGTGTGGTGCATGTAAATGAAGCAGTGGGCAGAGAGAGCTATAGGCTGCCTGGAGAGTTAGCCTGAGTAATGAATGTAATTATTGTGCCCTATTGGACCCGTGTCTGTTTTAGCAAAGTTATTATTTTGACAGTTTGCGCCACATTCATAAGGAAAGGTCTGGAATTAAATTATAAGCTTCCTTTACTTTTGCATCTAAATGTATTATTTGTCAGAGTAATCTCTCTGTATAATTTATGTGTATGTCTGTGTGTGTGTGTGTGTGTGTGTTAAATTCCCCTCTTACTGTCCTCTTTCAATTAATCCCCAGCTTGTACACGCAGGTTATATAAACACTGGGGTTTTGATAGTGGCTATCAGTGAATTTAGTGCTGTAGAATCGCACTTACACCAGTCACATGCGGCATTGGGACTAAAAAGGAGGGAGAGAAGGGGATGTACAATGAGAGAGAAAATGGCGTGTCAGAGGATTTGGATTCTAAGATAATGTTGATGATTATTAGAATATTGATCCTGATAACCCACCTGTTATAAAAGAATCAGTGCAAAGCCACCCACACATTGTCATTAGTCATCAGCAGCTCCTTACAGCCCACTGCAGTACATGCTGCCACCCATGATTTAGCTCTGCATCCAGTTATGAGGGGGTGTTTAGCATTTATTATGCAGCACAGTCCCAGTCCCAGTGAGATGGCAGAATGCTGCCCGATCAATACCCCTCACAGGAACCTAGGTTAATTTATTCATTTTAGAATGTTCTCGTGCCTCTATGGCCCTCTGTGGTCTTGCCTAACACGGTAGGAGTGTTTAGTTACTGACACTCACACCATTGCACAGGCCCTACGTGCTGAAACTCTGACATCATTATGCAAACGCCATATTGGTACGTGTTATTAAGCTGTCGTTTTTTGTGATACCAAAAGTCGGGCTGCCCTTTTAATAATACTGAAGCATGTTTCTGAATGCTCGCTGTATAGTCTGGCTAGAATGTGTAGAATTTGAGTCCGCAGGGTCTCTGTATTGTTAGTATTTGACCTTTAGTTCTTACCCTGGCCTTATGCACCTAGTGTCCCACTTTTTGCAAACCATGTCAGAATTTCCTTTTTCATTGTTTTGACCTTTGCTCTTCATCCCTTTGTGGCTTTCTGTCCAAGCACCAGTCGTGTTGTTGGTCTACAACATATCCCTAGACACCCAAATAGTTTCCAAGTCTGTTATGCAGGCAGCATATGCTTGAATTTGCACACACGAGCTACAAGACAATAGCTTCAGCTTGTGATCTGGACAGGCAGCTACCATATATCCTCTAGCTGCCAAACAGCAGCAGCGGCAGCTCTGCAATCTTATGCTCTCCTCCCCGGCTGCTCTTAAGTAAAACAACAATCTCACCCTTTTCCTCTGACTGAACAGTGATCTGATTATGGATTATTGCAGTTATGGATTTCCATGTAAATAAAACATATCATCTCTAACCATCAGTTTACGCCTCAAAATGTGAGGACGAGATGAATACATTTGTTATCACTGTGATCATTTTGGTTACCACTCATCTGTATTGATTTTTACCGAGCATCATCAATCAAGGCACTCATAATGGATGCTGTCTGAGAGCACATATCTCCCTTCAGAGAATTATCACCTCAGGCTTGGGTCAAGCAGAGATTTGATCTCTTGTCAGTTAGATGAATTGATGTCTTACAGACACAACAGAGAGAGGTAGGGAGAGGATTAAGGTAAAGGTGAGGAGGAATAAAAAGAAGTCTAAAGTAGTTAAACTTCAGTCCTGAGGACTCAAAGGTATAGAAATAATCATATCCATTCTCCATCACCATTTGCCCTGGTTGCTTGGTTAAAAAAGTAGTTAAATGAAATCAATAGTGGTGCTAGTACTGGCCTCCATGCCAAGCATCATCCAATATTTATATAAATGAAGCTTCACAACCTCAATTTACCCTGCAGTTGCCTGTTTAAGGGGCTGTGAAGTACCTGAAGGTAAGGGGAATTCTGGACAGGATATGAAGATGAAGAGAATAAAATAAATTTCTGTCCCTATCAAGATGTCCTTACATAGTCATTTGCATTCATGTCATTTGACAGGTCATGATTTCCAGCTGTACCGAGTTTTGAATCAGGGTGCGCTTGCTACAATAAAAAGGAACCAGATCGTAAATTTTGCATGGCAACTTTAAGCCATTGCCAGTCCCTAAAACACATTTTCAGAACTGCTAAATTACTAAGTTGTTCCCAAGGCTTGAACTTCAAGCGTCATGGCTACACTTTGGTTTTTTCTTTTACTGGATCAACTACATAAAAGTGAAATAAATCCAGTACTGAATCTGTGCTCTGCTGAAATTCCATGCCACGCTATCAATAGTCAAAAATAAAAACATAATTTCTATTTATATCATTTTATTCATCTCCCAGAATACTCGCATAAAAACTTTAATTGTAGCCTGAGGCCTCTGGTAACAAGTACAGGTATTTGTTTTCCTTTCACTGACAGCTGGAGAGACCCTCTGGGATTTAAGTTGAACACTGAGGGCCGCTGTGGTCGTTGCATTTCATTATGACCACACCATTTCACTTTTGCCAAGTGCTCAGACTAAATTATTATTTTTCACCCACTGCGAGACATTTCCTCAGACACTGGTTTGATGTTAATGATTCATACAGTGTTTATTGAGATAACTTTAAGATTTAAACTAATCTTAATTTTGGGACGTATATATCTGAAGAGAACAAAAAGGGTCTAGTTTGAAAACCGATTAATGACCAAGTTATACAATTTTATGTTTATGTATGTTTACTGCTGCTTGCATTATGTATAGAATGGGACAGTTCATTCATTTTAGAAAAAAATCACTGAATTCCCACCTTGTCCTTCATAATAATTAGAATGATTTCTATGTGATGGGATTTCTTTGGGCCTGGGAGAAATCCTATGAGCTGTGGGAGGAAACGAAGGAGCTTCGGTATTACAAATTCTGTGGCTCACTGGCATTCTGGCTAGCATTTTGGGGATCTCGAGTTTGTAAGAATTAACACAATTAAATAGATCGATGAAATGTTTCAATATAACAATATAGTTTCTAATTTTCTTTTTTAGCCACTCGAATTTTCCCTTCAAAATATTTCATTTAGACCCAGTAAATAGTGGCACACTTCAATTAAATTTAATCCTTACTCTCTGCAAAAATCCCCTCCCCCCTCTCTGTTTTTTCCAGACACTTTATTGCTTAAGGGACCTTAAATCCTCTATACTTCTTCTCAGGCTGGGTTTACTCCCAGGCCTTTATCAACCTCAACAAGTTATAACAATTTAAAATACACCAAAGCATCTCATTTTGTACCACTTATTGCAAATGATTAAAAAGAAGAACAGCCAAACACCATCTCACAATGTTATCGAATTAAAGATTTAAAGAATGTAAACTTATTGTGTAATGATTGTCAGTGAGTTCTTAAAACATTTTTATTCCTGATGACTTACAAGTTGTAAACATTATCTTATTTATCGCAAAATAACACAAAAAATAATGCAAATTGATCTTTTTGTCTTCTTCTCTTTTTTTTTTCTCAGAAAAAGCTGCTGTAAAATCAGTATATTGATGTTGCCCCCGTTGTGAAATTTTTCAGAACATGGTGCACAATTGGTATAATGCTGCCACGGTATGAGAATGTGCACACTAGACAGCAGTCTGTTCCCTCTTTCTGCAGTCGTTGTGATCCTCCATCTCTCTCTCACATAACATACTGTTCATGTCAAAGGACCCAGGAAACACAACATCTGTCAGTGCGCTAATGTACACAATAAACACCAAAGGGAGAAGGATATATACACGCACCTGGAAATGGCCTTGTATTCAACACACATTTTACATCACATGAAAAGAAAAACAAAAAAAAACAAAACAAAGTGACCAATATGTGCAAATCTTCTTGAAGCTGGTGAATAATTCCTTCGGTGGTTTGGATATTATTTGAACAGTATTTTTGATTTTACTATGGATGGTCTGAATGATTGTTGGCTTTGGTGTGCTTGATTCAGTAAGAGGAGGCAACGCTCCTCTGCGACAGCCAAAAGGTGAGAAGCAACGAGAGGCATAGCTTTAGCTCTTTTATACTCTGCTTTCTTCACTTGGATGGAGCACAAATATTATGATATCACTAAATGAAAATATGATTACTGATAAAGGATGAAATAGATCGTTTTTAATCTATTCACAGACAGGCAATGGGAAAGAAACTACACTGATAGAAAGTCAACACAATGAATGCAAAACAAAATGTGATTCAATCCGAGAAGAGGTCTAAAACTCAGATGGTGGGTTTTACACTGGAGATGAGATGCAGATATCCCTCTTCCCCTTTTCTTCTTTTTTGTTTTTCGCCTTATTTTTTTTAGGGGGGGGGGGCTGTTTGATGCACTGCAGAGTCATGGCTCTACAGTCCACGAGCGCAAAGACTGCGTCTGTCGTCATTCATCCTCTCTGACAGGCTTCTCATATACAAATGAGTTTCTGTGAATAGCAATTCATTTATTTAAACACTTTTTTGTAGTTTACAAAAGAAATAGATTATCTTTTTTTTTGTCCACACTTGCACGTCTTCTTCTTTAACATATTTTACACAGTTTTATTTTTACATTTTTAATTAAACTTAAATGTGTTTTTAATATTTTAAATGCTCAAATATTGTGTGTACCATAATACAAATGGTTTCTTTTTTTCCTCTCCTGTGTCCCCAGTTTATTTTTAAACAATAATTAAATGTCCTGAAATAGAAAGACACATTAAAGCTCAAATATCCATCCTCGAGAGAAAAGCCTCAGCGCTGTATTCCTCTCTCTTTTTCGATAGAACACGAACAGGTCCAAGAGTCCCATGACCATTATGTGACTTCAGATCAGCAGCAGATAGCAGTAGCAGTAAATCCACCACAAAATAGTCAGCCACATGAAGCACACTTCTTCCACATCACAGTGAAATGCTTTGTAAAAAAAAAAAGTGTCCAGAAGATTGAATAATTCCTTCTGTCCCCCTCCCCGGTGTATCCAAAAAGGAATTTACTGTATATCCAGATAATCACAGGTAAAGACTTACTCAAAAGCAGGGTCACACTTCACATTCCCGAGAAGCTTGTTGTTGGCAAGTGCAAGAGCCATATTCATTGATGATTACCAAAGCTCCCTCAATATGGTTAGGTTTATAGTCAACATAGTACTCTGGTGTAGAAATTGCAGCCATCTGCTGCATGCTTTGCTTTTGCTTCTGCTTACGGCGCTGACTGCTGAAGCACTGCCTCAGTTGCCTTATTCCAGCTGGAAAGCACTTCCATGCCACGTATAGCATGAGCACTATGATGAGAAAGGAGAAGATGAGTGCCATGGTGCCTGTTACCACCTTGTGGATCTGCATGGTGCTCTCTAGGTCATCATGGCCCACTGTGACAGTGAAAGAATTTGTGACCACTTCACTACCCTCGCCCTCATAGGGGTTGGGAGTAATGGGGCCCAGATCCCTCGTGGAGGCGTACAGGCCTGCTGTGGTCACCTCTACTGGGGGATCCTCACATAGCTGAAAAGCATAGACGGCATCCAACACATCCTCACCCTGTGCTGTGTCAGGGCTTGAACACAGCAGGGAATTGTCATGCTGGCCTCGGAAGGCACTCAGCCAAGAGGCCAAGGCACACACATTGCGGCTGCACTCCCAGTCATTCCCTGCCAGAGTAATGCTGTCCAGAGATGACCACGAATCCAGAATGCGCTGGTCCACAGAGGTCAAACGATTAGAGTCTAGCATCAGTACCTTGAGGTTTGGTGTACTCTCAAAAACATGTGGCTCGATGTACTCGATTTCGTTTGCTGACAGGTCAATCTTCTCTAAAAAGTGCCATGTCCAGTCTAGTGTGTTTACAACAATAGTGGCACGATTGTTGTGCATGTACAGAGTGCGTAAAGAGATGAGGCGTGGGAAGTGGGCTAGGTTGACTTTAACTAGCTCATTGTGCTCAAGATGCAGCTCAGTCAACTTAAAGAGGCCAGCGAAGGAGTTTCGTGCCAGGCTCTGCAGTTGGTTGTATCCCAAGTCCAGAAACTGCATGCTCCTGCAGTCCTGAAAAATCCGCACTGGCACAAATTTGAGAGCATTGTAGCGCAAATGCAAATTGGTGAGCTTTCTAAGGCCGTGGAACAGGTCAGGCTCTAGTACCTGCAGCCTGTTGTATGAGAGGTCCAAGATACGGAGGTTTGGGAGGGGCCTAAAGGTGCCATTTGGCAGACTCTCAATCCGGTTGTTGCTCAGGTCTAACTCCTTGACTCGTCTCAGCTTGTCAAATGCACCCTCCTCTACAACGTCAATGCTGTTGTGATCTAAATAGAGCCAGGTGAGCTGTGACAGACCAGCCAGTTGGCCTTCACGCAGCTCCGTTAAGTTGTTCTCTCTCATGGACAGGCCCATGGCACTGCTCAGATTGCGGGGAATGTCTGTGAGGTTGAGCCCCTCGCAGTACAGCAGCTTGCTGTCGCAGCGGCACAACCTTGGACAAACCCCCTCTACCAAGGGAACTGTTCTTAGAAAAATGCCCAATGAACACAGTATCAACCCAGGGGGCTTCTTCAGTGGCCACTTTAAGTACAGTCCAATTAGAAGGAAATCCATTAGCATAAATATCCAGGGATGTCAGGGAGAAAATGTCCATTGAACCACTCTGGATATCGGTTTTGCCCGTATCAGATCATATTTATCGCATCATATCTATCTCGTTCAACAAGCTGTCTCATTCTATGTATGTCAGCTGAAGACAGTGATAGTATTTTTGTTATCAAGTCCCAAAAAATGCCAAAAAAATAAAGTCTCTTTCCTTACGTTATATATCAAGCAGTGGGTGGAGAGTAGAGGGGATGGAAAATCAAACTGTCCTCACTGATCAATCTTATTCGAAAAAATTCCTACTCACCCCTATTCAAAAGCTGACAATCTCCATTCAGCATCTCGCTTTGTGCCCCAACACTAATTATGTGCGAATCTAAAAAAGACCCCACTGTGGTACAAATTCTCCCCCCCTCCCTTCTCTCTTTTCAGTGGACACCAGATCCTTGGCAGGCTTACAATGTCTTAGTTCTCTTCAAGTGAAAGAGCCAGAAAGAGAAGGAATCCAAGTAGCTTTCAGCGAGATGGTAGGAAGTGCAAGTACCCCTGTCTGCATGAGCTCTGTCTCTCCTGCTCCTCCGCAGTCCTCTGCTGCAACGATCAGAGGGAAGAAGAGACAACCAGCGAAAGAAAAAAATAAGCAAGAATCTTTTTTTTTCTTTTTTAAAATAATCTGTCTTCAGCTCTTTCCTCCTTTCCCTCCCGCTTAAGTTTCAAAAGATCTGTCAAAATGTGTTATCGTCCATCGCTTGAAGAAATCACTGACTTGTAAGGTTTAGATCCATTCAAGCACTTAATCATGATTTCAGTGACGGACGCAAGGGAAAAACAAAAAAACAAAACAGGATATAAAGAGATGAACCCTGTTCACTGTTTTCTTGTGTAACAGTATTCCTCGTCATCTGAGTGGCTCATATTGGTTCGGTAGCCGCTCGCATCCCCGGTGGCTCGCAGGTTTCGTTTACTCCCTTGCTCTCTGGGTGTCTTCTCAGCCAGCTGGAAGAGGCTGCTGAAGGCTGGTGCTGGTAGGCAGGCAGGGGCGGTAAATGTGGGAAGCAAAGGAGCGCGCAATCCCTTGCAGCAGACCAGTACACTGACAGCGCATGCAGAAGCACCTTCTGTTCACTGAGTGTCGTAAGCCACTCACAATTCAGAGTGCTCGCTCCCTTTCCCTCACTCTCTTGCTCTCTTTCCCTTGATCGCTCTCTCACTTGTTCATGCTGCTCCCCTCCTCCTCTTCGCTCTCACATCTTCCCTCACTGCTTTTTTCTTGCTGTGTTTTTCTCTGTGCCTCAGACATTTACATATCCAGAATGGGCTGGGCTTAAACCAGGGGCTTTAATGAACCCCCTCCACCCCCCATATCTCTAGCGCTCTCTCTCTCTCTCTTTCTCTCTCTCTCGCTCTCGCTCTCTCTCTCACTGTCTCTCTCTCTCCCACACATACAAACACTCCTTCCCTCCCTCAATGACTGCAATGAAATCGGCCTCTTGACGTTGTCTGATTTCAGGCTTGCAATGATGAAAATGGGATCTTATATTATTTCTTTTCTTAAACAGATGTTTGCTTATATATCTGTGCTATATAGATGGAGAGGGAGGAAAAGAAAAGATATATAATTTCATCAAAGAATTTCTAAATATCTTCAATGAGACTTAAATGCACTAGTCACCATGTATGTCCTTCATTATATCATAGATGCCACAGGAGCATACGTGTATATATGGTATACTTGTTGCTTGCTTGCCAGCAACAAAGGTCGGCCTGTGAGTCAAGATGATTATGGCGTTCTTCATGTGCTCAAACCACCAGAAATTCTTTGTCGCTGACAGTTATGTCTGTGTCCATTGTGAATGCAGATGCAATTGTTTCCCACATAATATTAGCATTAAGCTAACATAGATATTCCCTCTGAAGGCTCACTTGTCTTCCTTTGCACTTCTCTGGAATTGCTTCTAGCCGTGTCATTGTTCTGCCCTAAAAGTTCAAAGACAATGAGCTGTGACTGTGTCTTATAGGCTTCACACGAGCCAAGTTTTAAACTTCTGACTCACCTCCTTCCTTTTCTGAGTTAATTGCACATTGGCTAACGGAACTTTCTTGTTCACTTATTCAGAAAACAGAGTCTGAACAAAAAGATAAAGAGTGTTTTTTAATTTTTAATTATGCCCGCTTGACAATCCAGGCTGAGGATATAGAGCCAAGTATACAGTGTGAGAACGAGACGAGAAAGGATGGGAAAGGGTTTACATCGGCGTACGACCTCAGCATTCCTAGCCAAACTAGCAGTTTCCACAAGTTTCTCGAATTTATTGCCTAATTCAAAGTATAGACAGAAACAATTGAGAGGATTATTTCAAAATGTAGGATAGATAGAAAACAGACAAATGTATATTAGCAACAAGTGCGGAAAAAGCAGAAGCCAGAATGATATGGGTAAAAATGAAAATTTGACAAAGCACAACTTATTTTCTTCTTTAAAGTTTTACAGCCTCTGGCAACCGGGGAATTGCATTACTGCCATCTTCTAGAAATAATTGCGATTTGCTAAATAATTCTGTAGAGCAGATCACGAGTCGATCAATAGATCTTTTTCTATGCAATGTTTCTGCTAGTATTTATCTCTGCATTTCATTGTTGCAGGTGATAAGCATACAGAGCCAAGAGGCAGGTGCAAGCATTGATTGGTTAATTGGGAACAGGTGAGGTGGGTGTGATTGTCATGTGGTCATAACCAGGAAGACAGACTGAGGACATCTGGTGGATGTTTGAGGGGTGACATGAAGCAATGTGGAGCACAAATGTGGATTTCTTTCCCCTGCATTTTATAAATTTAAAAACAAAAAGAATGTCATTTACACATCATAAGCCTTTACATTTTTTAATCCCTTTTATTTTTCTTTAAATTTTTCAGTTTTTCTCACCACTGTGTTGTATCATTATATATACAGTATATCTCTGTCACATTGTCATGAGCCTGGTGTGTTTTAAACATCAGGAGTGAGTTTCTTTAAATTTGGAACAAACATTTGGCTTGATTCAAGGGTGATCAAAGGTCAAAAGGTCACTGTGATTTTTTTTTTTTTTTGGTCCTAACGCAACCCATGAAGAGTCTTTTTGAGAAGTGGCTTAAATATTTATTTTTTTAGTATTTGATATTCATTATTTATTTGTTTAATAGCAAGTATTTGTGCTTATGCTTGGAGTTAAGAGATTGAATTAGTTTAAATTAGGTTAGTAATCAAGATTAGATCTTATAGTGTAAAGCTCAAGGTCACTTTGACTTCACCTCACTCCATTCTCATAAATGTGATATCCTACAGTTTCCAGGATGGAATTTCATTACAACTGGAGCAAATGCTTCACTTAGACTCGAGGATGAACTGATTAAAATTTGATGGTCAACATTTAAGATCACAGTGCCGTCGCAAATCACATTTGCAGCCATATCTCAGGATTCTGTGTGATAATTTTTCACTTAGTGTCAGACGTAAAAGTGAACTGTGGACCGAGGATCACGCAGATATGTGGAAAACTCTTTGAAGTGTGGATATTCCTTTTCCCACTTTTTTCCTCAGCGTGCAGTTAGCAGTCATACCAGAGGACAGTGATGGCATGCTCTAACAAAGAAGCTGTCTTGATGTGTGTCTGTGTACTTTTTTTTTTACCTGGTTGACAATATTTTTAAATCTTGCGTCATGAGTTTTTCATATTGTCAATAAGAAAATCTATTAAAAAAATGTTATATAAGAATCAGACTTTCTAGCTATCAGTGATGCTCATACATAATATAATATAATATATGGTATATATGGTAATAATATACACATAATATCATTATTTATTTTGTAATTCATAAATAGCTTTTAATAACGAAGTGGTTATCAGTTATGGTGTATCGTCAGCAGACTGAACTTGATTTGAGGGCTCAAATATGTCTCAAAATTAGAAGCATCTTTGATTGCAGGCCCATTATTAAAATCATTTATTGAATCAGATGACGTCCCACTGTTTGAGTCCGAGAAAACAAGGCAGATGATAACTAATTGGCCTGCCGCAGCGATAATGTTGATGGGCATCTCGGAAAGCATTGAGATAGGGGTTGGCGGAAACACTTACACCCCAGAGTGGAAACAGCAAGACATGATTTCACGTCCACAATGGACCGGGAATTCTAGCAGATGGAGGTTGTCTCAGTTTGAAAGGGTCACAAGCGGACATGGAGTTTATTAATTTAAATTTTCGTATTTGTTGTGTCTCTTCCTTAGTATTTTAATATCCACAGTAATGATCTGAGGAACAGAGGAAATGTCCTGTTTCCTTCACACTTAAACCCGTAATCACAGTAGCCTCGTGAAGGCTTGTGCAGTCTGAGTTTACTCCACAGTATCAAGAAAAGATCCACTTTGTTCAAACAAAGATTTTAAAGGAGCTTGTACTAACTGCAGCTTGGGTAAACAAAAAGGGGAGCGTCATCATGTTCAGTGGGGCATGTGACAAGAGGACCGTGGGTGTCACACTAGGTTATAGCTCCTTGAAGTATGCTTTTGTATGATGCAAAGTTTATTTGTGTAAATATTCTGAATTATTAGCATGACTTGTCCATGTTTTTTAGCTTTAGGGCTGATTGTTTGGTTGGAGGGATGATTTACTCAGCAGAATGGATGAACTTAGAAAACTCTTTGTATTTCTCCATATAATATGATGGAGGTACAATAGCTCAAGGCATTAAGAACACAAGCCTGCCATTACATATTAAAATCTTTAATTCCACGTTGCTAACCCCATTTATATAAATGCATGTAACTTTCAAGTCTGAGACAGCTTGCTCTTTCTCTGCTTATTTTTTGTTGTTGCTTGAAACAGCCAAGCTTGTTATTGTTGGCTGGATAGAGGACATTGCCAATGATTGGCCTTAATGGCTGCTTTTTCCATATTGCATATCGTTGAACTGTCCAAAGTTCATTGTACTTTCAGTATCTGGCATGTTTTGAACCACACGGGCACTTTAGTTTAAGCGTTGGATGTATTTTTGTAAACCACAGAGACTTTCATAATTCCCTCAGCCAGACTCTTTTTAATTTCGGTGGTCTTCTCTGCAGATGCATTTTGCTTTAATGACTAGAGTTTTAATTCAGGATTTGATGATTTGCTTTTAGTTTCACCCCACACTCTTTTGACTTATCTAGTCTTTTGAACATGCTAAACACGCACAACATTTTGAACTTTGAAAGAGTGCAAACATAGAACTTTGAACTTCTTATTTTGATTATGTTGTATATACCTTTTTTTCTGTAAACACAGGATATTGATGAAGTATTCCAGGTGGGTAGCTATATCAGAGATGAAACCTCTATGTGGCACTGGCAGTTCTTCCCTTTTAGATGGCATGGCTCTTAACTCTGTCCTCAGTGAAATACAATTATGCGAAGAACTGGACTAACTGCATTGACTAGCATGTTACTTCCCTAAAGTCTAATGAGTATAAATTTGTATGTGTATATAAAATCTAAGTTCACTGAACTTTAGCATCCTTTTATGTTAACAAAATGTGTCAAAAAGCAAACAAATAACAAAAAAGTCACTAAGTCAGACTGCACTCATAAACTAAAGAGTTATACACAACAGTCAGATAGATGATAAACATCAAATGCACTTGGTTGTCAGAGTAGGCTCCGACAAAGATGTATAAACTAAAGAACAAGAAAGAAATGCAGTGCATTTTTGTAAGGCACATTTGAAGAGAGAAAATATGCTGCTGTGAGAAGATCTCAAAAAGTAACGCATCATGCCTCTAAAGAAACAACTGACAAAGAAAGTCACTGATATCTATCAGTCTAGAAAGGGTTATAAAGTCATTTCTAAGGCTTTGAGGCTCCAACAAACTATGGTGAGAGCCATTATTAACAAATGGAGAAAACTTGGAACTGTGGTGAACTTTCCCAGGCGAGGCCAGTCTACCAAAATTACTCAAAGAGTGCATCGGTGATTCATCCAGGAAGTCACAAAAGACCCCAGAACAACAACTGAAGCAAAACTGGCATCAATAGCAGAGTCTCAAGGTGAAAACTACTGCAGAACAAAAAGAACACAACACGTCTTGATGGTCACCAAGACTTTTGGTGAAATCGTTTGTGGACTGATGAGACGCAAGTTGTACTTTTTGGAAGGTTAGCATGTCATTAAATCTGTCAAATTAACACAGTATTTCATAAAAAGTACATTATACCAACAGTGAAACATGGTGGTGGTAGTGTGCTTCAGGAATTGGATGACTTGCTATAGTTGATGGAACCATGAGTTCTGCTCACTACCAGAAAATTCTGAAGGAAGATGTCCAGCCATCAGTTCATGACCTGAAGCACTTGGGTTATGCAGAGGGCAATGATCTGATCATAACACATCAGATGTACATATCTATCTATCTATATAAGTAGTGGTACCTAGGCCTCTGGGACCCTCAAGCTCCCATCTCAGGTGCTGTTCCCAGATCTGCTGGAGCCACTCGCCTAGCTTGGTCGTCAATGCACCAAGCGATCCGATTACCACGGGGACCACTGTTACCTTCACCCTCCACATCTTCTCTAGTTCTTCTCTGAGCCCTTGATATTTATCCAGCTTCTTGTGCGCCTTGACCCTGATGTTGCTGTCATTCAGTATCGCTACGTTTATCACTACAGTCTTTCTCTGCTTGTCTACCACCATTATGTCCGGTTGGTTAGCCACCACCATTTGTCCGTCTCTATCTGGAAGTCCCACACGATCTTAGCTAGGTCATTTTCAACCACCCTTGGGGGCGTCTCTCATTTTGACCTCGGGACTTCCAGGCCATACTCGGCACAAATGTTCCTGTATACTATGCTGGCCACTTGGTTATGGCGTACCATGTATGCCCTGCCAACTAGCATCTTGCACCCTGCTGTTATGTGCTAAATTGTCTCAGGGGCGTCTTTACACAGTCTGCACCTGGGGTCTTGCCTGGACCCCAGCCTCTATGGATCTTTCTTGGATTTCTCTTTCCTGAGGTATTCACTAAGCTGATGTACTCGTGGATGTTCGTTGTGTCATCCCGGATAGCAGTTCTGACACTCCCTAGTCCTCAGCCTATGAGAGAGAGAGAGAGATGTACTGCTTCACCAAGCAGTTGAACAGGTGTATTTTTTTGTTGAAATGCATCTGTGTGTATTTGTGTATTTGTTGCTCTGACAGAGTGAGAATTAATATGGTTCTAAATTGCTTCCGGCCATGTCCAAAGCAACACGTTCCCAGTTGAGAAAGAGAGAGAGAAAACAACACAGTTTTCCCATGTCACAACACAGTGCAGTCACACACTTCTTGCTTTTACGCTGAAACGAGATCAAAATTCTTCATCCTCCACCACATGCGCACACATTTACAACAACCTGACACAGCCAGTTTTTCACCCACCTTCAGTGGGTTGGTGTGTGGTTTTTCCATATGCAGTATTTCATTCAATTACTTGTTTTAGCTTTGCTACTTAGTCTGTTTCTTTATGCAATTGTGTTCTGGCTCTAATGTTTTTGGATTCAGAGACTACATCAAACAGTGGCTTGTAACTGGGCTCTGTCTGCCAAAGGAACTTTGTTCAGCTGTCAGATGATGCAGAAATCCCACTGAGCACCACCAAGCCCATTTTCAAAACCCAGCTCTCTGAGGCAGCACCCCCCTCCACTTTTGATAGTCCTGACTACTCTGGCCTATTGCCTCATCCAGAGCCAAACAAGCCTGTACATCCTTTATGTGTCCACTAACCTCTCTCATGTTTGGATGAATCGGAGCAGAATGCAGTGACAGAGGAGTCTCTGATGCAAAAGGCTGAAACACTTGTAAATTTAGACAGAAAATTACTTGTCCCTTTATTCCGTGTCCCTGCTTCAAGGTAAAGTTAGAACACTAACCGAGAGTTTTGTATAAACTTTCATTGAAGGTCTTTGTGTATATGAAGTCCTAACCCTTGGACCGTGAATTGAAATTTAAATCAGCAATGACTCAAGCGAAGGAAAGTAAAACGATTTATTTGACATGGGGCACACAATAAGGAAATGTAGGAACGTATTTAAGGAGGGGAAAAGCGCTTCTCCAAAAATATCCCAGCATTGGTGGTATGGTGGTGGTGCAGGAGTAATGATTTAGATCTCAATGAATGTGATGTGGAGAAGAACTGCTAATGAGCAGAGTCAAAGAACTCACGAGGACTGGAGGATAAATAGTAAGGAGGAGAACAGCATCAATGTGAAACTGAAATGAGAGCTGAAACCAGCAGAAAAAGGTAATCTTTTAAAAAATACAACAGTGGCATGGCAGAGATTTCTCATTGGTTTAACAGAAGGTTGAAGACAATCAGTTAGGTGAATAGACTGTACCAAAAGTGCTTATTCTAAGCATGAGATAGAAAAAGTAGATAGATTCTGTTACTCATAAATTAAAACTCCACTGGTTAGCAATGTACTTGCAAAAATTCGGAACAAGACACCGTTTCTTTGTAAAAATCTGATTATGCTTGAAATTATGTGCACAGTGCTGCATCCTTCTTTTGATCAGCCATAATTACCATGTTAAATGGCTATCAGATTTTCCTCGACTTCATCTAAATGTCCCTGTCATTTATTTGTGTGTGTGTGTGTGTGTGTGTGTGTGTGTGTGTGTGTGTGTGTGTGTGTGTGTGTGTGTGTGTGTGTGTGTGTGTGTGTGTGGAGAAAAACAAATAATCGCAATCCAAAAAACTACAGGGTATTAGCAACGTTTAATGGTTTTTATCTTAACGGATTGTTTAAAAAAAAGAAAGAAAGAAAAGAAAAACAACACAAAAAGAGAAGAACTGATGCCAAGAACCTCCCGGCTGTTCATTCACAGTGACAGTGCCACAGGTGGTGATGTACATGCAGTCCGCTTTCTCCTTTACTGATGACTGACCTTGACAGTAATTAGCTACACGATGACTGAAAAACAGGATGACAATGTTATTCATCACAGGCACAGCTGGGGGTGACCCGGGTTTCCTAAAAATGTCTTATAACTGAAGCCAACTTTATATTCATCATGTGATACTTTAAATGACCTTAAAACAAAAAACACACACAAACACATGCATACACACTGCAGTTTAACAAGATAATTACCATCTTTAATGAGCTAGTATCATATCTCACTGGTTTTACCAAACAAATGGTAGATGCTGACGCTTATCTCATATGACTGTATTATCTCATACTTAATCCTCTGGGTTATTATAAGGACATCTGAATTGTGAATTGGTAATTACTGTAAAATGCATTTCTAAATAACAAATGAATCATAATGAATTCATGTTCATATTTGATAAAATAATACATGATCACTTCATCATCTTGTACTTCCTTTTATTTCCTCCTTGTTCTGATGAATTAGACGTCATGGAGTAATGAAGATGAAATGAATACTATACCTGTGCCAGCATCACATCTGTACAGCACAAAATGCACACAGTGGCATATATTATCAAGCCTACCAACACAAGTCAGTGTTGCTTTAGGTCACCTGACTGACCAAGTGACCCATATGCCAAATGACACTGCAGAGACCTTGGTTGAAATCCACTCGAGACGATTTCCTGTGTGTCATTCCCCCCCATTTCTGCTCTCCTGTACAATCTCTGTACTCCATTGCCTAATAAAGGCTGAAAATACCAAAAATTTCCTCATGTGTATATATATATATGTTTGGCTGAGCCAAATAAGACAGGTCAGGGTGAAGAAGTGACAGCCAAAGAAAAGCTTACCACAAAACGGAGAAGTTATGACAAATCACACTATAAGGCAAAAAGAAAGTGCAGCTTTATGGTTTCATGGACAAAGAATTTCTGTGGCTGCAATATGATGAGCTAAATAACCAGGGCTGCACATAAGTGGTCCGCAGGTGCGCATTCGCTGTCAAAATAAAAAACACGCACAAGGGTTAGGGTTAAATTTAAAAACTGTACTTTTGAGTTAAAATATATATTTATAATTTTAATAAATGACAAATTAAAAAGGCATGAACATTTTTTTTGTATCGAAAAAATATCGAACTGTGACACCAAAGTATCGAACCGAACCGAACCGTGAATTTTGTGTATCGTTGCACCCCTAATATATATATATATATATATGTACCCGAGGGTGCCCGAGGGCGAGCGTCTGGTGGCCGGGCCTTAGTCCATGGGCCCATCCTCCCACAGGAGGTGCCATAGGGGTCGGGTGCATTGTGTGCCGGGTGGCGGCCAGGAGCGGAGGCCCTAGCGGACTGACTCCCGGCTGCCAAGACTGGCAATAGGGACATGGAATGTCACCTCTCTGGTGGGGAAGGAGCCTGACTTAGTGCGTGAGGTTGAGAGGTACCAGCTAGCTATAGTCGGGCTCACCTCTACGCATAGCTTGGGCTCTGGAACCAGTCTCCTGGAGAGGGGCTGGACTCTGTCTCACTCTGGAGTTGCCCCTGGTGAGAGGCGGCGGGCTGGGATGGGTATTCTAATATTCCCTCAGCTTGCTGCCAGTACGTTGGGGTTTTTCCCGGTGGATGAGAGGGTTTGTTCCCTGCGCCTTAGGGTCGGGGAACGGGTCCTGACTGTCATCTGCGCTTATGCGCCGAGTGACAGTTCGCTGGAAGGTGCTCCACCTGGAGACTCTGTTGTCCTGCTGGGAGACTTCAATGCTCACGTGGGTAACGACAGCAAGAACTTTGCAACCTTAGTATTAATAACCTTTTTGCCAGTGTAGTCTGAAGGCCAGTTTAAGATGAATGTGTTATTTTAGTTATATTAAATGCATTAGTGGAGGGATTTAGGAAATCCACACAATATCCATTCCATAAGTCAGACTCACCAGCAGCATTCAAATAACTAAAAGTCTGCGACCGCAGAGAGCACGCCACAGTAGAGATGGTATAATTGGTTGAATTCTCATATTAATGAAACCGAGATCTAATTTTGAACTGTGACACATTCCTAAACTTCTTTCACTTTCATTCTGAAATCAGTAAAAATGTATTCATAATGCATGATGCAACAGCAATAAGATCAGTGTAAGTGCTGCAGTGAAATCATCCTGTCCCATCATACACCAGTTTCATACAGGAGAGTTTGTAATTTTGGCTGTTTTAGTTTCATGTCTGAGTACTGTGTGTGCTGGCTTACAGTGACATTGTCATGGATTACTGGAATACAGAGCAGAGCCACCAAAGCTTTAGTGGTGACATCTCTGCTTTTTCAGTTCAAAATAAAAAAAGGCCTACTGTATCCGCTTTCCAACATTGTAACATTTATCTAGGCTGCAAAAAAGTTGCCTTGAATTTTCACACAGAAGGGGGATTTGTAACAGGGACGGATAGCAATGTGTGATCAGAGTAAAATATTTCTCTGTGTCTATCAGAAGTTTGTAAAAGTGGATTTTGTTCATGTAGAATTGATAGAAAATTCCATCATGTTTTCTTTATCAGACGTCTGCACAAGGGTTATCATAATAATGTTACCTTGGCATTTGTGAATCTTTACTTTGGCATTCTAAGTGTGTACACAGCGTTAACACAAATAAGGTCTTCTTACAAATATTGCAAGAAACTACTGAATGCAACCTCTTCTCTTCATACAGAGAGTGCAGAATTATTAGGCAAATGAGTATTTTGTCCACATCATCCTCTTCATGCATGTTGTCTTACTCCAAGCTGTATAGGCTCGAAAGCCTACTACCAATTAAGCATATTAGGTGATGTGCATCTCTGTAATGAGAAGGGGTGTGGTCTAATGACATCAACACCCTATATCAGGTGTGCATAATTATTAGGCAACGTCCTTTCCTTTGGCAAAATGGGTCAAAAGAAGGACTTGACAGGCTCAGAAAAGTCAAAAATAGTGAGATATCTTGCAGAGGGATGCAGCAGTCTCAAAATTGCAAAGCTTCTGAAGCGTGATCATCGAACAATCAACCAGCGACCCTGTTCAAAATAGTCAACAGGGTCGCAAGAAGCGTGTGGAAAAGGCGCAAAATAACTGCCCATGAACTGAGAAAAGTCAAGCGTGCAGCTGCCAAGATGCCACTTGCCACCAGTTTGGCCATATTTCAGAGCTGCAACATCACTGGAGTGCCCAAAAGCACAAGGTGTGCAATACTCAGAGACATGGCCAAGGTAAGAAAGGCTGAAAGACGACCACCACTGAACAAGACACACAAGCTGAAACGTCAAGACTGGGCCAAGAAATATCTCAAGACTGGTTTTTCTAAGGTTTTATGGACTGATGAAATGAGAGTGAGTCTTGATGGGCCAGATGGATGGGCCCGTGGCTGGATTGGTAAAGGGCAGAGAGCTCCAGTCCGACTCAGACGCCAGCAAGGTGGAGGTGGAGTACTGGTTTGGGCTGGTATCATCAAAGATGAGCTTGTGGGGCCTTTTCGGGTTGAGGATGGAGTCAAGCTCAACTCCCAGTCCTACTGCCAGTTTCTGGAAGACACCTTCTTCAAGCAGTGGTACAGGAAGAAGTCTGCATCCTTCAAGAAAAACATGATTTTCATGCAGGACAATGCTCCATCACACGCGTCCAAGTACTCCACAGCGTGGCTGGCAAGAAAGGGTATAAAAGAAGAAAAACTAATGACATGGCCACCTTGTTCACCTGATCTGAACCCCATTGAGAACCTGTGGTCCATCATCAAATGTGAGATTTACAAGGAGGGAAAACAGTACACTTCTCTGAACAGTGTCTGGGAGGCTGTGGTTGCTGCTGCACGCAATGTTGATGGTGAACAGATCAAAACACTGACAGAATCCATGGGTGGCAGGCTTTTGAGTGTCCTTGCAAAGAAAGGTGGCTATATTGGTCGCTGATTTGTTTTTGAATGTCAGAAATGTATATTTGTGAATGTGGAGATGTTATATTGGTGTCACTGGTAAAAATAAATAATTGAAATGGGTATATATTTGTTTTTTGTTAAGTTGCCTAATAATTATGCACAGTAATAGTCACCTGCACACACAAATATCCTCCTAAAATAGCTAAAACTAAAAACAAACTAAAAACTACTTCCAAAAACATTCAGCTTTGATATTAATGAGGTTTTTGGGTTCATTGAGAACATGGTTGTTGTTCAATAATAAAATTATTCCTCAAAAATACAACTTGCCTAATAATTCTGCACTCCCTGTACATTTATTGAAAAAACATCCCCAGAGATTTTTATTGTGAAGACTAAAGGTTTGTACTAGTAGGCCGTTATTTCTAACTGATTTTCAAACCAGCAAAACGGTGTTAACATAAAATCGTGTGCTCCGAGTGTGATCCCTGCCCAACAAAGAGCAGCTCCACGATTAAAAATGCAGTCAGAGTTGTTTCAGTGCAAACTACACTTGCTCTGTTGATTACAGTGAAAGAACATGTCACCAAACAACAGTGTCAGTTACAGAGTGGCTCTTTCATGTGTTTTTAATGTTTTTTTTTTCTTTCTTCAAAGACTGAAGATCTGAAGATAATGTCATCTTAAGCCTTTACTGCCACTCATTGCTTAGTCACAGGCAGCACAGGACAGAGTCAGGGTCACATTGGGCTAAGTTAGGTGATCTTCTACAGCACTTGATAAAATTACACTGACATCAGCTTAGTAGTTAAACACTGTAATCTTGCACTCAAGTATTTGAGTGTGCTTGTGCTTGTGTGGCTGCGCGCACGAGCTGGTGTGTGTACTGTTTTCATGTTATGTCAGGGTGATAACTTTATTTATCTACCACTCAAATTTCTTTTCCAATATAAAATAACATTTTAGGCTATATTAAACACCAGGCTTGTTAAGTGCGTCTTTACTGGAAAGTCTTTACTAATCATTTTGCACAGTTTTACTTGATTTGCTAAATCTTGTTCTTGAAATATTTTAGGTGGAAATGTAATTTCCGTTCTGTTCACCTACAACACCCCCCTCCTCACCCCACACAAAAGAGGATTTCACACCACCTCCTCCCACCACAACTCTTCATATTCATGAAGCAGATGTGAGGAAGCAGTTTAAGAGTCTGAATGCTCGGAAAGCTCCCGGCCCAGACGGCGTGTCTCCTGCCACACTCAGACACTGTGCAAACGAGCTGGCCCCAGTGTTTTCTGGCATTTTCAACTCCTCACTGCAGGCATGTCATGTGCCTGCCTGCTTCAAGTCCTCCACCATAATCCCTGTCCCCAAGAAACCTAGGATCACTGGACTAAATGACTACAGACCCGTGGCTCTGACATCTGTGGTCATGAAGTCCTTTGAGCGCCTAGTTCTCTCCCATCTCAGGACCCTCACGGGCCCCCCTCCTGGACCCCCTGCAGTTTGCATATAGAGCCAACAGGTCTGTAGACGACGCCATCAACATGGCCCTACACTTCATCCTGCAGCATCTGGACTCCCCAGGAACCTACGCCAGGATCCTGTTTGTGGACTTCAGCTCTGCCTTCAACACCATCCTTCCAGACCATCTCCGAGACAAGCTTTCCCAGATGAATGTGCCTGATCCCATCTGCCGGTGGATCACTGACTTCCTGACGGACAGGAAGCAGCATGTGAGGCTGGGAAAGAATGTCTCGGACTCCCGGACCATCAGCACCGGCTCCCCTCAGGGCTGTGTTCTTTCTCCTCTGCTCTTCTCCCTGTACACCAACTGCTGCACCTCCACCCACCAGTCTGTCAAGCTAATCAAGTTCGCAGATGACACCACCGTCATTGGGCTCATCTCGGACGGGGACGAGTCTGCCTACAGGAGAGAGGTTGAACGTCTGGTGTCTTGGTGCAGCCACAACAACCTGGTGCTGAATGCCCAGAAGACAGTGGAGATTATTGTGGACTTCAGGAAGCACACAGCCCCACTCCCCCCCATCATCCTGACTGACACCCCCATCACCTCTGTGGACTCATTCCGCTTCCTGGGTACCACCATCACCCAGGACCTGAAGTGGGAGCCCACCATCACCTCCGTCATCAAGAAAGCCCAGCAGAGGATGTACTTCCTGAGGCAGCTGAAGAAATTCAACCTGCCAACACGGACGATGATGCAATTCTACACTGCAATCATCGAGTCCATCCTCACCTCCTCCATCACCGTGTGGTACGCTGGAGCCACTATCAGGGACAAACAGAGACTGCAGCGTGTTGTGCGCTCTGCTGAGAAGGTGATTGGCTGCAGACTCCCATCTCTGCAGGACCTGTACACCTCCAGGACATTGCGGCGTGCAGCTCGGATCTCAGCTGACCCTTCTCACCCTGGACACAGTCTGTTTGACCTGCTCCCCTCAGGCAGGAGGCTCCGGTCCATTCGCACCAGAACCTCTCGCCATAAGAACAGTTTCTTCCCCTCTGCTGTTGGACACATGAACAATAACCATATGACTGTCCCCGCCACTAACACATGACCCTACGCTGTGTTCACTGTATCATTCCATGTTTGGCACTGATCACCACCTGCACTCATGTATATATCTTTCAACGTAGCACTCTTAATTCTTACTCTCATGTATATATCTCATGTATATCTCATGCACATATCTTTCCACGTAGCACTTTTAATTCTTATCCCTACTTTTATTTTTTCCATGTCTATTTAAGTGTTATTTATGACACCATGTTTGCACTGAAGCACCGCAGCAATTTCCTAATGTTGTAAACCTGCTCAACATTTGGCAATAAACCCCATTCTGATTCTGATTCTGATTCTGATTCTGAATTTATTGTAGGCGGCAAGAACCAATAAAAGGTGTCTGTTTAGAAAGGGATTCTTTTCCTTTCTTAGTATGGGCGATGATGACTAATGAAAATTGTAATTTATGAATTTCCAACGTTCGAGTTTATAAACAATACTCTGGTCAAGGCAAATAAAAGGTTGACTATACAAACCTCATTAGTGGCTCTAAAGTGTAGTTGTTCACACATTTATCTGTCCAGTGAAAGATCCCTTGTTCGATCCCTGGAGGAGACACAAATCCATTGGGGGTCATTCCAAACAAACGGAGCCATTCGCTGTGTCGACCTCTTGTGAAGTCAAAATTAGCTTATACAAACCACAACGGGGGAATGTTTGATAGATAACCCCTTTGTTTCAAACAGCAGTTGTCATAATTGTATCAAGGTATAGATCTATTTCACTGGTAGGTGTAAATTGACGTTGGATTTTATATCACAGTGATTTTATTTCAGGGGTCAGAGTGTAACAGTTGTTGACATGTGGAGCAAATGACACCATTGCTGTTGTGCACGTTTGTATGAGTGTATGGATGTGTGGGGATATTTATCTCGTTGTCTCTCTGGTTATTTATTTATTTTTTTTCTCATATGTTTTACATAGTATATATCAGTCATAAATCAAGTTACCACAGTCAATGGAAATGTGTGCAGAATCCACTTCACTCAGTATATCTGTACCTGCAGGGAAGCAAACATTAGTAAGCCACACTCTGGAGACATCAGACTGGTGTCAAAACTCAGACAGCAGGAGCAGAGAAATTAGTGCGCTCTATCTATGCTGCAACTGATTATTAATGTGGATAACAGCGCTTTAGATGTAGCCTCTAGCACTCACAATCCATAGGTGAATCGAATTGCCTCTATGCTCTTAATGTGCACTGTCTTGTAAGCAGTGCAAGTATTTTATTATTCTCCTCAGCTGTGTTGCACCTGAAGTTATAAAGCTATCATTTATCCAGGGGGAGAAAAAATGTGATTACAATTTGAAAACAATTATTGTAGCCTTGTTACAAAGCCCTAATTGACGTGAATCTTTTTAGATGAAAACAGCTACTGGTTTAACATGGATAATATTTATAAAGTAGACAACAACTGGGACGATAAATTCTTTGACCATATTGATCTTAGATCTCTGCCTTTATTGTGATGTCAGGTTAAATATGCTGAATGAATTTACACAATTGGAGCTCTGTTGAGGTGACTAAATTTGTCCACTTGCAGATAGACAGACAGGTACAGCTGCCAAACTGACATTTTGCACACCATAAAAACACATACACACGCATAAAAAACCCCCCACAGTCGCCAACAATTGCAACTGTTAAGAAAATGGCTCAGATTACGTCTGTATTAGGCCATCTACCATTAAACATTGTTTTCATAGCGAAACTACCTGTGTCTAGTCTGCTAATTGGTCATTTATTTAGTGAACTATGTCCAGAGTGATGTGCCAAAACAACATGAAAATGGCTAAATCTGCCATTATTATTTTCTCTCTTTGAAGTTGGCCGACAACAAAACAGTCCAAAAAAAGCAGCAAAACATAGCCTAAAGCTTGGATTAGATGGAAGAACATCTACCTCTTGCTGATAATATCTGTCCACAGACAGACAGGTAAACATACTGTAAACACTTGCCAAGTATCCCAGAATGCTGTGTGTGATGGTTCCCGCTAAAGTAGGTACTTCCAAGACTGTATGCATCTCCGTGATGATGTACACACAGGCAGACTCACCACGTGAAAGCAAGACTGGAAGTTAATTCTTTGATTTTTGTCTGGTTTACGAGTTTTATTCATTTTAGTTTCAATACAAGTGTTTTTTAACATACTTATTCAGCTGTTTTAGCCTTAAAACACCATAAAAATTGTTTGTTTTTTTAATGTTGCATTATGTCACTCACCTCACCCCTTGACCTTATTTTCCTCTTATGTACACTTGATAACACACATTTAGATAAAAGGACTTTCGAAACGTTGCAAGCGAATACTGCAATCTCACGTATCTTGCCTGACTAAAACTATTAAATTCAGCAGTAATGATTTGTATTGTGCACTATCAAAATGTTAGTTCTGTCCTGTTAATGTGCTTTGTGTCAAATTTATTGCACCACTCAACCCTTAGAAGCCAACATAATTTCTCATCTTCCAGCAATCATGACATGATGTATACCAACCACAAGCACAATGTACAGATAACTAGGGAGTATGGCAGATCTGTGCAATGTGACATTACATGCTGACACCCCCCCCCCCCCCCCCCCCCCCCCCAAGCCCCACTCAATAGAAGGAAAAAATACAATAGTTATCACATCATAAGACCAGTGGATTCAAAACTGCACCCTTGATTAATATGCAGAGTGCTGTCTCTGGCAGCAGACAATGCCAGCTAAATCCTCTGACAAGAAGAAAAATTCACAGCCTCGTTTCCTCTCCGCCGTCTCTGTGCTCGCGTGCATTTATTCGTGTCTTGTGCACACTGTCTAACTGCTTAAAAATGTTTTGCATGATTGACTTTCTCCCGCTCAGTAATGTCAACCCTAGATGTCTGTAAGAGAATCAAAATCACCATTTATTTACAAAGCCATGTACCCGTTGACAACCCACTAAAGATTAAATGAATTCAAAGTTAAAGACCTTCGGTTTTAGGGAGTCATTTTAATATGCAAACACCTATATGCGAGCACGCTGACCTTTACGAAACACTAGCCCAGCATCATCAACCACTCGAACCAAGCCGTCTCGGTATCGGCGTGATTCATCGAGTCGTTCTTCTATCAATTCCAGGCTCTCGCAGCTGCCCACCTGCACCAGAGCCTTGTCTACCAGACGGGCCGTGCATAATTAAGATGATAACCCACAACAGAGACCTGACCCTGTCACAGCATTGAAAATAAGTCTGACCAGCCCAGGGGCACACTTCACCCTCTATGTTATGCTCAGAAAGTTCCTATTTGGCCTCTCCCAAGCTACCACAACTTATTGCTTGACAGTTTGCTGAACTGTTTTAATACAATTTTAGAATAAATAAATAAATAACCTGCACACCTATCCTTATTGTCTGTTTAAATATGTGAAAGGTCTCTACTTTACAGACTTCTTAAATATAATGAAATCAATATTGTGACTTTGACCAGAAACTGTACTTAACAAAAAAAAAGTTAATTAGGTTTCACAGAGATTATAAGCCTCTTGTTGCATATATTAAGTATAATTTAGGTGGTATTGGGTTTGGAATACCAAACCCAATATGCAGCATTGTCTGAAATATGCAGCATTGTCCAAAAATGACATTCTACACTGAAAGCGTAATCAAACCTATGGAGATATGGACCATGGGCTCCATTCACACCATTTGCTATGACGTTTTCTTTCTTTAACCATGGAGGAAGTGATGTCTTTGCTGCACAAAGCCAATGTTTTTATAGACAAAGAGTTGCCAAGCTCACATAAATAAAGGTCCATCATATGTAAATAAAAGACTGGTGCAGAATGCCCTTGTTTCCACAGCTGAATCAATTTATCAGTCTGTGATCACATCAGTGCTCATTTAGATGTTGTCCGACAGTTTAATAAATCAACTCTAGAGAGGTTCATATGTCTCTCCGAGTGTTTGAATCTGTGCCATTTCCAAGACGCTTTGATAAATGACGGCCAATATTTTCAAGGGTGATGTCTACATATCATTTCCTGAAAATAGTGGTTGGGCTCCAACAACTGTAACCATTGTAGGAATACATTTTATAAGTCAGCTTAAGGAAGAGAATGGATGTCCTCTGAAAAGACATCAATCTCTAAACACCCACCATGACAGTAAATCCTTTCCCCCAATCCATCCTCACACAGTGCAGTTATATCATGTCTGGATATTCTGTGGCTTTACTGTTTTTATTTTTATTTTTTTATCTTCTTTTTTTTATTTCTTGCAGCTAATAGCAACAACTCTGTTAGTGGCTTGCTCTGGTGCCTGGCTAGACTCACAAAGCCTACATTAAAGGACAGTGGGAGAGATAATCATTCCACCAGTGCAGCCAGCTTTTGCGATCTTTGAAGTTGTTGCTTGCTCAATCATTACAGCAAGGAAACACCCTGTTGTCTTGCTCTATACAGTGTATCGGTTTATATTTACACAGTTACTGTCTCAACAGCAGACTCAGATACAATAGCAGTTGGTATGTCTGTATTATCACACTATCATTAGCTAGTTTGTATTTGATCTGCTGTCAGACCTGAGGCCGTTCTTTCTTTTTCTTTTTTTCCTTTTCTTCCCCCTGTTTTTCCAAACTGTCCTAATCCCTGATTAGTGCCACCTACGGTGCTGCAGTGCACCCACAGGAGCAGTTTGAGTCATCATTAGCCTGGTTCACAAAAATGTGCATATCACTCTGTGTCCCTTGCTAACCACCAATTTTACACTGAAGGCAAAGAGCAGCTGGCTCTGGAGAATTGTTGTTGTGTAACCTGAGTGTTTTTCTTTGGCTGCTGTGTCACCTGAATTACCCAGCACCACTCACCGACGCACCCGCCTCTCTTACCTAACAGCGGAGGGGAATAATTACTTGATCCCCTGCTGAAATTGTAAGTTTGATCACTTACAAAGAAATGATTAGAATATCAATCAAAAACCCAGAATGAAACACACATTACATAAAAGTAAGGATGTTTCTTGTAGTCGGTCACCAGGTTTGCACACATCTCAGGAGGGATTTTGGCCCACTCCTCTTTGCAGAAACTCAGAAACCATGTCACCGCTGTGCTTGCCAGGATGGCTTTCTCTACCAAGTACCAAGTCATGCATTGCTGGAAGATCAAATGCTTATTTCGCTAAATGACATGCAAATCAATTTATAACTTTTGTGTGATTTTTGGATTTTTGGTTGATATTCTGTCTCTTTCTATTAAAATTAAACTCTGATTAAAATTGGAGACTGCAGGGGATCCAAGTAATTATTTCCCCGACTGTACCTTCACTTTACCTATGCGGCTCATTTGTTTGAGCAAACGTGTGAGTGATGGAATGGAAACCAAACACATCTGCGTTTGAAAAAACTTGTTTTCACGTCAGTCACTTCAGGTTTCTGGAGCTACCTCTTCGACTTGTCGTCCTGTACTCGACACTGTATATTTAAAAGGTCACAGAATGGTGGGTTTGACAGTTGGGAACGGTGAGCGGAACGAGGCCATCAGCAAGTGTGACGGTGGACAATGTCTAGACACAACAATCTGCTTCCTTATTTCTCTGCCATTGCACTTTTTTCCATTGACTTGGTACCTATACCCTGCATTTCCAGTATACAGTCTTATACTAATCTCTGTTTTGTAGTATCATATATTCTCAGAACTCTTATGTTAAAAGTAGCTGTAACTGGAATATGTCTGTATTACATGATAGCCATAGGCAAACCTAGTAGTAGTGGGATTTTGACAGAGACTAGAGCCTGATTTGCAATTTAATTCACCATTGTTTGGTCTGATTTACTATGGAGGAGTGAAGAATGGAATGATGCAATGCAGGAAAGGAAATTTATGATGAAACTGGGTTATGTATTGAGGTATTAATAACAGGTCCTTGAACCGGACCGACCTATAGCGCTGTGTTGTGGGTGTTCTAGCTGCTCTGTAGTATTGGTTTTACGTTGGAAGCTTAAAACTAAAAAAAAACAACAGTAAAAAAAACAAACCCACGTACTTCCAGACAGCCGCATCACGGTTGTGTATGCATGTATAGGCAAGTGTGCGTGTGTGTGTGATAAATTGACTTTTTCAGCTCTGCAGTGAAACAAAAGTACATCAATGATACTCAAACCTTCTTCTCACCCCATTGACTCGCTTTTTTTCTCTTTACCACAGCCTTGCTCTCAGAGATATCGCACCGCTCTCTTATTTTCTCACCCTCTCTAACCTATTCTCAGCCTCTCCCTCCCTTCCTTCTCTTCTCTCCTGCTGCCCTTCCTTCAGTACCTCCCTCGCAAAACTACTTGCTATTCAGTTCAGGGAGGCTGCAGGCAGCATTGCTCTAGCTCCCCATACTGCTGCTGCAGGACTAGACTTTTTTATTCCCTACTCTCTCTCTTTCTGTCTGATAACCAGACATTTCCCCTCACTCCTTTTCTTATTCTCCTGAAACTATGCACCTAAAACCTTGGCTTACGGCCCAACGCACTTAATATTTAACCCTCAACGTTCCGCTGCTTCTACTTGTTTCCTTTTTTCCTTTTTTGGGGCGGTTGTTTTGAAGAGTGCATTTCACACTGTACATAGACATACGTGTCTTTTCAAATAGACAAACCTTTTTGGAAACAACACAAGAGTCCAATATCTTCCCATGCTGGGTAGATCTTGCCAGGATGTCACAAGTATTTTATTCACTTCAGAGCCCTCAACAACCCCTGTTATAATTTGACATCACCTTTCCTGTTACCAGCTCAGCCGCTGTCTGACTTTTTTTGGGAAAATGGACAGTGATAGTTCAGAGCTTCACAGTGTCGTTGGACTGCATCTGACTAAATGGAAATGGATAATAAAATCTTAATGGCATCTGTAGACTATGGCTGTAAAGGCCACATAAGGTCTGAATTTTCTAGAACAAGCTTATGACTATCAGTTTATTAGCTTGGTTGAGCTTGTAATAGATTCATTCAATCATACATACCCCTAATGTGTGTTCCTTAAAACCAAATCAGTTTATGTGTTTACACTCTTTATTTTAATGTGCTTTGTTCACATCTGGCTGTCGAACAAAGTGCACAGCGAGGTAATAAACTTGCAACCAGATATCCTTTCTTTCCTGCCTCTGCGTGTTTGTTTTTGTTTTTTTAATGGCACCACCTCTGTCTTTGTTGTGTTTTTGCTTCCCTGACCCTGAATTTTCATTTACATCAAGTTACAATGTTATTTGTGTACCTTAAAAAGCTAGGCTGTGCAGTGTTAAACTGAGGATTGTCCTCATGCCCCGAGTGGTTTAAGATGCACACCAGCTTGTGCCCTTTGCTGCATGTCATCCTCATTTCTCTGTGTCAGTGTGTATTTTTAGTGTGTCTTTTCAAAGGAATAACAATGCAGCAATCATTTATGGAGACAAGCCTGGGAGCTCTAGTGAATTTAGCTTTAAAAAAAAACTATGTTGAGCTCTGTAGTTCTTCATGAAGTCTCTGAATTTAGTGTTTGTGTAGCATCCATCAAACAATTAACATTTAGCCTTTCACACAGGGCGTTAATACTTCCTTCTGTGTTTGCTCCATCCCAGACAAACTGTTCATTTCATACTTACGATGCACTTGATGATAAGCCAGATGCTTCCTCTCATGCACAGCCTGCTTGACCACAGATGCTAATAGCCAGTGACAGGCCCACAGTCTAAACATGAGCCAGTGTAATGAGAGGAGTAAGCAAACGGCATCAACCATTAAACATAAGAGGGCTTGCGCCAGAAGGCACTCCAGCTCCTCCTCAGGCAGTGCCCTCCTAGGCTGCATTAACTGTAACTGACAAGAGACTGCCAAGATAAAACAGCACAGTTATAGATACTATGGTTAACCATGTGAGAGGAGAAGAGACTTGAAGCTCTCATATAAGGACTGCATGACAGGTTGGGAGTCTCGTACTGTCTGCCCAAAGGGTTAGAATGAGAACTTTACTCACTGCTTCATTCTCCCAAAGCAAATGGTTTACGAAGTGTGTGTGTGTGTGTTTACTGTTTAGTATTGTACTGAATTTGATCATTGACCATTTATCTGACATGCTCATCAAGAGCGTGACAAAAAACCCTTTGTTTAATCATAAGTAATTGGTTAAGCAACTGTATGATCCAGATTTTTTGTTAATCTAAAGTAAAATTAATTATAGATGAGACAGTAATTTACCTAAGCATTGTGTAGACCCTCCTCAAAATGATAACTGATGTGTATAATTAGTGAAACATAACAGATAATGGGTAACATGAAGCCGACAGGGATTCAAGGACTAAGAGCCGCTGCCTTGGGTCATTATTGAATTCATTAAGCCTCATTTATTAAAAAAGAAAAAAAAGACAGGTTAGTGTTTGAACCTATGCGCTTGTCTTTACAGACATCACTTAGTGTGCAGCTCATCTATTAATCAGAGCTTCCAGCAAGTCTTTCTTTTCCTTTTTTATTTCAATTTGGTATCATTTCAGCATCAGTTAGTGTAGAAAAAAAAAACTTACCTGAGACTGTCACAAGAATAGCTGAAGCATGTAAAATTTCTGCAAGACAGGGAGTAAATAAAATGTGTCCAGTCAGTATCATTGAAATTATGTATGTTGTGCAATGCAGCTCACCAACCTGCAGTGGTGGGAACACAAACAGCCACTTTCCTTCTGAGTGAACTGTGGGGGCAGACTTCTACTACTACCTACTTTGCATAGGATAAACTTTTATTGACTATCCATATTTTCAGTTTTTTCTTTGTCCAATTTTTTTTCCTGTCTGTCTTTTTTGTGTACTGAACTTTCTTCATTATGTTGTTTATTTAGTCAGAGCTTTTCTAGGACATAATTTGAAATGTACAACTTGTAATTTTTTTTTAAAAAAAAGAAAACATTCAAATGGAAAAAAACTGACAAAGAAATAACAATATGACTCATCCTTCATCTGAATTAATGCATCAGAAATTCTAAAACATTTTCTTTTTTGTTGTTGTTTTTTTTCCCACATGACAACAATTTGCTTGCATATTAGAATTTCAGGAACATTTTATATAAAGACCTTTGTCCACATTATATGCCTGAATAAGATAAAAACCTTTTAATGCACATTTTTTCAATGGGCCAACAACAAAACTGCATAATAGAAAAAAACTAGACTACAGTTTAATGACAAGAGCTGTGTCTTTTCATATGCATAAGAAGCATGATTGCAGACAATGTTTCCCTCATTTTCTAAAGAAAAGCGGCTGAATTATTCACTCCAATTTACCTGTGGTGTCAATATGCGAACGGTCGCCTGTCTGTCTGTCTCTATGCGTTAGCCTTGTGATAAACTTGGATAGGTTCCACGGTCTGCATGATAAGCAGCAGGTGATGGATGAACGGTATAACAAAAGGGCATACCACCTTCACATATGCTCCTAACTTTTTTGGTTGACCTTTAACCCCCCCGGAACAATTTTCAGGTAACTGACCTGTTTGAGTCTGTGTGCAGAGACATTTGAAAATATATGGTCACATGCAGACTGTTAATATTTACTGATGTGCTTCAGGACTGAATTTTGCCTGTATTATGTACCTAGTAGTTTAATGCGAGTTTAGAGGCTTTAATGAGATTATGATATGAGATCTTTTTCTGCACAGCATAGCTCTATCATCTCATTTAAAACGAGTAAAAAGAAAATTCTAATCGGAACGACTGATCTCGAAGTATCCTTTTTTAGCTGTCGGCATTGTAGCGTGTTTTCTTTTTGGGTATCCTGTAATCAAACTATCTGATAGCTGCCGCTGCACCTCTTTAAGATGCACTTAGTGAGAACAAGTCAAATTGGCCCATCTGTGGCACTACGGCTGAGGGAGCACAACTTATCTTAATGAGGATCGAGCTACCCATTATATGCTGGTAACCCGACCAACATGTTACCACTATTATCATCCCCCACCCCTGGCTCTCGCAGACACAAAACATTTTCTCACCCCCTCATTATCAGCTCGCCTCCCCCTTTAAGCCTGCTGCAGACAGTGTAACCACATTGGACAGTAATTGTACCTCTCGCTCCTGCCTAATTGAATTGACAAGGAGCCGGAATTGATATCATTTAACACATTGATCTTGGGAGACAATGAGACACAATGCCTAATGCCCCCACCCCTTCCACCTGACTTCTATTTTCTTCCCTCTGATTCATCTTCCCATTCCTTTTATTTGCCATGTTATTGCCTATGAATTACCATATTCAATCCTCATCTCTTTCACCAGCCATCGAGTTTGGGATTCTTTTTCCATTGTCATTTTAGTTTTTTTTATTGCATTTGTTTGAAGGGAGGAGCAGAGAACAAACAAGAAAAACTATGTAGTTCATTTAATACGTGAATGCAGTCACCCTGTCTTTTTGAATGGCTTTGGAAACTATTGACCACCTGCATTTTCTTTATGTCTGCTCATTTCTTTGTTTCCTAGAATAAAAGCTTTGGTCATTTATTCAGTTATTGCTCAAAAAATGTCATAAAATAAACATACACAACAGTTTGGCCTCAGGAAATCAAAGACCAACAACATAAAATGTATTTTCCCTCAATTCTGCCAAAAACATTAACTTACAAATGCAGGCAGTAGACCTCTGTATGTGATATAAATACATCAAATTTCAGCCTTGCATCTTTTTTTTAACATTTCAAAGTAACCATAAAAAAAAGGAAAGTCTGTCACATCCTTTCGTGCGTTATTCGGCTTATATGAGACTATTACAGCTGTGATCTCACCCTTATCATATAAGTGCGCATGCGCCAACCAGCGTGCAGCCTGTTACAGTCGCTCCTGCTTTTCTCTTAGTTTAGCTCTTTTTTCTTACGTATTCTTTTTTTTTTCTGACTTGTATTTTCCTCCGTTTTCTATCTCTTACTCAATCATGTGGATTGAGAGAGTTTTTGTTCTTCTGGTGGCCGTGGAACTGTTACTTTTATCATGGAACGGGACCGCGGCACATCTCCTACACGCACGGACTGTTTACTCCAGAGATCAGCTGATCGCCCTGATGCCGGCCGGCTCGCTGGCCAGGCCCGCAGAAGTGCCCGCAGAAGTACCAGCTGAAATTTGGAGGAAAACACATCGGGGATGCAGAGGTCAAGGACAGAAGAGAAGAAAAAAGGTGACGGTGAGACAGCGGAGGCTCGAAGCGAGGAGGAGGTTTAAACCGTGTCTGCCGTCTATCGTGATGGGAAATGTGCGATCGTTGGCAAGTAAAATCGACGAGCTCTCAGCACTGGTACGGAGTCAGAGGGAATACCGAGAGTGTAGCCTGATGTGTTTCACCGAATCATGGCTGCACCAGGTCATTCCCGATGAGAATGCTTCCGTGGAAGGCTTCCACACTGTTCGGGCGGACAGGGACAGCATCGCTAGCGGTAAGCGTAAAGGAGGTGGGCTTGCTGTTTTAGTTAACAACCGGTGGTGTAACCCTGCCAACATAACAATCAAAGAAAGGATTTGTTGCCCGGACACTGAACTGTGTGCTGTTGGACTCAGGCCGTATTATTTACCCAGGGAATTCTCTCACGTCATCTTGGTGGCTGTTTATGTTCCCCCCTCTGCTAACCCCACAGCTGCATGTGACACTATCCACTCTGCCATAGCTCGGCTACAGACTCAGCACCCGAGTGCCTTTATTGTGATCTCGGGTGACTTCAACCATGTATCACTGGACAATACACTACCAACATTCAAACAATATGTGGACTGTCCCACCAGGGGAGAGAAAACTTTAGACTTACTGTATGCTAACGTCAAGGATGCATACAGCTCCTCCTCCCTCCCCCCACTTGGTAGGTCAGATCATAACCTGATTCACCTCACCCCCCGCTATGTGCCAATTGTGAGGAGGGAACCTGTGACCACCAGGACTGTTAGGAGGTGGTCAGAGGAGGCAATAGCGGAACTACAGGGCTGTTTCGAGGTGACCGACTGGGAAACACTCTGTGAGCCTCACGCCGAGGACATCAATGGGCTTACTGAGTGTATCACAGACTACATAACTTTCTGCACCGACTCCATTGTTCCAGCTCAGACTGTTCATTGTTACCCAAATAACAAGCCGTGGGTGACTAAGGACATCAAAGCCCTCCTCAACAACAAGAAGAGGGCTTTCAGAGGGGGCAACAAAGAGGAGGTGAGGAAGGTCCAGGTGTTACTAAAGGACAAGATCAGAGAGGCTAAGGACAATTACAGGAGGAAGCTGGAGTGGAAACTCCAGCAGAACAGCATGAGAGAGGTGTGGAGGGGCATGAAGACCATCACTGGATTCAGGCCAACCAACAGCAGGGGAGCTGAGGGAGGTGAGAATAGAGCCGACGAGTTGAATCTGTTTTTCAATAGATTCGACACCACAGTGTCTGCTCCCACCCCCACAACCTCACCTGCAGTCAGCCTGGAATCCAGAGCCACACCACTGTGCCAGCCTCTCTCTTCACATGTTGCCTCCTGTGAGATTCCTGACACCCCTCCCCCACCCATCACCTTCACTCAATACCAGGTTGAGATGCAAATGAGGAGACTTCACTCAGGCAAGTCTGCTGGACCAGACGGAGTGAGTCCCCTTGTCCTCAAGGCCTGTGCCCCCCAGCTGTGTGGAGTCTTTCATAAACTGTTTATGCTGAGTCTGAGTCTGCAGAGGGTCCCGGTGATGTGGAAGACATCATGCCTCGTCCCTGTACCAAAGACGCCTCGTCCCAGTGGCCCCCAGGATTACAGGCCCGTGGCACTGACCTCCCACATCATGAAGACCCTGGAAAGGCTCATCCTGGACCAGCTGCGACCCATAGTAAGACCACATCTGGATCCCCTTCAGTTCGCTTATCAGCCTCGTCTCGGAACAGAGGACGCCATCATCTACCTGCTCAATCGTGTCTACACCCATCTGGACCAGCCGGCGAGCACTGTGAGGGTCATGTTTTTTGACTTTTCCAGTGCTTTCAACACCATCAGGCCGACCCTCCTGGGTGATAAGTTAGCAGCGATGCAGGTGGATGCTTCTCTGGTGTCCTGGATTGTTGATTACCTGACAGGAAGACCACAATATGTACGTCTCCCACAGTGTGTGTCTGACAAGGTGATTAGCAACACAGGGGCACCACAGGGGACTGTCCTCTCCCCCTTCCTCTTCACCCTCTACACCACAGACTTCAGCCACTGCACAGAGACCTGCCATCTTCAGAAGTTTTCTGATGACTCTGCGGTGGTTGGATGCATCAGCAGGGATGATGAGACAGAGTACCGGGCTGTGGTCGACTCCTTTGTCACGTGGTGTGAGCAGAATCATCTGCAGCTCAACGTGGCAAAGACCAAGGAACTGATCGTGGACTTCAGGAAGACCAGGAAACACTTGACCCCTGTTTCAATCCAGGGGGTCAGTGTTGACATTGTGGAGGACTATAAATACCTTGGAGTACACATTGACAATAAACTGGACTGGGCTAAAAACACCACAGCACTTTACAGGAAGGGCCAGAGTCGTCTCTATTTTTTGAGGCGACTGAGGTCCTTCAACATCTGCCAGAAAATGCTGAGGATTTTCTATGAGTCTGTTGTGGCCAGTGCGATCCTCTATGCTGTTGCATGCTGGGGGAGCAGGCTGAGGGTCGCAGATGCCAACAGACTTAATAAACTGATCCGTAAGGCCAGCAATGTTGTGGGGATGGAGCTGGACTCCCTCAAGGTGGTGTCGGAGAGGCGGATGCTGTCCAAGATAAAGACAATGTTGGATAACACCTCCCACCCACTCCATGACATGTTGGTCAGTCACAGGAGCTCGTTCAGTGAGAGACTGAGATTACCGAAAAGCACCACTGAACGACACAGGAAATCATTCCTGCCTGTGGCCATCTCCCTGTACAACGCATCCACTTAACACACTGTTTGCTGCTACAACTACACATGTTTCTTTTCCAAATATTTATTTATAAGTGACTTATGTATGTATGTATGTATATATATGTATATATTGTACTATTCTTAGTTAGCGTATTGTCTGTCTTGTCTTAATGTTGGTTTAAAATGGAGCACTGTAACAAAAAATAATTTCCCCCAGGGATCAATAAAGTATTCTGATTCTGATTCTGATTCTGATCTTAGACATTAGTATAGCCAAAGGTTCCCTGATTAGACATATAATGCACATGAAACTTCTTCTATGTCTCAGTTGCATAACAAATAGAGTCCAGGTGTTGACCAGGTGTTAGCCTCAGTGCTAACATCTTCTACGTAGAGTCTTGGATTTAAGGATATCAGATTGGAATTATGAGTCCTTATAAATAAACTTTAGCAATGCATGTACTTTCAATGTCTGTCTTTGCTCTGAAAATTGGATTGGTTTGTGTGAGTCATGTCTCAATCGCTGTAACTTTCAAGGGATTTTAGAAGAGGCATTATCAGGTGTGTGAAAGTGCAAAAGTTTGCAAAAGCAGCCTGTCTGTGGTGAGACAAATTGTCTTATTGTGTCTCATCATGAACTGAAGAACATTAATGAGACAAATTGTCTCATCAGAGAGTGGGCATCATACAAAGCCCACACCAGTAGCACGCTTTAGAGTCAAATAGAAGACACCAATAGAAACATCTACAACTTCCTAAAAAAGGCAACAATTGGGAAAAAATGAGGATAAAAACATTATACGAACACGATGCATGGTTTAGAGACAATTTACTTTTTTAATCGCCTGACGAGGGGGTGTTCAATCAATCCATGTCAGAAATGTGAATGAGGTTTATAGTGAAAGAGGAAAACTGTGGTGAAAGGACGTGCTATGAGTTTCTAATCCAGTGTGTTTAATAAAGGCATTAGAGCACAGCGGTGTGTGTGTGTTATGATGTTTAGTAACACTGTGCTTGACTGGGTATGATCAGTCCACATTTTATAAGAATTCAGCGGAGATTAGAAAAAAAAGCTTTTTCTTGCTACCATATATGTCTTATTCCTTTGTAACAGCGTTGAAGGTCAGGCAGTGCTCTGAAACATTTGTGGTGCACTGCACTACTCAATTACACACTTACTGTGAAAAAGCCAGCAAGAGTGAACATCCTTGCAGCTCTCAGCCTTTCCACCAGAACACATAACCATAGTCTTCTGGAGCTGGAAAGAATAACTCCACTTGCTCTGCCTCCACTACCCCACATACACTAGATGCTTATTTCTGTCCTCCTCTCACCAACAGAGAATGAATGAGTGCACACCAGGGGGTGCAGAATAATGGATGGGGGACAGTTGGGAACATTGTTGCCAAAGCACCATGGGGAATTGTGTTTACCAGAAAACCAAACATGCACATTTCATTATGTGGCGGTCAAAAACTAAGCAATCAATGTTGCTATATTGGCGACAATTCAATCAACATCCAAATGTGTTGTCAAGCTTTTAATGGTCGTGAATGTGCACTGTTGCCTACACTACAGGGCACACCTGGACGAGAATGGAGGAAAGTCAAATAGATTTTCAGATAAACACAGTAGATACATAAATCCCATATTGTGACTCAGGCGGTTTTAACCACTCGTATGCACGCACATAGCAAAGGTCGCAGTTTTGACTGAGCTGAGCTGAGTATGAGCCCGACACATCGGCTAACCTATGATTCATCATCGTGGGACCGCCTTGTATATAAAGTTTGTGATGAGGAATTCATGCGTAGTCTTTTTAATTGGGTGTTTTATGTTTTTCAGAAAACATGAGCAATAAATTTTTCATCTCAAGTTGAGGAAGCTTTGACATATTAAAGCGGAAGAGTAATTAAAGGATAAGGGACGCATATTTTCAGTAATGGTCTTTTTCACTTATTGTAGTTGTCAAAAGTGTCGTTGCTGCATCCGTCTTGAAGATTCAAGATCACACAAAACGCTGTAGGAGCCTTAAGAAAATACTCTGCTGCTGCTTAGCTGTCAGTAAGAGCTCAAATATGCGCGTTTAGATTTTCGTAACTTTACCTGACATCACTGTTCTGTTTTAATCTTCTTTACTAAGATTAAACAGTTCAGAGATCTGAGCAATAAAACATCTGAGATTTCCAGTTCTAGTAAATAACATGGTTTGGTTTATCAGTGTGCCTGTTCATCAGATGACTGTTTAGCGAGGGCGTTTACAGTATTTGCACCATGATGATGTTTCTCTTTCACTTCAGTTTGTCTGTTAATGTATTATAATACAAATATTTTTGAAGTGTCCTTAGAAAGGCTCCAGTTAAACGCCTTTTTATTTTTGATGGTGTGCGTTTATAATCCTGCACGTCCCTCTGGAGCCTTAATGACACATTAGGCTCTTCAGGCAAAACAATGACTAATGCTGTCGTGTCCTCTTCTCTGTACATTAACATGAAAACGTGAGGGCACGTGTAAGGGTCTAGTAATAGAAGGAAACTCTGCTGTCTTCATTTCCTCCCCTCCCCTTATATCAATCAGAAAACTGGTTAAAAGCCATTTTCAGAGCAATATTTGCAAATATAATAAAACTGCAAGCACGTCAGATAGCCAGGTTAGGGCCAGATAGAAGTGAATCTCAAACATGATGTTAAAATTATATGTGCCAGTTTGCTTCTTGTCAGTTTCAGATATTGCACTGCAAAACTCCAGAATGCAGCATTGTGTGATTGCTGTTTGATAAGAAAGAGACTAACTATAGTCTAAGCTTGGACATAAATTACTCTTTTTTTTTTTTAAGCTTAACATCTATATGAGCAAAAACCTTTGGCTAAGAGCAGGTGATAGATTAGACAGAAAATCACGCTGGGAATTATGTTTGTTTGGCTATAAACACATCAGTTGGCTCACAGATATGTGAACTCTCCATAGCAGTGGTCCCCAACCTTTTTTGCGCCACGGACCGGCCTTTAAGGTGTCGCGGATAAATACAACAAAATAAAACTATACCAGTACCGAAAAAAAGAAAATTTATTCATAACACACGTGAAAAGACCCAGGAAAACTGAGTTAACGATAAAAACGATAACAAAAAAACCCTGAAAAGCATACATTTCACACCTGAGCCTCAACTCTCGCGGCCCGGTACAAAACGACTCACGGACCGGTACCCGTCCGAGGCCCGGGGGTTGGGGACCGCTGCTCAATAGCACGTGTCCACAACAAAAATACATGTTGAACTTTGAGTCTGACAAATCCCAAAAAGAAAACACTACATGATCATGGTTGTTTGTCTTCAAGTTGGTATATTTCTGAATGTCAAGTCTTCTGTGAGGCCTGGAGAAAAGAATTTGAGTCGCACAAGTTGCTTTTAACTTCCAGCGCATGGTGCCTGCTCACTACAAATGTAACATAACTACACTAAAATAGCTACCAGAGCTCATGTACTGCCCCGTTGTGCTTCCAGTGCATAGGTTCATAATATCAGTCTTTTTTCGGTTCCTCTGTTGTTCAGCAAAGGAGGCCGTGTTGTAACTAAACTATAATTTTATAACCCGATAGCCACTGAAAGTAAGAATCAGTGTTTACCTTGAGAGCAGTTTATCGTGGGGTGAGTGTCTGATGTGAGCTTTTTTACTTCCCTGGATATAAACGCTGAGTTGACACAGTAAAGAGAATACTAAAGTCAAGTTATCTTTGTAAGTGTCTGAGCTACTGTTAGCCACCCGAACAGCTTCAGTGCTGTTTGCATTGATTCTATAAGCCTCTTAAACTAAAGTCTCTCTAGAAAAATAGATTCTATATATGTAGATTTAGAATTTATAGACATGGGACAGGACCAATTGTACCAGAGGTTTGCAGTTTTTTAAAATATGTAACGAGAATGAGACAACATAGGATTTTAAAAATCAAACCATAGATGCATCTACTTACAGTCTCAGTTTGAATTTCAGTGACCTTGACCTCAGTATACCAAGTGTTCCTCTATTAGGAGACTAAGGACCTGAGCACTGGTGGCCACCAGTATTTTTCAAATTTATCTGTCTTTAAACTATAAACCAGCAGGTAGAAACTAAAATCTTGGCTTAGAAATCTGCTGCCTACACCTGAAGTGCTGGAAAGCTTTCTGTTGCCTTTAAGAGGCCTTGACAGTTGACAGACTTGAGACTTGCACAATTGGTTGCACATTCATTCGCACGTTGCGCATTCCCTTGAAGTTGGTTGCTTGTCGATATTCCACAAACCAGTTGCCTAGATGCTTAAAGTCTGAGTGTCATTCACTGTCTGTGGTGGTCTCTGGTCACCACATTGATGCAAATAGCTTCCAGTTAACTGATACTTTGTTTCAAAATTGAGTTGCACTCTGGTGATTTTAAAGCCTACAATTCACATCAAACCATTATGTGACCACCTCTCTACCCCAGCCCCAGTGCCCCATGGAAGAGGCATTGTCATCCTTAAAGACACCACTCCCATCCAAATCAAACTGTTTCATCATAAAATAAAGGACTCAGACTGAGGAAATACCCTCCACAGCATAATAGAACCACTGGGTCCCCTCACTGCAAGATCCAAGGGTTCAGGTTTTCCTTTAAACCATCTTCACTGTGTTGAGTGGAATATAGCCAAATTTGTCAAAGAATGTTTTTTTTACTTATTTTTTTTAATTGTGGTGTCAATTCATTAAATCAGCCTAAAATGGCTAAGTTACAGAAATCCATCCACCTTAGTCCCTTTGGACAAAAATGTCCACATTGAAACCCATTATAAACGCTATTTTTCACGCCAGAAAAATTACGGTCAAAGGGATCGTCAGGTTTCCAGCTTAGGTTTCGTTTTGGACTACAGGCCTTAGAGTTGTAATTTTTTTATTTGTCCACCGGGTGGCGCCCTTGCTTCACATTTGACCTCTGCTGGAAAACAGCGGGCTGCTTGGACAGACCTGCCAGAAATGAAGCCTCATTTCCGGCGTGCAGCAGCGGCTTCGCCCGCTGATCGTGCGGGACCATTTTTTGGTCCCTAGGACCATGAGAGGGTGGATTTTTTTTTTTAGTCAACAGGAAATGACGTATTTGTTGTCACGTGGTATCGGACGTGTGGGCTGGAAAAAGCAGTCCCCGGTGATCGTGCCCCGGTGATCGTCGCGACAACATGCACTTATTTCGGCCTAGAGGAGGAGCATTTGCCGCCTGGAGACCATTTTCTGGTCCTGAAAAAAAAAATAAAAGGCGATCGAAATGACTCTTGGTGCCAATCTTTAGTCCATCTAAAGGCCTAATTATAATAACAATCAAATATTACTTCAAATGTTTTTTTGAGAAAATATTTAGTTTTTTAGTTGTTTTTTTTTTGTTTTTTTGTAATTTAAAGGGTTAAAACAACGAAAATATAATTAAAACTTTATATGAATATTTCAGGGAGAAGTAGTTTTAAAAGACTGACCAATTTAAAGTGAAAAAAAAAATTAATATTTAATATTTTTATTGCACTTTTTGGGCGTGGTCGATAGTGTGCATTTTATGAAATGCGCTCCTGGAAAAAAAAAAAAAGGCGATCGAAATGACTCTTGGTGCCAATCTTTAGTCCATCTAAAGGCCTAATTATAATAACAATCAAATATTACTTCAAATGTTATTTTTTTTAAATATTGAGTTTTTTTGTTTTTGGGGGCTAAAAAAACAGGGCGCTCATGAAGTAAAACTGGGATTTAAAGGGTTAAAACAACGAAAATATAATTAAAACTTTATATGAATATTTCAGGGAGAAGTAGTTTTAAAAGACTGACCAATTTAAAGTGGAAAAAAATATTAATACATAAGATTTTTATTGCACTTTTTGAGGAATGGACATTTATGTCCATTAGGGACCAAGGTGGATGTCTTTTTAAAACTAAAAATGCAAAAGACAATAAATGTCCTTAAGACCCCCCAAGGGTTAATTCATTACATGTTTGTTTGTCGATGGGTGGCATTATGCTCCACTTCGTTATCAAAAGGGCAAAAAAAGCAACGCTGAGATAAGGAGGCAGTCTCGTGGAGCAGTACAATCAAAGTAGCCCTTTTTTATTTGACTCATTTTGTACTGGAGTGGTCAGTGTTTTTCCCCCAAAATCCTCTTATGAAGCAGACATAAATGAATTGAACTTCATGTGATCACATGTACGTTTTCCTTCAAGGATAATTTGGGCCTTGATGCTGGCAGAACTGTCAGATGGTTGCCTGGCAACAATACAAATAATATTTTACGCTGGTGTTGCTTTGACAGAAGATGACTATGTCTTACAATCTGTTGATCATCCTGCTAACCCCTCTTTTTTTTTTAATAACTTGACAAAAAAATGTGAATAAAAGGAGCCGTGTGAAGGATTTCTACAAACAAATTTGGCTTTGTTTTGTTTTTCTCCTGTTAACTTGTTTGCATACAGCATGAATCACACCATTCAGTAAACAACAGGACAGGTTTCAAACGCGAGACACATTTTTTTCTCATTTGTCAGTTGTCAAAATAAAGGGGCCTAGTAATTACCAAGAATGAATATTTGTTCTTTTAGTTTAAAGAGTGATGGCTTTTGACTCCACATAATAGCTGATTGAAAGGTATTAAAAACATGAAATTCTTCACTTTTAAGGAACATTTATGTTTTTCTTCATTTCCCAATTGTTACTTGGAATAAGTTTGTTTCTTATTCTTTTAGTGACACCTGTTGAGTGCATATTTTTAATAAAGCAATAACCTTTATTTATTTTAATCATAATAACTTCCAAACCAAGCTGCCATTGAGAATCGGAGAGAAAAACTGGACATTCGCTGTATGCATTTACCTAAAAATGCCTTTCTAAGCAAAAACGGTTAATGCTTTAAATGAACAAGCAGTGACATGTAACTGAAGGTGGAGCGGCTTGCTTAACCACGTTTTTCGATGAACACAGTTGGCATATTGAGTCATAGTAGCTTAGCAACTTTAACTAGTTGATTGGTATGCTGTTACTGGAAAGCATGGAAGTCTAAAACAGCAAGAAGCTCTGCACTGCTTGTTCAGTGAAACTCCCCACAGTCAGGTGAAATGAAGCAGCTTGTGACTCTGCGTGTATCAGGTGAAGTCTACACCTTCCTAAAGCCAGCAGTAGGAGTTGGCACTGACAGGAAGTGCAGCGCACAGGGGCACTGGCAACAACTAAAGTAACACATGCCAGATAGGCTAGTTGCTGGTGACATTACACACATTTTCTGATCTGTTTTCACTGACTCTGCTCAGATTAATGACCTCTTGTAATGTTGGCAAATGATTTTGTGGGGAAGTGTGTTTTCAGTATTTACAATCTGCACTGAATATACCAAAAAAGTGAGAAAGAACTGAAAAACTCACAAGAACTGTAAGATGTATTATATTGTGCGCTGGAACTCCACTAACCTGTTTCTACTTTTTTGTTTTTGTTTTTACAGACTGGCAGAAAAGAGAAAGGTGACCCCCTGAACTCAGCCATTGACAAAATGACCAAAAAGACCAGGGACCTGCGAAGACAGGTGAGTCCTTGCCCGCAACGTCTCAGATCTACTGCTGATGAAAACTGTTTTTTTTAATTAATACACCTCTAACAATAACCTTCACTATTTTTTTTTTACTGCCACTATAAAAAGAGAAATACCAGCAATATTCCAGTCCATCTCAGTGCTATTTCAAAAGATCAGGTCACAGTTATGTATTTTTCTAAGTTACATATTTGGCAAATGTTTCTCAAAGAGCATCACATAGTGTATTTATTAGAGAATTTATTTATTGAAGTTGACTTCATACTTTCATGATTGTTTATAGCAGGCATATACTAAATATGGAATTGAGCTAATTAAGCTTATAAGTATGGCACATAGGAACAATATTCCTTTGATGGTTTTTCGTTGGCTTTGTGTAGAAATGAAGACAAATGCCAAACAGTTATGTATGTATATATACAGCACTTAACTTTATGAGACCACTTGTCACAAAAACTGACAAAAATGTATTTAAACTTCAAATTGTTTTAATTTGTCAGGCAAAAAAAACCCAAATTCACATTTTAATACCCAAATTTAAGCTTCTCTGAGAAGTCAGAAATTAATAACATTCAACCACTGAAACCAATGTTTGTGTTCAGGAATGCAAGTAAATAACTCAATAATTTGGCATCTTGGTCAAAAAATAATGCTGTGATTTACTATTTTTTCTGCTTTTCTTTTTTTTGTTATAGAACTGTAAATCTGAAAATTAATAGATAACAACAATAATTATATTTCAGCATTAAAAATACAATTGTAAATAAATAACTTACTGATGGATTAACCTTTACACAAACAAAGAAAAAAAAAGATTTTGGCAATTAGCAATGCAGCTAATATAGGCCAGCTGTAGCATATATCTCTTTGCAGATGCAGGGTTGTAAACACTGGATGGACCGGCAATATGCATATAATAGTATATCATATCATTGCATCTGTAACAAACAGGACCAATAATTGTTATTGACCGAGCCCCTCTGCCACCTAATCGTGATAAGCAGCATCAGTGGTCGTGGGGATTCATTTGAGACGGTGCTTTATCTGACCCTAGACAGGTCACTTCTAATAGGAAAACAACAGAAAAGTGTTCATGTAGCTTTAGAGCAGACAGAACCACCTTTAAGACTCAGACCAAGCAATACCTGCCATCTGCTGACCCTATGTGCCGCAATCTTTGATAGCTAATGATACCTTTAGTCTGGGGCACTCCAGCTCTGCCAGCATCATTCACTTTTCTGCCAGTGGTTTTGTTTTCAAACTGCTTTGAGATTTCCTCTTATTTGGGTTGGCTGCACATCATGAACTAACAACTGACAAGAATTGTAATGAATAAAATTAATATCAGGCCACATATATAGCATTCAATTCTAATATTGTATCATGAATCTGGATTAAAAAACCAAAAAAGATTTCTGAAGCTACCTTCTGGTGGTGAATAAGTACACGATTCCTGCTGTGATACAAAGTGTCAGAACTCAGAAGCAATGCTGGTTCCTTTCTCATCTTCACTACAGACAAGATTAATCTGGCTTTCCACTGCTGGATCTTACGCAGAGGAAAAAAACAGCCAAGACACGACAACACTTAATGAGTGCGCACAGGTGTCTGTTGATGTAATACTGTGACTGCAGTGTGCTTTAGAGCTACTCTTTCAGTCCTAATCAATTATACTGAAGTGCAGACTTGAGTGCAGTTGAACCATCTTCTTGCCCCCCCCCCAAAAAAAAAATAAAATAAAAAAAAAAATAAAAAAAAATCAGAACATCAGTTGTGTTCAATATTCCGTTTTTCCACCGTCACATCTGGCACTTCTTGGAAATCGACTGTAGCAGCTTCCTGCACAAACGAGCTATGGCTTTGTCTTTCCTGACCTCTGAAGACCCAGAGGATCATTCCAGATGGGAGGCTATAACTCTCCCTCCCATTGGGCTTTTGGTGGGGCTGCCTGACAGGCTGGCAGGCGGTATTCACTCTGACAGGATGTTCTATTGACTCAGGGGTTGGCTTGACAGAATGGGCGGTGTGTTTGAGCTTTGAGTTAAGATGGGAGGGCAAACTTGCAGCACACTTGCAGGCATTACATAGTGCTGTGATACTGTAATTATGTCAACAAAACACATGTTGAGTTTAGCAAGTCAGTGGCACCGTGTAGAGACACAAGACCTTCCTGAGGGGAGGAGCACGGTTTTGCATTTGAGCATCCAAGTTTGCGACATCTCCATTGTGTAAAGGAGGGATCAAATAGCAGAGCAGACAAGCACAGATGACAGACAGCATTTCTAAAAGTGGAGCAGGTAAGACCAAACATGCTGTGCAACAACACCACCAGAGACATGCGACATTGTTTTCTCTTTCATGCTGTTGTGTACACATAGATAGCAATCATAAGCTGTTTCTTATCCGTGGACAATTCAGCTGATATCTTTTCCGCCCTGATTTTGTTTTCTTGGAAAGAATAAACTCTTGCGATGCTTTCTAGTCTGGTAGAGGAAATGCAGTGCGGCTTAACCTCACAGCATTAAACAAATGTTAAAAAAATGTTCAATTGCCAACATTTTATATATATTTTTTGCTTTTCATTCAAAAAGGGAAACTGAGAAATGCACCAACAAACATAGAGCTGGCCTTTATGACTCAAAATTGCAGCCTGGTTCCCTGTTATTCCATTCCCAATGATTACACAGTTGGTCTTTATTCACAGAGTTTCAGTTTTTTGTATCTTCTTATGAGAGACCTTCAGTGAAGTGTGCAGTCAAGTTATTGTTATTGTAACGCCTCAGTATGAATGATGCCCGTAGTTGGTAGAAGATTGCAGCATCTCTTCAGGGAATATTTTTCAGTCATGTCACAAACACTTGTACTTAGCGACGAACCGAAAAAACTTTGGTGGTCAGGGTCAGTGTGACCTTCATCCTATTCTCTTAAACACAATATTGCTTGACAAGTTAAAAGAATTTCTTCAAATTCTGCAGAAATACACATTTGTACGCAAGAGATGAGTAGTCGGTGGTGAGCAACAGCTCAAATTAATCGACTGCAATAAATATGGTATGCTCTTTAATTTACATAAATTAATAGAATTATATAATTGTATAAGTAGTTTGAGGAGCTAATGTACTCCTTTTTCACCACAAGCCTATGCTGTAGGCACTTTTGAGGCTCGTCTGTGGCCCTCAGCAGAGTAGAGTACTGTATTAACCCATATGGAAGAGATATATATAAATCTTATAAAGTTTGTATCTGTCTTGTGTGAAAACAGATATAAGATCCCTTGAAAATTTATATAAATGAAATTTGTATGTTCTGGATACTTACTAAAACAATATATGAAAGTAATGAGAAAGTGGCCACTTTCATGAGTAAATAATATAAGCCTTATATGATTCATTATATGAAGTAAGCTACATCTTATGCAAGTCTTTTATAAGTTTTTTCTATTTCTTTTCCATATGGGAAAATTTGCAGTCACCAACACCCCTTAAAAAAGGCAAACATGTAGGCAGTCTGACTAAGAAAACCACCTGTGCACACACTTTTATTTCTTGACAAAATCAGATCACAAGTTGTTGTTTAGAAGGCAACTTTACATAAAACTGCTTCCTCATAAAAAGTCAGTACCTTACCTAACAAAGAGCAGATGACGCACAGCTGCAATATTGCAATGAACACTGTTTATTGAGAGTAATGCTTACTGTAATTTAAGACACAATTTGCTGGTTAACAAATTAATTGCATCCACGGTAAACTAATATATAATATGTTAAGAAAGGTCCTTGTAAGGTTTTGCTCGGCACATCAAGTAATCTTATTTGTGCTGTGGTTTTCACTTTGCTCCAATACAGAGTAAATCCTTATGTTCTCGTAGAACCAGCCTTATTGTTCTTATTCACTGTTTTAATCAAAGTACACTTGGTATAATTAAGAAGCCACTGCTGCTATGTCTTGTTTGTATTTTTTTCCATAAGTGTGAAACAAATTGCTTTACTACTCACTTATGATGCTCATGCAAAAGAGAAAGTAAATGGAACTCCATTAGAACATTTAAATGCAATTAAAATGTAACATAAAACTAACTGAGCTTTGACCTTGAGGCTTCTTAACAGATTAGAAAAATAAAATGTCAAGGCCGGGCTAATGAGTGATTCGAGTATTCTGAAGCACAATAATTAGCCCATCAACTCAAGCTTGAAAATTAGCAATCCAAACTGGCATTTGTTTAGGAGAGTGGTCATTTCTAAAGTTCAGCTTATTCATAAACAAGCCATCATTTCTTTATAATATTAAATGCACGTTTTAAAGCACTCACTTGACTTTTTCATGACAAAAACACTGTAATTATTTGTTCTGTGCCACTACTGTTCAGAGCTGGAGGTAAACAGCATGTCACTTTAAGGCTTGGCCACTTTCAGACATATATGGGGAAATATTTTGTGAAATAGGGGGGAAATGTTAGATTATAATAAATGTATAAAGATTTGCAGCAAACCCAAAAGCTCTTAAAGCATTGGGTCTTTTATAATGCCCCTAGTTTTGAGTTTACCAAGTCAGCCTGCATTTGTGTTCAGCACGAATGCACTAAAAGTAAGTTATTGCATTTAAATTAAAGGCCTGTTTGCCTCAGTGCACAAGTAAACGGTTTCTTATTACAGAAATATCAATCTTATTTCGTCTGTGATCGTTTGACTATCTTTAAAAAACTAAGGTTGGGGTAGGTCCACAGGAAGCAAACTGAGGACCCTGGGAGAAAGTAGTCATTTGGCCTCTTGAACAGAGAAGAGTGTGGAGTGCTTTATTCACTTCAGAATATGTGTGAAATGTGCACCTACTCCACAGATGTAAAACACATTTCCACAAAGAACTTAGTTCAAGCACATCAGTTGCCATCCAATAGTTATAGGTAAACTCCCCCCTTTTCCTTTCTGTGTGTTTCACACTGAGCGAGTTGATGGAGACATTGTTTTCTCCGTACCTGTAATCAACGAAGCAAGCAAAACAATTGAAAAGACATGTTTTGCTTGAAATAGGAGGGTGAGTGGACTTTATATAAGGCAGGCATGAAGAAGCGTGTATGTAAAAAATATAAATAACAACACTCATCAACCCTTTAAACTATAGTATAATTCTGAGTTGGTTTTTTTCTCTCTCTTTATTAACATTCACTTGATAGCCAGACCAAAAAAGCCATTGGAAATGAGCCATGTGTTGAACCTCCTGTCATCTTGTCTGTAATGGATGCATCTGTCAAGTCATCTCTCTGGGCCATTTTTTGACTGATGGCTGATTCCAGGATTCCCTATAGCACAACTGCCTCGCATATTTTGCCTCACAAATTTAGTTTTTTTTCACTCCGTCCCCCTCCTCTCTGTCTGCTTTGGGTTGTTGAAATCATTTCCATTTTTGCTATTAGATTGTTGATTGGTGCAGCTGTTTTTTAATTGTTTAGGGTTTTCATGTTAAGGAGAAACAGCTGGCACGAATCTTGTCAGCTGTAACTCTTTGTTTAGACTAACAATTTCCAAATTATTTTTGAATCCCTTTGATCCGTTTTTTTTTTTTTTTTTGCAAAGTGTTCAAGTATTCAAGTTTCATTAGCTATGGTAGTGAAGATTCCTCTTGGGGGGCTGCAAAACACATATTTTTCGGATTCGTTTATACAATTGTATATGGTCACCAGCCACTTTATTAGGTTAAACTTGCTAGTATCAGGGTGTACTACCATGTTCAGAGTTGCTTTAATTCTTTGTAGCCTGGATTCAGATGCTCTATTGGATAGAGATCCGTGACTGTGGAGGCCATTTGAGTACAGGGAACTCATTGTCATGTTCAGGAAACTAGTTTGAGATGGTTTGATGTTTGTGACATGGCATGTTATCCTAATGGAAGCAACCATCAGTAATGAATGTGGTCAACAGTACTCAGGTACGCTGTAGCATGTAAAAGATGCTAAGTTAGATCATACTGAGATAAGATAATATCCCTGACACTAGAGCAGGGCAATATGACCAAAAATATTTATCACGATATACATTTGAAAACTTGCGATAACGATATAACTGCTGATATAATTGACACTAGACAAAATACTTTACAACTCCACAACTTTATTAGTGCAATAAACCCCATCAATGTATTTTCACTTAAACAAGCAGCTGTTTTTTATGTGCATTAAAGTTATATAAAAATTTAACAGTGCAAATGCAAAATCCTTGCTGACAGTTGAACCAAAAGGCATTTCCAGTGGAAATTGGCCGACATGTCCTCAGCATAACCATGTATAATATCCACAAAACTTAAAAAGAGGTTATACACACACAACACGATAATATTATGTTGAAGCACAGTGCGTATCACTCCGCGAGGCTCCTGCTTACAATAGCCGTAATCCTCCGACAATCCATCAAGCGGTGCAGGTTCGTAGCTTAGCAAAGTCGTACTAAAACATTTGACAGATTTTCGTGTACGACATAAAATCGTTTCGAGGTCAGTAAACACAACCAGAATTCATACATAAGGCACATTTTCAGAAAAATCAAAGGATTGATTTTAAGTGTGCCGTATTTTCCAAACAACACGGTAATAACGACGGCCCGCTAGCATGCTCTACCAAAAGTAGTGCTTTGTTGTGTATCTGACGGACGAAAGCTAAACCAGTTCCACACCACTGAAGTTGCAGCATTTTTACAAACCAATTCTGGTTCATCCGTTTCATTTAACGATCCGCTTTCGCTCTTCTCATTCTGCGTCTCCGCCAGGTGCGTATGGAAACATAGGCACTGCGCATGCGCGTTTTACCCATATTCTATCGCGATATTTCATTTTCCTATCGTTGCCCAAAATTACAACGGTATTACTGTGAACGGTATGATATAGCCCAGCCCTACCTGACACCATCATGCCACCACCAGCAGCCTAAATTGTTCATATAAGACAGAATGGATTCATGATATTTATGCCAAAGTCTGAACCTACAATATGAATGTCACAGCAAAACTTAAGACTCATTGGATAAGGCCGTTTTTGTTGTTTGTTTATTTTTGGTGGGCTTATGTGAATTGTAGCTTTTGTAGCTGACAGAAGTGGCACCTAGTGTGGTTTTCTGCTACTGTAGGCCATTGAAGTTTAGAAATGCTCTTTTGCATATCTGGTCAGCTCAAAGCATTTAGGCCATTCTCCTATGACCTCTGGCATCAATAAAGCATTTTGGTCCAGAGAACTGCCGCTCACCTTTTCAGAACATTCTCTATAAAACCAAGAGATAACTGTGTGAATAAACCTCTGTAGTTCAGCAGTTTCTGAGATTCTTAGAGAAGCTCATCTGGCCCCATCAACCATGTCATGTTTAAGGTCAATAAAATGACCTTTCTTCTCCTTTCTGATGCTGGGTTTGAACTTCAGTAGGTTGTCTTGGTCATGTCTACATGCATACATGCAAGAAATAATAAGCAGCTTTACTTAATCAGTCAGTGAATGATTGTACATCAAGTTGTGTTTTTACACATCAACATAATCCTAAATCCATGTTGTATGAATGTCCCTGCTTTGATTACATTTGAGTACAATGCAGAAAATGTCCAAGTACATAAATAGAAAGATAAAAAAATCTAGACATCAATATCCTGTTTTCTATTTTAAGAACTATAAGATGCTTTTTGGGTGGCCCAAAAATCTATGTGTGAAAAACTTCCACTTTAGGACCTTCAGGGCTATTTTCAGGGCAAAAGGAACCTACCCTGAGAAAGTCTTTGGTAGGGCTAGAGGCTGATTGGTTTTACTTGAAGACAGATAAAAGTGACATATTTAAAACTCCTGCAACTGAGTGCAGGCACAAGAAAGAAAAAAGAATGGGGGGAAAAAAAGAAAATATAAAAATATAGGTCAGAAATACATCGAAGAGGCGTTGCAGGTTTTTTCTTTCTTTATTACACCAGTGATGAAGTCCAGAGAGATTTCATGTCAGAGAAAGCTAAAGGCAGTGAAACAGACAGAGAATGTGAGCAGGAGAAGTAAAAAGGGAAAGAAGAGAACCAGTAGCGTTAATGAAAACAAAGCAGTGAATGGGAGAAATAAAATATAAGTGTCTGATTGTTTAATATTGACGACATTCTATAGCACTAAAATTACGTGTCTACACATTTGCACAACGCTGCAGGAAGGTGCCGCATTGCTGGGTTTTTGCAACTGAAGACTAGTCTTCATTCTGTCCACTGTTGCTGCTTTGTGTGCGTGCACACAGACCTGCAGGTACAGAACAGAAAGAGATGGATATAGTCGAGAGACAGAGAGCAGAAAAGAGAGTCGGAGACAGACAAGAAAATAGTCCGTATGTGTTGGAAACACGGCAACAGTAGTTCGAAGGAGCCTTTTAGCAACCTAAAAAGGTTCCTGAGAGCACAACCTCCGGACTGATTGGAAAATGAACCTTTTCTTCTTTTTTTCCCCCCCATAGTCAAAACACATGTATGCTAGGTTAACTGGAGAATTTAAATTGGCCATATGTGTGGATTAAAGGTAAAATGCCGTAAAATGTCACTTGTTGAGTGCTTTGCACAGTTAAAGCTAGAAGAGCCCAATAAAACTGCCAGTCCGTTCTATTTGAATCCTTACTTCTGCTGCATTTTATCTTGTTTTAGAACCCTATAAGTTTGTTTATAGTGGTTACTCCACTAACTCCAATGACTAATGAGTCTTGATCATGCCCCAGTGAAACATGGCTAAAGCAGACCCTGTTTGTAGCAAATCATCACAACTTTGTAATCAGACTGCAGCCTGCCTTTTTTCCTACTTTTCCATCTCCAAATGTGGCCCCACTCTTCTCATTACACTTGCTAATAATGTACATTTTCAGTGTGTGACATTAATGATTGAAATGCTACTAATCAATGTAGCAAACTAGGTTAGTTAGCCACTGCATATGTTGTAGAATTTTGGATGAGACACACAGTAGATAAGCTTTACGATATTAAGTAAAAACGAAACAGCTCAATAAAGGTTCATAATGGATAATGTGTAACCAAAACTATGTATTTAGGGTTGCAGCACAGTTACCATTCACCATGCACCACTTCTGCTTGCCTCCTCATTGAGTAACTAGAGGTAATTAAGCTGGGCTTAGAAGAATAAAAAGATGCCAATCAGAATTCATCTGCTCAGGTTTTAGGACAGACTAGCGATGTGGCGCTGTAACACACTGCGGAGCACAGGAAAACCTGACTTCACACAGAGCACAAATGCTTAGAGCAAGACAAGCACCATTTTTCATGTTGGATACTTCTGTTAGTACACTTCCTTGTAGTACACTGTCTACATAGTGGCTTTGAGCACCCCTGGTTAAAGTTTCGGTTGCTATCAATAAATAAGTGAGTAAAAGATGACCTGATTTCCAAAAGGCATAAAGCAGCCTTCTTATAGCCTTCTCCTGTTTTGCGGTTATCAATTATTAAAATTTTCAGAGTGCTATGCAGTTGCTTAGAGAAGCCCATGGATGCAGATTGCTTAGACAAGGTTTCAGGAGTCTGAGTATTTAAAATGCTTTGAAATTTACATCACTTGGCCTTTTCAAACGATGATTGTGAACTTGCTAATTAAGGTCTGAGACCTTAGTAAAAGTTATCTCAAAGCTCAGATCTCTTGGGGTGCCCCAACTTTTGAGTAGGACTCCTTTCCTTTTATTCATTCTAAAACTGTACAAAGCAAAACCCATTGCTTAAATGTTGAAAAAAATGTTGTATTGTGTTTAACTGTATGCCTTTTGGAGATCAGTTCATACCACCCCACCTCCCTTTCTTTTATTCTGCTCGGCTTAGACCCTGCACCCACCCTGGTTCGGTTCCCCAGCCCCACTCCCCCCTAAACTGCTACTTTGGTGTCTGTTTTTTGTTTGCCCTTAAAAAATAATAATATCCCGGTTTTATTGTTAGAACTGGGATATTTATAGTCTCTCCCACTTTTTCCTTCCTCTAGTCTCTTAAGAACAGATCGCACTCAACTTTTTGACCATTGTGGGTACACCATCTGGATACTCATAATGCACTGCGTGTTGTAATAATTGTCAGCGTGAGCGTGCTTATGCACTCATACTTGCAATTGTAAGTAGGATTCGAGACATGGCAAAGTACTGTGTGAGTGTTTTCTGTTATTGCAAGCAAAGTAGGGAAGGACAGTGAGGATAGAAATGAGTAAAACTGGAATAAAGGATCATAGTGCACCTACACAGTGTGTGTGGATAGAAAGAAAGAAGTATGTTGTGCTTAAAATTGGCTTTATAGATTTCAGCTGTAGGCTGAAAATGCATTTTACAATGATTCCTCAGGTCTTTGAAATCAGCCTGTAAAAATATAAATGTAAATACCAATATCATATATTGATATGATAAAAACCTCTTTTTTCCTCACAGTCACTTCCTATGCTGATCAACTGCTGACATACATAGATTCAAGGCAAACATTCTTGCGTGCGCCAGTCATTATCTGTTGCAAAGAAATGAGTTAACATAACATCATGGCTTTGTGACCCTGAACAGACCAGAGCTTAGAATGAGTCAGTCTCTCTCTGATTTGAGCACACTGGCTTCTTTCCTCATCTCTAACACATTCGTTCCTCTGTACTAAAGTTTCAGATCACTAGTTTCACAAATGATAGTAGTAACTACCTTAAATAGTACATTTCTCTATACCTAAATATTGTAATCACTTTAATGAAAATAATTTTTATATATTATTTTATGAAAATAATATTTAGGCTCTAACATGCTCTATATGAAGAGTCCTGAGGTCCATAAAGATCATCATACCCTAATTGAATTTGACTGATTTCACCACCAAGTTCCTCATCTTGACTCTTTTTGTCATTGCTGACATTTTTAAAAGTGGAAGTTGTGTTATCAATCCGGCCAGATGGGCAGCTTTGGAAAATGTGAAGGACAGGATACATTTTTGACTTTAAACTATATTTTCATAGATTCCTCGAGCTTATTTTTACTATACCAAAGTAATAAAGTAATAGATAAACAATTAAATGACAGAAAGATTCCAGGTTTTATACATTTTTGTTGTTGTTGTTGTTTTTTAAATAGATCCTTACTGGAAAAAATGGGACATCTTCTGTGACTTAACAAAAACTTTCAGTATTATAATTACAGGACAGTCTGGGCAATGAGCTACCAGAACCTTTTCTATAATTTGTATAATAAAATTTAATTCGAAAGAGTTGTGCTCACAGATTTCTTTCATTTACTACAGCAGCTTTTCTTTATCATATAGAAAAACTGAGACACTCTTTTTTCTTATTTTACGATATCTCGGGGAATAAATGAGCAGTTAAACTTCTTGACACCGACAGGAAGGAGAATTTCACAGATGAAAATGGGCTTGAATGTGAATTTTTTTCGCTGAGTTTCCTCTCTGAGTCCTCAGGACATTACAACAGAACTCACTCCAGCGGTTACACGTTTACGGTGCACAACCTGATAAATACTGAATAAAACTGACGAGCAAGCTCATGGTCTAGCTCCCCACCTGACACTTTGCCCTTGGGGTTTAGAAAATGTGGACTCTTAAACTGCTGACAACTGCTTGGTCATAGCTGGAGTCCAGGCTTTCAGCACCTGCCTCAATCCTTGAGATTCACAGGGAGCAGAGTGCAAATGGTCATTAATCTAACAATAATAGCTGAATTGGAAGCTGTCTGGACATGCCCAGGAAGATGACTTTGAACATGATCAAATTTTAATCTGTTTATATTTTTTATAATTTATTGGTAAGAAAAAAAAGCATTTGAGCGGACATCTTGAACAACGTAGGAGCTTTGTTCATACACAACAGAAATAGCAAAAACAATATTAGATAACAAATAATTACTGGCATTACCAGAAACCAGAAACTTCCTCACTCAGCATTAATCATGAAGCATCTCCACAAGTACGTTTCATCTTCTGCAAACACAATAAGACAATCAGTATCACTCAGTGAACTGCGTGTTGAGACTATACATCCACTAATGCAGACTTTCCTAAAGTGTGGGGCCCGCCCCCTAGGGGGGGCGCAGAGCCATTGCAGGGGGGGCGCGGTATGAAAATGGGGGGAAAAAAATGCTTGGACACTGCTAGCATGGGGCGCCCACACAAACGCAAAGCAGGAGATGAGATGAGATAGCCTTTATTTGTCAGTTGCAGGTCTTTTGCCCACAACCGAGATGACAGACCTTGCCGACCGTACATACAATACACAAACATCACATTGGGGAGACAGGTCAGGCTAGGTAGCGAGGAAAAAAAACATCGAAATGTGTAACACAAAAGGATAATACAGGAATGCACAGATATCAACACACCATAGCACAATAAACACAGACAAGCAACATGGGAAAGTGTTCCAGTGTGTACATCTGATCTGGGACCGCTGCAATCTTCGACTGTGCCTCCAGCTGACCCGATGTCCACATCATGGGGGAGGTAAGCGTTGGAGGTGGCGTTGGATCCGGGGTAGGGAATGTGATGCGTCAGTGAGTGCATATGCATGTGTGTGCGTGTCCATAGTTCAGCTGAGACAGTGTCCTTCATCCTGCCAGGCTAGGTAAACAGTCTTCCAGCCAACCCAGGTGGCCTTGCATGGAATGGGAAGGAACAGACTCAACACAGTCGTTATCAGGGTGTTTTGTTCGGCTCCAGCCTTGAGCCCACAGCTGGCGCCGAAGGGGTAGCCGGATTATGATGGTAATTTTTCTTTTGCAACAACTCATGAGAATTTCAAAGCTGTTCTTTAACACTCCGACACTGGTCTCTCAATCTCAAGATGAAGCATCGCTGAATATGTTTCCAAACCAACTTCATTCTAAGCCAAAGACTAGAAAATATGGTGAAGCATATCTGCCCTTTGGTTTCACCTGCACAAGTGCCAAGGTAGGTCTCCCCTGCAGAATTGGTTTTCTGGGCTGTTCAAATCACGGACAAACATAGGTGCAAAAAATTTTCTTGTAAAACAAAAGGGGGCCTAGCAAAAAAAAGCTTGGGAACCACTGCACTAATGTAACTGAAACATGTAACATGTACACACAGCGACAATGACGTTGGAACAGTTCCACTGAATCTAATCAAATTTATTTTCTGTCACTCTGGGCTCAACTGTCGTCATGCTGCAGGCTGATCATCGCGTCTGGTCGCACAGTAGATGTTACAGGCAGATGGAAGACATTTGTTTTAAATAAAAGCAGGAATAGTCTCAAAGAATCTAATATATATAGAGAGAAAGAGTGAATCATGTGACAAAGAAAGCACACCCTCTGTCAATTCTGAATTGTAATGCGTGAAGACATGATGAATCATGTGGCACTTAGCAGGTCTCAAACTTAGGTAAAGATGGCCTCAAATTAACAACAACACATGTCATACTAAACATGTCATTATTTCTTTTTAGCAAAACTTAGGCCAAAATGCAGAAACACTGTGTGAAAAATTAAGCACACCCTTACTTCTTCCATAGGAATTAAGAAGGTAAGTAGCAGCCAGGAGCTACTAATAAAATTTATTTGATTAATGAATCATCAGCAAGTGTGACCGCCTCTATAAAAGCAGACGTTTTGGAAGTTTGCAGCCCTGGAGCATCGAGGTGTGTGTTAACACCGTGCCAAGGAGGAAAGACATCATCAGTGATTGTAGGAGAAGCAATTGTTGCTGCCCATCAATTTGGGAAAGATTGTCAGGCCATTTCCAAACAATTTGAAGTCCGCCATTCTATAGTGAGCACAATTATTAACAACTAGACACCATAGACCACTTTCAGTCTACCCAGGAGTGGACATCCTGGCAAATTTACTCCAAGGTCAGACTGTGCAATCCTCAAACACACAAAAACATGCTAAACTCAGGAGCTTTTTTTAGACTCTGCTGTCCTTAGTGTGTTAAATGCTTATGTTCATGACAGTATTATTAAAAAAAAAAGATTTAACTTTTAACTAGACTTCTTTTGGATAGATGAGAGCAAAAATGTTTAGCAATGGTGGATGAAAAACAAATAGCATATCATCACGAGTGCCTCATACCAACTGTCAGTCATGATGGTGGAGAGGTGACAAATTAGGCTTGGTGATCATGAACGTCACTGTATCCGGTCTTTAAGTCTGAAGTCATTAGCCATGTCTGGGCCCAAACTTCGCTGCGGGTCCCTAAGTCAAATGATCAGTGCAGCATTACTGAGAGTTGAAAAACTGTCTAAATTCTTTTATCTGTAATAAAATAATCATTGTGGCTGCTCTACCAGTTGTAGCAATTAAGTTTAACATCCAGGCATCCATGAAAATGGAATTTATGACATTTATTAACAGAGTTAGAAGTTAGCAGGGAGTTAGCTCGCTAGCTTCCATCTATATATAATATACCATGTTCTGACTGAGGGATTTATGAAACAAATTAAAACATACAGCTCTGCTATCACTTCCAACATAAATGAAGACAGGAAAGTAAACAGCAGTGAAGTTTGTAGGGTTACTGAAGTTGAGCTAGCTGGTATATAATGATGTGATACGTGATCGCTAGCGAAACAGCTATGTTAGCATAATATAAACAGTAAAGCTGGAGGATAAACGCTAACGAACGGAGGACTTTTTTCCACTCGATAAAAGTTAATGTGAGGGTTCCCAATGGTTAGGGGCAAATGCAATCGCATGGCAGGATGCTGTAAACGGACCAAACGTCAGTCAGGAGAACTACCGAGATAATCTATCCACAGTATGAGGTTAGTCATTAATATACTGCTGCATGGGCTGGCCTGTAGATACATCGTAAGGGTTAAAAACTGAGCTTTAAAATGATTAGCGGTAATAAAAACCGAGAGAAGCAGACAGTGATCACTGACTGTTCAGATTAAACAGAACAAGATGCAAAGCATTAAAACATAAACATATTAAAAACACAACAGCCTTATAAATGCAGACTACTTTGGGCCCGGACGCAGGATTCATCACGTCATCACTTAAAGACCGGATACCAAAGAATTCTAGAGTCAAATGTGAGGTTAGACAGCTAAAAAAGTTATCCGAAATTGTGACATGAAACAGGATAATGATCCCAAACACAGCAGCAAATCTATAACAAGATGGCTGGAAAAAAAGAACTGAGGTGTTGAAGTGACGCAGTCCAGACTTCAATCCCACTGAAATGAAGCGGCAGGACCTTAAGAGAGCTGTGCATAAATGAATGCCCATAAATGTCAATGACCTGAAGTAGTGTTGTAAAGAAGGCTGATCCACAATTCACAAGTCATATCGAAAACAATTATTTCATTGCTGCTAAAGGAGGTTCTAGAGCAGCGGTCCCCAATCTTTTTTGCGCCATGGACCGGTTTATGCCTGACAATATTTTCACGGACCGGCTTTTAAGGAGTCGCGGATAAATACAACAAAATAAAACTAGTACCGGTACAGAAAAAAATAAGATTTATTCATAACACACGTGAAAAGACCCAGGAAAACTGAGTTAACGATAACAAAATAACGCTAAAAACCAATAAAACCCCTGAAAACCATACATTTCACACCCGAGCCTCAACTCTCGCGGCCCGGTACCAAACGACTCACGGACCAGTACCGGTGTCCGTGAGACCGCTGTTCTAGAGGATAATGAATCATAGAGTGTACTTAGTTTTTTCAAATTTTGGCATTTGTGTTTGTTAAATATATAATAGTCTTAATATGTCCTGTGTCATTGTTCATCTCAAATGGCATTTACCTAATCATGAGACCTGCTAAGTACCTCATGCTTTTGCTTTTTTGCTTTTGTTGTTATTTTTTTTTAATGTCCAGATATATAAAACCTTAGTTTACTTATTTACCATTTTACTGTGTATATTATTATTTACACCATGCAGATGCAGTCCTAGCTGCAGGTTAAATGTAACCTTTTTTTGTCGCTAAAATGAAGTTTGTTTATATAGAAGTCTGCGGGAAAACAGCTTGCTTCTTGATCCATGATCTCAATAAACAGTGGTCATAAACGTAGGCTAAAGGCATGTTAAATACAAGATGCTCACCTTTAAATTATGGTCCCCATTAGAATCAAAAAAGAGGAAAAAGCATGGTACTTTCAAATGGACCTATCTAGTGTATGGTTGTGCAATGTCCCTCCCCCTTTTTTCCTTTGCTCTTCAAAACACTACTATGGTAATAGTTCATGTTTAACATCAAGACTTTGACCAGTAATCTCAGTGCATTAAGCCCATCCCTTATACACAGTATATGGATTTAGTAGAAATTCTAGATTTAAAAAGCCGCTGTTTTGAACATGGAGCCAGTGCACTTCCCTCCAGCACCATCCAGCAGAAAGACAAACTTAGCAGTTAGCTAGCTGTTAAACATTTAGCACCCAGAAATATGTCTTAATATTATTAAAGAAAAGGTTTGGAGCTTAAAAGAAAGCATGTAATGGGGTTGTTCCTCCAGTTAACCAGAAGCTTCAGTCCACATAAATGCCAGTTTTCTTCCTATTTAACTGTTTACAAGAAAGTGCTTCATAACAATTTATTACCTCAGTAGTGTTCAGGAATTGTCAGACCCCCAAAGTTATTAAAAAACATGCTGCTTATTTCTGGCGATCAGCAGCCACTATATTGAGAGTAAATGCTGAGCACACAATGGGCTTGGAAATTTGGGGAGCGCTACAATGACAAATCAGTGTTTATTCTGAGGTTCCTTGTTTTCAACACTGGATTCCCTGGACGAGTGTTTTATTTTGCAAGATATACTAAGACTCTGGGATTAGGTATCATATGTGTTTGTCTACAGGCTATTGACGCCCTCTCAGTCACTCTCTCACCGTTTCATCTCCGCACTCTCCTCTCACTCATCATTTTTCAATGCTGCCTGATAGATATCATATATGAGGGCTATTATTTAATTTTTGATTTGCTCGGGCTGTTTTCCCTCAGCCATTACTCTAGCCGCTTAAGCTGTGATTGCTCTTGACATTTTAATAAGAAACTTTCCTGTGCTGACCCTAAGGTACCCACCACTATGTGTTCCGAATCACAAGTGAAATGTAACAGAAACTAAAGTGCAAAAGTAAACATTCAAAAATCCACCACGGTGTTCTCTTCCAGATTCAAACCCATATGGAAAAGATATATATAAATCTTATAAAGTTTGTATCTGTCTTGTGTGAAACTTGTATGAAAAGCATATAAGAGTGAAAACAGATATAAGATCCCTTGAAAAATTACATAATGAAACTTGTATGTTTTGGATACTTACTAAAACAATGTATGAAAGTAATGAGAAAGTGGCCACTTTCATGAGTAAATCATGTAAGCCTTATATGATTTACTCATGAAAGTGGCCACTTTCATGAGTAATCACATATAAGTTTTTACTATTTCTTTTCCATATGGGAATCCACGATTTCCACTGTAAACAAGTCAAGTTACTAGAGTCTCTCATGCATGTGTGTGCAATCCTTTGTTTTCCAGTGATACACTGATGATAGTGAATGTTTGCAAAAATTTCCCTCAGGATCAGTTTTTTTTTTTTTTTGTGACAGAACAGATGCCTAATCCCACAAACTGCAGATTCCTCACAACAGAGCAGATGCAACAAATGATTGCTCATCTTATTTTTGAGGATCACCCTCTTATCATTGAACAAAGTTATGACAAGATTTATTAATCATTTAAATGTTTGTTCTTTTTTATTCTTTATGTTAACCACTTCATTGTCAGTTGGGATTTGAATGTATCTTTGGATTAAACGACTGTGCTGAATAAGTAGCATGGTGCAGGAATAATGTAACAATAATTAAAAACCACTGACAGGTGAAGTGAATACCATTGATCATCCTCATGTTATAGGTCCACAAAAAAACAGAAAAAAACATATTAAAATCCAGTTGTAATCACATTTTATTACAGCTAGATGATTTTTTCATTAATGACATGGATGATTTTTCAAATGCCTCTTCAGTTCTGCTCGACAACCAATGTAACAGTGACATTGGGTCATCTATCTACATTTGTTGGTGTGCTAGTTTTCAAAAAAACATGCTTTGCATACATATGACCATTAATGGTAATCTTTATGTATCTCTATCTAACTTTTGGAATGTATTTATTTATTTAACCTTTTAAAAATGGTTTTAAAAATAGTTACGTTGTGATATTTTTGTTATATTTAAGGTGTTTTTTGTGCATAGTGGCTTTTTTTTTTTTATTACCCTTAAGCTAAAAAAAGGGTGATGGGTGTTTGTCATGACCCGGCTGGGCTGACAGCCAACATGGACACCTAAGTTTGTGAATGCGATAACTCAAGAACGACGTGACGTAGCAGCTTCAAATTGATACCATAGGTATATCTACTAGGAGGCTGAGAGGTATCACTGGAGGCCTCCAGTATTTTTATATCTGGTTATGCTGAGTTATTAGTTTACTTTACTGTTCCTGAACCTTTCAACATGTGGAGTTTGTTTGATCATGAAAAAGATGGCCCTACATTAAATCTAATGCTGCACGGTTACTAGCTAGTTCCCCAACAGTCAATGTTCGTTTACATGTTCATTTAAAAGCCAGTATTACATTTAGCTATTAGTATGATAGTTTATAAAAGCATATAAAAAGCTTAGTAAACTAGTTAGAAAGATAAAACTAACAGAAACAGAGTTGCTACAGTTGTTTGCATGCTTGTTGGAGTAAACATACAATCCCAATTGCAAATGCCATTTGATCAGCCTCCACTTGTCTTGGTAGGCTCATTACAAGATTTTGGTATTTGAGTGCAAGAATGTTCTCCTGTTGAGGATCAGAAGTATTTGTGAGGTCAGATACTGTGGCAGTAAAGCCAGAATCACCATTGAATTTCTAATTCATCCCAGAGCTGTGCAGTCAGGCTGTATCTCTCTGTGTGCTGTCTGCTTTTTCACTCATTTTCAGTCAGTGCAATACCATTTTCAAGGGAATGTTTGTCTTGTTGGGGTTTTTTTTGGTTTTTTGGTTTTGTTTTTTTTCCTTAAGCCACTTAACACTGATCTATGGATCATTCAAGCATATAAATGGCACCGAACACAATGGATGAACCAGTGTTGTATCATAACACACAACTTAGCAAAGAAACTATTTTAAATTGTTTTTTAGGCACTTTGTTTATATGAGCTGATGCAAAAACACAGAACATGTTCTGCTTTTTTTTAATGAATGTATGATGAATATAACACAGTTTGACAGGCATAAAATAGTGTTTCTCCCAAAGATCTATTACCAGAAACCAAACCTCACAATTATATCACGATATTTAAAGGAACTCTTCGGGAACTTTACAGCCATGCTGTCACATGATAAAATAGGTTGTTGCAACTTTTGTCAAGCTTTTTAAACAGCTGCTTAAAGCACTCCTTTTCCACCATGTAACCATCCACTGCTTGCTCTTGCTGTCCTCACAAATGCTCACAAAAACCTGATATTTTTTATTTTAAATTTACATATATTTCCTTGTTTTAGCAATTAATAGGATACATGAATGTTTTTCTACTGCCTGTAGGTGGCAGTACTGCCTTTAGAAGTGGTTAACCTATCTCCATTAAACAAACAAAAAACCTGTTAACAGCTGCCAGTGTGTCTGAACAGTGACATTTACTTTTTACTACACAAACAAAAGAAGAAACTTAAAGACTAAAAGGTTACAACAACTGTTAAGTGGTTCTGAAAAATTCAATGAAATCTCTGCCAGAAATAGCTAGCATGTAATTTGGGAGTGCAGCGCAATGGACAGCCTTTAAAAAAACAAAAAAGGCTGAACATCCCACCACACAGGTTAGTTTTATAAGAAATGAACTATTAGCATTAAAAATGAGCCCAAATCAATTACCTTTAACTTTTCCGTATACTTCTTTGTCTTTGACATGACAGCAGTCTCACAACCTTTTCATTTTTCTGAGCAGTCTACATTCTTACAGCCAGCAGCACAGCGCTCTATAAAAATAAATAAATAAATAAATGCATAGCTATGAATGGTACTCAGAATTTAATACTCATCTCACTTCTCAGGAAATACAAATACTTTCATAGCTAGAACTGCACTGCTTGATAGGTGAGACAAATGGCTCCCCCACTAACTTGTAATGGGCAAAGCCTCTTTTTTTTTAGCTTTTGAAATTCTAGATCTATTTTCTTTAAGTGTAAGTGAAATACAGACAGGCTGTTAGAGGAGAGACAGTGGGGGTGGAGTATGGAGGGAGGTGAGATCTGAAAAATTGAAGATGGATTTCAGAGGGAGTGGTGTGTGGGCATCAGAATGCTGATGGTGCAGGAGAGCGTGCAACTTGGGAAATCTCTAGTCTGTATCGTTTCTCCACTTAAACATTAGGATCAGTTTCACTGTTAGGCTTTCATGAGTGTCCTAATGCCTCACGCACTTTTAGGTTCATGCATGTCATGCATGTGTATTTATACAATTAACTAATGATTGATCATCATCAACAACAAACTACTCATAACAACTGCGAAGACATTTTACTATGCAGTTGCATTTCAGTAAATGACATCATCTCTAAGATTATTGTTATAACCTTCACATTTAAAATGAAAAGGGTCTGTTTTTTTTTTTTAAATTTATTTGTTTTGTTTTAATATAGAATTCAAATTAAACTGTGTTTGGCAAACAAAAGAGAATACCATAAGGAGGTTTCTGTTAACAATAATGCTCAACAGAAATCATTTTACTGAGCAATACCAAGATAATTGAACACAGAGAGAATTATTTTACATTGCTGGCTTTAATGCACAAGTGACATTCATCAGAACGGAAATGACTGAAAGCACATAATTGATGGGAAATGCTTTTCTTTTTCTTTATACTGTTTTGCACTTACAACTCATTTTAATCTTAAGAATTTATAACACAGTCTAAGTCTTATCTGTCTCAAGAAGATAAAAAGTAGATCCAATCACTTTTTTGTTTTTTGGGTTTTTTGTAAGCATATTTGCCTCTGTAAGGCATCTTTCCCAATGGCTTATGGTATTACATTGTGCTGTTATCTGCTCTGGAGTCTGTTCTAATTGTTCAAAATTTTATTTAGCTAATCTAAATGAAATAAATATGATGGAGATACAACACATATGAAAACATACATGTTATATGAACATGCTGCATTCAAAACCTGTATGATCAGTATGGACTTATAGCACAGTGGTTGTAAGGTAATTATTTTTCCACATGCAAAATGCAGGTCACCTTTTATATCCTGAAGTAAGAAGTAAGATAAGACCTCCAGACAACTCTGATCTTTGCATGTATCCACCACGACTTTCCCCTGTGCTGTACTATCACTAGGACAGTGTGAAGATGGTTCTGGCAGTGCAAGATTTGTATCTGGACTGTTTCCTCACCTTTGCACGAGGTGACAGGATAGCAAGGTTACAGAATAGCACCGATGCCGGTCTCATCTCTACAGGAAGAATAAGATGCAATATTCCCCATTCAGAAATGGCAAAGTTTATCAGCCTTTGAGAAAAGCATCATGTTATGGTATTGTGTTGCATCTCAGATGCATTGCTTCACATCAGTGAGCTGCAAGTATATAGTTCTGGAGGAAAAAACAGTGAGAGCACTCCTTTATCCAGAAACCTTTACATGCTTACAGTGAGTGTGGGCTTCAGGGCAGTTACAGACCTGTCCTCACCACTAAACTGTCCAAATCTAGTGTGTTACTGAAGGTAGTGGTGATGGATTATCTGCCCTCCAGAATTCTCAATTATTGTCCTCCCCTCTGTGGACTGGCAATTAAGTTTGTTATTGCCGCAGGTGATTTAAGTGCGACTGACAGACTAACATATGATTTTTTTATTTTTTTTTTTGTAGGCTAAATGATTTTTTCTTGTCACTCTGTGCTGTTAGTCTTCTCTTCCCTTCTGTGTAGTAGTCAACATTTGTTATTTAGGAATATATAAATGACCTAAAAACCAGTTTCATCTTAAAGTTGTTATAATACAATCAGAAATACGAAACAGTACATTATTATTTTAATTTATATAAACTTTAACTATGTTTGATACCATTTTTAATTTCTCATGCCACTGTTTTCTCCTCTTCTGTCCTTCTAATTCGTTTTTGTGAAAACACATCACAACGGTGGTAATTCAACCCACTGGAATTTTAAAGTTGCATTATAAGCAGTATTTATTAAAGGTAAATAATTAGAGCATTAGTGTAGTAATTAATTAGTAACAGAGGCTTTGCAAATGAAAGGAGCCTGAAAACAAATATTTGCACGTCCGGGAATCTACTTTCTTTTCCTCTGATGTCGTTCTTGTCTGTCTTTGCTTTGGCCTCATGTGGATATCTCCCTCTTTGTGTAAGATAAAGGACCTGTCTATAGTGGTTTCTATACTGTTTCCTCTGGCATCTCATCAGATATCACAGTGAGCAGGATCAGGATCCATTTACTGTCTTATAAAACAACCGGTCCCTTGCCAGTTTGGTACAAAATGATTCCATAAACAAAGTCACAATGTCTGCCCCAGTAAAAGGCCTTATGGGAGCAATGACACCTTATGAGCAATTTACGCTCCTGGCCTGGAGTTTTTTTGGGGTTTTTTTTAGCTCCACTCTTCTTGTTTTCTCCTCCCTCTGTCCTTTCATCTAATTATGTTACTACATTATATTCATTACAATTCTAAGTGATATGTAATCACTGCCAAATGTAATAGAGTGAAGTCATCTGTAATATTATTAATAATATGACCTCTTTTCTGTGTCTTGTCTCTCTCCCTCTGCAATCTAGTTGAGGAAGGCAGTGATGGACCACATCTCAGACTCTTTCCTAGAAACCAACGTCCCTCTGCTGGTGCTTATTGAAGCAGCTAAGAGTGGAAACGAGAAGGAGGTCAAGGAGTACGCCCAGGTGTTCCGTGAGCACGCCAACAAGCTGGTGGAGGTCAGTCATGAATTAAACACGGGGGCACAATCACACACGTACACATGCTCACTGATTCTCTTACTTTATATTAAATGACGCGTAGCAAGAAAAAAATATAGAAAGTTTATAACTTTACATTTTACATTTAAATGAAAGAGTGAGCAGGCAAACTGCAACTGAACATGTAATAATTAAAAAAATGTAGAGGTGGGGTTTTTTTTTACCTTTTCATTTCCCTAGAAATAAACTGCTGGACTGAAAAGAATATTCTGTGTATTAAATGCACTAACAGAAGCAAGTGTGCATGTTCATGTGCACTTGACAATTAGCCATTGTCTCTTTGGCTTTGTTGGCCGAGTAGTCTTAGCTGCATGGAGACGGTATGAAGAGGTTTGACTCTTGCTTAAAGAAGTATTAGGTTAAAAAAATCCTTTTTACTGCCTGACTGCATCCTAATTTGAGGCGTTCAATTATGCTAAGTCATAGACAGTGAATGGCATGCTGACCATAGGTCTTCACAGTGGCCTGTCTGAACTGCTACCAAAATTTTAAGGCTGCATTGAGGAAGTTATAGTCCATCTCTCTTTCTCTTCTACTGACTAAGTCTCCAAGGCCAATCAAAACCTCAAAAACCAGATTACTGTGAACTGCTTCTAACCTTTTGGGGAATAAGTCCAAGTAGTTTAGTCATATGCATCTGATTCCTTTTACTGCTGAACAGCCATTTGCCTCCCTTCATCTCTACATAGAAAGCATAGTGGAAGCAACACACTCACACACATTCTAAACCCAATACACTGTCGCCATGCATGTAGCCTAACAAAATATGCTTGAGGTTGAAGCTATATGCCAATAGCACATATGGTACACGAGCCATTATGGCAGTGATAAAGACAGTGTTACTGACAAACATTTAAGGATAACATCATGTCAGACATGCTTCTGTGTAGTTTCTGTAACGTAATAAAGCCAAGCTGCATCTTGTGCCTTATCCATGTGAATGAATGGATGCTCTCCTTTGAGGGTGCCTAAAGTTCCTGGTTTAAAAAAACCCCAACCTGTGACCTGGGAACTCGGTATGGGGTATGTGGGTATGTTTTTTGGTGTAATTTTGGTGGTCTCATACGGAGGTTATTTGTGATGGTCTTGAGGGGGTAAAAGTGTTCCAATAGCTAGGAATCTGGTATTGGGGGTTTCATGGGCAGGCGTTTTGGATGACGAGGTGCCCTATAGGGATCTATTCCAGTCCATTTTAAACGGACTGTCCAAATACTAGGCAGCACGGTGGCATGGTGGAGCACTGTTGCTGCACAGCAAGAAGGTCCTGAGTTCATTCCACCATCAGGCCGGGGTCTTTCTGTGTGGAGTTTGCATGTTCTCCCCGTGTTTGCATGGGTTCCCTCCGGGTACTCCGGCTTCCTCCCACCGTCCAAAGACATCCAATTAGTGAGGATAGTTTAATTGATCAATCTAAGTCGCCCATAGGTGTGAATGTGGGAATGAATGTGAGCGTGAATGGTTGTCTGTCTCTGTGTGTTGGCCCTGCGACAGACTGGCGACCTGTCCAGGGTGTACCCTGCCTCTCGCCCTATGACAGCTGGGATATGCTCCAGAGCACCCCGCGACCCTGAGAAGGACAAGTGGAAGCGAATGGATGGACGGATGGATGGATATCCAAATACTAATTCATCAGTAATTTCCCAGGATCACTGTAAAGACGAATGGAATATCACAAAATATCCATGCGAAATAGTGAGAAAGCTTAAAAATGTGGAAGAATATGTGTTGTGTTTCACTTGAAGTTGGTTTTAGGACATTCCATATTGCTTTTATGAGGTTTTCGTTTATTGCCCATCCACTCAACGGCAGGAAGATAGCGGATGGAGTCCTGTGATAAATGTCTGTGCCCTTTGATGGGAGTTGCCTTTTGTTCTCATGGTCCATTCAGGGGAGCCTTTAGAACCTTTAGAGCCTTTATGTGGGCCTCTCGTAAAATACTGTCACTTAAAACAGCACTCTAGCTTTCGTTGACTTCAGCTGAGCGAGTGAGTGATTTGTGTGCCCTTTTGGTTTCCCCCAGCTGTTTGTTGATGAGAGGAGTCCTGACTGATGCTACACTCAAAATCTGTGCTTTGCATACAGCAATCTTAAAGCTTTCTGTAGCCCTGGGACATTTCAGGCAGATGAATTCTGTTCTCCTTATAAAGGAAAAAGGAAGAAACGTTGCCTTGTGTTTATATGCAGTTGTTTGTATGCATTGAGTTGGCTGTAAACTGCAGTCAAACCTGAGGGTAGTTTATCAGCTGTACATTGGTTTGTTGCAAGTTGTTTGTGGCTTGTTGCAAGTGGTTGTTAGCAGGTACAAAACCCAGATCAGCTGTGTGTGCAAATTATGTTATCGATCAAAATGAAAAATATTTATGACAAAGTTGTTTCTAGCTGCGAACACATAATGTCCACATTGTAATGGTCTTGGACGTTAAAATTGTATAACAGTATCCTGACTGTTGCTGTCTGGTTGTTTCAGGTCACTTATTCTCTTTTAACAGTTTCACAATATGCTTCTAATGGAGCTAGTTCTACACAAACTTTTTTTTGGTATAAAGATGATATTTTCCAATGAAGACTGATTGAGAAAAGATATTTTCATGCCCCAGAGCTCTGTAGGGTTAAATTGGTTCATCAAATGCAACCTTCAGCGCAGCACAAGCATCTAAATTTCCGTTCATGAGATAATGAGGTGCTATGTCAATAAAGTTCTCTTACAGTGCTCAAGCCATGATTGTATGCCTACATTTATGGTTTCCTTTGAGTGATTGGAATTAGTTATTATTGTGGCAGAACACTGACTCGGCTGTCACGCAGTTAAGTTTTTTAAGCAAACTTATTAAAGGAGCTTATAGAATAGTGATCAGCTCATTTGAGCATTTTTCCTTCATCAGATTTAATACTAAGGAAGCATTAAATTTGATGTTTGAATGATAAATTGATTTGATTCTTAGATAAGTGTCATGCTGCAGTTAGAGAAACATTATTTTAAGTATTCCAATTAAAACTTCAAAACATAATGTACAACACATATTAGCAGCTTTGTAAGTGCATGTTTCATCTGAGAAAAGTGAACCACTATGTAGCTCATATGGAAAAGTAATGTACTCACGTGTATCTCACTGACCACTCAAAGTTGTTTAGACTACAAGTCACATTTAATCATGCATGTGCATTCATCCAGCTTTGTATTCTACAAGTTTTAAGCACTTTATCTACATCAATCCAAGCCTAATTTTTTTCGAATCACTATTTTACTTAACATGCATGTCTTTGGTATGTGTTAAGAACCCAGAAACCTTGCTGTAAGGCAGCAATTTTAAACCAATACACCAACCTGAAAAGTATTTCCTGTTTTATCGTTCTTTTCTCTTTGTTCTTCCTTTTTCTCTTCACTTCGTCCTCACCCTAACTAGTGTAGGCAGATGGCCACCTTTCTGCAGCCTGACTCTGCGAGAGGTTTCTCCTTATTAAAAGTCGACATTTTCTTTCTCCACATTGTGACCAATTGCTTTTTTTCCTTTGTTTTCTTCTTCTTAGTATTGTCAGGTCTTTACTTTGCAGGATAAAGTACCCTATAAGTACTGTTAAAGACTGTTTGTTGCAAAGAAAAGGTAATATCATATCACAAATCCCAATACATACCAAATTAAAAAGTGCCATATGGATATTACAAGTTTAGAGTGTGCAATGAGCAGCTCTGCACCTTTGTCAGGGTAAGCATGTAAATTACTTGTCCATACTAGCTAATACACTCACGGCTGTCCTATATAGCAGGCAATATCATTGTCTTTCCTGTCATCATCATTATTCGTGCTATCGTAGACATAGTCATCATAGCCACCATTGCAATCCTCTAATATATTATGGTAATTAACATTCTGATGAATGTCACTGCAGTCATCTCCCTGATGTCAGGGAGGAGCTGTCTTAAGCCATTAGAACAGAGTTTAGACACGATCAGAATCAAAGTAAAGTCAAATCAAAGTGCCTCTTTTCATGTCTGCTTGGTTTCCATTTAATTCTGCCCCATTTGGCTCCACAGTATACAATGTGTGTCTTTTCTTTCACCATTGTTCTTTTGTCACTTCGGTGATGAGCAAAGTTTACCCTGAGGACTCCCTTAATCACATCATATTCATTACACCAGCTTGACCACTAACAGGAAGTAAATAAACTTTAAGCTGAGGATGTGATTGCCTTAAAGGACTGTAATGACAATGGACCTGCCATAGCCAAGCAAAGATTGTCTGTAACTTCCAGAATTGATACTCTCAGTTGTATCAATTTGGTCATGTTTCCTTTTCCTGTTTTTTGTATGGGATACATGCACAGAGAAATACAGCGATAGCTCCTTTTCAAGTCAGAGAGATAAATTTCTGGGTATCTGTGTATCACTATTCTATTAGCACAGATTGTGCTAATTAATTCCCATGACTATCCTTAATGAGGACCTAATACTAACCCATCATCAGTCCAAACAGATGCATCAGGGGTAACAGAATAACAAACTTTGACTCCACTTACACAGAAGCTTCTAAGATAAAAGAAATGAAATGTGCAAAAGAAAAAAATATTGTACTATAATATGTCCACTCTCAGGATTTCATGCATACATGCATTACATAAACATTCAGTATATCCTTATATATATTTAAGGCATAACTTTTACATAACCTGTTGTTGAATCACAAATTTACTGTAGTGCAACTATAGTCTAGATATTTTTCCAAGTTGCTTGTTCAGTTCTGGCTGTTATCATTGGAGCTATTTAAATGTTTAGATAGCAATAAACTTTTTCAACATGGAGGGGTGGTTAAATATAAATTCATGCAAAAAAAGCCTTTCAGTATGAACGATAGATCTCTTTTGATCTTTACTTCTAACCGCTCTTTCCTGACTAACTGTATTTGTCTTGCTGTAATTGTTTGTTTTCTACTTTCTACTAAGTACATATGTACAGTTTCATTTGGACCTTTTCTATTACATCTGCAGACCGAGCTCACCACTGCCCACATGGATGTGCTCTTGTTAATTTAAACACAAGATGAATATCCAATCTTTTAAAGTTACCGTAGTTCCTTTTTATTACCACTGCAGTGAGATTCTATACGTGCCAGCAATTCTTGGACATCTAAAGGACGTTACGCTCCATCACTATTCTAATGTCAGAATCAGATTTTCCTCTGACCTTGACTCCATCTTGGAGCAGTTCTGTTCAGCAGCTGTGGCATTATGAAGGACACTTCTACATATGCTTTATCTCTGAAATACCTCTGCAGTGCTTTCAGAACCATGCTTGGTAAACACACAAATCCACATGATGTCTGATGCATGATTAGGTTGCTTGGCTACTATCAACCTCTTTGCGAGCTTTATAGATTTTTGTCTTTTTAAATGTTGTTTGATGAGATTTAAAAAGTCTATTTATTTGTCACAGATTGTGCAACAGCTTAATCCCTTGAGTTAAATATGCAATAATTACTCACAGCAAATGTAATATTTCCTGTTTAAGAATTTGGTGTGTTGTTGTCTGCGAGCTGTGGAGCTTTCTCCATACGTGGCTGCAACTTTTGCTGGTCAGTTAATCTTCATCAGTTCATTAGCTTTTCTTACTTTTGATTTACAGCAGCAACCTTACTTTGGACATGGAGTGAATAAAGGGGATAGTCATACCCTCTGTGATTACGCATAATCAATACAAAATTGAATGTAACAAATACTGAACTGGCCTTCGGGGCTCAACGACATGAGACAGACTGCAGCACTAAACATTCTTCTGAGGTCACCGCATTAAGCACTTTACTGGACGGTTAACTGGGAAGTGGATGGATCACTGTTGGAACAAGTCTATTTGTGATGACCTGAACCTGTAGGCCAACATTAATCCTCTCTTTGCATTCAAAGTTTTTAGCCCCCCAAAGAAATCGCCCTTTGAAAGATTGGGAGTGCATTAAAAGGTTCATCACATGCTACCTAATCCACCTCATGTTGTTCCCTTTTGGAGTTATTTTGATAGCAGGTGTGTTGATAGCAAGAAAATTCCATAAACAAATGCAGATACACAAGCACAGTCTCATTCGAAGTGATTTCTTTTATCATTTGGATTCTCCCAATAAATCATGTGATTGGATGCAAATTCATACTGCTGCTTTTAAAATCCACACTTTATGCTTGTGTTCATTTTGAATTCTTTACCATATTCAATATGTGATACACAAATGCATCCGCTATAAACTTGATCAACAACAGCAGCCTTTACATGAGTGAAAGTACATGCAGCTATTTGAAATTAAGCACTTATTATGTGAAGCTAGTTTTTCCACTGGGTGGAGTTTCTCTGATCTAAAGACGCCGTCTTTTTTGTGGTCACCTTTGACTGCAAGTTTAAATCCGCTTAAAGTTTGAAAGGGAAGTTCTTCTCCTCAGTTTTACTTTTCACGAAATGACCACGAGATGAGATGGGAGTTAAGGTTAAAGTTTAGCACAAGGGAAGTAGAGGAAGTACTTTCATTTTCTCAGCAAAGCAGGTAAAACTGTTGAGCGCACATTGAGTGCATGCTGAACATCCCTGGAACTGTGGGTGTATTTTTTATAGTCAAAACTATTGAACTTTTGTATTTCCCTGTGGTACTGTAGCAAACTATAGTCGTGATACAAAGCCAGCTGGCACAAGATCACTGCCCAGCACCTATAAGAGTCTTTGAGGCGGGTGTTTTGTTTTTTGTGTGGTGCTTAGTCCTCAGGCCTCTTGGTGCTTTTCTACCCATCAAAGATATCTAATGGGCAGCCAAGGTTTTTACACATTGCAGGGCATGTCAGACCTGAAAGTGTACCGTCAGTTCAGTCCATTAGAATTCAAAGACAGAACTGAGGAGAGGTATACCTCTGAGGGAAGTACAAAGGGGATTTTGAAAGAGTGTGGTTTGAAAGAAAAAAAAACAGTTGGCTGCATCATTAGGAAGTAATACTAACTATAATAGACCCAGTAGTGATTGAAATAAACTAGACAAGAGTTTCCCTGGTAATAAAAACGAGTCTGTAATATACTGACAATATCTGATGTCTCCAGAGAGCAAATGTCAATCCCAGTTCAGTGAAGTCTGTAAAAATGTAGTCTGTAAAAGATCAGATCAAAGTTTATTCAAATAAATAAATATAAGATAAGATTATAAGAATAAACCTATTTCTATTGATAACTGACATGTTCAGTGGTCTTAATTTCACTTAAAAATTATTAATTTTTTTATTTTATAAATTGCAGTTTTAATGATGCAATATATTAAATTTAATAAATGATTAAAGTGGATCCATTAAATTAATTCAGCTGTTTAGCTGTGGCTCCCATGAAGAGTCTTTAATTAACTCAATCTTATAGACTTTAAATTCGCTTCCTAATGACTTCTTGGAAACAGTCTTTAAAAAAGAGTGGCGCAATCTGCACAACAGAGGTCACACAACACTGTACTGACACTATTAAGCCAAAGAAAGTGTGTGAGGGACATGCTTTTAAAGTCATGAATTTAGATTTGTGAACATATGTAAAGAAGCAAATTGTCTACATTTAAAAAGCAGAAATAACGCTATTTTTAAGTTGATTTGATTAAACTAGAACTGTAAAGAAAACATTTTAATTTCCACGTTTAAAATGATGCAAGTGAGGCTACCAGACCCACCAGACCAGTGGCTGCCACTCTACCAGACTGACCTTGGTCACAAATAACAAAGCACTTTTTTTGTCCTTTTTGTCACGCCTTGCACACACCTATGGGCATCCTCTGACTTATTAATTACATTTAATATTTAATTAAATTACAGAATTATATTAAAACTCTCCCTACATGTCCATAAACACTAATATTTACTGTTTTCTAAAAATGAAAATATTCTGAATTTGATATATAAATACATATTTCGTTTCGGACATGTTTTGAAATGTAGCCTTTTTCAATAAGACAAGGCCACAGACCAGTAATATGTTTTTTCTTCTTCTTTTTGTTTGTTTTTTTAGCACATAAGAAATACGAGGCTCGATTAAGGCTTTTTCTTCCGATTCCCAACCCACGGCCTTTTTCCTTTCTATAGTTAACTGTGTACTGCGTGTACTGCTCACAAAACTGCAAACCAAAATGAAAACCCCACACTTTCAAAAGAGGGCTGTTAATGGTTTGGGGGATTTTTGCCATGATTTTTTCTTTCGTTTTATTTATGTGCAAAATATCACGGCAGACTTTCAGCTATTTCATATTTTACATCAATTGAAGCGTGTGCTAATGTATAAATATTCAAGTTAACAGGCTAAAGGCTAAGGCTTTTGTTATTCTAAGAACATTACATTGGATAATCAGGTCAAAACAAAATTTGCTGCAGATTTAGGAAAACAAAGAAAACTGGCAGCTAAAGGGAGACCCAGTCCCTGCGCTTAGCAGTCATTTCTTACAATTTAGTATTGAGGGTGGTCTTAGGGGGATCAAACCTAAAGTAAAGTAATCTGATCAGTACTGCTACAGGCCACAAACAGTAAGTCTCAGCCTTGAGAGGTTCTCACTGAAAGAGAGTCACTGCTAAAGCTGGAGTCATTGATTTCTCTCAACTGTACTGTTCCACGTTACAGTGGTGCTATGGCCTGATATTTTAGCACTACCATCATTATCACATATTATTCTTGTCTGCTCAGTATTAACATCAGACTTATGGAAATAGTATGACAGGAGATGAGGTTAAACTATTTGCACTGATCATAAGCTTTAAAGGTAAGATGTGTATAATAAAAATAGTAATTCTTTCTCCACAGTGGCAGATGCTGAGCAGACATTGCCAAACATACATATATATATATAAATATATATACTGTACACATAATGTAGAATTTGGATTCTAATAATAACGCGGCATCTTTGGCAGCTTTTCCTCTTGGGCTCTTTGTTAATTTCTCTCTGACTCATTCCATGTTTCTGAGAGGGAATTTGTCATCATCCCTTTTTCTGATGAAATACCGCTGCGCCCTAGGATGGAATCAAGCAATCTTTTAATCTGAGGCTGACATTTATATTATTTGTGTTACATCTCCACTGTCCCTAAAAGAGGGAAAAGAGAGATAAACAAATGGAAATTACACTGGCATCAAGCATGTATTCACAAAAGAGTGCCCCTAACCTTCCCCTGCAGGCCTAAGGGAGTCAACTCAAGGGTCCGTTATCTCTCAGAGAATACAAGACTTGGTGGCAGTGTTTGTGTGGCAGACTTCGCCAAACCTTGCCCGAGCAAGTTGCCGTGGAGATAAGCTTAGTTCTGAGAAAACAACGTCAGCATTCCCGCTAAGAGCTGGGATAGCTTCTCTAAAGGTGCTACATGACAAGGACTAGAGGAATTCCTGTCATGTTTTTCAGATATGACACTAAGTGGATTACACAAGATTAAGTCTGACAAAAGCAAAAGCAAAAGAGGAATAAGGCTTGACATAGTACCATGGTTCCATGCTTTGAACAACTATCCTTCCTATGGTAATATGAAATATAGCCCAGCATAAATCCTTAATTATATCGTGTACCCGTGGGGCTTTAGTCATATCACTTGAGATGTCACATAATGCCTGTTTCCCTCAGATTCATGTACCATTTATCCAGGATACGAAGAGAGTTTTTTAGTGTGCAAGGCATCCGGACATACGCCTTCTGTCTGTAATGCAGAGCTACATAAAAAGGAATTCTCCTCATTACTCATGCAATGAATAATGTATAGTATGTACTCCTGGGACAACATTTTTCTAAATATCTGGTAAGGAAATGAGTAGATGATGACCTTGAATCGCAGTGTCATATTAGTTGTCCGACCACTGAAGACTAATAAGTAAGGAGCACTAACCTACAGCTGAGCTAGTCCTTTTGTGGTTTTATAGTGAAAAGCATGGAATATGTGTGCTGTGTTTTGAAGAATAGTGCATTAGAGAAAAAAAATATTTTCTTATTCACACCAATGGAATATGAACCTCAATTAGTCACTGATTGTGTAAAGGGCATATACTTTGAGCAGGGCAACAATTCAATATGTGTAATTAGCTGCACAGTGATGTTATATCGCACACAATAGTCTGTCTGTGTGAAATAATTTGAGTTTTACAGCCAACTTAATATCACAGTAATGCAAAACAATGGATTTGGATTTTTATGGTGGCTGTGAAGATTCACGGCTCTGATGTGAAGAGTTTCTACATGTTCAGTAGTGTGGGAGATAATAGATGTCTCTTATATTAGGAAAGAAGTTTAGCATGCATAGCGTTAAAACAAAGCCAGGGTCAGAGGTGAAGATGTTTAGACTACACAGCTCACACACCTATCGTATGTAAGCTGTGAAGACAACTCGCATTGTAGAAAACCACTCAGTTCAATCTGTTTTTGAGAGGATACACCTGAAACTTATTCATGCCACCTATGTCTTGACTACACGAGCCACAATTGGCTAAGAGAGAGGTCTATTGCTATGAATAGAGTCAGCATGTAACTTGCAGTACCACTGAAGGCCTGGACACATTCATGCACAGAACAGTCCATAATTTTCAATTTTTCTCTTCTCCTTTTCATTGATGGAAAGACCTCCACTAGTCATCTTTTGTCTATTAAAATTTATCATCCATAGAGGTACTGTAATGGATGGTGAAGAGACCACGTAGAACTCTCTGGCAGCTTATTTCAAAGTGAAAATTGACTCTTTGTACCTGCTGATGGGTATTTTTAAAGCAAGATCTTAAACTCAACTCTGTGAATGCTGAGTGCAAAGAAAGATAAATGAAAGAGCTGACTGACAAAATAAAATGTTTTGCAAAACTGGAAGTCATTTGGCCTACTTCACCGAACATACCTACATTCTCGGTAACAGCTTTAGCTAAAAACAAATATGAGACGGGAATTTAAAGGATTTCATTTTCAAATTGAACCTTGCCTCCATAAGTGCTTAGATCTGTACTATTATTGTCAAGGATTTGACCACAAGTATCATGGCGATTCTCTGAATGCTTAGATTGATTGGGACTATTGACTGCTCATCCAATTCCTCACTCAACCTGATCACCATCAACCGTGCTAATACACCAAACCAGGGGTATAACTCTTTTCCTTTGGCTCATCAATTAAACGACCTCTTTATAAAAGGGTAAATTAAACCTCGTCCCACAGCCATTTTACCTCACCGACAGCAGGTTAATGGCTCATCGAGAGTCTGTTCTCTCTCCTCAAACTGATCTCCTCCATCTCACTCCTGCTCGCCATTATATACATGTCTGTTTATGACATTGTGCACATATAGACAATCTTTTACACATGTGTGGCTTTACTACAGTAAAAGCTGATGTTGATTTTCATGTTGAGTAAGGGACAAGCTAAAATTCAAGGTTTTGGTGTGTAGTTAAAGTCACAGAAGGACAAAAGAAAGGGAGACTCTAAGTATTCTTGTGTAGTGTCACAAGCAAATGAGCCCAGATTTCTGTCTCCATCCTTAGTGAACTGTCTGGGCTGTGGGAGGTGTGGGATTATTAAAGGTTTGTACAGAAGAAACAGAGGACAACTCCCAGTAGACATAAGCTGCCCACAGGAACTTGACAGATCAGAGGAATCAGTTCATACTTTTAGGTGAAACAGGAAAAAAAGACAAATGATCACTGCTTTCTGCAAAAGCACAGCCAAGACTGTATTGTGTTTTTTAGATCACTGAACAAGGCTTCAGATACCTTTCAGTTTTTGTATTTTACAGAAAATAAACTGAAATGTAAAGAAACACATGCCACAGATAAGACGAAGCAGATTTTCTACTCAGAATATCTAATAGTCACCCTTTATTAACATTACAGTACTGTGCAAAGGTTGTAAGCGGCCAATGATCTCTTTATATTTTTCATCTAAGGGGTTAAACTTTCTTGTATTTTCAAGTAGTCCTCAGCAGTAGTACTCCAGGCTTTCTGAAGGTCTTTCCAAGTTGGTGTTGTTGTTTTTGTTTTTTTGCAGTCCTTGTACTTGACCATTTTGTTTTCAGGATTTTTTGTGTGATTGATTGTTTGTTTGTTAAGCCACTTTACACTCATCTGCGAATCATTCAAGCATAAAACAGACACATAACTCAAGGGATGGACCAGTGTGTGTATGTATATATATATATATATATATATATATATATATATATATATATATATATATATATATATATATATATATATATATTATAAGATAACATACTTTGAGCCACATCCCTAAGAAAAGAAAAAAAATCAGGCAAAGACCTCAGCCCCTTAGATGTAGCTGCACCTTCAGTTTCAGTTCAATTGTTCATTGATGCCTAATCAGAAATGGTCTGAGTGGAAGGGTGGCGGTCAAGTGTACACTCTACAGGACTAAGTCCTGCCCCCACACCATTTATACATTACATATACATATGTACATATTAATTAAACTTATGTTTACATGCTTTTTATCAGTATTTATTATAATTAACTTTGTTTTTATCAATATTCATTTATACTTTTAATCCCGTTTTTAACACTGGGTTACACAAGACACTGTTCTTAAGGAGGGAAACAGGGAAAAAAAGGCTGAGGTAATTTACAGAAGAAGTGGACTGAAAATCGGTGGCCACATGTCTTATTTTCATTGCACTCAGTGATGTTAGGGATCTTATCAAAACTGCAATCTCATTTTTTTGGTCACTACCCAGAACTTGTGTCTATAGGCGAGGGTAAGGGTATAGAGTCACTGGTAAATCATCAGATTTGTTTTCCATTGTCAGGTTTTTCTTCACCACAACACCCCACTGTAGAGTCTGATGTGATGCAGATTCTGTTCATCCCCCGTTTTCCATCCTCATTCACTTGTAAACAAGATACTGATATACTTAAACTTCATCAGCAACATGTCCCTTACGCGGACAAGCAACCATTCACCATGGCTTCAGAACTGGAGGTGCTAACCCTAACCCTTCTTCACCACCTGATAAAGCCAACAGAAATAAATCATCCACAAAAAAGCAGAGATGAGAGTCCTCTAAAGCCTTTCACCACTTGAGTTCACCTAGAAATCCTGTCCATACAAGTCATGAATAAAATCAAAGAAAAGGCAATCCTGGCAAAGTCCACCACTCACTGGAATGAGTCAAACTTATTGCCATAAGTGCAAACCAAACACTTACTGGCTGTAAAGAGATTGAATGGATTCATAGCAATGGACCAGATAACCAGCATCCACCATAGGAGCCCATCCTCCACTCAGCCGTCTTAATTGTCTTAAAAATAGGAACCACTCCAAATCACCATGACACATTCACCAAGACATCCCCCCAACAGTTAGAGCTTCAAGTATCTCAGGGGGAATCTGATCCAACCCAGGGGGCCTGCTACCAAGGAGCTGTTTAACTGCCCTATTGACCTCATCCCCAGTGATGGGGGAGTCATCCCAATTTGTCTCCAGATTCTGCTGCTGATATAGAAGGTGGGTCTGCCTGAAGACTTCTTAAAGAAATTACGAGAAAGCTTGCCTCAGGGAGTTTAAGTTATGCTGAAGAATAAAGGTGGTCATACCAAATATTAATTTTTAAGCTGGTTACAATTGTCAAAACTCTGTTTTTGCCTTACATACTATAATTCCATGTATGTGTGTACACGTTTCACAGCAAAATGTAAAGAAATGAGGGGTGAGGCTATTGCACATTACTGCATTATTTTAGAAAAGACGTGTATGTAAATCACTGCAAGGAGTGTATACAGTTGATACAGACAAACTAAAAGGGTTTGACTTGCTTCACCAGTGTCTTGATGTCAAATAGCCTCTTGCACCTAACTGTTCACCTGATTCCAAACACCAACTTCAGCTAGCCTTTCTCAGCTATTGGGAAATAGTCCTCATCAAACTTTCCCAGTGTCCGCATTGATGTGATATCAGCCAAGTGCATCAGAGTGAGTACAGTTGTCGATCCCTGTTTAGAAATAACTACACGAGAAACTGTGTGCAGTGATCCCTTAAACTTCCCTGTAGACATATCTTTGATTTTTAAGAACACGCTTCTATAACTGGTTTCCTGTATCATTAATTAAGGCTTAAAAGGAAAGCTACAAAAAAGATGAATGGCCACTATTATAAAAAACAAAACAAAAGGAAAAATGAAGCATCATTTTATAGCCCTAGTATATTTAACTTTCACTACATTTACATTTTGTCACTGTGCTGGTATTTGAAACTAGAACCATCCTATTCTGTAATATGAATGTTAAAAAATGTACCGCTCGACTCCTACCAAGCTAGATTGCTAATGCGGAAGTAAAATCTCGAAGGAGCTGCTCCACAGCCCCGTCTTGCCTTCCCTGAGGTAGAAAGCCCTAGTTTGAGTGTTCACTTACATCATCAAAGGGCCCTTCTGTCTCATGTAATATTAACATGTGCTAAATCAGTGGCAAACAGCAGCAGCAATGTTTACACAGCATTAGCACAGGCTTGCAAAGTCTCATAGACAGGGTCTCTCTTTGTGTTCAAAGATTAGGAGGCTCTGACACCCACATGAAGTGACAGGATTATTGTATATATGGGTTCAGTGTTTTACAAGGTGGTTAATTTAGACTCATTGCATTTGTCCCCTACATGAGCCTTTTTGAGCAGGGGGGGGACATTCCTGTGTAAACTGTCTGACATTTTGACACTGGCTCAAATCTAATAATCAGAAAGCATTTCGAGGTGAAGTAGGCTGTCACCGTGAATTCAGATTTGCTGGAAATTAAGTCCATTAATCACATAGTGTTTCATTTAGTCCTTTCCTATATACAGCTCTGAAGTGTGCCTAGGTGAGAGAATAGGAGAGACCGGTGCCTTCAGTTGGAAATACTGAGAGAAAGAGAGAAAATGCTTGGTAGTGCAGAAGAAAAGCCATCAATTCTCATTATGAACAATAGATCATCGCTCCTAATTAGTACTACAGCTTTTTACCATAGTACAAATGCCAAATAACGCAAGCTAGCGATTGCCGGCACCTCCCATTACTGATTAATGAGATACACGAATAATACCTATAAGGGGCTCGAGTTTTTGCCCCAGATAGCTTATTAAAGATAAGATGTGATATACTGCGGGTCAGGTCCTATTGGAAAATATATGCGGAAATATATCCATTCACAGAACCGTTAAACTCTGCTTAGTCTGAAGCACGTCTTGTTGTTTAAAGCAAAGGCTGTAACTTTTCTTTGGATTAACAACTCGATCTGAAGATTTCTGAAGGTTTCAAGTTACACTCACTGGCATTTGTTCAGTAATCATGAAACAATAGAATAGATGGGGTGACTGGGATTTGTCCCTTGTCAAATTTAGAGTGATGGGTGTGGAGAGGAGAGGAATTTTGGCACCAACAAGAGAGTATTGGTCGAGCAAGGGCCACTATAGATAATTGGGATCTTCCTTTTTAGATGATTAAGATGGTGTTACAAATCTAAAAAAAAAGAAAAGGAGACAGGGAGGGGCTTCATTAAGGTAACAAACTTTTATACTTGTCCTTACTTTGAAATATTCAAAGTACAAGAAGTTAATTTAAAAGCTAGTCTTTTAAAGGCTACTTGTGTAACACATATGCTGTAGTATATAGTACATAAGTGCTGATGCCGTACAGTTTTGATTCATTGACTGTATAGCACACATCTTCTCATCTGTCACATTTGTCCCAGTTTTGCAGATAACAGCCCAACTGGGTCCAAAGACACGGTGCCTTCTGTCTTTTCTACATGGCTATTCACATGCCAGTTTTTTGACCATGTTCACTCTTTAATATTTCTGCTTATGGAAAGCATGCCAACATAGCCACATGTTTGCTTCTGCAGTTCTCGGAATGAAATAAGTAAAGCAGGACTCTAAATCCAGCCAGGCACAAACAGGACATATACCTAATTTCATTTCCTTTCTCTTCTAACCCAGTGTAGTCTTATCTCTCTCCTCAGCACTTTTTGTGCTTTGTTTGTTTATTTCCTCGTCTCCATTTCCTAGTTTCTTTTAAGACTATAAGCGAGATAAGTTGCAGTTTGTTTAGAAAAGGTCGCAGATGGAGAGAGTATCCTGGAAAGGTGAAAACACTGAGCAGTGCAACTCGAGTCTAAATGGACTCATAATGCAAGTAGAACATTTTCTTGTGCATATTCATTAGGCAGGTACTGCTCATCACACTATCTTTGATCCGTTTCAATAGAGTATGCAAATGCAAACACAGAAGCACACAAGGCATTCCTAGACCTCCTGCTGCCCTCTCATATCATCAGACAACATCATCCAGAGTTATCCACAGCTGCTCTTCTCCAGAATTTACATTACAAACACAGTTCACTAGACTGTCTATTTTAAGTTTTACTAAAGATTCGTCATGTGTTTGAATACAATACTACTATTTAACAATGTAGCTCCAGTGGTATTTGAATTTGAAATGAGGAGTAACATGGAAACACAATAGCACAGGTGTGCATACATGAGAGTGTCATACAGCTGTTTTTCACAGATGGCTATGGGTGGGTGTACAAAGACATCTCAACTTCTTACACAAACCCTGGTGAAAACGTGCACATATGTGTGTCGCGCACACAACTGCATACACATCAGCTAAGTTTTTCACCATTTTAATTTGACAGTGACCTGAAAAGCATGCCAGTAAAAACACAATATCTTCACAAAGTCAAAGCAAACATGTCCTCTGTACGAAAAAAAAAGTCACTACCAATATTACTGTAAAGACACTTTTTATGATTGTATTTGCTTCCCTAATGACAGAGCAGAAAGAAACATTTGCAGGTTCAAGGTTGTCTTGTGTTTTATTGTGTAAGGTTAAAAATAGAACTTGAAAATAATACTTTTTTTTCTATGCACTGACTGTTGCCCCTTAGGACATCATCAGTTCAGAAATTGCCATAAAGTGGAATGCTTCTGGAGCTGTTCTTTCTTTGTGTGTGTGTGTATACACATACATACATATTAGGGGTGCAACGATACACAAAATTCACGGTTCGGTTCGGTTCGATACTTTGGTGTCACGGTTCGATATTTTTTCGATACAAAATAAAATGTTCATGCCTTTTTAATTTGTCATTTATTAAAATTATAAATATATATTTTAACTCAAAAGTACAGTTTTTAAATTTAACCCTAACCCTTGTGCGTGTTTTTTATTTTGACAGCGAATGCGCACCTGCGGACCACTTATGTGCAGCCCTGGTTATTTAGCTCGTCATATTGCAGCCACAGAAATTCTTTTGTCCATGAAACCATAAAGCTGCACTTTCTTTTTGCCTTATAGTCTGATTTGTCATAACTTCTCCGTTTTGTGGTAAGCTTTTCTTTGGCTGTCACTTCTTCACCCTGACCTGTCTTATTTGGCTCAGCAGAACTAAAATATAAATCCTGCTGCTTTTACACACGCACTCACATAAGCTCAGCGATTCTCTGCGTGATCAACCTCTCACATGTTTAAGCTTGCTGCGGGAGATTTCACTTGTCATGTTTGCATAGTAAGCTAACGATTAATAAGACAATGTCAGAGGAATTGGTGCACAAATTATCATCACTCACAGATCAGTGCTGTTGCTCTCTATACACAGTTCACGCGATTGCAAAGTGAAAGCAAAAAACAAGCGCAAATTCAAACGCGATTTCAATATGTCACATATTGACAGTGGCTCACCGATGCCAATGACATAATTACCCAGCTACATTTCCGAAAGAATGCAAAAGCATTGACATATATTTTTCCTTCCTACAATAGCCCGACAGGCAGGGCAGAGATAGATTTTGGTAGCCCGACTGGAAAAATCGCTAGCCCCGGGACGTCGGGCTAGCGATTTTGCGAGCCCTGTATCTGATTGAGGAATCACTCATCTTTGGAAAAGAGAGTTTATTACAGAGAAATGTCTCTTTCCAAAATAAAAGCTATACTATCCGCTTCTTCTGGGCTATATTCTCAGCAGCATATTAAACATATCAGGTCCCCATAAGGAGAATCATGTGCTAACGGCTGTCTAAATGACTCGGCTAAAGTTTGTAGCATGCATGCTTGTTGTTTTTGTCTTTGCACTAGGATGATGTCGGCGTAAATGTGCAGTCATATTTGTTGTGTTCCCACTAGTGCTTTCAGGTTAACCTCATTAAAATGACCTTAACGCCACAACACGGCAAATCTCCGTTAACGAGCTACCCCTGATAGCCCCGTGCATGGGGCTAGACGGCCAACACGTTAACGAGCTAACTGCGCTAACACACTAGTTCCCACCCATGTAATTAAGCATTGCGTGGCACATCCAACATACTGTTTTACTTTAGTCCATGACGCGCTTACCTTCAGGGTCATACATCACATGAAAACCAAAATAATTCCAAACGCCAGATCTGAATGAGGGTGGGGGAGGTTCAATTTTCCATGTTGCAAGGAGAGCTTAACTTCTGTCTCGCTAGCTTGCCCTGCGCTCTTCCTTCTGATGATGCTGTCTGTGTGGAGCGCTCAGTGGATCTGCGCTCGACAGTGCAGCCTAGGCGGAGTAGTCGAACGCAGATTCACTGAGCGCTCCACACAGACAGCATCGTCAGAACGAAAGTTGATAAAATAAATTACAAATGTTGTATTGTTCGATACATATGCGTACCGAACCGAAAGCACTGTATCGAACGGTTCAATATCGATACGAATATCGTTGCACCCCTAATACACATATATATGTATATGTGTGTGTGTGTGTGTGAGTGTGAGTGACATGTATATATGTGTGACATGGCAGCGCACAGTAGAGCAGCGGCTACTCATGCTCCCGGAGAACACGTCTATTCTAATGTTTTTAATGTTTGTAATACTGGTTCTGACTTTGCCCGCTGTAAGCGTGTGGCATATAATTGTACAGAACTTTTGAGCTTAAGGCACAGTACGACTACAACAACAACTATAGACCACAGACTCAGAGCTATGCTAGGCAGACTGCAGCTGCTACGGTCTTGGAGGAGCAGAGCGCAGCGGATAACGGGCAAGAGGAAGCGCTGTGAGCGGAGGCAGAAGAGGAGAAGCTAAAGGCTAATGCTAGGAGACCGCTAATTCCGTCCCTGTTCCTGGCGAATGTCCGCTCTCTAGACAACAAGCTGGACCTTCTGTGAATGAGAATGAGTGTTTCGGAGGAGATGAGGAACTGTTCCATACTCTTTCTCACAGAAACATGGCTAAAAGACAACATGCCGAACTCAGCCTTCCAGATCTACGGCTGACAGCTCTTCCGGGCCGACCGCAATATGCTATCGGGGAAAGATCGTGGAGGCAGCGTATGCGTCTGGCACTGCCACGGTATCTGTCGTCTGCATTTACCACATGTGTACCTGTAGCAGTGAACACATCGCACAGTGGCCTGATTTTTTTTGCATCTGTGTACTTGGATTTTAGGTCGCAAGCCACCCAAAACTTGCTCCATGCACCACTCAGCAGGCCATTTGTAAATATGTGTACAAATGGTTGGTTTTTTGTACTGTTTTTATCAATAAATGTCAGCAACAAAGGACATACACCCATGTGTGTTGATTTCTCCCTAAGATGGCAAACTGAAACACTCCAAGTTGGTGACTTTTGGAGATTTGTTTCCCTGGATGATTGAGAATGCATCAAGATGAAACACAAAAGGAAGCTCACCGCTTTTAGCAGCTCCCCCACCCCCTCAATCACTCAGTGAGTGATTGAGGGGGTGGGGGAGTGGAGTGTTTCAGTGTTTCAGTTTGCCATCTTAGGGAGAAATCAACACATGTCCTTTGTATGTCCTTTGTTGCTGACATTTATTGATAAAAACAGTACAAAAAACCAACCATTTGTACACATATTTACAAATGGCCTGCTGAGTGGTGCATGGAGCATGTTCATTGGTTCATGGACCTCCCTGAACTAATGGCATTTATTGCAATTGTCATCTTGCGGGGGGTTTACAGGGTTCCATCGGTAAATGACTGCTGGTCAGCAAACCTGGGAAACCCACAGATAATTGGAACTATGGCACGAAACCGCTTCCAAGACATCATGCAACACTCCACTCCCCCACCCCCTCAATCACTCACCCCCACTCCCCTCCCTCCAGAATTCCTAGGTAACGACCTAATATACATATGAATGACTCCAGCATTTGACTGACTGCTCTCCGGCTTTTAAAGGTAGAAACGCAAAATGATGACTCCGCAGGGGTCTAAGGTAGAAAACCAAAATGACTGCTCTCCGGGGGTCTAAGTGATAAAGAAAGGTTGGTGCACGAACTGTGTGGTGATAAACAGCCTGTTCCGAGGATGTGGAACTCATGACTGTGAAATGTCGCCCATTCTATTCACCTCCTCGGGTTTTGGTCATGTTTGTCATAGCAACCTACATAGCACCGCACGCTAACAACGCACTGAAGGAGCTACACAACAACATCAGCTCACTTCAGAACAAGCACCCGAAAGCTTTTTACGTAGTGGCTGGGGATTTTAACCATGTAAACATGACAGACATCTTGCCAAGGTTTTACCAGCATGTCACCATACCGACACGGGGAGATAACACACTGGACCATGTTTACACCAATATGCGAGCTGCATACAGAGCAGTACCCCGCCCCCACCTCGGCCTTTCCGACCACATCTGCATTATGCTGGTCCCTGCCTACCATCCCCCACTACGACGCTCCAAACCCACACAGAAAACCATCACTGTGTGGCCCAATGACGGAGACTCTGTACTACAGGACTGCTTTGAATGCACAGACAGGCAGGTCTTCAGGAATGCTGCGGTGTATAAGGACAAGCTGGATTTGGAGGAGTATACATCTGCTGTCCTCGGCTACATTAGTAAGTGTGCGGAGGATGTTACCACCACCAAATCCGTGATGTGCTATCCAAACCAGAAACCTTGGCTGAATGCAGGAGTCCGTGCCCTCCTGAAAGCCAGAGACGCCGCCTTCAGGTCTGGTGATGCACAGAGACTCAGGAGGGCTAGGAGAGAACTGACTGCAGGTGTAAAAAGAGCCAAAGCCACATACGCACGGAAGAGTTCTTCCCAGGACCCACGCAGTATGTGGAGGGGTATCAAGTGCATCACTGACTACAAAACCAGGGATGCACAATGCCCCAGGGACCCTTCTCTTACTTGTCATTTCTGTTTGTTAAAAAAACAAAAAACAAAACAACAACAAAAAACGACTATTTATTATAATTTTAAGAAACAATTTTGGTTTCTTCATTATTTTGTTTCTTTTCACTCTGGATCGTGTGTACTCAATTTCGTTCCACCTCATGTTAACATGCGATGCGAATGACAAATAAAGCTCCTTGAATCCTTGAATATATAGATATATTCATATATATATAGACATATAGATATAGATATATATACATGTATATATTTATATATATATGCATGCCATGTGACATCAATTCACTGATCCACACCATTAGGATCTACAGCAATGAAATGTCATTTGGACTGGGCACAAGTCCTAACACAAGTCCTGAGGAGTCAGCTGAATGGTAAGAACAAGATCTTGGCTGTCAACACATAACCCATGCCCATGATCAGGCACCCTTCTGGGATAATAAGCTGGTCAAAGGATGAGATGGAAGCTACTGACATCAAGACCAGGAACCTCCTGACCATGCATGGAGGGTTTCACTCCTATTCCACCACCCTGAGACTGTATGCTAAACAAAAGGAGGGAGGGCAAGGACTACTGATTGCCAGAGCCACTGTCCAGGATGACACAACAAACAACAAACATCCACGAGTACATCAGGAAGATGGCCACTACTGACCATGTGCTTAGTGAATACCTCAGGCAGCAGAAACCCGAGGAAGCCCAAGATACATAGAGGCTGGGGTCCATCACACCAGGCAAGACCCCAGGTGCAGGCTGTGTAAAGATGCCCCTGAGACAATCCAGCACATAACAGCAGGGTGCAGATGCTAACAGGCAGGGCATACATAGAACGCCATAACCAAGTGACCAGCATACTATCTATATACTACTACTAGTGACTAGCATACAAACATCTGTGCCGAGTATGGCCTGGAAGTCCCGAGGACAAAATGGCAGATTCCCCCAAGGGTGGTGGAGAATGACCTAGCTAAGATCCTGTGGGACTTCCAGATACAGACGGACAAAATGGTGGTGGACAAGCAGAGGAAGACAGCCGTAGTGATAGATGTAGCGATACCGAATGACAGCAATATCAGGAAGAAGGAACACAAGTACCAAGACCTCAGAGAAAATTTGGAGGCTGAAGGTAACAGTGGTCCCGGTGGTAATCGGAGCGCTAGATGCAGAGACTCCCAAGCTAGGCGAGTGGCTCCAGCAGATCCCAGGAAAAAATCGGAGATCTCTGTCCAGAAGAGCACAGTCCTAGGAACAGCTAAGATACTGTGTAGGACCCTGAAGCTCCCAGGCCTCTGGTACAGGACCCGAGCTTGAAGGATAGACCACCCACAGGGGCGAGAGGGGATTTTTTTTATAAGAATTTTCAGTTCTTCATTGCAATGTAAGATTTTTAGTAATGCCAAAAAAAGGTTTCAGACCAGATATATCTCTATCAAACATTGCATGTGTTCTACCAATCTAGCTTTGTTAAACTCTTGACACAGTGCCCTCTAGCATTTTAATTGGATACAAGTGACATGAATGTATATTACAATTTATAGCCCCAGCACACAATCTACTCATCATTTCCGAAAATTGCTGACATGTACTAAGTAAACAATTGCAAGAAAACTGTGACAGATTGTAATGGTTTTTGCAGCACATAATTACTGTACCTGCAATAACAGGCAAATGACACAGCAATGTAAAAACTTTTAATCCTTGCCTGCCTGCCTTTCAGAATGGCAAATTATGTTTCATTTTTCTCTTTGTTCAGTCAGTAATGAAATACTGTATTAGCTCCTGCTTTCTCTATCACCATGGCAACAAACATTCTTCTTGGTAATAAAGCAGAAGAACACTCAATCATGCCTGAGTCACTGAGGTGAGAACATTTTTACCCCCAAACAACATGGAAATAGGAGCCGCGCTCTTATGGCTAAAGCACTTAACGTGAGATTTCACTGTATAATCAGCTTTATACTTGAAACACGGCTTCATCGATTGACTTTGAGTCAAAATATTTGATTGAATGCCATTTAACTGGGGGATGGCTTTAGATAAATACAGAAAGGGTTTCCTTTCTTTGTGTATCTAACGTGGAACCTTTAAAGACCTGTGCGTTCATGAATAAACAGTTGCAGTCTTTTAATTAAAAAATTTAAATCAGATTATTTTATTTATTCTCATCATAAACAAAATCTAGTGTTATGTCAGCTTTTCAGCCATTCTTTTTTCAAGAACGCTGGTTTTGACCATTTTTTCTAGCTATTTCTTTCAGATAATTATAATTTCCATTATATGTTAATGCCTCATAATGTGAGCCAATACCAAGTGAGCAACACGGGGTTTGCTCTGTTCCATTAACTCTTAATGTGAGTTAGAATGTTTGGCATTTAACTTTACTAGAGTGTCACACATGTAGTTAAGAAGCCTTGTCTGCTCTTGTTGTGTGGGAGGCCTATTTTTCTACACTGACCCTGTGCTATTCTGGGCCAACAGCTCTGCTATTTGACAGCCAACTTCTGGTTGCTATTTCCCCAGAGGTTTGGCTGAAGCGGACATCTCTCCTATGAGACGCTAGACTAACATAGACACAGTCTGTGCTCCTTGAGGACATCAGCAAGCAAAACATACACCACAGAGCGCTGACGTTCCCAGAGGTGTCAGATGGAAGGGGATGTTTCTACTACCTTCTACACAGAACTGAACTAAAAGTGCATCAACGTATTCTAAAGCATAAATTACAGTTGAGGCAGTGCTACAGCTATGCTGTAGGTGCAGTGTGACTAGCTAGTGACTCGTCGCTCTGTGTAGACTGCACCCGTTGACTGTTCACTGCGGCACATTAGATCGCAGTTTTGCGCATTCATGCTGTCAGAAAAGTTGTAATTATGTAAATACTCTCAAATACACTGCATGAATTTACTGAGTTGTTACAGTAGCAACAAAGAAGTGGTTTGAATCGGAATCATTGTCATTGCAATATGACAAAAAGCTGTTTTGTTTAGCATCACTGAGAAAAGACAAGATTTTGACCCATTAAATGCTGTCGAGCAGTGCAAGCCGACTAATGACAGTGCTCGTGACATCTGGGTAGCCTGCATGGCTTCATGACTGACGAGGTGAACAATGGCCCTGCAGACTCCAGAAATCCTGTCAGTTTTTGGGAGCTATTTATTTATCTTTTCATTCATCCATCCTTAAATCCATTACAGAATTATTAGTTGACAGGAATGTTTTCTACTTCTCATGAGGCCATGTATAATTCCACTACATTGATAATTATAGATGTGATTTAGGGAAATAAATAACCGGACTTCTCTTAACTTTGTTTTGACAGTTTTCCAGTTTCTACAGTTCATCAAACCCTTTATCAGTGCTGCTATGTGACATCCCTTGGTAACCATGGACACCAGTGCAATATAATCTGGCCACTGTTTGTCTCTACTCTGTCTCTCTTTATTTTCTTTCTCCTCCTCTTTTGCTGTCATTGCCCCCGTTGCATTCATGCATAGATGGCATGCTAAGTGAAAGAGGAGCCAATGGGGATGAGCAATGCCTGCTAAGCTGGTCTTAGTCACGGGGCATTGTCATTAGATTAATGGAGCAGAAGGAGCCATCCCTTCTCTCTCCAGAGGGGAGTTTTACTTTTGGTGGGGTAGGGTGAGGAGAAAGTGAAGGGGAGTATGTGCCTCAAACAGAGGATGATGATGGCAGTTAGCACTGTCCCCCTTCTGCTCACGCCTCCTGCTGATCTCATATATCTACAGTGATGTTTTTGGTATGGCTTCTTGTGATCCTAATGGGCTTCTAGTATTCTCAGAGTGGGCTTCAGCGGACATTAAAAGAAATATACATTTTTAATCTATGTTTTACTTTCTCTGAAAGTGCTTAGAAATTTTAGAAAAAAACAAAAGTAAGATAAATATTTCGTTCTAGCAGAACATCCCTTCACTTTGTTTAATTATACTTTACATTTTATATTAATATGTTTAAAATAAACAGACAAAACAAAGTGACAAATCCATTTTACTGTAATTACATCATGTCTTTTGTACAGTCATTAACACCTAATTACACATTAAGCTGTCTGTAATTACTGTTGTCTTTAATGAGGCTCTGCCCAAATTCTCTAAAAGAGCAACTTTACAGCTTTGCCCGTAGCATGTAAATTTATATCAACACACTTCATGCAGTGTGGAATTAGGATTTTGTTCTATTGAATTAATTCTGGCAAGAGGAAAAGCAATAAAGTGGAAACCTGAGGAGACTAAAGTTGCACAACAGTGTTAGCTGAGAGGAGAAAGAAGAAAACTGTTACTATGGCAAATAATTCAGAACTTCTTTGCTTTACCATTTTCAGCCAATTACCTGGAGACGAGTGTGACATCTAGGTGGCAAAGGTTTTCAGCTATAAATGTACTTGTATCCAGGATGAATAATTGAGCAGATGCTACATCTGAAGATCTTAAATTTGAGTTGTTGCTATGGCTTCTTTTTTCTTCTACCTCGAGTTGTAGATGCACATCTAAAACTTACTGGACTATTTACTTGTTTTCCTAAAATCATTCAACCATAGTTATGTGGGATGATCCTATGTCTGATTGTTTAATGATAGAAAACCAGGACAGGATATTGCTCATAATTTCTTAAGTGACTGCATTTGAAATGTGAACAATTTGACAGCAATTTGTAGGCTGTAGGGTTACGGACTAGCATCGTCAATTATAGTTTAGCATGAATATATTGCTATAACTGAAATGACTGTTTACATGTTTTCTTATCCTTTACACTGTAAAACAGGGAGTAAGGTTATTCTGTGGCAAGCACGTGAGGGTTTGGACAGCACTGAGTCATCATCTTACCGTCATCATTCATAGCGCTCAGTTGCATTTTTGGCATTTAAATAAATCAAGTTACTGCAATTTTCTTCATAATATTTTAAAATGTTAATACTTTTCTAAGTATTTGAAAATACCATACAAAGCTGAAGTTAAGACACACTCGCTATTTGGGTTAGTTTTTGTTGTTGAATTTTGTCTTTATTCCCCCTTGCAGTCAGCGAGAAAACTGAACAAATTCCAGTTTTTTTTGTTCTTTTATTGGAATGATGATTGTTTATCAAAAGTTCCTTAGTCCCCCTTAGTTAGACTCTTGCATGTTCATCTTGTCTCTGTGGGGTGCTGTAGACGTCATTCTAAATATTGTAGTGATTGGACTGGCAGACGAAGAACTCTAAAGAGAGCTGTGGTGTTAAAATTGAAACAAGCTGCATCCCACTGAGACCAACAGCAATTAAGGCGCATTCAAAGATAATGCTGCTTAATGCTATTCTTGTCTCTTCGTTTTCTCACAAAGGAAATAAGAAGCAAAAATTGATGGAAATTAATTATTCATCTTATCAGGGGTAAACAGCGTTTCTATCTGTCTGTCTATCGGTCGCTTCTTTAATATGGTGTCAATATATTGAATTGACCAGTAGTGCTTTGACAATTGAGTCATAGCCAGAAGGGTCATCTGAGCTTGATCTGAGCTGTGAGAGAAAAAGTCAAGTAAGTGAAGACATCGGCTCATCAAATAACTTTTAATAATGAACAAAGATAACCCAAATAAATTCGAAAGACAGTTTTTAAATAATTATTTCATTTTTTAAGGGAAAAAGTTTATCCTAATGTACCTGGCCCCTAAACTTAATAACACTTTGTGCCACCTTAACTCCAAAAACCGCTCAGGCAGTGACAGTAACTCACAATGTGTTTTTTACGTCACTGTGGAGGAATTCTGGTCCACTTTTATCTAGAATTAATTTAGTTTGATTTTTCGCATATTAACAGGTAGATTTGGATCTGATTTCCTGAAATCGTCATTTACAAACTCCGTGTATATACTCAGGTTATCTTTGTCTAGTAGAAAACATTGTTCTGTAACATGTAAGTATGACAAATATACAAAACGTGAGTGGCAAACACATTACATGTGACATAAATTTATAACACATTGCTTCACAATTAAACCAGAAATAAAATATAATTTCACAGGAATATAAAACTTTAAAAACAAAAAACAACATTACTAGTTCACATGTTAATACTATTCCCTTGTAGTAAAGTTTCTACTGTGGCTCTTCTGCAAAGCCAAACGGACGCATGATTTTTAATTCAAATGTCCAATCACATTGTGACGCGGCAACAGTGAGATTATGCCCTTTTAGGTGACTCTCTCTTACTGCTGTTTGTTATACACTGGCTAAAAAATGCAGTGCAATGTTACTGGATGGACCCCGGCTGATCATAAGGCACCAATTTCTGAAAGGTAGTTGATGACAGCAGCATGCTATAATGAGTTCTTTATATGAAATAGCATTTTCAAGGTTGAAAGAATAGTGGGCGAGCAATATTTACTGTGCTAATGTCTAGACGCTACTCTCCAAGGAGCAATAGGTGCAGCGGTGTTCAAGTCCCACAGCTTAATTAAACCAATCCTAAACGAATTGGACTTACAATTTATAGTTTGCCATTGCTATGTAAGAAAAGTACCTGTAACACATTTGGTTGCAGGGTTCACATTAATTGGCAATCCAGGGCAAAAGTTATGCTTGCTCCTTAATTAAGTAATTAGATAAAGTCATTGCATCAGTGGGTTGTGCTGATTGCATATTTGACTTTGTCTGGCCACTGGTCCTCAGACCTGAGATTCATTTATTATTTTGGTGAACATCCTCTCTTCGAATATTTGCTGATATCACAGTTTAAAATTTAAAACTGCTAAGACATTAAACGTAAATCAGACATAGATATGCAGTTCCTCTAACACTCCTCTTTCCAAAAACTTCTTTTCATTAGGGAATAAAATGAAAAATGAATGTTGACATTGTGATATTTTTCCCCCCCCCGAAAATGTGACCAGAATATTTAAGGGCCAGGAAATTACCCGAAGACAAAATGGCTTCTAGAAAAAGAAAACTCCCAGAGGTTGTTTTTTATCAGTTTCTGATTTACCCTCTGTCGTCATGACAGGTCTTTATCACTGCTAAAAAAAAATACAGTGTACTGTGAAATAGAAACTATTTATAAAACTATTCAAATATCACCAGCCTCAGTGCACACTGCATTCTACACTATGTGTTATTTATTAAAACCCTGAAAGGTTAAGGAAGACTAATGGCCATCTTTATGTAGACTATTTAATTGTGCTCTTAATTCCCTTTACAGCCAGTGCCATCATGGCCTTTCACATCTTCACACTTCTTTGTTCTCACCTGAGAGAAAATTACACAAGCATAAATTTAAAAGCACAGGAATAAGTGTGACATTTCCACTGGCACATTTAGACTGCCTAACACACCACATACTGTAGCTCAAATCAAGTCTGACTGATGCATCTCTTTTTTTCTCCCCGTCTGTCTGTGTGTATATATATATATATATATATATATATATATATATATATATATATATATATATATATATATGGAATAGGAGCAATTAATATTATTATATATTTTTATAGTTTTTTCTGCCCCATGCGCTGTGATATTTACATTTCCCTGCCATGCTTTACATGCACATGATATAGAATGAGTAATTATTGTCATCAAGTCATGTCCTCACTGCTCATGTTTTTTGTATTTCATCTCTCTTTGCCCATCCCCCAGTTTAAAGGTTGAGGCATTAAGGACTGACAACCGCTGACCTTTCCCTCTGCGTGCATCTATTATCCAACAGGACTAATCATGTTTTTCTTGTGCCTTAGATAGATGTGAGAAGGCAGAGGGGTGTGATATGGAGAAATGTCAAGGTCTTGCTGTCTGAGATTGGAATATGTTGTTATAGATCCATTGGATCAACTGATAATCTAGTTCTGTATGAAATAGGATGCTATTCTCTGATCTATTAAAGGCCTTTGACCAAGGTTATGTAGATTACACACAAACTTCTCAAATATCACAAACATGGGCTTTAACTAAAGTTTCAGGTAATAAAAATGACAACATCTATGATGTTTAATCTAGTAACCAAATCTGATCCTGATACTGAAACCGATGACTCATGACACTGATGTTTTGGGCAAGAAAACCATTTACAGACTGCAGCTACTGTAGTCAGCAGGCATGCTACGTCAATGTCTAGAGAATGAGCCTGAATTTGGAGATGTCACTCACTTGCAGGTTGTGGAAAGAGCAGCAGTTACTGTCTACATCAAGGAATTTTGTCATAGCTGTGTCACAGAAACTATCAACTATCAGGCTTCTGTTGCAGAGGGACTGTGGAATGTACAGACAGATTAAAACAACCCAGAGGTCCATTTTCATAATTATGTTTTTGGTGCCAAACCCAACTGCTTGGCCAGCACTCCCAGAAAGGGTGGGTGGGAGAGAGAGGGAAAGCAAAGAGAAATCAATAGTTCAGTTGAAACAGCCCTGGCTGTGTATTTTTTGGGCGGGAGGGGAGACGGATGGAGAGGACCTGTGTGAGAGAGGCAGTCTGACCCCTGTGGCTACAGTACCAGCTGGAGCAAAAGGCAGAAGATTTTGTAAGATGAACAAACTACTGTACTACCTGGGAGACACAAGCTTTTTGACTATATAGGTGGCACCGACCACCCAAAAACCCATCACTGGATGCTCAAAGCAAAATCGAGAGCTATCGGTCTACCCAGCCTTTACTCCCCCTGACTTAAGCACAGGAAATCAGCAAGACACCTTTGCCAGCAAGAAGTGTGAGTAGTTGCCCCCTGCCGAGGGCAAAGTGAGCCAGCCATTTGTTCTCCTCTCCCTTCCTTCTTTAATGCTGTGTCACTCACAGTAATGTGAACAAGATAATCCAATATCCAGGACTGAAGCTATACAGTAAGGCACTCATCTACAGCATGTGCAGACACATGATTTGATTTGTTTATATTGCTTTCAATTACCTCTCTGTGTCCCTTGTTGAGCTCAATAAAATTTTATATTGTGGATATTTATCTCTGGGTGCCCATTCTCTCGTCTTATGGCCTTCTTCATTTAGGCATTACAATTTCCATGTAAATAAATCATGTTTTGAAGCCTCTGTATTTGGTCACTGAGGAAGCCAGTCGTCCTTGGCATTTTATAAAGGATCAAACAAGCAGCGTACAGAGTGCTTCAAACAGACTGTTAGCATCTTCTTGTGTGTTGCATCAGATGCCTGTTTTCTGTTTTCCACTAGTCTGAGTGTGTACACACATAGCCATGTGCGTGTGTCTGTGCTTACTGTGTTGTCATCCACCCCTGCTGTTGTCTCATGTCAGTTCTAACCTCACCCTGCTAGCAGTGCTGGTTCACATCCCCAGGAGCCTGCAGCAAATTATCATATTTATCGAGAAGCGAGCCATAGCATTAGCAGGAATACACAAGCCCCGGCTGTGGCTCCGGAGAAACGACCACTGTAAATCACACTGTCAGCCTTTCATGCAAGCTCAGTCACGGTTGTCAAGGAGACTGTGATGTGATTCTGAAGGCTACTCTGTTTCCTGGAGGATTCAAGGATATAGATTATAACTAACATTTGATTTTGCTTCTTCATAAGTTCAGGTCAAAATCAGGCACTTGGGAGTTGCATATTGGGGCATTTTCATACTCAACTTCTAACGTTAAGTCAACAAAAACTTTGATTTATGTTAAACACAGACTTCTGAGAGTTCTAAAAACATTTCAGAATCACAGAAATGCTTAAAAAATCCATGATAAATAGGATTTCTAACATTTAGCCACATTTTATAAAAGATAAAAATATAAATACGGTTTGCAAGTCTGACTATATGAAAGTCGCAGTGAGAGCTGGTATTGCTTCAGTGCGGCTGGGAGCTTATTCACAAAGAAGACTGAATGATTATTCAACACAAATGTCATCTGGTTTTAGACGTTATATATATATATATATATATATATATATATATATATATATATATATATATATATTTTATCATTAGATCTAAGACTTTTAGATGGCACACCATACAAATCCACTTAAAAAAAAAAAAAAAAGATTAAGAGATACATTAACATTTATTTGTTCCGTTTACTCCACAGAGACTAACAAAGCCTTTGAGATTTAGAGCTGAAACGTGAACGACACACTGGGAGAACATATGAGCTTTTCATAAAATTGTTAAAAGCCATACTTTATTGGATGGTTTTATTTTTGCCTTATTTTCGGGAAGTATTGAGGTTTTTGAACCTTCCTATTAAAGAATTTTGTTTCAGCAAACTTGTGGTTTCTTAGCATTGTAAAGAACAGGCCTGAGGTAAGATTAAAGAGAATTTTTAAATGTTTGTTTTTCTTATAAAACCCTTATGAGTACTTGATCTATACACACTGCAGGCGGTGTTGACCATGAAATGGGAATACCAAAACATTAATGCAAGGTCTTTTACTCCAAATGCTCGTCTCGATAAATGCAAAGAGGACGGAAACTGAACACTGCAGGACTCAATTAAAATTAGTGCTGTCAAAAGACGAGCTTAATCACTTAACACACCGCGGAGCCGCATTAAACACATTACAGGGTAATTAATGTGGAAGCCTTTTTTTCAGTCAAAGAAAGTCATAGTATATTAGTATAATCAGTGTACTACAAGCCTCGTGACTTCCGCTGTAGCCCCAGTGTACGTCTCCGCTTCAGTCTGACTCGCATACACGTGTTCATGTTGTAAAGGTTGGCTCAAAGGAGATGTGTACAATTGCTAGAGCTGACCTAGTAGCAGATTTGTTAAGGATTCATTGACCGCACAGAACAAGGTCACTGAACTTCTATGTTCCTATCAAGGCGTCATTTTGGATGCCTTAACCTTGGTTAGTTACAGTTTAGGAGCACAGAACATGAGCCAACTAGGGGCAGTTCTTGCAGCAATACATAGAAATTAGACCATTTTTTAAAAAGAAATTAATTTTATTTTAATATAAAATGTATCTAGTTTTTTACTTTTTATATCGATCATTTGATTGTAATGTTTGCGTTACAGAAAGGCATCTTTATATTTCTTTATATTGTTTTCATGTGATTTATCAGCATTGTAATCTTGCATGCTCAGTATAAATCTCCCATCCTTAAGCCTAGGGTCATTCCCGATGGCTCTCGAGTGAGTGAAGCCTACAGTTAAGGAGAACTTCTATAACAAAAAATTTAACAAGAGATACTCATGCGCTCATGTGCTGTCGTGTGTGTCTGCATCTTTGCCGGCTGGCTACATTGGTATGTTGAATAAAGGGTGCGTAGAGAGACTGTGGAGCAGACTGTATCCCAGTCAGCCACATATTAGTGGAACCGTCCTGGTAAACACTGACTTAGACTCATTTCCATTCTGAGTTAGGAAGTGTATAGAGAACTCCTAAGTGCATTAGAGTCACTCGCAATTTAGGTCCACTTTTTCTTTCAGTCGAGGGTGAATGGGGAGTTGGGGAAATAAGGTAACAGAGGTAGAAATTTAACAGCGGCCTGTAATCAAAGTCCTGCAAAGATGATGCTGCATTCTCTTCATACAGACTAGCAAATGTCATTGCCAGTCTTTTGCTGTTTTTTTTTTTTTTTAAATATACGTTTTAAATATTAAGTATGTATTGTTATTTTTTTTTGCTTCCTTATTAGGAACTAATTACTTTTGCAGGAGATGTCCGCCAATCGAGAAACAGCTCCATTGGAACGAGATCCAAGCATTAAATAGACATCAAAGTCATTATGATGCCGAACTTGCTGGAAAAAAAAATCTATTCCTTTTGTTCTTGTTATTTCACACTTTTCTTGTTTAATATTCCACAAGTTCTGGCTTTCGTTTTGATGTTGCTGCGAGCCCGGTGGGCATTCTTCCGGAGGCAATATGCACTTCACTCTTTAATAGGGATTGATTTTCAAAGGCGTGGTTTGTAGTCATTCACAGCAGGTCGTAAACTCCTGCTGCTTTATGTCCCCCGTAGACTTGAACCTCACGCAACTTTGACAGCTTGTGTTATCTAGGGTCATGCACCTTAACCCGTTTATGTCACCTCTGGTCCATACACAGTATGTAAAATCTTTACTATTGGGAGTTGGCAGCTCCTGACTATAGCAAATAGAATTGCTCCTGTGAGAGCTGGCCTGTAATTGTTTCACACTGCAGTTTGTATTCCCCTGTTGCATGTTCTATTCCATCTATGTTGACAGACTGATTTATTTACTGTGTATGAGTGTATGTCGGTGTTTATGTGTCTGCATAAGTATCAAAGAGGCAGTAAAAGGCAGTGGTTTTGTGAAAGGGATGTAACAGAACTAATAGACCCCCACTTTAAAAAAAATAATACCATCCCTGCAACTAGTTAACAGCTAGATAGTTGACTGTAACAGAAAAAAAAGTATTTCTTACATCATATACAGTGACTGAAAGACACTGTATAAGCTGCCTTCCTGCTTTGACTCAAGGCAAAGCTGTTTTGCCTTGGCAGCTCAGCTAGTTGTTCTTGAGAGTAGAAGTAACTATAAGTGTTATTTGTGTAGTGTAACTGCTTTGGGGCTCTTTAACTTTTCTCCTTCTATCTACTCTACCAAGAAATTGTAAAGATTTTGTTTTAAAGGGGAATAAAAAAAGTTATTGATTCAAAGGTACATTATATAAAGAGGTACAACAGAGGATATTCATGAGATTACTCAAAGACTGACTGATTATGTGCACTGTATGCAGTCAGTGCGGTAATAAAGAGAGACTGCTGAGATGTTATTTATTGTATTACCCTCATCACTTTGTGGCGATAGATTTGAAGTCCACCGCCACAAGCTCATGTTTAAAAAAACTTGAAAAAAAATTAACACTATCAGAGCTATTTCCAGTTACTGAGCTCCATTTAGGTGATTTAGATAGCATACATGAGAATGCCCATCTCTCCAAGTGCCATGGAAACCTTCATCAAATTAGAATTGAAGTGATTATCCAGGGCAGGGCAAAAGGACAAAATCGATAGTTCTTTGTTCGAGGCTAAAATGAAGAATGGGCATTCAGCGGGGATCTCTCCCTCTCTATTTCTCCCTTTCTCTCTCCTACACACACACATGCACACACACACACACAGGCATGTGCACTCCCACACGAGCCTCTTTGAATTGCCTATTCTGTTCCAACATCCTTGACCGTATCAGCATTAGGCTTGCATGGTGTAGTCTCAAACCTTCTGTCTTGATTTTTCCCTCCTTGATAGGGAAAAAAATCCTCAAAGAAGAAGTGCTTCCCTAGATAATTGCAATTAGCAGTTTTGGCTGGATTTTGTAGCTTTGGCCCTGACCTGGCTCTCTGTGTTAGGTAAGAGGGAGTGGGAGTGGGCTTGTTAGGCATGTTTCCAGCCTCTAGAAAGCCCTCTGCCCCTTTGCCACACACAGGGCCAACGCTGCACTCAGAAAGCTGGGTAGAAGAAGAGATAAGAAACTATGTAAGCAAATAAAGACAGAGAGCAGAGTCTTGCTTTCTGCTGGTTAGGTGCTGCATTTATACTATAATTGCAAAAAGCTCTGAATGGGAAAGGTGCTGCACTGTGGTTTTATATCTTGAGAACTTGTTACTTAGCAGAGACAAAGCAAATGACATGTCAACACTTTGCCAGCAAAAATGTTGCTGTTTCCAGAAAGGCTGTGTAAAATACACTGCCATATCTTAACTTTATAAGTTTAATCCCCATTTGGAATTTGTTGTTCATTTTGAATTTAGAAGAGTGGCAATAAAAGACAAGAAATTGTTAATTGCCACAAAAGGAAACAGACAGGTGGAACATTTCACAACAAATTGTGTTAATTAGTAACATGAGTATGAAAAGAGGATACCAGAGAGGCTGAGTCTTTCAGAAGTGCAGGTGGGGAGAGGTTCACCACTCTGTGGATGAAAGTGTGGGTAAATATTTTAAGTACTTAAGAAAATTCGTTTTCTGATGCAAAATTGTAAAGAATTTAGGAATCATCTGCAAAAATATTATGTCATTAAAAGAGAAAATGCCTGTTTGGAGGAGATAACCAGTGCTGAATAGCTGTGATCTTTGGGCCCGCAGACAGCACTGCATTAAAAACAGACACAATTTTGTAGTGGAAATCACAGCATGGCCTCAAGAACACTTTTGAAAACAATTGTCAGCAAACGCAGCGTTCCCTGCATCCACAAATACCAGTTAGAACTCCATCCAAAGATAAATCAAACATATATGTACGAAATTAAGTAAAACCTTTTCTGCATTGCTGAGTTATTGAGTTTGGCGACTGATCGCAAGAAGTTGCAATGATGAGCTGATCGCCCGAGACTGAGCCTGCAATGCTGTCAACCAATAAAATTCTGGAATTAAGTAATAATGCAAAATAGGTACCAGTGATAATGCTAAACCACATTCTGCAAGTGTCACAGCAGCATGATCAGTTTACGCTACTTCAGTAAAATATAGTTTTAATCAAGTATTAAAGTCCTTGCATTCTGTTTTACAAATTCCCATTCCCATGTATTTTTAAGTTAACTGGATAAACAAGTTAAGCACTAAGAAGTACGACTGTACAGCTAAAAATATCCTGTGACAGAGAGGAATAGGTCCATTTACTCCAATTTCATTTTTCATATTAATGTGTTTAATGAGAGAAATTATTTTAATTGCCAACACAATAGCAAGTGTTTATTTTTCAGTTAGGAACTGGGAATAGCTTTAGTCCACTGCAGTAAAATGAAACTCTTAAGGGCGTTTTAACATCAGTTGAAGTATTTTTATAAGCTTGTACATTTCAAAGGTGCTTTGCAAACAGAAAAAGATTTTTCAAAAATATTATAATATTATAAGAAATATAGAAAGGTTATGCAAATTTAGCTAGAGCTGTAACTCAGGTAACTTAATTTGTGATTTGTGTAGCTCTCAAATATGCAAACCGTCTTTCACGTTTATGTGAAGTGAAGGCTCTCACTCACCCCCCCCCCCCCCCCTCTCTGACACACACACACCGCTTTAAACACATACACACACTGATTCGCATAAAGGCCTATAATCCATCAATGTGCTCATTGCTGTCATGAGTAAAGAGACAGAGCTCTAAGCAAGAGTCCTCTAACACAAATTTGATTTACCTCAATTTGCCTCAAACAGTGACGTGTGAGTACTAGAAGTGCTAATGCAGACTGGCACCTTTTACTGCCAACCGGCATGTGTCTGTTTAGCTCAGTTTCAAAGCCTGGGCTCATGCCGAAATGTGATTTGTTTAGAGATGGTGTTGGGTTTTAAACAGTTTAAAGTTATGAAAATTAACAGTGAGAGACAGTGATATTGTGGATGACTTCACATGGGACTAGCACAAACTGTGCCCCTGTTCCTCATAGCCATAAAGACAAAAAATTGCTGTGGTGGTTTCAGATATTTTATAGGAATACTGCACGCAGACACTAAAATATAAAATCTTGAAATGTTGTCAAGCTCTTATAATTAGTTTAAAAACTAGAGAGGCATGGGATTTTCTAATTTAGTTTTTAAAGTGAAGCTTTTTAACAACAAAGTCTTTAAAAGTTAACTTGGATAAGCGACTCTGTGTGTCTCCCATAAAGGATTCGAGCTGAAAGCATGTGATCAAGAAACTGTGCCTTGATATAAAGAAAGACATAAATCAACCTAAGGGTGTGTCATACATAAAAACCATCTGGCAACATAATTATATAATAAAACACCTCTCTCCACCACCACCAGGCCCCGTGATTATTTAGGCATGCCAGTCATGCTTTATACCTGAAATCCTAATTGCATATACATATTTGATAAGCTTGGCCGTTCGGATCTGAATTAATATTATTATCTACGTTCAGCCGGTGCAGCAGTACTCTACTCTCTCACAGACCTACCTGATGTGCATGCCCTAAATAGTTATGTTACTGCAATACTTTAGACGTCTGTGCCATTATTTTCCATAAGAAAATGTCCAGACACAAAAACATCTGCTTTATGTCACCTGCTGCTCATTTACAAATCTATGTGCACCGCCTGTCTAATGAAAAATGAAAATGAAAGCCCTGTAATCTGATCTGATACCAGCTAATTACTGCAGTTAAAAATAAGACGGGTAATGCTACTCTGTTGTGCCTGCCTTTTGCCACTTTTTGCCTTCAGATGTGTCTTAATTTTTCATGGCAGAGATTCAACAAGGTCCTCAGACATTTTGGTCCATATTGATGTGATAGCGTCACACATCTGCTGCAGATGTTACGGGTGTTCATACATGAGAATCTCCTGTTCCACCACATCCCAGAAGATGCTCTGTTGCATTGAGATCTGGTGACTGCCATTTAAGTGCAGTGGACTCATTGTCACATTCAGGAAACCAGTTTGAAATGATTTGATATTTGTGACAGGGCACATTTATCCTGCTAGAAGCAGCCATCGGGAGAGTGGGTACACAGCGGTCATAAAGGGATGGACATGGTCAGCAACAATACTCTAGTAGGCTGTGGCATTTAAATGATGCTTATTTGGTACTAAGAGGCACAAGGTGTTCCCAGAAAATATCACTCAGACCATTACTCCTCCAGTAGCCTTGAACCATTGATACATAGGAGGACATATCCATGCACTCATATTGTTTACACCAAATTCTGACCCTGTCATCCAAATGCTGCAGCAGAAATCGAGACTTGTCAGTCCAGTCAACATTTTTCCAATCTTCTATGAGCCTGTGGAAACTAAAGTCTCAGTGTCCTCGTCTTTGCTTACAGGAATGGCACTCGGTGTGGTTTTCAGCAGCTGTAGCCCATCTGCTTCAAGGTTTGACCTGTGGTGCATTGAGCAATGCTTTTTTGAATACCTTGGGTTATTTGAGTCACCGGTGGCTTCCTATGAGCTCAAAACAGTCTGGCCATCCTCCAAACTGCCGCTCACTGGATATTTTCTCTTTTTTGGATCATTTTCTGTAAACCCTAGAGATGGTCGTGCGGGAAAATCCCAGCAGAGGATCTCAGCAGTTTCTGAAATACTCAGACAAGCCTGTCTGGCAGTAACAACCATGCCATGTTCAAAGTCAACTAAATCACCTTTCTTCCCAATTCAGATGCTCGGTTTGAACTTCAGTAGGTCCAGCCTGCAGGTTGTCTTCACCGTGTCGAAATGACTAAACACATTGAGCTCCTGGGACAGGACTTATTAGAGATTGGTATTAACAAGCAGCTTAACAGGCATACCTAAGAAATGAATGTACAGTACAAACACAAATGTTTCAGTTGGACAAATAATGATACAAAGATAACCCAGATTTGCATATTAAATGATAGGTAAACACTCATGTTCATATGGACAATGAAACACAAACCCTTACTTTTCATTTGCAGATAATAGAGAATAAAATCTTCTGTCCTCTTGTTGTTCAAAATTGCTTTCTAACTTTACAACACACCAAGTGTGAGTCACAATTACACCAATCAAGTGGGATTTTATCACAGTTACAGTATTTTTAATACAAAATCCCCCCTCGTTTCTCACTGATGCCTTGCTGTGCTGTGGAGAGAATACACAGGCAGGGAGTTTTGTACACAAAGAATAGACTGTACTGGCCTGTACTGGAGTATAATTTTGGAACTTGGTTGCTTTAATTCAGACTGTTGAATTCTACCTTCAACTACACAATAAAATGTTTTGCCACTTGTGGCCCTCAAACTTAAATTGAAACTGGTTTAGACAGGAATTTATGGCCAGCATGCAGAAATATTTGCTGCAGCAAAAGTCTTGAAAAAGATGAAGATATCCTTTTTGGAGCATGACCGCTTGATAGAGGCACAACATTTTTTCTTTTTGTTTTCCTCAATGCTAACAGTTTCAAGATTAAAACAGCTAGGTCTCTTTTTTGTGTTTGTTTTATTCAGGTGGCCAACTTGGCATGCTCCATCTCCAACAATGAAGAGGGCGTGAAGTTGGTACGAATGGCCGCCACCCAGATCGACAGCCTGTGTCCACAGGTGAGGATTTTAAAACACCTACATCACATAAAATTAGTGCTGTCAGCGTTAATTTCGTTAAAACGACATTAACCCCATAACCGAATCAACATTGCAAATCTCAGTTAGCAAGTTAGCGCAGATTGCGTGGGGCTGCACGGTGCTAACGCGTTAACGAGCTAACCGTGCTAATGCGTCGACGCCGTGCAGCCCCACGTACGGGGCGTTCCGCGCTAACTCGCTAACGGAGATTTGCCGCTTTAAAGCCATTATGCCGTTAACGTCATTTTAACGAGATTAACGCTGACAGCACTACATAAAATACAAATTCTTAACATAAGATCAAATCAAAATGTTCTTTTAAGGAACTTTTCTATATTTAATTACTGATTTATGAAAGTGTAATATTTAGGAATATTAAAGGAAAGAGGTTGTAGTTGTCGGATTTGGAGGAAAAGCTATGAATAATGTGTAGGAGGACATTGTAGTCCTGTTTCGCAGGAAGAAACAAAGGAGGATGTTGAACTCCATCAGTTGTTTCCAAGGTTAACAGTAAGCCTTATCCACACAGGACCAAACATTGTAACGAGAATGAGAAATGGAGAAGGGAGGTTGATTTTAAGATTCATGATCTAATGTGCAGTCTCCTCTACCCGTACCTACCGAGACCAACTTATAAAACTTGGAGAGGCGCTGTCCCCTGACACTGCTTGGCACAGCTGAACACAGGCAGATTAAAAAACATAATAGACATAGGCTTTGTGACTGGAGTAGAGGGAACAAAGAGGAGGTGCAACAAAGAGAGGTATTTCCATCTGTTCCAAGTAGAGTTAAACCAGACTGGTTATTCTTTACACGTGCAAATGCACGCAGTCGTGCACACACACACTGCCTCAGTGACTGCCATGTTCAGATCATAATCTAGATCAGATTCATTTCACTAAAAGTAAATCTAAAAAGCACAAAGTGAGAAAGCAAAGGCACAAAAAAAATAAATAAACTGGTCCTTGTTGTTAAAGTGGCAGTACCCAAGTTATTTGCTTTAACTTTTCATTATGCAGTAAGTGTTTATTGAACAATTTATTGGTGGTACTAACTCTGCTAACTGCCTCCGGGTATGAAATCCCCCGGGAAAGTGAGGGTTTGACTGTGGAACAAAAGCAGGAGGAGGAGAGCACTTTCATTTTCCAAAGGAGCTATTGCTACTTCCCTTGGGTAGCTAAAATATTGTCTATTGGTATTTCAAAGTACACGATAAGGCCGGTATTATTTTTATCATCCCTATATCCCTGTGAAGTATTTATCTTATTTTTTTCTTTGTCCTAAAGCTGAAGGGTTTACCTTGCACATATCAAGGTCTTGTGCTTTCTTTAAGCCTTGCTTTTTTAAGCTGTAAAAGATTCTGCATCATTTATTACATTTGTGCAATTAACAATATATTTCAAGCATATCTTTTTTTTATCTCACAGCAAATGTGGCAAACGTTTGGTTGCTAAATCCTTTTAGTCTGTAGCTGTAGCTGCTACTAGCAGGCCACAGCATAGACTGCAAACCTTAATGACTACGAGAAAGAGCATAGCACTCAGCTACTGTGCCACTGCTGCCACACTGTTCACCTCACAGTGTCAGAGTCTTGACATGATAGCCAGACTTTGTTTCACCGTGCTGTATGTTCTTATATATCTTATATATAAACTAGTACAGATGTCTTTTCTCCTGAAATGACTCACAGATGTGCAGAAATGTCTTTAAGACTTCATTTTAAAAGCACACATGTACACCTACGCTACTGCAAACGTTTCTTGTCCCATATCAGGTCATCAATGCTGCACTCACTCTGGCTGCCCGCCCCCAAAGCAAGGTGGCCCAGGACAACATGGATGTTTTCAAAGATCAGTGGGAGAAACAAGTGCGCATCTTGACTGAGGCTGTGGATGACATCACTTCTGTGGATGATTTCCTTTCTGTGTCAGGTATGAGCCAGCACAAATTCCTCACAGACTGACTGATTGAAGCAAATGTTCCACATGCTCCTGATTTTCGCTTGAAGCGAGTGAGTTATTGAGTGTTGTTGCTTGTGTTCTCTGGTACCAAATTTTCACAAAAAATCTCTATGGAGGCTTGATGTGAAAAACAAAATTACTATTTAGTTAATAAAAAATAAGAAATCACAGCATTTGAAGCAAAATACAGTGAACTAGAAAAAAACCATCAAAAGGCAGAAGAAATTTTTTTTCTTTTTTGGACGGGGGTGGGATGGTGTCCAAAAAAAGCAACAGGTATTAAATTTTATCCATAATCAACATGTTTCTTGGAGAAATAAACTCAACAGTATATCCACACTCAAAGATAAAAATGAGTTTGATTTCCAGGAAAATCTGTTTATTAAACAATAATTATGTCTCTCAACAACAGAATCCTTGGGTCGTTTTCATTTTTTGTTTCCCACTTTCATTCACTGTCATCTTTTCTCTCTCTCTCACTCTCAAGAGAACCACATCCTTGAGGATGTCAACAAATGTGTAATAGCTCTCCAAGAGGGCGATGTGGACACTCTTGACCGAACTGCTGGAGCTATCCGGGGCCGAGCTGCTCGCGTGGTCCACATCATTAACGCTGAGATGGAAAACTATGAGCCCGGGGTCTACACCGAGCGTGTGCTGGAGTCCATCAAGCTCCTGTCTGAGACTGGTTAGTGCGCTGTACACAGAGCCTGTGTAGCTGCAGAAGTTCCACAATGAGCCATAGCTTAATGTATTACTAGTACGATGCATACACTGTGCTTCACCCTGTGTCAAAATATTTTGCTGCAAGCTTTTTGGCAAGCCAAGCTACTTTTAGGAATAGCCTAACATATAGAAACACATACGTATATGCACCCACACACACACACACGCGCACACATGTAGAAGCTACATTAGTTCACCAGTCTGGTCTCACAGATACGACTTGACTGCTTCTGTGTCCAGTGTCTAAAGTTTTGATTAGTTTCCTGGCTCTAACAGAAAGTCTTATCTGCTCTCACTCTTTTATTTATTCATTTACAGCCTCTGTCCAATGTCATCTTCCAGGAAAGTTGCATTTGTCTCAGTGCCAGGCCGATCAAACAATGAACACATTTCCAAATCCTTGTTTAGGAGACAACTTTGAATTCTTATATTGTCTCAGTAGTTTTTACCTCTGAACATACTGGGGGAATTCAATCAGCAGCACAAGGGTCAAAAAGAAAAGCAGATTGTAGATATATATTACAAAAATTTAATAATAATAGTAAAAAAACAAGGTACAACAGTTGTTGCTATAACAACTTCAACTCCTCTGAGAGGGCTTTCCACAAGGTTTGGGAGTGTGTTCATGGGAATTTTTAATTTTTAATTAAAATTTAATTTTAATTATTCCAGAAGGTCAGACACTGATGTTGGACAAGAAGGCCTGTGTTGCAGTCTCTGCTCTAGTTATCCCAATGGTGTTTTGTTCATCCATGTTTTTATGGACAGCTAACAGCTGACTGTGGAATATTTAGTAGCGACGAAGCTTCACAACTGGACTTGATGCACAGGTGGCATCCTATCACAATGCCACGCTGGAATTCACTGAGCTCCAGAGAGCGACCCATTCTTTCAAAAGTGTTTGTAGAAGCAGTCTGTATGCCTACCTGCTTAATTTTATACACTGTCGCCATTAAAGTAGTCGAAACACCTGAATTCAGTGGTTTGGATGGGTGAGGGAATACTTTAGACATTGCAGTGTAGTATATTGTAGATCTGAGTCTACTTCCTGACTGTGGTTACAGGAAACAGTGTAACATATACAGAAAGCATCTGTGAAAGTGAGTATGTACAGGAGGTGGTAACATCAGCAGGGCTGAGTACACAGTTAGTACAGCCGGCAAGCCCAGAGGAGGAAAACATGTATCACTCAGTCACCACCTACACCACTTAAAGCTAAACTTTGACATTGCTTCAGCGCGTTTGCAACGTTTCCACTTTCAGCGCAGGTGTTGAGCTGCAGCCTAGTATTATTTGCGAGTTGGAAGAAGGTGAAAGCTTTTGCAGAGTTCTTGACGATATGTGCACCGGTGAAGACGTGCCACATGAAAAATGCAGAGAAGTCTCAGTAGAAACAATTTGTTCATTTTTGCCAGGGCCGTTCACGTGACAACTCCAAATGTTACAGCGATTGTTCATACAAAAACATTCCTGCAATACTCAAAGAAGCAGACTGGTGACAGTTTCTGTTTTTAATGTGATTTTGTGTTACTTTGTCTTGTTTACAAAGTTTCTAGACACAAGCAAGGAAGATAGAAAATGTGCAGCGTTTGCTATGAAATACTGTCTTAGCCAATCCCTTAAAAATATACCATAATACGCCTTTAAAATGTGGCATCATGAAAGAAGGCCAAACCCTCCCCCCCCCAAAAAAAATGCAGGATGAAAGGAGAGAAGTAATTTAGCAATTACCTGTCCACGAGAATAAAATCTGACCACAATCCCTTTTCACATCAGCACAGCAGCAACTCCCCTCCTTGTTATATTTTCTCCATTCTCACCCATCCTTCCGACTCGGCTTTCTATCTCTCCCATTAGAGCCCATTTAGCGAGGTGGTATATCTATTGTTTCGCTCGTTACTTTCATCTGCCGGGATAATTGAGAGACACAATCAGCTCCCCTCCCTGCTAGCTGATAAGTCGCAAACAGCATTAGGTGTGCCACGTGTGTTCACACCGCCATCTGTCTGAGACCCTCTTCTGGCGCTGAACCCCACCATAACAGTCTACTTACAGTATTAGTTATATGGTACTTTAAACACATTCTGTTCACTTATTGCATGATTCAGTTTAATTGATTGGGGTAATTAATTGATAGAGTTCAGCGGTGATTATCTTACAGACACTTGAGGTCAATTTTGTATGACTCTAACCTCGTCACATGCTTTTATTAATCCTCCATGGAGCAAGAGTCAGCACTATGAAGAAGCATTATGTCAGTGTTACTAACACCAACAAATCGAGAGCTGTTGATGGGGTGACGTCACTTACACAGTTTCCTACTTCACGCAGGCTGTATTTTGCAGCGTTTTTGATAGATGCAGGGCGGTAATTTCTCCTGTAAATTTAGCACTGTAGGCAATGAAAGGAAATGATTGTTAACTTATGTAACACTTCCCATTTTGCAGATGAGGATTATGTGTGCGCGCAAACTTTACACTGTTGTTCGTGACAGCCTCAGATTTCAGGGGAAAGAAAAAAGTAAATCTAAAGGAAATACATTTTCACACCTTGATCTAGTTTTTGGTTTAGATTTAGTCAACTGTGGTGACCTTGCACTTTGCTATACCCACAGATAAACAGACTTGTTTAAAACACAGGTTCAAGGCGACTTCACATTAAGGTCAGGGCTGAGGTGATTTCTTCTTCACAGAAAGAATATGCACCAAACAAATTTTTGTTGCGTTTGGGAGGGCTTCTGTCTTTAATTTTAACAAGGTCTCCTCATGATTTGGGCGCTAATTGAGACGTTAAGGTGGGGAATTAGCAACCGTGTTAGACGAATGTTTCATTGGCTCCATATTTCTCTTTGATGAAGAGCTGTTGTGTTTCCCCTTCCAGTTTCCGTCTTAGCAGTAGTTGGGGGGTTTTAAGGGCTACCATGCACATCTGATCTGGACCATAAAGCACTTATTGATCCTTGTGAACTTTTGCCTCCCTCTCCCCTCCGTCCTCACAGACCTGATGTCTATGGATTTGAACACAGTCAAGGAGAAATCTATAGCTAGGGGGAAAGATGATTAAGTGTAGCTGAACAAAGGGAAGGGATATAGGACCACACAGTTTTTAGAGGGTACTGAGCCCAATTAACTAGACTCCACCAAAAAATCAATAGCTGTCACCAAGGATTTCACTAAGCGATTTGCGCAAGGATTTTAGTGGAATTCATTGATGTGTTCTCTTTTTCTTAACTTTCCTCCAGTGGTGAGCATGTGTAAAACATTTATCCCTTTACTCTGTCTCTGCAAGTGTGTGTGGGTGTAAGTGTGCGTATGTGGGTAGTTGTGTGTTTTGCGTTGGCTATTTGTGTTTTTATTGGACTGCTCCTGTGTTTATGCCCACAGCCACTCATGCCAATCACAGCCACTTGCCTTTCTTTCTGACAGCTGGCACACAGCGCTCATCACAGCTACCTACCCTTTGACCTTGTCTCAATTTGCCCATCCCTCTTTCTCATTTCGAGTGTGGCCAGATTTATGCCGAGGCCAAAACACAAGCAGCCAAGGCTCACAACTCTTCAGTGTAAAGCTTAGCTATAGATTCCTGACAGACAGTCTACACATGGGCCCGGGACTGAAGCGTGTCCTTGAGAGAGAGAAAAATCAATAGCCTAATGGGAAAGCGGTTATGGCTTCCCTCTCTTTCCTCCTCTCCCTCCTTCCTTACTGATACACTATTCTGCCCACTAACTGCCTTGGTTTAGACTAATCTTCTCCTCAAAAGAAGGGACAAATTTTTAAGTTGGTCATTAATGTGGTGCCTGGAGAGGGTAGATTAAAAAACTGATATATTGCCTAAGTCAGAGTGCCATTTAGGTAGCAGGGTGATGTTGCTCCTTGTTATTACATCAGGGCACAGTAAATAGGATTTAGCCAGGGTTTTGCAGTGAGTGCAGTGAGTAATAACACACACGGACACACTGCCACCCACATGTCATGCCTGTAAATCAGTGGATCAAGAGCACTAAAAGGAAGTGCATCAGACACTAAGGCTCGGCTCATACCTGGCGCATTAACATGCGCCTTCAGTGATCTGATCTCAAGTAGAGTGCTCAAGCTACCACTTCCTCGCTTTATATGCAGAAAAGGAAAAAGGAAGCCTGCAATTGTTTCTGTTTGGAAGGCTAAATGTCAGTCCAGACCACCGGAGTCCTTAAATGCCAAAGTTTCCAAGTGTAGGACACATTCACAGAGATGCACGTGCTAATGGAATGGGTCCATATGCAGGAACAATCTGCTTTTAATGACTCATCAGTGTGTTGGGCACATTCACACATGTACTCAAAGAAGCCAGTTGTTAATGCCAAGTGGAGGGTCTAATGAAGAAAACTAAAGACCTTTCATTGACTGTGTCTCTAAAAAATAACTGTTAAGGGGAAATGTGGAAGTGAATCAGTGGTTTTTATCATTTTTTTTAACACTGAAAATGGCGTTTTTTATATGGCCCATAAGTGTACAACACGGTTGTTGAGATAAATGAGTTATAATTTTTGAATCTGTGTCTATTGTTTTAATGATAGGAAAAGAGTCTTTAACCAGAATGTGAAGCAGATGGCAAACTAAGCTTGCAAGGAGAGGAGGTGGGGCCTTTCAATCAGTGCGTAAAGAGAGGCAGAAGTTGGGAGAGAGTACTGATGAGGAAATTGCTATGAGAATAGCAGTGCAGTAGGAAGAGGTAGGTGGAACAATTTAACCAAGGTTAGAGTGAAGGAGAGGAGACCAGTAAGCAGGAGGAGCATCATATACAGCACATTCTCTTTGTGGTTCGACCGCCGATCATCAAAGCTGTTAAGTTCAACGTTTTCAAAATTAGGAAGTGGCTATGCAAGCTGTGTGGATATCTTAAAGCGCATTTAGTGATTTTGCTTTATGTAAGTGCAGTAGCATTAGATTTTAAAGGCCTTGCTGAGTGTTACGTAGTGCATGCCAGAAATTAGCCTTTTCCCATTCATCACCTGCACTAAATTGAGAAAACACAGTTTTAACTCTAGAGAATGATCTGATTGAACAGATAAATTGCAACGCTCTTGAATATCTAGCCAATATGAGAGAGGAAGTGGATCTGACCTCTCATTTGGAAAACACTGATTGTTTCTTTTTGGTCACATTTTTGTGCCTACCTGTGCAGGGAATTAATACAAGCAGCAGATAAGGGGCGATGCTGCTTGGCCGCAGTGCGTGTAGGACAGGGATGAAGGTTAATGACAGTAATATGTTTTATAAAAGCTTCTATAATTTTCAATTTCGTGGGCTGCTGTTATTAAGCCCCTAGCTATTCTTGACGCACCATGTTTTGCAACCCTTCCCACCCTGTTTCCTCTCCCATTCTGCTTTTGTAAATTACACCAGGCGAATTATGGTCCGACTAAAGAATTAAGGTTTAGTCACATGGTATTTCGTGTTTTCAAACATTTGCCCTTTTCTCAAATTCTCATTCGGTCACACGTTCCCTGTTTGAATAGGTGGATGTGCTCATTTAGCAGACACCAGTGTACTGTACTAGGAGGTTAGTATTTACGCTTGTTTTTATCTCTAGATTGTGAGTGTTAATCGCATTACCAGAAAACAAAACTGTACCACTGGTCTCATTGTCTATATGAATCACATCTCTGGCCTCACTGGCTTTGAAATAACTGTGCCAATTACAGTGACGCATGACAATTACAGCTCACCAAATGGGCTGAGGCTTCTTGAGGAAAACATTTTATTCTATCATAGTGAGTGAACACAACACCATCCACAGCCAGAGGCAGATGGCAGGGTTTTTTTCTTTTTTGTTGCTTTTTTTTATATAACTTGTGCAGGGATGATGGAAATAATATTAAAACAATGCGCATGAAATTGTTCATGTGACCATCATTAATTCAGCACTGTTCCAATTTCTCCCTCTGTATCCCATCAATAGTTGTCAAAAAACTATACATTTGAATACTGATAAGGTTTAAAGCCTTACCAGTATGAGAGTTGCTGGCTAGGCCTTATCCCTACCAGTGTAAGTGTAGTAGTTTAGTAGATGCGTTTGGTTTATGAATGCAGATTCCTAACCAAACTTGCGACCCTTGATAACGTTGTGGCAAGATCTGACAACTGCTGTTCACAAACGCTGTCCATCTAATCTGACTGAGCTGGAGCTGTTTTGCAAAGAAGAATGGGCAAGAATTGCAGTCGCTAGATGTGCAAAGCTGGTAGAGACATACCCTAAAAGACTGGCAGCTGTAATTGCAGCAAAAGGTGGTTCTACAAAGTATTGACTCAGGGGGCTGAATAATTACACACACCCCACTTTACAGTTATTTGTAAAAAAAAATGTTTGGAATCATGTATGATTTTCGTTCCACTTCTCACGTGTACACCACTTTGTGTTGGTCTTTCACGTGGAATTCCAATAAAATTGATTCATGTTTGTGGCTGTAATGTGACAAAATGTGGAAAAGTTCAAGGGGACCAAATACTTTTGCAAGCCACTGTATTTGAAGTTTACACAGCATCATGTGACCCAGAAAGAGTAATATTTCAAACTCTGCCACTCTGCGTTCCTGTTGCTGACACAGGTAACATTGTGGAGTAAAACTTAATATATATTACTTTGTGAATTAATAGTCACACTTTTGGTTTGCACGTTATGTAGCAGCTTTAAATGTCATGTAATAACATGATAAAGTAAATACCATGTAATTAAATAATAAGCAGTACCCAAGTAATAGCTTAGTATTAACGATGTGTCTGTGTTATATTGTCTTAGAATGTAAGTAACAGGGCAATAAGGAAATGAAAACAATAAGTAAATGGGTGGATAATTGTAAGAGTGGTAAACAATGGCATTATATTTTTCCTGTTCTTTGTAGAGTTCTATCACCTGTCCCTCTAATGTCTCATGTCTCTTCGGAGAGTCTAAAGTTAACAAAGAAAGTAGAAAACCCCTGTCGAGATAACCATTATCTTTTAATATTTAGAATTTATCAAGTCAGCTAACAGAAAGTAAGGCAGCTCTGTCAAACCTGCTTCATACTACAGCATTGCTTGGGAGTGCTTTTATTTTTTGTTGTTGTTTTTTCTGTTTTCTTTTGAAACAGACTGTGTTGGGGAATTGTGGAAAGAATTGATCTGAAACTGGATAAAATGCAACTTTGTTGCTGTGATATATGATATCTTACTTTAATATCCAAAGTCTCTGTCTGTCTGTGTGTTTATTTTTTGCTTTGGTCGTCAGGAGTTGAGCAAACCACCTAGCAACAGGCTAAAATGATCCGTTTTTGTTATTTATGCATCACTAACGCTTTATAAAAGCCTCACATCATTTACATTTCACAACACTATGATCTAATTTATATCAGCAGAAGTTGAAATATCGATTGTATGTTATGGCACCATCACACCGCCTAGCAACCACTTAGCAAAGGGTTCAAATCTACCACCCCTTGTTTTTTTTACTTCTCTCACTATGATTAAATTGCAGTTTGCTATCATCATCAGTAGGCCAAACAATGTTGTAACATGCAGGTGTAGTAGTGTCACACAATATAAATAATTGTGTTCAATATGCACATGCTTATTTTTTTTTATTTGTTTGTTTTGATTTTTTTTTTGCCACAAAAGTGCAGAAAAAGTACCACAGATTTGGAAACCTTGTTCACAAACTTGTACTTGTTAAAATTTTCCGTCCGAGTGGGCCAACGTCATCGATTTGGAGATATTTTTGTGTTCACCTGTTGAATGTAAGTGCGTGCTTCTGTGCAGTTTTGCTGTGTGTTTGATTGTCTAAATGTAGCCGTCTTAATTTGAATCTTGTGGCTTAGAAATCAGGAACTGTGCAGATTGTGCTGTTTAAATCTTGTTAAACATGGCACAGGTGCGCACCGTGTTAGCTTTGAGGTTTGAGGCATTCATTGTACTTCCATAACTTCTCACTTAAAGTATGCTTAAGCTTAGAGGGTGAAAAAAATCCATCCCTACATGGTCACATTTAATTCCCTTCATCATTTTTCAACTGGAATGAGTGAAATTGCTCCTTACCATCAGCAACTTTGCTCATTAAGAGCACAGAGAACATTTAAATATTTCTATTTAAAACGCCTTCCCAGCAATTCCCAAAAGCCTATTTTACGCTTCTCCAGTAAGTGGATTAAACTGAATTAAAAATGAAAAGAAAAGGGGAGAGACTTTTTTGTAGTGCCTTTTATGTTTGGTGAAATATACCGTATGTTTTATATCAGACAAATAAGCACACTGCAGATTCATACACCTTTAGTGCAAGCTAGTTAATTGATTTAGTTCACTCTTCATGTCAGAATGAGGCGAGAGTGTGGAAGATGCTAATAAAATCACAAACATGGCTCTCTGGCCAAACTGCAATACCTCATTTGTCTTTTCCACAGTTTTTCTTATCTCTCTGTGCTCATTAGAGCTGTCTTCTCCTCTGTTGTCTTAAACTATTCATAGTATCAGCACTTCAAAAATCCACTCCATTGATACACATTTGTTGCTTATTACTTCTAAAGCAGCTGAATGTTTTTTTCCCTAAAACACATAAAACAGTATGTCCTTCTCTTTGTCTCACCCAGTCCTTCTGTACATAAAGTCATTTTCTAATATCTATTCCGGATTCAAAGAAAATACTTTTCTATTTGTGCTACTGTAATGAAATGTTTGAAAAGAGACCCACAAATCTACAGTAAATGGACACCTTTTTCTAGCTGGCAACTGGCTTTCTAGGTAAGCCTTTGCTTTTGTTATGATAATTTGCTACAGCACAAAGTCCATAAGAAGAAAAAAAAGTACATTATCATAGCTGGAATTCAATTATTGTGACACAACAGGAGATTACTTGGAAAGGTGGCCTGCTAAATATTTAAAACCTTCAGTCTGTATTTTTGGATATTAAACAATGTCTATGCATATTCAGCACAATTCATTTGAAGACACAAAAACATAAAGCTCTTCCATCAGGTCTAGCCAATGGGTACCGACAACAAAACCAACCATTTTTTATGGTCAGTAGGGACGTTTCTTTTGTTGCTTGGCTTTTGTCTGCCTCGAAAAGACTTTGATGAAATTGTTTCCCTTCGTCGGCATTGTGAATTGACAGGCTGAGCTCGCATCCTTGCGCTGTAACACTGAAGCACACAGACATCTCTGAGCGAGCTCCCAGGTTACGCACACATACATACACTTCCCCGTGCCACATGGCAGCAAACACACAAACCGATCTGGGAGAGACAGGTCAGTCTCCGTGCCGGGTAAGCCGATGTGGAGTAGCTAATTGGTGTGCAGTGTGTGAATGGCATATTGTTGTTTACAAAGAGGTTTAGGGTGACATTCCAGAAGTGAACACAGACTGATGAAGAATGTGCTGCGAGACATTTTGAAGACAGTGGTAGCCATGTCCTTGGATAGAGAAACAGCACAGTCATAGCTGTGTTTTCTTATATATTTTCCTTTACTTAATCATAATCCTTCACCTATCATAGAAAAAAGTGATGAACCCATACCTCCTGTCTCTCTTTTGTTCTCTATCTCTACTTCCATTACCTCTTTCTTCCTGCAGTAATGCCCCGATTTGCTGAACAAGTGGAAGTAGCTATCGAGGCACTGAGTATGAATCCCCCACAGCCCTTTGAGGAGAACGAGTTCATTGATGCATCCCGTTTGGTCTACGATGGCGTCCGCGACGTCAGGAAAGCCGTCCTCATGATAAGGGTACGTCCATTATGTTCTGCAAGAGAGCAAAAGGGAAAGACTAGCTGAGATACTTTGAAATGCTTCTAGAGCTCAGCGATAGTGTCAAAGTGTTTTGAATTGCCCGTCAGAAAAAAAAAGCAAATTGCACCAATTTCCCATCTTCTTCTGTGTATTCAAAATATTTGATTGGGTTTTTTATTTTAAACATCTGAACAGTTTGCTCATTTCCTAATGTTGAGCTTATTTAGTTTGAATATATGCTTTTTTGCAGCTTCACTACCATTAGCATATTTTAAATTTGGTTTAAATATCTGTCTTGTTGAGGTAATAACCTGTGTTTTGTGGGGGGTTTCTATCATAAAACCTGTTACATTAAAAACTTCCTGAATCTACTGGTGAACATGACAAATTTGTGCTTTTTTGCTTTTCATCACAGGGACCTTATTCCCACTGAAAACTGTGCTGCTGTCTGTCTTGGGTGATAGTGGAAGTTTTGTGACAAAAATACATCCGCCCTAAGGATGAAGAAGCGCATAATTGAAATCTTCAATTCTCATTTGGAGTGTCACCACTGTCACATGATCTGTTTTATGAATCTGGCAGAACCCTTGACAGCGTGTCACGATAAAACGGCTCCATAACAACAAGATACCAGCTCTGCTGTTTTACGTACCAAATCTGATGTTATAGTATCTGCACCCCCACCCCCCCCCCACCCCAACTGTCCCTCCTCTTTCACCACGTAATTCATTTATTCAACTTTATGCAGGCTGGAAGGTTTCCCAGTTCAGCTTCGGAAAGAAAAAAATCTAATTATGGAAAATAATTTGATGTTAGTAAATAATGTAAAACAGGCAGCTTTGAACTGCCCGGGACCAGCTGGCTTTATAATCCTATCCAAGTACAATTACTTTCTGGGGAAACAACTTGGAAGATCCTTGCTTTCTCTGTCGTCTGACTTCATTGTATAAATAGCAAATGTTGGTGCCACGTGTAATTTTTATTTTATTTTTTTTAAGTGTACTTTTTTAAATTTTTCCCCCACTTAGACCGAGTAATAGCTCCTTTAGAATTTTTACAGCACAGATCTCATGAGCAGTCAGCGGATTAAGAAACCAATTCTCCACAGTGTTTAAAAATTGAGGCTGAACTTGAGTAGAGTGGAAAGTTATTATGAAAGTTCTTGGAAACATAGTTTTTGTCCAGGCCTTTATGTACCCGCAGACACATGCACGCAGGAGTGCAGGGGGGGAAAGTAGTAAGTATTGCACAGAATGGAAGAGATATGAAACTGAACAATGGGTGGAGACTGCAATATAACCAATATTTACGCAGTGTCCCAGTCTCAGGAAACTGACCTACAGCCTTTCTCACCTAGAAAGTTCAAACTTACCAGACATTCAGATTAAAAATGAAATCAATGAAAGGAGCTGCTGTGATCTGATGGGGTTAAGTTGTTTCATGGCCTGTGTAAATGCTAAAATGTAATCGTAATAGCAGGCCTCTTTTATTGAAAGATCCTTAGGATTGTTAAAATCATTACAAGGTAAATAGCAGAAACCTATACACATAGCAACACAATCTCCAAGGTAACGCAACCTCTGAGTTGGCACCCCCACGCAATGACCTGATTGAAATCAATGAGGGGGCTGCTTTTGTTTTGTTTTTTATCACAGTCTTAATGTCTGTGTGATCACAGCTCTAATCAGACTTTTTTTTTTATTGACGAAAAGCAAAACCGATCATCTTCGCTGCTGCACATTCACACAGCTGGCTCTTTTCTTTTCTTTTTTAATTGGCTATCATGAATAACCTGTCTCACAAAGATAGTCAGCAACTGGTTCCCTTATCCTGGATATTTTACCCGAGACTTAAACAGCTGCACCAGCAATACACTGCATTTAATTTGTGACAGGATAACACTGTCATATCTATAAAATGAAAGTAAAGAAACAAGATCCTATAATTTAGTGAAGCTACCAACAAAAGAAATGATTAAAAAATGATTTTATGTTCAATAAAACAGTAAAATAAATGAATTGTATGCTAGCTAAATTGTAGGTGTTTGCAGTAGAATGAGTTGATAAAACATTTGCTTTTATAAAACCTATTACAAATGGATATGCACGAAATGGGCTATTATGAAACTATAAAGAAATTGTATTCCCACTATTGTGAGCAAACAAACTGACTTGAATCAAAGAATGGATAATGAAGCTCCATATGGCCTGAGATTTGTGTGAATAAATTATAAGTAGCAAATTTCCAGTGTGTAAATGCTCTTCCCTTTTGCCTTTTATTTCCTTAGTTCAACGATGCAATTAGGGCAGAATGGGCACATTTTTTATTTTTATTTAGAGAATAATCATATCACTGATTGAGTTGAAAGAAAATCATTCGCATTGTACTAAAATTAAGAAGGAAATTTAGCACAGTTAAATGTAGGCCTTCTAGCAACCTGTGGTACTTTTGTGGTCCTGTTTTATACTGTAAGTGCTCCTTTTGAGAAAAACTAAACTACTGTTAGTTTATTATAATACCGATATAAATAACCAGGCAACACTATGCACTTCACAAGCATAGCTGTGACAGAACTGTGAATACAGGCTGTCACCATGTAAGAATAATTTTACACAGATACATGTCTATATTTGATCCTCTGCTCCACAGAACCTAAGCCGCCCAGCTGTGTTATCATTGTGATGCTGTTAAAATTAATCCATCTGCGTTAGATCAACTACTTGCTTTGAAGTTACCTGGCAAACTAACAGCCTTTGTCATTGGGACGTCACTTAAAAGACAGCAGAGAGGAATAACGATGCTTATTAATGATTGAGTCACTCGCCTCGTACAGAAAACACATACAAAGTTATAAACAAACTGAAGCAGATATTCTCTCATTTCTTCTTCTTGCTAATTCCTCTGAATTCTTTATTTGATGAAACACACAGGGATTTTTCCCCAGCTTTGAAACTATTTTAGCTTTGAATTACATTAAGAACTTACAATCACTGCACAGCAGTTTTTAAATCTTATGCCAAAAAAAAAAAAGCAGTCAGGATTCAAACAGTAACTTAAGAGTTTGGCTAAAGACTTTAAGTCAAAATGTTTCAAAGAAAATTAATAATAACACTGATTATAATATTTAAGCGATTGAAACATATTGGTAGCATCTCTGTTATGCTCATTTGTAAAGAGTTTTGACTTTGAGCTTTTCTGTTTCACAAATACTCTGCTGCACCATCGCTTTCCGCCCCAAGCTGCTTCCTCCCCTTAACTGACTAAAACTTGGCAGCCCTTTTTGGCTTCCTTTTTAACATCATTCTGTATAAACTGCAGTTACAATCAATGATCTTGTGGAAATGGGTCCAGATATTTACCTGTGAATAATGCACAAATGCAAGTTGTTCACAGATTTATTCTCCTGCAGTTAAACAACATGCTTTGGGACATGTTACAGTAAATGTATTCGCAGATGACTTTCTCTTTCCTCCCAGTTATCTTTTTAGCACTCAGTAAATAATGCATAAATCATTATGGTTGTGAATTTGATTTGGAAATACCTATTGGATATGGTTTTTAATATGACGGAAGACCTTACGTAGGAAAATGGCAGAGACAATTAACTTTTCAGGGATCTTTAAGCCATTCTCTACGCATCAGAAGGACATGATTTCAGCACATTGGGGCTTGAAAGCAGAAAAAAATGCCCTTTTCAGCTGTCTATTTCAGTTTGTTCCCTGATCTCTGACTTTATCTCTGTCTTTGTGTTTGCTGCAGACACCAGAGGAGCTGGAAGATGATTCTGACTTTGAACAGGAGGACTATGATACTCGCAGCAGGACTAGTGTCCAGACTGAAGATGACCAGCTTATTGCTGGACAGAGTGCCCGGGTGAGTGGATGTTCACATCCCTTCTGTGCTGCAACTGCTCAAATGCACATCAACATCAAAGCTGACATAAAAAATAACATATATTTGTTTTGGGTAAAGAGTAGCAGAAATACCAAAGTGACTATAGTGTTGCTGCTTTGTATACATTCGTCCCCATTCCCTGTCTACTCATAAATTGATTCATCCAACTGTGTCCATTTACATAGCATATAAGTCCATTTAAATGGTCCTAACAAGCTGTATTATTTTAAATAAACACCGTTCCGGGATGGCAGGTGTAAAATTGCAATCACAAACACAAAAGTAATTACCAAATTCCCTTCAGACACTAGCCACAACACAAAATACAGTGCAGTGCTGAGCCAAGGCTTCAGTCGTGATCGCCATGGTCTGGGCTTTGTTTCACATTAGTGATTTTTCACTTGGGCCCAGCTTAAAGGACATTAAGAGGGTATCAGTGCTTGCTCCCCTCCAGCAACACACACAGAGACTAGCGGTGTGTTGCATGTTGAATGGATTGTGGATGGCAGGAGTGCGACTTGGCCCGACACCTCTCTCTGTGGCAGAGACCTGCATTATCCCGCCCGTGTCTCTCCACAGTGTGCACGCATGGGGCTAATGCATAAAAAGGGAGAAATAAAACACATCAAAACAGCAGCTTGTTATAACTGAATGTGCTACATGTGACATGTGGTGTCTGCTGACAGGTAAAACAAAACAGCTAACTCATGACTACTGAACCCTGTGCTGGACAGTAGCCTGTGTGACAGGAACTGACTCAGTTAGACATTTAGTCGCAGTAGTCTACTGGTCATGGCTTCAAAGTAAGGCCGTTATCTGGTTTTTTGTTTGTTTGTTTCTTATTTTTTCTGGGGTGGGTCATCTACTTATCAGAAGTTCAGTGGTTCGATCCTTGGCTCATCCAACCTGCACATCTCTGAACCCCGAGTTGACCCCAATGCATTCATTGTGTGCTTTAACATTAGGGCAAAAGTGCTTCAAACTACATAGAAAAAATGAATGTAAAAGTAGGTGAATGAGGATTGTAGTAGGAACGTGCTTTGAGTGCTCAAATTGAGTAGAAAAGCACTCTATAAGCACCAACTCATTTACCATTATTGCATTTTAGAAACTAACCCATAAGTGGAAGTTTTCTATGAGAACATGTTGTATAACTTTTCAATATCATCACATGATTCCTGCCAACAAACCCTTGAAAACAGAACCAAAAAAATCTTCTTTTTTTTTTTTATCATTGCCTTGGGTTAGCTAAAGATTATTTTCATAGTTTAAAGAGAGAAATGCAGAAGGAAACAAATAGGCTCCTGTGGGCAAAGCTGCATATCATGTTGAACCATCCACCCACCCCAACCTCTTCCCTCCCACATTACGACTCTATGACACCATCTTGCTACTTCTGCCTTTGCACCTAAAAGATGGAAGTCACAATCAATACTGGAAGTGCTTGTGAGTGAAATTTAATTACAGCTCATATCAGGCATCTGATCGAACACCTGACACTGTTTTATTTCTTAATAAAGCACCCAGAACATCAAGAACTAGCAGCACGTAGAAGAAAATGTTTAAATGACTCAGGGAAATTCAAATGATATATTTTCCATCCTTAAAAACAGACCAATAATGTACACTTTATATACAAGCATGGAAGAATATTTTAGATTTGATTTCTGTCAAGAGAACAAATGTCAGTCAGTTCAAATGAAGAGTAAGAATTTATTCTAATTATGAGGATTAAGAACAGGCGCAGGCTTTTGGGTGCACAATAGCCGATCCAGCACTGTAGGGGTCCTGGGTGCGAAGTACTTTAAGTTTGCTGTATGTATACTCCCACTAAGGCACCCGCAGTGTAACGTTGCGTGGCCATCTGAGCTTAGATGCACCAGCCTTTGCACACAAAGGAGCTCCACAGCACCAAACTGTTAACTAGTTTTCCTGGCATTCAGCTGTGATTTGAGTGGGCAGCTCTTCTTGGAAACAGTCTGAAGTCACAACATGTCCCTTTGTCATAACTTATTACTGCGATATAAGGATATAAGGTGGTTTAAATCAAAAAGCCATATATCACATTATCAAATGTGATTACTCGTATTTGTACGTTGAGTTTGCATCGTCATGTGCCTTCTTAGTATCTGGCGTGCTGACAAAGCCTCTCACATAGTTAATTGATATTGCCTGTTTTACTCATGGTTACTGTTATGCCCTCAGAGCTTAAACATGCATGAGGCAAGTGCATTCATAAAAGATGTTTTTGCTGTGAACCGCTGGTGATCTGCCCAGTCTGCCTCATCCAGTTGTGTCAGGATAGAGCTTGCTATCCTCTCACGGTCATGCCAAGTCCATGCTAGCGAGCTGTGTTTCTATTCAAAGAGACAAGAGAAAGCGTAATCTGGTTTTGCCATAGGAGTTGACACGAGCATACTGGGGTTTACAGTCACGATCCCTCCAAGGCCCTTCAGTATGTCGTATCACACACAGGACACAGGCATGATATCTTCAGTAAGTTCCTCAATCTCTTTCTTTCTCCAAAGAGAGGGGGGGGAAATCAAATTAAGTCTAGGGCAGTCCCAGGAGCCTTTGTTCCCCAGGCTTGTGTGGTGCTCTGCTTTTCACTTGTATTATACTTTTGCATAAAGCCAAGTTATTAAAGCAAACATGTATAATGAGGGGGCAGAAAAACACAGAGGCGAATTGGGTCTGTGTATAGTGTCTCTTTCTATCAGAACATGCCGAAGCAAACTCTGCTGCTATAACAAGCCACAGATAATGCACGGGGAGCCAAACATAAAGCACCCCAACACACGGCAAACATTTCTTAACACTGTGATTGGATAACAGCTGATAGGTCATCCATAAAATTGAACTCTGAGTGTCTGGGCAGTTTATTTCAAATGAAACAAATTAAAGTCATTTCAAGATGCCGCACTTGGTGAAGAAACCCGGAAAGCGCTCTAATCCCTGCAGACGTAGCCGAGCCGCAGAGTGTATTGGCACAGAACTCCCTCGGCCGGATTTGCCACTATGTTAAGCTCCAGAGGCCCGCTCCTTGTTGTTATCAGTAAAGTAGGGAAAGGGATTTGGGGATAAGTGAATTCTAGAGTGCAGGATAGAAGGAGGAGGAGGATACGACGGTGTGTGTGAGTGTGCGCGCGCTCATGTGTGTTTGGCAGGGGGGGGTGCTTCACCAGGGGCCCTTCCTGCTCCCCTGACGTCCCAATTGGCTCGTGTGTTTACCCCTGTGCTTGCAGCTCTCTTTTGTGTTCAGAACCTCTTTCTCTCTCTTTTCCTCCCTGACGCACTCTCTTTTGTCACGCCGTTTTCAGAGTGAATCGGTATACTAACCAAATCCCTCACTTTCTCTCCCCAACTTCCCCTGATCCCTAATTTTAGAGAAGGAATTTTCACTCTAAATTGTTGAGTTCAAGAGACTTTTTGCTCCCTTTAGTTGTTTAGGAGAGCAGTTTCACTTCGTTTTATGTAGTTTCTACAAGCAGAAGATGGGGAGAAGGAAAAAAAACAAACATTTTTGGTGCATCTAGAGGATCGCTGATTCTCAATTTACATTTTTATTTCCCTGCCTCATTGCAGTGGCATTTTGCAAAACCATACCATACCATACCATGTGTTTCTCCTAATGGCGTACTCAGCCTTTTTGACACTGGCAGCATACCATTCAGTATAATAATAGAAATAAGTGAATTATTGATGCCTCAACAGTTGGGTGCAGGAAAGATGTGAACAGCAAAGATGATAATGACCACCTTCGAGACCTGAGGTCAGAGAGCTCTGCCTGTCACAGCACAAGCACCAGTGTCCCTATTACTGAGGCAGCACTCACAGTGCATTATATTTTTGGCCACACTAAGATGTGAACATGTAATCAGCAAGTCATATCCAAGGGGGGGCTATTGAATCGTCAGACCCCACCTGCTGAGAGCACAAGCACCTTTAACGAATCTGGGCTAAAATATCTTTTGTTGTTCTCAAGATTATATTTGTGAATACTTGAAGTATTATTCAGACTCATTTGAATTTAAGAACAGGTTGCAATTCAAATCAGCAACATAAATAAAACTTTCTTAGAGCTGAGAAACAGCAAGCGGTGTTACATAGAACAAAGCAAAAAAATCAGCCGAGAATTTCGAGAATATAAATGTAGAATGTGGCTAAGTGTTAATACTTGGCATTTAGACTTTGACCTTGTCATTTCCCACATGAACACACCTGAGGCTCAGCTCAGCAGGTTGTGACTTCCCCACCAGTGGACTGTGGGGTTTAAAAAGCTTTTGAAATGCTGTAAGAACAACTGTAACACCAGTGGCAGCGACATAGATTCAGGTCAGCGAGAAGGAAGCAGGTGTGCATGAAAAGAGTGAGCAGAGCAGTTCATGCAACATATTAGTGTGGCCACCATCCAAGAATTTTAAACTCGATACTGATGCCCACAGAAATACTTGATCCTTGACACCATTTTTGATATCATGGAGGGGGGGATGACATGTAATTATGAGGCTTTTTTTTTAAAAAATTGTTTTAAAGATTAGAAGAAAACAGCAACATTTTTAAGTGGCTTACACAGTCCAAAAAATGTATATTAAAATAACTGTACGGTTATTTTAAGGCAATGTGTTAAGATGTGTTCAGATTAAGATTCTTAGGTAGTTTTGAAGAATAAATTGAAAATTAAAAACAGCTATATTTGAGGTTGTCTGAGGTGAGGCAGTGCCGTGCTGCTGGTGACTTGGCTCCATGTTTTCATTGCTGATAAAATAAAGTTGTTAAAGTAGGCTGTGACTGTTTCTGGGTGAGTTTCTTCCACGTCAAAATAATGCCAAAATAATAAAGAAAAATAGACACAGTATCCTTGTTTAATTGGCATAAATTCGTCCCATTTTAATGTATTAACTTTTTTATCATGTAGCACAGTTTTTACGATTTCTGCAAATTGCCATCCATAAAAAAATCATCATTGGGATGCTATGCGACACAGACACCGCTTTAAGAACCACTCGTGACTCTAATAAAATAATACAAATCTCCTTGGTGAACTAACATTTGGACGTGTTTTTGATGTGTTGACGAGCGAGTGCAAAGTCGATGTTCAGCCAGTCAGCGGTGCCGAGGACCCAGAGCCCCTGAGCAACGCGCGCAGGCATACCTGCAGTGCGAATAGAAGTTTGCCCTGCTGGAATCACTTGTGTGATTTAAATGGTTTATTCCTCATTGTGCAGTCTGAATACATAGTAACTTGGTATTTGTTTTAAGTATGAGCAGTGTTTTCACCCCACATGCTGTTAAATGGGATTTGCTTCAGCTCTGTTGTTTGTGTGTCTTGGCACAAGCAGCAGAGGAAATCTACACTGGGCTTGAGGGGGCTGGTTTTGCTTGTTTGTTTATGCCGTATGGGCTTTTTTCTTTCTTTTCTTTTTTCAAGCTAACCGCCATCAAAGCTTTGCAGCACCCCGCTCACAAAGTGATCAGTAGGCCAAAGCTCATGGACGCATCTGCTGGCCTCTGATGAGAAAATTGTGCCTCCATGCTTCCCTATTTCTGTCTGTAATTTCAATTTTCTCTTTTTCATTGTTGGCCCTCTCCCCTATGCTTATTCGCTTTCAAAGAATTTCAAGAAGACAAGTCGTCTATGGTTTTTTTCCCCCCTCCCGTTTCCCTCCTCACGCATCTACCAGGGGCACTGAGCAAAGTGACGCACTCGCTCATCAAGCTCGCCCCACACCCCCACACACCAGCTTTGCTGTGAGAGAGGGAATAAGGAAGAGGGAAAGGGAGGAGTAGGGTGATTATTTCATTAAGAGAATGGCAGTTCTTGGAGGGCAGTCAATAATAGATGAGGTTAAAAAACAATGGTGACTTTCCTTTTTTCACTGTACTCGTTTTCTCTCTCACCCTCTCGAGTCAATAGAATCGACCTAATGGAAACCAGGTTACTCTTCCTTCCATCTCACCTCCCTGACATAATGTTGAACAAATGCATTATTCATTCTCTGGTCTAAGAAGCGAGGTAATTATACATTTATCTCCCAAATAATACTGGGTCCTTACTGCTCCTGTGACCTTGCCACAAGATTTATGCCATTTTGGACCTGCCCCCAAAGGCCGCTGAGAGAGCAAATGTATTCTCTTGGAAGGAGAAAAAAAAATGAAGGCGAATAAAAAAAATGGATTTGCTTTTTATGGATATAAGATGTCAAGTGGTTTGAAAAGTTCCAGTCATTAAATATAAAGTTTAGAACTTTATTTTGAAGTGTTTCAGAGGAGCAAGTCATCAGACCCCAGATTTAATGTTTAACTTTTGTCCAAGTTTTTGTTGAGTGGATAAAAAAAGTGTACCAGAAGGGAAAAAAATGAACAAATGGTGCAACAGCTCTTTTATAAATGCCCTCTATGCTGTTTCTCTTAGCATAATCCCCCTTTCTTTCTCATTTCCTTCTCATTCTCTCCTTCCCAACTTTAGCTCTCTCCTTTATTTTCTCCACTGTTTTTTCCCTCATGAGCCATCTTCCCAATTTATTCAGCTCAAATGTACCCTTTCATAATATCTTCCTCCTCCTCTAATGCTTTTTGCTTCCTTCATACTCCCGTGTTGCCTGCAGGCCATCATGGCACAGCTTCCCCAGGAGGAGAAGGCAAAGATTGCTGAGCAGGTGGAGAGCTTCAGACAGGAAAAGTGCAAGTTAGACGCAGAAGTTGCCAAGTGGGACGACAATGGCAACGACATCATTGTGCTCGCCAAGCAGATGTGCATGATCATGATGGAGATGACAGATTTCACCAGGTAAGAGTGACACACAGTGGACATTTTTATTTTAAATGTGAAAATTATGCAGATGGAGATTGTTTGAAAAGCAAACTATATTCTGTTTTGTTGAAGGCAAAAAAAAGCACTTTGTTATGATCAGACTGTAATGGTTGTCATGGTTCAGAGACGGGCTATATGTTGACTCCTGCTTTTTTTTTAAAGCCATCCTTAATCTGAGCGTTCAGACAGTCACATTAACCCTGCCACAGTACTTAAGCCACCTGTAGTTCGTGATCCGTAGGTGTCCTCAGGACCACATTTTGCCACGATGACACTTACTCACGCGCACAAACACTCACAAGGTGAAAACAATACCGGTCACACCATTGCGGCTGGTGAAAATCAGAACCATGATTAGTCATGAGTGTTTGTGACTGCGGTGCTGTGACTGCACCGTTATTACTTGGCAGTGACCCCGTTGACTCACGCTGGCATGAACAAACTGAATGGAAGTTTCAACTTCCAGTGACTAAAAATGAGACATCAGTGAGAGGCAGGCACAGTTCTCTTATCCACATTAACTCTCCCCTTTGTTGCAAAAAAGAAAGAAAAAAACCCCAAGTTAGATCACAAACGATCTGGTTTCCTCTCCTGTATTTTTTCCCTTTTACCGTAACTTCTCTGAAAATTCATGTTTTGCTTTTAAAGCATAAATTGTTTCCTTCTTGGAGAGTGCTTCAAAGCATGTCTCCAAGATGGATCATTAGGGATACAGGTAGACTGTATTTTTTCATCCATTATCTGGGAATGTCTTTGTTATTGTATTGTGTCATATTTTTAATGCCACAAACAGCAAATTAGCTTCCCTACATGCCTGTGCAGCACTGGGGTGAGCGCAGTCTTTAAAGGGAAGCTCTGCATGCCTCCTGCCTCTGCAACTCCACCCACCATCCCTTTTTTCCCTTCTTCTCTCCTTGAATTTTCCCAGAGGCAAAGGCCCCCTGAAGAACTCCTCAGATGTGATCAACGCGGCTAAGAAAATTGCAGAGGCTGGTTCGAGGATGGACAAATTGGCCCGTGCTGTTGCAGATCAGGTAGCTTTGCAACTCAGTTTGTGTCTGCTTAGTTTAATTTTTTGCCATTATACACGTACTTTGTATCAGACTAAATGTGTCTCTGACTGTGTCACGGTTTCTGGCGGAGGAGCAAACTGTGAATAAGCCGGCATGGCCGATGGAAATCTTTACTGTGGGCATTGATGAGCCTTGCCGAAGCAGCAGGGTGTGTTTCTGCATGACTTTGTCTCCCAAAGGGACCAACACTGAGAGAGCAAGACAGCAGAACCAAGTTGTGTCTCTAATATAATTAGCTCCCAACCGAGGTGTTGCATTCATTATCAGATGAGTACCTCTCTAAAACACGCTGACAGACCATTTTCAATATCTAATCAATCAGCGCTGCGCCGGGGGAAGATGGAAGTGAAAAGCAATACGTGTGTATGTTGTGTATGTGTGTGTACAGCAAATGAAGTGGGAGGTATTTCAAAATGCTAGCAGCACTCCAGGTAATGCATGATGTTCTTCTTCATTTCATCTGTCTCTAATAAGAAGTGAGAATAAACTTAGGCTCAAGACTCACTGATTCATTAAGGCAGCCTGTTGTCATTGTAATTGCTGCTGCTGTTAGCTAGCAAACCTTTGGAATAATTATTGTTGGTTTCACTAACACACACTGGGCTTCCATCCATTGCTGCTTAGCTGAAGAAATGAAGCTAAATTTTAGAGTGAAATCTTTTTCTGAAGCCTCCATAAAGCGTCATGCATCATCACACACAGCCACGTTAGTGAAAAGCACAAGGTTTTTATAAGTATAATCTCTATACTTAGAGTTTATTTTATATGTTATATGCATAATAAGTGTGTACATCCATGAAAACTGACCAGATAACATTGCCACATACACTCACTAACCACTATATTATGTATTATTCAACTTTATTCACTTTGTTGTTCATTTTATTGTCCAGTTGCTTGTTAATGTCAATATCTGATCAGCTAGTCCCATGGTAGCAGCTCAGTATGTTTAGGCAAGGTCAAGACAAGCTTTGAAGTTGAAACGGAGCATCAGAGAGGGATTTGCAGAAGGTGATTTCAATGCCTTTAAATGTCGCATGGTTGTTGGTGTCAGGCGAGAGGGTCTGAGTATTTCAGAAACTGCTGATCTACTGGGATTTTCCCACACAACCGTCTCTAGGGTTTATAGGGAATGATCTATAAGATATTTACTGCTGCTCCCCCAGAAAATATCTAAGGAGCAGCAAGTCTCTGGGTGAAAATGTTTTGTTGATGCCAGAGGTTGGAGGAGAATAATCGGACTGCTCTGAGTTGATAGGAAGGCAAAAGTAACAAAATAACCAGTCACTACAACCAAGGTATTCAGAAGAGCATCTCTGAAATACACATTGAACCTTGAAAAGGATGTGCTACAGCAGCAGAAGGGCACACTGGCTGCCACTCCAGCTAAGAACAGTAAGTTGAGGCTACACACAGGCTCACCAAACTGGACAATGGAAGACTGGAAAAAAGTTGCCTCATCTGATGAGTCTTGATTTCTGCTGCAGCATTCAGATGATGAACGAGAGAGTCAGCAGCTCAGGCTGGTGATGCTGATGTAATGGTGTGGAGATATTTTCTTTGCAGACTTTTAGTACCAAAGGTCTTTAAATGAGAAAACCCTTTTGTTGTGGCCTATGACCTAACCTTCTGGAAAATTAAAATATGCTGAAAAGCTATTTAGATGTCCGACATCTTAAAAAAGACCAAAAAAAGGAGAAAAGAAATAACCTTTGTAACATTTTTCCTTGGATGTGGATTCAACCAAAGAGGATTTTGACCAACTCTTTTAAATGTTCTTTATCTTGTGCCTTCTTGTGACAATATGTGATTTCACAACAATATATCAACAAGCCTTCTGCTCCTACCACAGCACAGAATGCCCACTAGTTTTTAAGGCTGCAGAGTATGTTAAGCTTTCAGCGGCCCAGAAGGAATCTTTAGTCAAAGCTGGCACTTTTCTGCTCGTGTCACACTATCCTGCTCTCCAGACCATATTGCACTACAGAACAAAGTTTCAGGCTCTTTTGCATGTTTCCATGTGTGAAAACATTTGCCTCTGTTTGGTGTCGCGTATGCTGTTGAGAGAAATATCTGGGACAGAGACTACAAAAGAAGCACGGATTTGTATTTGTGTGCCTTTGTATTCACTTCTTGGCTCGTAGACTGCCAAGTGATGATCAGTGTTTAACAGGGTTTAGGTAGGAGTGAATCTGTCACATGGCAAATCACTTCCAGAGCCTGTGTCTGAATCAACAGTTGCCGTAATGAAAAGAGCAGGTGGCTTGCCATTTTTAATTCTCACTTAAATGTTTCCTAGACCAGTGTTTATTGAATATTCAGAACCTTCTGCTACGCTTCCAGGGACATCAGCACTGTGTACTGAAAATAAAGTGGGACTTGAGGACCTTTTCATTTCCAGCATGTATTTATTCTGAATGTGGGCACTCGGTCCATTTGCTGCCATGCCATCTAGTAATCGGAGTGAGTTAATAAAAGTTAAAAGCTGAAAAGTTTGCTTATATCAAGCATCTTAATGGAATTACACAACAAATCAAATGACCTTTATTGTTGTGGATAAAGACAAGTGTATTGCATTCGCACATTGTAGTCAGTAACCGGTGCTTGTCGAGAGCGCTGTGGCATGACAGTAAAAGTAAAGCCTTCTCCGCTGCATTCAGACAGGTCCCATAAGTAGCAAACCTTGTCACCATGACTCCACGTCAGCCCTATTGATGAGCACATGTGAGGCAGAAGGCAATTCAATATGGAAGTGGGGGACTTTCATAGTCGTTTGAGCACAGCACATGACATAGAAAAAAACCCTAGAGGCACTTCACCCCATTTCACTCCAGCAATGTCTTTTTTTCGACTCTATTTCTCCCTCTTCATTTTCTCATGGTGCTTGATTTGTTAACCCCTACATGCATACTAAAGATCTAATTCATCATTTCATTCAGTTTAAGCGTCCAACACCCCGATTTTCCTCAAACCGTGTCTCTAATCCAAATGTGCATTTTTTTCTCTCTTGAAGCATCTTTTTGCTTGTGTTATGTGTTTTTAACAGTACTCTGAATGCACATGTTGGCAAGCAAAAACTGTGTATTTTCCAATATAGCACAGTGGTATTGTTGTCCCACTGTTGCACAACAATAAAGCTTATGTGAACACAGCCAGACGTTGAGGCTTGATCGCGGTTTAACATAATTCAACTCAGTTCAATTCAATTTTCTTTGTATAGCGCCAAATCACAGCAACAGTTGCCTCAAGGTGCTTTGTATTATGAGGTAAAGACTCTAAAATAACACAGAGAAAACCCCAACAATTAAATGGTCTCAAAGGAGCAAGCGCTTGGTGACAATGGGGAGGAAAAATTCCCTTTTAACAGCAAGAAACCTTCGGCAGAACCAGGAACAGGGAAGGGCAGCCATCTGCCGCAACAGGTTGGGGATGAGGGGATGGAGAACAGACACGCTGTGTAAGACAGCCAGAGATTAATAATAACTAACGATTAAACACAGAGTGGTATATAAACACAGTGAGTGAATATGAAATATTCAAGCTCCCGGCAGCTTATTGCAGCGTAACTAAGAGAGGATTCAGGGTCACCTGATCTAACAATCATTATAAGCTTTATCAAAAAGGAAATTTTTAAATGTAATCTTAAAAGTAGAGAGTGTGTCTGTTTCCGCAAGGCATACCCATTTAAAGACAGGAAGTGAGCTTAGAAGACATAACTGAAAGTATTTTTAAGAAAACAGGAACCTGATGCACCTGATGAAAATATGAAACATTTATTTATAACAACAACAAACACAGACGCAACAATAACGCCACAAAGATGCTAATTACGCATGAATAATAAATGCAGTTGATGAATGAAAAGCATTAAACATGAATGTGCCGCAAATTAATAAATACCAAAAAGCAGTAGCCGTCACCTCAAACAGCAGCTGATAAATGGAGTTTGGAAATGCAGCAAAAGGTAATTTGAGGTTCTGAAAAGCGAGTAAAGTTGAGGGAAAACCGTGGGTGTGTCGTCATCTTGATGGAGACTGAGGACAGCATCAGAGATCCTTCAAGCTGTTGTTCCACACAGCTAGAAGATCAAAGTTATGGTGTCTTATATGTACAGTTCTGGAGGCAAATTCAAAGATGCATCTGACCGATCACAAATGTTTTTATCATTCGACAGAGGAGCGAGTGTTGACTGCCTTCTGTGGACATAAATGGGTCACAACATAGCAGCTTTTCAGGTGACTTTGAATGTCCCGGCAAAAGAAGTGAAACTGGGGTTTGAAGATCTCAGCGAGCACATCTTTGGACTCCTCACGCTGTTAGGATTCTTATGACACCAACCGCCACCAAGTTTATCTTTAGGAGTTTGTGTAGCGCAGAGCACAGCGTTATGAAAAACTGTGACATGTAGCAGTATGAATAACTTGGCTTGAGGCAGGCACACTTTGATTGCCGAGTCATTCTGTCAGCGCAGGTACTTGGTATCTGTGTTGACAGTTGTCGTAGGTGTCTTTACATTTCTGTGTAGCATGTCAAGTTGAGAAAATATGACCACACCTGAGATGGTAAGAACTTCAGGTTGGAGCTATTCTTAGAAAAGCATCATACAGAGTGTAAGTGTGATACAGTGCCCATATTCAGTGTAATATTAGACAAAGTAGATGTCTTTGAATGATTGTGGCTTGGAGAGTGCTCAGGTAGAGTAGAAAAGCACTCTATCAAAACCAGTCCACCTACCATCCCTGTCGCCGAGTGAAAAGCTGTGTGGAAGATCTTCCGTGTGCTTTGTTTGATCATTTGTTAAAATCCTTTTTTTACCTAAAATATTATGTGACCACATTGCAAGTGTGTGAAGTGAAGAGGATGTATCTGACATTATAAGTTTGTTTTTTTTTTTTTGGGGGGGGGGGGTCTGTAGTTCTTATAGGTAAGACACAACCTGAGCAGAAGATTCAGTTAATAATAATTTTAATTCTGGGCAGAAATTGCACATTTTAGATGTAAATCAATAGTCACATGTTTTAAAAAATCATGAATGGTACTCAAGGTCACTTGAATTATTTATTTTGTCGATGGTGGGAAATTGTAATTTATCTTTTAAGACTTTTCCTGTGCAACATGCCAGATAATGGAATAAATCATAAAAAGAAGATGCGGTGCATTAGGAATGCACTAAAATAGAATAAGTGATTTTAGTATGTATGAGAGCACAACAGTGCTCGGCCTTTGGTGGAGATGCAAAGACTGAATGAGCAAATAGAAAGATTACCAGCTATCTTGACGTAACTGACAAGTGACAGTTTACCATCAGAGAGACTGTAGCTGTCCAGTCAGCTAGAAGACATATTGTGTAACTGAGTGTAACATGCTCTATTTGAATCTGTCATCGTACCATCTTCAAGTCAGCCTTTTCAGATTTCATCCTTGTCTTCGTCTACTGTTATCCATTTAACGCACAACAAAACGCTACAATAAAGGCAAAACCACAACAGAGCTCAGGCTGCGAGCGAAACAGTTTTTAATTACTAATTACTACTTCTTACAAAGTGAATCATTTAGGAGAAAAAGTCCAAGCCTGCTTATAAATGCAGCATCAGCGTGAGGTGTGACTTGTGTTTTGACAGACTGCCACACTCTGATGGTGTTGCCCTCATCTTAGCAAGAGAGTTCACATCATCTTGCTAAATTATCCATTTGGAGCATGTTTTATTCATTTAGGGCCAAATTATGCAAAAACAAAAAAGAACTCTCTTTCTTGTTCCTCTGGACACTAATATAAAATGTTCATATAATAGTGAAAGAAGAGAGAAGGTCAGAGAGAGTTTGGCGAAGGCCGAAAAAGTCCAGTTGTCACTGCACGTTGTTTCCTGACTAGACAGTAATAGATCCTATTTCGCTATAAAGAGAGAGGGCTTCAATGAGCCAGGCAAAGTAATGGGCCATACAATTTATTTACATCAACAGGGAATCTGTGGAAGAACTGGGCTATTAGTCAACTGTACAATAGGGAACAATTGTGTCACGTCTGCATCAAAGTTGCCTCGGGCAATAGTGTGAAGTGCCAGCAGTGCGAAGTGCAGTTAGCAGTTATTCTAGCCAGGACTGGCGGTGCAGTGATAATGCCCAAAGAGACGCTTCACCCTCACTGGCTGCTTTATGAGCTAGCAGCTCGCCCTCAGTCTGCACTCAGTGAGAGGAAGATGGTGCTTTATTGTGCTGTTGAAAGTCCTGCTCTCGCCGTAACTATGCCTTGAATTGCTTTTTGCAATTATATTTGTAGGTTGGAAAGGAGAAAAAAACTCTAAACATTTCACCAAAGACAAAAGACAGACTTTTGCTATCCATTTGTGAGCATCAGTGAAGGGCACTTTGGGCCGGTCGATGCAATTTTTCTTGGCCCAGGAGGCCTTGTCTCAGGTAGAAGGAGATGAAACAGGAAGCCAGGAAAGTTGTAAGTCCTGGAGGGGGTATATTCATGTCACAGCTCGATGTTTAACTTGCCATCCCCATATACCCGAGCCCAGAAGACAAGGAAATGAGCTGTGCATTTCCCCACACAGTGGTGCTGAATGTCCTAGTTAGGACCGTTTAATATTAATGGCTGGAAGAAAGGTGCTGCTACAAAATGATGCTCACAGTGTTTAAGCAGCTGATGCAGTGTTCTTAACCCACTGGGAGCTTAGTGGGCCATAGCTGACTCCTGGAAGACTTCCAGATGGAATAATAGGGGCAAACTGTGTGATAGTAGGATACCTGAGGAGGCTGTCCTCTTATTCCCTGTTGGTCCATTTGCTGCTCTGTATGATTGGTCTTTCTCCTGTTGAAGTAGCACAAAGGCCAGCAGGACCAGGTCAGAACTTCTGATTCAAAAAAATAATATAAAAGTGGGCCACAGGGGAAGAAAGGCTGCTGTGGAAGCAAGTTGTTCTGGGTTTTGAAATATTGTGTTCATTCATTGTGGATTGATCTGCTTTCTTCTTCTGCAACATGCTGTGACAAACTTGTTTCATGTGAAATGAATGTGTTTGACACCCTGCAGTGCAGCTCAACTCGCCTTTGAAACCCATGCCTGCAACAACTAACAATGGGGGAAAAAATATTGAGCAACAGCCTTCGTGCTTCGCGCAAAGATGTGTAATTAGCAACCAAAAACGCCGGAACCCCGCTGTTCCTATTTTTTTGTTTGGTTTGTTTAGGATTGTTTCTCTTGGTGTTATATTTTAAAACCGGCTCAACTTCAGACACCATGACTATTATAACAATCCAATTTGATGGAGGACTTGGATCTGAATTATTTTTTGGGGAAAACGTACCGCCTTTAAATCCAGATGGTAGTTCTGCGATAGGCATAGACTTAGATTTTGGCAATAATGTCTGAAACAAGTCCTAAGACCATTTTCCATGGCTTTGACTGGATCAAAATGTAAAAACATTTTCAGCCATGTATACAAATTTCACTTCATACAGTGGGAGAAATAGTTATTTGATCGCCTGCTGAATTTGTAAGTTTGCTCATTACAAAGAAATTAACAGGTGATAGTTTGATTTTAATGGAGAAAGAATATCAAACAAAATTCCAGAAAGAAACAAAAAAACAAAAGTTATAAATTGATTTTCCTCTCATTGAATAAACTATAAAATTAGACATTGTTCATTTCTTTATAAGTGAGCAAACTCACAGATTCAGCAGGGGATAAAATAATTATTTCCCCCACTGTAGATGCAATAATCACATTTGCATGTCACTACACATCATTGTGATGATGCAGGAAGATGTATGTAATTCTCTGTGCTTATATCCTTTGCATTGGAAACTATTTCATCAAAACAGTGTACATTTCAGGGCACATCCCTTTATTTGTATTGCAGAATTTCTGAATTATGATGCACAGCTGTCAGTGTGAGGAGGCTAAAGATGAAAAAGTAAAAACTGTTGGGTTTTGTTGCTGTTAATTTAAAGTCTAATTGCCATGATCATATATAGACTACATGTGTCTTTGCACCTCTTTTCCATTCAGTGCCCTGATTCAGCATGCAAGCAGGATCTGCTGGCTTACCTTCAGAGAATTGCCCTGTACTGTCATCAGCTCAACATCTGCAGCAAGGTGAAAGCTGAGGTCCAGAATCTGGGTGGAGAGCTCATCGTGTCTGGGGTAAGTGCTTCACTATCACTGATGTTGTAGACACGCTTTAAGCGTAGATTCACTAGACTTGATCCATTTAAGACCTTTTTTATGCTCCGTGCTGCGGATGGGCAAATCTTTTTTTTCAAGGTCATAATGAAGCTTGGAAGATGAGATAAAGGGTCATGTAGATTATGGCTGATGCAATTATTTCAAAACGATTGCCATCTAATAATACCTGAAATATGCACCACGGGCTTTTTTCCAGTTGTAGTGTTCATGCCTCATGAACTCCTAATAGTGCTCCAACCAAAATCAGACAATTATTCCATGTTGCTTGGATTTAATATTCATGAGGTTCTTAAACTTCTTATCCACCATGTTTTTCAGTGTATGGAAATATAGAAGTTAATACAAAAACTACAACAATGCACAATTTTATGAACCTTTCTAAACAGTATCATTTGTATAACTTATAAAATAGCTGGTATACGAGTCTCTTCTATCATCATTAGTGCAGCATGTGTGGACTTTAAACACATTTTAAACTATTAAAGTTGAGCCCTGCAGTTCTCCTTACTGACCAGTTTTTGTGAATTTAGATATTATCAGGGGGAAAAAAAATAAAAGATCTGTTTCAATGGAGCCAACTAAAAACAAATTTGACTTTTATCTTTGCTTTGGATTTCCCTGCATCCTGCGTTAATTTCTCAGGACTCTAATGTTTGTCTCACATGAGATATGCAAGCCCCGCTGAGATTTTAACCTTTTCATGGTGGCCAGCTGGAGTCCACACTCATTAAATCTAAACTGTTGACTCGTCTCAGTGTGATGTAGGAGGAGGCCCACTGGCCACGACCCTTAAATGTCAGCCAAACAAAACAGACGGAGACAGAGGTGCACCTGACCCCTGCCTCTGCTAATTAAGAACTGCTAAAATAAGATGTCATATAGTGAGAGCCGTGTTTTTATCCTCTCTAATTGCTGGTTGCGGCACAGACCTTCTAGGTGTTGTATCTACACTGCTGTGCAAAAGTCTTGAGTCACCCTTCATTTCTTCATATTTTGATTCCAAGGAGCCAAATGTTATTGTGATTTTTGGTTTTAAACAATAGTTGTCCAGGCTTTGAAAGTTTTTCGCTGTTTTTTACTAACTTCTAGTCCAGTCTTTGTACCTTATCATTTTTAAAGAAGCATTTTTGTTGAACCACTTAACACTGAAGTATAAGTGGAAGTATAAAAAAGGCACTTAATTCAAGGGATGAAGCAGTGTTGTGTCTGAACGTAACAGACAACTTACAATTTAAAATTCATTCTTTGCTATCTTTAGTCACTTACTTGCAAAAACACATCATTTGTTCCCTGCTCTTTAGTTGAATCCATGAAAAATGCCAAAAATAACAGAGTTTGACAAGCACACGATACAAGTATTGCAACAACAACGTAATTCCTAGAGAGCTGTTAGCCAAAAACAAATTCCATTATGGTGTGCAGTGTGGCCTTAAAAAATCTGAGGAAACTGGACAAGTGGACAGTTTCTAAAAGACCCTGAAATCTAGAGCAGATGAACAGTATCTAAAAGTCATGTCCTTAAGAAATAGGAAGGAAGAAATGGAAACAGGAGAAAAGTCTGAGACACGCCAAATTATGTAAGAACTAGACTGAAATTTTGTGGTAACAGGTTATATTGTAGTGATGAATCCATTCATCATCATTTGAATCATTTGAAATTTGTGGTTCAAATTGGAGCCGCACTTCAGCCAGCAGTGTTCAGGATCGAAAATGATTGACTTATGAACACAAAAAGGTACCATCACAATTTGATCCACCGTGCAAAACCATCTGGAAAGCTTCTGATTAGCAACAGCTTCAGAATGATCCCAAACACACTGCTAATGCATTAAAATCATAGCTGTGTGGAAAAACACACAATGCAACATTATCATAGAAATAGAGAGATAGACCTTATGAATTACAGATATATTATAAAAATAAAATAGAAAAATAAATAGATTAGAAAAAAATTGGGTACCAAAAAAAAAAAATATGCCCAGAGCCTGGATGTAGCCACAGCAAGAAGAGCTTTGAATGTCCTTCAAGAAACCTGGAGAACTATTCCTGAAGAAGACAAATTAACCAAAAGCCTGCCCAGGAGAGTTCAGGCAGTGTTTAAAGACAAGTGATCAGTGTTGGGTAAGTTACTTTAAATTAGTAACTTAGTTACATTACTAGTTACTTCTATCAAAAGTAACTCAGTTACTTCAAGTTACTCGTTCTTTCAGAGTAACTAGTTACTAGGGAAAGTAACTTTGGTTTTTCTCAGAATTCTCTTGTTAATGTGCTGCTTCCGTAACTGGATACCCAGCAAGATTGCCAGTCTTCTAGCTTGCTTACTTGCCACAAGTGCACTGTGCCACCTACCAATAGAAAGGAAAAAATAATGTGCACATTTCCACGAGAGAAATCCCACGCCTGATTCTATCCTAGCCTGCTTTTTACATCCAACACAAAAACTGCAGTCATGGTGCTTTCGATTGTACTCAGAACTTGGAAATTCTGCCTTCTGTATAGGAAGATGTAGGCAACACCAGACTGCAGATGAGCTGCATACAGAGCTGGACTGGGACAAAAAATCGGCCCGGGCATTTTGACTATAACCACCATTATAGGAAAAATCATAAAGCCTTTGAATGAAAACAAACACTGTTGTGACAGTGATGTACACTGTTCTGATGGTATATATGTATCAATCTATCAATCGTTTGTTGTAAGACTCAGATAATTATTTTTTTAAAAGTGAGACATTTTAAATGAGAATAAGAAAGAAAAGTATTTCCTTGTGCCCCCCTCTCCCTGTTAATGCCCTACATGGACCCCTGGCAACACTTTGCTAGACCCGCCCCTGCACAGTTACCAGCTGTCAGCTACCTAAAAAAGGATCTTGGTGTTATTTGTCTCTCAGAAACAGTTGATAACTTCCCTTCAACTCATTCATGTCACCTAAAAGGTAAACCTGTTTCTCCATCACAGCTCTGATGATTCAGTAAGGACATCTCCTGGTTTCATCTTCATGTTTCCCTCTCACCACATAACCAAACCGATATCATGACCAGCAGTTTTACAGCTGTGGCTCCAGCCAACATCAGCTGATACTAGAAATTAATATTAAATAAATTCTAACAACAGCTGATCAAGCTTAAAAGTGCTGCTGTTGTTTCCCGCGACATCCACTGGTTTCCTCTTTCTGGCGCAAAGTGGGCGATAAATAAACAAGAGAGAAAAGCCGATCAGCTGATCATTGATCAGTTTCATGATTGAAGTAGCAACAGGAGAGGCAGGGGGAGAGAATGAGAGAAGAAGAGGCAGCTGTGCAGCGTAAACACAGAATAACTCCAGCTTTGTGTCTTTTTCATTGTAGCTGAAGTACCGGACAAACTGTTCCTTTTCACCTCAATACGAAACCCGCAATATTTTCTCTGAATACCAGACGATTCAGTTTTTTACAGGACGGTTGGCAACTCTAATAATTAACCTTATGAACAAAATAAAGTTCAACATCAGTAACATAGCACCCACACAGCTGTATAGAAACTCCGTCATGCTAGCTAGCACGCAGTACGAAAAAGTCAGCACAACGAAAATAAACTCCACCTAAACTTGGTTTATATCTGACCCAGGTGGACTGCAGGTCATAACTTCTTACCTGAAGTTCAGTTCACCTGACACTCTCGGACCAGCGGCCGCTTCGGGTCTCTCCCCTTGCCCCCCTTTTCCTTCATCCACCTGCTGGCCTCCACCACTTGCTAATGTTATTGAATCTGTGGAAGCTCCGCGACAGCCACCACACGAAGTAACGAATAACGACCCTATCTAAATCCCAGTAACGAGTAACGCGTTCCTGATTTTGGCATAATAACTAGTTACCGTGCTCGTTACCACAATAATAACGTAGTTACTGTAACGCGTTACTTAATAACGCGTTAGTCCCAACACTGCAAGTGATCATACCAGTGTTACTTTTTCTAGCTCAACAGAACTGTACACACTCTGCTGTAGATAGAAATGAGAATGAGGAAAGAAATGAGGGTGGCTCAACACTTTTGCACAATACTGTAACTGATATGTTTCAATGTTGTTTAAGGCAAGAAAATTTGTGTCCTTTTCATTCTAAGACAAACTGACTTTTGATGTAATATTTTTCTCTTTCCCCTCCAACTCATCGTACCCTCTTCAGCTGGATAGCGCCACCTCCCTGATCCAAGCGGCCAAGAACCTAATGAATGCAGTGGTGCTGACTGTAAAGGCATCTTATGTAGCTTCCACCAAGTACCAGAAGGTGTACGGAACAGCGGCTGTTAACTCGCCCGTTGTGTCTTGGCGCATGAAGGCCCCCGAGAAGAAGCCTCTGGTAAAAAGGGAGAAGCCCGAGGAATGCCAGACTCGTGTACGACGAGGCTCCCAGAAGAAACACATCTCCCCCGTCCAGGCCCTCAGCGAATTCAAGGCCATGGACTCCTTCTAAGAAGAAAGAGAAAAACGAAAAAAGAAGTCATGCTTAAGAAAAACAACTCAACATGACGGCGAGAAGTTGATGAAAAAGTTCCCTTTTTACATTGTGTTAACCCAGCTCTGTTTGCCCTGTGTGTGCTTGGTGACACCTCAGGAGGACTACAGTATATATTAAAACTGCCACACTGTGGCTCCTGTTAACACTGTGGTCCTCATGGCTCACAGACAGCCAGCACACAATCCAACAGTATTTATCGATCTTATTGTAGCTTAATATGTGAGAGCCAAAATGTGACAAAGACAGAACGACATTTTGAAAATATGGAAGTTAAAAAACAAAAAAAAGGGGAAAGAAACATATCAGAGGAGGAAGTGAGGCATTTAAAAAAATAATAAAATGAATTGTGGCAGTTGATATTCTAGCTGTATCATTAATGTGCTACTGACTGGCTGCTTGTATACACACTTAAACAGTCTCAATGGAAATCTTACATGGTTCAGTAAAGGAGTTGCTCTAAGCGGAGGATATCAGTGGTGGTATGATCCTTGATGACTTTGTTTTTTTTTTTTTCAACTTGAATGTTAACCTGTAGTGCTAGGAATAACCTATGTTTAAAATACCTGGAAGTGTCAGCATCCGAGTAGTTCCCCCATTCCCGATGATTATAATAATAATAATATTAATAATAATCCATATGGTGTTGTTTTTTTTTTTACCAAAGCACACTTATGGTCTATTGTATTGCCTTTTTAAACCCCTTTTCTTGAATGGTAACGTCACTAACTATGATGACCTTGTTTGGAAGTCGTGTAGCGTATAATATAGACAGAGAGGTTTGACTAGTTGTGGTTTGCTCAGAGAATAGAACCCCTGCATACGATACCTTTATATCCACCCTTCTCTAATAAATCCCCCAACTTGACACCTCAAGTTTCCTGTGTCTTTATTACTTTCATATAAGCAGCAGCTACAATATCAATCAGAGTGTTACAGCCCGTCATTAGTCAGAAGGATCTGACAACTGCTCGAGATTCACGTGCAAGATGAAGGAGGAGAAAATATCCATTAGTGCCGCAAGCTTACAAGAATAGGTGTATTGATTTGGGGTCACAGGTCAACTCTGCGCTGTGACTGGAGATAATTGGTCTTGGCTCAGCACGGTTAGTGCTGTCGTTGTGATATTTCCACACATTCTCCACACAAGCAGTCCTAACGTATGTGATCGCTTTAGCCTTGAAGATCTCAACACATCTGAAATGGATCCCCATGATTTTTACTGACATTCATGTTCAGCAGGTGTCATGTATCCTTTGTAACAGCGCAGCGTCTGCCACTAAAGTTGTATGTTTGTCCTCAGACATCATCATCATATCCTACCTCCTTGGAGAGTGTGGGGGAAGTGCCCTGACCTTTCTGCTAATGCCTCCGCGAGACTGATGCTTAACCGAAATGTCTTGACCACGATTGTATGGATTGATATTGAGCGTAGCGCCGACATTCGAGTCCCGCCTTCAGGCTTTGATGGTTCCTAAACGTTTCCCAGAGCACCATTATCGACCCAAAAACGAACACTTAAATAAATGGACAAATTCCGCCGTCACTCGTGGTGAAGCCAAAACATGGCAAACATAAACACCAGCTCACCATCACCACGTAAGCGAGCGCTGTTCCCACTTCGCTCAAATCTTAGTGGTATTGTATTCTCTTAGAATACACTTTGCCTATTAAATTGACATTCATGTGATGGGTGTGATGTGCTGCCAAAGCTGTATCAATTCCTCATTGTCTCAAAGTTAACTGCTGACTCCATGTCAGGTGTATAAGTCGGTATTGATTACTGAAGTCCTTATCAATCTCTCTTAAATCTGCTGAGCTGTCAGAGAAGGAAGGAAAGGATTGGTTATGAAAGAGGCGCAGCTGTTGGGGAGGCAAGACGAGAAGCCCCACAGTTCTCTGAATGAGGAAGTCGAGCTCTCTTAAAGAAAGAGATCAAAGATCAGCGTGAATACTACCACTATAAACTTTATACAGGAGCAAGACCTGATTACGACCTCCTGTTTTGTTTAATTCCAAGAAATTAGCTCAGTTTTAGAGACAGCGCAATACATTCATTATTTATATATATATATTTTAAAAAGTCCCCAGAGGCATTTGCACACTGTGGCATTACAACACCGGAGAGCAAATCAACCAACTGCTTAACACGACCTCGATCTCTTACGAATCAAATCAAAAGCATCGACATGCATAATTGTCCCAATAATGGCTCATGCAACATTAGTTTGAATAATTCTGCAGTTCGGTCCCTGATAATGAATAAGGTTCTTTATGTATCCACATTGTGCTGCTAATGACCATTAAACACAACATGCATCAGGCATCCGTGCATCACCAGGCCACCCTCTGTTTAGGAAACAGGGCCACAGGGGAGAAGTAGTAACACAATCCAGTTAATGGAGGGATTAATTCCTGGCTGTTGTGCTGTCTTAACTAAAATTATCCCTGTGTGTATCCATCCCTCCTATCCAAATAAAGCGGGCCGCGATGGCTGACAGCTTGTTCTCTTCGAAAATTAAAAATAATTAAAAAGAAATAACGACGGTGGCGGAAATGCCAGTGCAGTGTAGGGTTTTAGCACTTTGATTTGAGATGGGATTCGCTGCATTAAAAGGATTAAAACAGAGTTCTAATCTAGTTAAGCAAACCTCCCTCAAACCAACTATAAAAATAGACGGAGAGGAAAATGACTGTCAAAGTCCCAGAGGGAGAATGGTGATGAACAGCACACAAGCAGCTGCCGCAATATGCTTTTTTGGCTTCTGGTCTATGGTGTCACAATCCTTCTGACACCAAGCACTTTGCCATCTGCACACGCGCGGACATCAGCGCTGTAAAGGGACCTCTTTATGGCCGTTGTTGTAACGTCGAGATTAAATCTGGGAAACCGTCTTAGTGTGACCTGATGACACTGTTGAGTCTCTCTCTCATTTTTTTTCATCCATTCGCTAAGACAAGAAAGGTTATCAGCGAAATGCATTTTCTGAAACGTCCTTAGCTCCACATTAGGTAGGCAGGAGGTGGTTGTTTTCTTCTTCTGGACAAAAACATCACTAATGCAGCGCACAAATATTTACCACCTGATGAATAATTCCGGTCTGAACCCACCGACACATTACTGCTGCAAATTAATTGCGGGCGGTTTCTGGGGAGATATGAAATGAAACCTCAGGCTTTGTCTTCTTTATTTATTTATACCTTTAGCTCTTTGGATGTACTTCCACAAAAGGGTTAAACCTATTTCTAATTCTAATTTTCTCAAGAAAGCCACGAGGTATAGAGAGTCTAGACAATTCATAATTTCTTCAGAATGCTGGCCTATGCTTTTAAAAGAGCCTGAGTAACACAAACACTTCAAGTCCTCTGCCACTGGTTCATACCTCTTTCAGGTTCAGCTCAGCTTCTCGAACACGCCTGGAGGTCAAGCAGGTGTGGCTTCCCAGAAGGTGCATTTTTGCACTTTTGCATATTGATATTTCAGTTTTAATCACATTTGAAATTTACCCAAAACACAATAAAACTGATACCACAGGACTGTATTGCTATTTAGTCCCAAAATACCGGGACTAAATCATAAATTTTTAAATCATAAATTTATGATTTAAATCATAAATTTAAATCATTAAATTTATGATTTAATATCATAAATATTAAAGAAAATCATTATCTCTATAAATATTCAATATTCTTCCTTTAAAGTTCCCTTAAATAGCTCTTTGTTTAAGGCGATTGCCAGCTGAGGAAGTGCAGGTTTCAGTACTGACTCGTCTACAAAGGAATGCACATTTTGAAAATTCTTGTAGATTTTTATGCCCTGGTTAAGACTACTAAAAAAATGGGTTAAGATTTATTTATTTATTTAAAACAATTTTTTATGTAACTGTTGCATTGAGACAGGATGCAAGCTGCAGTCTCCTGCATCAAACTGCATATGCTACACCCCCCCCTACTGCTTCCTGTGCTCCATAAAGGGCACACTATTTCCAGCATTTGCTTTGAGTATTTGCGCTGGACATAAATCATGCAAAGAACAAACATCCAAATATGAGTGTAATACACAGGCTTTCTGGACTGGATATATAGTTAAAGGATTATTCCTTCGGAAATAAATCTTAAGGTCATTCATCTTACCAACAGTGTGGAGCACTGTTGTGTGACCCACCTTATAAGGACTGCCACACATTCTCATTTTCCTGCTGTACGTCTCAACTGGCTCAGTAATGCAGGAGATTTCATTCTTAGAAGTTACTGTGGCTCTGAGCTTTTATGTGTAAGAAAGGGATGAAAACATTTCCCTGGTTGTGCAACACAACTAAGAAGTAGTTTTAACGAGTTGAATCGAAAAAAGAAAAACTTTTTTTTGCTTTATGTGTTGCTTTGCGTTGTCTTTTCTGGAGGCACCGGCATTCATGATGTCAGAAGGTATGTTGAACAGATGCCGTCAAACCACCTCTGGCTGTCTGGTACATCTTCTGTGCACTCTAAATGCTGTCAGAGGCCACTGCTCTGCTCCGACAGAATCTCCTCAATTACCTTCTCACCTGGATGGCAGTGATGGACAGCTGGTGGGAGGGGGCAGGACCTGGAGCGTTGTCTCCAGGTGTGTCTTCCTCTCTCACGCACGCACTCACACACATGTGGATTTGCTGCTTGGAGAGACAGCACTCAATTTTTATCCAATAATCAAACACATTTAGTATTTATAAAATGCATTTAGTAATTCTGTTTTTTCATCCACATTTTAATCACTTGAAAGCCCGCTTCCTCTAGTTTTCACCGATTTGTTATGTTCTTCATTTAGGCTGTTTGTCATTGATGGCTCACAGCCAATGAGCTCATTTTTAGCCTAATTGCATCTCTCTGTTATTTCAAATAGCAAACGCCCATAAGCTAATACTAAAGGTAGGACCAGTGGTCCATCTTTTCATCTTTGTGCTTTATCCACGTACTGTGATACATACAATCATAGTTATGCCAAATATGAAAGTCAGTTTTGGCAATTCAGAGGAGTTTGATTATGGATTTACAGATTTCTCTATCTAGAGTTCTTTAATTAAAACAAAAAAGCCCTTTAGTTGCTGTAGTTTGAAAAGCCATCAGATCAGCATCAGTTACTGTTGTTTTACGTGCTTGTAATGGAACTGGATGTGGAAAGTTTTCACTTTAGAAGATTTTCTACACTACATGGCGTCACCAAAACAACCTTTGGCTATATCCTGCATTTTGAAGCAGCAGAGTTTCTCACAAAATCTCTCATTATAAGAACAGCTTGACATCTTGGGAAAACAACCTTTTTTTGCTTTTTTGCCAAAAAGTTCTAAGCGATCAATACCACTGTGGCCACTCTGTCCATTAGATATAAAGTTACTGCAGCAAAGAAAAAAAGAATAACATGACATGAAATAGTGAGATGTAAATATGCTGAGAGCTGGATTTAATTTTTAGTCATTTAATCAATTTTTAAGTAGTGTTTTTGCATTTGTGTTTTTTTTATGATTTTCATGCAGTTCATCGCTGATACTGTACATTTTATGTCTACTTCTATAGTACTATAGTCACTCATCTGCCTTCACAGGAATATAAACATGAGTGTTATTTGTAATCCATAGGGTTTAATATGATATCAGCCCACCCTTTGCAGGTATAACAGGTTTAACTCCACAGGATGTAGGAGTGTGTTTATGTGAACCATTGGAAGCCTTCTTCAGAGGTGCAAGGTCAGACACTGTTGGAGAGAACCTGGCTCACAGTCCTCGCTCTAATTCATGCCAAAGGTGGTCTCTCAGGTTGAGGTCAAGACTCTGCAGGCCAGTCAAGTTCTTCCACATCAAACTCGCTCATCCATGTCTTTATGGACCTTGCTGGTCCTCACTGGACCACCTCACTGGTGTGCAGTCATATTAGAACAGGAAATTTTCATCCCCAAACTGTTCCCACAAAGTTGGATGCATGAAATTATCTTGGTATAGTGAAGCATTAAGAGTTCTGTGATTTTACGCTATTTATGATTTCATGGCCTTTCGTTCCCAATCGCTTCCACTAACAGCTGACTGGAATATTTAGGAGTGAGGAGGTGTCATGCCTGGACTTGTTGCACTGGTGGCACTATGATGTTTGTAGAAGCAGTCTGCATGCCTAGGTGTTTAATTTTATACACCTGTGGCCATGAAAGTAACTGCAACACCTGAATTCAATCATTTGGATGGGTGAATGAACACGTTTGGCAGTATAGTGTATATCCTTTATACATTCTTACTTCTGTATACTCTCTTTGTGCAGATCACAACATTATTTTCTGCAAACCTAACTGAGAACACCGCATACATTTCCCTCTTCACGCGCGCTAACACGTGAGGCGCTTTACAGCTGAGCTGCCCCATGGCCCATCACACAATAATCAAGACAAACTTTGCCTTCGCCCTCATAACAACTTTTAATCTATCTGGAACATTGTTGAAAATAATGTTAACAGCTTAGAGAGGGGATTATTAGAGCCCACTGGAGGTCTGCACTCCACTGTTTTCTTCTTTTACAGTGCATTTCACCAGATGGTGCCTTAATGAGCCGGAGCTGTCAATGTTTAAATTACAGAGAGGGAGGGATAGAGTGGCAAGCAGTAAAACGACCTTTGCGAATTTGAACAAGGTCATAGTAAAGTGGTCAGCAGATGCTCAAAATAGCTGTAGAAACCGTGTGATTAATGTTTTTGGAAATTAAATGAGGAAAGAGAGTGACCTCTTCTTGACCAATCAAATGGAAAGCTATCACACACGAATGATGTGGATCGCCTTTTTTTCCCTCTTTCTATCACCAACTATTATCATCCCTTCAACTATTAAATATATACTATTAGCTTTAAAAGAGAGCAGACATAAGAGCAGCTCTTCGGCTGGAGTCCATATTTACCCATCAGAGGGGATGTGCTTTCTCATAGAGGCTGAAAAGTGTTTGACTGATAAAACTTTAAACACTTCTCTGCTTGGTCAGCAGCTTTTTATGGGTTATTCGGCTCAAACAGTAAAACACAGATAACTACTGATATAAATCAAACTATGGTATAAAACCATTTGTTTTAATGTTTCATCAAATTATGGTCTTTTATGCCCAGGCTAGGATTCATATGCTGAAAGCTATTAGTGCCACATGGGGCTGGAGTGGATGGATGCCCCTCGAAAAATAATTCAACACTACAGTGAAAAATAGGCACATAAGCACACTGTAACAGGACTAACATAGGCCCTGTGCTCTGGTAAGTGGCCTCGGAAACCTCGTGTTTAATGCTCCTGAAATGCCCCCACCGCGTACAATTTTAAAAAGCCCATTATTTCTCATGATATTCGTCCCTCTGAGTTTATGGTTCTGTGACGGCACATGACTCAGTGTGTTGAGCTTACGTGTCTCATTTATCTAGAAACAGGAAATAACATTTCAAATGTCTGTGAATGAAGTGTTTCATAGTCTTTCTGTAACCCATTCCTGCTAACTACCCATTCTTTTTCTAAGCATCTATGTTGCATACAGTATCTTTAGTTCATTATATTGTATTTCAAGTTTTTCCTTAGAGGAGGTATTACTCTTGTTATTTCTGTCATGGTCCTGAGTCTGAGGACTCAGTGTTTTGTGTTTCCTTATGCTTTTGTTCATTCCGAGTGTGTATTCTGTTGTGATTTTGCCATTTGTTAGGTTTCTGTTCTTTGCCTGCCTGCTCCCACTTCTCTGTGTTCCCTCTGTCTGTCCATGGTGTTATTGTGTCTGCTCATGAGTCTGCCTGTCAAGTTCAGTGTCCTGTCTGATTCTCTGTGTCTGTTAGTTTCCTGTTTTATTCTGAAAGTTCATGTCTCATGTCAGTGTGTTCAGTTTTACCTCTCCCCTGTCTCGTTAGCCTTATTGCTCCCAGCTGTGTCTCCCTCCTGTGGCCCATTCCCTGATTACTCCCCGTGTATTTAAGCCCTGTGTTTTCCTGTGCTCTCTGTCGCGTCGTCTGTTTAGTTCCATGTCAGTCTGCATTATTCTGTTACCTGGTATTCATTCTGCGTCTCTCTGCCATCTCTCTTTGTGCATTTCGCTCCTCCTCCCGTGAGTGTTTGGTTTAAGTTTTGTTCTTTAGTTTTCCCAGTTTAGGTTTGTTTACTCCCCGCTCTGCTCTTCCTGTTTTGTCACCTTCTCACCGCTGTAAATAAACACTCACTCACACCCCAGGCGGTACCTGCATTTTGGATCCTTTTTTCAATACACCACACGACTGCTGTGCAGCCGTGACAATTTCGGATTTCAACATCTATTTTTTTTATTTTCCAAGTTGTACAAGTCCACAAGTGATGTTTTACTTTGCATTGCCTTATATGCAACAGAGAATCTTCACCAGCTAATAGCACTAGCTGGAGCGAGGTCTTCTCCTAGGGAAGCTAGCGAGGAAACATACTAGTGCTGTTGCTCATCCAGTGATCATCACAGGGAATGTGACATATACATGTGCTTTATGTAAGATTCTGCTGCACTCCCACGTGCCAGATCACACAGTGACTGTACCTGGCTTCAGGACTTTCCAGGTTAGCTTCATAAAACTTGCTTCTACATGCACACCACCAACCCCCCCAGCAGGGCCTCTTGCCAACTGATAAGGTGTGATATCACATGAAAATTCATTACCCAATTTCCAAAAGTCAAAAAACAGAAGCAATGTAATAAGTTTAGAGGTTTTAGAGTATTCTCATATGTATTCCCCCAAACTTCGTAACTAAAGTATGGAAAAAAACAATGAAAAAAAATAAAATGCGCATTGTTTTGTGGTCTAATAAATCTCTTACATTTCCCAAAATATAAATGTTTTTAACCATCTTCTTTCTAATATACTCAGTATGTGATTTCCACGTCAAATTTTTCATCTACTATTACACCCAAAAAGCGAAATTTAGTAACTCTTTCAATTAATTCTCCATTAATGGACACAATGACTTCTTCCTCCTTTGCACAATTGCCAAATATCATGAATTTTGTTTTTGTCAGATTCAAAGATAATTTATTTACATCAAACCATTTTTTAAATCTTAACATCTCAGAAATCATAATTTCAACCAAATCTTTCAAATTCTCTCCAGAGCAATAAAAATTTGTGTCATCTGCAAATAAAATAAAATTTAACCTTTTTGATTCGTCACAGATATCATTAATATATAAATTAAAAAGTTTAGGTCCCAAAATAGAACCTTGAGGAACGTCACATACAATCTTCAATCTTTCAATGTGGATTTGCTGCTTGGAGAGACAGCACTCAATTTTTATCCAATAATCAAACACATTTAGTATTTATAAAATGCATTTAGTAATTCTGTTTTTTCATCCACATTTTAATCACTTGAAAGCCCGCTTCCTCTAATTTTCACCGATTTGTTATGTTCTTCATTTAGGCTGTTTGTCATTGATGGCTCACAGCCAATGAGCTCATTTTTAGCCTAATTGCATCTCTCTGTTATTTCAAATAGCAAACGGCCATAAGCTAATACTAAAGGTAGGACCAGTGGTCCATCCTTTCATCTTTGTGCTTTATCCACGTACTGTGATACATACAATCATAGTTATGCCAAATATGAAAGTCAGTTTTGGCAATTCAGAGGAGTTTGATTATGGATTTACAGATTTCTCTATCTAGAGTTCTTTAATTAAGGCAAGGCAAGACAAGGCAAGTTTATTTGTATAGCACAATTCAACAACAAGGTGATTCAAAGTGCTTTACAGAGACATTAGAAACAAGAACAAATAAAAAGCATGATTTAAAATTGAATAAAACAAGCAAATAAACTAACTAACTAATTAACAAACAAACAAACAACAGTATATAAAATCAAAACAGATAAAATCAGAACAGTAGATAAAATCAGTAGTTAAATGTAAGTTTTGAAATTTAAGCTTAAAGTGTGGATTTGGTGCTTTATTCAAATGCAGCTGAGAACAGGTGAGTCTTCAACTTGGATTTAAATAAACTGAGTGTTTCAGCTGATCTGAGGCTTTCTGGGAGTTTGTTCCAGATATAAGGAGCATAAAAGCTGAATGCAGCTTCTCCGTGTCTGGTTCTGACTCTGGGAACTGATAAAAGACCGGATCCAGATGACCTGAGGGATCTGGAAGGTTCATACTGGGTCAGGAGGTCATTGATGTATTTTGGTCCTAAACCATTCAGAGCTTTATAGGCCAGCATCAGAACTTTAAAGTCTATCCTCTGACGGACAGGCAGCCAGTGTAAGGACCTCAGAGCTGGACTGATGTGGTCCACTTTTTTGGTCTTAGTGAGGACTCGAGCAGCAGAGTTCTGAATGAGCTGTAGTTGTCTGACTGATTTTTTAGGTAGACCTGTAAAGATGCTGTTACAGTAATCAAGCCTACTAAAGATGAATGCATGGACTAGTTTTTCCAGGTCCTGTTGAGACATCAGATCTTTTATCCTTGATATATTCTTGAGGTGATAGTAAGCTGACTTTGTTATTGTCTTAATGTGTTTTTCTAAGTTTAGGTCTGCATCCATCACTACACCCAAATTTCTCGCCTGGTTTGTGGTTTTTAGATGTATAGATTGAAGTTCTCTGGTGACCTGTAATCGTTTTTCTTTGGCGCCAAAGACTATTACCTCAGTTTTGTTTTTGTTTAGCTGGAGAAAATTGTGGCACAACCAGTCATTGATTTCCTCAATGCATTTACCAAGAGCCTGTACAGGGCCTCGGTCTCCTGGTGACATTGTGATATATATTTGTGTGTCATCTGCATAGCTGTGATAGTTTATTTTGTTGTTGTTTATAATCTGTGCCAGTGGGAGCATGTAGATGTTAAACAGAAGGGGTCCCAAGATGGAACCTTGGGGAACTCCACATGTGATACTTGTCTGCTCAGATGTGAAGTTACCTATTGATACAAAGTATTTCCTGTTTTCTACGTATGTTTTGAACCAGTTTAGTACAGTTCCTGAAAGACCTGTCCAGTTCTCCAGTCGTTTGAGTAATATGTTGTGGTCAACTGTATCAAATGCTGCACTGAGATCCAGTAAAACTAGGACTGACATTTTTCCACTGTCTGTATTCAGACATATGTCATTAAACACTTTGGTCAGAGCGGTTTCAGTGCTGTGGTTCTGTCTAAAACCTGACTGGAAGGCATCGTAGCAATTATTCTGTTTTAAGAAGTAACTGAGCTGTTGAGAAACTGCTTTTTCAATGATCTTACTTAAAAACGGGAGATTTGAGATCGGCCTGTAGTTGTTCATTTGTGTCTTGTCAAGATTGTCCTTTTTCAGTATAGGTTTGATTACAGCAGTTTTTAGTGATTCTGGAAACACACCTGATAATAAAGAAAAGTTGACGATCTGTAACAGGTCTGACTCTAAAGTCTTTGAGACCTTTTTGAAAAAACTTGTTGGCAGGACATCTAAACAGCAGGAGGAGGAGTTCAGTTGACCTAAGATGTCCTCCAGGTCTTTGCTGTTAATAGGTTGAAACTGTTTCATGGTGTTTAAACAGTTTTTTGGTGGACACAGTACATATCCTGGATCTGCTGTTGATGTACCAATTGCTTGTCTAATTTTTTGGATTTTTTCAGTGAAGAATTTGGCAAAGTCATTGCAGGCCATGGTCGAATGAAGTTCAGCTGCCACTGACACAAGGGGGTTTGTTAGCCTGTCAACTGTAGAAAATAAGACCCGAGCATTATGGCTGTTTTTAGTGATGATGTCAGAGAAGTAGGACCTCCTTGCATTCCTCAGTTGTAAATTATAATTGTGAAGTTTCTCTTTATAAATGTCATAATGAACCTGGAGGTTTGTTTTTCTCCATCTGCGCTCAGCTTTCCTACACTCTCTTTTTTCATTTTTCACCAGTGTGGAGTTTCTCCATGGAGACTTTTTCCTTCCAGAGATAACCTTCACCTTAATGGGAACAATAGTGTCCATTACATTTAACATGTTAGCATTGAAGCTATTGACGAGCTCATTGACTGACCCTCTGGGCAGGTCAGGTGTTAATGGGAAGACCTGGTTAAAAATTGCACTACTGTGTTCAGTTATACACCGTTTTGTGATCACTGTTGTTGATATATTTATGTGGGCTGAGATTTTACTTTCAAAGAAAACACAGTAATGATCAGACAGGCCCACATCAGACACAGTAACCTTTGAAATGCTCAGGCCTTTGGAGATCAGTAGGTCAAGAGTGTGTCCTCTATTATGTGTGGCCTCTGTTACATGCTGAGTCAGCCCAAAGTTGCCCAGAGTGTTACTCAGGTCTTTAGTCCCTTTGTCCTGAGGGTTGTCCACATGAATGTTAAAATCCCCAGCAATAATTACACAGTCAAAATCAACACAGATCACAGACAGCAGTTCACTGAGGTCATTAAAAAAGTCTGTGCAGTATTTGGGAGGCCTGTAAACATTAAGAAACACAACTTTGGATGGGGCCTTCAGCTGTAAAGCCACATATTCAAAAGACTGAAAACTTCCAGGAGATAGCTGTTTACATTGAAATGATTCATTAAATAAGACAGCAACCCCTCCTCCTCTCCTGCTCACCCTGACCTCACTGATAAAACTGTAGTTAGGAGGGGTCGTCTCGATGAGAACAGCTCCACTGTTACTTTGGTCCAACCAAGTTTCAGTTAAAAACATAAAATCAAGGCTGTGCTCAGTGATTAAATCATTAATTAAAAATGTTTTCCCAGCTAGAGATCTAATGTTTAATAAAGCCAACTTAAGTGTTTTAGAGGTATTACTTGTCCCCTCGTGTTTGGGAGCAGTCTGTGGCACACAAGGTATGTTTACTATGTTTAAAGATCTTTAGAGTGCAGCTCTCTGTGTTTTGACCAGGCCTAAAAGTACAGAAATTTTAAAACCTTCTAGTAAACAGGGTCCCAGCTTCTCCTGGGAAAAGTCATCACTGCCATAATCCTCACAGCCCGGACCCTTCACACATCACGCATCAGACTGCGGAGACAGGGCATGAAGAGGAACTAAGGGGGGCGAGGCTGGGCAATGTGACTTCGATTGCTCTGTTGAGGGTGGGGCTCGATGGCGAACCTTTGGCCGCTCTGGTGGGGGGTTTATGGGGGACAAAAAGGGATTGGGACGGGGGGTAGATCTGAGCCCAGCATTGACCCGCTCCATCATCTCCTCAGTGAAAATTAAAACAAAAAAGCCCTTTAGTTGCTGTAGTTTGAAAAGCCATCAGATCAGTATCAGTTACTGTTGTTTTACGTGCTTGTAATGGAACTGGATGTGGAAAGTTTTCACTTTAGAAGATTTTCTACACTACATGGCGTCACCAAAACAACCTTTGGCTATATCCTGCATTTTGAAGCAGCAGAGTTTCTCACAAAATCTCTCATTATAAGAACAGCTTGACATCTTGGGAAAACAACCTTTTTTTGCTTTTTTGCCAAAAAGTTCTAAGCGATCGATACCACTATGGCCACTCCAATCTTCAATCTTTCAGAGGTATTGCTGAGATAATGTACATATTGCAACCTATTTTCTAAATAACTCCTTAACCAATTCAATGCCACTCCTCTCACACCATAATTATACAATTTAGAGTTAAAAGCTTTTTTTAAAATCAATGAATACCCAACGGTGTATTTATTATTATGGGTTGCAGATGAAATATCATCAATGAAAGTCAACAATGCTAATGCCGTTGATCTATTTTTACAAAATCCAAATTGATTTTCATTTATTAGTTGATTTTTTTCAATAAAACTATCAAGTCTTTGCGCAAAAAGTTTTTCAAGCACTTTTGAAAACTGTGACAAAAGAGACACTGGCCTATAGTTGTTAAAACTATGCTTATCTCCTGATTTATATAAGGGTATCACTTTTGCCACTTTCATTCGATCAGGAAATACTCCTGATTGTAACGAGAGATTAAAAATATAGCAAAGAGGAATACTTATACAGTCTAAAGTCTTTTTAATTATATACCATCACAGTCAGTAGATTTTGTATTTCTAAAATTTTCTACATTTGCTACTATTTCTTTTATGGTAATATCAGCTAAGAATATAGAATTAACCACTCTACTTTCTCCTATCCAAACTTCATATTCTGGGTCATCATTTTTTCTAATTAAATTTGCTAAAGTAGGTCCAACATTTACAAAAAAGGAATTAAATTCGTTTGCTACTTCAGTCTTATTATCGACAACTTGATTATTCCTAATAAAATAAATAGGCCGATCTGAGGGTGTGTTCTTGTTACCCAATACTTCTTTAAAAATATTCCAAATGCCCTTAATATTATTCTTGTTTTCCTGAAAAAGTTTATTATAATAGTCTTTCTTGGCTTTCCTCAATATTAATACCAACTTATTTTTATAAACTTTATATTTCATTTCCGCATTCTTAGTTCTCTGTGCTATATAGTCCCTATATAAATTATTCTTCTTTTTACACGCATTTGCAAGACCCTTAGTTATCCAAGGTTTCAAATTCTTATTCTTTTTCCTATACTTAAATGATACCAATATAATAATCATAATCATATAATAATAATTTTCATTTCGCAACTTTTCTCGGTCATTTTAGTGCAACTTTCACATCACTGCTGTTAATGCATTTCCCCACTGGTATTAGACTGATGTAGCACATTAGTACTACTGAATCTCACAACCCATTGCACTTTTGTCAGTCAGAACTCTAGATCTCTCACTTTCCCGAATACTCAAGCATTGCATCATTGTTTTCAATCAAATTACTTCAAACTTTTTGTGCCAGTAACACACCATGAGTGGTAGCGAAATCCCCCTTAATTCAAAGCAAATATAAACATGTGTGCGCAGAAGAATTTGGGGTTCAGCTAATAGAAATACATACTCTTGTGTCACAGGTGTCATGTTGCTAGTACCAGCTTGGACACCCTTTCGTCTATGAACTGGAGAATGGCCAGACTACTTTGAAATGATAGAAGGGCTATGGTGACTCAATCAACCACTCATTACAAACAAGGCATGCACCAGAATATCTATCAATGCACAACACTGGATCTTGATGCAGAGGGGTTCCAACAGCAGAAGACCACACAAGATGCCATTCCTGTCAGCTACTACAAGGTGTTGAGGTTGCATTTCACATGGACTCACCAGAGCACCTTTGAGATGTCCGAAAGTATGTAAAAAATGTTTCCACGCCATTACACCATGAGCCTTGATTCTGTACTTCAATGTTGTTTACACCAAATTGTGACCCCACCATCCAGAAGTTGCAACAGAAAGGGAGACTCCTCAGACCAGGCAACATTTTCCAGTCTTCTGTTCTTTCATCTTAAACTTGATTTGGACAACTGGAAATCTACGTCTTAACTGATGTTGTAACTGGAAACTCCTACACCACAAACTTGCAGGTAATTCAAGTTGTTGCGACTTGACATGTAATTACATTTCTCATAAATGTAAAAGGTGCAGAAGCTTGTGGCGTTGCATTAAAATGGGGTTCCAGTTAAGTTAAGACGCATAAGTATAGTTCATGTATTAGTGAGCCCATGTGAATTGAAACCTCAGTTTCCTGTTCTTAGCTAATCAGAGTGGCACTTTGTGGCGTCATCTGCTGCTGTAGCCCATCTAAACCCATAACATGTCAAACCTTCATCCAGAAATGCTCTTCTGCGTACCCCGATTGTAAGAAGTGGTTGTTTGCATTTTTTGCTGTCTGTATTGACCGAGAACTTTGCACAGAGAGCTGCCGCACACTGGAGAGTTTCTGTTCTTCTGACCCTTCTCTGTAAACCCTGGAGATGGCTGTGTGGGAAAATCTCAGTAGATCAGCAGTTTCTGAAATCCTCAATGAAACTATGAAAGGTCATTTAAATCACCTTTCTTCCTTATTCTCATGCTTACTTTGAACTTCAGTAGATCATTTTGACCATGAGTTGCTGATATGTGATTAGCTGATTAGATATTTGCATTAATTACAAATTAACTACCGTTCCTAATGAAGTGATCAGTTTGTGTATATTCATATTGTCATAACTACATTCTGCAAAATAAATTCTTGTTTCTTGACCTTGTTTTTTTCCACTTTGTAGTTAAGTGTAGTGCTGAGAATAATTATTCAAATGTCATTTTTACCAAAGCCAAGCACTTAATAACCCACACTGAGGCCAGGTTGGATGATGCATGTTGACCTACTGCAAATGACAACCAACATATGTTTAAGTTGTGCGCTGTGTTTTGAAAGTATAACGACATTTGTCCTGACCTAACACTGCATTAACCTCGCTGCTTATTAGAGCAGCAGGCGTGCCCTTTTTTCCTACAGAGAAATGCAGATGTGGCTTTATATATCATCACATAAACACCGTCCTGTTGTGATGGATTCCATTGGTGTTCCGTTAAAATTAACCTTGCCAAGTCTAGAATCTAATGTGGAGCCTGTTTTCACAGCACGCTACTGTCACGTTAGCCAGTGCCTAATTCTATCTAATTGAGTAATGACAACAACTCTGCAGAGTGACACCTCCACTGCAAGGTCAGTCCATAGCATTGCCAGCTTCACACAGAGAAACTGAGTCAAACCCACTTGTACCACAGAGCACATAGCAGGAGACACCTCCGAATCCAATAAATCTAACCACAGGTATCAAACACACACATACAAAGACACATGCGTGCAGGAATGCACACGCAGTCAGATACCAAGCAAGTGTCAGTACAAGCCAGATTCTGCAAGGGGGTTTTCACGACTCCATGGTTGGCGTTGTATCATCACAGCAAGATGGATCTGAGTTGATTCAGACTTTTTTATGTGTGTGTGTGGTTTTTGCATCAGCTCTTGTTTCTGCCATCATTGTCTTGGTACACTGAATTCATCTTTGGGCATAACCATGAAGTGGAACGTCTTCCTTCCTTTGTTGATCCCATTGATCTAACCATTCAGGGAGCCAGATTAATCAAAATCGCATATTTTTATGACAAAGCCTATGCAAACCCACAGAAGTGTTCACGAAAATTATTTTGTAAGATTTAGCTGAGTACATGCATTTTTTATGACTCTTGAATTAAACCGGTGCTCCATTCATAGCTTAGTCATCATTATTTAAGATTAGAAACCTGATCAAGGATTTAGCTTGTAGCGTTCAGGTCAAATCGCATTCGCAGAAAAGCAAAAACTCATTTGTTGTGTAAATGTGTGTTGTTACATTTAGATAACCTGATCCCCTAAAAGAAAGAGCCTTCAAATGTGCAAAATATGGTAAAAAGGTAACCTTAGAAGTATTTTGGGTGCATGAATCTATTCTGCTGTGACTGAAAACTGAAGAAAAAGTGAATTGTTAAAACAGGCTGGTAAAAATGGAAGAACTGGTTTGTGGTTCAGACATTAGAAACAACTGACCAATATTTTATATGAAGGAAATGTTGAATAAATTGCAGTTTGTCTATATCTCTTAAAGGAGTTAAATAAGAAGCAGAAGAAAATGGATGAATGGACTGAAAAAATGAACCATATATCCAAAGGCTTGATGCTCCATATGTCAGATTTGGCCCTGCTGGTGTATGTTTGCTGAGGAATAATGAAAAACATATGCTGTCCAGATTGTAAAGTCCTCTGAGGTAAATTAGGGACGTTGGATATAAATTAAATTTCATCGACTGACACACATGAGAACTGGTGGTGTACTTCAAGAATAAACGCAAGAGGACAGTCGCACCATGCCACTGTTTGTCCACTGATATTCTCCGGGGTAAGGATTCAGACGACTAATTTCCTTTAAACCTTGTTCATTACTTTATAATTCCATTCTTGTTGCACTTAATAACAACAAGTGCTTAGAGAAGGGCACCAAGGTGCTCCTCTAGCCATTAAAATGTTCCACCGCCCATTAAATGCATCTGTACCTTTTTGTAAGTAGCTCCATCCATCAATATTATGACGGGTGAATTTTCATTCACATGGCACTGGAGAGACCATCAACACTCAGCTTAGGCTGAACACAGAAAATATTGTCTACTTAAAGCCATGTTTAAGAAAGGAAAAAAGGAAAGATGGAGGAAAAATAGGGGCTGGTACTGAGCACGAGACCAACCCCCAGCTGAAAGCCCCGGTCGTGAGCAAGCAAATAGAGCTCTGGTGAAGCTGTGTAGGGTAATTCTTCATGTGGTGGATGAAGCTGGATTATAAAATTATTGATTAACATCAATGTTGAAGTATTAAGGATGCAATAAATCATCAAAATGATTCCCCCAGAGACAAAAATGACTAGAGCTGATTAATAAAGCCAAATATATGGTCACAATACAGCATTATTGTTTCATATTCTTTGATATTGGTAATAATCACAATATAAAATACAAAACAAATGCAATAATGGGATAGCATTATCAAGAAGGTTCTGGGTTCAAGCCTTCCTGGGGCCTTTCTGTGCGGAGTCCGTTATGCCTGGTAGGTTTTGGTCCCCGGGTCCAAACGTGCTAGTGTTGTGCTGTGTTACCCTGCGATGGGCTGGGTGTACCCGGCTCAGTGTCAGCTGGGATGGGCTCCAGCTAAATAGTTTGCTAAGCAGTTTCAGAATATGGTTCCAGGAATGGACATTTAATACTATTAATGAGGGGAAAGACATTTTCAATACATCAGTTCGATGATAGGGATTTACAAGAATCTCTTTCTTTTTGCTATTATTTCATTTTGTTGCAAATTTGAGAGCTCTGTCATTTTACCTTTGACATAGAAAAGCTATTTTTTAGTTACACTATCACAGTGTGTTTTTACAACAAAAAACACATTTATTTTGTATCCAACTTTACTAGAGACAACTCATTGATGGTCAAGGTGGTCACAGTCTATCCTCCTGTGCTCATCAGCAGCAGCTGTGCTTCTAATCCTCACCACAGTCACCAGTTTCAGGCGGGGTGTTTAACCAGCATGATTATAGGAGAACAGGCTTTTCCCCCCTCACAGCACAGGAAAAGCAGCTATCCCAGTTAACCTGATTTATATATAAAATCTATGTTTAAGTTATACAGTGGGCAATGCATATGTCGAGGGATCAGTTAACCATAAGCCCATAATAATATGTCAGTGAAACAACATGCACAATACTCCACAGAAGTTAAAAGAAGCCAACAACTGTTTTATAAACTGCTCAGCTTGTCCTGCAACATGGTGATTTTAGTAGGCACTGTAAGTTTGGCTGTTTAATGTAGACTTTCCTCAGCAGTATGGTATTTCTTGTCATGTCTTCTGTTATTGATAGTTGATTAGTCAAATGTAGTCATGCACCGAACACGTCTTGATAACATCCCACATAACCACGCTGAGAAAACACCTGCTGTTATTTCAGTCTGTCAAATGCATATGTAGTCTTAAGGTCTGACTTGGTATGAGAGATATGAATATTGCTATGAATTATAATAGGGTGTTTTGGTAATGAAAAATTGTTGCTCAAGAACAGCATGTACTGTAAAAGAAGCCAGGCTTTTAAGGGCTTTTGTTTTTGCTTAAAAAAAAGCATAATGATGATTTTTTTTATAAAGTAGGTTCGTTAGGTAAAAATATTTGGATTTTTCTTGCATGGCATCAAAGAAAAAAAGAAAAAAAGAAAGCGTATCAGAACCATTAATAATGACTTTCCCCCTCAAATAGGTTGCCACATTTTCCATTTGATCTCTGACTGTGGTTATAAAAGCCTTCTGCAGAGAGCTAACTAAATTCTTTTTTCTGCATACAGCCCCCCCCCCCATCACCATTGTTCCTGGCGCCAGATGTGAAGTAATACCTCTTCATCTCTTTGACAGGCACTTGGTAGAAATGAGGCTTTTAACTTTAAAAAATGACTTAATGGAAAGCTAAAAGAATACTAAAATTAAAAAAACCCCATTACATCTAAACTGAAGCATTTTCTTCATCAAGCCAGCCCCAGGTGCATCACTTTACTTGGCTATGCATATGAAATTGCACCCCCCCACACCCCAATCTATATTAACTTCACAGCTGTAGCGGTGTCAGCTTGGGCTAAGCTGATGTGTCCATTTCAAACAGCATTTCATTGCTATTCAGAGCCCCTTTATTTCATCATCTCTGTGCTTACCTCCAGTCCCTCTGGCTTCGAAGTAAACTGCAACATATTATGGACAATAACATGCTCAGAAATGTCCTATCATCAGACAATGGCCTATTCATGTGATAAAAGGTTCTGGATGGCAGGCGAGGTGCTGCCCAGTGTTTCTGACAGGAGGAGGAATACAGGGCAGCCGGCTGAGCACACCAGCACTAACGACTTCAAAATGCAATCTTTCATCTCACCAGCAGTCACGGAGACATATCATTCAAGCATCAAACGCAGCAGACGCTCTGATGTAGCAGAAAAAAGGCCCGAGGTATTTAAAATCTGATGGCCCTTTTGCAGTTACCCTCTCTGATTAACAGTCTTAAAGAATACACATCTGTTGTCATATACCGCAAAGATTAATGAATCGCTGTATTATCTAATATCTAACAAATCCTGCATCTGATCGTGTCTCTAGCGATGACCACCGTCCAGAGCGAGCAACAGTCGAGGTCATAGATTTGCTAAAATGCATAGGCAACACAAACAACAAAAATAGCACATGTCAATATACACAATGCGACATAACTCATAAATTACAAGGTCAGCATAGTTTTTGCTTCTGAAAAGGTCAGAACTAGAATCTTAAATAAGTTACCACAGAAATACTTGGAGGTCTTTTTTTTAAAGAGAAAGTTTAAAAGAAAAAGTTGCAAAGTAGGTCTTTGTCACTTTAAAAAAAATGGAGCGTGTATTGTCCAAGCTCAGTTGCAAACTGTAAAATAGTCTACAAAAGTCCAGTTTGCAGTATGGAAGGTGATTTATTCTGCAAGCATAACAGCAAAAGTTTGCTTTAAGTGCCTCCTTCGATACGTCCTCACTTCGGCAGACTGTTGATCATAACTGTTTCAGGGGAAGGAGGCAATAAAATATGAGCCCAAGACACCATATGTCTCTTTGCACACATGCGTATGCCTTAATTATCACACGCACGCCAACACAAAGCGAGCGCACGCGCGCACATACAACGCAGCAGCAACTCCTAATTTTGATAAAATAAAACGCTACCATCCCCTGTGCAATTCAATACTGGGCTTCCTCTGAGAACAACAAGCTAAATGTTGGCAGTGGGGCCTCTTTGATTTCCAATTTGGAGTCAATTTGGAAAACATTGAAATTGCCATTGTTGCACAACTTGCTTGATTACATTTTTCATTTGTGTGTTGTATTTTCTACTCAACAGGGAACAATACTTGATGTCTACATTTGCATGGTGTACATTTTGCAGAATGTTCTCCCTTTAAACGAACACTGCAAGCATCAGCTTTGTTTGTGCTGAATGATTTTTGCATGAAATGAGCCAATGTTTTCCCCGAGTTATCAGAAACACAGAAATGGGTTCCAAACACGACAATATCTGATCGCATACGTCAAGTGAAGTCGCCATGTACTTTCTTAATATAATAAAGTAATCAGTTTAACAGGTATGCAGTGCTGCTGCGGTTATTGCAGAGGAAGACAATTCTTCCCTGATAGTTATTAGCTCTCATCAAATTACAACAAAAACCACAGATTAAAAACTCTACTACAGATCTGCGGTGCAAATAATGATCGTGATTAAAGCACGAGCACGGATTCTGCAATCCCATTAGGTTGGAAAATCAGCCATGTGAAGATAAATTGAAAAATCTGCTCAGTGTAATTCTCAAGGATAAAGCAACAGTATACTAAAAGGCTATAGAGGAGCCTTTGAAATACAGCTTCTTTAATCTCTCTACTAGCATTGTGCTCCTTTTCCTGTTGTACTGCAGCACACCCCCATCCTTCCTTCATTTCTCTAGCCTTGGGAACCTGGATGTCTCCAGAGACCTCCACTTCAGTACAAAAACGGCATTAATGAACTCTTTAGACTGCACAATTGCTTTCAGGAAAAGAAAAAAAATACTTCTATTTCTTTGTTTTTTCTCTTGATTTTCTCAAACGATCAGAGATATTCGTGAGCCACTAATTTCTGGCAGTGATAGGAACAGTTTGGCTGTTTCATCCCCACAGAGTTGGGGAAATAGTGAGAGGGAGGCATAGAGAGCAAGATCATTCTGCTTTGACTGTCAGATAGGGAGAATGGCAGGACTTGAATGAGCCTGGGGGCCCGCACTCTGGATTCTCTTTATAGCTCTGCCATCCCATGCAAAAAGGAATTTTGAATGTAGCTCCTACATATTTAATAAACAACTTGTTTCACAGATGTTTCTCCAGACATTTTCTGCCTCATAAAACAGGTTATATTATTTTTTAATAAGCCAACATCTCCTGTTGTTATGAGGATAGTTTATGAAGCCCATCAGCGTTGCTTTGATGTGAATGTTGACAGATATATGCACAAGCTGAAATGACAGGGCAAAGGATGCACGCAATGCTTACAAGCAACTTTGTGAGCAGTAATGGCTGATGTAGATCTTAAAATAATAATAGTAATAAAAAACAATCATGCAACATATCATGAGAACTGAACTGAATACTTAATTTACTCTCATTTTACAATGAAAGGTATCATCAAGAACATCGTAGAAAGCTGTAATTACTGGAGAACATCAAGAGAACGTGATTTATCAACGGTGGTGGTAAATCCAACTTACAGGTAAGAACAGCAAACAAACAAAAGAAAGCCCCACATGAAGTGTGACATTTAACATTTCAGTTGGATGACTGGCCAACTGAAATTCATGGAGGTCAGCAAGGACAACCAAGGGATGTATTTTACCTTTAGACAAAGATGGCTCACTTGGTCACGCCTTTTCCTTCCGTAAAGTGATGGCTACATACAAAACAAGTGGTTACTTTTTTTTGGCTACTTAAAATGCACCACAGCAGGTCTTTGCAATTTTTAAGTATGAGACCACTTGCTCAGCAGCACTGCCCTCATTAGAAATCTGGCACTGCAGTTGCAAAGGAGGGGCCGAATTATCTTTCCTTTTGAAAAATTAATTAGTAGTTTGTCCTACTGTCACCAAAGGTCCAAGAGAGATCAAGAGAAGGATATTTAGGGGCCGGACAAAAACCGATAACATCAACTCGACGTGTTAAAAAAAACCAAAACAAAAAGAAAGACATTTTTGGCTGTTAAGCTGGATATGTACATAAAAGATGAATGTTGCTTTGGTCTGCAAAGTGACACCAGTGTGTATGTGACCTGAAAATGAATTCTTTCTAATCACCAGAAACATTTCAATAGCTAAATTTCAATAAAATAAGTGGACAGGCCTACAGCTAACATGATCTGAAGGGTTTATGGTCTCAGTCACTATTTTTATCAAATACAACATAAAGGTAATTAAAAAAAAAATTTACTGGCCCCTAATGTGGTCTAAAAGGACGGCAGCATGCTTTAGGGCAGACTTACTTTGTTATTCACAAGTCAGTAAGAAGTTGTCAGACGTTCCAGCTCACAAAGGTCTATACACTGCATTTGGTGTCAGTACATGAAACATGATTTAGTGCTTCGAGTCTGTAGACTTTCGAGTTCTGTTAATTATCGATATTTTCAGTTTTATTCTTTGTTTCCTTGTCGTCTACACTTTCTTCTTCTTGTACTTCCTTAGTGGAATTTAGTTATTCACTTCAGCTCAATTCAGTTTTATTTATCTAGCACCGAATCACAAAAATGTAATGTGTCTTAAGGCACGTTACATTGTAAAGTTAAGACGCTACAATAATAGAAAGAATACAACAATCAGATGACCCTCTATGAGCAAACAGAGAGTGGGAAGGAAAAACTCTCTTTTAACAGGAAACAGCCATCTGTCGTGACCAGAGAGACACAGGGCCAAGGGGCACTGTGGAAGAGAGACAGAAATTAATAATGAATGATTCACACAGTGGGTGAAAAACATGGGTGAAGAAGAAAAACTTTGTGCATCATGGGAAGAACCCAACAGCAAAACTAAGCAAGGATACAGGGTCACCTTATCCAGCCTTAACCATATGCTTTGTCATAGAGCACATGTACACAAAGTACAAAAACAGCATTTATCAGAAATAGAGAAGCTGTCACTTCTGTATTTTAGAGTTTAGTTTCCCTCAAGTTTCCCTATGCTAAATTCACTCACGTGTGTGTATTTCCCCCTTTAGTTTTTACAGCAACGATATACAGTTCAGATTAGTACCGACTTGTATATCATGTAAAAACTTCAGGTGGGAGCAAGAGTTGGTGTACATGTATTACATGTGATATGTTAACCTCTTACCAAGGTCACCTAAAAAAATCTGCATTATTTCTACTGGGAGTGCTGAAGCTTCCTGAATGTATGAGATCAGATTACATTCAGGAAGCTTGAGTCACTAAAATTATCATCCAACATAAATTTACCAACATTCAGTTTAATTACACATAACACACGAACATGAATAAATAAGTTTTTTTTTTTTAAATCTTTTTTTAAAAAAGGTGCCAAGAAGGGAGCAAATGCGGACAGGTAAACAATGAAAAACTGTCTTCACCTCCTCGAAGGTGTATTCATACTTTAGTTTCTGGGTCTTAGATTTACTATTCTATGAATTTAATTCTTGCAGTAAATCCCATTATAGTGGCTGAAAGACTGGCTGCTTTCAATGAATAGACCTACAATGTACTTTTCTGGTTTTGCACAGTGGCCAGTTTTCACTAGGTGGCTATTCCTTTCACCCCGCTTGGAGAAGCTTTTGAAAGTGTTGGACGTTTATTATGAGCCTTTTAGCAGAGTGGATTCATGCTGAGCTGTGAAAGTGCTGGAAGAGACCATACCAGGTCCTTCTTTACTGCAGCATCTAGGGCTCAGGAATAGGTTAGGTTTCTCTGAGACGGTAAAACACTTTATTTTCCTATGTATTTTCAGTGAAAGAGTCTGCGTGTATAGAGATAGACCAGACAACACTACAGTGTTTTTTTCTGCATCTTTCCTTAAGAGCAGTTTAATGGTCGTAACAGAACCACAGAAAGTGGAGGGTTCATTTGGAAAATGTTCCTTGTTAACATGGTGAACTCTGCACGCAACTGATTAATCTACAATCATTAAAAATTAATTACACCAGTATGCCACCTTTATATTTATATATATATTTATTCTAAACCTGTTTTCCATAGCTCATGCTACACCAGAGTCAAAGTCTAAAAATCCATCTAAACCTCTTCTCCTCTCTTTCATTAATTAAATTATTCGATAAATCTGGAGAAATGAAGACTCTTACCTTCAACAGCTGATCCAGTCAATGTATTTAAGGAAAAGGCAGTAAATCCCAATACAGAATATAATAAGAGTGAATATGACCGTAGAAGATGGAAAGTTGTCATTAGTAAGGATGGGAAGTGAAGATAAGTGGGTGAATTGGACCAGTCTTAAAATCTTAAAATGGGGATGTTTCAGTTGTAATATGCTGACCTTGAGTATGGAAACAGATTTTTAACATTTCAAATGTGGTCACATTTGAAGTTGTGAAGAAAGTACCCCCTCTGTCAACTTGAAAGTTTTACATATCAGGACATAATAAACCAGGTCTTAAATTTATATAGATGACTCCTCAGATGAAAAACAATGCACAGTGTATTACACCGCTTCTTTAACTATTTAACAAAAATTAACAAAATTCAGAAGTAATTCAATTCAATTCAATTTTACTTATACAGAGCCAAATCACAACAACAGTTGCCATAAGGCACTTTTTTTGTAAGGTAGACCCTACAATAAAATATACAGAGACAAACCCAGCAATCATATGGTCCCCTATGAGCAAGGACTTTGGCGACAGTGGGAAGGAAAAACAGGAAGAAACCTCCAGCAGAACCAGGCTCAGGGAGGGGCGGCCATCTGCCACGACCGGTTGGGGTAAAGTGCACCTCATGATTCAGTAGCTTGTAGAACCATCACCTTCATTGTCATCATGAGTTCATCAGTCTGTCACATTGTTGTGGAGGAATCTTTGCCCACTCTTCTTTAAAATGTTGCTTTGGGTTGTTGAGATTTGTGGGCATTCATTTATACACAGCTGTCTAAAGGTCAAACCACATATTTCAGGTAGCTGAGGTCTGGAAGACTTTATTCTTTTCTTTTTAATTCATTCTGCTGGAGATTTGCTGCTGTGCTTGGGCTCTAGTCATCAGACAAACTTGCATTTTGCTTCAGAAGTTTTTGGTGTACAGAACATATCCTGGCTGACTTAGTGACTGCAAGATGCCCAGGTCCCGCGGGTTGTAAAACAAACCCAAATCATTGCCCCTCCACCACTGTACTTGACAGTATGAGGTATGAGGATTTTGTGCCAAAATGCTGTGTTTGGTTTTCTCCAAATGTGGTGCTGTGCATTAAGGTCAAACACTCTCTACTTTGTCTTGTCTGTTCAAAGGGCATTGTTCCTAAAGTCTTGAGGTTTGTTCAGATGCAATTTTGCAACCCTAAGCTGCCATGGTTTATTGTGTGTTTTTCCAATAAAAAAAGTCTTTCTCAAAATAAAACCTCGCTCTTCAGCCTAAACCTCACATGTAATTAAATTTAACATTTCATCTGCTAACTGTGGCCTTTAGATTCTGATGATGCTGTTGGGTTTTTGCTGTTTCTGAGCATTGTGTGGTCCAACCTTGGGGTCAATTTGCAGGAATGTCCAGTGGCAACTGTAAATGGTTTAGAAATGGCTTTATCCAAGACTGATGGGCAGCAACAACTGCTTCTGAGGTCGATGCTGATAACTTTCCTCTTTGGCACCGTGTTAATGCAAACCTGAATGCTCCAGCACAGCAATCTGCCAAAATGCAATGAAACTGCTCACGGTTGCTGATGATCAGTGAATGTAATACATCTGATTAGCAGTACCTGCCTGCTACTTACCCTCTTGATTCCTATGGATGCAGCAAGGATGTGCTTATTATGACACATCTAACATGCAATTTTCATAGTTGAGCTGAAGTTGTATTTACCTAATTATAAAAACTGTATCAAGTAGCAGGTGTGCTCTTACTTTTTTACAACAAAAACAGTATATGATGGCTAACCTGGCAAAACCATATGTGAATGGAAATACTAGACCGAACCCTTTTATCATTGACAGTCCCAACAAAATCATAAAAAATGCAGACATTAGTTTTTAAAATATTAATTGTGATAGAAGGCTGAGTTTATTTACTAAAAACTACTATGATATGCCTCTCTACCAACTAAAAGTGCAGATATCTCTTAAAACTGTGTGCTAATTCACTGCATTACAGATGCATTGTGAAACAAACTCAGTGCCAAGAAATTGTCTGCTCATGGTGTTTTACTGGTCACGGCACACAAAGAGATGAGACTCGAGTGGCTCTCGTATCATGGCATGGTCTCTCCTCTGAAGCTAACCAGAAGGGATGAATAATATTTGCCATGTGGATTCATGTAGCAGCGATGCTATAAGCACGGACACATCCTCATCATTATCTGCATAATATGCTGACAGCATTGGTCTAGATTTTGCTAAATCCAATTGGAGTTGCTCTACTGTCCTTCACTTACTGCTGAATTAAGTCAGGGCGCTCCTCTGACAAACTGTCATGCTAATAAACTTGTCACTTAGAAGTATTTCACTGTAATTAGCTTTACTTTTTTTCTAAAAAGACACAGCATGGTAGCTTTAAGTGTTTCATCTCTGGCATTGAGCCACAACATGAGAATAAGCAGAGCTCTGCTGGCTGTCGAGGGGGTTTGGACTTTCTGATGAATTATCTACAGCTGCAGAGCCTTCTGGCAAGTAAGACTGGACAAGGTGCCCTGCTACAGTGCTTAGCATGACTGAAACATATAGTTCAATCAGAGTGCTCAGAGGGAGTCTTCTTTTAGTCATTCACTCTGCAAAAAGATATAACTTAAGACATAAAGACATTCTTTAGGACATAACTGGCCAGAGAGCAGAGTTGAAACGGCAGCATGCTGTTAACTGTTAGCAGTTTGAACAGCAGTGTGATCATAGAAATCATACAAATGCTACATTAGAAACGAGAAAACTAAATTACTTTGATTTTTGCTTTTCATCGTTAATTAGTTAAACCAACAAAACATCTTTGACAGGTTTTCAAGTATTTTGCAACAGTATTTTTTGAAAACCTGGAATTGAAATGCACTTACCTGAAGAGCACTTTGGATCAGCTTCTGTTGTTTTAAATGTGCTATATAAATAAAAAATAACTCGGCTTGACAGTTAACACAAAAGGATTATTATATCCAGGCATTTTCATACTTCATGTCTGAGTTGTACTTTTTCATTGAAACTAAAATAATTCACTTAACATAATTCAGTGGGATGAGTATATTGTTTGAATGTCTGAACATAGTCCCCAACTAATGAGCCTGTTGAGGTAACAACTATGATGACCAGCAGATTTACAGTCTGTTAATGATAATTGCACTACCATTAGCACGAATTCTACTCTGCATAGTTCTATTCTTTTTTTTTTTTTTAGATTACTTTTTTTTTCTATCACTTTTGGATATAAAACTTTTCACTACTTCACTCTCTCAGTCAGATAGAAAATTCAACAGGAGCTGTGAATGAAACATCACTTTTAGTAGTTGTAATATCTGGATATTTGTTGTCTTTCTGAAAGCTTCTGCTGGTGGTCTGCCTGAGATTTTGTTTCTTCTCTGTTTCTTTTCTTCCTTGTTCCAGGAAAAAAAACATGTTTTCACAAGTTTATATAAATTGGTTTTGTTGTGCCATATGTAGAAGTTCCAGTTCAGTTTTTTAATTTACAGCTATAAACTTTTTCCACCCAATGCTCTTCTTTTCTTTCTGCTGACATGACACAACAGAGCATGGGGGGACGAGTTGTGTGATGAAAGGTGAGCAATGTAATGAACTTAATGGAGAGAAACAAACTAAAGCACTAATTTTATCATTATTGATTTGATGCCAATACATTGGTATCGCTCCTATCACTAGTTGGATCATCCTCAATTCACAGCATCAACCTACAAATTAGATGTGTGAGGTAGTGATTAAACTCTTACAACTAAAGTGTGAAGTGCTACAAAATTGTAATCTATTTTTTATTTTTTTATTTTTGTTAAATTGCAGGCAGTTAAATGGTGCTAAAATACTGTTTCTCAGACTTTTTGAGTTACCCAGGAAGCTTATTGGAATAAAAAAGAAATTCTTGGAGGGAGGTCGAAAATTACATAATAATTTGTAGATGTGCAGCTTTGAAAAGTAGATAATTCTATGAAAAGCAAACAAATGAAAAAGTTTCAGTATTTTTTTTGCCAGTTATTTATTTCTTATTTTTTTAGGATAAGGTGAAAAATTCAGCCCCTAAAAAAAGTTCAGTAATTCAAACAAACTTGTATTTGTCACGGGGTGCCGAGGCAGGCCGTGTGGATTAATAACGGACCCAAGATGCAGACTGCTTAAGTGGAGGGTGAGCTTTATTAACAACAGGTGAAGTACAACAAAAAAGGGTGGCGAGAAACAGAACGGTAAAAACTCTAAACTGGGAAAACTAAAACTAAACACAAAGCCAGAACACGAACGAGGGTGCCTTGCAGGGAGAATGACCAGGAAGCCGGAGGAATAAACACAGAATGACGGAGGGGAATAACGCAGACGAACCAGCAACTAACAGAGGCAGACACGAGGTTAAAATACACAGAAGGATAACGAGGGGATGAGACACAAAAGGAGGGCACAGCTGGGAGTAATCCGACCTGACGAGACAGGGGAAAAGTAAATTGAACACACTGAGAACAGACACGGACCTTCAAAGTAAAACAGGAAACACATACATGTAATGACATAACACACCAACTTAACACAGACTGGGGGAGACAGAACATAGGAACATGAACCATGAAACAGAAGAGTACAAACACTCAAGGTAAGCAAAACCACAGAATAATAATAAACTAAACATAAACACGGAGTCACAGACTCCGGACCATGACAGTATTTGCTTATGTCTGAACAATCACCATGAATACATGGGCACAACTAGTGATGATTTCACATCAGAGATTGAACTTGTAGAAACCATTTTTGGACACATGATTTTAAGTTAAAGAGTTGTAGCCAAAAAGAGCAAATAAACAGGAGAAGAGATCCAGAGAACTCTGAAACTCACAAAGCAGTGCATCATTGAAGCTTGCAATGTAACAAGTTCAACACAGATAAGGTTTCAATAAAAGAAAATCAAGCATTTCCTATTCTAGTAATTAAATGCCCCTGGAAATGCAAAGCAGCATGCAGTTTGTAACTGCACAGCTTCTTTTGGTAGAATAAAAAAACCATACAGTTCTAAATCAAACGTATAGAGGTCCGACCTCTTACTGACCTTTAAATGTTTGAGAATTCATGTCAGAAAGAGGGAGACATATGCTCCTCTTCATTACCCCCAGGATTATCCTCTCCAGAGTGCAGCGCAAGCATGTACAGTGATTGTGTGAGATGCTTTGAAAGCTGACCCGCTGCTATCTCGCTGGCAACCTCCGTGGCCTGCTTGCACTGTGTGCCTTTTATGAGATCTACTGAGAATACATGGAAACACACTACTGTATGACCTTGTGTTGCCCTACTAATATCCTATAATATATTCTAACTACTAAAATGACTCATAAACCATCTTCCAGAAGCTTTAAAATCATATTTGCGCCCGATATTCTTTGACATGGCATTTCATCTTGAACATCGGTCCTTGAGCAGTACAAGTTTGGACATCTTAAAAGCAAATAGAAAACACCTGCAACAACTTCATGTTTTATTTGTGCACTTTTTTGAGCATATGCTATGGTTATGAGAGAACAACGTTAGAATATACATCAATTATGCAAATAACACAGCACTTGTTGTGGGTAATGTTTTTTCTGTGTATTGAATCAGCAGGACAACAGATGTATACATCATCATCTTTTTGAGTAAGAGGGGAAGTGTGTGGGTTGTAAGACTAGTTTCTTTACTTTAAAAGTGCATTAGGAGCATCATTTCTTTCGTGTTTGATGTACTGCATGCAACTGTTAGATGCATATGCTCCCTGTTTTATTCATACACCTCTAGATAGTATGCTAATGCAATTTCTAAAATGATGAAATACATAAAAACTGTTTATTGCAGGTAGTGAAATTCAAATATCTGCTTGCCCTCTTCATTTACTCCATTCTCTTTTAATCACACTCCTTTCTTTTTCTCTCCTCTTGGTATTTCTGCAGGTCGTGAGGTGTGATTTGAAGCTGTTCATGTTCAATATAACCCTTATTGACATGTGCGCAGAGGCTACTTCCATCACATCTGTAGTAACTGTTGTAGTGCTTTGAGTTTTATTTATTATGTTGTAGAGCCAGAGGTTGCTGAATCTACCAGCTTCTTACTGTATTATTAAATTCCTTGTTGAAATTGTTCCAGAAAACTCAACCAATTACTCCGGATCAGTTCAACACTAAGTGAATGAAAGTATAAACTTCTAGGGAAACCGAATTTAAGATTTACCCTTAATTCTCCTGACAGAACCATTTTTTAATGCTCAAATAAAGTTTCTCAGTTACCTATTACCTGTTATGCGTGGCTCATTCAGGGGAGCAATAATGTTAAACTGTTACATTTTACACTTATTAAAACTAAGTGAACCCAAATGGAACAGATGAATTTGTGGCTTAAACAAAGAATAACTGCGACACAATCAAACCAAAGAAAACTAGTCTGGGTGCCTGAAAAGCACAAGTCTTCCAGATTTGCATGCAACAGTCATCAGTGAGGGAAACCATTCCTCCCACTATAACCCTTTGCTAACACGAGAATCACGAGTAATTTTGACTATAGTAATCTAGATGGATTTCCATGACATTTTGTACCTTATACTCATATGGATTTTAATTCTTCAGATTCCTGGGTTTATTATGTAGTTCCCAGAACTAATTGCTAATTGCTAAGGGTATCATATCCCAATCCCATGTCGGATGCATCATCTGTGTATGTATTTGCCTATTTGTTATGCGTAGACCTATAACTGTCAAGAAACCATAATGTTACTTATTAATTGATGAACGTGGCTAGGCGTTTACATGCAACTGTCAAGATTAAAGCATGTGAGACATGAATCACATCTATGGAAGGCTATATGAGGTATGCTGACATGTCAGAAATAATAACAGCAACAGTAAAAAGAATTCACAGCGTGCACGACATCTTTAGTGCCAGCCTGCAGAGACAGGTCAAGTCAGATTAGTAGACACGATGTTAGATTAAGGTCATGTTTGTTGTCACACAGCTAAATATCACAGCATTAATTAAAAAGGACACTGTGGCAATTTATGCAGAAAAAAACATAAATGAAATGCATAATTGAGAAATTAATTTAAATTAACAGATTTATTTTTAAACCTTGAATCAGATAAGACAAGGACAGTGAATTATTTCCAAGATGTAAAGTAAGCACTGGATGATTTGCAGTGTCGGTCGTAAAGGAAAAGCTTATATATATTTATACATATAGAGCCCAGCTTTTGCAGTGTTAGGGATACTGTATGTTGTTTTCAAGCTTCTCTTTTGTTTCTGTGTAATGGAGATTTAGACATAAAATGTGCTAACACGTCAACATTTAGACAAAATACCTGCATTCTGTAAGTTCCATTTCCTAACAGGGCTTTAGGCTGTGCGCATTGGTCAAGCTCGAATGCTTGGCTCTGGCAGAGTCAGCAGACAACGAGCTGACAAGGGAAGTCTCCAGGTCTGTCTCCCTGGAGAGCACCTATGGCTAAGGAGGTTGTTATTGATCTAAGTAGGGGGAGGAAAGAGAGATGCGGGGCAAGCAGGGAAGAACCTCTGCCCTATTCTGCACTCTAGTGTCCCACTAGACAGGGCATTAAGTCTTTATCAACTCCACAAACTGCCCATGTGAAAAAAAAAAAACCAACCCTGGAAAAGGAGGCCCGTGATATCCACAAGAACAAAGTTCAAGAAAATAGATAAATATTAAAAATGAAGCAACCATTTCTCGCCAATATTTTTTCCTAAGCATGCTGATCATTTGAATATTTTTGCAATGCTGAAACAAATTTCAATAAATAAAAGAGACACAATTAAAAACATGTTGAACATTTGCATCAACAAAAATTTGCATAAAAAGACATTGCTTACTTCATACACTGAAAAAAGAACATTTACTTAATGGATTTACTTAATTCAGTTGACATTGGTTGCACACAACTGTTTTGCTTTGGCAGAAACTTAAACAACTGAATTAAATCACCACAACTTATTCATATTCAATAAACCTGTGCATTTTGTGTTGATAAAACATGATTGAAACATGTTTAGATGAAGTAAGTTGAGCTCATAGAATATTTTAATCCCTCACAATTTCGTCATTTTATTCCAGCACTATTCAATAACTTTTACCCCAATACTACTTGGTTACTTAAATACTACATGTTGTCTTCATATTACATAATGTTTAACAAAGTCTAGAGTCTGGTTAACATAAAAAATCCAATGAATTTAGAACGACTTCCATCCTCCTAGCTTTATTTGGGTTGCAGGGGGGCTGGGGGATAACCCCAAACTGATAGGTTAAGAGGCAGGGTACACCCTGGATAGCTTACAAGCTTATCACATAGAGACAAACAACCATTTGCACTCATATTCATGGGTAATTTAAAATCACCAATTAACATAACTCTAATAACTGCAGGAGGAAACCAGAGTTCCCAAAGAGAACCCACTGCAAACTAGCCGGATTGTCGATTTGAACCAGCAACCTTCTTGTTGGGAGGTAAGCGCACAAACCACCACACCATCAAACCCGGCTTGGACAGATTAAACCTCAATAAATAGCGATAGCATACACGTGGTGTGTGTTAGTTGTCTGCCTCTTATAACTCCAGTAATTTTCCTGGAGTTTGAGATCTCATGTGATCTTGTGCATTTCAGCAACTAACCACTCTTACTATCATGTCCTCTCAACAAGAACAAATTAAGTTGTTGAATTTCATACAGATCCTACATGATTTAATTACGTTCACCATAGAAACATAAAATTATTTGTTTCAAATTACAAGTTAGACTTTTGTAAATGTAACAACCACAGAGTTTACTTTTTCAGTATATACCGCAAAAAGTAGAGGTGGCTGCTTGACGTGACTGAGATGGATGCCTTCCTCAAACTATGATCCAAAGCGCGCGAAATGAAATCTTGATGCGGTGTCGTGAGATTTAACATTGCTATATTATTGACTTACTTCACTCGAACATGATAGGAAAAATTTAATATGCCCTCTCTGCATATCATGTAGTTTCTACACTATATAGTTACACTTAATTTTAAAGCATGAGGCAACTGTGTTAAATACACACAAGATGCTTACATAAATCCAATAGATGGCCAATTCCTTTTTTTCAGTGTAGTCTCATGATGGATTATAATGCAGTATTTAACTAAAAATATGTTTAAAAGACAGTGTTATTTATTTATGTGTATTCTTTCAGGCCTGTTGGTTTTCATCAGTCTGAAACAATAAAGAACCAGAATAAAACCAGATGTAGGCTTAGTCTACGGGCATGGCGATATGAGATCAGCAAGTACAAATAGGTTTCCTGCATTGGGATCGATCATATATTAATCTTTATAGAACAACAACAAAAAAAGACCTTAGACTCTATTAACAAACAAAGGCCTCCTACTGACTTGCCCATGGAAGTTCAGGAGTCTTCTAGGAATGGTGACGAATTGACAAATCGGTGGCAGATGATTTCATCTGAAGGTAACTGTCGGCTCACAGCAAGTGAACCCAAGTTACCATGATGGTATTCCTCAGTAAGAATGGAAACCACCTGCTGCTACATTACAAGCCACAACCTGAGCAGTGATGACCCTCCCAGGAGTGAGGAAAACATCACCTGCTAATGTGACTGTTCAACTCTCTGCTGGAAGATCTGCTGGGAAAAGGTGTTACCGTTGCTGCTGAATCACAACAGGAAAGTATCAACAGTTTCCTCCTGCTGTCACATGCTAGCACAGCATGAGGTAAATTGTGTGCTACAAACTGCCTCTTGTGTCTGATTAGCTTTAGCTGTTTTTGGTTGTTTCTGGTCTCTGTACAACCACAGGAAGAGCTTGGTTCATGTTGCGGTAAATCAGACTGGGCAGACAGAGCAGACCAATTTTTATCACAGTTTTCTTTTTGCAGATGATGTGGTTCTGTTGATTTCATCGAGCCATGACCTCTGAGTCGCACTTGGGTGATTTGAAGTTGAGGGTGAAGTAGCTGGGATGCAATTTAGCAGCTCCAAGTCTGAGGCCATGGTTCTCAGTTTAACAAAGGTAGCGTGCCCACTCCAGATCAGCAATGAGTTGCTGCTCTTGGAGTTTTGTTCAAAAGTGAAGGGGAAGTGCAGCAGATGATCGATGAACAGGCTGGTGTGGACGCTGAATCTACAGATGCTGTCTCCCATTTATGGTCACAAGCTGTGGCAAGGGACCAAAGGAACAATATTGCCAATGCAAACAGCAGAAATGAGCTCTCTCTGAAGGGTGCCTGGTCTTGGCCTTAGAAATAGGATGAGGAGTTTAGACATTTGGGACTAAAGTCCCTATGCCTTCACTCGATATGAGCTGGCTGGGGTGGTGCCAGCCTATGACCTCCTGGGTACCTCCAAGGTCAGGTGTTTTGGAAATGTGACGGAGGCCCCGGGGCAGACCCAGGGCAGTTATTTTGTTTTGGGGCTAAATTACCCCAAATGGTTTCATCATATACAGTGGCTTGCAAAAGTATTCGGCCCCCTTGAACTTTCCCACATTTTGTCACATTACAGCCACAAACATAAATCAATTTTATTGGAATTCCACGTGAAAGACCAACACAAAGTGGTGTACACGTGAGAAGTGGAACAAAAATCATACATGATTCCAAACATTTTTTACAAATAAATAACTGCAAAGTGGGGTGTGCGTAATTATTCAGCCCCCTTTGGTCTGAGTGCAGTCAGTTGCCCATACACATTGCCTGATGAGTGCTAATGACTAAATAGAGTGCACCTGTGTGTAATTTAATGTCAGTACAAATACAGCTGCTCTGTGATGGCCTCAGAGGTTGTCTAAGAGAATATTGGGAGCAACAACACCATAAAGTCCAAAGAACACACCAGACAGGTCAGGGATAAAGTTATTGAGAAATTTAAAGCAGGCTTAGGCTACAAAAAGATTTCCCAAGCCTTGAACATCCCACGGAGCACTGTTCAAGCGATCATTCAGAAATGGAAGGAGTATGGCACAACTGTAAACCTACCAAGACAAGGCCGTCCACCTAAACTCACAGGCCGAACAAGGAGAGCGCTGATCAGAAATGCAGCCAAGAGGCTCATGGTGACTCTGGACGAGCTGCAGAGATCTACAGCTCAGGTTGGGGAATCTGTCCATAGGACAACTATTAGTCGTGCACTGCACAAAGTTGGCCTTTATGGAAGAGTGGCAAGAAGAAAGCCATTGTTAACAGAAAACCATAAGAAGTCCTGTTTGCAGTTTGCCACAAGCCATGTGGGGGACACAGCAAACATGTGGAAGAAGGTGCTCTGGTCAGATGAGACCAAAATGGAACTTTTTGGCCAAAATGCAAAACGCTATGTGTGGCAGAAAACTAACACTGCACATCCCTCTGAACACACCATCCCCACTGTCAAATATGGTGGTGGCAGCATCATGCTCTGGGGGTGCTTCTCTTCAGCAGGGACAGGGAAGCTGGTCAGAGTTGATGGGAAGATGGATGGAGCCAAATACAGGGCAACCTTGGAAGAAAACCTCTTGGAGTCTGCAAAAGACGTGAGACTGGGGCGGAGGTTCACCTTCCAGCAGGACAACGACCCTAAACATAAAGCCAGGGCAACAATGGAATGGTTTAAAACAAAACATGTCCATGTGTTAGAATGGCCCAGTCAAAGTCCAGATCTAAATCCAATCGAGAATCTGTGGCAAGATCTGAAAACTGCTGTTCACAAACGCTGTCCATCTAATCTGACTGAGCTGGAGCTGTTTTGCAAAGAAGAATGGGCAAGAATTTCAGTCTCTAGATGTGCAAAGCTGGTAGAGACATACCCTAAAAGACTGGCAGCTGTAATTGCAGCAAATGGTGGTTCTACAAAGTATTTACTCAGGGGGCTGAATAATTACGCACACCCCACTTTTTAGTTGCATTTCGTTGCCCTGTACCTGTGACAAGTTGAATTCTATTCTATTCTATTCTATTCTATTCTAGTTATTTATTTGTAAAAAATGTTTGGAATCATGTATGATTTTCGTTCCACTTCTCACGTGTACATCACTTTGTATTGGTCTTTCATGTGGAATTCCAATAAAATTGATTCATGTTTGTGGCTTTAATGTGACAAAATGTGGAAAAGTTCTAGGGGGCCGAATACTTTTGCAAGCCACTGTGAATACAAACACTGAACACAATTACTGAAAACTAAACTATAATTGTAACTTCATGCAATAATAATATTGAGTTACTATTATTACTATTATTATTATATAAAATGCTATAATATGACATGTTATATTAATATTTTTTTCAGATTCATTAAAAATACGGCTCAAACAAAAGAAGAAAAACACATCACATCTCACTAGAAAAAAATCATGCTGGCTATGTTTAATATTTGGACTGGGTAATATATTAGGAATGAAATGATGCCACATCGTTGGATGGAAATTAAAATAAGCAACCTACAAAGGACTGAATTCAACGACATCCTGAAAATCAAAATGAAAACATTACACTGCAGTCTATTTGACCAAAATCTCATTGCAGCAACTTAATGTGGTACTCAGTAGTTTGTATGGCCCCTTATGTGCTCCTAATAACACTACAGATGGTGTCTTGAGGTCCAAGGATTTCATCCCGATACTTAATGGCACTTAGGGTGCCCCTATCTAGCCTGTAGATGTTTGTGCATACCTTCATGGATATACCTCCCCACACCATCAATGACCAACCACCAAACCAGTGATGCTGAACGATGTTAAAGGCAGCATAATGTTCTCCACAGCTTCTCCAGGCACTTTAACACCTGTTACATATTCAGCTTTATTTATATAGCATCAAATAAAAACAGTCACCGCCAGGTATTTTATGCTGTGAGGTAAAGTCCACACAACATATGCTCAGGCTTAACCTGCTCTCATCCGTGAAAAGCATAGGGCATCAGTGATGGACCTGCCAATTCTGCTATCCAGGCTCTGCAGTGCCAGGCAGTAAGCACTGGGCCCACTACAGGTAACTGACCAAATTGATTGTTTGGGATGAGACATTCACGGCAGTGGCCTGCTGGAGTCCATTTTGTAGCTTTGGCAGGGGTCATCACAAAACAGCAGATAACAGTCCTGCTTATTGGTTAAGGACCTTCTATAAGCCTCGTCTAGCTCTACTAAAGTAATTGCCTGAGTCCTGGAATCTACTCGCTGTTCTTTAGAGTGTGCTGGAAAACCGCAAACCTTTTGATAATGGCACCCACCCATGGGATGATCTGATATCCTTGTGTCGGTGTTGTTCCCACATCATCATAATAAATGTTGTTCCAGGTTCAACCTTGCAAGTGACCAATCACATTGTTGTGACGTCATACTTTTGCAAGCCAAGCGATTCATTCATTTATGAAATTCCAATGTTGCAAGGACAATATGTATATTGCTTACCGTTTATTAAAGAACAGTATCCTGAAATGCAAAGAATTCAAATTGCTGGAATGGCGGACAGGGCTGCCCACATTCAGGTCCAGACCAAAAAGGCTAGGCAGCGCCTGTACCACCTACGACAACTGAGGAAGTTCAGGGTCTCTCCAAAGATCCTCAGGATTTTCTATACAAGCGCTGTGGAGAGCATCCTCACACAGAACATGACATCGTGGTTCGGGAACAGCTGTGTGAAGGACCAAAAAGCTCTCCAGAGAGTGATCCGTACAGCAGAACGCTGCTGCAGGATTGCTCTCCCCCCGCTTCAGGACACCTACACCAGGAGATGCCGGACTAGAGCAGCGCAGATACTGAAGGACCCGTCCCATCCTGGCAACAAACTGTTCCAACTTCTGCAATCTGGTAGAAGGTTCCGCATCTTCCGGGCAAGGACAGAGAGACTCAAGAGGAGCTTCTATCCCCAAGCCATCCGTGCCCTAAACACACACACCCGCCCTCTCACATCATCTATAATTGACTGAGACAGGACTCTTCCAGACACTAAACCAAGGAACAATGTACATTTCAATTCCTTTAATTTTAAATATGTTTATATTGTCTATCCTGTAAAATAGTCAGATATCTATTCATATTAATGTACAGAATTCACCTGCTTGCTGCTACTACTGCACATTCACCCAGTGTGTATATGTGTATATATATATAATGTTCTTCCTCTACACCCCCCCCCCCCCCCAATTTTTGCACATGTCGAGGAGCGTGTCAGGCTACATTTCACTGTGTGTTATACTTGTATAACTATGCATGTGACAAATAATAAAGAACCTTGAACCTTGAACCAGATGCGGTTTCTCGCAAGTAGATTTTTTTAAGGCATTTTTTTCCGAAGTCGCAAAAGTATGACGTCACAACAATGTGATTGGTCACTTGCAAGGTTGAACCTGGAACAACATTTATTATGATGATGTGGGAACAACACCGACACGAGGATCTCAGATCGTGCCCCATCCATGTGCCATCCTGGAGGAGTTGTATACCTGTGTGACCTTTGTAGGGTGCAGGTATCACCTCATGCTACCAGCAGGGACACAGATTCTAACCAATGAAAAAACTAGTGATAAAATAGTCAGAAAATATAAGGAGGGAAAAATGTCAGTGGCCTCCACCTACCTCCCCATTCCTGTTTTGGGGGGTTGTCTTATTGTAGTGCACCCGTTGTTAATGTAATTAGCACCAAAGAAGCTGAAATTGATTAACAAAACTCTCTATTTAAGTGACTAGATCAATATCCCAGAAGTTTTATTGACTTGATGCTATACTCTGATTATAAAGTGCAATTCTTGAGGAGTATGTGTCACTAATATTAACATGAGAAGTAATATTTTTTGGTATTACTATTTTGCTCCTATCATTGATTCTCACGGTAAATTATTCTTGATGTCCCCAGAGATCCCTGTCAGTAGTCCATACATGTTAAATATGCTGGTAGGGCGAGAGTTAGAGGCTGAGTTTGCTTTTGGTGGTGCTGTTTGTTTCTAATATGATAGCTGCACATTAGAGGCCTGAAAGTTTAAATGCATTTAAACATTAAAGGTAACTGTTCCACAGCCTAATAATGGAGACGTAAAATTGCTTCAGTTTGCATTTAGATAAAAAAATAAGATATTGATTAAATGTATATTAGTGGGTTTTCTGTGGTCTAGTAGCTGCAACTCCAGCAGTGGAAAAGAGACTAAGCTAGGAGTAAAGAAATATAATAAAATTATACATTTTCTGCACCACCAACAAATATATGCTCATTCCAGAAACAATGTAACAGTTTGTGCAGCTATAATGTTCTATCTTGGTTTCATTTGGATGCTGATGAGTTACACCTTAACAACATACACCTATAAAACATGCAAGTCTCAAGTACTGTAAGTCTCAAGTCTTTATCCTCAAGTCACAAGTCAAGTCTCAAGTAATGTCAGGCAAGTCAGAGTCGAGTCTCAAGTCACTGGTGTAAAAGTCCGAGTAAAGTCACAAGTCTGAAACTTTGAATTCCAAGTCCTTTTCAGTCTTTAAAAAAAAAGAAAGAAAAAAAGAATGTTGCAGTTATGCTAAATGTAAATATTAGACCATGTAATTTTTAAATCTGTTTTTCTCAACACATGACAAAATAGTGAACTTAGAAAATATACACAAATTGTGAAATTGCACCTCTATAAAATGCAGCTCAATTAAACTTAGTTCCGAGAATAATTTTCACCGACAGTTCTGAGATAAGCTGCATGTTATTCTTCAAATCAAATCAAATCAAATCACTTTTATTGTCACATCACATGTGCAGGTACATTGGTACAGTACATGTGAGTGAAATTCTTGTGTGCGAGCTTCACAAGCAACAGAGTTGTGCAAAATACAATAATGTAAACAGGCAAAATATACGAATGGCTAAATCTGAAACTAATAAATATGTACAATATATAATAGTATATGCAAAAAAAAATTCTGGATGTGTATACTAAATGTTTTTCTACGTGTGCGTGTGTGTGTGTGTGTGTGTGTATATACACATATTTTACAGATTAGATATAGTGTACAATAAATAAAATATATAAAAATATACAGAGTTGAGACATGTGCAAAACAGTGGCATTACTGTACAGTATGGAGTGCATGTTGTTCTTGGATGCGCTTGTAGGACCGGCTTTAAAATCGCATGACAAAAATATCATACACATTAAAAAAAAAACACTGTATCACCAACGGAGCATGGACAACATTTGCTAGTTAGATGAAGTCAGCTATCTCATCGTAGCAAAAGAGAAGCACCACCTACCATTCTTTATGCAACTTCAACCGTCGGAGAAAGTTGGAAGTTGTTCCATCTCTGTCTGTGATTCTCTTCTTGCATGTTTTGCATATTGCATTTCGGTTTTTGTTGACTACTTCATAGTTTATGTACCTGAAAAAACATATCTCCTTGCAGCCTTTTTTTTTTTTTTTTTTTAAATCTGGTTAATTTGATTGTCTGTGCTACAGCTCACGCACACATACGTACGGAGTGTGGTTTGAATAAATGAATGAATGAATTGAATTAATGGTCCACACTTTCTATATAATATGCGTGTTAAATTTTATATTTGGGGTAAAATATCAAGTCTTTTCAAGTAAACCGGTTCAAGTCCAATTCAAGTCCCAGGTCATTGGTGTAAAAGTCCAAGTCAAGTCACAAGTCTTAGAACATTTTTTCAAGTCAAGTCTAAAGTCATAAAATTAATGACTCGAGTCTGACTCGAGTCCACACCTCTGCTTCCCAGCTGAGAATCTATTTTGCTCTTAAAACATGTTTCAAATAACAAAATCGGTGAAAATGTGGTATTATCTTTAATTTAAATTGTGAACATAACCAGCTCCTGACCAGGTTATGTGTTCGGTGTAAATGATCAATTTATCCAGGATAAGAGGGCCACTTTTATGATTCAGAAAACTTTAAGCTAATGCATTAATCTCACTTTTTTAGCAAACAGCTCAGTGTTCTTAGTTTTTACTTCATACTTTCCACTTGTGGCTTCTTTTTTTTTTACCTTTGTAATCAGAAAACCATTTTTTAATACTCTATTTTAACGTTTGAGCTTTTGCACTAAATTTATCAGTCTGTTAAAATAAAGCTTGTCATTAATTTGGACGTTTTTTTTCCACAATGGCACTTAACAAGAGAAGGTGCAAACCACTGGAAATTTCAGTTTCTTAAGTGAGGATTTTGTCATTTTCTGTTTCATTTATTGATTCAACAAATGGTATAGAATGCATCTTGGTTTTGACGTCACAGCTAAAAATCTGCTTTATAGATATTATTATACAACTGATTTCTAAGCAGGGGCGATTCTAGGATCAGAGCTTTGGGGGTGCTGTGCCCAGCCAGGCAAGATAAACTTTACTCGTCACGATGAGACGTCTTCCCCGTGTCTGTCAGTCCCTGCACCCTTAAATGTCTCCAGTTGTCCCGAGTTCCCTGTGACTGTCTCCTTGGTGCATTTAAACCCCTGTTCCTCCCTGTCCTCATCGTCTGTTGTCTTCGTTTCCATTATCAGTCATCATAATTTTACCATCTCTGAGTAAGTCTGCAAATTTCTTTATTAAATCATAAGATTCTTAAATTCATCAAGTCTCTCTGTGCCTTGGTCCTCGTCACAAAACATGACATCACTGTTTTGTACATTTTAACACAACTTAATCCCCATATTTGAGAAAGAAAAGCAAAACACTTTTTTTTTAAGTCTGTAACAAAACCATCAAATCTGATCAAGGTTATTTAAATGCTGCAAACGAAGAATGGATTGGAATAGAAAAAATACATCCTAACCTTAATTACTGGGGGAGAATAATGAATGATGCTCATAGTGAGTAAGAAGTAAATTGAGTGCATTTTTTGGACAGAGATTCACTTTTAATGTGTATGTATAATATAATACAGATATATAAAAATACACTCCAAAAATAGAGTCCTTGAAATGTACAAATGTACAAAATAAAATTATAAAAATGGAGGCAACTTTGCCTGTGGTACAATGTACACAATGTATGAAAAGATCTTTACTGCAGATACTACTATGGCTCTGCAGATTTTTTCTTTTCTTTTAACCTATGTCGCCTCACCTGAGGCTGGCAAATCTGTCTATCACTGTTTGGTGGTCAAGTCTCTCAAGCAGTTTAACAGTTTCTGTTTTGCCTGTCACTTTTCCCTGTCTGTGTTCTTACCTGGTTCTTCCTGACCTTTCTCCTCACGTTCCCCTCTTTCCTCTCTCCCTCTTCGGACTGACAATCATACACAAATAGATTGTATTCAATTAGATGAAAAAAATTACATTAATATGAGACAACAAATACTATTAAGATCACTAATAAAAAAAAGTCCTCTCTCAGTGTACTTTCAACCAAAAGGCAAATAACCAAACCACATGAACATCTAATAAAAGATATAAATATTGAAACACTGATCCAACATTATCCTTGATTGACGGATCATTTGATTTTACACTTCTACCTGAATGTTGCTCCTGGGTTTAATCTTGGCACATGCACATATGACAAAATAACAAACTTCTCTCATTCCATTTCAAATAGGACAGTGGTAACAACAGCAGGCTACAGACAATTTTAAGTTTTAGATTTTAAATAGGTTATATAAATTTTAATGGGAGCAACAGGGCGGTCAAATGTCGCTGATTTTACTACAGAGTAGGACGGATTGTAGGGTAGCAAACATCGTCGGAAAACACGTTTCCAACACTGCAGGTTACCTGGTGTAATGTTTTTCAGCTCAAAAGAAACATGGTCTGACTCCTACCTAACTATATAAAGAGTAACTGAAGGTTAAATGCAGCTAATATGTCCTGTTTTAAGCCAAGCACTCACACCTCCGATCCGCTGCGTCTCAGCCACCATCGCTCTTGCAGCAACGGTAGGGGAGAGGCGAGCTGGAACAAACCATTTTTTGGGGGGGGGGGGGGGGGGAGTTATCTATACTTTCGTTGTTAAAATGTTACGTCTCAAACAAGTACTGAATGCTTTTTATATTTTAGTAGTGTGTCGCAAACAGTAAATATTGTCAAAAAAAAGTAAGAAGTCTTTGGGGGTGCTATGATTCAAAAACTGGCTAAAATCGCCCCTGTTTCTAAGTAATTTCCCCCCACTCTGGACTACTAGAATCTAATCTAAGGGTTGCCTTACTGACCAAACCCGACCTCGGGTTACAACAATTAGTAAAGTTAATAAATTACAGCAATTGTTTGAATACTGTGGGTATAATTGAGATGAAATAAAAGCAAATTCTGAAAAAGGAAAAAGACTTAATCTACAATCCATCTAAACCAGAAATGTTTTAAATAAATTAAAAAAAAAAGATATGGTTTCCATATACAAATGATACAAGTTCAGTAATTAATTGGTTGCATGATAATGTCAGTCTGAACTTCAGTTCATGTTCCAGAGGGGTGAGAAAAATTGATATGATCTCAGTGACTTTCACTATGGCGTGACTGACAGTGCCAGAAGGGGTGGCTTAATTATTTCACAAACTGCTGATCTCCTGAGATTTTCACACACAACAACGTGAGTGTCAGTTCTGTGGACAGAAATGCCTTATTGATGAGGCCAGACTAGTTGGAGTTGACAACCATTACTTACAATTTCCGTAAGCAGAAAACATCTCAGGATACACACATATTGTACTTATAACACGAGGCAGGTGACCTACAACCACAATTGGCTCCACAATACTAAAGTAAAAAAAAAAAAAAACCTTTAAGGAAATAGGAAAATGTTCATTGAAAACTGGACACTTAACCACAAAGGTCCAAACTGGGTGTAAACCATAGTTTTCTGGTTAACCTTTCTTGGTAAACGTGAGACCACAGCTTCCTAATGTGGTATTTGTAGTTCCCTAAATCAGGATGGTTATGGCTATACAGCTTGTTGGTTATGTTGGCATCTGACAAAATGGGATTTATCACGAGCTAGGATGATAATATGTTGGTAGTGTAATGATGTGGGCAATGTTTTCCTGGGAAAATAAGCAGATAAGCTGGTTTTATTGGAATACACATTATGCAGATAATCCCTTTATCGTCACAGTTTGCTAATAGTCACTATTTATAGAATGATAAATCGTGCAATATCACAAACTGAAAATCAACCAGATTTTTTTTTTTTTTTTTTTTTTTTTATCTTTGTGTTACTGCACAATGAAAAATTTACAGGAATTTTTGGCTATTTGCTGTTGAAACTTAAATTCTGTTTATTTAAATTTATTTATTTTATTTCTTTATTTTTTATTCATTACTTTAATTCAAACCATTGCTTGTTTTTGTTTTACATGAAATTTCCCACTTGTGGGACTAATAAAGGTATCTTATCTTATCTTCTCACTGAGATTATTCCATAGTATCTTAGCTACACTGTGCACTAATATATATACAGTGGGGCAAAAAAGTATTTAGTCAGCCACCGATTGTGCAAGTTCCCCCACCTAAAATGATGACAGAGGTCAGTAATTTGCACCAGAGGTACACTTCAACTGTGAGAGACAGAATGTGAAAAAGAAAAAAATCCATGAATCCACATGGTAGGATTTGTAAAGAATTTATTCGTAAATCAGGGTGGAAAATAAGTATTTGGTCAATAACAAAAATACAACTCAATACTTTGTAACATAACCTTTGTTGCCAATAACAGAGGTCAAACGTTTACTATAGGTCTTTACCAGGTTTGCACACACAGTAGCTGGTATTTTGGCCCATTCCTCCATGCAGATCTTCTCGAGAGCAGTGATGTTTTGGGGCTGTCGCCGAGCAACACGGACTTTCAACTCCCGCCACAGATTTTCTATGGGGTTGAGGTCTGGAGACTGGCTAGGCCACTCCAGGACTTTCAAATGCTTCTTACGGAGCCACTCCTTTGTTGCCCGGGCGGTGTGTTTTGGATCATTGTCATGTTGGAAGACCCTGCCTCGTTTCATCTTCAAAGTCCTCACTGATGGAAGGAGGTTTTGGCGCAAAATCTCACGATACATGGCCCCATTCATTCTGTCCTTAACACGGATCAGTCGTCCTGTCCCCTTGGCAGAAAAACAGCCCCATAGCATGATGTTTCCACCCCCATGCTTCACAGTAGGTATGGTGTTCTTGGGATGCAACTCAGTATTCTTCTTCCTCCAAACACGACGAGTTGAGTTTATACCAAAAAGTTCTACTTTGGTTTCATCTGACCACATGACATTCTCCCAATCCTCTGCTGTATCATCCATGTGCTCTCTGGCAAACTTCAGACGGGCCTGGACATGCACTGGCTTCAGCAGCGGAACACGTCTGGCACTGCGGGATTTGATTCCCTGCCGTTGTAGTGTGTTACTGATGGTGACCTTTGTTACTTTGGTCCCAGCTCTCTGCAGGTCATTCACCAGGTCCCCCCGTGTGGTTCTGGGATCTTTGCTCACCGTTCTCATGATCATTTTGACCCCACGGGATGAGATCTTGCGTGGAGCCCCAGATCGAGGGAGATTATCAGTGGTCTTGTATGTCTTCCATTTTCTGATGATTGCTCCCACAGTTGATTTTTTCACACCAAGCTGCTTGCCTATTGTAGATTCACTCTTCCCAGTCTGGTGCAGGTCTACAATACTTTTCCTGGTGTCCTTCGAAAGCTCTTTGGTCTTGGCCATGGCGGAGTTTGGAGTCTGACTGTTTGAGACTGTGGACAGGTGTCTTTTATACAGATGATGAGTTCAAACAGGTGCCATTCATACAGGTAACGAGTGGGGGACAGAAAAGCTTCTTACAGAAGACGTTACAGGTCTGTGAGAGCCAGAGATTTTCCTTGTTTGAGGTGACCAAATACTTATTTTCCACCCTAATTTACGAATAAATTCTTTACAAATCCTACCATGTGGATTCATGGATTTTTTTTTCACATTCTGCCTCTCACAGTTGAAGTGTACCTCTGGTGCAAATTACTGACCTCTATCATCATTTTAAGTGGGGGAACTTGCACAATCGGTGGCTGACTAAATACTTTTTTGCCCCACTGTATCTTGCCGAACAACAGGGAAATTTTATATCCAACTGTGGTTGTCTCCATTAAAAACTCTTCCCACCAGAGTACTTTTTGACCTTACTAGTGGCACATGAACCAGAAACCATTCACAGTCTCCTACAGCATTTTGTTCTATGACTATATTTACATATAGATATCAAACAAAAGAGCAGAAAGCCATCTTTATAATATCATTGCTTACACTATTGTGTAAGAGTCCACAATATTAACTCTTCAGTCCTCTGTATGGACCCTTGAATCCTATGCACATATAGTGATAGCCAAAGACCATCAATATATGCAACATCACCATGTTCACTTCCATTACCATTCTGGATGGCTGCCAACATTATCCCTGTAGAACATTATTGATATTTTCTGTTATATTGTGTCATTTATACAAGATGAAGGACACCATTCTGCCCAGCTGTAGCAAATATGACAACATTTTCCCCACACTGACACTGGCATTTGTACCTTGGCTAGTGATATTCATTAAATGCCCCCTTGTCCAGCTTCATCAGTAAATGTGTAATTTGTGTGGGTGCAGCATTCTAGCCCATTATTCTAAAAAAAAGAATCAGAATAACCAAGAATCATTGATGAGCTACATGTAGTTGACATAGTTTACGTCTGTACAAAGTATTGCAAGATGAATATCTATCGAATAGGTCCTTGAATCTCTCTTCACTCAAAGGCAACCATGTATATCTGTTACATATGTACTCCATGCTGTTGTAGCACACAAGCTAGTGTTGACAGGCCAACCCTCTTTATGTTGTGATATGTAGTGTTGTTGTCCATGATGCACTCATGCATTTGTCTCGGGCAAATTCTCTTGTCGGCCAAGGCTACGTTTACAATAGCTGTTTTCTATTCAGCTGTGATCATCTGCTGTATCCCACCAGAAACCATTTTTCTAGTGCCCTTCACAAGAAACAAAAAATGTTTTACAATAAATTGTTACCGACCTTTACTGATCTGTACTTTAAAAAAAAATTTTAGTTGGGAAATTAAAATGATAGTTTTTACCGCTTAGAGACTATTGAATAGTTTTGCAATTCTACATAATAAACCATTATAACAAGAAAATTGTAATAAGCTGGTTAAAAAACAAGAATTGTACCTTCATTTTGGTGCAGTTTGTAATAAATGCATCAAGATACAATTTTTCATGAATTAAACATGATACAACTAGAGCAAAACCTCAGTCCAAATCAGCAAAGAAGCTAGAGTTTCATAGTGAATGTAGTTCTTTGTGGATGTATATAACTTAATTCAACCAGATGTCAGCAGATGTTTATCCTGGCTGATTTCCATCCTCTACACTGACAGTATAATATTTATGCTGTCTTTTTTCTAGATGGTATAAAGTTGGTATGAAGGTGGAATTCAGTCAGTGAATCTAAGCATCATCAGCTAAAATTCATATGAATCTCTGCCATAACCAAACTGACCATGAAACCACATCCACATTGTACCAATCACAGACTGTTCTTTACTTTAAACCCATCACAGTACAATAAACTAACCTGTTTATCCTGCGCTATGTAGAAGATTTTCATGCAACCTTTAAGTAGCAATTAGTCTACCTCAGTTTGATTTGCATATTGTTTCACAATGTGAAAAACATAATATTGTGTGTACAGACCCAATATCTGATTTAAAAACTAGGATTTACATTTCAGCTTTAAATTTCCAGTTTATGAAATCCCACTTCTTCCTCTCCTGTCCAATCTTTCTTATCTTTCTCCACCTCTCTGTGAAATACAGCAGCTGGACATTTAGCTAGGAGCACACTGTGAGACAAACTGAACACAAACAGTTTGTGTGCTTGCTGATGTTTGTTGAGCGGATAGAAACACTGCATTTCGAATTAGTAGACACTAAAAACGTTACAGTCTTCATGCTTGCTCCTCTTCAGTAGAGCTAGCTAGTTGCTAAAGCACCTCGACCGCAACTTACGGACACTGCAAGTCATTTCAATGTTGTGCCAAAAATGCAACAAAAACATTGTCTCCCTTTTAACCCCTGACTTAGGCACATGTCATCTCTTTTTATACCATCCTCTGGTGATTAGTACACGAACAGGATTGCCTTTCATCTGTTACTGATTATGCTTTGATGTTTGGAGGCTCGCAGTGACAAAATAACAACTCACCAAATGCGTTAAATCAAAATTAGCAAGCCTGTTTTGAAAATGTAAGGAGTAGAAAGTACAGATATTAGTTTAAAAATGTAGGGAGTAAAAGTAAGAAGTAGTATGAAAAAAAAACAACTGCTCAAGTAAAATGAGTAATATTATTCATTATTATTTTTTCCTTTGCCACTTCACCATGTTAGGTTTTATTGCTATAGAATGTTTTTGACTTTTTTTAAAAACTTTTTTTTAAGTCAAAATTTCCTCAACTTACACACAATTTTCCAATGTAATTTACTGTTCTTGAAAAAAGAAGTTGTTTTATTTTTAATTGTCATGCATTATGTGATGCATTACCAAAGGCACAAGTGGCAGAAGTTCAGTGCAATTACAGAAAACAGAAAATTGATTGCACACAGCAATGCTAAATTTTCACAGTAATCTGATGAAACCATTATATGTGAGTACAAAAAGCACAGGAAGCATGGGGGAGTTAAGTTTGGTATCTTTTCAAAACTGCAAAAGCAGGGGAAGATTATAAGTGGTGGTGGGCGTGGGGTAAGAGGAAGATTACAGAAAAACCAACAAGAGTAATTTTAGACTTAACTTGACCAATTGTGATGACACATGTTCCTGTTTGTAGAATTATAATAATAAAAGTAGAACAAGGAGCACACCTCAATCTCAGCAGATTCATGAATTCACAGAAATAAACTTTTTTTTAAGTTTGGTTTTTGGTTTGGTTTGAGCTATTTTATTAATTTATTTCTTTGAGCATTAAAGCATTGCAAAATAAGGGGATGAGAGATTTTCATAAATACAGTTGATAGAATTCAGCAAAATGGCTATTCAAAACAATGCTGTGCAATAAGGCATTGAACATACATAGTAACTTTTGCGCATAACAAAAGTGTACAAAATAGCCTTTAAAGCATATAGGTTAAAGCCTTCTTGTGGTCTAACCTGCGTGCTCTTTTTTCAGGGTGCTAAATAATGCAGTATTGCCAATCGCTGTATGCACCATTACGTACATAGTGTCCTAGTGTCCATGGGGACTTTGGTGACTGCTGCACTATCTGACCATCAGGAGTTAATATCTGTTTGTGAAACTTGCAAAAACTATACTTATAGCTTAAAGGGGTGACATTGGCCTTAGTTATAGGTTTATGAACTAGGAGGCTGTGGTTTTGACACTGGTGTTTTGCGCTTGAAAAAACCCCACTTGCTCTGCACTAAATTGAAAGGTTTGGGTCAAACCTCTGATAATATATCTTCCAGCATGATGTACATTTCATTCATATGCTTCCAAATGAGCCTTTTATTGAATTCTCTTACAAGACACAAAATTTTGACAGGAAACTGTCGAAAATGAATGATCGCAGTTGCATTTTGGGTACATGGACTACTGCCACTCCAATATGTTGCTCCTCATATTAAAGTCACTTGATGACTGTGTTTCTATGGAAACAGCAGGGTGGAAATAAATATTAGTACAGCTATTTTTCCAGTGACAACAGGATCCAAATGACCATACATTTGTTTATACCATTAGATTTGTTTTTCTTATTTATATGTAGTCATGGTTTGATGATGCTCCTATTATTACTGCTGATCATATCTTTTTATTTTGACTTTCTCATCAGTTTTCATAAATCACTTTGTATTTCTTGGTTAAATATTTTTATTATTCTTAATTGTATCGTATTGCTGTTACTATTATACCAGTTTCTTTTTTTATCTCGACCCTAGGTGTTTTTATGACATATGTATTACTTATTTATTATTGTAATTTCCCAATAATATGATCAAATTTGTTAAATACTTAGTTAATAGAGAGTAAAACAAGATTAATGTGATCAATTCGTAATTTGATAAATTGTGAAATCTATGCACAATATTGCTGTTTTATAGACCATCATTTTAAAAATGACAAACATACACATATAGTTGCTTATATTTTGCATACATATTAACGTTAACGCTCCCCTTTTGTTACAAGATGGCTCGGTTTATTTGAGCTGTCAAGGCTTTGGGCCTTGACAGCTGCTTTAATAGAGAAAACTTAATAGTTGTTCCAGAGAAGTGTGCAGACCTGACCCCGTGGAGTAAAGGTGTCTTTTGTATTTTCTTTTAAAGATCGGCCTTTAGTTGATCTAACTCACTTACTTGACATTAGTTTGGACAGTTTGACATTTATGTACAGTTTGACATTTTCTTTAGAAAGTGGGCAACTTTCAAATAGTAGAAATATAATAAAACTGAACATCTCAAGTAGGGCAGTTAGTTTACTATTTAGGAAAAAAAAGATAAATTGGGCATGACGAATCTGGTGGTTTTTTTTTTTTGTAGTTCTGGGGCCTGTTCTTCGTACCGCGCTAAGTGAGTTAGCTGGATGAGATTGTTGACGATTTCGCGTGATCCTGGATCGTTCGGTTCCCCGAAGCCCATCCGGGACTTGCTGTCATAGCAACAGAGCCGTAAGCGTAAACCTGCTGCGGAGCAGGTTTACTTTATGTAAACAGGATTAGATCGCGGCCACGCAGGTATGTCCGCGTCATTCATACGAAAGCAACAGCGATATTCCACCACTGTTTCACCATAAATAAATAACATCAATGTAACTAAAGATAATGCAGCACTTGATCCTTTTATTGATTTCACACAGATACATACAGGTCATTCCCTAAAAAAGGGAAATGTACTATTAACATTCTATTACATGTATGTGATTATTACAGATGTAATTCATATTTCAGAGTAGTAATTGTAAATTACTTCGCGTAATCAAGATGAGAGACCACGGCTATAAAAGCGAAGGTGGATTTGGGAAGCCTGTCGCAGCCATGTCCTGTCCGTTTACGCGAGCAACCCATTGCGGAAGGTGCAAGATTGATAAGGAGAGTCCTCAGAATTCAGCGTATATTGCGGGACAGACAGGATCCTTTAGCTCAGCGCGACAGTGTGCTCATAGAGAGATATCGATTTTCCCGTGAGGGTATTATTCACTTAACCAACTTGTTGACGAGGGGGTGCAGGACCACCACCTGTCTTTTTTTTTGCTCTGCCCTTTTCTTGGTTGCTGTTATGAACAAACAAACAGAGTATTCCAGGGTCTCTTTCCAAGAGACGACAAGCAATATAAGTGATAAATATTACCATTCTGTAGAATATTCTTATATTTCACTTTTACTTGTTCCCATGTTCTAGTGGGTCCTGTTGTGGCTCTAATGTGAAAGGGGATATAATATAACATATTATAATATAATATAATGTAATATAATATTGGATAATATGGTGTGATATGATAAATCTACCCTACCGCCTACTGGTGTTGGCCAGAGGGGCCGATGGCGCAATATGGCAGCCTGGCTTCTGTCAGTCTGCCCCAGGGCAGCTGTGGCTACAACCGTAGCTGCCTCCACCAGTGTGTGAATGTGAGAGTGACTGAATAGTGGCATTGTAAAGCGCTTTGGGTGCCTTGAAAAGCGCTATATAAATCCACTCCATTATTATTGTTATTATTGAATTACTTACGAGTTTGATTTGTCAGCAACTTTCTGCCAGCCCTCTCTCCTTGCTTTTGCAGCCTTTGCAGTGTTCCCTTGCGTTTTAATTAAACTCTGAAACTCCTGAAATCCCTCACTCAAGAGTTCTTGCTCTGCTGCCGAAAAATACCGAGCGCGCTCCTTCGACATTTTCGCCGACCAATCAAAGGGTTGCCGATCAATGTTTCTACTATCGATGCGTAGCCCCTGTTGGGCCACCCAGTGATCTCACATTACTTCATCCAGCTATACTAATCGTCAACAACAGGTGTGTTCGGGGAACCGGAATAGCGAGCTCAGAGTTAGCGCGATGATTTGGTCTTGGATGTTTCATTTGATCTTGGATGTAGTAAGCGACGTACGAAGCACAGGGCCCTGTTCCTGCTTTCAAACTGTTTGCCTAGCCAGCTGAGCCACTGTACTATTTGTAATTACTTCTTTGCTCACAGGAATGATGCTTTCAGTAAAGGAGAGCCAAAGGGACATGAGCGAGGCATGTACCACATGCACATCTTAGCTTTCACTTCACTAAATAATTTACAAAAAGATAAGAAGAGGAAAATGGCATGATAGAGTTGGGGTGTTCACAGTTTGTGCTGGGAAGCTAGCATATTTAATATGACACATCTGTGATTCACTTTGATTTTGAATGGGATTTTGCAGTTACAGTTAGTCCATGTATGACATGTTTCACTGTGTTATTCTTAAGTTTTCCCTGCTTTTTATACTTTCATTTAAAGAATAAATGAAGATTGGGAGGTTGTTTGCCTCATGTCTAATGCTTAGAACAGGCTACTTGAGGACGCTGAATTTTTAGTTTCCAAAATAAAACACTTAATGTTTAAGGTCCTGGAAAACCAAATCTTCTAAAAGGAGGTTTTACTGAAACAAGATATAAAAAGACATATAGTCTTAGCGTTTACATATGATTTTTTTGATGCCTTTTAAAGTTAAAAGGAACTCATTGGGGTATGCTTATACTATACCTGTATGTGTCCTAAAAGTTACAGTTATACAACATTTGCGTACAATATTCATACGAAAGAGCTGTGACCTGAATGTTGTGAACAGTGCTAATCTTGCCCTGAAGGTTAATGGCAGTGATACATATTTTTACCCCCCAAAATGTTTCTGCTGTGGGATTTAAAATATGGCACCATGCACCTTGGATTATTTTCCACACAGCTGCACATTTTGATAATTAAAAAGAAGGAAAACCAGTTCATCCATGATAGATGCATACGTTCTGCAGCAGCAAACTGCTGAACTGTTGTAATAAAGTGTCCAATGTCCCACTGACTATTCATCTTTTACATGACTTTTGTAATCTGTCATCGTCACCATGTGTATGTGGTTGAATTAAGTGTGTCAATTGTTTTTGTTGTTGTTAGTTAGTTAGTTTGTTTTTGCGTGGTTTTGATTATATGCAGCCAATTTAGTGATTTGTGAATTTTAGTGACTTTCTTCTTTTTAAACAAATGCAAATTTTTAGATTTCGTTTAACTCACTTAGCGGCCTGGCAGATCATCAGAGGACCCTAGCCACTCAGCATTTGCCAGGTCAGAAGGGGGTGTGGGTCTTCAATACTTGGTGAGTCTCAGAAAATGCTATTGAGTCAAATCATAAGTGATAATTGATAGTTGATATGGTAAATCAAGAGATACTTTGTATTATGTTGTATGGCATGCAGAAAATAATACACAGAAGTTAGATATACACAGAAAAATATTTAAGCTAGAGAAAAAGATAAATGAAGATCTTATAGGTTTTCCAGTGGAAGGGAGAAGTGAAATGCTATCTATCTTTTGTCAATCTTTTAAGAACCAAAGTTCTTAAAAGATTGACAAAAAAAGAACTTTGGTTGTTTTCCTGAAAATACTATCAGTCAGTGTGCAGGTAACCATTTTGGCCAGTAGTCCAGTATGATGCTTGGTTCTAGGACAATGTGTCTGTGTAGGTTCTCAATCATATGGGTCATTTTAGTTGTAAGACTTTGAAAAAAAGACTTCTTTAAGTTTGAGAAGATGTTTCACTTCTCACCCATGAAGCTTTGTTAGTTCTAAAAACACAAAATTTGGAGAGTCCCAGATAGCAAACTCTTAGTTGGTGTTGTCCTCTTTGGAGGTAGTTGCTGACCTACCATTACTTGAGCTAAAGTGTGAAAAAAGCGTGGATCATTACCATCACTGGGGGTTCAGGGCAATGTTCCCTCTAATTTTTCATGTGTCTGAGCAAACACACAAACTCCCTGAGCGGTCCCTTGGACCACTGTCAGCAACATTAGACGTGTGCACTGTGGTCACGCCAGCATTGAACATGGTTTATTAAAATAATCAAATTACAGCATTTACATTTATGTTGGACTACTTTTAAATAACTGCTTTAGCCCACTTACCATGAAAATGTAAAAAAAAAATCTTGTTTATGACCTGTGTAGTATGTTAACACTATTGGAAGGGAAAATAACTTGAACTCCAATTTTGAAAACAAAAATTTCTTTCTTTCTTCTTCTTCTTCTTCTTTTTTTTTTTTTTTTTTTAATAAAGCTCTGACTTGTATTATGAGTCTGAGTCTGTGGTCTGGGAGAGAGTCCTGTAACTCTCTGTCTGCAAAATACAGTATATAATGACCAATGTTGGGCAATTAATTATATAGTTACTTCTAAAAAAAAGTAACTGAGTTTTGCAAACAACAAAGTTTTTTGCGGCTATTTAATGCAACCAAGGCGTTTAAAATAAATAAATAAATAAATAAACATTTCAAAGTATTTCCAGAATACAAATCTGATGCTACACAAATTATTTGTGTCACTCCAAAAAATAATTTCTGTCCACTATGAGATAAAGGAGCCTGATTCCTGCAGGCCTGACAACAGAAGATGTATCACTCCTGTAACACCTGTAACATTCAGCAGTCGCCTCATTGTTCTGACACACATAACAAAACTATTGACTACACTACACATTAACTACACAACACAACACACTAACTTTAGACTCCAAACACGCTAAACGACGCAAATCTCTCACATCTCAAACCACCGCTGTCACTCTTAAAACTCCCCCCCTTCCTAAATAACTAAATGCCATGTTGCCATATAATTTTTGATTGGTCGACATGGTACATTTTTCCACCAATAGGAAAGGGTGGGGTTTTGGTTTTGCTCACAGGCGGAGAGTGCTTTTGAGCGCTTTACTTCTAAAACGCCGTTTTTACCGTTTCTTCCTGCAGTAAATATAAACAACGATAGTATTCAGGAAAAAAACAAACATTGCATATATTTTTATCATAACTCTGGTTTTACGTGGCCTATCAACACAATTTAAAAACTGGTATAAGGTCCACACTTTTTCTGTCAATTGTTCCATCTGTCTTGCTCACATCTCCAATGGTTGTCCACGTTGTCATTTAACGTGGCTTCACTCCATATCAGCCACGCCGCTTTGCTAGTGTAACAGAGTTAGAAGATAGCTTAATGAATTTCCTCAAATTGATGCGCTTTGTGAATAGTCGGAGCCACCTGGTGGACAAATACCGCAACTGCAACTGTTAAGGTTCCAAATTGCTGCACAGCCCATGCCTCAGCAAAGGAAAATACTCCCAAGCTGGTGGTAGGTGCTTGTGAGTGATGCTGTTGTCAATTTTGTATGTGTATTAATGAAAACATTCTTACAGTGGTAATTGCCAACATGTATTTTGATTGTAAGCAGTACTAGCGTGTATCCTGAAAGTTACAGGCATTTTGATGCATGGGTAGTAACTTTATTCACCAGTAGCTTTTTTTTAGTTAGCATGCTAAGCTAATACTCGTTAGCTAGTTGGGTGCTTTTTGACTTGTACTCAGCTCTAATGTTTCTCTATGAGATTGTAATTGTTCTAATTATTGTTAACAGAACTGAATGTTGCAGTTGCTTTTCACACTGTTGATGACGACTGTGTGCTGTTTTCATTGTACCAGGTAGGCGCTGTTAAGTATAAGTTTTAGTTGATGCTGTTGTATAGGGGGAAAAAAAAGATGAACAATGATGATTGTTTTATTATAGAAAAGCTGTTTTTATATGTTATTGTTGTTGTTAGTTAGGAAAAAGGAGATATAATGTCTCTCATCTCTCAGTTACCACAAGGAGAAAAATAAATAAATAATACTGCCACTATATGATCACAGGTTTGGTTTCAGCTAGAACCTTTAAAGAAAGACTTTGTTGATGTTGTGCTGTATAAATATATCTTAGTGATTTGTTAAGTGTTATGTTTGGAGAAAAAAAAAGGAAAATACTCCCAAGCTGGTGAACTGAGTGTTGCAGTTGCTTTTCACACTGTTGATGACGACTGTGTGCTGTTTTCTTTGTACCAGTTGCCAGAATAAAGAGGGAGCCCAGAGTAAGGGCAAGTCCAGCATCGCAGTGCCGTCCTTTCTACATGGGCATATCACACCACTTGCACCATAGACTCACAGAACAGCAACAGCTACACTAGCTAAAACACCGGTGTCGGCACATAAGGACGCTGTCATAGCCTGTCAGCGACGTTGATTAGCTGCGTATATACGAATGTGAATTTTGAAAGCCAGGTTATATAATTAATGCAACCTGTTCATTTTCAGAGGAATTGTGTTATTCATCAAAGGTACGAGTATGCCATTTGTATTTCTGTTTCCTATCGTGTGCTTACACTGTGATCTGAGCGTGTTCATTGTTTTGTATTTGTTCATCAATAAATCTTTTTGCTATTCTTTTAGAACACTCAGCCCTTATAGCTACATATGAATAATTGAATAAGTCCTATTTCCCAGTGGTTTAATGTAATATAGCCACAACACACACCCATGCTTGATTCAAAAAGGCTTCCATTTGGTCAAATCCACTTTGTCTGTCACCTCTTCATATGGATAGAAGGATGTGGTGAATTCTAAAGACTTCTAAATGTGGATGGGTTATTAATATGGAAGACCAGGTACTGTCTAGCCATGGGATAATTAACATAGCCTTCATGTGCAGCATACTTGTGTTCTGGTATACTATCCTGCAAATATCTTTAGGTGCTTCCAAAGTAAGAGAAAAATTAGCCTATAGATAACAAATTAGGCTTTATAGTCAAAGATGAATAGCACCTTTTGAAAAGAGAAATCAACAAATGTCTCGGTGTGTTTTGCCTTTGTGTAGTGAAACAGACTAATGGTGGTTCAGAGAAGATGTCTCTCAGTACATCATCACTCTTAATAATAGCTATTCATTGATTGTTTAATTTTCTCTGTCTCTGTACTGTATGTTATAACAAGAAACATCTATCTTTGTTGTAAGTTTGTGTGTCTGCAAAGTGTTTGGCTCTAGTGCACATTATACCCTAAATCTTGAAAACATGACACTGTGGTGAGATTGAGCCTCAAACTCTACCTGGTCACAAATTCTCCTTACACATTAGAATTTCCCATAAGGAACATTTTTGTTTGAGGCACTTCAGATGAAAAATGCTGGCATGTTGTAAAGTAGATCTGCTTAAAGTCCTTTTATTATCTTTAAGGATCGAACCCCTTAATGCCTACTGTATAATATTTGATACATACAGAGTTGTTGTGAGTTTTTGAGACTTCTGCATCATCATGAGTGATGTGCATTGCACAATACATTTTTAAGCAATCACAAGAAACAGATGTCGCAAATATAATGTAAATTGAAAGTCATATATCGGAATAAAAGAAAATGTTTAAACAAATTGATGGTTCAATAAACTCTCGATTTTCAAAAAGCTAGAATTTTCTGGCAATTTTTTAATGGTACACACTTTAAAGGGTTAAGAATTAGGCCTGTAACGCTTGTTGCTCTTTGAAATACAATCACAATGAACTCTTTTCCGTTTAAAGACAGATTCATTAGTATAGGAACATTTTAAATTAAGTGCATTGTTATTTAAAACATTATACTTTGGAGTTGATGGTAATGTTTAAACTTATGCCTTATCATTTATACCTTGTTCTAAGAAGCACAAAAGCTATTTAAGTCCAGGAATCAACCCTGGTCAACAGCTGTTCAAGTGCAATATTATACTGTCTCTACTGGGTTCAAAACATTGATGTTATCACATCACATCACTATGACATTTATTGTGTAGCAGTAATGTTACTCATTACTGTGCTAAATTCCTAATCATTCAACTATGTTTTGACTTCTAGCTAACTTTTAAATATTATTTCCATATTGCATGGATAGAAAAATCATAAAACAGTTCCTTTTATTGCACATTTGCACTACAACTCTGAGTGAAAATGATTTATTTATTGTACAGAAGGCCAAGAATGTGAGAGTAAAGTACATATTGCACCAACACCAGAAAAACATATCCACAGCTGATAATATGACCTTTATTATTTACAAACATCTGTGATGCTATCACAAAGCAGATAGCACAAAAAAAATACTCCCACTGTGTGAATGCCGACCCCACTCAGGCAGCCAGGACATGATTTTTAACAGGTAAGTAAAGGAGTGTTGAGCAGTCAGGTTTTAGGCAGGGCTCAGAAAGATATGAAACAATATCAATAAAAATGTCAACCCACAACAAAACAAAAAGTAAGAGCAAGACGGAGAGAGAGACAAGAACAGTGGAAATGAAAAAAAGAGGCAGAGAATAATAGTCAGCCTGTGAGCATAGGAAATACACAAGCTGTCCTGGCACACAAGACGAAGATGAAGTAGGCGAAACCCACAAGAGACGAGATTGAAGAGACTCTCATTAAAGACGCTGGCATTGATTTGTCTGAATTTTAAGTAGAATTTAAAATGTTTAAAAAGTTTAGAGATATAATAAGACTGTGCAGCCAAAGTTGCTGCTACCATTAAAAGAAGTACAGTAAATCATAAGCAACACATTTCATCAGACTCAGCAAATACCTTCTCACAGTCTGCTCGCTGTTTATTCTGTGTGCAAGCACTGCCCTGTCTCTGTAAATGGGTTAGAAAAAAGTGGCTCGACTGATCCACCCAACACTTTTTTAGCTTGTCAGCAGCAACAGGCTACAGTATTGTTTGTTCAGCGTTCTCTTTGGTACAATGACATGTGTGTACCGTACTGTACTGTTGTGTTTAGCGTAGAAGTAAGAGGTACAAGTATAATGTAAATTTTATTTGGGGGCAAAGTAAATGAATTTAGGCTCATTTTTATCACATGTGACTGACGATTGTATACATGCAATTCAGGGCTGGACTGGGACAAAAAATTGGCCCAAACAACTATCTTCATATCTACAACTATCTAGAACTCTGAGTGCCCAAGTCTTTGTGGTATAATAAAACACACACACACACACACACACACACACACACACACACACACACACACACAGTGAGAGAGAGAGAGAAAGGGAAAAAAAGAGGCAGAGAGTAATAGCCTGTGAGTGTAAGAAATACACATGCTAAAGCTGTCCTGACATACCAGACAGAGATGAAGTAGACAACACTCACAATAGACTAGACTGAAGAACTGGCATTAAAGCCCTCCACATGACACCACAAATGCCCCGAAGACAAGGAGACAGAGGAAATCATAGACAAATGTGGCCTGTCTCTTCCATTGTGCATTTTTCTTTCTGTGTGTGTTCCATGCACATACTGCATCACTGTGTGTGGTTGTAATTCTGTTTGAGAAAGAATGCAATGATTGCCAGAAGTTCTACAGTTTGTATTTTTTTCACCAAAAGGCTTACTCTTTTAGCTTCTAGCAGGCTATATGGGATGCCATTATCCACTGTACAAAGAGAGCAACGAAGATCATGTAGACATCTAGTGGTCATATGAAGCAGTGCACATAAACTCTCGAGTGTTGAATTGTCGCATATTGTCATAAGCTAGCAAATATAGTGTAGCACGCATGACGGACCCAGCCACACAGTTCATACATTTCAGCACCTTTATTTGGTTGTTGCCATTTGCAGCACTCGGCTGGTGACAGTGAAAAGCTGCCACCACACAACAACAACCTCAGGACCCAGTTCATTCTTTTTATGCAGGTGAGGCGTGATTGCTGATGGCGCTCTGGTGTGTCGGCCTCCCCTGCTGTCGCGCTGCAAACCATGCCTGCCACATATAGGTTTATAACATGACCTTTACCCAAACAGTGATTTCTTTTTATAACACTAATTATGTACTTTGAGGGACTAAATCAAATTTTTCCTAACTAAGTAGGTTTGGTGCCTAAACCAAATCAAATATCTTGTGAAAATGAAAGCAATGCTGCACAGTAATGCCAGTTAAAATACAGATTTTGAACCTGAGCGTTTGAACGTGGATTTCTGCTTCTATGTTAAATTGGAAATACAGTAGAACGCTCGTTATTGCATCCATTCAGCAAGGCAAACTGACCTCACTGAATGAGCTGATATGAGGTGACAGCCTCTCTGTAGGCAGAAGAAGCCCTGATAACAGCTGTCAACAGCCATTCAGTTGTCAGGTACCATCAAAACAGGTGATTTTGTTTAAAAACTCTAAGCAATTTCTCAGTGATCACAAAACCAAACATGAACCAAAGCACAGAACTATTTGATAAATAAAACATCAAATGCAATGTTAAGATATGTAGGAGGTGAAAACCCTGCTGACTAGAAGATCGATAACCCCAGCAGATTTATGTGGAAGCTTTGACTCTTATTCCTGGCCTTTTTTTATCACAGGTGATGGGTTAATGTTGTCACACCACCAACCGGATGGACAGACGGGTGGGTGGGCGGCATAGATGAATGAAGCAACGTAGGACCTTTAAATTGATACCACAGCTGCATCTACTAAAATCTACTAAAAATCTTGGAGAACCATGAATCTCAGTGACCTCAACCTTGAGGTCAAAGTTAGAGGTCAGTGTTTCTGAAAATCTTGTGAATGTAATGACTCAAAAACAAGACAGTGCAGGATTTTGAAATTGATATCATAAGTGTGTCTACCAGAAGGCTGAGGAGTAACGCTTTTCCTACTAGCAGTGTGGTTTAAATTTCAAGAGCAAAAAAGATGGAGATACATAAAAAAAACCATCACTATCCAAGTCACCAGTGATGATTAATTCAAATTAACACCCTTTATTAGAAACTGTGTAATCCTCAAAGCTCAACACTTAAAAGCATACAATACCTGCTAGTTCAGTACAAAGCAGAGGCACTTGATGCAAAGTAAATCTGAATGTGCTGAGTGTGTGATGCTCATGCCTACAAAGCAGACAACAAAGAAAAGGGGAGAGTTGATCACAGTGTGTAATACAGCTTCAGAAAGATCTCATAAAAATTCACTTAGTAATGACTGAATATTTAAATGGGTTGTTTCACTTTTAATTTAATTTCTGATTTAGTTTTATTCTGTGCACAACAGCTGTGTCAAGGCACTTTACATTGGGAGGAACGTTTGCATGAAACTGGAGAGAAAACCCCATCGACCACAGACAACCTATGTTCAAGTACCTAGTGACAGTGGAAAGGAAGAACTCCCTTTTAACAGTAAGAGACCTCCAACAGAACCAGGCTCAGGGAGGGGCAGCCATCTGCTTAGGGGATTTAACAACAGGCAGTTTTGTGTTTTGCAGTCATCTCTATGTTCTCCCTGCTTTCCCCTTCACCCTCTCTGTAAAAATAGTATTCCTAACTCCATGCATAATAACTGCATAATCTGCAAAAACACTGTTATGAAGTATGGAGATGGGACACAGAAGGTTGTCCTCTTTATAGTGATCAACATGAGTCTCTCGTTACGTGTAGGCTTCTATTTCCTGTTCTCAATTTCCTACGCCTGCGGAACAAACAGTGTTTTAGACAAATAATACGCATGAAGATGCAGAGAGGTTAAATTGGAGAGGAGCACAGAGCCTCTATCTGTATGCAAAGGGAGGACATTGTCAGTGCGTAGGCCCTGCTTTCCCCTACTGTGACTCACTGCTATAGTCTGAAGGGTCACTTAGGGGTCTGGATGCAAAATGCAGTGAGGTTGTAGCTATGTGTTGAAAAACATCCTTTCGTCTGGTGGAAAGCTGACAGCAAAGCCTGTTAGCAGTCTACCGAGCTGCAGGCCTGGATGTTTGTGTATGAGTGTGTGTTTGTGTGGTTTTTACAGATGTAAGCATGAGTTTGTGGAGAGATAAAGGGAAGCCAAGAATTTGTGCTAGCATGTTCTAAAATGTCGGTTAAAGGCATAAACTGAATATTGTCAAATGAGGGAGCGATACTGTATTTTATTTATTTTTTTTACTATACACAAAGTTGTGCTTGTTTGAGGATTTTTGAAAAGCTTTATTTCTTCTTTCACAGCATATTGTGAAAACTTTTTCATCAGATAGCTCTGCTCTGTAGTGTACACACTGATTTATTAATTTGTGTGGCAGCTTAAAAGATTTCACTGATAATTTTTTGCAAAGATGTAACAAACCCTTTCACTGTCTCTACTTGGTCTGTTTTTTCCTCAGTGTCTCTCTCTCTCTCTCTGTGTGTATGTGTGTGTGTGTGTGTGTGTGTGTGTGTGTGTGTGAGAGAGAGAGGGAGAGAGAGAGAGAGAGTGAGAAAGCGAGAGAGAGAAATAGAGAGGTCCTGGTTTTCCCACCCTTTATAGTATGCTATATGATATATAATTTGGACTAATAATAATCATAATAGCAAAACTTCTTGCAGCCGCATACCCATGAAAAGCAATCACTAGACATCTACCATTTGGAAATCTTATTTGGGTAAATCATTTTGTGATGCACTGTTAATTTTCAGGCCCCCCCCACACACACACACATCTCTAAATGCTCTGGTTTTCTACCACAGTTTAAGGTCAAGGGTCAAATTTATTTATATAGCACATTTCAAACAGCCGATGCTGCACAAAGTGCTTAACAATATAAAAATGGTATTAAAAAGCAACAATGTAATACAATAATAACAGTAAAAAACAGTAAAAGGACAGTAGAAGAATTAAAACAATAACGAAACTAATTCAAATAAGACCAAAATGCTTGGGTCATAGTGTGTTAAAAGCCAGGGCAGTTTAAGGCCATATTATGCTAAATCGAATTAACCTAATATTCTGGAGGTTAAGAGGCTGTTGTCCATTTACTGATCCAATCCACATACAGCATCTTGTTTAAACTGGCCAATCAGCAATCTTTACATGTTTCAGCAGCAAGCATGCAGACACGTTGGAGGGAGGAAAGAGAGAGAGCAGCACACACACATACACACACACACAAGCTACTGGGAGGAGCCGCACATGTAAACAAACATCCCTTTTATGTCTTGAAAACTTAAACTTAAAACTTCATAAGCCTATTAAGCTGTTTTGGGTTATCAGTAAAGTTATTAGTGCTTACTAATTCCTAATTCATTTTCATTCACATTTCACACTCAAGAATATAATCAACGGTTAGAATTACATTTCTGTCAGTGTGTTTTAATAAATGAGTTAAGCTCAAATTTATTTATTTATACTGTACAGCCCCAATTCACAACATTAATTGCCTCAAGGTGCTTTATATTGTGAAGACTCTCCAATATTCAAGAAAAACCATCCATCCATTTTCTGCTGCTTATCAGTGTTTGGGTCGCGGGAGATATCATCTCTCCAACGAGTCCTGGGTCTGCCCCGCAGGCTCCTTCTGGTAGGACATGGCCAGAATACCTCACCTAGGAGTTGTCCAGGAGGCATCTTAGTCAGATACCTGAACCACTAGCTCCATGCCCTCCTGGGTTTAATTGCACCTTAGAACACACATGCATCAACACTACAATGAGCGGGTGGAGGGAGGTTTGGAGTCTTCTCCCACCCCCATTCTCTGCGGCCTGCTGGAGCGGGAGGGCTAGGAGGAGTAGGCCGTCCGACTGCGGTCTGGAGTGTGGGGCCTCCCTGCTGCTACGGAGTCGGGGTGGTCTGCCTCTCCCCACCGCAGGGAAAAGGGTAACACCACCTGGGTCTGGGTGCAGTTCCCCCCTCCAGGGGCAAGGGTACCTAGACCCGGTTTGTAGAGTACGCTTGGGGAGTGTGATCGTGTGTACAGCGTCTCTTTATGTCTGTCTCCACGTTGGTTGAGTGTGGAGTGAGTGCATATGAGAGCATGAGGGGGGGAATGGATGTTTGTGTCTGGGGGTGGGCGTCCGGGTACACACCGGCTCACTCCTTGGCGGCCGCTTATCGGGGCCTGGAGCCTGGGGCTCGCTCGGGCCCCTTCGGAGGTGGGGTGCCCCCGGCCTCTCGGCCTGGGGCTCGGTCACTCAGGCACAGCTGGCTGCAGGCGGAGCTCATGGGCGCGTCACTGCAACTCCCCCTGGCTTCTGCTCCGCGGCTGCTGAGTGAGCCCTCATCTGGGACTCTCCTCAGCTCTTACTGGAACAGTGGCGCGGCTGCCCCTCTGTTGGTCTTCCATGGTCTCTTGTGTTCTGGGGGGCCTCTGGATGTCTGGAGTTTTGATCTCCTCCACACCCGCCTCACACCCTGGAGGACGGGGCTGTGGCCCCCCCACACTCCCTAGCAGATCGTTACATGGAGAAACCTTTGGAATACAAGCGCGCTGATCCACACAGGTATGCACACGGGTGTTCACTGCTCGTAGACCCAAATTACACCTTTCTTGGCTGCTACTTCGAAGCACATCTGTCCTGCGTGCTGCACAACAACATTGAATATTTAGTATTTACTGCTGTTTACACTTAGCTAGATTAATGCGATGGTGTTGTGTTTAGTATGTTGCTTTGGTTTTTTTTTTTGGTTTTTTTGCTTGTTTTCTATTCTTCTCTCAACAGGTGATCCAGGAGATTTTTTTTTTTTTTCTCCCCCCCTTTCTCACTGTCCCTCTCCCCTTCTGTTTTTCCTTTCCTTCCTCTTTCTTTCTCCCTTTCCTATCTCTCACTCATGTCTGTCCCGTCTGTAACATCTGAAAATAAAATATAATAAATAAAAAAAACAAAGATCGACCAAATGGACCAATACGGCAATGCCACGATGATCCATTTGGCAAAGTAAATCCATTGGGTATCCTTGTTGGTTTTCAGACAACAATTCTGATGGCTAAAGAACCAAATGGGACAGGCGAAAAAAAAAAAAAAAAAAAAGATACCTGAACCACTTCAACTGCTCATTTTGATGTTGGTGTTGCATGTAACTGTTTTTGAAGAAGCACTTGGTGACAGTGGAACTGAAAAACTCCCTTTCAACAGGAAGAAACCTTTTCCTGTTGAAACCAGCTATCTGCTGTGACCGGTGGGGGTTGAGAAGGAAGCAGAGAAAGAGAAGACAAAAGACTGTCAATTAATGAATCACTAGAAAGTCTGCAATTTTGAATATCTGTAGATTGCTTGTTTTAGCGAGGTTAACACATTGAGCAGTTTGTAGAGTTATATTATGGTTTATAGTCTGTAGAACAAATGATTAGGAGACCTATTAGCCAACATCTGTTTCAGACAGAGAACAACAAAGTAATAAGGGAAAGCTGTCAGGGCTTAAGCTTTCGAGTAATGTTTTAAGTAACATAGGAAACATAGGAAATACCTCTTCAGTATTTCTTAAACTCCTGATACTGGCTTAACAAAGGCAGACCTATACTCCTTCTACTGGCAATTAGTAAATGGTCAAGTATTTGACCTTGTCATGTTTTTCATGCTGAAACTCAAACTGGTGAAAAACAAAACAAAAATAAATTTATGAAAATCATGTATAAATTGCCTCCAAAAAAACAACTATGATCTGCAAATTATTGCAATCCAATTTTATGTTGTATTGAAGGAAGAAGTTCCTCTACTACTACCACTACTACTACTAATAATAATATTTGCATAGTAAAGTTTTAACTTACATTTTTTAATGCGCTGACCACTGTGTTCAATGATATTTTTGAAGCCTTCCTGATCACATTCTTCTGTTCCAACTGCAGAATAGTGTTACGCCTCTCTGCCCGAGGGCCTAAAGATCACAGCCATTCAATATTATCTGATTTTGTGTTAGAAACCTTAGGCTATTTCACAAAACCCTACAAACAGACCACAAAACCTAACATAAAACCAATATAATGTTTCATATTTAATAAAACAAAATGTGCAGTTTGTTTTTCTTTTTGTGAAACTTCAAACACATAAAATGTGATTTTTTTTTTGACATTACACGCAAATTAAAATGTCCCACCTCCAAAACTGCAGTGTAAGAACACGAAAATATTTGTGCTTGATGAAAGCACATTAAAAACTTACCTTTAATTTCACTTTTTTCATGGGTCTGTCATACGATTTCATTCACATCGAATGCAGTGTTGGCTTGAGCAGAGGCTGCATGAAAAGCATTGCCTGTCATGAGAGACCCCTGATTCATGTTGCCACAAGCAGCTTCCACTGTCTGTAGCAGGGTTAAACAGGGATGGTGATCATACACCTTCCAACACGCAGCAAATAATTCTCAAAACAACTGAGGAAAGGAGAGTATGGACAGTTGGCAGTCCAATGAAAAGTGGGTGAACTGTATTACACTGCAGCACTTACAGTTACTGGATGATACCTCTAAGAGTATAGTGGCTTAGATATGGCTGAATGATTTTTCCAGCCTCCCTCATCCCATGCTTGACTTCAAGGTCAACCACAGTCACACTGATCACCAGGTATTGTGCTTCTAACTCCCCATACTCTTTCCCTGCTCTCCCCGTCTGGCCTGAACGTCTTGATTTTCCTCGTCCTACAGATTCTCACGTTGCTTACTCTCTGCCTATTACTGGCCTTCATTTTTAGTCAGAACCAGATATTTACCTGTGGCCTTTTTATAGTGCTCAAGGTCTGATTATTAAGTAAACTTATTCAATAAAATAGTCTTTAGAAAATTGACAAATGGACTACTCATTGATTGCTCATTCAGTTTGTCATACTGGGTAAACGTTTTGATAGTTTAAGACATAGTTCTTCAAGAATCAATGATACTGTTTAATCATTCAAAACAACTAAAATGTTTGGCCTTGTCCTTGGCTTACTTCAATTTCTCCAGATTCCCATTATACCTTTGAAATGACCAGAAATAATGAAATCTCCTCATTTATCCTTGCATCCTTTTCTTGGATGTTTTACCCCCATATTACTCAAATTATTCACTCTTTCCGCTAATGTTGCTGTTCTGTGTGAGTTTGCATGTTCTCCATGTGTCTGTGTAGGTTCTCTTCCTCCCACAGTCCAAACACATATATTATAGGCTAATTGCTGACTGTAGGTATGGCTCTCCGTGTTCACCCTACAATAGATTGATACCTGTGACAGACTTCAGCCCAACCGTGACCCTTATTTGGGTAAGTGGAAGAAAATGTATGGATGGATCATATGCCAATTAATCGAATATTTTGCAAGCTGTTCCAAACGAGATCATTTTAACCCCTTCCCCAACATTAAACTCTGTTTTTGTTTTCTCTAAGATCCCTAACCCTAAGCCTTTGAGCTGAATCAATAATATAAAATAAGCCTACTTGGGCATATTGCATATCAGAGACTTTATTTTTGAGGGCTGCTGTTTTTGAGAAACTACACAACATCGAACACTGATTAATATGGTCAGTCATGTTTCCTTTACAGTCTTCAGGGAGACCGCAGCAGAAATGGGAAACACTTTATTTTACTGTAGGACTTTGTTGTTAATAAAAAGCTGTCTGAAACGATCATAACTTAACCAGAAAAGCTTGTAACCTGTTTGGATAGATTTCTGTGAGCCCGTTAAATGTCATGGTTGCAGCACACCCATGGCACCCATTGTAGCACTGCTTACTGTATTTCAGCTTAAACCATAAAGCATATGGAGGCAGTGAAAGCTCAACAGACATTTATTGTTAATATCACCTGGAAAGGATTGTATCCTTACAAATAAGGACAGCTAGTAAAAACGTCTCTGCGTGGAAGTGAGTTTCTACCTCGTGTGTTCTGCTACATTTTTGTGACTAAATAGGAAGTCATATTAAGTTAGGTTTGCTTGTTTGTGGAGTAAATATTTAAAAACTGATAAAGCAAAATAAAGAATACTTAAGAAACACATCCATTCTGTGCTTAAACCCAAGAATGTTTGTTCTCATCGATGAAATGTTACTGAGCAGGTTTACTTGTGAGAGTTCCTTTTAGTGGTTTTGACTTTAAATACTTCAGTGATCTGCCATGTTCAAGCACTCTCCTCACCTCCTTAAGTGATTAAGGTATAGTAGGTGGTAGCAGAGGAAGGCCAAGAGACCATCCGAAATTCATGAAGACATCTGTCAGTGGTACGCATGAGGTAATTGGTTCAATAATAAAAGAACATGTCAAAACTCATCAGATGACATTGTAAATTGTGTTTTTGTTTGTCTGAACAGTTATAAAACTGTTTCATGTCACTACATCAATGTCAAGCCGAGTGTTCTCTCCAGGCAGTTCGTGATGACACCTTCACAGCATCATTTATCTTTCAATATTTCTTCTAAGACTTTGGCCGACTGCCACTGATATACGGGGAAATTCTGTATTTTATTTGACAAACATCTGTAAGCCCATACGAGTGTAAGCTTTACCTGAAGAGAAAATTTAAGGCTCAGCTAACCCAAGTGAAAAAAGGTATTAACCCTACTCTGGATTTAATTTACATGCCTAATAAATCAGTGCCAGGACAACGGTGAATGTAATCTGTGGGGTTTGGGGAAAACTATGTTTTGAGCCATGTGATACTATTATCTTGTGACTGTGCTCACAAGGACATCAATAACACGTTATTAAGAATTTGGTTAACAAACCAAGTAAAAATCTGACTGTCTGGTGGTGCTAAAGAAGTCAGGGGATAATCAGATTTAATGACAGTCTGCTGAATGGTCGTCCATCCAAAGATATCGTCTAAGATAAAAAAAAACACTCTATTCAAGTGGAAAATATAAGTGCAAGTAGATCAAAGCACAAAAGCAGTGATCTACTTGCAAATATGTGCAGTGGCGCACATATTTGATTTTTTTCTTCAATGCTCAGATGGAGTTTACTTAAGCCAATGCAAATATGTTTGAGAATACTGAGTATATATATATTTTTCAAAGTATTAGGGTACATATTACGTGTATTACGGAATGTCAAACTCAATTTCATCCCTTCAGCATTACATTTGCCCTGTTGCCAAGTGAGTCCACACCAATCAAAAATAATTTCCCCCAGGGATCAATAAAGTATTCTGATTCTGATCATCCTATCAGGTGCAGCTGCTTCTGCTACTAAAGTAAATAGAGAGGAGTGAGAAACTTGGAGGATGGGCTATCACAAAACTAAAGGGCCAGGTTATAATTCTAAGAGTCTATATATGTACCTACTCTTTATAAGAGTACTATATTAATGGATTGGATTTATATAGCGCTTTTCAAGGCACCCAAAGCGCTTTACAATACCACTATTCATTCACTCTCACATTCATTCACTCTCACATTCATACACTGGTGGAGGCAAGCTACAGTTGTAGCCACAGCTGCCCTGGGGCAGACTGACAGAAGCGAGGCTGCCATATCACGCTATCGGCCCCTCTGGCCAACACCAGTAGGTAAGTAGGGTAAAGTGTCTTGCCCAGGGACACAACGACCAGGACAGAGGGCCCAGGGATCGAACCGGCGACCTTCCGGTTACAGATGCGATTCCCAACCCCCTGAGCCACGGTCGCCCTTGCAGTGTTTCCCAACTTTTGGGAGCCATGGCACATATTTCACATTAGAAAAATCACACATTCATCTGGGTCTGAATTTTCTCATGGACCCCCAAGATGCTGCGGCCACAGTGGTTGGGAAAGACTGCTATTTTGAATTTTGCAATGCTCGGCTACTGCCAAAGCCCCTACAGCTGTGCCACACCCGAGTTAAACCATGTAAAAGGGAACAGTTTAGTAAACTATGGACAAAACTTGCACTTGGACTTGAGATAATTAACCAACTTTTAGCTTTTGTCATGAGCTAGATGAGATTCTCCCTGAGTTTGTCAAGGCTCTAGATATTTACAGGCTGTCCTGGCTGTCACATTTGTGTAACACTGACAGAACATTGTGGTGGTTTTCAACAAGGAGAACCACAGGATGTTCTCTTACTTCAGTCTCGTAGCTTTAGTCTTGTATGTCAGGAACTTGAGTTGAACTGTATATTAAGAAGGCACAATGCTGTTTTTGCCCTTGTTGTGGAACACTGGACCAGCTCTTTATTCTCTCTCTCCCTCTCCCCCTCTCTCTCTGAAGGATTTATACATGAGAGTTTGTCCAAGAAACTTGGCCAGTCCATTCCATTAGAGCTGCTACTCCTCCACAATGAAAGGACCCAGTTGTGCATAACGCATCTGTCTGGAATGCCTCATAGGTGGCTCCAAGGGGAGGTTTTTTGTCCTCCCAGGAGGAGAAACCTTGACAGACCCACAACATGATGGAGAGATTATATCTTTGGCTTGATTTGGGAACACCTTGGTGTCTCTCCAGAAGAGCTGTAAGGGGTGAAGGGGAAGAGGGAGTGCTGGGCATCTCAGCTTAGACTGCTGTTCTTGCAACCTGGACCTGGATAAACAACAGGAAACTCGATGGATGAAAAATTGCCTCTGGGTTTGCTTATTATTATATTTAAGCTTTGAAAGAAAAATCTAGGAAAAACAATGACAAGAAGAAAATTAAGTGCACAACTATTGTAAAAGCTATTTAAAAATATTTTTGGTAACAAGACATACTTGTGTGTTTACATATATGCACCTCAAGATAACAACACTGTATGTGGGCAGACATTCCCAAATTCTCTGTTCTTATAACATAAACCCCAATAATTTATGAAATTAAGAATACCTTATCTATTCCATCAAACATCAAAATTTACAGTGATTACGTTTTTTTTAACTACCAGTATGTGATATGATGTCACAGCATGGCACATATAATACACATTCCTTGGTAAGTGGTTAAGCATATATCAACAAACACAAATGAACAAAATGCAAACATTAAGATTAAATTTCATAGGTTACTTTGTGCCTTTTCTCAGTTGTAAACATTGACATACATGAACGTTTTAAAGAAACATTTACCTGTTTGTTTTTCTGGATGGATAACTGACACCGCTTTGCATTTATTTTACGACTTGTTCTTGTCAGCAGCTGTACATACAGTATGTCTTCGTTGTAACTAACTTTACTAAAAGAGTGCAATAGTGGAAATCACTCTGTATAACAAAATAACTGATCACTGAAGTCAGCCTATTTTTAAACTCCAAAAGCAGATATGAATATCAGAAGCATTTTTCATAATAACTTCAGTGCACAGTAAATTGATACAGTAATGAATGCAGTGTAAAAGTCCTCTGCTTTTAAGTCCATCTGATGCATTTTTAATGCTTGGCCATTGTATGACTTTTGCAAGCCGAAAGAAGTAGGAATATTTTTTATGACTACACAACAGTGTGCAGTCTTGTTAACGTGTGAATATAATGTAGTATTATTACATTTGAATACACCATGTGGCTAAAGCTTCTGTTTTATTGAAAGGGAGCACTGCACTGGAATGATAATAATAATAATAATAATAATAATAATAATAATAATAATAATGAATGTTTACAACTGTGCAAAGATGTGCACATACCATGGTAAACGTTTTTGAAACTATGTTTAGCTTTTTTGACAAGATAAGTGAACATATCTTAAATATTTTGAGTATGATCACTATTTTATTTGCATCTTTTTCATTCTGAAATAAGAAACAGTTTAAATAGCCTAAAGATAAAGTTAGTCACCCATTATTTCCGCAAGAGGATTCTGGTTTTCGGACTTTGGTCCCTTTTATTTATGTGCTGCTCTTGTCCCAACCACACTGACACTTTCGGACGGGGCCTGTTGAGGTGGCTCAGTGTAGATTTCTAAGGTGCAATTAGAAATATTGCCCTTTTCAGTATCAACCACTTTTTGAGACTTTGATTTATGCCTCCAGAATTTGCTGGTGTTTAATTGAATTTAATGCTTGCTTTTACCAGCAAATATTTCTCTGGTCTACTAGCTGCCACACGTTGCTGACCAAAGCATAACCGATACAACCAAATGTATAACAACTGGAAAAGTGTTCTTTTCATTAACTTTTCCACCCTTTTTAAAACCTTTTCAACATATCTGTGCAAATTCGAGGCAACAAGTTTCATTTTAACATCGTTAGTCCGCAGGACTTGTTTGCAGCAAGCTGCAGCATACTTGTTTAGATATTAACTTGCAAACATCTGATGCTGATTTGTTGTGAATATCAAGGAACAGGCTTTCTTCTGGCAAGTCCTCCATAAGGGTCATATTTGGGCATGTATTGCTGCTCCGAAGAACAACGCTCCACTATACTGAATATCCTTGACGGTCTTTTGTGGCAATGAGAGATTTGAACATATCTTTATCAGTTCTTCAAGTTAATATTATTTATTTTTTATGGTCTTACACACTCCCATTGTTAGTTTACTGGAGTTTCTTAGTTACATTACAAACTGAGGAAACATCTTTGCATTGCTTTGCATTCTTCTTATATCCTCTTCCTGCTTTATAGGCGTGGATTGTTTAAACCTTCAGATAGTTAGTCAGATGATTTAAAGAGGCTGATGATTGTTGGGTCAAGGTTCAAGTGAGTGAGTATTTATAAAGCGTTGAGATGTGCATCACTTGGCCTTTTCTGCTGATGACTTAGTCCTAACAAGCTCATTAAAAGGCCCAGACCTTGGGAAAAGTTATCTGAGTGTTCAAATCTCTTGGGGTGCTTAAACCTTTGCATAATGACATTAAATTATCTTCCTGGAAAAATGTTTTAGAACACCTAGATATCGATCACTAAGTGGTAATAGTCTTAGTGATCTAGACAGATGTAATTTATGACTTCCATTTATAATTGGTACTGCATTGTTTTTGTTCAGAACATTAAATCTTAATTTATTTGCGTTCAGAATGTTTATTAACTAAAGATTTTTTTCTTGTAATTGTACAGAAACAAGCAAGTGGCCTTGTTCTCCCCTCAGTATTCTGTGTTAAGCTTATCCTTTTGGATATATCCTGGTGTCCTGAAACCACAACTGAGTTCTTGGCCTGAATTCATACAACTGAGTCCAGGCGGTAAAGATGTGTTTTACTGTTATTGTGGTAATTTCATAAGTAAAAATCCAAGATCACATTACTCACAGTTTGACCCACAGTCAGCAGAACGTCACACACAGAACTCTCCAAAACGATAAATCAACTTTAATATAACAATAAACCTCAACTGGGCCCATTTCCCATTTCCGTTGAGTGGTTACAACCCATGCTGCAACAGCAGGAGGTAGTACAAATCTCACAAGATATAAAACACTGACAAAAAAACCCTCCACGAACTGTTTGCAGCTCTCCTTGGAGAGATTCATCCAACAGTGTTTCCTATACCATTGCCTTTGACAGTTTCTCATCTGGCTTTGCTGTATTACATATTTAAAGATTAAAAACACACACATCACATTTCACAAAACAAACTGCAATATTGGAAAGAAAATTGCAAATTATTTAGCACTCATGCCCACAACACTGCATTGTTGACCTGGGTATTATAGTGGCAAGAAGAAAGATAATTTTAATTGACCTCAAACTACCAACTTTTCCCGTATCTCCTCCTTGTCTTTCTCCTTCCCTCTCTCTCTGCGTACCTCAGCCCTATTAGCATAGTGCTATCTTTAACCTCCCTTTCCCATTAATGAAGCCAGGGAATAGGTGAAATGTATTTAATGAAATCAGATTGTGACCAGGCCTTCTAAATCATCTGCACAGGTTAAAGAGCAGATGGCTTTTTACATTTCATTATGCAGACTATAAAGCTCCGTATTCTGGATAAATTCTGATGATCAAACTAATTGTGGAATTCATTTTAAATGGAACATGATCTGATAAAGACATGAAAGTTATTACAGTTTTCACATAACCTTATTATAACTGCATCAAAGGCCTACAGTAGTAAAGGCTCATTTTTCATGACTGGTTTTTTTTTTTTTTGGTCATATAATGCGTAAAGGAAAACACATTTCTCATTTTTATTAACGATATTTCTTTGCACTAAAAAACTGTATATAATTTAGAAAAAAACAGTGCTATTTATTTTTAAAAATGAAACAGGACTCCATTTGTTTTTGGTCTCTACGCTTTGTTTACACATCTGTTCTGAGGTATAGTGTCTGAAGCTATTAATCGACCCCTCACCTCCCCATCCCCATCTCCAACACATGCATAATTACATTTTGATTTGCTACAGTGATGACCAAAGGTTAGATACAGTGATAGTGCACACAATCTCAATTTAAACATTTAACACCCCCCAAAAAACATTTTTAGACAAATAAAGCTTATCTGTGTATTTTCCATAAAACTACACTATTGCATCTGAGCACTAAGTGTGAGTGTTTGAGGAAGGTCACTCGGAAAGTGGGACATGATTGGCGAGTGGTTATTTGCAGTCAGTCATCGCTGTGACGTAAAAATCCATAGGGAAGAAGAGTTGCCTCTCTCTCCTCGGCTCGAACGGACCACCAATCGATGGTGGAGGAAATTGGTCGGTGGTGCACGGCTATGGGGTATGGAGTGAGGGGGGCTGAAACTGTTTGGTGAGGCATTAGCTAAAGATTATTTATGATCACACGTATATTTCTGCTGACACATCAGCAGTTATATCCTGGATTATTCGCCAAATGTTTCTGTTTTCTTATTTCAAATGGCAGACTTGGAATTGTATTTCTCAGTAAATGGCTACTCTGTGATTACATGCTGGAGTCCAAATGAGGATCATTTACTCATCTACATTGTCCTCTCTTCTGGGCACAGGTCTGCAAGCCCAAATGTGATGGGCTCTCTTTGCCATTTTCTCATTTTATCTCTCTTTCCTCTGACTTACTCCCTCTCCCTCATTTCCCCTGGTCTAATTTTTTTTCTTTCATTCTCTCTCCCGTTCTCTCTTATTTTCTCTCTTCTCCCAGTACCACAGAAACTTGGAGATGAGCTTATCACTTTCTGCATCACAGGACCAAGCTGTCATGCTGGCTCTGAATAAGCCACTGTGTGCGTGCGGAGAAAAAGAAGTAAGGAACAGCTTGAGAGGTATGCTCTAGAACAATACATTTTTGCTCAAGCCTTACTTTCTTTCTGGATATGTGTATGACATGCCATAATTTGATTGTATACATGCTTTTTATACTATAGTAAGGAAAAATATTCTTAATTACAAACTAGTTATCTGCACAGGCAGGAAAGGGAATGGATACAGACTCAGTGTGGCCCGTACATCCATGATGATGCAAGAATAGATACTGATATTTCAGCACGTTTTATTTTGGAAACTAAAGCATATTAAATTGGACTTTACTCTTCCTTTATCCTTTTAATAAATGAACAAAGTTACTTTTCCTCAAAGTACTTTGTGCAAAGTAAGAAAAAAAAACCCTCTGGACAACCAATTTCAATCAAAAGGTGACTGTACAGGTCATCTGGTGGGAGGCAAGCTGTCCCCCCCCCCCACAACAATCAGTTCCACAGGCTCCCAACTGAGCCCCACGTCCCCAGTATCTCTACCAATCCCATGAACGAGTGGCACCCACCCCAGAAAGCTGGGCACAGGGACAGGGAGCTGGAGACAACACAGGATTAGCCACATTATTAACAGCCAGATGTATTCACTAATTTGACCCTATTCAACAGAGGTGTGGACTCGAGTCACATGACTTGGACTCGAGTCAGACTCGAGTCATTAATTTTATGACTTTAGACTTGACTTGAAAAAATGTTCTAAGACTTGTGACTTGACTTGGACTTTTACACCAATGACCTGGGACTTGAATTGGACTTGAACCGGTTTACTTGAAAAGACTTGATATTTTACCCCAAATATAAAATTTAACATGCATATTATATAGAGATTGAAAATGTGACGTCATTCACGGGTAGAACCGCAAAGGATTCTGGGAACTCGTGGCAAGCGGTACTAGCGCACGCAGGCTTTCAATTAAAATCAGTTATACAGCGATAAAAAGAAACACAAAAATGTCAAGAAGCTGTTGTATTATTAACTGCAATAGCCGGTCGCATGACAGCCACGGGAAGCCGACGGGTAAAGAGATCGGTTGTTATCGGATTACGTCGTTGAAGAGAAATTGTTCGAGCCATGTTTCCGAAGTAACAAAGACGCGACGGGTGGCCTGGATTGCAGCCATTCAAAGATCAAATATAACGTCCCAGAACCCTCCAGCTCACAGGTTAGTCTGCTCCAAGCATTTACACAAAGGTCAGTCTGCTGTTGTAGTTAATGCGTCATTTTTCTTAACATAATTGGTGATATAGGTTACAAGCAAGTCTGGCGCTGAACAGAAATTGTGGCGCTATGCTCCTTTATTTATTGTGCATAAATAGTGAATTGTCCTGACACAATATTGCGTTTCGCTTATGTTATTATGGTACATTGACAAAAACATATACGTTTATTCACAGGATAAAACAGGTTTTTTGTATCACTAATTGCCCAGTACGATTACAGCATACAGTATTGTTGTCACTGCTACATTTCTGTGATGAACCAGAAATTATTTCCACTACTAATTAATTACCGTTGAGCTCAAAGGTTATATTAATAAACGGTTAAGGAATGTGTATTTATGACGACGATTTGTGAGATTGGTAAACTTATGATACGTACGATGGTCTTTCGTTCTACACGGTGCATTTCAAGGTCCTGCACCCATCCGTCGGTAAACTGTACCTGGACTTGTTGCAGTGACCGGAAGTTACTAAACTTCATGAGTGTATGCACTCACTCCAAGAACCGTATGATTATTAATATGCATATAAATAAAGAAGCTATTTTGTGCAAAGATGTCAACTGTAAGAATGCTGTGCATAAACATTTACTCTGCTCCATGTATGATGATATAGTGACTGCTCTGTATAAAAGTGGCACACTGCTTGATAAACAATATAAGCATAAGAAACCTAACATCAGACCTGGCTGGAAAGAACATGTATCCATGTACCATGATGAAGCTCGCATAGCTTATAAATGTTGGGCCATGGCTGGAAGACCTAAACAAGGCCCAGAATTTGAACAGAAAAAATGTGCGAATGCCAGATATAAGTACGCTGTTCGCTTTATAACTAAAAATGAGCAAATGCTAAGAGCAGATTCTTTGGCCAGGAAAATGCTGTGTAATAATACGGCAGATTTTTGGAAAGAGGTGAAAGCTCTTAATAACTGTAAACCATCTCTACCATTAACTGTTGAAGGTGTTTCTGGGGCAGATAACATTGCAGCATTATGGAGACAGCATTACAGTGCGTTGTTTAACTGTATAAAAAGTGAACCATATGAGGACAATCTTGACATGAGTAATGACACAATAAGTGTAAGGACACATGAAGTATATGAAGCCATTCATAGGTTGTCTGATAATAAATCCTCTGGTTTGGATCACATCACTGCAGAACATTTAAAACATGCTAGTGTAAGGCTAGCTCCTCTTTTAGCACTCTGTTTCACTGGGTTTATGATTCATGGCATATTACCAGACTCAATGCTGTGTATTTTACTGGTACCAGTTATGAAGGACAAAGCTGCAAAAGTGAGCTGCTTGGATAATTACAGGCCAATTGCACTAGCCAGTATTTTATCTAAGGTGTTAGAAAGAATCTTGTTTGACAGAGTTAGTGTGTTCATCTCTTCTCTGGATAATCAGTTTGGCTTCAAAGCACGGCACTGACATGTGCATATATGCACTCAAGGAAATAGTCAGTTTGTACAGGGCTAAAAATTCATCTGTCCTCATGTCTTTCATTGATGCCTCTAAGGCTTTTGATCGAGTGAACCACAGAAAACTTTTTGATAAAATGAAGAGATGGGGAGTTCCTCAGTACATCGTGAGGATTCTCTCTTACTGGTACGCTCATCAGAACATGCAGGTTAAATGGGGAAGCAGTATTTCTGCCCCCTTTGGTGTCAGCAATGGTGTTAGACGGGGTGGGATTTTGTCTCCAATTTTATTTAATTTGTATGTTGATGATTTGTCCATACAACTGAGAGCCTGTAACACTGGGTGTATATTAGGTAAAGCACTGATAAATCATCTTATGTATGCAGATGACCTGGTTGTTTTTAGTCCAAGCAGTGCTGGGTTACAGGATCTTCTTAATGTCTGTACTGAATATGGTGTGCAATATGACATTGAGTACAATGCTGCTAAAAGTGCTGTTTTGATATGTAGAACCAAGCAGGATAAACAGCTAAATTTCCCTTTGTTTAAACTGGCACAAAAAACTCTTGAAGTTCATAAAAAGGTGAAATACCTCGGTCACTTTATTACTGAGCAAATGAATGATGATGATGACATATACAGACAACGGTGTAAGCTCTATGTGCAGGCAAATACTATTGCACGCAAATTCAGCTTTTGTTCACTTCCAGTTAAAGTGGCTTTGTTTAAAGCGTATTGCACACCGCTATATACTGCCCCCTTGTGGTCATCCTACAAACAATGTAGCATGCAGAAGCTGCATGTTGCATATAATGATGCGATGAGAATCCTTTGCAGGATACCTAGAAGTGGTAGTGCCAGCCAGATGTTTGTAGCTGTGGGTGTTTGGACTTTTAAAGCACTTTTAAGGAAGCTAATGTTCAATTTTAGAGAACGACTGGATGGTTCGAGTAACAGTATAATTTTAGCACTCACAGATCCGACAGTGAGTGGTTCCCGTTACTCATCCAGTCTCAGAAAGCACTGGTTAAAGTGTTTGTGTATTTATTGATTTATTTTAAGTAATTGTGTTTTATGTATATTATGGTTTTATGTTTTTACAAATGCTTTAGATACTTATTTATATACATATATATATTTAATGGTGTATACCTTGTGTTGGGGGGGGGGGGGGGGGGGGGAGTGTTGTGTGTGTGTGTTTTTTTTTTTTTTTTTTGTCTTGTTTTTATGGACATGAAGTCTGCCAATTAAGATTGAATTGAATTATAAAGATCCATTAGAGTGTTCATCATATCGTCCTATATCACTCTTAAATGTAGATTTAAAAATACTGTCAAAAACACTTGCTCTCAGGCTAGAGCAACATCTACCATTGTTAATTTCTCCAGATCAGACAGGTTTCGTGAAGGGTAGGCATGGTTTTTTCAACCTGCGCAGGTTTTTGAACATATTACACACCAAGTCAACTACAACCCCTGAAATTGCCTTATTACTCGATGCTGAGAAGGCATTTGACTGGGTGGAGTGGGATTATCTGTTTTATACTCTGCATAAATTTGGATTTGGCCCTAATTTCATTTCATGGATTCAGTTACTTTACTCCTCACCTATGGCACGTGTTAGAACAAATTCGTTATTCTCTTCTTATTTCCCACTTCTCCGTGGTACGAGACAAGGTTGTCCCTTATCCCCTCTTCTTTTTGCATTATCAATTGAACCACTGGCGATTAAACTGCGAGCTGACAGTTGCATTAAGGGCATCTTCAGAGGTGACCAGGAGCACAAAATATCCTTATATGCTGACGACCTCCTGCTGTATATGTCAGAGCCTTTATGCTCTCTTCCCCGTGCTCTTGCCATTTTTGAATGTTTTGGTAATATTTCAGGTTACAAGTTGAATCTGCATAAAAGTGAACTTCTCTGTGTCAACTCTATAGCCAGAAAGATTTCATTTTCAGGTTTTCAATTTAGCTTTAAATCAGGGTATGTGACCTATCTGGGGGTTAAGGTTACCCACTCATACAAAGATCTTTATGAAAGAAACTTTGTCCCGCTGCTTAAAAATACTGAGACAGATCTTCAGAGGTGGAACAATTTACCACTGTCATTAATTGGCCGTGTCAATTCTATCAAAATGAACATACTTCCCAAGTTCCTTTACTTATTTCAATGTATCCCATGCTACTTACCCAATAAGTATTTTATAACACTGAATAAGCATATCTCTGCATTTATTTGGAATGGCAAAAGTCCACGAATTCGTAAAGATTTCATGCAGAGGACTAGGCCAATGGGTGGATTAGCCTTGCCAAACTTTCAGTCTTATTATTGGGCAGCAAATATTCGTAATATGCTGTACTGGATGAGTAATGTTACTACAGAGACTCCAGCTTGGCTCCAAATTGAGTCATCCAATTGTGGCAAAATTTGCCTATCAGCTTTGTTGAGTTCAGCTCTCCCATTAGAACTATACACCTATAAACGTAACCCTTTGTTGTATGACTCGCTCAGAATCTGGGTGCAATGTAGGAAAAGGTTGGGGTTACACTTAATGTCAATTAAAGCACCTATCTGCTCAAACCATATGTTCCCACCCTCCATGATGGACTCTGCCTTTAAAATATGGGAAAGTAATGGCCTTAGAAATATCAAAGACCTTTTTGTAGATGGGATTTTTGCCTCATTCACGCAGCTCCTGAAGCAGTTTAATGTTCCTCGGCAACATTTTTTCCGCTATTTACAAATTCGTCACTTTGTAAAGAGTCGATTTCCTTCATTTCCGGAACTACCTGAGGAAACTTCTTTGGATAAAATTATTAATATAAACGTTCATAAGAGAGGGGCGATTAAAGAAATCTATGCTATACTATTAGATCTTCAATCTCCTTCTCTCTTCATCCTTAAAGCACAGTGGGAGAAAGACCTTGGGATGACTATAACAGATGAACTCTGGCAATCTTTTCTCCAGAGGGTACACTCTTCTTCGATATGTGCCAGGCATGGGCTCCTTCAATTTAAGGTCCTACACCGATTACATATCTCCAAGGAAAAGTTAGCCAAGTTCTATCCAGGAGCTGACCCTCTGTGTAACAGATGTAAAGCAGAAACAGGTTCGCTCCTTCATACCTTTTGGACATGCCCCAATCTTCATACCTATTGGGTGTCTATATTTAACACTCTGTCAGAGATGTATAACGTTAAATATGAGCCTTCTGCTCTAACGGCTATCTTTGGGGTGATACCTCAAGACATCACTTTGCCAAAATGCTATTCGAATTCTATTGCCTTTGCTTCACTTATCGCAAGGCGCCTTATACTTTTAAGATGGAAGCAGGAAGCTCCTCCCACACATGAACAGTGGCTTGCGGAGCTCATGAGGTTTTTACATTTAGAAAAGATGAGATATACACTGGCAGGTTCAACCACCAAATTTCTTAGGGCATGGCAGCCATTCTTGATGTACATGGAAACATTTAAAATGACCACCTTATCATGACCAGATACCATATCTCTATATCGCTATCATAGCTAACTGTACGCTGAATGTCCCTTATACATTTTATTTTTCTATTTGTTTGTTGTTGTTTGTTTGTTTTTTGTTGTTTTGTAGGGGTTTCTTTGGTTTGTTTGTTTGTTTTTTCCTTCTCTATTTCTGTTATCTTTTGGGGTATTGTAAATACTGAACAGCAAACTACTGTATGTTCAATGTTTTGTTGTTAACATGCTGCTGTGACTGAAAATAAAATTTATAAAAAAAAAAAAAAAGATTGAATTGAATTGAAATAAATATGCTAAGATGAGATAGCTGACTTCATCTAACTAGCAAATGTTTTCCAGGCTACGTTGGTGATACAGTTTTTTTTAATGTGTATGATATTTTTGTCATGCGATTTTAAAGCTGGTCCTACAACCGCATCCAAGAATAACATGCAGCGTATCTCAGAACTGGCGGTGAAAATTATTCTTGGAGCTAGGTTTAATTGAGCTGCATTTTAAAGAGGTGGAATTTCACAATTTGTGTATATTTTCTAAGTTCACTATTTTGTCATGTGTTGAGAAAAACACAGATTTAAAAATTACATGGTCTAATATTTACATTTAGCATAACTGCAACATTATTTTTTCGTTTTTTTTTTTTAAGACTCGAAAGGACTTGAAATTCAAAGTTTCAGACTTGTGACTTGACTCGGACTTTTACACCAGTGACTTGAGACTCGACTCTGACTTGCCTGACATTACTTGAGACTTGACTTGAGACTTGAGGATAAAGACTTGAGACTTACTTGAGACTTGCAAGACAATGACTTGGTCCCACCTCTGCTATTCAATATCAAAGTGACAGTAGACTGACTCTGTCTAAATACCACTTTTTCATAGTCTTGATGCACCAAAGCTACTTTAACAATAGCAGCTGAGGTTGCAGACCTAGTCCGCATTTTTGAAGCAACCATTTCAAAGGCAACAAGTTCATTCAGTTTTTAAAATAATGCACATCCTGATCAATGTCTGGATGTCACCATTATCCTACAAGTAGCTCAATATTATTGTCACTATACTTGGACACTGGATAAATTGGATAGTTCGTCTGTAGTTTCCTGCCTGGGTATAGCACTGACTTACTTTTTTCCCCTAATCCCTTCGTATTAGTGACAAAATGCAACACATTTGGGACAGGTTTTATATCTTTACAATGCTTGCCATTTGGCTTGACCATCTTTCCATCTGTCACATTCTCAACAACTTGGTAGTTTGTTTAGAAAATATATGCAGGCAGAAGGAAAGCATACAAATAAAAAGGTCTCGGCTGGCAGATTTGAAATTAAAACCTTGTTGCTGTGAGGCACTACCCTTCAAACATTACTAATCAGCACAACATTTCGGATCTAGTCTTCTACAAACACAGCAAGGAATACTTTTTATTGCAACTGTAAATACTGTTTCTATGTTTCTCCACCCATACATCAATGTACTTTTAATGTATGATTTTAATTACATTAAATTAAAATAAAAATACAGTAAATAATAAAATTAATAGTCCACAGAAAGCTTCAGTTCCATTACCTCTTAATATTGGACCTATTTTTCGTTTTCCCTTTCTTATTACTTAAGATATACGTGGATGGATGACCATACTTAATTTACTATAACTGAATACCTTTAACAGCATTGCTCTATATTTGAACTGACAGAAGCATTAGTAGCACCGAAATAGTTTTGGTGTTAAGGATATAAACTGGCTCGCCTGCTATGTCACAGCAGAGTGCTCTGATGTCCTGTTTTCAAGCAAGCATCAACAAACAGGATCATAGTTTCTGACAGTATGAGTCCATAGTGGTTTTTGAAACTGCCATAGCATAGTGAAGCTGAGCCTCAGACTTTGTGAGTAGTTTTTTCAGCCCATAAGTTTCAGTTTTTTATAGTTACAAAGTATCCTATCCTGGGTTTGTATAATTCCAGGGAGTAATAGTTTAAGAAAAGTTAAAAGAAAACCTGTTTGCTTTGGGGCTTTTTTTTTTTTGCATCCCCACAAGCTGCAACAATGCAGCAGCTTTTCCTTTTGTGGTCAGCAAAAATATATATATTTACATAGTGATAATGCACCATAAAAACCTAAACAGTGTCATATAGCATTAAAAACTGAATAATGACTAGAGCATAAATAAACACAAATAGCTCCTAATAATACCATCGTACCATATAAACTTTAATGGCCTTAATGTTTTGTGACAATGCAAATATCAATATTCTTATTAGCACTGCATTTCAGCAGTTCAACATAATGAAGGCAATTTCCTAAAGCACACATATTAATCCCAATTAAAGTAATAATTTCTTTTCTTTTCAGCAGTCTAAGCAGACACATCCAGATCCCCCTCTCAATACACCACAAGGTGTTCCTATCCCAGCAGGGATCACTCCAGTATTTCCTGAGTCTGCACTGGGGCCTTCTGCTGGTAGGACAATCCTATAACTTCACCTATGAGGAGCCCAGAATGCATCCTGGTCAAATGTCAGGTCAACTGCCTCCTTTGGATGTGGAGGAGTATTGGCTCCATTATGAGTCCCTGCTGAATGACTGAGCTCCCCAAGCTATTGCTAAGATAGACTCAGAGTGCCAAGACGCCCTGCAGAGGAAGCAAAATTCAGCCAATCTGTACCCTCATTCTTTCAGGCTTTTAGTTTGTGACCATAGATGAGGTTGGGAATGCAGAAAGACTGGTGAATCAACAAATTGGCTTTCATGCTTAAAGTTCTTTACTACAGATGGGTACAGCATCAGCATGACTGCGGACACTGCATCAAACCCCGTGTCAGTCTTCCCTCACTTGTGAAGAAGACTCTGAGATATTTGAATATATCCACTTGGGGCACCAACTCATTCCTAACACACAAACCTATCCTACTTTGCCCTTTTCAGGTTGACAACCCTAGCCTCAGACTTGGAGATGCAAATTCTCATCATGCAACTTCACACTCAGTGAGGCAGGAAGTTACGGCTTGGTGAAGTCAATAGAAGCACATCATCTGCAAAGGGCAGAGAACAAATCCTGACAACACCAAACCTGACACCCTCTACCCCTTGGCAGTGACTGGAAACTCTGTTCATGGCAAAGGGCAACCCAGGAAGAATGCAACACCCACCAGGAAGTAGTGTGAGTCACTTCTGACAATGCTGTCACTACAGCTGCAGAATAGTTTGAGATAATGGGTCTAATACTGCATTCTCCCAAAGCACTGGGCACAGAAGAAGAACAAGAATGCTTTCTCCAAGTCCACAAAACATATGCAGGCTTGTTGGACAAAATGCCAAACACTTTTGATACTCTTGTGATGATAAAGAGCTGGACCACTGATCCATAGCCAGGATGAAAATCACAGTGTTCCTCCTAAATCTGTGGCAAGGAGATTGGGGGATGAGATCCCCCTGATGTGGGCACACCCTTCTCAAAAGAGGGAACCATCACCCCAGCCTGCTAACCCAGAAGCACTTTCCCAGACCTCGGGGTAGAAGTTAAAAAATCGTTACAAATCCTAAGAACCATCAAGTGACTTCATGCTGGTGTGGCTATGGGGATTACTGCTCTTTGTCAATTTATTGCTAAAATCAAACTAACTGTGCAGGAATAAAATATAAATACTAAGACCACACACAAAATAAATCACAAACAAGAGGAAAATATACAAAACCAGAGGAAGACACACAGTAGAGAACAGGTCGCAAAGAGCTATAGAAAATAAATTTCAGCATTAAATTATGGCTGCTCCACCTGACTAACAAGTGACAATGGATGCTACACCCTGCCCTTTATAATTAATTGTAAATTCCTTACAAAAATACTGAAAGCTACCAAGTTTCATGGTTTGTTGTTTAAACTGCACAGTATTCTCATACAGCTTCTAAATGGCAAAAAATAATTTATTGTCAGAGACATTTCACAAGATGAATTGCCCACTTAAGCACATATATATCTACTATCTGATAAAAGAAAAAAGAAAAAACCTTAAATGAACTGCATTGCTTATTCAAGCTCTGAGGTTTTTCCAGTTCATGAAACGTAATTTGCTGAACAGTACTTCACCTAATCTTTTTCTTCTCCTCTGGCCTTCTTCATCTTTCTCCATCTTTGACAGAGGAACTATTACATATTCATGTTAATAATATACTTTCTAACACAGAAATACATCTACTATACTAGTAACTAGCAAACATAGTTGAGTTGAACATCAAATAAGGCCCGATTTTTATATTATATCTTATTTAAAAACAGTGGTTATTTTTTAATTATTTAATTATTACAGGGTTACATGCATAAAACAACATCTTGTCTCTGTTAGCTTTTTCAGTCAAATGTTTTATAACTTAAAAAACTCATCATTAAATTCACTAATTATTTATTTTTATAAATGCCCACTCACTATTGGATAGCAACTCTCTGATTATAAAAGCCTCAATTCTTGGTGACATGCACTGAAATATTTCTTAAAATGTGGGGCAATTGCATATAGTGCCATAATAGATAGCTTAAATGCTACACATAAAAATATAAAGTGCTGTAAATGATAATGAAGTAACTAATTATATAATAAAGTCAATTATGCACAGTTGTAAAATGATACTGCACAAACTAATGTACAACATAAGTTAATATCATATTCTACACAACTTAAATACAAGTGTAATGACTATAGTTACAGTAGGTCTGCACTTGGTTTGGCTCTGTACACGTTTTGTGGTCACCCAGTGCCGAGTGAGAGTATGTTCCAAATTTCCAGTTTGGGTGAGCCTGTGCCCTCTGCAGCCTCTGATTTTTGTTCTTGGCTGATAGGAGAGTAACCCAATGTGGCCATCTGCTGCTGTAGCACATTTGCTTCAAGGTTAAATGTGAATTCTCAATTGTTTTTCTGCACCCCAGTTATCAGTGATAAAGACTGGTAACATAGAAGAACAATGTGTAAAAATACAGCTCTATACGCATTACAAAAGCAGGTTGTTTATCAATTAATTGTTTAATGAGAGAGAATAGGTTGAGGGTTGAGGGTATGCATCATTCCATTGGAGAGTCAAACTGACTCTATGATGTCCCTGCATGTCAGTCAGATGCTATACTCATATTTTTGGATTATTTGTTAGGGTCATAAAGGGTTGCGGTGGAGTGTAGTATCACACCAATCTGAACTGTAGCATTCAGGCAAGCTTTTCCTCACTGAGTCTGCCCTTAGCATTTAACAGTAGCTTAAGTTCTAGCCAATCCATCTCTTGGCCTGTCTATACCTTGCTTGCTAGCTGCTTCCAGACTATGTGTTGTGACTTGTGACCAACAGAAATAAGAGCAACTATTTCATCTGAAATACTCAAAACAAATTGTCTTGTATCAATAATTATGCTATGATCAATTCATCACCTGCTAAGTTTTAGACCTACACTATACTTACACTATAGGCATTTCTAAAAAGGGCTTAATAACAAAACCTTTGGGTAAAGTTTTAGTATTTTGCAAGTCTGTACCAGCTGTAAACCAGTGGAGCAGTAAGTAGTTAAAGTCAGTGCATGCTTGCAAAACCACAATTTTTAGAGGTGTTACCTATCAAAGTAGCTGTCTAAGTCTCTTAAAAACATGAATTTACTGTATGTCACTACACAAACACCATATAGCATAATAATTATACAAACTTCATAAAAAAATCTTTCTTCAGACATTTTCATGATCATATCAAGTTAAAATCATTGTTCTTCCTGAACATATTTTATATTAACTGGATAACTGTAATATAATTGTATATCTCTTGAGGCAAGTGTCACCCGTGTGCAGTATTGGCCATCTGGGTAAATCTTCAGTAATGGAAGAGACAATAGTGCAGAATTATTAATTGAATGAGGCACACAGGAGGAAAGAGCAAGTATGATAACATGATTAGACATTAAAGCAATGTTTGCTGGAGATGTGGTGTTTCTCTCTAAGGATTATAGAGTAATATACTCTATATGGACACTTAGCGTTTATAAGACGTAGTCCTTTATTCAGGCAGCCATTGACCTTCTGATGTCACTATTGCTACTAATGATGAAATAAACAGATGGTGTCATAGCCTGTATTTTTGGGTCATGATGCCTTGTGATTCAGGAGTCAGATGAGTCATAGGTTTAACTCTCCAGAGCTTCAGCACACTCCTAAGATTAAGAGAGTGACTATTGTAGAAAATACATTCATGTTCAAATTAATCTGATGACTCAAAAATGATATTTTGATGCAAACATCATGACTCTTGTTAGTTCTATCCACTTATTCTCTTGTGTCAGGTAGACAACATCTGCTTCACTTCTTTTCTGTATTGTGCAGTCATGTTCCTGTTTTATTTTGATAGTCTTCTGTTTCACTTTAGCTTCCCCTGTCTTGTCAATCAGATTAGTGCCACCTTGTCCCCTCGTTATCCTCCTAGTGTATATATTGTCTGCGTATCCCTTTGTTCTTTGTCACGTTCTCCCTCAATGTAGGTAGTGGTTCTGTCTGTTTTCCTTCCTATTAGTGATTCAGTTTAATTTTGTGTTTTGTTACTGTTTAGTTGGGTCGTTTGACAGCTACATTCTATTGATCTTGGTCACAGAGGTGTGAAATATGTTTTTAAGTGTTTTGGTAATGTTTCTTCCACTTACTGATGAAGATCTAAATACAGAATGAATAAAACTATACAAAATGTAAGGCTTACACAAAATATTCTTAAGTCTTTCCTTTATGACAGCAGGAGGGAAATTCAGAAAGGCTGTAATACTAATGTGTGTGTGTGTGTGTGTGTGTGTATGTGTGCATGTGTGTGTGTATATGTATATACGATGGTGTGAAAATTATGCTTTCAGATCATCAAACAAATTTAAATATTAGACAAAGATAACACAAGTAAACACAAAATGCAGTTTCTAAATTAAGGTGTTTATTATTAAGGAATAAATAAGAAACAAAGTAATTGGGATCTCTCAGTCTGGAAAAGGTTAAAAAGCTATTTGTGAGAGGTCTTATCCACAAATGGTGGAAACATGGAACAATCGTGAACCTTCCCCAGGAGTGGCCGGCTGATCAAAATTACCACAACAGAACACCAACAAGTGATCCAAGAGGTCACAAAAGACCCTAGAACAACAATTAGAGAACTGCAGGCCTCATTTGCCTCAGTTAAGGTCAGTGTTCATGACTCCACCATAAGAAAGAGACTGGGCAAAAAATGACCTGCATGGCAGATTTCCAAGACGAAAACCATTTCTGAGCAAAAGGAACATAAAGGCTCGTCTCAGTTTTGCCAGGAAACATCTTAATGATCCTCCAGATTTCTGGGAAAATATTCTGTGGACTGATGAGACAAAAGTTGAACTTTTTGGGAGGTGTGTGTCCCATTACATCTGGCCTAAAAGTAACAGGATTTCACAAAAGAAAAATCATCAGTAAAATATGGTGTTGGTAGTGTGGGGCTGTTTTGCTAGACCTGGAAGACTTGCTGTGATAAATGGAATCATGAATTCTGGCGTCTAGCAAAACATCATAAAGGAGAATGTCTGTCCATCTGTTTGCGACTTCAAGCTAAAGCGCACTTGTGTCCTGCAGCAGGACAATGATCCAAAACACACCAGCAAGTCCACCTCTGAATGGGTCAAGATAAACAAAACGAAGACGTTGGAGAGGCCTTGTCAAAGTCCTGACCCTAATCCAGCTGAGATGATTTGGTATGACCTTAAAATTGCAGTTCATGCTCAAAAACCTTCCAATGTGGCTGTATTACAACAATTGTGGGCACGAGATTCCTCCACAGTGCTGTAAAAGACTCATTGTGAGTTACTGCAAATACATGATTGTAGTTGCTGCTAAGGGTGGCCCAACCACCTCTTAGGTTTAGGGAGCAATCGCTTTTTCTCACAGAGCCATGTAGGTTTGGATTTTTCTTTCCCCTTAATAATAAATACCTTCATTTAGAAACTGCATTTGGTGTTTACCTGTGTAATCCTTGTCTAATATTTTAATTTGTTTGATGATCTGAAACATTTAAGTGTAAAAAAAATAGGAAAACATGAAAGGGGCAAACACTTTTTCATAGGACTGTAAATATGCTTTGTACATGAAAAATATACATCACTATTAAGACAGTATGTGTTTGCAAAGAAAAGCGTCTGGACTTCTTTAAGTTGCTTGAAGATGTTTCACCTCTCATCTGAGAAGCTTCTTCAGTTCTAAGGTCAAATGGTGGGGAGTCCCAGATTTAAACCTAGTGGGAGTTTCCCCCCAAAGAGGGACAAAAGGACCCCCTGATGATCCTCTAATCGCCTGAGCCAAGGTGTGAAAATGGGTGTGGGTCCCAATCAGCCAGGGTTTCGGGTGAGCTCATTGTGAAACCTGGCCCCACCTCATCATGCGAATTCCTGAGGTCAGATGGCCCAGGATGTGAGTGGGCGTTAAGGCATCTGGGGAGGGAACTCAAAACTGGATTATAGATGGCAGACAGCTGGTGTCGTAAACCACCGCCTCTGTTCAAAGATGGTCGCTCACAGTGGACATAGATGGCTTCTTTCACTCCTCTTTCAAACCATCTGTCCTCTCTGTCCAAAATGTGAACATTGGCATCCTCGATTAACAATGTGGTGTATGCTGTACAGTGCAGCGAGGAATGCTCAGACCTCTACATTGGAGAGATCAAACAGCCACTTCACAAGCGCATGGCACAACACAGAAGAGCCACCTCCACAGGACAAGACTCAGCAGTCCATCTGCATCTTAAGGATAAAGGACACTCTTTCGAGGATGCCAATGTTCACATTTTGGACAGATGGTTTGAAAGAGGAGTGAAAGAAGCCATTTCTGTCCACTGTGAGTAACCATCTTTGAACAGAGGCGTTGGTTTACGACACCAACTGTCTTAACACCCACTCACATCCTGGGCCATCTGACCTCAGGAATTCGCATGATAAGGTGGGGCACAATGAACACACCCGAAACCCTGGCTGATTGAGACCCACACCCATTTTCACACCTTGGCTCAGGCGATTAGAGGATCATCAGGGGGTCCTTTTTTCCCTCTGTGGGGGGTCACTCCCACTAGGTTTAAATCTGGGACTCTCCACCATTTGACCTTAGAACTGAAGAAGCTTCTCAGATGAGAGGTGAAACATCTTCAAGCAACTTAAAGAAGTCCAGACTCTTTTCTTTGCAAGCTCCTTTGACTACGATGACCTGGATGACTGAGAACCTCCACAGACAAGACAGTATGTGGTTGGTCTGTTGGAGGGAATTTTAATCTCAGTGCAGCTAAAAATTGTAGATAATTACACCAGGAACTTACATAAAAATGCTAATTATCTAATAAATGGCCTCTTGTCACTCATAAATAAACTTTTAATGTTCTTCCCTTATATAATGAGCTTTTATGTTTTTCCCTGAACACCTCGTATAAAATTAGAAAAAAAGTTTACTGAGATGCAGGTTACAGGTCACCTGTAGAGATTCAGATTTAAAATAGCTTTCTTAAATGCAGCTGCAAGCAAAGTGTAAGCAGTTATTTTGTTTTGCCGATATATGCTGGAGAACATACTAAATATTCGAATGGGGTAACATAATTTATAATTGTATAAACATTGGTAAGATAAAAGATAAAAAAAATATGCACACACTTCCTGTGTGCATATTTCTTGATGTGAGAAGCCTGGAGAGCAATGAGGCGATGCTTTAATGTTGTTATTGAGTGATCCATAATAAAAAGAAATGCAATGTCTGAAAACAGGTAAGTGGTTCACGTTCGGGACAACAGTGAAATCAGAGTTCCTGTAAAAGCTCGCAGTGCAAAAGACATTATAAGCAGCAAAGTAATAAGCACTTGCTTGCTTTTTGGTAGATAACTGCAGGCCAAACTGGGAGCTCATTCTTTGGTCGAATAACACCATACATTTATGATATGTTTGCTCATCGCAGCTGGAGTCCAGCACGTTTGCCTTCAACCTGGCCAGGACTAATACAACCTTACTATCTAACTGATAGTAAGGTACAGATGATGTGGGGTATGTGTGCAAAGGGTTTTGGGGAAATGACATTTATCGATGCCACTATGAAATGCCTGTGGATATACCAGAATAGTGGCTGAGAAGATGACTCTCTGTTGTCAGAAGCTTGGCAGAAAAGCAGTACTCCACAATCCAACTCACACTGACAAAAACACTGAAAAAAGTAAAAACTATCTGGCCTGGTATGCCGCCTCACTTGAATCCAATAGAAGAACTTTAGGGTATTTAAAAAAATACATCTACAGCGACACTTTGATTTGTCACCTTTTTTGGCAAATTACATTGAAAATTCAAGTGTAGGGAGGCAGAGACAGAATGTGGAGTTAGTATTTAACCATCGCTAAACAAAAAGATACAAAGGGAACAATTACAAAGCAAAAATGTGGGTGGAATGTGTCACTCTTGTTTATCAACTCATCTGAGTCTGACATGACTTTATAGAAGAGACACACTATAGTTGTAGCTACCTAAATATTCACTTCATCTTTTCGCTGGTGGGAAATACCACAACTTATTATGTTGGAGCATTCCATTAACTGTGAAATCAGTAATGAGTGGACAAGTAAACAATACACCCCCCCCCCAGTTGTTATGTTAATGTGATATAAGACCTAAAGTGCTTGTGGTGTCTGCTTTTACTTCACACATTAACAGTAACACTATCATTTAACTTAATCCGCGAGGCGTTTTTCAAAGTGATAAGAAACGTTGCATCCTGAAATCTGAAAATGAAAACAGCATGACCATTATCATTAGCTTGTAGCCTACTCAGAGTAATTTTTGTAATCTAGGAGTTAATAAGTGAGCCTGACAATAAATGATAAATGGGTGCTAATCAGTAATCACTGAAGCACAACAGACATGAAGTCTGCATGCACTCAAATGTGACAACCAATATAAGATGCTTACTTCCTGAAATTCACCCTTTACCTTTTGCATCCACAAAGAATTAATAATCGTCAATTTTAAATGGGCTAATAAAGTACCAGTGCCCTTTGACAAAGTTTTATATAACTTTGTGCAAAGTGACAACCATATGTTGATGGTGGAACATATAAAGAAATAAAACGAGAGTCACCTAACTGTATATGACAAGGGAAAAAGGGAGCTTGAAATAGCTCTCGAGTAATTACCCTGTCTACGACTCTCCATGCACCATTGCAGAACCATGATGTTAATGTCTTGTGGCAATGGAAGTATCTGATAAAAGACTACAGTGAGAAGCATGCCACTTTTTCATGATTGCAGTTTTCACTCTGTGTTACCTTTGTTGTGCTTTGTTTGTAGATGAAATGGCTTAGATCTTCTTAAAACTGACAGGCATGCTGGACAAATTATTCTGTTCCAGCTTTGATCCCTCGCATGGCCTTCCAAGGGTGCGAGACATCAAAGGGTACTATAACTGAAAAAGGACATGCTACTATACAAGAGGCCTTCTCCACACCCTTGTTAACCAAGATGCAGACATGGTCACATTTGCAATCATCTAAATATCTTATACTGTACAAGGTACATATGCAGTGTTGGAGAGTAACGGAATACATTACATGTACCGTCGTTACATATTTAAAATACAAAATATGAGTAACTGTATTCCATTACAGTTACTGTTTTAAAAGATGGTATTCAGAATACAGTTACTTTGTTGAAATGAATGGATTACATGGCGGTATTATCCTGTTTCATAAGGCTATGAACTCTATATTTTTGGTGTCCACGCCGGTGGAAACCCAAACAAAACACGCATTAAGAGGCTCTCATGTATGTGTCTCAATCTCGCAGCCCATGTCACCTCTACTTGCGGCCCGCATAATGACGTAAAGAAATATTTCAAAAAATATTCACAAAAATGATTTAATATGAAGGCAATAGGCAGAGTGTTACAAGCATAGCCCTAAAGAATGTAGCCTCATGGGCAGTGTAGTCTGTGCTGCAGGGAGAATGGACTGCCATACCTGTTATGTGCCTGTGAGCACAAGGAGGGAGAAAAAGAGTCGAAAAGATGTCACCGACCAGAAACGGGAGATGGAAGCATGTAAATAGATAATATATATATATATATATATATATATATATATATACACAAAGTTGGTTTATTATAATAATATTTGGTTTATTACCTAATTCACAATACTGTGCAAAAGTCTTGAGCCGCCCCCTCAACTTATATGTTGCAGGAAGAAAATGGGAAATAGTTGCAGCAATTTATTCAAAAATGCAAATATACATGAAAATTGTCACGGCTGGGGCAGCAGTCGTGTTGTGGAATGAATGAGGACCCAAAATGCAGGCAAGCGACTGGTGATGAGAGTGACATTTGTTTACAAAGTGGCAGTGGCAGAAACAGGCAACGAAGCATGAGAAATTACTAATGGAAACCTAAACTGGGAAAAACTAAAGAGCAAACCTGAATCATAACGAAACGGAGAGAGGAGCAGAGAGACGCAGACTAAGGAACAGGATACCAAGAAACACAGAGACATAGACATGGAGATAGAACATGAACTTAACCTAACCAGAGACACGAAACATGACAGGTAGACACACGGGCCAGGGAGAGATGACAAAAGGGACTAAGAAACCAAGGACTAAACTGCAAACTAGAAAACAACTGGATGCGTTAAACTACACATGTGGATACAAAAACAAGCATTAGAATTTAAACCCTGGGCCTCATGGCCCAGTACCGTGACAAAAATAAAAAAGTATATAATGCAAAAGCCATATTTTTTCTTCAACACAGCTTGAATTTTCTGAGGCAAGCATTTTTGTAAGCTTTTGCTTTTTTTCTTTGACTCAGGAATACGTCTCCAGTGTTCTTAAAGAAGCTCTTCATTGAACGGGCTGCCTTTTGTTCGTCATGTTTCAACATGATGGTAGTTCCAGATGGTGTTGCATAGTGGATCACAGTCTGATGGTACTTTCCTGTCTGCATATTTCCATCCATTTTCATGAGGTCCCAAACACCACTGAAATGCAGCCCCTAACAATGACATAGATGGCTGTAGACACGCAATACAGTGTGTCTACAGCCAAGAATTTGGATTCATGACTCCATAAAGCCTGTTGCCACTAATTTTAAGTGCATTTTTTATGTAATTTGGGATTCCAAAGGGACTTTTGTCCCTGTTTCCTTTCCTTAGGAATGGCTTCTTGACAGCCACCCTCGTCGAGTGGTGATGACCGTTCAGTGAACAGTAGATGAATGAAATAAAGGGCCCAACGCATCTCTTAGGTCCTTGGTCCAGTCTTTGCTGAGACTTTCAGATAGTGTTCCTACTGTACATAGTGTTTTTAGACCTCTTCTTTTTTTGTCTTCCATTTTTCCAGTTTCCTCAAAATTATTTAAGGAAACGCTGGATACAATACCAAATGTTTGGTTAGTGGCTCTTAGAGATTCACCTCGCTGGTCCAAAAATACAGTTTTATGCCTGTCAATATCCAAGCCCAGAGAACTATTTCTTAAGGGTACTTATAAAATGACTACAAAATCTGGCTCTTTGCAGGCAAACTATAAAGAAATGAGGAAAAGCTCAAGACTTTTGCACATTACTGTATTTGAGGAGGATAAAATAGTTATTTCTCTGGTTCAACATTTTAAGGAATATTCTTATCCAGGGATGTACTGGCTAAACAGCTTTGTTATTAGCACATCTACAAATATGACATGACGGCCTTGGCCAATGTTTATCTGTTTTATCCTGTATAACCCATCTTGTTTTATAAATTTATGCTGAAATGGGTCTTTAAAAATGATTTATTTAAACAGATATTTTATTTATTTTCCTGGTATTCAGTCCTTGTGTTACATGCAGATCTTGGGTAGGCAAATGGTCAGACATAAGAACGGCTGACCTTGGCCTTTTCAAATCTTACAGGATTTAGAAACTGCAGTTATTTGCTTGATGGGATTTTGGGTGTTATTTGTTATTCTTGCAGAACAATACACAGGAATGGTGTCCCTTGTTATCACAGAGATTGACATGACAGCAGTTCACACGGGTGTGGAAGGATAAACTGTTGCTGGTGGATATGCAGTTTTAGCTTCTAATTCCCTCTAAAACCAGAAATTGTCATTTTTCAACATTTCTGTAAACAGAATTACCAAACAAGATACAACATGTGATTAATGCTTGTAGGCGTATGTTTGAACACAGATGGAGCCCAGCTAACAGTTTTTCTTTGGTTCATTGGCTCATTACTTAGTACACAGACATGATATTGGAACTGATAGACTCATCTAACTTTCAGCAAGAAAGTTTATAAACCCAAAATGTTCAACTACCCCATTAAATTGTTTTTTATAGCCAATCACAGCAGTGATTATCACAAGATGTATCAGAGCCCAAATAACTTCTAAAATGTGTGCAGATCTAGCTGCTGGGATCAAAAACAAACTGCATGACCCAAATCTTGTGTCCCAGTATGACCGCATTTAACACGTGTGAGAAAAGGCGTTCAAGAGTTTAATGGTTCACCCGAGTCCTTGCTGATTCAAGCACAGACAAACCTAAATTCAAAATTCTAGTGCTTAGTCAACATGTAGAAATATATTGTCCCTTCCAGCCTATATCTAATCATCTCTTAATTCAACACCAGTAATCTTGTACCTAAGCTGAGATGTGATATTTAAAGGGAGGTTGAAAAGAGGTTGTCCTGCTAAGGATCAAAGGGGAGAAAAGTACTTATTTGATAATCTTATTTTAAGAGAAATTTCCTGAAAAGAACAGAAAACAAGTTTGTGGTGGGACAAAATAATAAGGGAAAATGGAAAACTGCAGCATCACTTCATTGGGGTGTTAATGTTTTTTTCTAAGGCAGCTATAATTTAATCAGCCCTCTAGGGAAGGACTGAACTCAAATAAGTCAGACACTGGTGAGAAAGTCAGTTTTTGACTCATATATTTGCTATGAATGGTTAGTAATGTTGTTCGACGAATAAAATCAGCATGATCCACAATGCACTTTAGTTGTGAAATTTCCTTTTACCTTTCCTGCAGAAGTAGGGCTGTCAAAAGACCTTTATGGTGAGGTCTACAATCAAGGAGTATAGAAGTGTAGAAATGTAGTAGAGAGAATTCATGTAGGTAAAACTGCAACATCTTAACACAAAATAGAGCCTGAAACACACAGTGAACACAGATTAATAATAATTCAATGGCAGTACAATTTCCCTTAAAGCATTGTCATTGATTATTCACATTGATTATTTTGAGATAAATATTATGTGATGCTTATTAAGAGCATTATAGAAGTTGAGATGAATATAGCTGCTGGCTGAGTGAGAGCTTCAGTACAAACAATGAGTGTTTAATTATTTATGGTACAACGTCACAGTGGAAGCATAGTGCTATTCATTTATTTTGCTTCTGGGCGAATAGCTCTTGTTTAAAGGGTCACTGCCATTTTACTGCGTCTCACTTGAAATGTATTTCCTTTCCCTCATGTAAGGACTTTGGACTAAGATAATCAGCAATTCAAAAGTGGTCACCAGAATATCAAATCTGAATGACAACACAAAAAAGTTGAGGAGCAGTTTTGAGTGTTAAAAAGGTTATATTAACACATATCAGTAGTTTTAGCATGACTGATATAACTGAATCTGAAGGTACTAGTTTCTATTGATTTTGCTGTGGTATTATTAACAATATTCATATTTTATCCTAAAATTATACGTGCATGGTTAAAGATAAAGCATACCTATGATGAGTTTAGTTTCAAATATCACTGGATTAATTCACAGTGGAGTAAACAGCAAACACCTGTGGCTCTGTTTACCACGGTCATTGCTTTTTATCACAGTGAACAAATGACTATCAGAATGATTACTTACGTGCTTGTTATTGATGACTGTATGATCAGGAACACCTTCCCCTTGTTCTGTTGGATTATTCCAACATACTTTACACGATCCAGCCACACTATTTCCTCTGGAGTAAATTGGTCTTATTATTGTTAAAACTAAAGTTTCACACACATCAAATTGAGCTCCGGCAGCTAACTGGGTGAGGACAGACTAATTGCATTGTGCGCTAATGACCCAGTTTAGTTTAAAATAAGTATCCTGTTATTGTGAAACAGGGAGTGATAGGGTAATATAGATAATAGACAGACAGAAATAGCTGAGTTTAAGGTAATTACAGCACACGCTGCTTATTACAGCCCATAAAAAATACATCACTAATTAATGTTTCACCAATTATAATATTATTCACTGCGAAATTTTAAATGTTACATGGTTTTATGTTTTTCTGGTGACTGTCAAACCCATCTCATTGTAAGGACGATGTATGAAAGAGTTATCACAATTATTGTGGGATATTAATTGCAAGCTGAAAATGAATGCCAGATCTGCATGGTACCAATATTGCATGATTCTATACTATGATGGAGAAGTTAGAATTCCACATTCATATTTTAGCAAACATTTATTTATTACATGAATTTTCACCATTAATATAAAGTTTCTTTTCTTTTCTTTTTGTGTTGGTGGAGAAGCCCTAAAATTAGATGTGGAACTGCAGCATGGGGTAAGGAATTCTTTAGAAATAAGTCACATAATAATTTGTTTTGTGAGCTGTAGCAGATTTTTCATGTGCTGTTACTTCAGTATTAGCTGGTCTTAGTGAATTTAGCCAACTGACCTGACCAACATATGTTGGAGATGTTAATTAACTTTCAATTCCCACCACAATATAAAGCTAGTGTAGGAGGAATAATTTGGTGAGCAAATCTATTTGTGTTATCACCTTAACTTTAAATTGATGTCTGCTTCCTTAATGTAACCTAACATTGACCATGAACACCACAGCCTGTTCTACACCAGTCCAACATAGTACTGCTCTGAAACTTCATCCCTATATCCTGCACTTTACTGTACCAAAATGTCTTGACATTTCATGCAACCCTTGAATAAAATTTGATAAAATCAGTAAACTTCACCTCAACATTAAAATGTTACATGTAAGCTTTATATTTCCATCAGTTCCATGTATTAAAAGGAATACTCTTATTTCAAAAGGCTATTACTCGTTGAAGTGATGGACATAGAAGCTTGGCATACATTTTTAAATACATTTTAGACCTTAAGGCCTTAGGTCTTTTTTTCCTCTATCTTTGACACCAACCTAACAACAAAGCTGAAAAATGAATTAAACTTCATTTTTACAGGATGAATAAAAATGTGGTCTTCCGGAATTTATTAAACAATTCTGCAGGATTTTGTCAACTGTTTGGCTCCGTTTACTACAGTGTACTGTGCCAGTACCCAATATTTACAAAGACACTTGCTAATCCAGTGCTCTGCTATAACTACATTTAAGTACTTAATGGCCTACTACTTAACATCTCTGTTCTAATCACTAACTCTGAAGTGGGTTGTGGTTGTTTTTGCAAACAGTATGTGCAGAATATGAAATGCCAAGTCAGTTCTGCAAGTACTAAGATGGCCAAGATTCAAAGGAGTCCCTTGGGGCCAATTGCATATGCCAGTACCTCTCAGATATGGACCTCAGTGCCAGGAATGGGCTCCAGTTTCAAGCTCACTGGTGAAAGTCAACAGGTTTAGAGAGAAACAGAACATGTGATGGCTTTATATTTCCTGAAGCTTTTCCCTGTTCGTCCTAGAAAGATGGCTTCCTCACAGCAAAAAAGAAAAAAAAGAAAAAAAAGGAACTATCCAAAAGTATTTTCAGTTCAATTATTTACATGAGAACACATTTTCTCTTTTTCTTCACTGCTAGTGTAGTAATAATTAACTATTCAATAATTCAGTTATTTATTCATTATTAATAAATTTGTAAAATTATATGCCAAATCCTTATACATATTTATCTATACAACTGCTGTTGTAATGTTGTCTAATATGCATAACTCAGTGTCCAGGTGCCTCTCTGTGATTGGGGTATCCAGAGGCTGGACCGTAACGATTGGCTACCTAGCTGGAGATGTCTTATAATGATGACACCACCATGGAAAGTTATTCATTCATCTTTGGCTCATCTCAACCAGAAGACTTTTTGCAACATGCCCAATGCTGTTCTTTTGATTAGGTATGTTTGGTAAATCCTATCGATAGGCTCCTTTTGTTTGTTGTTTTGGTGTTAGGTCCACTCTGGAGCTATAACCAGCTCCTTTTTTACTGTCAAATACGCTAACCAATTAACATATTGTAAATAAACCACTGTCACTGTTTATCAATTGTGTGATGTGGCTGCTTAGGGTCTAACGAGGATGGATCAATTTTATTTTGTGGTCTGGTCACCCCTAGATGGTCCATAACAATAGACAGATAGATATAAGTTGTAACATTTATGCTAAAGCAGTAAATTTATACATGTTCTACTTCAAAAAAATTTTTTTTTCTTCTGTTTTTGTTAAAATTACACGACTAATTTCAAAAAGGTGGGGTGCTGTCTAAAATATAAATAAGAACAAAATGCAATGATTCAAAAATCTGTTTATTCACATAAGAACATAGAAAAGACATACATTTTTTTAAACTGCAACTTACTCTTTCATGAAAAAGAAAAGATTGTTGACTGATTGTTGTATTTTTAATTTCAAATTCCATCCATCACCGGTCAAAGGTCTGGACTGCAGGCAGGCCAGTTCAGCATCTGAACTTTTCTACTATGAAGTCATCTTGTTATAATAACAGGAAAGTTTGTCTGGATGGGAGCATATGTTCCTCTAAAACTGGTCAATACCTTCATTACTTATAGTGCCTTACCAAATTTGCAAACTGTCAGTTTCATTGTCACTGATTGTTACTGACTTTTTACCAGCTAACCTAATTAGTTGCAAATGTTCCTCTAGCTGTTGTTTTAGTACCACATATTTTTCCAGATTTTCATTGCCTGTCTCAGTTTGTTTAAGATGTGTTGCTGCCATTGAATTTAAAATGAACTGATATTTTTCTTGAACAAGCAAAACGCATCAGTTTAAATTTTTCACGTTTTCTTTGTTCTATTGTAATTAAAATGTGTATTTATGAAATGTGCAAATCATTGATTTTTGTTTTTATTTGTCTTTTACACAGCACCTACTTTCCTACCTTTTTTGAAAATTGTGTTTGTAAAAATTTACACATCCAAGTCCAAACAAATATATATCAAACCTAGAAGTAACATGAAGTGTGCAACCTTTGTGAAGGCAGATGCCCTACCAAAGACCAAAGGTGTTTTTAAAAGCCAAATTTGGTTCAACATTTAGGAAATCTTGATACTCAACAAAAAGCAGTTATGATATACGTTTGGCTCAGTGAAAATAAATGTTAACAATTTCTAATTATTCAATCTTTCAGTATTTCACCAAGGAAGAGTGGCACACATAAGAGTAGCACTTTTCATGCTTAATCCAGAACAAATTAAACAGGTTTTAGACTGAGTGGAAAACAACAGCAAAATGAAAAAGAAATATAATCAGCTTGACTTTTTATGTTTTATGCTGGAAAACAAAATTTGCCAAATTAGCCAGTTAGTCTACGTCCTTACTCTTCTACCTGCAAGACAAACAAATACTATTGGAAAAGACTTCCTTTGATATAGAATTTCGCTTTTTTTTTTAACTTAGTCTCATAATAACATGTTTCCATTCTACCATGAAATGTCTTCTTTCCTGTGTCTGTTTAATTTAATAATAACCTTACTGTGTACATAAATATACAATATAAAAAATTATGCCACTGCTTTTTTATTTGCATAATGTTAATACATAATGCAGTTTTGAGTTAAAATGTACATTTTGAATGTCAATGAGTGGTAAACAGTATTATATTTACTAAAGACATAATACTTTGTCTTTAATAAACAAAACAATCAAATTCAAATACCATTTACATAGCAGTATGTTTACATAGAGGTAAGCTTCAAAGCACTGTTGATGTGCAAAATTAACATTTTGCTATAAAACCCTGTAGGGCTGCTCAATTAATCGAATTTTAATCACGATTACGATCTGGGCTTTCAACGATCATTAAAAATGACTGAGCCGATTATTAGCCCCTCCCTCGTGCTTTACTCTCGCGCTGCTCCGTGTGGCAAATCGAGCACACCTCTCTGCATTTCGAACACGTGTCACAACAATTAAGAGCAGCGGTCCCCAACCTTTTTTGCGCCACGGACCAGTTTATGCCCGACAATATTTTCACTGACCGGCCTTTAAGGTGTCGCGGATAAATACAACAAAATAAAACTAGTACCGGTACCGAAAAAAAGAAAATTTATTCATAACACACGTGAAAAGACCAAGGAAAACCGAGTAAACGACAAAAACGATAACAAAATAACGCTGAAAACTGATAAAAACCCTGAAAACTATACATTTCACACCCGAGCCTCAACTCTCGCGGCCCGGTACCAAACGACTCACGGACCGGTACCGGTCCGAGGCCCGGGGGTTGGGGACCGCTGATTAAGAGGACCCGAGGGAAGCTCGGGTAGCTAAGCAAAAGTTATTTGGAGAGGAGAGTGACTGCCGCTGGTTGAAAAGAGAGGTAAAAAAAAACTTCAGTGGTGTGGAAACATTATGGGTTCGCGGAGTCAGACGTGGATCAAGTAGACATAGTGTGTAAACTTTGCTACAGTGTCGTAGCTGCACCACAGAGCAACACTGCAACGTTCACTAAACATAGCTGTTTACATTTTTCATTTATTTTTTATATTGCAAATATTTGCACTGTCATCAGTATTTGCACACTATTTTATATTATTTTTTGACAATCTTTAAAGTCATTATTCAATACATTGTTATTGTTAAATAAATATCGTCAAATAATCGAGATCTCAATTTCAGTGAAAATAATCGTGATTATCATTTTTGCCATACTCGAGCAGCCATAAAACCCTGTGTTTTCCTGTTACTGCGCCAGATGTAAGAATTTAACCACTAACAACATCTTCCACACAAAAATACATGCATTCCTGATGGGTACATTTTCTAGAAGTACACTGGAAAAAAAGGAATTGACCATCTCTTGGATTTATGTAAGCATCTTGCGTGTATTCAACACAATTGCCTCATGCTTTAAAGTTAAGTGTAATTGGGGTCTGGAATGTGGAGCATCCCTGCTGCGGAGTTGGGCGGTCTGCTTCTCTCAGGGAAGAGGGTACCTCGACCTGGGGTATAGAGTATGCTTGGGGAGTGTGATTGTGTGTATAGTGTCTATTTATGTCTGTCTCCACGTTGGGTGAGTGCTGAGTATTTGCATATGAGAGCATGAGGGTGGGAATGGATGTTTGTGTCTGTGTGTGCCTGTTTGTCTGTGTCTACATGTCAGGTTGGGTATCAGACGCCACCTCTCTGGGAACATCTCAGGCCCTCCAAGGTATGGAGGCCTATCTCCCCCCACCACTCCCCCTGCCAGTGGCAGACGCCTTCAGACATCGGTGTATTGGTGGTTCTTGGTGTCCGGGGATGGGCGTCCAGGTATACACCAGCTCACTCCTGGTGGCTGCTTGTTGGGGCCTGGAGCCTGGGGCTCGCTCGGGCCCCTTCGGGGGATGGGGTGCCCTCAGCCTCTGGGCCTGGGACTCGGTCACTCTGGCACAGCTGGCTGCCGGCGGAGCTCACGGGCACGTCACTGCAACCCCCCCTGGCTTCTGCTCCGCGGCTGCTGAGTGAGCCCTCATCTGGGACTCTCCTCAGCTCTTTCCGGCACAGTTGCCCCTCTGTTGGTCTTCCTTGGTCTCTTGTGCTCTGAGGGTTTCTGGATGTCTGGAGCCTGGATCTCCTCCATACCTGCTTCATTCCCTGGTGGACGGGGATGTGGCTCTCCACACCCTCTAGAAGATCATTACGTGAAGGAACCTTTTGAATACAAGCGGGCTCATGCTCACAGGTGTACACACGGGTGCTCACACACACAAACTACACCCTTTTTGGCTCCTACCTCAAAGCACACTGTGCGCTGTCGATCCTACATGTTGCGCAATAATGTTTAATATTTAGTATTTACTGGTATATTCACAAAGATTATCGAGATGATGTTGTTTATTATATTGCTCTCTTTTTTTGCCTTTTTTCTCTTTTTTCTTTCTCAACAGGTGATCCAGGTGATTGATATATGTATTTTTGTCTGTTTGTTTTGCTTGTTTTTGTTTTTTGCCCTTTATCACCGTTTCTCTTCCCCGCTGTTTTTCTTTCCCTACCTCTCTTTCTTTCTCCCTTTTCTTTTCCCCAGTCATGTCTGTTCTGTGTGTAGCAAGTGAAAATAAAATAAAATAAACAATAAAAACAAAGGTCAATGAAATAGACCATTACGGCAAGGCTGGGATGGTCCATTTGGTAAAGTAAATCTGTTGGGCATCTTTCTTTGCCTTTAGACAATAATTCTAATGGCAAAAGAACCAAACCGGACAGGCGGAAAAAATAAATAAATAAATAAAGTTAAGTGTAACTATATACTGTAGAAACTACATGATATTCAGAGAAGGTAGATTAAATTGTTCATATCATGTTCAAGTGAAGTAAGTCAATGATATAGCAATGTTAAATCTGACGACAGCGCATGGGATTTCAGTCTTGCGTGCTTTGGATCGTGGTTTGAGGAAGGCATCCATCTCAGTCAAGTCGAGCAGCTGCCTCTACTTTTTTCGGCATACTGAAAATTCTGCATCAAGCCTTGAAATCATAGCTTTCCTACGTTTGTTAAGCGTGGATTGGTGGCATGGTGGTTAGTGCTGCTGCCTCACAGCAAAAAGGTCCTGGGTTAAAATCCACTATCTGGTTAGTTTACAGTGGTTTCTCTCTGGGTATTCTGGTTTCCTCGCACAGTTAAAAGTCATGCAGTTGTTAGGGTTAGGTTAATTGGTGATTTTAAATTACATGTGAGTGTAATCATATCTGTTATTAACCTCTGTCTCTCTTCCATAGCATGTCTTTTATCCTGTCTTCCTTCTCTCACCCCAACCGGTCGCAGCAGATGGCCGCCCCTCCCTGAGCCTGGTTCTGCCGGAGGTTTCTTCCTGTTAAAAGGGAGTTTTTCCTTCCCACTGTTGCCAAAGTGCTTGCTCATAGGGGGTCATATGATTGTTGGGTTTTTCTCTGTATCTATGAAGCGCCTTGGGGCGACTTATGTTGTGATTTGGCGCTATATAAATAAAATTGAATTGAATTGAATTGAATTAAATGGTTGTTCGTCTCTATGTGATAGACTGGTGAGCTGTCCAGGCTAACCTATCACTTCAGGGTTATGCCCCAGCACCCCTGATACCCGGATAAAGGATAGTACTTGTTGTAGATCCAGTCAATTCTTATGTTAACCAGATTCTAGACTTTGTTGAACATTATGTAATATGAAGACAATTAGTATCTAAGTGACCAAGTAGTATTGGGGTAAAAGTTATTGAATAGTGTTGAAATAAAATGACAAATTGCGAAGGATTAAAATATTCCAAGAGCTCACCTTACTTCATCTAAACATGTTTCAATTGCGTTTTATCGACACACAATGCACAGGTTTACTGAATATGAATAAGTTGTGATTTAACTCAGTTGTTTAAGTTTCTGCCAAAGCAAAACGGTTGTGTGCAACCAATGTCCACTATTAAATTAAGTAAATCCAACATGGCCATTTTTTCAGTGTACTTACTGAAAGTTACTGAAAGCATGTAACATGCAGAATATGTGCATGAACCTTTTCTGCTTCAAAACCTTTGGGAACTATAACTTCTTTATCCAGACCATTGTTGCAGTATCCCTGGTAATACCAGATTGTCCTTTGTTACAATAAATTGACAACATGCAACTTTGTGAAGACATCAACATATCGTTTTTTCATTTATTTATTTTTTTGTACAGGTTGTTGTAGCTTTATCGTTTAGTATAACGTTTTCTGATGCTCTGGTTTTCATCACAATACTGCAGCTCTGAACATAGAATGCAGTTTTGTTTATGGGGCTGTATTGTAGGTATTTGTGGCTGTGGATGTTTATGATGTCTATGCAGGAAACATTAATATATGTGATTGTCCAAGGGACTGTCTGTAAAAGAAGGTGGAGGTGGATGAGTGGAGAGCCTAGTAAATCTGCCACAGCCTTTTTAAAAGATGAAATTACAACTTAGTATGGATTTTTACGCAATTTATTTTCATTTGTTTTGGCCAAAATCACGCAGGTTAGATGGTTCAAAAGGAATGTTTTAATTCGTTGAATGTTTTAAATCTTTCAATAAGATTCTGAAAAGTAAATGATTGGTAATTACACTCTCCTCCATAGAGAACATATTACAAATGTTGAAGTTGAGGTGAAATTGTGGTACCCTGATGAATACATTCATGTAAGACAGTTTGATGGATTATGAAGATCATGACTTTTGATGCAGATTTTGGTCTGTAAATAAGTGATTTCTGATGTTATGGTTAAGGCTGAGCTCAAATCAATGTATTTCCCTGGACACAAAGAGTTTTTCAAACTGAGCGAGGTTGTAAATTCAAAGAAGTATAATAGTAATATTAAGGCAACAAATAAGGAAGTTGTACTAACCAGTGTTTCCCTTACATTTTTTCTTCTCCATGATAATTATTGAGGAACCAGAGTGGTCCTACTCTCTGAAACCTATCATGTAGTATTTATAACTGCTGCCATTATTATTTCTGTAAATCAATTAAAAAGTTAACAAGTACACAAGTTCAGAACTACAACATGTAATCATGAATACAATATTGTCAGAGTCACGTGTGCCTCTTCCAGACACAAGTGATCTGATCAAAGGTCATTTTAACACGTCAGATTGAAATTCCCCTTCATAATGACATAATCTCAACTTTCAGCAGCAAGTAAATACTATTTTACAGTAGTTTTCTGAGACAACAGTCTGTCTTGATGACTTTTTCTCCTTTAATGTGGACGCTCTTCACATGAAGGTGTGTCGGTCCTCTTTTAACCGCATCTGAAAATCTCTAAATAGGGAGAGAGGCAATTCTTGTTGCATTTACTGAGTCTGAGAGTCAATAAATATCTGAAAATGACTCGACTCTATAATATGCTTAAAAGCTTCATGGACTGCAGGTTCTAACTTATGACTGCTGCACTCAATGATGGTAAGGTTGGGGTCATTCTTTTAAAAGTAGGAGTGAGGTTGCAAAGCCAACAAAGTTTGGAGCTTGGCAATGTCTCCAACTGGGGATACAAATAATTTAGCACAGACAGAGATATACCACTTTGTTAATTAATTTCAATTTCAGTGAATAAGGGGAAAAAACTGTTCAAACTTCAGCTGTATCTATCATACAATGACTTTGACATAAAGCATGGAGCATTCCTTTCCTATTTCAATTTCTTATCTTGAGATATTGTAAAAACATGTATTTAAATATTAAAATACTAAGTTAAAAGAAAAAAATGTCAGCTTTTAATAGGTAGTTTAATAAAAAGCATCAAGGAACCAAAACAGTTGTGTTTTCAAGACAATAAAGCAATATAATTACACACAGGTACGTGGAAGGATGAACATTTTCATTGTCATGCTGTGTTCTGGTTATATGTATGTCTGAAGCACACTTCTATAGACATCATTCATGATTTGTGAGGAAACTGTTGGGTTACACTATTCCTCAAAGAGTAAACAAATATCAAAACATATTAAAGTATATTGCTTCTTAGCTTTTGGCAAAAAAGTTCATAATCTAATCATATAGCACTTGTTCTTTGGATAAAAATGCAAAAATTATGTGCTAATCATTTGTGTTCCTTACATTAAGTAATTAATTTATTTAATTTTTTTGAGATAGATGATAATATTTTTTAAAAAGATCATCTTCAGACAAGTAATTTGCCTGTGTTAGGCCACTTACTTCCTATGAGTGGATTAGCAATGAAATGTACAGATCTCATTTGTGGTTTAACAGAATTTTTTTACAGGAGCCTCTACAGATGCCCTTTTCCTGAAATTAATGATACCCCTGAAAATGCACCTGCGTTAAACAAAATTACATATTTAGACTTTTAATGACATTTATCAAGAAACACAATCATCACAAAACATTACATGTTTTACAAAAAAGAATTAAAAAATCCTAAAGGGAAAAGGCCTTCATAATAAAGTACCTTACTTGCACAGACAATGAAGATAAGATGGTGACAGAGAGCCTACATTCCCACAGTGTCATTATATTGACAGACACTGAGTGTGGCATTACTTTTCTTTAGCTGCTCAGTAGTTGCTGAGCCTCATTAAATCCTCATTTGAATGAGATTAACAGATTACGTTCTAGAGTTTTCAAGAAAAAAGAAAATGTGACTTTTTGTAAAGCAGAATAAGCTGACACATTAATAGATTTAACAGTGTGCATAATTGGTGTGTTCGAGACAAAACACACTTGTGGACGATGAAGACCTCACAAAGACCAAAATACACCAGCGTGGCATTCTTTTGTACTGTTGCTGTCTTGCAGTTTGGGAAATAGAAATGTATTATAAATAAATGTATTTTACCCTGTGTATTAGTTAGCAATTTGCAAAGCTTTTCTAAAAGAAATAGTCTCTCCTTCTCCACATTTACTGTATACAGCATGACACATCCATAACGACTACTCTGCAAAGACACATTAAACCTTACAAAAAGCAAGCTCAGAAATCAAATAATGGATTGAAAAATGGGGCAAATATAGGAAAAAAGGCAAGGGTAATACAGGAAAAAGTCATTATTTACTTTTCTTTCAATATATGCTCCTGTAAACTCCAGTAGGGTTGTTTTACAGTAACAATATTTATTAAATACTTCTACCCTTAAGGGATTTTTCTTGGCAGAAAGAAGCCTTTTCATGCTGAATGTTATACAAATACGTATTCACATTTTTTAAGAACAGGCTAAGGCTGTCTAAAAAATAAGAAAGAAAAATGTATTACTACTATCCCAGACTTGATTATAGCCCACCCAGAGAACAGTTTTTTTAATTTCAGAAATTATGAGAAATGTTGGGACAATTCAGTGCATATATTGGCATAAAAACCGCTTACTTTTGTGAAGCCATGAGGAGTTCTTCTTTAATTACCATTTAGTGTCACCACCCAAGAAGATTACAATAATTTAAGTTTATGTGATTGACTTTTATATAGCCATTTGTGGGGTAAAAATCAAGCGACAAAGGTCTCATTTCTATCATCACTGAAGATTATTCTTACATGTGCAGATATTTCTAGCTGTTTATAGATGTTAAAAGACATTGTAAGTCTGGGGAATAGCACAGCAAGGGAGCAAAGTAAACACAAAAGTGCTGTTTATTTGTTTTAACCTCCACTGTGCTTGCGTTATATAGGGCAGAGTCTTCTATATTTGATCAGCATCCTGTTATACACATGACATCAGAGAGTTAATGGATAACTGCATATCAAAACTGATTTGAGCAGTTTAAATTAATAATAGCATCTTTAATACATATTAATTTTGCAGTGGCTGAAAATATTTGCAGATTCTAATTAATTAGTTAAATAATTAATTAATAACTAATTAATTCTTTTTCATTTCTTGAAATGAAAGTGGGCTGAACTTTGAATTTATATTAATGTAAACAGTAAAGTAAACAGGTCAGATTGAAAGTTTACATTCACTAAAAAGCACTTTACATTACTCATTAAAAGTGATTATACATATTTACATTGGTTAAGATGTATTTTATAACTTGCTATTTGCAATTAAAAACTTTTTCTACTTACTCAGAGGTTTGAGGGGAAACAAACTCTGTGTGTTTGGGTAGTTTATTGATCCACTACAGACCAATGACTGAATACAATGCAGCCCTGCCAATATGCTCCAAAGGCTAAACATGGTCAATTCTGGCTTCAAAAAACAATGTGGTGACATAACTAAATTCAAGGACTCAAAAACAGGACTCACAAAGCAGTGAGTGATGTGGCCTTGGCTTGATAGTCCATACCTTTCCTGGGAGACTTCTGTGCTCACATGGCTGTCAATGAAGAATGACAGACAATAATAAACCACTACAGAATACTGTTATGTTATTGTTTGGATTGGTTAGAAAACCACCTTCAAGCTCATAAATGTTCTTGGCCTCGTGTCAAAAGTCAGTGTGCCAGATATGGATGGGATTCCTACTGGAATGTTAAATCCTAGGGCTGTGCTATGAAGTATAGCATCTTTATTTATAACGCACTTTACATCCAACAATGTTGGCCAAAGTGCTACAAACATAAAACAAAGAGAAAACTGTTTAAATTACATATAGAATATCTTAACCCTCAGTAAAACCTGGGACCATTTCGTGGCCTTTGCATTTTTCAATTCCACGCCATTTCCACTGTGTTTAATGGAGTATAGCCAAATTTTCAAAAATGTATTTTTTTCCCATTTTATTTTAAAATTTCAGTCTGAGTTTTTTAAATGAGCTTAAATGGCTGAATAAAAGGCATACATCCACTATCGAACCTCGTGGCCGATTTGTGCCCCATTGAAACCCATTATAAACGCTATTTTTCACGCCAGAAAAATTACGGTCAAAGGGATCGTCAGGTTTCCAGCTTAGGTTTCGTTTTGGACTACAGGCCTTAGAGTTGTAATTTTTTTATTTGTCCACCGGGTGGCGCCCTTGCTTCACATTTGACCTCTGCTGGAAAACAGCGGGCTGCTTGGACAGACCTGCCGGAAATGAAGCCTCATTTCCGGCGTGCAGCAGCGGCTTCGCCCGCTGATCGGGCGGACCATTTTTTGGTCCCTAGGACCATGAGAGGGTGCATTTTTTTTTAGTCAACAGGAAATGACGTATTTGTTGTCACGTGGTATCGGACGTGTGGGCTGGAAAAAGCAGTCCCCGGTGATCGTGCCCCGGTGATCGTCGCGACTTACCCCGGCAACATGCACTTATTTCGGCCTAGAGGAGGAGCATTTGCCGCCTGGAGACCATTTTCTGGTCCTGAAAAAAAAAAAAAAAGGCGATCGAAATGACTCTTGGTGCCAATCTTTAGTCCATCTAAAGGCCTAATTATAATAACAATCAAATATTACTTCAAATGTTTTTTTGGGAAAATATTTAGTTTTTTAGTTTTTTTTTTAGTTTTTTTGTAATTTAAAGGGTTAAAACAACGAAAATATAATTAAAACTTTATATGAATATTTCAGGGAGAAGTAGTTTTAAAAGACTGACCAATTTAAAGTGAAAAAAAAAATTAATATTTAATATTTTTATTGCACTTTTTGGGCGTGGTCGATAGTGTGCATTTTATGAAATGCGCTCCTGGAAAAAAAATAAAAGGCGATCGAAATGACTGTTGGTGCCAATCTTTAGTCCATCTAAAGGCCTAATTATAATAACAAACAAATATTACTTCAAATGTTTTTTTTGGAAAATATTTAGTTTTTTTGTTTTTTGGGGCTAAAAAAACAGGGCGCTCATGTAATAAAACTGGGATTTAAAGGGTTAAAACAATGAAAATATAATTAAAACTTGACATGGATATTTTAAGCAGAAGTAGTTTTAAAAGATTGACTAATTTAAAGTAGAAAAAAATATTGATATATAACATTTTTAGAGCACTTTTGGGGCGGGACCATTTTTTGGTCCCGAGGTTCATGAAAGGATGGGATTTTGAGGTCCTACCAAGGTTAAAATTAAAAATAATATAATTAATAAGAAACATATTAAGAGACATCAACAAGTCCTGCTGTGCTGAAAGCCAAGGTAAATAGATATGTTTTAAGACGTGATTTAAAAACAGATAAAGAAGGTGCCTGTCAAACATTTAAAGGCAACTCATCACAGCAAACACCACAGCAAACATCCAATCAGGTCTGAGCTTACGATTTGTCCTGGGCACGCTCGGGAGGAGCTGGTCTGCCGACCTGAGGGACCGGGAAGGCATTGATGGATGAAGAAGCTTAGAGAGGTACAGAGTATGGGTTACTGGGAAGGATATTATGAGACATCAAGTCATAAGACAGAGCTGTGTCTATGTTCTTGGCATGTTATCAATGGACATTTGGGGACATCACAATTTTCTTTGTGGGTATCTCAGAATTGTTGTTCTGTTAACTCACAGTAATTGCCACATGCCCATTAGGATGCATGCATGAATTTTCAGATGGTTTCGCTGCGGTCGGTATAAGAATCAGCGCCTCAAAGTCTGATCCCATGGTTCTCTGGCAAAAATGGCATAAGTTGTTTACTGCTTACTGGCAGCAAGAAGGTCCTGAGTTCAGTTCCACCATCAGGCCAGGATCTTTCTGTGTGGAGTTTGCATGTTATTTGGCAGTGCAGGTAAAGATAAGGCTCATGAAAAGACAATTGAAAAATATAAAATATATAGGCTGAAAAATATAAACCTTTGTTTGCTATTTTGAATATATTAGCTGTACTAGACCTTAAGTTTAGAGTTGAAATGCTACCCATGGTAGATTATTTCCTCCCAGTCTCACCTGTTTTCAGTATACTAGGAACAATACATTTTGCTTTTAGAGTGGAAAGACTCTCAAACGTCCTTGCGTTGCTGTGACTGGCACATTTAGGAAACGAGTAAGTACTTAGCATTTGTTTATTGTGTAAACTATTTAAAACAGCTTCCTTGCTGTCTTTAACTTGCAGAGTGTGGTGTGTGGGTGTGCATGACAGGAAGGGAGAGAGATAGAGAAAGAAGGTGCAACTTTTCTACTAGATTTTTTTATTGTCCATTTTGTAGTGTGTCTGTAAAGAACACTATTAGTCTCAAAATCGAAATCGTTTGGGTTAAAATTAACATGTCACTCTTGTTTAGTCTATGTAGTAATCTCTAAATCTTGTTTGTTTGTTTTTCAAATCTCCAAGGTTATGAAAAATCTTTAATAAAATTATGTCTGCTGAGCCTAATTATCAGTTGATAATGATTGATAATCATGCCTATGATATATGTATAGCAATTATAAAACACAGTTCCCAGGTTTAGGATTTCAAAATAATCAAATATGTCTGAAGCTGAATAATTGTTGTTCTATTGTTATTCTACAATTTCTTTTTAACAAGTTTTGGCACTAAGTGCAAATTTAGAGAGCTTTAAATCGTGTGATTTCCAACTATAAGGTTTTTTTTTAAAGCTTTCATGGAGTTTGTATCTTGTTAACCATCAGGTTATAAAGTGCCTTGAGTGATCTGTAACACCAGAAAAGTGTTTTATAAATGTAATTATCTTCTTGTGCATCTACTATTTTTTGTTTGTTTTACTATTCTGCTTTATCATTATGTATCCAAATACAGATTTTTGGCAAACGAAGTACTTTGAGATTTGATTTCTCTGTAGTCTTTCTTTGGCACCTTTGATCATTTTCAATTTGTTTTTGACTAGGTTGGCTGTCACATACTTACTTGATGTACATATGACATGGAAAGATTCAACACAAGAACTTCACTTTCTAAAAAAGGGGATTTTTTCAGAATAAATTAAAAAAAAAAAAAAACCCACAAACTTTTAAAGGGGTTGATTTAAGGTGAAATAGACGAGAGAGCCCTGAGCAGATCATCTGAGCCAGTTTTATACCCAGGAAGGCCCAGATGAACTGCATCAACCAAGAACTCTCCTGTGTGCGTCACTTTTTATGCAGTGTACGTCAAACTGCCTCCAAAACAGTGAGAGGGTTTTTTAAGGTTGCATTATGCAACTTTTTAAAAGCAGTTGCAATAGCAGTTTCACTGGACACAAGTGGATTTCTGTGCATTAAATTGAGCTTGATTCCCACAAAGCTTGAATGGGAAAAAGAACTGAAAACCAGCAATTTAACTGTCAAAAGCAGCAGGTAGATGTTGAGCATGTCATTCAGGTGAATAAAACAAAAAGTTTGCTTTTATTGTCACTAAAACCAATAAAAGTTTGCTATAGAAACCAGGGTAAAAACAGATTCTGTTGATGAGGTAAGATTCTTGCACTGGAAGATTTTTGGCTGCTGTTTGTAGTTTGAGCAAGCATGCATGTAGTTAAGCAGCCAATGTGGAAAACAAACATATGACATGACAGGCTGGCTTTAGCTACTGGAGGACAGCAACAGCAATCTCTATTTGAATACATCAAAAGCCTCCAAAGCTTTTGGTAACTTATCCCAAAGGATAAATCTGTTGACTTACCAAACTAGCTGATGGATTTCCCCAATTTCAGTTCTATAAAACAGATGCTGTCTAGTCTAGTCTCTGCCTTCCTTTAGCTTACTAGTTGTCCTGACGTATGTTCACTTCTGTTACACCTGTAAAAAGAACTTTTTCTTTTGTGTTTTTATTTGAATAAGGAAACTGTCTACAATGTAAATGCATTCTAGCTAGCTTCTCTTACATTTAAAAGGTAGATAATAGTTGTTATAATATGTACTACATGATGTAATGCCTTAAAAAATATAATATCTCTCTATTAGTGCTAGAAATGTACCAGAATGTGTTCTGTCCTTGTAATTACATTAATGAGAAAATTATGAGCAGCCTTTATCATGCCAGCTGCTACACAACAACTAATGTTGTAATATTGAATATTTGAAATTTTCATGCTTATTTCAAGAACTGATATTTCAGGTATTCAATTCAATTCAATTGTTATTTATTATATTACTAAATCACAACAACAGTTGACTCAAGGTGCTTTTTCTTGTAAGGTAAAGATCCTATAGTAATGTCCCCTTTGAGCAAGTACTTGGTGGCAGTGGGAAGGAAAAACATTTTAACACAAGAAAACTCTGGCAGAACCTGCAGGGAGTGGCAGCCATCTGCCACGACTGGCTGGGGGTGATGGGACAAAGACAGGATAAAAAACACTCTGTGGAAGAGAGACAGAGATTAACAATAACTAGTGATTAAATGCAGAGTGGTGTATAAGGACTTACAGAGACAAAAAAGGTGAATGAAGAAGAAACAGTGCATCATGGGAGGCCCACAAGAGCCTAGGTCTATTGCAGCGTAACTAAGAAAGAACTCAGGGCCATCTGATCCCTAGCTATATGCTTTACTAAAAAAGTAAAGTTTTAAGCCTAATCTTAAAAGTAGAGTGTGTCAGTCTCTCGAATCCAAACTGGGAGCTGGCTGAAGAGGGGCCTGAAAGATGAAGGCTCTGCCTCTTGTATCCTAGGAACCAAAAGTAAGCCAGCAGTCTGAGAGCAATGTGCTCTATTGGGGTGATATAGGACTATGAGGTGTTTAAGATAAGATGCTGCCTTATTATTTAAGAACTTGTATGTGAGGAGAATGAGTTGAAATTGAATTCTGGATTCAACAGAGAACCTGAAATATGTTTTTGACTTCTAGTCCCTGTCAAATTCTTGCTGCAGCATTTTGGATCAACTGCAGGCTTTTCAATGAGTTTTTAAGACAGTCCGGTAATAATGAATTATAATAGTCAAGCCTAGAAGTAATAAATGCTGAGGTAGTTTTTTCAGGATCCTTCTGAGACGGAGTGTTTCAAACTTTAGAGATATTGCGTAAATGCAAGAAAGTAGTCGTACATATTTGTTTTCCTCACAGTGTTACTTGGAGGCCAAGGTAATGCCATCCAGAGTAAGTACCTGGCTAGACACCATGTTTTAGGGATGAGTGCAATAAGACTTATTTACTAGAAAGAACATTAGGGGGAGGGACAACCCAGTGTCATGGCAAAATGCTAATAGACACGCCACTCCACCATGTCCATTTCATGCCTTGCCTCTTCAAAATGTGAAATGGACATGCATGCAAAAATTGCACTACCAGTAGGGGGAGATAATATATTAAAATCAATGACTGTTTTCTACAGTCATTGATTTAAAGCTATGAGTCTGATAGTGAGCAAAAAATGTATTAAGTACATGTCAAGGTGTTAATCATCAGAAACGTTTAAGATAGGCAACTAAAATGTTTATACATCCAAATGTGTTTATAATGTCTGTTTATAATGTCTGTGTTTATAATGTCTGTTTATAATGTCTGTGTTTATAATGTCTGTGTTTATAATGTCTGTGTTTATAATGTCTGTGTTTATTTTCATGTTGGCTTGAAATAAAATATCTCCCTCGGCTGTTACTGCAGATTATTGCAACTTCTGCATGCGTGTACATTCCACGTTTCCAAAATGTGGAATGTACAACCATGCAGAAATCCAACACGTGGAAAAACACTAAAGCAAAGCATGAAATGGACAAGGTGGACAGGCATGTCTATTAGATGCTTTGCCATGATTTCAGGTTGGGAGGGATGCATACACACTGGACATATCATCAATTAGGTAATGACTAAGTACAGCAGTTATCAGTCTGGCTATTTCCTTAATAAAGTTGCGCTTATTTTTAAGATTTTGTACTAAATATGTAAACCTTCACAAAAACAAAACAGGCAATATATTGCTGCATGCACATGGTGGACGGTAATGTAACAATAGTTACTTAAGATCTGAGATTATGTTTCTTTTTTAAGTTTTCCATCTGCTTTTGAACATCACTGTTTTTCCATTTTTAAATCTTCAGTATGTTTCACTACAGACCCAATACCAATACAGACTAGAAATAATAAAACAAGGATAAGAATAGTACACAATAACATGAAACCTTACTTGGGGAACACAGGGGGCACAATAACAGATAATTCAACAAAGACAACAAGGAAGAAAGAAGTATTTATAACAGGGAAGTGCTGAATAAGGCACAGCTTAAAATGCTCAAGGCAATCACAACAAGTAAGTAAAACTCAAAACAAGACAATCAGTAGATGTATCTATGACATGGAAATTATTAACTTGAGCACCTTTTAATTTTTAGAGAATACTTACTTCAAAAATATGAACTCCCTCCATACTCGATGGAGAGGTTAACAGGGATAACAAAGTCTCTATGAGTACACATGCTTGGTTCTTACAAATGAGTAATAGAACATTGTAGTTCCTCTTGTTTTACATAGTGCTCTTATTGTCTCATAGCTGCTTCTGTTTGTGTTCATACATGCTGTAGTAAGCTCTTGTGGAAACAAGTGCTCATCAGTCTTGGCACGAGTATGGAGCGATTTATAATGGTGAGCTATGGTGGCATAGGCCTGTGGCACATTGGGCTAGGTCAGCAATCTCTCCCAAGGCTTAGGTAATGAACAGATAGAGCCGTTATCATCACAGTGATAAAAGTGGGACAGTGCCACTATATCAGTACAAGAGCACGTCGGCACGGTTTGTCAAACTTTTCATTAGAACATTTTTGGATTACTTACACAGACTTTATATATAAAAAAAATATAAAGTCACTCAGCTCATTCTTCTTCAAACCTCAGTAATTTATTTACATTTTATGCAGTTTTTTCATGTGTGGGCACTGTATGACTAAATGCAGTGTTGGGTGTAATGTGTTATAACATATTACACTTCTGTAATTACATTAAACTTTTCAGTAATGCAGTAATGCAACAGTTACAGTACTAAATTCAGTATTTACATTGTTATAATTATGTCATTATTTTGGTTACTAAGATTATTCAGTAATCTGCACACCTTTTTATTGCACAAAAAGACATGAGTGCAATGGTAAAGTGGAAACTGCATTCAGGACAGAAACAAAAATTACGCAACTTCAGCTCTTTACAAGCATTTGCATTAACAGCATGCTAACCCAAAGCTAGCCAAGAACTGGGAGTGTTTTTAAAGCTAAGTGCATGCTGACCCAGGCCCAGCAGCCAGAGCCTGATCTTCAATAAATAAAAAACTAACAAAAAGTCAGGCCGTTTTGATTGCTTTTAAGTGTCTTTAGTTTTGGAGTCTTTTTAACATTTCTTTTTCAAAAAACTAAAAGGTAGCTCATATTTGTGTTGCCCAAGTTTCTGTGATAATCTGTTTCAGGTCATTTTATGGAGTAACAAGAAAGTAATGTAGCAAATATTGTAAAAAAATAAAAATAAAAAAAATTCTCTGGCAAGTAATGTGTTGTATTACTTTTAACAAAAATAAAAAGTAATGTGCATTACATTAGTTTTCTTGATTAACGACCCAAACATTCACTAAATTTTACTAATAAATGTGAGTTTGATGTTGTTCCTTTGATAATTACACTGACTTCAGTTATTCAGTGTCTACCTGTGATGCAGTATACTGTCTTGTTGAGTAACACCAGTACATTCTTTCAATTGGGATGTAAATGACCATCCTTAAAATCTTACATCTCTTGTTAAATCACTTTATTTTTTCATGAAGCTTAAAGTAAGTATGGTTACATCCAAGCCGAAAGCTCTTGGATCATGGGAAAGCTTTTGAATGCAGTTTAAAATACAAAGAGTGCCATTGAAATTTCCCCCATCCATTTCATTTCCTTTGTGTAAGTTTCATGATATATGTTTCTGTTTATTCTTCCCTATTTGTATTACCAGTTATTTGCTTCTCTTTACACCCACTCAGTTATTTTATATAATTACCCTCCTTCTCATTCTCAGCAGTTTTCGTTCTCTCTTGTTAGCCTTTCCCAGTTTTTTCTCTGATTCGTTTTTGCCTACATGTCACACCCCCACGCAACTTCATCATTCCATCTTTGTACTGATGCAGCTGCAAAAATAAGACTTGGCTGTGACTAATCTGCTGGCAAAGCCTCCGAGGGCCCCATGTGGTGGAGCATCTTCACAGAGGACACATGTGATTGATTGAACCAAGGGAAAACTTTGTCAGGCTGGCTATCATGACTGGATCTTATTCCTGATAATAAATTCCTTCTTCCTAGTACTATGGGAGGGGTGCAAGTGTCACATGCTGCATTTTTAAGACCCCTGGGTTATTATTATGGTTAATCTACATCTTCAGATTATGCTTCCTCTTGTATATAAGTCAATTTCTCTTGTGGTTGTGTTATTCTATCTCTTTGCAGTCATATTTAAATATATATGCATATATATTTATATATTGTTATATTGTCTGAGTGTGTATCGACAATAATTTAACAAACACAGCTAGTGCGCATATAAGATGAGTACAGGGAAAGAATGAGAGAATTAACTTTATTGGTAAAGTGTCATGACAAATCGATTTCTTCACGTAAATCCCAGATAGTGGACAAGACATAGCAAGTTGACTGTTTCTCTCCCTAAATGGCCCATTTTCTCTTTTCCTTCACAGATCAACGGCACAGAGTCATCAAGAATCACATGGTAGATCCCAGTGCCAAAACCAGTGGGGCTACTGCACCAACTCTCTCTCCCTCCCCCCCTCTCTATCCCACACATGTTCATTAATCAAGCTTGCTACTGATCACTCTGGAGCATACGTCCATGTATTTTATTGCAGGCTAAGTCACCCATTGTAAGAGATTCATGTCGATTTGTCAATGACTGCAAGATTCATGGCAAGATTAGACACAAATGTCTGAGAAAATACATTTATCTAGGTTACTGTAAAGTCATGAAAGTTAATTTTACTGTGCTAAAATAAATATTCACCAACAGCCACATGGATCTTGCAATCAATGCATAATTTGTAATGATTAATAACAAAGATCATTGTGATCTCAATTCATAAATGCTATTCAAAAACTAACGTAGGCACATGACTTTTATTCCAAAAGTTACGGGGAAAATAAAAAGTTCCTAAAACGCTATCCCACAAAGACATCAGAATATCCCAACACTCTATTTTAAACATTCATTCCCATGAACAGAAAGGCCGGTCTACCTTGACCGCTGTCAGTATCACACTTCCACATTCTTGTACACTGCCCTGCAGTCCTTGTATCTGATAAAGAAACACCTGATTAAAAGCCCTGTTCCCTGGTTTCATGAACAGAAATATATAATTTTTTACATGTTTAATTCTGTGAAAGATCTCCCCACAAGGTAGTAGGACACAAAACAGATATGCAACATCTTTTAACCTTCCCATTTATTTTTGGTAATTTTCAGTTTCTTCAACATAGGCATCCAAATGCATATATTACTGAATTGATCCTTCATGCTTTGCTAGATGTCTTTAGATGTGGGAACAGTCTTGGAAATTAGACGTGTGATTATGTGTGGTTGTATAATTCATGTAAACTGTGGCATTTACAGTCATACAGGGAGTGCAGAATTATTAGGCAAGTTGTATTTTTGAGAAATAATTTTATTATTGAACAACAACCATGTTCTCAATGAACCCAAAAAACTCATTAATATCAAAGCTGAATGTTTTTGGAAGTAGTTTTTAGTTTGTTTTTAGTTTTAGCTATTTTAGGGGGATATCTGTGTGTGCAGGTGACTATTACTGTGCATAATTATTAGGCAACTTAACAAAAAACAAATATATACCCATTTCAATTATTTATTTTTACCAGTGACACCAATATAACATCTCCACATTCACAAATATACATTTCTGACATTCAAAAACAAAAGAAAAACAAATCAGCGACCAATATAGCCACCTTTCTTTGCAAGGACACTCAAAAGCCTGCCATCCATGGATTCTGTCAGTGTTTTGATCTGTTCACTATCAACATTGCGTGCAGCAGCAACCACAGCCTCCCAGACACTGTTCAGAGAGGTGTACTGTTTTCCCTCCTTGTAAATCTCATATTTGATGATGGACCACAGGTTCTCAATGGGGTTCAGATCAGGTGAACAAGGTGGCCATGTCATTAGTTTAACTTCTTTTATACCCTTTCTTGCCAGCCACGCTGTGGAGTACTTGGACGCGTGTGATGGAGCATTGTCCTGCATGAAAATCATGTTTTTCTTGAAGAAGGTGTCTTCCAGAAACTGGCAGTAGGACTGGGAGTTGAGCTTGACTTCATCCTCAACCCGAAAAGGCCCCACAAGCTCATCTTTGATGATACCAGCCCAAACCAGGACTCCACCTCCACCTTGCTGGCGTCTGAGTCGGACTGGAGCTCTCTGCCCTTTACCAATCCAGCACGGGCCCATCCATCTGGCCCATCAAGACTCACTCTCGTTTCATCAGTCCATAAAACCTTAGAAAAATCAGTCTTGAGATATTTCTTGGCCCAGTCTTGACGTTTCAGCTTGTGTGTCTTGTTCAGTGGTGGTCGTCTTTCAGCCTTTCATACCTTGGTCATGTCTCTGAGTATTGCACACCTTGTGCTTTTGGGCACTCCAGTGATGTTGCAGCTCTGAAATATGGCCAAACTGGTGGCAAGTGGCATCTTGGCAGCTGCACGCTTGACTTTTCTCAGTTCATGGGCAGTTATTTTGCGCCTTGGTTTTTCCACACGCTTCTTGCGACCCTGTTGACTATTTTGAATGAAACGCTTGATTGTTCGATGATCACGCTTCAGAATCTTTGCAATTTTGAGACTGCTGCATCCCTCTGCAAGATATCTCACTATTTTTGACTTTTCTGAGCCTGTCAAGTCCTTCTTTTGACCCATTTTGCCAAAGGAAAGGACGTTGCCTAATAATTATGCACACCTGATATAGGGTGTTGATGTCATTAGACCACACCCCTTCTCATTACAGAGATGCACATCACCTAATATGCTTAATTGGTAGTAGGCTTTCGAGCCTATACAGCTTGGAGTAAGACAACATGCATGAAGAGGATGATGTGGACAAAATACTCATTTGCCTAATAATTCTGCACTCCCTGTATATCACCCATTGCAAGCAGGTCTCATGATAATTTATAGGAAATCATCTGAAAAACCTAGCACTTTGCTTATGTGAATCACCTACTGTATGATTTACGTAAAGAGGGAAACAAGTCTCACTACAACGAAAATGAAAACAAAACACAGTAGCTGTTATCTACCATATAGTATTACATTTTAACGAAAATACTTTCTGTGACTCATCTCTTACCAACATTTCAATTTTTGTGTATACTAAACACCCTGAGTTGGCTCTGACTGGATGTAGTGCTTACAAGTTCTCTGCTGGGAGGAGTTTAGATCTTTATGTACATTTCTTGTAAAGGTCTTAAGATTTGCTCTTGTTTTTAATAAATATGCAATTTCAAATTTATTTTGAAGGACATTTCCTGAAGTGCATAGAGCTTTAGTCTGACTATATCTCATGACAACTACCCTGACAACACTAAAATGATCATGAATAAATACAGTATATTGTGTTATACATCTTACATTAGGAGCTGATCACTGACAACGCAGAAATGTAAATATAAATTTTATCACTTATACAGACATTTGTTTGTCTAATTTTCTTAATTACCCTGAATCATACACAATGAAGTCATTAGTCACCTTTTCCTTCTGCCTATATGTAGTGGCCCCATTTGTACTGCACACTTGTGAAATGCTGACTTCCATTCATTTAACCACAATAAAGCGGCTAAAACTAGCCACAACCTCTAAATTAAACTCCAGTAACTGCTTTTGTCACTCAAGTAAAACAAGTTGAATCTTTTTTGTTTGAATTTTTTTGACACAGCAGCAACCTATACAAGCATATACAAGTGTCTATAAAAGAAATTTGTCAAGGCATATTTACAAAAACATGCAGCCAAGACTCTATCACAGCCAGGAAAAAGAACATTTCATTGGGTTGTCATCTCAGTTTCGCTCTCTGTGTAACAGCTTTTCTCTATCCAGACATTTGAATGGAGGTGTAAATGTAATGAATGTAAAACTCCAGTATACAAGGAAACATTCATGCCTTTCGAATGAGATGTCAGATAACCCTAAAATGGTGTTTCTGTGTCTGTGTTATGGTCTGTGGGTCTTATATTCTGGAGTTTTGAATTCTTTATATTTGAGTTTGACTTTCTGGTTAAATATTTCCTATTATTTTTGTTTACTGTATTTTCAAATGCCAGTCTGTTCTCTTCATTACTTTTTAAATTTTAGTTTTGGAAATATTAGTTTTTTTTCTTTCTGCTTACTATTTATCTATTTGATATTTCTCATTTTACTTAAATAGTTGTCTCTTGCCTTGATTTGATTTTTTCTAAACTTTTCCACTGAATTACATGAAGGAAAGGTTAACTATTTAGTGACTCCAGACATGGGAAGGAACAAAATACAAATATTTGTTGCTGTACTTAATTATCAAAGTGATTTGAACTTAAATGGATGCCACATAAAAAAGACTATCCTATTTGTGCCCTCCTCACTGGTGCCATGTTTTGATGCATGCTCCAGGTAAGAAAAACCCAAAAGTTGATTCTGTTCATCTGGACGTAGCGTTTTCAGTGGGAGAAACGTTTTGTTACTCATCCAAGTGACTTCTTCAGTCTCAGCTCACTGCAGGTTTCCCCAACCTTAAGAACAGGACATTTGCATAATGACTAAAATCAGCACCACTGAAGGAAATCAGTGGTGCTGATATGCAAATTGTCATGAACATAGATCAACAACCAATGATCAAAGACCACTAATCAATGGCCATAAGTACCATTCACAGAGAATTGAGGTTGGCTCCAACAGTTTCAGTCACTGTGAAAATGTACTGATTACAAGGTTGGGGAAACCTGCAGTCAGCTGAGATTGAAGAAGTCACGTGGATGAGTGATGAAACGTTTTATCCCACTGAAAACGCTACATCCAGATGAACAGACTCAAACTTTTGGGACTAACTGGTGCTAATTTCACATTAGCAGATGAAAGAAACACAAATATATAATTTATGCATCATTTTGTAGCAGGGGTTAAAGTGGGCTGTACCAGTCCAATACGGCATTTTTATCTGTAGTGGTAGAGGACGAGAGAAGCAAGCATAAAGAAAGCCATGTGTGGAGGGCAATTTCAAGTGAAATATTGAAAAAATATCAGCCAGCACACAAACTGTGTGTCTGCTAGCTAAAGGAACAGCTCATTTCCCAGGGAGAGAAAGAAATGCGAGATAGCGTCACATAAGATAGGGAAAAAGATGTAAGGCAGACAGAACAGGACAGGACAGAAAGAAGAGAGATTATTTTTAAAGGAAACTTACTCTGTTTTTACAGTGGAAATTTAAAGTTACCTTTGCTAACAGTTCACTATGATGGATTGCTGCACAGCAGCTGTGATATTCATGGTCAGTGTTAGGTTACATCAAGGGTAGCATACATCTAGGAAAATTTAAGCTAATGATGGTTGGATTAACTCACTGAGTTCTACCTTTATTTTAGCTTGTGTGGGAGGGAAACAGCCATGATAACTCATGTGACATCAACTATAAAATCACAGAAGAGCGGTGACTCTCAGAGCAACAGCAGCGCAACTCAGCAGCATAACATTTTTTTAAGTGATTCTTTTCCCCATGCTGCAGCGCTACAGCCTTAGGTTTCTATCCATCCGTCCGTCCATCCCTTTTTTCTCCCTTATATGGAGTCGGGTTGCAGGGGCAGCAGCCTAAGCAGAGAAGCCTAGTTAGATGTCGGAATTGACAAATTCACGCTCAAATAGCTCCTCTCCATGTGGTGAAATAGTGGCATTGCTCTGAGCCTCTCTTGAATGACTGACCTTCACCCCCTAAGAAAGCTCATTTCAGACTCTTGTATCTAAAATCTTATTCTTTCTGTCACTATCCACAGCTCATGACTATAGGTAAGTGTAAGGACATAGCTCAACTGGTAAATTGACAATGTCACTTTTTTGATCAGGTGTGTCACAGCTGATTGGTACCAATCAATGAAATAATCTCCTGCTCCCCTCACTCATGAACAAGATCCCGAGATTAAGTTAAGGGACTCCTCATCATTATCCTAGAGTGGGCAGTCCACCCTTTTCCCCCTAAGAAATATACCTTCAGGTTGGGAGTTGCTAATTTTCATTTCCGCCACTTCACACTCAGCTGTGCACCACTCCAGTGTAAGGTTGAGGTGACCATGTGATGAACCCAACAGAACTGCATCATTTACAAAAAGCAGAGATACTGAGGCCACCAAAGTGGAAGACTTCTGCCACTTGGGTCTGTCGAGATAATAAAATTTATGATCAGAATCACTCACTGGGAACAAATGGTAAATGGCCTGTGTTTATATAGTGCTTTACTGGACGCTTTACAAGACTTGGTACCGGAACCAAATGGCTTGTAGCAACAGAGCAGACACACCATAGTCCCAAAACACCTTCCATAGGATACCAGAGAGAACAGCGCTTTATCTTCTCAGTGATATTCCTGTGTATATGGGAATTGCCTGACCAGTCTGGAAGGCATTTGATCTTAGGTTTTCCCCGCTTGCCATATCTCACTGAATATATTTAATTTCCTGTTTAGGTGTGGAGGCAAAGTTGCATCTACAATGTAGGCATCAGCAAATAGAACTTTTTTTTTTTTTATAATTTCCTTTTGTCCAGTTAGCATTGCACAAAAATAGCCTTCTAGAAGAACTACTTTTTACTTTCGGTATATTTAATTGCCTGTACTTTTTCACTTTTACTTGAATGAAGAAACTGAATCGGGATATCATCTTTTGCGACACATTTTCTAACAGGTATTTATACTTCTGCTTAAGTGAAGAGTATAGATACAGACTTTACATGTACTTTCACCAATATAGCATAAGCAGGCATGCTTGTGTATCTCAGAATAAACGTCAATGATATTTTGCAATGTTACATGGTTGGTTGCAAAACAATGTGCCACAAGAAAAACTTGAGTTACTATATTTTAATACCTGCTATGTATTATGTTAATATATACAGTATTTACCTTTGAGTATATCTTGACACAATGGACTGTTAATCTGTTAAAAATATGGATGTTTGTTCTATGAAATATGTTACTGGGAATCTATGTAGTTTTTATATTTACAGAAGCCAGTGATGAGTGCTTTAACTTCTGTTTTTGCAAAATATATGTGAAATTGATCAGTTGGCACTGATAAATATGAGGCTGTAAATATTGTAGAAAAACCTATTCAGAAATAGGACAATTTCACTATAACCAAGGTGACCGTGTTGGGAGCTCTCTTTCAGTATATGCTACAGTAAGATCGTAGAGATACTGCTTTTTTTTTTCTAATTATAACACTAACAAGCACAACCCTGTAGTACAGGAAATTGGTGCTTCTCTTGTATTCCTGTATCCTCTCTATGGATCATTAACTGGTAGGTTAAGGCCTGAAACAAGTTAGCTTTAGCCTCAGTCTTTTTGCGCATCATTACACCACTCTTAATTAGGACATCATGCAGTATTTAAATTCATAGTTGAGATTCTATTGTAATTTTTCTTTCTTTTGTTTTTTCCAAACGAGAGTTGGAGAGCTGCAGGGACACAAGCAGGCAAGGGTGAGAAAACTGACCTCAATTAGGTGGATTATTATTATTGATTATTTTAAAGTCACACACACACACACACACACACACACACACACACACACACACACACACACACACACACACACAGATAAATCTTCTAATGTCCTACTGTTAGGGTGGTATAGAGGAAAATCCCCTGAAGCGCAGATGCAGAGAGCAGATAGTCAGCAGAATCAACAACGAGTACCACATCTTGCATTCGAAATGATCCACAAACAAGCAGTATGGGGAACTGTTCTATCTTCTGCATGAACATTAAATACGCCTACCATTAGCACTTCAGGCCAAGTTTGCAATCACAATTTTATTAAACATGGTGTGGTTACACTTTACCTCACTGTTCATAACTAAGAAGCATTTAAAGGATTTCAAATATTGTATGTAGTTCTTTTATGTTGCTTATGTAGCAGAATTAATATTATATTTTAATACTGGTTTGTCAATCACCAGTAACCTGACTTCCCTAGCTGTTGCAGGTAGGAGTCATGTAAATGTCAAGTTGCCTCAGTTTGAATTGGCTACTTTTTGTAGAGATCATTTGTGGATTGCCTCCCTTGAAGCCTTCCCTCCATCAATTGCTGGTATATTTTTATTTTGTAGCGTATGTTCAGTTAGTTTACCTGGCAGTACACTGGTGTGTATAGGTTGTAGATGCAGAAACCTCCTATTGGCCACTTTACTTGAAAATCATTGATTTGTAAATTTCCACTGCTACACTACTGCAATGAGGCCTTTTTTCTAGCTGCAGATCATCAGTGTATTTCTGCAGTAGGCTTAACCACAGAGGGTGTATTTGATTTTAAGTTCTGGATATATTAATCAGAGGTGGGACCAAGTCATTGTTTTGCAAGTCTCAAGTAAGTCTCAAGTCTTTATCCTCAAGTCTCAAGTCAAGTCTCAAGTAATGTCAGGTAAGTCAGAGTCGAGTCTCAAGTCACTGGTGTTAAAGTCCGAGTAAAGTCACAAGTCTGAAATTTTGAATTTCAAGTCCTTTTGAGTCTTAAAAAAAAAAAAAATGAAAAAAGAATGTTGCAGTTATATGCTAAATGTAAATATTAGACCATGTAATTTTTAAATCTGTGTTTTTCTCAACACATACAAAATAGTGAACTTAGAAAATATACACAAATTGTGAAATTGCACCTCTTTAAAATGCAGCTCAATTAAACCTAGCTCCAAGAATAATTTTCACCGACAGTTCTGAGATACGCCGCATGTTATTTTGGATGCGGTTGTAGGACCGGCTTTAAAATCGCATGACAAAAATATCATACACATTAAAAAAAACTGCATCACCAACGTAGCCTGGACAACATTTGCTAGTTAGATGAAGTCAGCTATCTCATTGTAGCATATTTATATGCATATTTATAATTATACGGTTCTTGGAGTGAGTGCATACACTCATGAAGTTTAGTAACTTCAGGTCACTGCAACAAGCCCAGGTACAGTTTACCGACGGATGGGTACAGGACCTTGAAATGCACCGTGTAGAACGAAAGACCATCATAAGTTTACCAGTCTCACAAATCGTCATCATAAATACACATTCCTTAACCGTTTATTAATAGGACCTTTGAGCTCAAGGGTAATTAATTAGTAGTGGAAATAATTTCTGGTACGCATTACAGAAATGTAGCAGTGACAATAATATTGTATGCTGTAATCGTACTGGGCAATTAGTGATACAAAAAACCTGTTTTATCCTGTGAATAAAAGAATATGTTTTTGTCAATGTACCATAATAACAGAAGCGAAACGCAATATTCTGTCAGGACAATTCACTATTTATGCACAATAAATAGTGAATAAATAAACAATTTCTATTCAGCGCCAGACTTGCTTGTAACCTATATCACCAATTATGTTATGAAAATGACGTATTAACTGCTAAAAAACACTGACCTTCGTGTAAATGCTTGGAGCAGACTAACATGTGAGCTGGAGTGTTCTGGGACGTTATATTTGATCTTTGAATGGCTGCAATCCAGGCCATCCGTCGCGTCTTTGTTACTTCGGAAACATGGCTTGAACAATCCGATAACAACCGATCTCTTTACCCATCGGCTTCCCGTGGCTGTCATGCGACCGGCTATTGCAGTTAATAATACAACAGCTTCTTGACATTTTTGTGTTTCTTTTTATTGCTGTGTGACTGATTTCAATTGAAAGCCTGCGTGCGCTAGTACCTCTTGCCACGAGTTCCCAGAATCCTTTGTGGTTCTACCCCTGAATGACGTCACATTTTCAATCTCTATATCTCACCACAAGTACTAAAAGAACATTCTGAAAACATTCACATTTTTGAATCATCTACATGCAAAATAGATGGTGGTCTGAGATGCCCGGAGAAAGATAAGCGCAATTTCAACAATATATTATTACATATGCATTACAACTGACAGTGGATCTACATGTACAAAGGCAAAAAAAAAAAAAAAAAATATTCAATCAATTATTTTGTAGTATAAATAAATGTTTGTTCTGTATGATTCAAACAAGTTGTCCAATTCCAGAACTCTGTATGTGTGACTTTTCAACAACAGCGGTGTATTTATATGAAAAACTGAAAAAGAAATCATTGCTATTTGCAAACTTTGCAATGCCAGTGCATCTAGCTCAGTGTGCTAGATTGAATTCATGCTTGAGACGACTGAAAATAGCAATCTATTGTTCAAACTAGTATTTTTACAAGTGAGGTGCAGTTCAAATTTTAAAAGTTATGGACAAATATTTTGTCAACACACTGTGAACATCCTGTAATTTGGCACAAATGGAACATTATCTTTTTCTTCCTGGGTGCATGCAAAGGCCTGTTGCTTTCATAATTACAAGGTTGACTTTCTTTTTTTTTTGTATTTCACAAATAATTCACTATGCAAAGAACTATATGTAAATAAATATGGGTATTTGCACCTCTCTTTTATACCCTTGTGTTGGGTTTGTGTTCCTATTCTCTACCTTCTTTATGAGTCTTTTCTTGTTGTGTTGTACTGTTCAGAATTTGTCACTGCAGTATTAATAATCACTTCAAAGTGAATTGGTTTGAGGAGTCAGATCTTGAAAGCCCAAGAAAGCACAATCAATTAACATTATTAGGGAGACTTGCTTTCTCACTGACCAGAAAAATAGACTACTACTAATTCCCCTTCAGAAGAGTAACACCATTTCAGCATCACAAATTCTTAGAGTGGCTTTAGGGCTGCTCCCCTCTGCAGCCTGTCAGCATACTCTCAGTGATGTCTTACTCTAGAGTTCACTGTGTGATGTCCATCCAGTAAAGCAAGGATTCCCATGTAAAGCTGCCTCAGTTTATCATCCAGACCATGTTTCTCTGTGTTCTCTCTGGCTCTGTTCTCCCTGGTGACCATGGTATGACATGTGTCAGTGGTGCGTGTTAGTGCTGGCCGATGGAATGGGGAAAGGGCAGGGTTAGCCTCCCTTGTATCAGAAGCAAATGATTCACTGGGGTGAGAAGGACATTCTGCTACAGTGAGCAGTTTCTTTAGAGTGCTCTTTTTCCTCGCACACATTTCAAATCCCTCACTTAATGGTGTCTGTTCTTTCCACTAAACACTATTTATCAAACTGCCATACAAAAATGAAATGAATGAATAGCTAAATTATGAAACAACGTCAAACTATAATATAATGAAGATAATAAATAAGGAATTTTAACTCATGTCGAGGACAAACCCCATTAAGTATTGAACAGTAAATTTAACAAATAACTTTGGTTTACTTAGATGTGACTATAAACTAGACAGCAATGCAATATACTGCAAAGAGCACATAAATACACTAAAGAAACTATAGAAACTATTATAACACTTAACATTTACAAAACAAAAAACAGCTTCTGTGATCAGTGGTAAGCTCTTTTGGTTAAATTAACGTTCAAGTTATGTTCAACCAGAACTGACTCATACAGTGTGCTGTCCAACTACAAAGGAAATCACAAGCATGTATAGCCATGTCAAACAGCTAAACTGTGGAGATCAACAATATTAATTCCATATAAAGAGGTGGAGATGTAATTAAAAAAAATGTAGAAATAAGAATTCTGCCAAAAGACTTTTTTGGTGTTCACACCAGAAGTGGTGGTGATAAACAGCAGGTGTGCTCAAAACATCATACACTACCAGCAGCAATAAATAAAGAAACGGGTGTTCTGCAGCATGCGAACTGTGAATTGTTTTCTGTGTTAAATATTTTTCAGCCTTGCACTTGCCCTGCATGGCGGTGAGAATGTAAGTGGATTTTTTTCCTGTTTTACACTAGAAATAAGTATAGTGCACCCAGAAAATATTCACAGCACTTCACATGTTCCACACTGTGTCATGTTACAGCCTTATTACAAAATCATTTTTCACCTCAGAATTCTACATACTATATCCCATAATGACTAAGTAAAAAAGTTTACTTGAAAACATTGAAAACATGGGTGATCGTGGCTCAAGAGTTGGGAGTTCGCCTTGTAATCGGAAGGTTGCTGGTTCGAGCCCCGGCTCGGACAGTCTCGGTCGTTGTGTCCTTGGGCAAGACACTTCACCCATTGCTTACTGGTGGTGGTCAGAGGGCCCGGTGGCGCCAGTGTTCGGCGGCCTCGCCTCTGTCAGTGCGCCCCAGGGTGGCTGTGGCTACAATGTAGCTTGCCATCACCAGTGTGTGTGTGAATGGGTGGATGACTGGATATGTAAAGCGCTTTGGGGTCCTTAGGGACTAGTAAAGCGATATATAAATACAGGCCATTTACCATTTACATTTATATGTTATGTGTATATACACACACACACACACACACACACACACACACATATATGTATATATAAAAACACCCAGCACGCCCCTGCAAGTACCTGGGGATCCCGCAGGCGAATGGGAACCATGAAGAGGCCGCTAGAAAAGCTGCAACCACCAAGTACCTGCAGAGGGTCAGGCAAGTCCTGAGGAGTCAGCTGAATGGTAAGAACAAGATCCGGGCCATCAACACGTACGCCCTGCCCGTGATCAGGTACCCTGCTGGGGTAATAGGCTGGCCAAAGGAGGAGATAGAAGCCACTGACATAAAGACAAGAAAGCTCCTTACCATGCATGGAGGGTTTCATCCCAAGTCTAGCACCCTGAGGCTGTACGCTAAGCGGAAGGAAGGGGGCTGGGGACTGGTGAGTGTCAGCACCACAGTCCAGGATGAGACAACAAACATCCAAGAATACATTGGGAAGATGGCCCCAACTGACCGAGTGCTCAGTGAATACCTCAGGCAGCAGAAACCAAAGAAAGAGGAGGGAGACGAGGAACCATCATGGAAGGACAGGCCCCTGCACGGTATGTACCACCGGCAGAAAGAGGAGGTGGCTGATATCCAGAAATCCTACCAGTGGCTGGACAAAACTGGACTGAAAGACAGCACAGAGGCACTAATCATGGCAGCACAAGAACAAGCTCTGAGTACAAGATCCATAGAGGCTGGGGTCTATCACACCAGGCAAGACCCCAGGTGCAGGCTGTGTAAAGATTCTCCAGAGACAATCCAGCACATAACAGCAGGGTGCAAGATGCTAGCAGGCAAGGCATACATGGAACGCCATAACCAAGTGGCCGGCATAGTGTACAGAAACATCTGTGCCGAATATAACCTGGAAGTCCCGAGGTCAAAATGGGAGATGCCCCCACGCGTGATGGAGAATGACCGAGCTAAGATCTTGTGGGACTTCCAGATACAGACGGACAAAATGGTGGTGGCTAACCAACCGGACATAGTGGTGGTAGACAAACAGAAGAAGACGGCCGTAGTGATCGATGTAGCGGTTCCGAATGACAGCAATATCAGGAAGAAGGAACACGAGAAGCTGGAGAAATACCAAGGGCTCAGAGAAGAGCTCGAGAAGATGTGGAGGGTGAAGGTAACGGTGGTCCCCGTGGTAATCGGAGCACTAGGTGCGGTGACTCCCAAGCTAGGCGAGTGGCTCCAGCAGATCCCGGGAACAACATCGGAGATCTCTGTCCAGAAGAGCACAGTCCTGGGAACAGCTAAGATACTGCGCAGGACCCTCAAGCTCCCAGGCCTCTGGTAGAGGACCCGAGCTTGAAGGATAAACAGCCTGCAGGGGCGTGCTGGGTGTTTTTTTTAAATATATAACATGTACCTCAGCATTCACAGCATTTGCTCCATACTTTGTTGAAGCACTTTTCACAGCAATTACAACCTCAAATCTTTTTGAGTATAATGTCACAAGCTTGGAACACTTATTTTGAGGCATTTTCTCTCGTTTGTATAACCCCTCAACCTCCATCAGGTTGGATGGGGCAGTGCACAGGCATTTTCAGATTTCTTCACAGATGTTTAAGTGGGTTTTAGTTGGAGTTCTGACTGGGCCACTCAAGGACACTCACAAAGTGGTCCCAAAGCCACTCCTTTGTTATCTTGGCTGTGTTCTTATGGTTGTTGGTCTGTTAGAACCTTTGACCCCAGTCCGAGGAGTCTGGAGCAGGTTATCATCAAGGATATTGGGGTATATATAGATTCATCTTTCCCTTGATCTTTACTAGCCTTCCAGTTCCTGCTGCCATAAAAAATCCCCACAGTGATGCTGTCACTACCATGCCTCACTGTAGGGATGGTAGTGGCCAGGTGACGAGCGGTGCCTGGTTTCTTTCAGACATGACGCGTAGCATTCAGGCCAAAGAGTTCAATATGTTTCATCAGACCAGAGAATTTTGTTTCCAATGGTCTGAGAGACTTTCATGTGCCTTTTGGCAAACTCCAGATGGGCTGTCAGCAGTGTTGGGTAAGTTACTTTAAATTAGTAACTTAGTTACATTACTAGTAACTTCTATCAAAAGTAACTCAGTTACTTCAAGTTACTCGTTACTTTCAAAGTAACTAGATACTAGGGAAAGTAACTTTGGTTTTACTCAGAATTCTCTTGTTAATGTGTTGCTTCCGTAACTGGATACCCAGCAAGATTGCCAGTCTTCTAGCTTGCTTACTTGCCACAAGTGCACTGTGCCACCTACCAATAGAAAGAAAAAAATAATGTGCATATTTCCACGAGAGAAATCCCACGCCTGGACCGTCGTTGACGTTTATATCTGATCCAGATAGTCTTCTTACCTGAAGTTCAGTTCACCTGACACTCGGACCGGCGGCGGCCTCGGGTCTCTCCTCCTCCTGCCTGCCCTTTCCCTCATCCACCACTTGCTAATGTTACTCAATCTGTGGAAGCTCCACGATAGCCACCGCGAGAAGTAACGAATAACGACCCTATCTAAATCCCAGTAACGATTAACGCGTTCCTGAAATTTAATGTTGCTGAAACAACAAAGGGATAAAATAATAAATCTATCTGATCGAGAAATCACTCATCTTTGGAAAAGAGAGTTTATTACAGAGAAATGGCTCTTTCCAAAATAAAAGCTATACTATACGCTTCTTCTGGGGTATACTCTCAGCAACATATTAAACATAACAGGTTCCCATAAGGAGAATCATGTGCTAACGGCTGTCTAAATGACTCGGGTAAAGTTTGTGGCATGCGTGCTTGTTGTTTTTGTCTGCTTCCACTTGTCTTTGCACTAGGATGATGTCGGCGTAAATGTGCAGTCATATTCATTTTGTTCCCACTAGTGCTGTCAGCGTTAATCTGAAATGACGTTAACGCCACAACACGGCAAATCTCCGTTAACGAGCTACCGCGGATCGCCCCGTGCGTGGGGCTGGACGGCGTCAACACGTTAACGAGCAAACTGTGCTAACGCACTAGTTCCCACCCATGTAATTGAGCATTGCGTGGCACATCCAACATACTGTTTTACTTTTGTCCATGACGCGCTTACCTTCAGGGTCATACGTCACATGAAAACCAAAATAGTTCCAAAGGCCAGATCTGAATGAGGGTGGGGGAGGTTCAATTTTCCATGTTGCAACAAGCTTAGCTTCTGTCTTGCTAGCTTGCGCTGCACTCAGTGGATCTGCTCTCGACAGTGCAGGCTGGGTATCGTCACTGATTTCTAGAATCGATTCGATTCACAAGGTCCTGAATCGATTCGATCCACGATTCGATTCAATTCGATTCAATTGGATTTGAATCTGGGAAATTTTGCCTCAGTCAGAAATATTATAATTCAGATCAGTACATTTACATATTTTTGTTTCTATAAAAAGGAAGCTGAGACTTTATCAAAGGTGTGAGCATCACAGCAGATGCCTTTGTGTCAAAGTAGCTGAAGATAAAACACAGAAAAACATGAAGGTGATTTTCCTGGCCTGGGATTTTATAAAAATATTCCACAGTACATCAAAAATGAAAGAAAACCATTAATCAGCATATGAACATTACCTCTGAAGTTACAGCGGTTTTATTACAGACACAGCTGAGCGTTTTGCATTTTGCATAATTTTAAAAAGTTTACATTTGTTCAGTAGCCCATTGAACAGCAGAAATTAGGCTTTCTTTTCGGAAGTAAGTAAAAGGGAAAAAAACACTGGCCGACAGCGCTGTAAACAATGGTAGTCTTGTGCATAACAAGCAAGCGAATAATGCAGAAAACAGATTTCGGGGATAGACGGGAAACACTGAGAGAGAGAGAACTGTGCATGAAGTGTGATTTTATCGTGGTGGAAGCAAAACAGCAAAAGTAAGAGGGAATTCATGACGCTGTTTATGTGAAGCGTAGTTTGGATCTTCTTTTGCTGCTGGTTCAGTTAATATTGTTTGGAGAGAGATCAAACTAACAGCTTTAGAATCAGCGCAAAAAGGGCGTGAACACAAAGCGCGGACCCGTCGAAACATCAGAACCAGCGAGCTGTCGGCTTTCAGCCCCGAGCGTGTCCGTGTCGTCGGGTGAGAAAGCCACATCTCTCTGATTCTGATCCGCGGGTCCGAGCTTTGTGTTTACGTCTTTGTGCAGAAGCCGTGTACCTGCTCTCATTTACTGTTTTAGCTGTTTGGTGGTTGTCAAAATTTTGTGAGGTTTCACCTGAGATTCTGGGCAAAATACATTTATATTAAAAAATCGATTCAGGATTTTAATGAATCGATATCACGTTATCCAAGCCAGAATCGATTTTAATCGATAAATCGATTATTACAATCCACCCCAAGTCGAACGCAGATCCACTGAGCTCTCAACACAGACAGCATCGTCAGAAGAAAAGTTGATAAAGTAAATAAAACATTTTGTATTGTTCGATACATATGCGTACCGAACCGAAAGCATTATATCGAACGGTTCAATATCGATACAAGTATCGTTGCACCCCTAATATATATGTAGTTTTCTTGAAATTCTTGCTAAATTTGCAAGAATTTCAAGAAAACTTTGTTCACTTTGTCATTATGGGATATTACCATATGTGTTGAATTTTGTGAAAAGTGAAAAACTACTAGCTTTTACAGATTTGCTGCCAAAAAAACATCCAGATGCACCAACAATGAGAGAGTGACAACCAGCAATGGTAGTAGTCATTATTATTTAAAGATAAAATAAGATGAGAAAAGGAATACTAGAGTATGTTACAATGAAAAAGCCTAAAATTTGTCTTTTAAGTTTTAAGATTTTTTTATGTGCAATTTAATGTTTCACCATTAGTTATTCAGTTGTAATTCTGGTGGCATATAGTGTCTGGAAAGCTGCAAACAATGACCGAAATGAGTGTCAGTAGTAACAATAGTAGTGGTCAGTTTAATGATATATGCTTAGAATTTCTGCATTAATTATGTGTTCATGTAATCAGAGAAACATGTAAACTTTTTCATAGAGCACAAACAATTTCAAGTACTAAAATACAGATGAGTCACTGATTTGTGCACAGATTATTATAGATGGGGCCCATTGTCTCAAAGGGGGGGAGGGGGGGGGGGGGGCAAACACGAAATTAACATACCGTCTGTTCTCGTCAAGTGTGAAAGAAGAGGAATAACAGCTTGACTTCTGAATTCATCCTTGTCACTATCTTAAAATTTAATTTGATTTCTTATTGACAAATAGTACTGAATAATCATTATAATTTTTCCATAATTTATGTTTAAACTTCATAAAAAAAAGATTTATGTTACCATAGAAGAGAATAAAATAGGATGGGAAATGAAAATCCACCGTTACAGTATTTCAAATTTAAAAACAGTTTTAAATTTGAATATTCATTTTGTAATTGCAGCTGAGAGTAGTGTAATGAGCAAAGAGAAAGTCGATTTAGCCATTTTGCTCTTTGTGGGTAAAAAAGTTTATATTGTATGTGTTTAATGTAGCTGCCATCATATGACATTGCTGTCTCCCTTGACGGTTGTCATAATCACCCTGTGCTTGTTCGAGTGGCCTTGAGGCTGTTAAAAATGAGGACTGTTGGGTAGGTGACATGAAACTTCTTTAAAAATGATGGAGAAACTTTGATAAGTCTTCAACAGGGACAGCGAACTGTCAGGAAGGCAGATACCTTAAGTGAAGCAGGGACCTTTCATTAATGTAACACAATCCCTCTACCATCTGTTTTTGCTGACATCAAGAAGATTCTCTTAAGGTATTCTACCCTTAAATCTCCAGGTGATTAACCATAGCATTTACTTCTGTTTTAACATAAGGGTGTGTATATTCTTTATTTACTTAATGTGGGGCACTGGTTTATATTTCAAATCTAATACGTACCTTAGAATAATCTTGAATGAGGTTTCATTATAAAGGGGGTGTGTTGGTTCAACAATGACGTGGTCGTAAATATTTGTGTCAAGAAATACAGAAGCTATAAGACATGACTTATTGGGAATCTATGTAGTTTCAGAACCACAAAAGAAAAGAGAAAGTGCTGTAATTGCTGTTTTTGTCAAAAATCACCAGATATTAAAGGACTATAATTCACTTTTCAACAGACCTTTTAAAACATCACAAGGCTGTAAATTATACTGCAAAACCCCTCTTATAAGCTAAATTCCCTGTAATATTGCTGTCACGTACTAAAATCTCTTAGTGAACTTTCAAAACACATTCATTATTTATTCTGAAAACCGTTTTAATTTCAAATTAAAACATAATTCAAACCCTTTTATGTTCGTCCAAGTAATGCCTGTATATGTTTTTCACAAGTACACTAATTCTGTTAGAATGTCTCATGTGCCACCCTGCAGTCGAGAACAATTTTATTTCTTGTATTCCTGTTTCGTCAACCATTTAAGAATCATTAACACATAGGTTAATGCCTGGAACAGGTTAACTTTAGCCTCAGTCTTTTCATGACTCATTATCCAGCACTTAATTATGATATCATTTAGTATTCAAATGCATATTAGAGACTTCTTCAGGTTCCTCTTTTTCATGGTTGACAGATCATGGTTCAGTGAGTCCATTTTGCATGGAAAATGTATGGCTATTTACAAAAATAGGTTTTTTTTTTTTTTTTTTTCAATTTACTCATATCCACATCTTACCAATCTAATTTCAAATCAGCATGTACACATGTCAACATGTTGGATATTAGAAAAAAATGAAGAAAGTGTGTTGCGTTCTCTGCCTCATGCATATGTCAGCAATTACAATTACATTATTCTGTCCAACTTTAAAGATAAACATCTAGCTAACGCATCAGTTGATCGGGATGGTCTTGTACCTTGCTAACTCTGCAATTGGTATTCCAGGCACAGGGCAAAGACACATTTTCAAAACAAAGCAACTGTAGCAGACAAAAAGCAAGGTTTGGAGCTCACCGGGGAAGGCCAGAAGAGGAGCTAATTTTTCATAATCAGTGACAGTTGCACTGATGTAATCTTTGAACACAAGCGCAACTATCTTAGGAGGTGTCTGCTAGAGTGACAAGGGTCTAAAGGGGAAAAGGCTGAAGTGGGAAGGCGAAAGCACTAATGCATGTGACAGGGCAAAAGAGAGAAATGTGAAGAAAAATCCAGAACCTCTAATGAGCAAGGGTAGACACTAATTAAATTTGAGAGGAAATCTCAATACAAAACTTCATATCGTAGAAATGTCTGATAAAAGGGACTGCTCTTTACTGTTCTTTGAGTGAGGTCCAATTAAAATTGGTGGTCATGCATGACCGAAGATGATGTTTGGCAAAGCAGACAGGCATGTACACACAACCTGAGGGACGCAGTGCTCAGTGTGATAGGTGTGAAGTGATCACATGGTGTTGGGGGGAAAATGAGCTTTTACGGTAACTGAATGTAAAAACATAACAGATTAATAGAAACAAGTTCTTTCTTTAGAGTCTCATTTTTAAACATTAAATTTTTTCAGTGTAGTAGGGCAAAAGCTACCCTGTACCCAAGAATACGTTTTTGTAAATGGACTCTCATGGTAGAATTAGCCTGAAGCTGAATAGCGAAAATTATTTTTATTATTTTTTTTATCTGACCAAAAGGTGTTTCTGCTGATTTCACTAATGGATTTGGAAAGTTCAGTTAATACTGAGAAGGGGGGGGGGGGGGGGGGGGGGAGGTACACTACAGAAGCAGACAAATTACCATTCGGGACTTGACAGTGACTTTTCCTGGAAGGAACACAAAGAACTTTGGGAGTCCAATTAAAAATGTATCAGAAGTTAGCTTTTTCTTAATAAGTGGGTCTCACATATGCATGCACAATCATTTCATTTATTTAAATACAGAAAGTGCACTAGGTTAATTTATTTTTCCTTCAAAGTATTAATTTAACATTTTAGTGTTAACTGCTCTAAACTATATAAACAGTAAAAACCACAAGAAAAAAAACTATTCTTTCTCAGTATTTAGGATGACACTACTAGGATGACACTGCAAACTCACTATGGCCTCAGTAATATTGCACTACAACAAATTAAAAATACCAATAAACTAAATTATATTCTTGTCATAAAAGCCGTGAGTGAAGTTTAGAAAAAAATTAATTAAAAAAAAAAAACCACGAGTCATCATCAGTCATCTTGTCCTCCTCCCTCTGCTGCTGACGTGATTTCATTGCCTACCAGTAACACTGGTGGAGACAGGGGGAGTCTGCCTCCTATTATGATTGCACATTTTACGGTTTTGTGTTAGCTTATTTTCAACACTTTACATGAAATGCAAAAAGAAAATATTTTGAAAATATGACTTTTCCACATGTTCAATCTTCTCGTTGGGTTTTTTTACTCACAAGAGGTTTTGATCGCACCTAACTGTAGTAATTGTTGTCAACTCAAGTACATTATCTTTCTCTTCAGTGGCTTCATTGTCTCCATCATTGATCTGTCTGTGTCTGGTGTGTGTGTGTGGGTGGGTGTGTGTAGGTAGTTGTGTGTGTGTGTGAGAGGGAGAGAGAGAGAGAGTTTGTGTGTACTGCAAGAGAGGCTGCAGCAAAATTAGCTAGCGAAGACTGTCATTATCATTGATGCTGTGTTATCGTCTTCTTCTTTTTTAAAGAAATACAGCCATTTTAGCTGCAAGCATGACTAAACACTGTCCTGCTACTATATAAAAAACATAACATACACACTGTGACTGCCACGTCAGATCCAATAATTACAACATGATATTGAGAACCTATGTTCATTACCATCATTCAATCAGTGGAACTGGGAATTTTCACAATAAATTGAAACAAAAAGCCAGATGTAACAAATATGATACAAATGAAAACAAATATATGCAAATTAAGATATTTTTTTGTTAGAAGGTTCAATAAACACTTGTAGCAATAAAGTGCACCATTATGTTGATGTAACATTAAATTTTACTGACTCTGTGTCACTGCCTCTCAATTAGAGAAGTCCCAAGCTGATCCTAAGGATTAGTGTATTGACCAAGCCGCACATTTTGTTGTACTGCAGTGAGTAAATGAAGGTGATTAAAATTAGTTGTTGTCCACAGCCACCTGCTAGTGTTGCACTGTTGCTCTTGAGCATATCACTGCATATAAGAATGGAAAATACAGCCTGTGCATATTTTGGTCTTTCGGTCAGAGCAGTTCTGTTCTGACACTGTTTTGACAGGCAAAATTCACTGAACTCAGGCAGTAATACAATCCATTATCTCTTGTTCATCCATTCAGGCATTGGGTTCTCATTTTAGCCTTCGCTGATTGTCACTTTTACTGCTTAAACTGAAAAAATGTTGCCAGTGGCAGCTCATATTAACTGTTTTAAGCTGACTTCTTTCCATGATTAACTTGAAGACAGGCCAAAAAAAGGGCCTATTGTTGAGTGTGTGTACTTTCTGCATTTTTGTACTCTGCCAAAGTTTCTTTATAAGGGAAAGAAAGTATCATTTTATCTTTTCTATAGATCTCCAATAGAGAGACTTGATGGGTTGTTATGCCACATTTGCTGTATTTTTGGATCTATTAAAGGTGCAAGCAAGTACAATGCTAGCAACAGTTTTGTTGTTTTATTTGTCTTCCTTTGTGGATCTAATTTCTTCTTTTTTTCATATCTTGTTTTTTTCTTTGTCACAGCTACAGTCATTTTTCAGGAAAAAGATAGAAGTAATAAAAGTAAATATGTAGCCAGCTCATCAGCAATGCGTCTTGTGAGTGGTTGTGTGCTGATTAGGCAAACCAGAAAACACCAAAGTTAAAGGTAAGAAATCACCGCAGATCCCACTCATTGCTCCTAACAAGCCACTCCCTAGATACAAGCAATCACAAAAACAGGAATCAGGTCTAGGGGCCTTAATATGTGCGTCATAGTTTGAACTTTGTATTTCAGGTTGCTTGATATTTTTGCTATCTAACATTCTATGTGTTGTTGTTCATGGTTTAGAGATTTCAGACATTTGAAATTAACTTTTTTTTCAGTCTCTGTCTGTATTTTTCCAAGCAACCTTATGCCTCTGCATGATTTACATATAATTATTATTATTTTTTTAAAAAGAAGAAGTACAAAGTTTCTGTCACATATTCTTAGCTCAAAATGTCAGTCTTTCAAATGATTACATATATCTTGAGGACTGAGCGTCACCCCAAAATTAGCAGACATGTTATCAGCACAGCTACACCACCAACAAAGGCTGTCAAATGTGTAACTGTTGTCAGTATACAAAGTTAATTTGAATATATTTTTGATAGTGAAGTAAAGATAACATTGTAGATGATTTTTAGACTTTGTTCCATTTAGTCACAAATGCAATATGAATAACTTTCCCTTGGTACATCAGCACAAAATGTCTGAACTGAAAAAAGTGTGATGCAACAGAAGTGCAGACTTTTACATTTAATTCCAGCATTTTATCAAAAAACACTGAGCCTTAGAGTCTCAAATGAGCTAAGACAAATGAACATAATGCTCATTTCTAAAAATGTGTTAAGAATCTTTTGTTAACATCAACTACCTGAAATCTGGACTCCATGACCAATGTTGATTACATGGGTTTGTCTGTAAAGGTTCTCAGTCATCCAGGTCATCATAGTCTAAGGAGCTTGGAAAGAAAAGCATCTGGACTTTTCTAGTTTCAAGTTTCCTTGAAGATGTTTCACCTCTCATCCAAAAAGCTTCTTCAGTTCTAAGAGCTACTGGTGGAGAGTCCCAGATTTTGAAGCCCTATTGGAAGTGTCCCTAAGAGGGTGGTGGACCCCCTATTGATCCTGTGCCTAATCACACGGTCACAATCAGCCAAGCTTTCGGGTGAACTCATTGTGAGACCTAGCCTCACCCTATCATGTGATTTACTAAGGTCAAATGGCCCAAGATGTGAGTGAGAGTTAAGGCATCTGGGAAGGGATCTCAAAACGGGATTATAGTTGGCAGATCATTGGTGTCCTAAGCCCTGCCCTCTGCTCAAAGATGGTCGTTTACAGTGGACACAAATGGCTTCTTTCACTCCTCTTTAAAACCATCTGTTTTCTCCCTGTCCAAAATGTCAACATTTGCATCCTCGAAAGAGTGACCTTTGTCCTTGCAGGTGTACAGCTGAGTCTTGTCCTGTCGAGGTGGCTCTTCTATTTGTGCCATTTGTTTATGTAGCTGTTTGGTCTCACCAATGTAGAGGTCTGAGCATTCCTCGCTGCACTGCACTAAGTTTGTGTTTGGGAGATTTGTCTTTGGGATGAACCAGTTTTTGTCTGAGTGTGTGGTTGGATCTGAAGTACAATGGGATGTCGTGCTTGAACAAGACTCTCCTGAGTTTTTCTGATAAACCTGCTACATAAGCGATAACAATATTGTTCCATTTGTCCTTCTGATTCTCCCTAGTTGGTGTCTGACCTTCTTTTTTGTGGATCTTTGCTGATTACACGTGTTTCCTCATTTTTTGTGGTTTACCAGGCCTTTACTACAAATGTCTTCAAGAAAGTTAGTCTTTTACAACTGAAATGTGTTATGCACCTGAAGAAAGTGGAGGAATAAAAATGGTGTCACTTAGAACTATTTGAATAAGGAGCAGTCCACTTGGTAAGCAGGTGGAGATAAAAGCAATGAATTTCAGCCTACCTGATTCCAGCCACTTTGCAGATTAATTATAATATTAATATAACTGAATTTATCATTGTAATATTCTTTTTCAATATTTATATTATGATAAGTTCATTCTTAACAATAAAGAATGATATAAACTAGAGATGGCACGATACCACTTTTTTATGTCCGACACCGATATCATAAATTTGCATATCTGCCGATACCGATATGAATCCGATATAGTGTGTTTTTTAATCAATAAAAATGTTTTTTTAATATCTTGCTGCTTGCCATAGTTCATACTCAAGTTACAAAAAAAACCAAAAGAAAACACTAAAGCTATCCTGTTATACCTACACAGCAAATTCAAAAGTGTTAAATGTTTTGGTGTTAGTAGTCTTCTTGCAAAAGTAGAGTTAATGTTTGTTTCCATTTCAAATCTGGAGGTGTTACAATGGAAACATTAACTCTTGACCTCTTAACTTTGAACTCATACAGGGGCTATGACACTAATAGAGTAAATTCACAGACTCCGCCCCCAGCACCATAGGCTCCAATCGAAGCTGAAGTGAAGCCGTTTCAGAACATTTTGCTCTACATATTTGAGTTGTTTGCCATGCTTGGTAAGTCATTTTTTCAAAGATTGTTTCAATTATTATTATTAGCTTTTACCTCTGTGGCTCTTTGGAGTTGAGACAAAGCTGTGTGAAAGGCATTAGCCATGTTGCTCGCTGATAGCATAATATTCTGTTTTAGCTAGCTGAAAGGTATTGTTTGCGGGCAAATACCACAGCCTTGAAAAAAAGCTTGCATGTGAATTTTCAGTCAAACCTTTGGTCAAATACACCTAAAACAATGTCTAGAATGTGGAATGTTGGTTTAATGGTGCTACTTGAAGCCTGAAAACGATCGCCCATAAAAAAAACACGAGCAAACAGCAGTAGCAGATGTCCTGACTGGGTTCTACGTTAGCATTTAGATCCCTCCAGAGTTTTGTGCACACGGTTTAAAATTTTTTTAAAAGGTTGAGGTTTTACATTTAGTTCAGTATTACCTGTTGCCTGTGTCCTTGTCTTTTGGGAAAATACTCTACACAAGTACTGGCTCAAAGAGGATTCCTTTTTTTTTACTGTGCTGCAATTGATTTGTGCCATTAATTAGTGTCAGCTAATTTTTATTCAATCTCCACATAGGATATGCTTGTGAAGATGGAATATGGGGGAGAGCAGAAGTGCATTGAAGTTCCACAAAGTGATGAATGAAGGACATGCATATTGTATTGAAGAAATAAGTGATGCGAATGCTGTTATTTGCATTTACCAGCTCACCTATGTCAGACCTTTTGATAAACAAAATTCTAATGAAAGTGAGAACATGTACACTGTTACATCTTTCAGAAAATGTTTTGAAATTGTGGTGCACAGTTCAGAATAAATTTTTTTCAAAAACCATTGCGTCTTTTTAGTAAATGTTTATTTCCAAAAGAAATATCTAGAAGTTCAGAACAGTAAAATTCCCGCTTTTTAGAATGAATTAGAAGATAACTCTTACGTAGTTAAACTGAAATACTCTTTGAGAGTTACTATATAAACTCTTAACACCTAGTTAGCATTAGTAAGTGTTAAATTATCAACTCCAGACAGATTTGGTGTTTAACACTATATCAGAGTTAATGTACCAACTCTCCAAAAAGAGTTAAATTAACACTTTCTGGTGTGGACCCATATAGACACTTTAATAGTGTTGAAATCAAATCCGACAGTGTTAATTTGGACATGCTGGATTTGCTGTGTGTATGCAAAAAATATACTGCACCCAAAATATTTCGTAGTTCAGCAATACTGATCAATCTAATAAACTTAAACCTACTCCATCCTCCCTATTCTGGTATTTTAAAGAGTACTTAGCAGAAATATTAAGCAACCTAACTAATAGGGTTGCAAACTCCCAGCAAAAGAAAAATAGGGAACCACCTTCCACCTCATGATGCTTAATTGACGTAATCAACTTTAATTTGATGCAGTGTGAAAAGAAAATGCACAGAACTGAATTATTTTTCAAGAATAATTAAATAGATTCAACATCTTTCTTCAACAGAATTGCAGACTGCACAGATGGTACCTTCCCAAAGGAAAAAGTAGTATAGCTTACCTAGGGTATTTTAGACTTAATAGTTACTATATACAGTAATGGACTTCTATACATTTTTCATCAGATTAAAACTTTGGGTGTAAGATTCGGATAATTATTTATTAAAAGCGACACATTTTAAATGAGAATAAGAAAGAAAAGTATGTCTTTGTGCCCCCTTTTCCCTGTTCATGCCCTATCGGCCCCCCTGGCTAAACTTTGCTAGATCCGCCCCTGCACAGTTACCAGCCGTCAGCTAGAAAAGGAGCCTGGTGTAGAAAGTAATATTAAATAAATTCTAACAACAGCTTATCAAGCTTTAAACGTGCTGAAATAGCAGCAGGAGAGAGAGGCAGTCGCTCCATATATCGGCTGTTAAACTTAACGCGGGAATGCTTTACAAACATTCAGAGATGAACTTACACACTTGCTTTACTTCTCTCTGGGATAACTTTGTCGGAGATGAAATGCCAGTTTGGTAGCGAGGCTCCAAATGCTCAACCAGACCACCGACAGGTCTCCACAGCCGCTCTATCACGTGACGCATACTGCTCCGACGTGCTAAGGTTATGAGCTGAGTTACGGCGTGTCACAAGTTTTGTGAGGTGCTTTTTTGATATAACGGATCGGATTAAATTTTTTATTTCTCTCTGATATCCGATCCAGTAATTTAGGTCAGTATCGGACCGATACCAATGCGTAATATCGGATCGGTCTATCTCTAATATAAGCAAGAAAAACTTGTTAGTTTTTAACTCCTTTTGTAACAAGGTGAGATTTTTACTTGTTACTGAACCGTTTTTAGGCATCTCTTATAAACTGTCCATCATAACTGTATGATCCTTTTAAATTATCAATAGAATAGAATGCCTTTTTACTGCCACTATACACATGGACAATGAGATACAGGGTATCTCCTACTCAGTGCAGATGTGGGAAAAGAAAGGGGGTGAGGTGCACAGTTCTTCAGCACTATGTACATATGAACAGTATGAAAAAATATATATAATGTACAAATATACGAATCTGGAAAATAGAGTATAGAGGGAGTATAGAGGGAAGTCATTGGATTGGAGCGCGGGACTGTGTTTTCAGTGCATGTGTGAGTCCAGGGTGGTTATGGCTTTTGGGAAAAAACTATTTTTGAGTCTGTCGGTCTTTGTGCTGATGAACAAGTCAAAACCCTGGTGGGTGCTGTCCTTGATGATGTCTGTTGCTCTGCTGAGGCAGCGAGAGGAATAAATGTCCATCAGGGAGTGGAGAGGGCAGCCAATGATCTTCTGTGCTGCCTTGACTACACTCAAGGCAGCACAGAAGGCGGTTTTGAGTGTGGCTGCCGTGATGCAGTATGTCAGCAGGCTCTCAATGGATGAGCGGTAGAAAGTCAGCAGCAGGTTGGGGTCCAGTTTGTGGCAGCTGCTGGGCCTTCTTGACAACCGCTGTGACGTTGTCTGTCCAGGAGATCTCAGTGGAGATGAGGATGCTGAGAAACTGGAAGGTGTGGACACTCTCCACTAGGGCTGCCACGATTAGTCGACTAGTCACGATTATGTCGACTATTAAAATCGTCGACGACTAATTTAATAGTCGACGCATCGTTTGAAGCTTTGTAAGATCACAAAGGACGCAGGAATGAGTAGTAGGATTTAAGAGTGTAATAACGGACTGAAACAGAAGATGGCAGCACTGCATGTCCAAGGATGCCAGCTGCCGTTAAACCCCGAAGAAGAAGAAGCTGTGTCCCAGAATTCATAGTGCAGCCCAGCGCAGTTGTCAACAATGGTGGCAGCTAGTTAGTTTTAACTTTACTCTTATTATTCTTTCTGGGTCACAAAATAAACGTTTAACATATTTTCAGGCGAGAATGTAGCTGTGTAAACCTCAAATATCTGCTCAGTTTATCAAGACACCACATATTTTCAAAAGCGCTCCGACGTTTTCGGAGACGTCTGTTACCCACTAACTAGAGCCGTGAGAACACCGGACTCCCGGCAAATCGTTTTCAAACCCACCGCCGTCTTTCGCTAGTCAGGTTAAACATATATATAAGTCACTTAGATAACTTAAATGTTATTGTTTGGCTTTTTTCAGTATTTTATTTGTTCCTGAGTAAATCGGTTTGGCTGAGATTAAAGGTATAGTTTTTGCACAGCTAAAACTGTCAAGCAGACAGCTGATTATCAGAAGTGTGAGACGCTGGAGAATATACTCCGGTGTCCTGTTATATTTTAGAAAGCAAGGAGTTTATTAAACTTCACCGAAACAATCTGCAAATTTCATTAAAAATTAATAAACTACCATCTTGTCTTTAGTTTTAGTTAGCACAAACACTTCAAGCTGTAAGCTAATGATAGTTATATAAGACCAGATGCTGCTGGTGCAATAAGCTGTACGTCCAGTGGATGATGATCTGATTAGTCGACTAATCGCAAAAATAATCGGTGACTAGTCGACTATCAAAATAATCGTTTGTGGCAGCCCTACTCTCCACACACTCACCGTTGATCTATAGGAGGGCTACGTCAGTGCTGTCCCTCCTAAAGTTGACTATGACCTATTTGTTTTTTTAATTGTGAACAACCTGGCACTGAACACCATGCTACCAACTTCAGGACCTTCTCTCTTTAGGCTGCCTTGTCTCCCTTTGAGATGAGTCCAGCTACCGTGGTGTCATCAGCAAACTTGATGATGAGGTTGTTGTTGTGGGTCAAACTGCAGTCGTGGGTGTATGGGAAATTAGGCAATACAGGAGCAGGCTCAGCACACAGCCTTATACGGAGCCAGTGCACAGCATGCGAATGGAGGAGAGATGAGGGATGAGTCTTACAGTCTGGGGCTGGGTAGTGAGAAAGTCCTTTATCCAGGCACATCTGAGACCAGGCATTCATATGTCATCACTTAACAACCTGATGTACTTTCATATTTCTTCTTCATCTTCTTCTATTTTGCAGGCGGTTGGCAACTAATTGGAGCAAGAACTTGTACTGCCTTCTAGTGGAAGAGAATCTAATTGTTCTGTCTGTCACTACATAATGCTCGCTTAGAGTATCAATCAGGTGAAACTGGGCAATCTTCCACGGCACACCTGATGATTTCTCATGGCACACGTATGTACTGTGGCACAATGGTTGGAAAACACTGGTTTAAGGAATCCAGAACCTTACCTGCTCAGATGATGGAAATTAACAAAGAAAAAGCCCAAGCCTGTCCATATAAACAGATTTTGACTCAAATGTCTAGCTACATTTGCTCCCTTAAAAGCAAGGTCCTGCAATAATTATGGAACTCTTCCTCCAATTTTAAAGTCCCCAGAATTAAGCTGAGAGTCTGCAAAATATGTCAGCTTTTATGTTTTAACTGTAACTAGTATATGTTTTGGTAAATGGCTAAAGTAAAAGCCTATGTCAGAGTAAAAGACTCTGTCATTGCACCAGCATATAAATGATGCACAAAAACATTGTATGGCCAATTTAAGAATAGGCATTGAAGCATGTGTGTGTTTGACTGTTCTACTCTAAGCATACCATACATAAATGATATAATTAACTGTGATCACTTGAAATGCCTGTGTGCGTGTGTTCTGAATAGGACTCCCAAGGCTTGTTAGGGTGTATGTGCTATTTGCACAAACTTCACAGAAGCCTAGATTTCACTTAAAACCAATACCAACTATATTGCTACTACAAAATTCAGTCTAACAAAATAATGAGAAATTAGTCATATTCCAGTATGCTAGCTCATCACATAAAGCTGTCCTTGCATGTTCGTGTTGGATGATTCGTGACGCTTTCTGCAACCATATCTTCTTTAGTTCCTACTGCTGTGAAACAGCTGCTTTTTTTGCTGAACCAATCAAACGCAGTTAGCATCTTCTGTATAAACACTTTTTTTTCTTTTCTGTGCACACATTCACACAACTGCATGACTTCCCTCTTGCCTATTAACACCACTTGCCTGTGGGGAGACGGCAAAGTTAAGTGAGCTCTCCATCTGTTAAATTAGAGAGTGTCAAAACTTTTAGCTGCTGAGTGATCCAGAGACATAATCCCATGTCTCCCTGGGTAATGAATTGTACTCATGCTAATTAGCATACACATGGCCAGCAGTAGCAGTGAGAATGTCCTAATCAAACAGACTTGCGGTTTTGTTATGTCTATGGTTACTCTCTTGTCTTTCTGGCTGGCTGGCTGAGCCTCAGTTAAAGCCTTGTGGCTCACATTTCCCCAACATGTCCCACTGAAGGACCGGCTTTTCTAGCATAGGGCAACTTTATATTAGCAAAGGCCAATGGTATGTGACAGCAGGTAACAGCAGCCTCCCTTTGCGCTCGAAGGCAAGCAAATGCGCAATTTCTGTAACTAGTGTGTGTGTTTGTGTGTGTCTTTCTCTCTCATATATATATATATATATATATATATACATACATACATACATATACACACACATACATATACACACACATATATACATATATATATAGGTCCATCATCCTATTCGTGTAGCCCCTTCCGCCGGGGTTACTTGCGTAGTAGCATTCCAACAACGCCCTGTTTTCGTCTCTTGCCCACTGATGCCTTCTTGTTCCAGTAGCCCACTTTTCGTCAGGGTGCCCTGGTTCCTCAACACCTGACGCGGACCTTGTTGTTCCGGGCGACGTCCGAGCCGGCATGCCTTCATATATATATATATATATATATATATATATATATATATATATATATATATATATATATAAATAAATATACATATCGCGTTTTAGCATTTGTAAGAGTAATATAATCCGTCACTGTATTGATATCAGCAACAAACAGATAATTATTTCCAGAATCAGTATTTACCCCTTATTCATGTGGGTCTGTGTGGTAGTTAATACAATGATAGAATGAGAGTTTGAGATATGGAGAAGTCTTGAACAGTGAATGGAGCAGAGGGTGTCTGTGTTGCTAAACACTGGGTATAATAGAGGCCAAGGATTAGATGGCAAACTTTATACCTCTGCACCCACCCACACACACACACACACACACACACACACTGCATTTCATCAGGGCTTTATCTGGCCTTTTATTTGCCTTTATCGAGCATGGCGGAGGCAGCCCGCTCGGCGTTAACAATGTCGGGCTAAAGTCATTTCACACAACACTACTTGGTCATGTAAGCTGACAACTTTTATATTCCCTTATGTCCTTGGCTTGCTCTGTCGCGTGGGCTTATCTGGAGCGAGCAGTGGCGCAACCGGTTGGTTTTCAGCACCACGACGTGCCACAGAGTGGGGTAAATTGTGCTAATTTCAAGCCTGGAGGAACCATTACTGGGAGGTGAGCATAACTCGTAGTGGCAGACAAAACTGCTTAGAAGGAGGGAGCACACATTGCTCATGGCTCTACTACATGCTGCACTGGGTTTAAGTGTTCAATACAGGGCATTGGTGTGCATCAGTGGTTTCACGTGGTATTTATTCTTTAGTGATGCGCGGGGTGGGGTTGTTGCTTGTCTTGTATGTGTATCTGTGGTGATGGTGCTTTTTGGTTGGGGTTCATATGCACAGTCTTTTAATTAACCTTATGCCCTGTTACTCTCCACACTGCCAGGACACTGTTGACCTTACACCGATTTATGCAGCAATAAAAATGGCAAGGTTATGGAAATACAGGCTGATATAGGATGTGACAGAGAGGTTACTGGACCAACCTTTAACAGGCTGACTGAGGCCATTATCCTTGATGTCAGATGAAGAGGTGTGAGATGGAAATGCCCCTTGCATTTCATGCTTCACTTCTCGCTTAATGAAATGTGTTCTGGTAATTTAAGGCTGACTCAGACATGTACACAAAAAAAACAAAAAAAAAAAACATTGTCATCTCTTGAAGGGTGAAGAATAACACTGATAAGGAATTTAAACTCACAAAGATCCTATGAATGTTACTACTACAAACACTGTTTTATGTGTATATACTCTTAACCAATAGTTTTTTTAATCATAACAAATTACATATTGATCTTTTTATTAATCTTTTTGTGTAAATTTAGTTAAAAGTCTAAAACTATCTATCAGAATTTCATTGTTTTATCCAATAAAGTGTCCAGAGTGTCAAAATGGCGGTGCGATCATGGCTCAAGAGTTGGCAGTTTGTCTTGTAATTGGAAGGTTGCTGGTTCGAGCCCAGGCTTGCACAGTCTCGCCCAAGGTAGTTGTGTCCTTGGGCAAGACACTTCACCTATCGCCTACTGGTGATGGCCAGAGTGGCCGATGGCGTGATATGGCAGCCTTGCTTCTGTCAGTCTGCCCCAGGGCAGCTGTGGCCACAACTGTAGCTGCCTCCACCAGTGTGTGAATGAATAGTGGAATTGTAAAGCGCTTTGAGGGTCTCGAAAAGCGCTATATAAATGCAATCCATTATTATTATTATTAAAATATTCTGCTTCCTATCACCAGAGAAAATGGGATGGTTAATATGTTTGTTGGACAAATGTCAAGGTCCTTTAAATTTTAATTTACTTCTTGACACTCAGTAGATTACTTAATCAAACTGCATTGCACATGAGTTAGTTGAATAAACTGTGGGCCTACATGGTATTTATATATGTGTAGAGCTGTCTTTTGTAGCCACACAGCAAAATCTCCAGTGTTAATTTAACACTGGAGATTTTGCTGTGTGGCTATATGGGTCCACACCTCTGAGTGTTAAATTAACACTTTTGACAGTGTTATATGTTTAAAAGTAACCTAGTCAGTTTTGAAGATTAACAATGGCTAACACTGAGCAGTGCTGATTTTCTAACACTGGAAAATAACTCAAAATGTTAGAAATATTCCAGTGTTAGAAAATCAGCACTGCTCAGTGTTAGCCATTGTTAATCTTCAAAACTGACTAGGTTACTTTTAAACATATATATATATATATATATATACACACACACACACATTTTCTATTGTGTTTCACTTATCAGATATTGTATTTAATTTGCTCTGCACTGTATTATCAATATTATTGCTTTCTCTGGTTGCCGTACGCTATTAAAGTAATTGTATTAGATTAGTCATTTTTACATTTTTTTCTTGATAAGTCCTTGTTTTACGTCATCATTATATAATCCTAAATCTAAAATGACATTGGACACAAACAGCATATGAATTGCTTAATATAAGAACTGTCTTAAAACTACTGTGTTTAGTAAGCTAAATGAAAGAAGCATAACAAAAAGAACAGCATAATCCAAATCCAATTCAGTTTTGGATTGCTTCTGTCTGAGTGGATTCAGAGTGACACTGCTTGATTGAAAATTGTGTGTGTGTGTGTGTGTGTGTGTGTGTGTGTGTGTGTGTGTGTGTGTGTGTGTGTGTGTGTGTGTGTGTGTGTGTGTGTGTGTGTGTGTGTGTGTGTTCCTATCTCTCTTTCTCTGCATTGCTAAATCAATTAAAAAGTGTGATATGGGTCCATTCAGCAGTACATAATTATGTTGTCATTCCAGTTAATTAGCTTCCTATAAGGATTCACAGCCCACAAGGTAACTGCCTATCAAACAGCAGGGCAGATGACTACATTATAAGATGAGTTGAGGGAAGCGCACTTAGGTCAAAAGGTAGGTCTCTTTCCCACTGGAACCTGGGGTCAGGTATTCAAACTCTTAGTCACGCATATTAATATCAAATCCACAGTTAATCATGAGACAACACGTGCTGCGTGCACATACACGGACATATAAACCCAATCCGTAGGACATAAACTAATAAAGAGTGCTAAATAAAAAATCTAAATTTTTCATAATTTTCTAATTGTGTATGTTTTTTTCTGATGGTGACCATTTTGGACTGCATTTAAGGAAAAAAATAACATTTAATATGTACTAAATGAATTTATTGTTACTAATAGATCAGGATATCTCTGCATCTCTACCTGGTATGTGCACTGCTTTAGCTGAATAAGTAAATACAGAGCTGTAGCTCACAGTCTCGATTGTTTCAGTTTCTAGAATGATGGATTATTTCATTTCCAGATTAATCAAAATTGTAGAAAGAACTGGATTGTTTTTCTGCCCAACAGTGCAAATAATCATCTACAGTTTATTATAATATAAGGCAAGAGCACCAATTAGCAGCAAAAACCAAAAAAAAATACAACAACTTTTGGCTTCTCCATTACTCACAAGGGGTCAGTTTTATACAGTAGAGTAATTATAGTAAATATCATTTGCTCCGGTAGTTTAACTGAGAGGAGATAAGAAATTTGATGCATTACTTTAATATTTGTCTAGAAAAAGAAAAAAGAAAAAAAGAAGTTTCCTGAATTGTGTTAATACTCTTTAGGATTACTGTACACGTGTCCTTGAACACGTGTACAGTAATCCATTTTAACAGATTTCTTTAATCTTTAAAAAGCTTATGGCAATTTTCATTGATCTGCTACACATTGTGAGAGGATGTTGTTTTGGAGATTGGGTAGGATGAAGCAGCTTATGTAAGCAACAGCTGAAGTCATCAGGGGAAGCAGAGATTTAGCCATACATCTCTGTTAGGAAGAAACGATATTACCAATATCAACAGACTCACACTGTGCTTAAGCACATCCATGGACTCCAGAGGCTGACATACTGCTGTGGAATGGCAAAACATCAGTGCTCTGTATGAACATCTGTTCATTATACTGAAACTGCTATTACCAGTGGTAAAATTAACTGGGATCTTGTACCATAATGACACTCAAGCTCTAGGAAAATAGAAAAAAGGTATTCAAATTATTTGTCAGTTAATTTAATTATATTGTATTATAGTTGCAAACAAAAATATGCATATACCGTAGGTTTTCAGATAATAAAAATGAAAAAACACTTACACTGTAGTGTACTGTACACTGGAAGCAGAAAAAAATAATTCCTCTAAACAATACATGTGTATAGCAAAACGACAGACTCTTGCTGTACAGAGAATATATATAATAATTTTCTATAACCATAAATTATTTCATTTGTCCCCAAGAAATAAGAATTAATCTTAACTACAGTGAAAAAAATCTTTATATATTCAGGGCTAATATGCATGTATGTTTTTTTTATTTATTTCATTATTCCTATGTGCCACTGGGCCGAGTTGAAAAGCTGTTAACAAAATGACAACATGACAAAATGACAACTACCTTACAAAAGGTAATTTAGTTAATGTGCCAGCTTATTTAATGATAGATTAACCAGGCAAGTAACATTACGGCTTTGTGTCTTTGGCCAACCAGTGAACAAAAACAAAATGTTCAGTCTCCATGTGTCCTCCATAGGCACTTGCTGAAAGAGGTGTAGTGGCCCTAGTGCCCCTGTGACCTCCAGTGAAAAAGAACTAATGTTTATGAATAATAGATGGACACTTTGAATAAAACTCAAGCTCGGTGTAAACTGTGCTTGCTTGCACTCGCAATGTATTACTTGTCTCATCACAATGTTGCATTCTATGAAGCCATCCAGGAAATTAAATACTGTTTCTCAGATGGTGCACACGTTTCTGCTTCTCATTCAGGAGACTTCAGTTTATATCCTGTTTTCACTTAGTATTTGTTTTGTATTTGTTTTCAGTCAAAGTTTGTTAGGTTTAGGCACTAAAACTACTTCAGTAAGGAGAGATCATTAGAAGGAATTGAACATGCCTTATTTATATACAGAATTTAATTAAGGTTTTGGTGATTACACTCCGATGGCCCATTGGACAGACTCCCAGTGGTGATAGGAATTAGGGCAGTACCCAGTCTAGAACCTGGTGGTGGAGATAAAGATGGAGGCTTGGAAGAAACTTGGGTAACATGGGAGAGGTGGGGATGACAAAGGCATCTCTAAGGTAGAATGACAGATACACAGTGAGCTGAATGAACAAGTGCAGTGATGTCAGCAATGAGTTTAACAGCGTGGGAAAGTGGAAGTGATGAAGAGCATGGATTAGCACCAAACCCTCAGGAACCAGCCACTGGACACAACACTAACCATGTTAATTATTCAGCCTTTATGTGTTTTTGTTTGGTTGTTTGTTTGATCTGTTACCCTTGTTTAGGCAAATCTGTGTGCACAGTGTGCACCTGGCAGCCTGCGAGCAGCTAGCTATTACCTTGTAATTCTGTTTCAGTAAGTTGGACGTAGGAGTAAGAATAAAAATAGTCAGTGTGCATGTTTTACGATCTCAAAAGTAAATTCTTTTGTGTAATTATGTTTTTGAAAAAGGCACATGCATACACTTAAGGCAGCTGCTGTTGTGACTAGGTGCTATATAGATAAAGTTGAATTCAGTTGAATTAATTCAACTGAATTCAATTAATTGAATTAATTTTTAAAAAGTTATTTCAATTAATTGAAAATCAATTTTTTTTTTACAGAATTAATTGAATTCTGTACAGAAAAAAAGGAAAATGAAACAGATGTCTGTGAAAATTTTTTTATTTTTTTTTGCTAAAATAGAATTAAAAAGAAAAAAATGATTTTGAAAAGTTAATACAGAAAATTCTTTAACACATTTTGAAAGTGCTACTTTGCTTTTTTACATACTACTAAATGAGGCCCATTGGCTTCTTGCTCATAGTAAAACTATAATAATAATCCTTAAAAGGAATAATATATTGTCTTTGATGCTTTCAGATGGATGTAGTGCAAAGCTGTTAGTTTTAAATTTAGTATTTAGTATTTAGTATTTATTTATTTATTGTCATTGTCAAGAACAATGAAATTGCGTTTGGGGCTTCCATACAACCCAAAAAAAAGAAGAAAATAATAAATACCCCTTAAAACCCAAGTGCTACCTTTAGCTGCAACTAAACCACAGCTGAGTTTTATTACCATGTGGTATTTATAAAATTCTCCTTTTCTCTGGAAATCTTCAAATCAAACTTGAAGACCAACCTACTGTCAAAGGCTTTCAAATCTCTTTCGAATCGTTTATTCTGTCTTAGTTATTGTGGTCTTTTATCTCATTGGATGACATATGCATGTGTATATGTATACATATATTCATGTCCACCTTTGTACGTGTGTGTATAAGCATACATATATATGTGCATATGTATGTGTACGCATATACTTGCATACACATTTGTATATATGTTTTGTAATCCCTTTTCCCTCATTTATTTTAATTCTTTCCTTTATTTGATTACATTGTTCCTTTGTTCAGCACTGTGGCTGACACTTGATGTCTTTTAGACCTGCTATACAAATAAAGCTGACTTGACTTGACATGACTTGACATCAACAGCCAAAGGTCACACTGCCTACAGCTGTTTTGTTAATCATCACATCCATTTCAGGGTAATTAATTTTTGTAAAATACCATGATGTATAACAGGGAAAAAGTTGTGACATTTTGGTGTTTAAGATAATTTTGCTTTCAGTTCAATGCACAAAGAAAGAAAAATCCTTAAGAAGGTGAGTCAGCTTGACATTTCATGTCATGTAAACATCTTGGTTTTATCTATGAATTGCTCAGTAATATCCATAATGTCTATATGTCCTTCAAATTATGCATTAGTGACATTATCGCTTCCTCTCTGTCACAGGGTATTTGTTGAAAGCAAAAAAAATCAATTTTTGGAACAACAAAGCAAAACAACTTTAAGCCAGTTTAATATTAGAACTTTGCAACTGAGTTTTATAGAACAGAATAGAGAGGAGCTCAGTTTTCCATTTCCAGATGACCATATTAAAAGCATTCTTTAAATAAATATGCATTGAGGAAACTCAGAGCATATTTCTTCCAAGACCAAAGAATTGGTGAATTCCAATTAAATAATGCCCTTGGACATTTTAATACCAGTGCTGCAACTGCATAAAAGATACCTGCTCATCGGGCCAGTGGTAATGAAATAAAAATGAAAACTACTAACAATGAAGTCGGCCTCTACCTATAGCTAAGAAAACCTGAGATCATCAGAGCATATTCAAAAACTTTACTTCTTTTAAAGATTCTTCAAGGAAATATGGCTGTTGTCATAGAGAATATTTAATGTTTAAACTGCTTTCTCTTGGCTAAAAAACATAATCTAGCTTTACAAAAACTGGGTAGTAATTGATGAAGCTAAAAAACTATAATGGATTCTCATTGATTATTAATTACATCATATTTAATATTTAAGATGTCTATTGCGCTATCCAACATCCGGTAAAATTCTTAAGATATGAATTCGATGAACTGGAGTTCTGGGCAGGATGTAGAACAAAAGGTTGCATAACCAATGTCAAGTCAATATATCCAGCTGACAGAGCAGTGCAATGTTCTTTACTATTGAGGCTGATTAACATGGCAGACAACAACTGACTCGGTGACATGGGAAATATCAGTTGTTGCAGAGCCAGAAAGAAGGAGAATGTTGGACCTGGAAAAAGCTGACTATAGAGCACCCAGGGTTTTGATTGATTTGGGATCAGGAAAGGTGCTGGCCTGTCTAATTAGTCTTTGTGTTGACAGACTTTGACCGTGACTTAGGAACAGTCTCTGGAACAGCTGACTCACATTCTGCAGTGAGTATTTTGTTGGTTACAAAGGAACAGTCTTAGCTAGGGATGGGTACCGGTGTCCGGTGCCATGATGGCACCGGTTCTGACATAAACGGTAGTAACCAGACCGAAAAGCAGCGCACATTTCGGTGCTTTATTTTGGTGCTTTTTTTTCCTGAGCTGTGATACACTTCTAGCCAATCATTTTACGTTTTCGAGGATAGTAGGCGGGGCCAGGTACGTACATTCTTTTAGAGCAGAGCTACAGATTAAAAATGTCCAAGGCGAAGTGGTCAAAAGTCTGGCTGTACTTCATAGCAAAATATGCAAACTCAGCAGCCTGCAACAAGTGCTTTAAGCTGATACTGTGATACTGTCAAAGGAGGTAACACCTCGAATCCGACGAAACACCTGGCGACGCATAGCGTTTTTTTAAAAGCCCAGAAATGCGCCGTATTTGATAGCTTGCTGCGAGACCTCACACCGAGCACATCTACTGCGGGTGGGTTGCCTGTTATGCAACATCCCCCAAAAACACGAAGAGGAGAGTCCTGGCCCCTAGCCCTGCCAGTGTAGCAGAAATGATGATGGATGATGATGCAGCAGCAGCCGTTCTTCTCTGCGTGAGTAGCTAATTTACGTTGAGTAGGCTAACCACGTTATTACATTAATGCATGTAAGGTGAACTAGCAAACATCATCATAGCTACATGCGGCTGTCTTCTTGTTTGATGGCAGATACTCCCTTCACCCTGGCCAAAAAGGCTAAAATGACCAAAGAAAAAGTGGAAAACAGTTAAACATGAGAGGTTTAGGACAAAGTTTGTGTTTTTTCCATTGTTTAAGCACTGCTTCCAGCCAAGAGTGATACCATATATGCCCCATAGCTGCAGAAAAGGCTAACATTGTTATATTTTTACAAAAAACAGCTGAACATGAGAGGTTTTTGGACCAATTTTGTGTTCTCGATTCTTTAAGCACCGGTTTGAGCACCGTTTGAGCACCGGCACCGTTTCAAAAGAACCGATTTGGCACCGGTATCGGATAAAACCTAAACGATACCCATCCCTAGTCTTAGCGGAGTACAGAGTTACATAAGGAAATGAAAATACAAAAGTCTACACAGACAACAGGAACCAGATGAGGCATCGTTTGACTTTGATTGCGGACAATTACAGGAGTATTGAATGACTCCGAATCAAAGAGGAGTTAAACAGGAAAGGGGGCGGTCAACTGAGAAGATGGCGTGGAGGTGATTCAACCAGAGACTGTAGGGACACTGGCTCTGAGGCACTGAGTGGACATTGTGAACAGAGTCACAATACAGGCAATAGTTGCACTTAGCATCACTGGCCTTTTGTTATTAAACCAGTAAAACTGAGCTGTTACAATGACCTTAATTCTTTTATAATTGAAACTGTTATAATAAGTGCTGCCCTCTTGGCCAGGTCACTCCTGAAATTTTGATACAGGTATTTAGTCTCAATTACAGTCTAACCTGAATGAATAAAGGATATTATTATTCGTGTAAAAAAAACAAAACAACTTATTATTGAATTGAATAGAAATTGATTCTCTAGAACTCTGGAAATAAATGAATTTCAGGTGTTTAAATAAAGTGTTAAATGCAGTCTGCCAAATCATGTGAAGCCCAGGATATATCTGTTTTGGGACACTATGACTATGACCACCCAAAACGTATTGGACGTGTTTGTCCAATTTAGTGCTTTTCGTTTTTTGTTCACTTTCACACAGGCTCATATACTCAAAACTGCCATGTATTGAAAACTCCATCCAACCATTAGTTATACCTATTTAGCCTTGAGGGTCTCTGGAAGCTGAAACAAATCCTGACACTAGTGAAGAAGCAGGATTCACACTCACGGTTGTATTGTCTCCATACCACAGATCAGGTTGGCAACAAAAAGGCTCCACATGGATCAGTTTGCATTAACCTGGTTGCACCTCCCCATTTCTACGTCTATTTCCTGCTTCCATGTCTATCGTGATGTGTGTGAGAGAGAGTTAGTGGAGCGGCACCGTTTACCTGCCCCTGGCTCCTTTCCAACTAGCATGTACACCTTTCCCGTGGTCCTCAGGCTTCAGCTGGAAATCTTTCTCCACAGAGGCTCAACTCACCACTCACAGTATATCTACCCCACACTTCCAGTCACTGTCTGCCAGGTCTTTGTGCTCCTACAGTTAAATAAGGTTGTTCCTTTGTTTTACTTTTCATTCTGTGGTCTTCTATGCTCACAAGCCATTCGTTTACTTCCAACTCTGCCATACCTTGGTTACTCTGCCACCATCATCAGCCATTAGTTACGCTGCATCCTATCTCTGCACTCCGTCCTTCACACTCATTTTCCAAAGATCCATTTTATCTTCACCCTGTCTATGTACCACATATATTTAGGACAGAAAGTCCTGTTAAACTTGTGTCCTGCTTTTAGGTCCAGAAATTGTCCTTACTGGCCTCGACACAGTTATGAAAAACAGGTGAAGCCCAGCACCCGAGAGGAAAATAGACAATACAACTTCTAACTTGGGGACATGGACAGTCTCGCATGACCAAATTACCAAACATGTAAAAAAAACAAAAACAACCAACATGTACTTGGATTTTTTGTGTTTTGAAGCTGTTGAGTTGACTACAATTCTCAATTGTTCAACAAATTTACAAACAGTTGTTTTTGATTATGAGGAGCAAAGTTACTATGTTGATTATACCGTCTTAACTTTTCTCCAAACACAGTAAACTTTCTGTTGTCCCAGTAGCTTTAAAAATTTGCATTCAAAGGGATGTATTCACCCAATGGGACATACACTGTTATAAACAATGACAAACACTTTCATGAATAATACAGTTGCTGGGACTGCTTCCAGAATACTAAACTTGTAAGAGGACAGGCTTGCAGTTTTATAGACTCTATATGTTTAAATAAAAAAAGGCAAAAATGCTTGGAGACCAAATTTATCAATCCGAGAAAGAGATCGTCACGGATAACAAGGAAGTATAGTAATAATTTCAATACATGGTTTGCTTTTTGCTTCATGTAATAATTTCATTTATTTTTGTTTCCAACTGTCCCCTGGCCTAATGACTCCATTATTTAATCAGCTATTAAACTGCAACCCCCACACATGCACATAATAGTGACTGTTCCTATACAAATCTGTTGTTTTGAAAAAAAAAAATTCTCATTTTTGAGAGACGCAGAGCAACACAGGAAGAAAAAGACAGGAACCATATAGGCAAATTAACATTAATGAAGTGAGTTATACAAAAGGGCCAGGTCACAAAAGGCACTCAATATCAAGTGACAGAGGGAGGTGAGAGGGAGGCATGTATTAACACGCAAAGAACTTCCTTGACACTTTTTAATTGCCACCTTAACCTCTGATGTCTGAGCCATTTAGTCACCACAAAAGCATCAAATGCAAAAGGGAGGAGAAGAAAATCCAAGCTGTGCACTGCATCAACCTCACTTATCCTCCTTAGCCTCTGACACTGTGTTCCCTTATAGTGCTTTGCCAATAAACCACTAAAACTCCCCCAAGGCTCCGGTACACATGACAAGCCCACACTGCTATTATGACCCCTCTTGCTTGGCACTGGTAAATGTGGCTTTTAATTGCCATCTTCTGTCATCTGGGTGAACTGTAACCACAGGCATCACTGGTTGCGGAAAGTGTATTACATAACATAAACTCAGTCAGAAGGCACAATAAAAGCCTCTTTGCTCCATTAATTACAGGTAGGGAACCACACAGGATAAGAATGATGCAGAAGATGAAAGATAAACAAAAAGTTTTTGCAATACACACAATACAGTCTTCCCCATTTTTAGGTACATTGATTTACCAGCTTATTATATACACCTTGCTACAATGGGTGTATTCTGAAAAAAAGTTGTTCAATAAATCCTACCATGTGGTTAAGGTGTTTAGTGTTTTTAAAAACTCTTTTCAAGAGATGCTAATGATGATTTATCTGGATGGGGTGAGATGACTTCAATTTTATCTGCACTGCAGTGATATTAATCATGGCTAGAGTGAATATCTGTGGCTTTTTCCCATTTTTTTTACTAAGCACTCCAGCAGTAATTAGAGCCCCAAATTTTAGCAAGAAGTAAGTTTACTAGATTGTTGCAACCTACTTCTTATCGCTGCATAAGGTTAGTGGTTCAAAGGAAAAGAGCTGCTGCTAGCATAAATCACCCAAATCTGTCAGTAATCAAGACACATTGTTGGTAATGCAGGCAGTGGAAAGAAGCTCAGAATACCAGAATATTGTTTCTTAAGTTTTACTTTAGTAAAAGTTTCTTTAAGGAAACAACACAGATATATTCTTCCACGACTACAGAAGTCCACCTTTGAAGCTTTGAAGGAGATGTTTTCCATTTCTCCTGTTCATAATTAAGTGCAAATAATCACTTTTAATACACATATTAAAATAATACGAGGCTCACTGAAAGGTTCCTTAATTCGCTCCAGAGATGATTCATCTTGTTTTAATGTGATCTTGTCAAAGTGACAGGGCAGAAGTCTCATATTATTATGTGGGATTTTTCATTATTTATCATCAGTAATGTAGATTGATTCAATACGAAAAAGCCCTCAGTTTTAAAAGACAATTACCTCTTCAATCTCAAAACAATCAAAAGACGTGTTCATCATTTCATCATACTCAATTTATCTCTAAACCAGAAAATTAATAAACCTGGAAAGTAATCATATAGAAATGCAATGAAATCCAACGGCACACTTATATATCTATCTTTTTCAAATACCTAATCAAAAGACTAATCAAACTGATATCATTTAAAAAAGTTTTTAAAAAATTGAGTTTCACCAGTCTTGTCATCTCTTCAATGTGAATAGTAATGCGCTATTTAAAACCAACATGTTCCAGTGCAGGACTCCAATGTATTCTATATTCATCTGTGTTTGTGGTTAGTCCTGGACAGTTCAGCAGACCATGATATTTCCTTAAACTAAATGTCATGAAGTCATTCAAGCATGAAATGTCAGACTAATTCAGGGCACAAGCACAGAATGTGAGCTTGCAAAGGACGTGCTCAAACCATACAGAGCAATTCATCAAAGCGAAAAGGTGGCTCAAGAAGAATGACGTAAAAAACAAATGGTCAGCAGACAGAGTTTCAATTGATTTTGCAACAAAAATTGTGCTTAAAATCTATCTCAATTTCAATGAAACATTGTTGCACACAAATTCTTAAAGCAAAATCTATAACCTGTGCCATTTTATTATAGGCGTCTGAAATAACACTGAGGACATTCTGTCCTTGAAAGATTACTATTGACTACATATTTGGCAGGGATTAAATTCACAGTAACATCAGGGCTGCACATCAATAATAACTTGGCACAGATTCCAATATACACAAGATGAATATTTTTGAAATCTTTTTATATTTATCCTGCAAAAGTTTTTTTTTTTTTTTTTGGCACTTGTGGTCTTGCCAATAATATATCTCTTGTGAGCTTCCTGCCAAAATAAATAAATAGAAAGAAAAGAAGATAGAAAAGAAGATAAAAGCTGCAACCTGACTTTAGGACTCTTTGGGCCAGAATAGAATATATAATAATAAAAGAATGATGAAAGCTTTTATTTAAACGTATGCCATGCTGGACTAGTCGATCTATCTATCTTTGTAGACAGATCGATCAATTGCAACAAATTGCATTTATTATTTTATATGAGCTATGACTGGGACATTCACCAGGAACCATATCTTTTGAAACGAATACATTTTTCCAAGAGGGATCCTCACCACACAGAAATAAAAGTCAAACCAAGTGACCATGTATATCCCATAGATCCCAAGAATAAGACCATGTTTGAATGTATTGCTGTCAAGGAAATAATTTTCTGTCAGTTGCCATGTGATGCACTATTACTTTTAAATTCACTGCATAAAGCGTCTTAATATAAGTGTGATTTTAAAATTCAATTTCAAAACACGAAAGAATTGTCTGTTTATTGGAAATCAGTTGTGAAATCTAAAAAAAAAAAACATTCTAGTAATCAGTGCTATCAAGTGTTCTTGATACATAAAATGCATCCACTCATCTTATTAACCATTTATCCATTAGAACTGCAGGGAGCTAGAATGGTCAGAGGGTAAAATCTTGCCTGTTCAACACAAAGCAAACACACAGCAAAAGGTAACTTAGCCTGACCAGTTCACTAAAAGAAACCAGATTCCACATAGAAAGTCATTGGATATTCATTAGCCAAAACCACAGAATCCTCACAAAAGTGTGGAAAAAAGAATAAAACTTTAATATCTATTGTAGCGAGTGAGGTTAATCCTTTCAAAGCCATCTTCCAGGTCTTTCTCCTACATAAAAGAACACAGTAAGTCGGCCTCCCACAGTGCTTCACAAAAGGACTCTGAGACCTCTCGGGGTCAGATGCCCAGTAAGATCAATGCACTCCACTTACGGACCTATACTGAGCCTGACTTTTTCAGACCTCCTCCTGTTTATTTATTTACTTTTATATAAGTAGTGGTACTGAATACTTGGAAATATCTTTGAGTTGTAGCGCTGATGCTGTCAACAGAACAACTGACTACATTTATTTACTTAAAGATTTGAAGTTTGCGAAATACTACATTCAATTATACTGCCACTCTATTCATGCTGTACCAAGGATACTGTGAAACCTATAAATGTATTTAGATGACTATGATTGGACTGTTAAAATGCTCTTAGGGTTTGGGTGTGGGCAAGTACTTAATGTGTTATATAACAATCAACAAACAAGGTGCATTTAGCATAATTTTAAAAATAGTGGAACACAGTGCTGTGCTAGGATGCATTTTTTCCATATTTGGTTGGAAACAAATCAGTGTTTATGGACAGACTGAATGACAAAAACAACTAACTGGAAGGGAGCCAAGCCATATTCCAGCACACCCTGCAATCTGTTCCCTGAAACAAATCCATTAAGTTTTTAATCTCTTATTTGTAGGGACCATCAATTATGATGCAAGGGAGAAACACAAATCTTTAAAATGCATAAATTACACAAGTGTAGGGTATCTATAAGAAGTTCCAATACATTAATGCAAGAAATTGTCCAGTGAAATGTTGCAAACATAAATGCAATCCATGTTGTCCACTTCAGGATTCCTCAGTAATCATTTGGTGAGTGCTGATATTTCTCCATGACAGCGTTAATGTCCAACATCAACCACCCTGGTGCTCTGGTGGTCATTGATCACCAAAATTTATAGTGAAAAATTGCTGAATCAGACAGGGACCTTATTTTACTGCTACAATTGACAGAAAAATATCAATACTCAAAGAGAGAAGGAGGCGAGCTGAAATGAGCAGAATGATCAGGAGAAGATGTAGCTTGTTTTTATTAGGAAGTGGCTGATAACATCAGATGATTAATTACCATCGTCCTCTTGGCTGTAATTCTTTACATAAGCTGGAAGAGATATGTAGCAACCAGTCACAATAAAGTATTCTCCTTGGTGTAAATCAGACCCACACAGTACATGTCCAAAAAAATAAATAAATAAAATAAATGTGAAACTGCTTGGTGTTTTAGTGGTAACTGATTCAGAGCCTCAGTTTTTTTTTTCTGAGCATACGAACAAAAATCTGTCATGTAAAAACACTTGAGCATTTATACAAGCTGCAGACATTTTATTCCTGCTGGTTAGACAGGGGAGAAAAATGTTATCTTTGAAGTTTGTCTTAATCCTTTAAATAAAGTAGTTCAGAAAACAAGTGTCATACATAATACATGGTGAATTCCTCCCACAGAATTCATTTTTCTGTATCTTTAGTTCAGCTGGAGGCACATGAAAAAGCTTGCACAAAGTAAAAGCTCAGTTTTCCTGTGTTTGTAGTGGACTAGGGCATGCTGCTCTTACAATGGCCGATATGCCAGGCTGGTCTGATTTCCCTGGGGACATAAAGGCTATCATATAACCTGCCACTTTCTTTCAACTCTTTCCCAGTTCAATTTATTGGGTACAAACATAGTTCAGATCCCAGCTTTGCGAGATTCAAAAAGATGGCTTCAAAACTACAATAAACATGTTGAAGAGACTGTCTCAGTCATAGATTTACACTCTGCAGGATGAACTTCAGGGAGAATCACTGCTGGTACTTTAGTAGTAAAAGAGAGGCGGAGAATTAATAAAATATAATATCTTCAGGCTCTAGTATTAAACATTCAAACACCTGGCCAGCAATTTGATATGTTAGGAACACAGGTGTATATTGTGACCGAAGGTAACTTTCAGAAATCTCAGATAATACAATATCTTGGACATCTTTGGTTTGTATTTAATTAAATTATAACTCTGGTGATGTAAATGCTGTGAGACCCATCCCTTCTGCTTTCTTTTGTAGACAATTCATTCGCAGGATTTGTACCAAGCTGCAGTTCTTTTTCTGCAATTGCCATCAAAGACATCAAAAAAGATGAATATACCTATTGACCGCAAATATAGTCTTCCAGCTCTGAAGTTTATTCTCCCACAGAGAGTTTTTATACTGAGTTAAATGTTTACTCTTTCTTCCAGATAAGGAAACACAGCAATATCTCTTCAATTAGATAATAAGCTACTGAGCTGGCCTTTAAGTCTCCACATGATTGAAGATGCCAGGGCAAAGGTCGAGAGGTCATCCACAGAGTCACATCATCACATTTCACAAAGAGGCTCTAACTTTCTAACTAACCTAACTTAATGAAAGTGCATTACTATATCATGTTTGGGCTTCTGCAACTCTTAATGTCTCTGTAAGAGTCAGTAAAACCTTTGTTGTCTTCTAAAACTGCTTACCTGTTAACCTAATATCATTACACAGGGCTCTAGAGTGCGACCAATTTGGTCGCAATCGCGACCAAATTTTCAGTGGTGCAACAAAAAATAAATAAATTTGGTTGCACCTGTGCGACCAACTGTTCAGGTAGCAAAACAGCAAAACAGCAAAAAAAAAAAAAATCTGCAACGTTCCCTGTGGTCAACAACAGACACACATTTTGCCCCTATCGTGGACTAAACCAATCAGAGATAGTAAGGGGCGGGACCTCTCTGATTGGCCGTGGTCCAGTTGAAAGTGCAGGTGGAAGTGGGAGGTGAGTAGCTTGAATAAAGCGATATTAATTCATTAAATCCTGAATCGACTTTTAAATATAACTGTGTTTTGCCAGAAACGCCAGATTCTCAGATTAAAGCTCACAAAACCATTTCAACAACAACCAAACAGCAAATGAGAGCAGGTACACGGATTCCACACAAAGACGTAAACACAGAACGACCCGACGCATCAGAATCAACTCTGTCTTTCTCGGCTTTCTCACCCGACGGCCCGTAGACGGACACGCTGTCGGAGCTTAGCGATCCTGATGCGTCCGGTCCGCGCTGTGTTTACGTCTTTTTGCGCTGATTCTGAGCTGCAGGTTTTGTCTCTCTCCAACCAAAATTCACCAAACCAGCAGCAAAAGAAGCAGCAAACTGCGCTTCACATTTGATCAATGTCGTCATGAATTTTGCTGTTTTGCTTCCACGACTATTAAAATCACACTCCATGCACAGCTAGCTCTCTCTCTCTCTCTCTCTCTCTGTACTTCAAGAACAGTTTCCCGTCTCCAATCTCTGTTTTCTGTATTATTCATTCGCTTATTACCCACCAGTCTACCATTGTTTACAGCGCTGTGGCTGCTGTCTTTTTCTTTTCTTTTTTTCACTTAAATGACCTCGGACAAGAGAGCCTGTTTTTTCTGTTGTTCAATACTGAAGAAATTTAAACTTTATATGCAGAACATTGTAGAATATTTTTAAGGTTATCTGCTATAAAAAGCCAGACCAGGAAAATCTCCTTCATGTTTTTCTGTGTTTTATTCTCAGTTACTTTCACACAAAGGCATCTGCTGTGATGTTCACAATTCTGAAGAAGTCAGTACTGATAAATGATCAGAATTATAATATTTCTGACTGTCTGAGGCTAAGTTGAATTGAATCGGGACTTTGAAAACCGGAATCGAATGGATTATAGAAATCAGTGATGATACCCAGCCCTAGTGAGCAGCCTAGGCATGACAGAAGTGAATGTAGCTGTAATAGGAAACGAACTATTGCTAACTTTTCTGTTAAGTTAAGGCCTGATCCGTCTGAAATTCATAGCCAGTGCTCTGACACGGTGTCATCTATCTTTGAATGCTGAAAAAGCACAGTGTATCCAGAAAAACACATTATATTATATAAATTATTATAAAATTTGTGTGCGCCTAACTTTTGTGCCGGTACGCCTAACTTTTTAAAGTTAGGCGTACCGGTACGCCCATAGCAAAAAGTTAGTCTAGAGCCCTGTTACAGTATATTGCGCTACTGACTATACACTGTAAACTAAAAGATTTAGTTTTCTTACTTTAATAACATGCAATTTACATATATAGTTTACGGTATTTTTTTTTATTATTATTTTAGAACAACAGACTTTCCATTTAAGAATAGCTGGGAAATCATCTGATGAATTCTCAGCTAATCAGTGGTCATCCTGCGTCCTACCTGCTGCTTGCTCTGATATGTGAAAAACTGCAGCTTCGGGTTATGTCCCAGTCTGATTCTCATTACACTGTCTAGAAAAATTGCAATTAGGGTCAGCTATCTAGTGTTGATGGCCTGGTGTCATCATGAAAATCCAGATCTCTATTTTTGCTAAAAACTGTGGAGGAAAAGTAGGTGACATGATGCTTATCATGCATCTATATTGCCGTGTTAATACAGCGAAATATGACAAATAAGTATAATAAATATTATACTTGCCACACACAGATATCAAACACGGGAGAGTGGGCTGCATATATTTCTTTAATGGAACTGAGCTATATTGAATTCTAATATATATACACATACAGGGAGGTACAGTGGCTTGGAAAAGTTGAACTTTTCCACATTTTGTCACATTAAAGCCACAAACATGAATCAATTTTTTTGGAATTCCACGTGAAAAATCAATACAAAGTGAGAAGTGTACACGTGAGAAGTGGAACGAAAATCATACATGATTCCAAACATTTTTTACAAATACATAACTGTAAAGTGGGGTGTGCGTAATTATTCGTCCCCTTGGTTCAATACTTTGTAGAACCACCGTTTGCTGCAATTACAGCTGCCAGTCTTTTAGGGTATGTCTCTACCAGCTTTGCACATCTACAGACTGAAATTCTTGCCCATTCTTCTTTGCAAAACAGCTCCAGCTCAGTCAGATTAGATGGACAGCGTTTGTGAACAGCAGTTTTCAGATCTTGCCACAGATTCTCGATTGGATTTAGATCTGGACTTTGACTGGGTCATTCTAACACATGGATATGTTTTGTTTTAAACCATTCCCTCGTTGCCCTGGCTTTATGTTTAGGGTTGTTGTCCTGCTGGAAGGTGAACCTCCGCCCCAGTCTCAAGTCTTTTGCAGACTCCAAGAGGTTTTCTTCCAAGATTGCTCTGTATTTGGCTCCATCCATCTTCCCATCAACTCTGACCCTGCTGAAGAGAAGCACCCCCAGAGCATGATGCTGCCACCACCATATTTGACAGTGGGGATGGTGTGTTCAGAGTGATGTGCAGTGTTAGTTTTCCACACATAGCGTTTTGCATTTTGGCCAAAAAGTTCCATTTTGGTCTCATCTGACCAGAGCACCTTCTTCCACATGTTTGCTGTGTCCCCCACATGGCTTGGTGCAAACTGCAAACGGGACTTCTTATGGTTTTCTGTTAACAATGACTTTCTTCTTGGCACTCTTCCATAAAGGCCAACTTTGTGCAGTGCATGGCTAATAGTGGGATGTTCAAGGCTTGGGAAATCTTTTTGTAGCCTAAGCCTGCTTTAAATTTCTCAATAACTTTATCCCTGACCTGTCTGGTGTGTTCTTTGGACTTTATGGTGTTGTTGCTCCCAATATTCTCTTAGACAACCTCTGAGGTCGTCACAGAGCAGCTGTATTTGTACTGACATTAGATTACACACAGGTGCACTCTATTTAGTCATTAGCACTCATCAGGCAATGTCTATGGGCAACTGACTGCACTCAGACCAAAGGGGGCTGAATAATTACGCACACCCCACTTTGCAGTTATTTATTTGTAAAAAATGTTTGGAATCTTGTATGATTTTCATTCCACTTCTCACGTGTACACCACTTTGTGTTGGTCTTTCACGTGGAATTCCAATAAAATTGATTCATGTTTGTGGCTGTAATGTGACAAAATGTGGAAAAGTTCAAGGGGGCCGAATACTTTTGCAAGCCACTGAATTTGCAAAGAGTTGTTGATGCTTAAAAAGACAGAAAATGCTACAAAGCTTTCCCAGAGTTTAAACTCCAGTTATCCACTGTCATATATGCTGTGTACAAATGGAGGAATTTCAAGATTGACAAACAAAAAATCATTCAGAGAAAAGTGAGTCATTTTTTGGACGTTAACCAAGGACCTACACTTATCCTTTGAGCAACTAAATTCCTGTCTGATGTTTAGGCTAGAAAGACAGTGAAAAACAATGTTATGTAGGGTTCAAAGGAGAAAGCCAGGGGGCTAAATACAAAATAGAGGGCTGTTTGAACAAAGTTTTCTAAAAGGATGGGACTGAAGAAAGTAAGTCATGTATTTATTTATTTATTTTTAAATGGTGGTGCTCATGTCATGGTTTGGCTATATATATATATATATATATATATATATATATATATATATATATATATATATATAGAAGTTATGACAAATCAGACTATAAGGCAAAAAGAAAGTGCAGCTTTATGGTTTCATGGACAAAATAATTTCTGTGGCTGCAATATGACGAGCTAAATAACCAGGGCTGCACATAAGTGGTCCGCAGGTGCGCATTCGCTGTCAAAATAAAAAAACACGCACAAGGGTTAGGGTTAAATTTAAAAACTGTACTTTTGAGTTAAAATATATATTTATAATTTTAATAAATGACAAATTAAAAAGGCATGAACATTTTTTTTGTATCGAAAAAATATCGAACCGTGACACCAAAGTATCGAACCGAACCGAACCGTGGATTTTGTGTATCGTTGCACCCCTAATATATATATATATACTTGTAACTGTCCTCTATGTCTGCAATGTTGCCTTCTGGTAGTTTGATCCCCTCCGTTCTGACTACCTTCCCTCTCTTTGTTACCATCCGACTACACTTCTCCAGCCCGAATGACATCCCGATGTCATTGCTGTATATCCTGGTAGTGTGGATCAGTGAATCGCTGTTTCGTTCACTCTTGGCATACAGCTTGATGTCATCCATGTACAGGAGGTGGCTGACAACTGCTCCATTCCGTAGTCGGTATCTGTTTTCATTTGTGCTGCCAGGCGTTCATTGAGTGCAGTCAGCTTCTTCAGCCAGTAGGCGTGAACCATGTCAGGGCCTGGTGCTGTCCAACTCTTCATACTGGAGACCCTTTCTTGGATATCTGCCACTGTGATGGTTACTGGACCCTTTTCGGGGAGGTCGCTGTGGTCTGCCCTCAGATCCACTAGCCACTGAGCATTGCCGTTATGGGTTGCGTCCTTCTCCCATATGCTCTTCCAGTATTGTTCTGCCTCCAGCCTTGGTGGTGTTGTTCTCATATTGTTCCTCTGCCACTGAGAGTACACCTTTGCTGGTTCCGTGGAGAACAGCTGGTTTATTCTCTTTCCTTCTATCTCTCTGGTGTATCTCTTCAAGCGGCTGGCCAAGGCTGTGACTCGTTGCTTGGCAGTTTCCAAGGCCTCAGGTATGGACAGCTTCCTGTACTTCTTAGGCACCTTTCTCATCGCGCCTTTCTGCAACTTCTACAGTTGGCTAACCTCCCTCCGTGCTACCTTGATCTTAGCCTCTAGCCTCCTTCTCCATGGAGGGTACTGCCCCTTGTGGCTGTTCAACTTGTAGCCAAGTTTATATATATATATATATATATATATATACACTCAACAAAAATATAAACGCAACACCTTTGTTACTGCTCCCATTCCCCATGGGATGGACGTAGAGACCTAAAATTCATTCCAGATACACAATATAACCATCCCTCCCAAACAGTGGTCACAAATCAGTCCAAATGTGTGGTAGTGGGCACATCTGCTATATTGAGATAATCCATCCCACCTCACAGGTGTGCCACATCAGGATGCTGATCTGACATCATGAGTAGTGCACAGGTGTACCTCAGACTGCCCACAACAAAAGGCCACCCTGGAATGTGCAGTTTTGTCTCACAGCAAAATGCCACAGATGCCAGAAGCAATGAGGGAGCGTGCAATTGGCATGCTGACAGCAGGAATGTCAACCAGATCTGTCGTCCGTGCATTGAATGTTCATTTCTCAACCATAAGCCGTCTCCACAGGCGTTTCAGAGAATATGGCAGCACATCCAACCGGCCTCACAACCGCAGACCTCGTGTAACCACACCAGCCCAGGACCTCCACATCCAGCAGGTTCACCTCCAAGATCGTCTGAGACCAGCCACCCAGACAGCTGCTGGAACAATTGGTTTGCACAACCAAACAATTTCTGCACAAACTGTCAGAAACCGTCTCAGGGACGCTCAACTGCATGCCCGTCGTCCTCATCGGGGTCTTGACCTGACTCCAGCTCGTCGCCGTAACAGACTTATGTGGGCAAATGCTCACATTCGATGGCGTCTGGCACGTTGGAGAGGTGTGCGCTTCACGGATGAATCATGGTTCACATTGTTCAGGGCAGATGGCAGCTGAAAATGTCCCAGTTCTTGCATGGCCAGCATACTCACCGGACATGTCACCCATTGAGCATGTTCGGGATGTGCTTGACCGGCGTATACGACAGCGTGTACCAGTTCCCACGAATATCCAACAACCTCGCACAGCCATTGAAGTGGAGTGGACCAACATTCCACAGGCCACAATTGACAATCTGATAGACTCCATGCGACGATGTGTTGCACTGCGTGAGGCAAATGGTGGTCACACCAGATACTGACCGGTTCTGGGTCCCCAGACCCCCAGTAGCGCAAAAAACTGCACATTCCAGGGTGGCCTTTTGTTGTGGGCAGTCTGAGGTACACCTGTGCACTACTCATGATGTCAGATCAGCATCCTGATGTGGCACACCTGTGAGGTGGGATGGATTATCTCAATATAGCAGATGTGCCTACTACCACAAATTTGGACTGATTTGTGACCACTGTTTGGGAGGGATGGTTATATTGTGTATCTGGAATGAATTTTAGGTCTCTACGTCCATCCCATGGGGAATGGGAGCAGTAACAAAGGTGTTGCGTTTATATTTTTGTTGAGTATATATATATATATATATATATATATATATATATATATAACAGCACCACCAAGGCTGGAGACAGAGCAATACTGGAAGAGCATATGGGAGAAGGACGCAACCCATAACGGCAATGCTCAGTGGCTAGTGGATCTGAGGGCAGACCACAGCGACCTCCCTGAACAGGGTCCAGTAACCATCACAGTGGCAGATATCCAAGAAAGGGTCTCCAGTATGAAGAGTTGGACAGCACCAGGGCCCGACATGGTTCACGCCTACTGGCTAAAGAAGCTGACTGCACTCCACGAGCGTCTGGCAGCACAAATGAACCAGCTGCTAGTTAACGAGAGACACCCGGAATGGCTAACCGAAGGTCGGACGGTCCTGATCCCCAAGGACCCCAAGAAGGGACCGGTCCCCTCCAACTACCGACCAATAACCTGCCTCAGTACTACATGGAAGCTCCTGTCAGGCATCATATCGGCTAAGATGAACAGGCACATGGGTCAATACATGAGTGGGACACAGAAAGGAATTGGCAAGAATACCAGAGGCGCAAAACACCAGCTACTGGTAGACAGAACAGTCAGCCGAGACTGCAAGACCAGACTGACCAACCTGTGCACTGCCTGGATTGATTACAAGAAGGCCTATGACTCAATGCCCCACAGCTGGATACTGGAATGCCTAGAATTGTACAAGATCAATGGGACCCTAAGAGCCTTCATCAGGAACTCAATGGGGATGTGGCGTACAACACTAGAGGCCAACTCCAAGCCCATAGCACAAGTCACCATCAAGTGCGGGATCTACCAAGGAGATGCTCTGTCCCCACTGCTGTTCTGCATAGGCCTGAACCCCCTCAGTGAGATCATTAACAAGACTGGCTACGGATACCGACTACGGAACGGAGCAGTTGTCAGCCACCTCCTGTACATGGATGACATCAAGCTGTATGCCAAGAGTGAACGAGACATCGAGTCACTGATCCACACTACCAGGCTATACAGCAATGACATTGGAATGTCGTTCGGACTGGAGAAGTGTAGTCGGATGGTAACAAAGAGAGGGAAGGTAGTCAGAACTGAGGGGATTGAACTACCAGAAAGCAACATTGCAGACATAGAGGACAGTTACAAGTACCTGGGGATCCCGCAGGCAAATGGGAACCATGAAGAGGCCGCTAGAAAGGCTGCAACCACCAAGTACCTGCAGAGGGTCAGGCAAGTCCTGAGGAGTCAGCTGAATGGTAAGAACAAGATCCGGGCCATCAACACGTACGCCCTGCCCGTGATCAGGTACCCTGCTGGGGTAATAGGCTGGCCAAAGGAGGAGATAGAAGCCACTGACATAAAGACAAGAAAGCTCCTTACCATGCATGGAGGGTTTCACCCCAAGTCCAGCACCCTGAGGCTGTACGCTAAGCGGAAGGAAGGGGGCCGGGGACTGGTGAGTGTCAGCACCACAGTCCAGGATGAGACAACGAACATCCAAGAATACATTGGGAAGATGGCCCCAACTGACCGAGTGCTCAGTGAATACCTCAGGCAGCAGAAACCCAAGAAAGAGGAGGGAGACGAGGAACCATCATGGAAGGACAGGCCCCTGCACGGTATGTACCACCGGCAGATAGAGGAGGTGGCTGATATCCAGAAATCCTACCAGTGGCTGGACAAAGCTGGACTGAAAGACAGCACAGAGGCACTAATCATGGCAGCACAAGAACAAGCTCTGAGCACAAGATCCATAGAGGCTGGGGTCTATCACACCAGGCAAGACCCCAGGTGCAGGCTGTGTAAAGATGCCCCAGAGACAATCCAGCACATAACAGCAGGGTGCAAGATGCTAGCAGGCAAGGCATACATGGAACGCCATAACCAAGTGGCCGGCATAGTGTACAGGAACATCTGTGCCGAGTATAACCTGGAAGTCCCGAGGTCAAAATGGGAGATGCCCCCAAGGGTGGTGGAGAATGACCGAGCTAAGATCCTGTGGGACTTCCAGATACAGATGGACAAAATGGTGGTGGCTAACCAACCGGACATAGTGGTGGTAGACAAACAGAAGAAGACAGCCGTAGTGATCGATGTAGCGGTTCCGAATGACAGCAATATCAGGAAGAAGGAACACGAGAAGCTGGAGAAATACCAAGGGCTCAGAGAAGAGCTCGAGAGGATGTGGAGGGTGAAGGTAACGGTGGTCCCCGTGGTAATCGGAGCACTAGGTGCGGTGACTCCCAAGCTAGGCGAGTGGCTCCAGCAGATCCCGGGAATAACATCGGAGATCTCTGTCCAGAAGAGCGCAGTCCTGGGAACAGCTAAGATACTGCGCAGGACCCTCAAGCTCCCAGGCCTCTGGTAGAGGACCCGAGCTTGAAGGATAAACCGCCCACAGGGGCGTGCTGGGTGTTTATTTATATATATATATATATATATATATATATATATATATATGCGTGTATTTTTTGTTTGTTTTTGGGGTTTTGCAATGGAAAACTTAATTAACTCAAAGCCAAAAGAAGCTTGGGTTATGTACCTAACCTGTACTCTGTGGTCTCATGAGGCCTGCACTCCATACATCTGTCATCATTGTGATTCTGATGGTGATTAAAAACTTGACGCAAACAGTTCAGTTGATGAAGCTGTTGCACAACAACATTTTTTTGTTCAGCTTCATTATTATGTAGGTTACAATGTCCACTGAGGCAATGAGGCCAACCTCAAGTAGGGCCAACCAAAATTACCGTATTTTAGGTAATTTTGACGCACTTAAAATCACGTAAAAATTTTCTCAAAAATCGTGTTAGGGAGTTTTTATTGTTTTATTTGATTATGCTTCAAATGTTATGTTATACATATTTCACCAGACACAGTTTTCTGTAGAAACAGGAAGCTGACCCTGTGACACTGACATTTACCGCAAGAGACCAGTACAGAAATACATATCCGCAGAAGTTGACTTGCATTATATTATTCTTAGAAATTGACTTGCAACACACATACTTTGTGACACACACACACACACACACACAGCTTACACACAGACAGCATCAGGACCTGCGTAACAGGAAATGTGATTATATTTGCATATTGACGATGTAACCTATAAAAATAAACGAATACTGCAGTTCGTGGTGATTGCTCTCTGAGTATTTCACCCGTGCAGCACGTTAATTATCTCGAGTGTCTCAGTGTTGATCATTCACCTGACTGTTTGTTAACTGTAAATCTCTGACAAATCGACAGTGCGCCTTATATTCCGGTGCACCTTATGTATGAATTCTGGTTGTGCTTACAGACCTCGAACCAATTTGATGTGGTACACAATGCTCAAAAATCTGTCAAAAGAGTTAGAACGACTTTGGTAAGCTACGAAGGCGCACTGCTTGATGGTTTGTCGGAGCATTACGGCTACCGTAGTCAGGAGCCTTGTGGAGTAATCTGTATCCTAAACTCCGTCTCCTTCAGGTCCAAAAGTCAAACGAGCACCGCAGCTGCTTTACCAGTGTAACAATTAAGTTTAACATCCAGGCATCCATGAAAACAGAATTTATTATATTTAACTAGCTAGAAGTTATCAGGAAGTTAGCTCACTAGTTTCCACCTAACCATGATATAGTTCTGACTGAGAGATTTGTGAAAAAATTAAAATGTACAGCTCTGCTATCACTTCCAACATAAATGAAGACAGAAAACTAAACAACAGTGACTTTTGTAGGGTTACTGAAGTTGGACTAGCTGGTATATAATGCTGTGCTATGTGATCGGGAGCAACACGGCTCTGTTAGCATAACATAAACACAGTGAAGCTGGAGGATGAATGCTAACTTTTTTCCACTCAATAAAAGTTAATGTGAGGGTTCCCGATGGCTAGGGACAAATGCAGTTGCATGGCAGGATGCTGTAAACAGACCAAACTTCAGTCAGGAGAACAACTGAGATAATCCAACCACATTATGAGGTTAGTCATTAATATACTGCAACAACATGGGAATAGAGCAGCTGCGAGAGAATTAAACATTAATGAATCAATGGTACGGAAGTGGAGGAAGCAAGAAGAATGAGATGAGTGAATTTTGACTTATCTGACTGTTTTGTTTTGCTTAATGCTCCTTATAATCCGGTGCGCCTAATTATAAAAACAGCCACGTTCATTGACATACGCCTTATGGTCCGAAAAATACGCAAATGAAATATTCAGCTAGTGAAAATTCCATAATTTGCCTTTTTTTTTAATTGGAATATTTTTAAAAACTATATTTCTGCACTCTGTCTCTCTCTCGCTCTCTCTCTCACACACACACACACACACACACACACACACACACACACACACACACACACACACACACACAGAGCTAGATGAATTGTAATCAAATCAAATCAAATCACTTTTATTGTCACATCACATGTGCAGGTACATTGGTACAGTGCATGTGAGTGAAATTCTTGTGTGCGAGCTTCACAAGCAACAGAGTTGTGCAAAATACAATAACGTTAACAAGCAAAATACAAGAATGGCTACATCTGAAACTAATAAATATATGTACAATATATAATAGTATATGCATTTCTGGATGTGTATACTAAATATTTTTCTACATGTGTGTGTGTGTGTATACACATATTTTACAAATTAAATAGAGTAAACAATAAAATAAAATATATAAAAATATACAGAGTTGAGACATGTGCAAAACAGTGGCATTACTGTACAGTATGGAGTGCATAATGTTGAATTAATAATAAGTGCATTCAGGTGTTGAATAAAAAAGTTTTAATGTTAAGATTTTGTCAGTACCCTCATTTCATTGTGTTGCATCTCACCCTACATTGTAAAAGGAAAAATCCTAAAAAACAGTAATATTCCAGCAGCTGGGGCGCCAAAATAATACCATAAAATAACAGAAAATAACTTTCTCATAAAAATACGGTTATTTTCAGTAATGACAATACAGTTTGTTTCCCTAATTTTACATGGGATTTTGCCTTTTTCAAGTGCTTTTAAACATTAAATTAGGAACATTTTAACGTGATTAAACAATAAAATTACCTATAAACAAGGTCAATGAATGTGGCAATATGAATCATAATACGTAAATGTGCAGAAATATACAGTTAACAGTTGGTTTAAATAATAATAATAATAATGGATTGCATTTATATAGCGCTTTTCAAGACCTTCAAAGCGCTTTACAGTTCCACTATTCATTCACTCTCACATTCACACACTGGTGGAGGCAAGCTACAGTTGTAGCCACAGCTGCCCTGGGACAGACTGACAGAAGCGAGGCTGCCATATCGCACCATCGGCCCCTCTGGCCTGGTAGGTAAAGTGTCTTGCCCAAGGACACAACTACAGAGACTGTCCGAGCCGGGGCTCGAACTGGCAACCTTCTGATTAAAAGGCGAACTGCCAACTCTTGAGCCACGATCGCCCTAAATAACATTATATGATGTGAAAAAAGTTTATAAGAATCATTTTATATATTTTTCCATAGCATTGCATTTGAATTTAACAGTTCAATCTAACAAATATTTGTGAAATTATGATACATTTGTAAATGTATTTTAACAATCTAAATATGCATATGTACAGACAAATATATTTAAAAAGCAAGAAAATTATGTATTATTACATTTACAGTGATTATACGTTATTTTACATTTGAAATGTAAAATCAGTCTATTTATATAAATTTAATGCTATTCTAGAAACACAGTACAAAACTGTATAATACACAGTAAAATAATTTTATATTACATATTGTCTTTTACAGTGTAGGGTATGTTACAACTAACCCAGACTATGGAGTTAAGAGTAACATTTCACTCTTTGTGTTTGAGACCATACCATGCAATTAGTAATTGTGTTGCAGAGAAAATAGCTGTGCAATCTAATAGCAGTTACATGTAAATACATTACATCTAGAATCCACTACCTTAAAATGTTTCAAACTGCAGACAGAAATGTCAGAAATGTTACAACTATCCCAGGGATAAGTGTGGTACAGGCCTTATACAACTTGTTGTTTTTTCCTAAACACTGAAAAAACACCAATGCAACTTCCAAATATGCAAGGCAGAAGTCCTATATTTCGTAGTAAAATTAAGCAAAAAGAAATAGAATTTATCATTTCCATACTTGACATTCCTGAAGACAAGACACTCCTTATTGAATACGAAGTATTTTATTTTATTTTTTTATAAGAACGCGTGTATCCACAGCCAGGAAACTCTTACTGCCCTCTAAATCTTGCATGCAAGTACTTACCTTATTACATGCTGGTTTTAATAAAGCTGTCAGTTGTGCTAGTGACCTCTCCAGGGACCAGTTTGGTTTATACTGCTGCTGCCAAATCATTCAGTCAGACACCTATACCCTTCCCTTTGTGAAGTTTATAGACACTATATATCATTCAACCCTCTTTAACTGAACAACTCTTTACTGCAGATAGAACAGCATCATCGGTCAGTGAGGAAACACATCTGAAGCTTTCATTTTTTTGGTGTTTTTAAGTCTCATAAAGAATAATTTGCAATAGATTTAATTGTTTAAAATGAAAAGATGAGACGATTTTAGTCTTTAAAAACTCGCCAAACAAACCTATATGCCCTTTATTTGATACGTTCAAATTAAATATGCCATCTGCATACATTTATACATGATGGCTGTGAAATTATTATTTCTTAAAAATCAAAACGTGCAGTCAGTTACCAACCAGCAAATTATAACTAAGAAAAATCAGAATGTAATTTGAAACTTGCATTACAGGTTATGATATTTTTTTAGATACTTAGTGGTAACCACAGAAATCTTTTCGGTGAACAAAATCCAATGTGCAGTGATTTTTCAAATAATATTCAGTACTACAAAACCAAGGATGTAACTCATCTACTTTCATCTCTGAATTATACAATTTTATTTTTAAGTCTGCATAATGCCAGTAGTTCTCTAGTCATTAATATACTGCTGCATAGGCTGGACTGTAACTACATCGTAAGGTTTTAAAAACTGAGCTTTAAAATGAACAGTGGTAATAAAAACCGAGAGAGGCCGACAGCGATCACTGACTTTTTTAGGGTTTGTCCAGATTAAATAGAACAAGATACAAAACATGTTAAAAATACAACAGCCTTAATAAATGCAGAGTAGTTTGGACTTGGAAGCAGGATTCATACGTCATCACTTAAAGACCAGATATCCCACCTGCTGTGAATGTTTTAGTACAGTTGTAATTATTATCACTTGTCACATCCTGTTTATGACAGCTAAAATAAAAAAACATTCATATAAGAAATAAAATTGTCTGGTGTAAACTGTGTATAGTGTTAAATAGGCCTATACTACTGTACTTTAATGTTGGTCACAAGGGTGGTGCATTAAGAGCCATATATTTTAGAAGGTGGTACTCACTGTGAAAAGTTTGAGAACCACTGTTCTAGAATATAGAAAACTGTTCAGGATTTTCTGATTGTTGTCTCTTTTATGTCTCTTTGCTTAACTGCAGGTCAGCAAAGGTAAAATAGAATCTGTTGTCTGGGTGGTGGCTGAGTTTGACTTATCTTTAAAAACCTTTGTATACATACAATCATGGATGGTACTTCTTCAAGTAAAAATACACAAGTTGCATAAGTAAATAAATAACTTTATTAGACTCTATAAAAGTCAACACATTTCTCTCAGGAAGTGTGTGGTTCAAATAGAGATGTATTGATTTAAGGATGGATCCCCACTAAAGCCCAGACAGCATTATCAGACAGAAGAGTAAGTGAAATAATAATTAACTTTAACAGTTTTTGATAGAAAAGGGTACTACACAAGTGTGAACACTTAGATTGTTAAGTTGGATATATAATGATTTCAGACTAACTTTCTGCACATAAATGTTTCCCACACCAAAATACTCCTTGACACATTTTGGGTTCTTGTTAAGGGTGACAATATTTGGCTTTGTAATTCTAATTAAATTTCACAATTTAACTAATGTGTTTGATGATTATGCCACTGTTGCCACAATCTGAATGACATTTACCTCACCCTATTCAAATAAACATGGACTTCAGTGTAATATGTTTGAGATAATACATGTATTGCCCTCCATTTACGGGGCTAAGCTAAGTAGTGTAGCTTCACTCTTGGCAGATTGTCAGACTCAATTCGTGCCAGCTAACAAATCTCTGAGCTCATACCCATATACAGATCCTGACCCAGAAAGATGCTAAATAGAACCAACAATGGACATAAGTGGCTATAATTTGTAGGTGCAATTACGAATCAAGATACTAGCTGCAGAAAGATGATCAAAAAGCAGCATTTTTCCTGGTACAACAGCAGCAAAGCAATGGCAGAACATCACAACTCTAAATCCAATAGTGACATTAGCAGAAACAGACAAAAATAATACTCAGAGGCAAAAGTTGACTGTTTCAACACACAGAGAACCGTACAGCAGATGTTTTCATTCGGATACACGCCTGCCTTGCCTAGAGGCTGTGCTGCTTTCTTCAAGTTCTTTCTCATTGTACTCATTCAAATGAAGGCTTGTCTTAAAACTCTCTGAAAAAACTGAAATCTGACACTAAACATATATGAAGTGCATCTAATAATGTACTGACAGTACTATACTTAGAAAATTGCAAGGCCTCATCGTTTTAACAAAGATTTAACAACCGCTCTTTTTTCTGTTTGACAACCGTACCTCCTATGCATCTGACATAGATCCGTTAATAAAGTCATAAGATGGCACTGTGCTCTCATATACATGACATTTTAGAAGACATAGACTAATTGGTAAATTGAAAAATGATCCCTGCCTCTAGTTGGGAAACTAATTTGGCCTTATTAATCGTGTGATTAATGAGACCAACACAGTGACTACCAGGAAAAAGAAAAGGAGATGCTTCAGATTTTTCTCTCTTGCTAAGTCAATCAGTAACTAAATTGCCTTTGATTTATCTACAGCCACAGCAAAATAAATAAATAAATAAATAAAAAATTATAAATTAGCTAGCCTGGATTTTGTAAGGGAGAAAAACAGCAAAACAACATTCTAACTGTCCAAATCCAATACAGCCACAGCATTTTAATAAAGTCTCACTTACAGAGTAAATGTCATCACAGACTTTCAAGCTTTACAATATATGAGAAAATAATCCCCAAAATAATTGACTGCCACTGATTGTATATTGCAGTGTATTTGAAGTGTATCGTTCAACCATAGCGAAACTGTAGTTAAGCATTGTGGTCAATTATGTTTGCTCCCAAACATTCAGATTAGTCTTAATGCTTATTTAATCTTATGGGCCCACGTGAAGATACAACCTGATATCATGGCAAAGCGTGTAGTTCACTCATCAGTCCACGGTGTCCGTTTTATGCTTTGCCTCTCTAAAATGTGAAATGTACACGCATGCAGAACTTGCAGTAAGAGCAGAAGGAGATATTTTATCTCAAACCAACATGAAAATAATCACAAGAAATGCACATATATATGTGGCTTTAAATGTATTATCTCCCCCTGCTGGTAATGCAATTTCTGCATGTTTTGTCTATTTCATGTTTTGTGAAGGCAAAGCATGAAATAGACATGGTCGACTGGCCTGTCTATTATACACGATTGGAAGGTGGGCTTACATTTACTTTGACTAAAGCCAAGTGGACCAAGCAGGCACTCAAAGGTCTGTTGTGAATATCAGGAAAAAATAATTTTTACAAATATTTTTCACTGATGAAGCAAATCGTGATCGACTGCTCTCCAGGTTAAATTTGCCATAGTGACTGCTATTTCCAGACAAAAGTATTTAACCCTTTAAAGCCAAGACTATCATGTTTGATAAACAAGTTTCTGAGACTTTACATCATCAGTGTGAGAGCTGAAATTACTGACATAAATTACAAAAATAAATTAAAATTCATATATGCAAATTCATCTTTAATTTGTTTTTTAAATTTTCATCAAAAGATTCACTAAACACTCCATTTTCAAAAAAATTAACATTTTCTGGGAAATATGTCATGTTTTAGACTTAAAAGGGTTACAAATTGCACAGCATACTAAAATGAGTAAAATAGAAAAATTACTGCTTAAACTGCTAATCCATTAAAGCAATTGGAAGTATGCTGGCAATGTGCAGCCATGTGAGTCTGAGGTAATATCTTTGGGTACATAGCATTCATTTTGTTCTAAGCACCAACTAAAACTGAAACATGAAATACAAAGAATAAGCACTCTGTGCTCCATGGGTATTCTGGTAGGCGCACTTACTTCTTCTGTGTAACCAAACCGTGTTTAGTAAGTAATTAAAAACAGTGTCACAGAATCATTTTCCTTATTGTGATGAGAAAGTTGTATAATCTCTCTGTTAGTCCAGTTTTATTTGCTTTCTTTTAAAAATTGTGGTATGTAGTTGTAAATCTATCACACTTTCACATTTGCTAAAAAACAATTTCTCTTTCAGGATTGTTTAAGTTGTTTTTATTATTGCGCATACATTATCAAAAGGACTGTGTTAATGAAAAGCACTTCCCACATCATATATGACAGTGTATACAGTCACACACACACACTCACACACACACACACACACACACACACACACACACACACACACACACACACACACACACACACACAAAGCCTGAACTGTGAAAAACAACTGTTGTAATAGTCAATATTTAAATTGATTTTGTAGTACATGAAAAATATACAAGGTTTTGAGACAGGCGGTGTCATGCAAATGGTGCTTTTCACACTAAATAAATACAAAAAAGAGAAACTTACTGCAGATCAAAACTAAAAAAATAGGCCTAACTCTCTAACAACTGACTAAAATCAGTATTCCCATATGGGATACAAATCCAAGCCAAGTGGATTATGCTAATGTTTATGTCCCTGGGAATTTACATTTGAAAAGCAACCCTTATAAATACACTCATAATTCAGTTCTACAGGCACTCACCTTATATCACATGCATTGTATAATTCAGAAAACTATAGTATGTCAGTAAGACCAAGGGAACAATTCAACCTGTCCAGGATGTGGTAGCATGGGCCCTATCCTGAAGTCATTGCTAGCATAGGGGCTCATGGGTGGTGTCTTAGGGTTTAGATGCATTGTAATTTGGATGGAGTCATGAGAGTTAATAATGAGATATAGTTGGGCTCACCTCAATGCACAGCACAGACTGTGGAAACAATCTCCTGCAGAGGAGCTGGACACCCTGTTTTCCTGCTAGTAGAGTTGGAGGAGGTAGCCAAGTGATGGAAGCCTGGGTGTTAGACTGCTGCCTCCCCACAACCCGGACCTGGAGGTAGAAAATTGATGGATATTTATAAATCTTGCTTCTTTGATATATTTAGACAGTTTTGCTGCGGGATATTGAATTCAATTTAATTTTATAAATTCCTCACTCGCCCGGTGGGGTACTCTTTATCCTTCAAGCTCAGGTCCTGGGAGCTTGAGGGTCTTGTGCAGTTTCTTTGTTATTTCTATGACTCTCCTCTGATTTTACTATCATTCAGTATAGCTACATCTATCACTATGGCTATCTTCCTCTGCTTGTCAATCACTACTATGTCCGGTTGGTTAGTCATCACCAGTTTTCCGTCTGTATTTGGAAGTCCCATAGGATCTTAGCTCTGTCATTGTCAACCACCCCAGGGGGTGTGTCCCTAGGACTCTAGGACTTCCAGGCCATAGGACTTCCCCACAGATGTTCCTATATAATATTATGCTAGCCACTTGGTTGTGGCATTCCATGTATGATCTGCCTTGTAGCATCTTCCACCCTGTTGTTATGTGGCAGATTGTCTAAGGGGGACTTTTGCACAGCTTGTAATTGGTATCTTGCCTGGTGTGTTAGACCCTGGCCTCTGTGGGCCTTGTGCTTAGAGCTTGTTCTTGTGTTGCCATGATTACTGCCTATATGCTGTCTTTCAGTCCAGCTTTGTCCAGCCACTGGTAGGATTTCTGGATGTCAGAAACTTCTATCTACTGGTGGTTCACAGCATGCCTATCCTTCGATGATGGCTCTTCTCCTTGCTTCTTTCTTCTTTCCTGGGTATTTACTAAGCACACTGTCAGCTGTGGCCATCTTCCTTACGTACTCATGGATGTTCAGTGTGGGTAGAGGTTCTGACACTAACCAGTCCTCAACCACTTTCCTTTCGGTTAGCGTGCAGTGTCAGAGCGCTGGATTTGGGGTGAAACCCTACATGCATAGTAAGGAGCTTCCTTGTCTTGATGTCAGTGGCTTCTATCACCTCCTTTGGCCAGCGTATTATCCCAGGATATCTGATCACCGGCAGGGCATAGGTGTTGATCCTTGTTAGTCCCATGCAGCTGATTCCTCAGGTCTTGCCTTACACTCTGCACGTGTTTGATAGTCAGAGCTTTCCTAGCAACCTCTTCATGGTTCCCATTTACCTGTGGGATTTACAGGTACTTGTAGCCAGTGTTGCCAACTCCTCAGTAAGGAAAATCGCTATTGGTTGTCCTAAAAGTCGCTAGAAGTCGCTAAATGACGTCATCGCCTAATTAGCATAATTGGTCATGCTAATGTAATTGTAACCTATGTTGTTGGAGAGAGAAATAACATCGTGGAAGAGACATAAAGTGAGTAAAAAACGTCCTAAATGCATTAAGAGTTTATTTAGAACTACAAATTAAATTTCTTTTAGCAATTATTGTTTTTTTTTTAATGTCACAATTCCAACCCTGCTCCTTTACCCGGGCTTGGACCGGCAAAAGTGACCCGAAATAGGCACTCTGGTGGAGTTACTTTGTGTGTGTTTATAAGTAGTTTTAAACCTTGTGATCCACAAAACAGCATACGAATAAAAGAGTAAAAGAAGAACTGACTGCGTTACAGCACCCGCTGCTTGTTGAGAGTAGCGCTTTCACGTCTTTTTTTAGCGACTATTTTTTAGAAAAAAAGTCGCTAAGGGGTCTGAAAACTCGCTAAATATAGCGACAAAGTCGCTAAGTTGGCAACACTGCTTGTAGCTGTCCTTGATGTCTGCAATGTTGCCTCCTTGTAGCACAATCCCCTCAGTTTTGACTATTTTCCTTATCTTTCTTTACGATCTAATCCAAGTGGTGTGGATCAATGACTCGATGACTCATTCACTTCTGGGATACAGCTTGATGTCATCCATGTAGGAGGTGGCTGATTATTGCTCAATTCTGTAGTCGGCATCTGTAGCCAGTTTTGTCAGTGATCTCACTGAGGGGGCTCAGGCCTCTGCAGAACACCAGGGGGGACAGGGCATCTTCTTCGCGGATCCTGGACTTGATGGTGACCTATGAAATTGGCTAAAAGTTGGCTTCTAGGGTTGTTCACCACATCCCCATCGAATTCCTGGTGAAGGCTCTTAGTGTCCTGTTGATCTTGTATATTTCTCGGCATTGTGGGATCCATGTGTGAGTCACTGAGTCACAGGCTTTCTTATAGTTATTATATTGTATTATATACATATACAATATTGTATTACATTGTATCCACAAATGTAAACAGTAAAATGTGGATTATTAAACATTCAGTGTCTCTCTTCTAAGTCCCTGTTAGTAAATGAATTAATAATTGATCAACAAATTGATTTACTCTACCTGGTTACAGCATGATGATTATGTTAGTTTAAATGAATCAACAACCCTAAATTATACTCAGCTTGTTGATCAACCAACCAAAACAGAGTTTCAATACACTTCAAAACTTGAAACAGACCTTGTCCACCCTAGTTGGAAAACTCAAAAACAGTTTTATTTGTTGTTATCTATCATCCACTTCGGCCTTACTTAGAGTTTCTGTCTGAATTCTTACACTTTTTTTTCATTTAGTGCTCATTTAAGATAAAATAATGATTGTGGATGATTTTAACATCGACGTAGACAATAAAAAATGTCTGCCTCAACACAGCATTTAATCTGTTATTAAACTCAACTGGCTTCATTCAAAATGTAAAAGAACCCACACACCACTTTAATCACACTCTAGATCATGTTCTAACATATGACATAGAAATTGATCATTTAAAAGTATTTCCTAAAAAATGATGGTTGTTCCATCATCGTGGAAGGACAGACCTCTGCACTTTCTCGTTGCAGTGACCCCCAAGCTAGACTTCAGTAGATCCCAGGAACAACAACATCTAAGATCTCTGTCCAGAAGAGAGCGGTGCCAGGAACAGCAAAGATACTGCTAGCATCTTGCATTATCAAGCTTCCAGGCCTAATTTAACACAAAGACATCTGTGGTAGAACCAGACTCAGAGAGGGGCAGGGGCAAGGAGAGAAAGACAGGACAAAGACATGCTGCGGAAAAGAGCCAGAGATACAGTATCTAATGCTAGGTACATTATAAGCAGTAATGTGAAGAGACATTGACTAACCCTCATTAAAGATGTGAGGCCAGATAGCATGTTGCCCAAATGTCCTTGAATGATCTCTAACATGACACATCTCTGAGCGAGTATATAACACCAAAGAAAAAGCACTACTTCCACTAGACCTTACACTGGATATTAACTAACGTGAGAAACATGAAACGTGTAAAGTGAGAGCTTATGAAGCACAACAAACAATTGACACATTTTAGTTGATTCTAATTGTTCAGTGTTTCTCATTAGATGTTTGAAGCTTATAAAGCATGCTGACTAAACAACTTTGTTTGACCTCCAGTAGGACCCTTCTCAGAGTAAAATTATAGTGGCAAAGCAAAAGAATTGACTCCCCTATGTCTTGCATCAGATTTTGATAACTGTAAAACAGCTGCATGTTTGACACGGACAGCTCACTCAAATGAAGCACAAATAAATGGTTTGTCTCAGTTAATTAACTCTCTGTCCATGCAGTCAATATTGCAAAACATGTATGGTATATTGGTATTGTCTATTTAATATCTATTTCTACTTATGATTTTCATGACTTTCCGCTGTCACTGCAAATACTATATTTATATGTATTTTCCTAAATTTACTGATCTGGTTTCCCCATAAAGAATTTTCTTGATTAACATACTCATTCATCTACAAGTAACTGTAACATAATTTGAATCCAGGTAACTGGATTTGGGAGTTGAATAGTCATTATGTAATAGTCATTATGTAATAGTCATTATGTAATTGCAGTTGTAATGTTTTATATAATATATATTATATTATATATTATTATAGATTTATACAAATATTATTTCTCCATAAATAATATTTTTGTGCACCTTGGCGTTAAAATTCTCCATGATTCATAAATATTTAAGATACTGAGATCAATACTTTATGATGCTATAAATACATACATAGTATCTTGCGATGAATTGGACATTCTGCAGGTAATCTCTAGTCACAAAATATGAGGGGCTCTTGTTGTGACAGGTATATTCCAAAAAAACTCCTTATAACCTCTCTGTGAAAAATGGGGCTTTTCTGCCTGGCATCACTCTCCTCATGTGGTCAGCTATTCTGCTGTCATGGTCTGCTTTCTGGGCACATTGAAAATATTTAAAAGTGAATACTATTGGTTTTATTTATTCATTTTTATTTATTTATTTCTTTTAAATCTTCCTTAGTTTTGGACATGCCAACACAAGTTTTCGTTAAAAAAAATCCCTGTAATCAATGAAGTTGTGTGGCTAAAATAAAATTGTGTCATCTGAAATCTATAATCTGTTTTAAAAATACCTGATTTCTATACCCATGACATGGGATTCCTGTTAAAATTAGAGAGCTTGATAGGAGAGAAGGATTGTGATACCTGTTGTTTAAACTTAAGGATGAAATCACCTCAGACACAGATTTGACAATAAAACCATTAACAATAATGAAACAACAATACAAAAGTATTTGCAAAAATGAATCCAATAATTATATTTCACTGTAAAGAAAATGTCATATTTAACTAATTTCTGCTGTGTCCATAGGTCAAACACGACTTCAAGGTGTTCCTGATGACATACAACATCGTAGATATGCCTGTTTACAGCTGTCTTGAAACTTAAACTCAAGTGACACACCTTTCTGTTTTATAAGAAAGCTTCTGCCAGTCTAGTCTGTTAAAATACTAGTCAGTAGGCTGCAGGGCATTGTCATATGTCTTTCCTGGGAAATAACCTCTCAGCTGACATCAGACAGACAGAATCTGATGAGACCTGTGGATAACAACTTAAGGGATAACCGCACCCTTAAATTCTGCTAGAAGCCTCTCTACTGGTGTATCCTGTGTATGACGTGAAGCTTGGAAGACACTATCACACTGCGTAGCATGGATGCCAACAGCTATGAGAACCTTCTGTCAAACTCTGCTTTTTCTAAGAAAGTCTGGAGGAGGTTTGACAATCACTGCTTGTTTTCTAGTGGAGCTAGAAGTGCTTGGCTTGGCAGTGTATGTTTCCTGTGTGTAGCTGTGTGTAAGTAATTATTTAAATAATTAATTCATTTTCATTCATAATTTAATTAAATTAATTATTAAATAATTAAAGACAGCCCTATCCAATTTATAATATGTGACATTAAGAGAACAGTTTTTTTCAGATAGAGTTAGGACTCAACTCTTAAATCTGCTACTTTACATCATGTGCTGATTGACAAAAACAGTATTTTGATAGCTGCAAGCTGCATTTCAATAAAGCTGCAAGGTAAATCATGTTTTCTTAAATAGTTATCTTTGGGCTCATTTGACATTCATGGTACAATAAGTTGTCGTGCACAATGCAATAATTTTGCCCATTTCTGCTATCAATTACAGCATGTTTATTTTAATGAAGAATGTCTATGAAAAATGTGTCAGCTAGCACTTGGGATACAAATGACTAATTTTTTCCATGGCTTCTTTAAATTTGACTTTGGGCACATCTTTAGGGGTTCCACAGCTCAAAACATTTCTGCTGTTTGAAAAAGGTTCATTAGGCAATTAGAATGTTTTGTGGCATCAATCTGCATCAGTCTCTGCAAGCAAATGGTCGCTCGCTGCGGGGGTGTATATTACCGCCAGAATACTTGGAAAGATGATTTAATGTTTCCATTTGACTGCCAGTCTGCAACAATGTCACATTAATTGATCGAATCTATTTTGAAGTGCTAACTCGATTGAAAACAATGTGTGCAGTGCAGCTGAACACATCTTGAAATCAAACAGAGGGCTTGTGGCATACCCTTATTTCATGTGAGAAAATATACCATCACTACATTTAGTCTTTCAAATGGATGTCTGCTGATGATGTGCTTCCCTCCCACCGGCTAAAAGGCTGAGATGACCTTTGTTGGTGTTGCCAGTTAGGTTCTTCTAGTTCAAGCTCATTTCAACATGATATGGCCTAAGAAAAAACATGAATCAAAGAAAAAAAAATTATAATATAATTTTCTACTGAAAAAGTTATAGGAATTGTAACATTATTGTTCCTATATCTCAAGAATTAACCGATATTATAAATTTGAGAAACTCTGATCATGTTTTCACTTAAATGTAATGTAACTTATGCTGCTATACATTGCTTGTATATGTGTGGTGCACAGATATTCATCTTTTATTTTAACAATAGGTCTTGTCACTTCTTTGCACAATTCATTTCAGTACCAAAAACATATTCAATTAGCTTTTGTCTCGTGTCTTCATGTGCTGCAGTGACAAATGCAGATATAACATTAGCAATACTAATCCCATTCTTTTGAGTTTTTAAGAGCGCTTTTGGAACAAGAAGCACTCCAAGAGCATAAACCTCCACCAAGGCAGCTCACTCTCTGGTCAGTATTTACTTTCAAGGGAATAGTACTTTATTTTCTATATATTCATTTTGTTTTCTTGGTTTTTTTAAACGTACTTTAAGAAGTTGGCGTTTATCTGAAAAATCACATATGGGTAGCATGACAGATTTTTACTTTAATTGTGCAAATAAGGTGTAAGTAATGGATAAAAGGAACTGTTTGTATATAACTGGACATGAATAACTTGAGGTTATTATATATTATACTTAGGGATTGGAATCGAGAGTAGTAGTAGCAGTCCAACTCCTTGGAATCATTAGTCTGCCTGCCTATCAATCCCGCTTATCGGTTCTTGCACTTCTCACTATGGTCAGCTGATTTCAGTTCGTGTGTCGGAGGAGGAACATAGTGGCACAGTCTACAGCATGGATATGGCCATTACTTTTAATAAAATAAAACGATGAGAGTGCGATGGTAAAGTAGAGACTGCTCCAGAACAGAAACAACTGCATTATACTGTTAACACAACTTCGGCTCTTCGCAAGCGCCTGCACAGACAGCATGCTAACGCATGAGCTAGCCAAGAACCCAGAGTTATGTTAAAGCTAAGTAAATGCTGATCCCAGCCCAGCACCGTGATAAAGTGAACTGTCATTTGTGGTGAAGGCAGTCGCTGCTTAACTTCAACTGGTAACAACCTGTTGAGCAGTCAGGCTGCAGCCTTCATTTCCCCATGCACCAGGGATAGTGGAATTGGCTCAGTTTGTGCCCCTTATACCATTTTTGGGTTCTTCTGACCACTTCTCATGCTAGGGCCTTCATCTGGGTCGGAATTTTCTCCAGGACCCAGGTCAGATTGACTACTTTTTCTTTTCAAATATTTATCTATTGCTATCAGCGCTGTCATCTCACAGCATAGCTGTGTCCCAATCCAGTGACCGCACGCTTCGGAGTGCGCATTTTGAGACCTATTATGTCAGAGTGACACAACGACGGCTGTCCCAATCCGAAGTGTACTCCAAATGTACGCTTCGTGGAAACAAATGCCAAGATGTAAAAGTCAATGGAAGTTGAATAGTAAATGTCAAGGTGAATCTTGTGTAGGGATGGGTACCGGTATCCGGTGCCATTCTGACATAAACGGTAGTAACCAGACCGAAAAGCAGCGCCCATTTCGGTGCTTTTTTCCCTGAGACGTCATACACTTTGGATTCTAGCCAATCATTTTACCTTTCCGAGGATGGTAGGCGGGCCCAGGTACGTACGTTCTTTTAGAGCAGAGCTACAGAATAAAAAGTGCTTTAAGGTGATACTATGCAAAGGAGGTAACACCTCGAATCTGATGAAACACCTGGTGACACATAGCATTTTTTTAGAAGCTGAGAAATGCACAGTATTTCATAGCTTGCTGCGAGACCTCACACCATGCACATCTACTGCGGGAGTGGTGCCTGTTATCGGACCCGGAGTTAGCAACATCCCCCAAGAACCCGAAGAGGAGAGTCCTGGCCCCTAGCCCTGCCAGTGTAGCAGAAATGATGACGGATGATGATGGCAGCAGCAGCCGTTCTTCTCTGGGCGAGTAGCTTAAAGTTGTTCGTGTGTAATTTACGTTGAGTACGCTAACCACATTATTACATTAATGCACGTAAGGTGAACTAGCAAACACCGTCGTAGTTACATGCGGCTGTCTTCTTGTTTGATGGCAGGTACTCCCTTCACCTGGCCAAAAAGGCTAAAATGACCAAAGAAAAAGTGGGAAACAGCTAATCATGAGAGGTTTTTAGACAAAATTGGTGTGTTTTTTCCATTGATTAAGCACTGCTTCCAGCCAAGAGTGATACCATATATGCTCTATAGCTGCAGAAAAGGCTGACATTGTTATCTTTTTACAAAAAAACAGCTAAACATGAGAGGTTTTTGGACAAAGTGTGTGTTCTCCATTCTTTAAGCACCGGTTCGAGCACTGTTTAAGCACCGGCACCGTTTCAAAAGTACCGGTTTGGTACTGGTATCGGATAAAACCTAAACAATACCCATCCCTAATCTTGTGACACCTGTTGGACCCACGTGACCGTAAATGCACAGTCCTGCAAATCTGTGAATCATTTACCAGACAGAAGGCAGTATAAATAGAAGTATCACCGCTACAAGTGTAATCAATTGTACCAATATTACCCTTCCTGGGCCACAAACCGAAATGTCAACATATACCAGGCAGGAATGTAGCTGTGTACACACCAAATATCTGCGTCCGCAGCACATCACATATTTGCAAAGGTTATCACACCTGCCGTGTCAAATATGACAGAGAACCACCTGACCCCAACCTAGGGCCTGAAAAAGTGAATGTTTTGCCTCAGTCAGTGCTGCCCCTGTCCCACAAGAAATCGTTTTGCCTGACATTGCAGTTTGTATGTCCCACACAGCTGAATATGCTGAACATATGGCAAACAGGGAACTGATAAAACAGAAGTGCAAGATGGTGGGGAATGTAATCCAATGTCCTGCTGCATTTCAGGGACCAAGGAGCAGACGGGTGTTCACGGGTGCAAAACAATCAGCCACAGTGGGTTGGGGGTACAGCAACAGCATGAGGTTTACAATCATTGAGGCACAAGGGACAGTGAACTCAGGGAATAACCTGATTTACATGTGCTATCATATTTCGTCTGTCAGAGCAATCGTGGAGAAGATGGACCTGGTGGGGAAAATCTCCCCTGTGCAGGCCAAACGCAAATGGGAGAACCTAAAGAGGAAATACAAAGTATGTACAGTGGTGGTGACAGATGTATCTCCACACGGAATACTGCGAAATCATCTATGTAAACCTGCACTGTTGCTGTTTTTGCCAACTGCCACTTGTGATGTACTCTGCCCTCAGGAGTGCAAGTATCCAGCGACAGGCGAGGGTGCAAGTGGGAAGCCCACTGCCGCAACATGGCCCTGGTTTGATGCCATGGATGAGGTGCTAGGACAGAGGCCCTCTACCAGGCCTCCTGTCCTAATTTCCTCCATCCAGGAGGACACACCAGGGCCCAGTGCAGTAGTGGGCAACCCACTTCCTCACCAGAAGGAGCAGGAGGATGAGGAGCTGCTGGAGGCACGAGTGGCGAAAAGGAGGAGGGACGGGAAAGATGAACTCTTTGCTCTAATAAAAGAGGACATGGCACAGCAACATCAAATGGAGGAACGGAGAGTCGAGAGGATGGACAGGCTGATAGGTGTCCTTGAGAAGTTAGTGGAGCAGAAAAAGGATTGAGTCGTGTTCACAGACAGCTAATGTACATAGTTGCACTTATGCTGGCATCCCAACCTTTGTTTTGTACAAACAAGATGATTTCAGTTATGTAAATAAAACATTCAGAACATCCCAACTGTATTTGCAACCTGAATGTCCCAGTATGCACAGGCATTGTTAACCAGGCCTGACATTTGGCTGAGGAGGGAGTCTTGGGCAGTGCTGCTGGATCCGCTGGACCAGGACCAGAGAGATGAAGGAGGTGCCACAGGTGAGACCCCTGGTCTGCGTAGCCAGGTACCGAGTGGAGCATCCCACATGGGCGTCCCCAGATGTTGCCCTGGCATGCTCATTCCAACTATCCACTGCCTCATCTTCCACCTGGGTCTGCAGGGCTGGTGAAACTGACGGCTGCCATGTCACTAGAATGTAATCATAACGATGCAAAAACGACATGGTGCCAACAATCATGTTAATACAGATGTCACGTGAAATTCCAGCACTTTGAAGGTGCACCACTAATACCTGCCTGATGACAAGATCGTGGTCTGGGGGTACCTCCTCCAGGGTAGACATCTCAGCAGATAGCTAGTCCCGCCAGTGTGCACCACTGAGTGCTTCCACACCAGTCTCCCACTCATCTTGGGCATCATCCTCGGGTTCCTCATCTGGGGCCACAATGTCACCAGCACCGATGCAGATGTTATGCAGAACGGCACATGCTGTTATGACCTGCAACAGATGTTTTGTCTTGTAAGTACAGTGTACATGCCAGATTATACACTACAGTTGCCATTATGATTCGACAAACAACAATGATGATTTTATTAGAGTGACGTACATGTGGCACGAAGGTGTGGTGCACCTCCAGCGCTTGCAGAAAGATGACACGGAACCTCGTCTTCATCATTCCAAAAGCACGCTCTATGACAGAGCATGCCCTAGAATGATGTGCGTTGAAGCGCTGGGCTCCCACACCATGGACTGGCCTCTTGTAAGGGGTGATGAGGAGGAGTGGATGTTGGAGACATGGGTACCCTCCATCTGCAAGGATGAAATGCCCTGGGGGAGGGTAACGGGCCTGTCGGTACAGTGGGCTGTGGCAGAGGACCCTGGAGTCATGCACTAACCCTGGCCAGCCCACATGTGTATGAACAAAGCAGCCCTGATGATCACATACCGCCTGCAAGACTATAGACGGGAACAACTCCCTGTTCCTGTAGCACTGACCATCAGGGCTGCTGGGGGGCTTGATGTGGACATGGCAGCAGTCAATTGCACCAGCAGCTTTCACAAAAGCCCTGTGTCCTGCCAGCTGTGCAAACCCACTGGACATGGAATCTAGGTCTTCTGGGGTCTGAGGGAGGTGGATGACCTGATGGCGAGTGGCCACCACCTCCTCTGTGACCCTGTGCACGATGCGGTGAACAATGGAACGGGGTATTGCAAACACCCTGAACACAACCCTGTAGGCTGCTCCACTTGCCAGCCAGAAAAGGAACATAAGGGCCTCGATCGGGGCACCCCAACCATGTCTCCGATCCTGGTTAAGTAGATTCATCAGCGCTGTCACGGACTCCCTGCTGAGGCGGAAATCAGGCCTGGTGTCCTCATTATTGAAGAATGTTTCCAGGACTGGGACACTAAGGTTAATCCTGCAGTACAGGGGTCTGGTGAAGGCAAATACAGGAAATGACAGACATTGTTTTATTCTTGTCATTATTCTGACTGTTGCTGTTCTTCTTTTAGCAGACAGTGGACACTGTACTTGTGGGAACATTATTTGGGTTTTTTGTTAATTGCACTTGTGTGGAATGTCCTAGGATATACTGCTGCAGTTTGCAGGCTACGGGCACAGACACTCCTATTTGGGATTCACATCTACAGTGGTATATATCAGGGTGTTACACTAGTACACAGGTACACACGTCAAATATCTCAGGGGGGAGTAATGTCGACATGTATTTATCACTGTACCTGCACGTGGTTGTCTCGTAGTCGCAACAGGATCATTCGTCTGTGACAGGTGGGTTGTTGGGGCTCTTCCATTAGCAGAGAAATTACACACGCAAGGACGTGGTCTGTATCCATGTTGCCGATCGGGAGGGGTGGTATGGGAAGGCACAGCTGGTGACACAAATGTGAAGGGTAGATTGTCCCATTTCACAAGCCTCTCACTTCCGCACTTCTCATACTTCGTAGTACTTGCTGTACGTAGTACGGGGACTGCGTGTACTCCGGAGCGTGCGGTCGCTGGATTGGGACACAGCCCATGACTACTATGTAATTTCTTCTTCTGTTTTACTGGCAGTTGGCAACTCATTTAATTAGAGCAGGTAGTTGTACTGCCCTCTAGTGGAAGATAATGCAATTGTTCTGCCTGTCACTCAGACCAGTTGTTTAGAGTACTAATCAGGTGGAACCAGATAATCTTTCACGGCACACCTGATCATTTCTCAGAGCACACCTACGTGCCGCAGCACACTGGTTGGGAAACACCGGTATAACAGATGTCTTTATCCTGGGTGTAATTAACCCTTTAAAGCCGGTCGGAGCAGGCACGCTCCGTTTTGCAACCACGTAAGCTAGCGCAATAATGTTTTTTACATATGAAACCGGAGAAGTTGTCTTATGCCATCAGCTTGCCCTAGGTCACGGTTTCCTTCCACATATAGCTTTGCAAAAATTGCATAAAAAGCACAACAAAAACATAATATTCCAGAAACACGCTTTGCCGATCCGATCAGCTGTTCGTAACACTTCCTACGCTGTCAGCGCGAACTATCGCATGTCCGCCATTACCTGCCCGAAACCGGAAGTGACCTCATTTTTGCGGAAATGTAGTTTTTTACCATCAGGGCCTGCCTGTACTGGTGTTTTTAAAAGTTATGTTTGACTTTATGACTTTCTGTGTCATTTCTGGGATGCTTAGAAATCAAATTGCACTGCTGGATGCAGTTTATTTTGATGCATATGCTGTTTTTTGCAAATTTGCATTATAATATTTATTTTCGTTTTTCCTGCAGTATATAAAAATTGGTGTATTTCAAAAATAAAACTATGAAGACACTCAAAATAAATTTCCTGTGGTGGGAAACTATTTTGTGCAACTTTTTTGTATTTACAGTTTTGAGGGATAAGCCTCTTAAATGTCTCTAACTAGAAATATATGTTAAAAAAACAAAAACGATTTCCAATTTTTTGGGATTTTATTGCACTTTTTTGCAATTTATGTAGTTATTAAAATTTGGGCTATAATGGTTGTATTGATGTATAGCAACTTGAAATGCTCCCAAAAATGGCACTACAGCATGTAAAAGTATAATATAAGCTCTGGCGGACTTGGTTCTATGGTAGGTCTTAAAGGGTTAAGTAATGTACTGCATTACTTCTCAGAAAAGTGTTCTGTGTAATATGCGCAATAATTACTTTTTTGAATAACACTGATCACAACAAGGGGAAATAGCTCCAACATGCACAACCATTTGACCATGCAGCATGTAATTAATTTGCATGAATATAATGCCTTTGATATGCTGCTTAGAGATGGTGGTGACTCTCAAAGTGGAGTCAATGAGAATCAGTAAGGGAATTGATAGGGAATCAAATCGATAAATGATATCCACAATTGAATCGGAATTGCTAAATTCTTATCAATTCCCATCCCTGATTATACTATAACATATATTCTCACCAACCAGTTGACTCACTCTCGTTGACTTGACGATACTTTCTTAACAGTGGGATCAGAGGTCAAATGTAAAATGATATTTGGATGCAAACTATAATGTGATATTTAGAATACCCACATGTCAAAATTATTTACTTAAGGCTGCAAACACAAAGTTGGCAAAATTTTAAACAAAGTTTTAAAGCTTAGGAAAAGTTTGACCTTATTTGACCTTGAAGAAGAAGTCAGGGATCCAAAGTAACGTGATATTTAGAATCCCCATAAATTATTCTCTATATGCCTACATGTTGTCAGTACAAACAACAGCATTAAGAAACGTTGTTTTAAATAGCATTATCATGGCTTTGACCTTCATATCAGTCTACTGACAATGAAGATGAGGTCAGAGGTCAAATGTGACATAGTATTTTAAATCTTTATACAGTACTTTCTATATGAATACAATACACACCACATTTGTAAAATTCATTGTTTTTAAGTTGTACGAGTTTTTGTCAGTTATGAACCAATAAATCATTAAGCTGACCTTGAAGAACCTGGTGGACGTAAGACAAATTTTAATGGATTGTTTACATGACCCCACTCTACACTCCTACAAAGTTTTATCAGAATTCATTCAAAACTTTTCGACCTATTGTGTTTACAGACAGAATATTGATATGCACACATGGATGCACACATGCTACCAAAAACATAAGCTAAGGTAACATAAGGTAACATAAGGTAATCAAAGTAAGCCATAAAATAAAAACCCATAAAATAGTCAACTAGATAACCTCTGTTTGAAAAAGTATGCAGGTATTGCCATTATTGTATTAGATAGGGATCTTAAAGTTGCCTTTACATAGATTGCTTCCAGACTTTGTGATTTTTTCGCTTGTAATTTAAAAAGGTCATGTGCTATGTTCTGTGAAATCTGTTTCACAAACTGGGAAATGGGCAGAGCCACTGAGAGCCTTAAAGCATGATTAGAAATGTAAAGGTGATTTTTCAGTGACAAGGGAATAATCAAAAAAGGGGGAAGGACAAGATTGAATTGTACACATATGTATAAATATATCTGTAGCCTTAACCGTTGACTTAAAATTATCCAGCCACCCATTCAACCTTCAGTCATCAAGGAAAAATGTATATTCTCTGACCAGTTGAAGGTGAAATCAATCACAAAGAGCATGCTGTGAAGACTGTTACAACAATTACTTCAGTCACTAGCCTGTAGTTTGCATGCTAGATGCCATCTTGTCTGCAAACACGTGCTAACTAACCACTGACTGGTCGCAAAACTGTGAAGAATGGGAGTCAAACCAGAAACAGAAAATATTTACCTTCAAAGTAAAAGCTGTGCCTTAGCCCTGTGTAGGGCCTAAGGCTGTGGTTCCCAAACCTTTTTTGCTGGGCCCCCCTTTGTTTTACAAGAAAAATGTTCGCCCCCCCCCCCCCACGCACGCACACACACACACACACACACACACACACACACACACACACACACACACACACCCTCCAACCACACACCCATATTTTGCTCCATTGCAGTTTATTTCACACCTCAAACATTTAGTAAACAATTAAGCAAATACAAGTAAACTGCAATAAAGTACAGGTAGTGATAAAATAAACTACTAACTCTTTTACGCTACGGTCACACCTACACGGGTATTTTTGAAAACACAGCTGTTTCGTCCACACGTAAACGACGTTTCGAAACACCGAAAACAGATTTTTTTTTTTGCGTTTACGTGTGGACGAGGAATACAGAGTTCGTCACGCAACGTCAAAGGTATGTGCCTTTTTTCACGTCATGCTGTGCGCCACGTTATTGTTTACATGAGATGAATTGCAGAATGGCAGATAGAGACTAAATACTGTTACTCTAACTATCTTCAGGTTTTACACGCTTACATACACACAGTTATTGTCCCTCCATTTACAAAGGTTTGAGGCGTCACGATGTGATTATTTTACGTGTAGTTGTTTTTTTTCCTGTGTAATAATTAGAGGTGTGGACTCGAGTCATATGACTTGGACTCGAGTCAGACTCGAGTCATTAATTTTATGACTTTAGACTTGACTTGAAAAAATGTTCTAAGACTTGTGACTTGACTTGGACTTTTACACCAATGACCTGGGACTTGAATTGGACTTGAACCGGTTTACCTGAAAAGACTTGATATTTCACCCCAAATATAAAATTTAACATGCATATTATATAGAGATTGAAAATGTGACGTCATTCAGGGGTAAAATCGCAAAGGATTCTGGGAACTCGTGGCAAGAGGTACTAGCGCACGCAGGCTTTCAATTGAAATCAGTCACACAGCGATAAAAAGAAACACAAAAAATGTCAAGAAGCTGTTGTATTATTAACTGCAATAGCCGGTCGCATGACAGCCACGGGAAGCCGACGGGTAAAGAGATCGGTTGTTATCGGACGAAGTAACAAAGACGCGACGGATGGCCTGGATTGCAGCCATTCAAAGATCAAATATAACGTCTCAGAACACTCCAGCTCACAGGTTAGTCTGCTCCAAGCATTTCCACAAAGGTCAGAGTTTTGTAGTAGTTAATACATCATTTTTCTTAACATAATTGGTGATATAGGTTACAAGTAACTCTGGCGCTGAACAGAAATTGTCGCGCTATGCTCCTTTATTTATTGTGCATAAATAGTGAATTTTCCTGACACAATATTGTGTTTCGCTTCTGTTATTACCAGAAGCGACAAAAACATATACTTTTATTCACAGGGTAAAACAGGTTTTTGTATCACCAATTGCCCAGTGCGATTACAGCATACAGTATTATTGTCACTGCTACATTTCTGTAATACGAACCAGAAAATATTTCCACTACTAATTAATTACCATTGAGCTCAAAGGTCCTATTAATAAACGGTTAACGAATGTGTATTTATGACGACGATTTGTGAGACTGGTAAACTTATGATATGTACGATGGTCTTTCGTTCTACACGGTGCATTTCAAGGGTCTGTACCCATCCGGCGGTAAACTGTACCTGGGCTTGTTGCAGTGACCTGAAGTTACTAAACTTCATGAGTGTATGCACTCACTCCAAGAACTGTATGATTATAAATATGCATATAAACATGCTACGATGAGATAGCTGACTTCATCTAACTAGCAAATGTTGTCCAGGCTACGTTGGTGATGCAGTTTTTTTAATGTATATGATATTTTTGTCATGCGATTTTAAAGCCGGTCCTACAACCGCATCCAAGAATAACATGCAGCTTATCTCAGAACTGTCGGTGAAAATTATTCTTGGAGCTAGGTTTAATTGAGCTGCATTTTAAAGAGGTGCAATTTCACAATTTGTGTATATTTTCTACGTTCACTATTTCGTCATGTGTTGAGAAAAACACAGATTTAAAAATTACATGGTCTAATATTTACATTTAGCATAACTGCAACATTATTTTTTCTTTTTTTTTTTAAGACTCGAAAGGACTTGAAATTCAAAATTTCAGACTTGTGACTTTACTCGGACTTTTACACCAGTGACTTGAGACTCGACTCTGACTTGCCTGACATTACTTGAGACTTGCAAAACAATGACTTGGTCCCACCTCTGGTAATAATATTCAACATTGCTATCAATACATTTTTCAAAAAATGCCTCTCTGTGCAAAATAGGTTTAAAAAACATAACCAGCTGTGGGATACTGTTTGTCCGTGATTTGAACCGAGGGAACAAATCGTGGCAGGATCAGCCTGATATTATTTGTATCCCACTGTAACTTTACTGTATAAAGTATAGTATAGTATGTATATCTCCAAAATGTCAGGAGTAGTTAGTCATTACAAGAAGTGTTTGTGAACTAAAAATCACGAATGTGAGAGGTTAATAACAGATATGATTCAATGCAGAGAGGTCTATTAATACATAGTGAGTGAGAAAGGTGACTTGAAAGGAAAAACTCAATGCATCATGGGAATCCCCCGGCAGCCTACGTCTATTGCAGCATAACTAAGGGAGGATTCAGGGTCACCTGGTCCAGCCCTAACTATATGCTTTAGCAAAAAGGAAAGTTGTAAGCCTAATCTTGAAAGTAGAGATAGTGTCTGTCTCCCGAATCCAAACTGGAAGCTGGTTCCACAGAAGAGGGGCCTGAAAACTGAAGGCTCTGCCTCCCATTCTACTTTCAAATACTCTAGGAACAATAAGTAGGTCTGCAGAGCGAGAGCGAAGTGCTCTAATAGGGTGATATGGTACTACAAGGTCATTAAGATAAGATGGGGCCTGATTATTTAAGACCTTGTATGTGAGGAGCAGGATTTTGATTTCAGTTCTAGATTTAACAGGAAGCCAATGAAGGGAAGCCAAAACAGGAGAAATATGCTCTCTCTTTCTAGTCCCTGTCAGGACTCTTGCTGCAGCATTTTGGATTAGCTGAAGGCTTTTCAGTGAGTTTTTTGGACATCTTGATAATAATGAATTACAGTAGTCCAGCCTGGAAGTAATAAATGCATGAACTAGTTTTTCAGCGTCACTCTGAGACAGGATATTTCTAATTTTAGAGATGTTGTGCAAATGGAAGAACGCAGTCTTACACATTTGTTTAATATGTGCGTTGAAGGACATATCCTGGTCAAAAATGACTCCAAGGTTCCTCACCGCGTTACTGGAGGCCAAGGTAATGCCATCCAGAGTAAGAATCTGATTAGATACCATATTTCTAAGATTTTCAGGGCCGAGTACAATAACCTCAGTTTTGTCTGAATTAAGAAGCGGAAAGTTAGCGGCCATCCAGGTCTTTATGTCTTTAAGACATTCCTGCAGTTTAACTAATTGGTGTGTGTTATCTGGCTTCATGGACAGATAGAGCTGGGTGTCATCTGCATAGCAGTGAAAATGTATGCTATGTCTTCTAATGATGCTGCCTAAGGAAAGCATGTATAATGTAAACAGAATTGGACCTAGCACTGAACCCTGTGGAACTCCATAATTAACCTCAGTGTGTGAAGAGGACTCTCCATTTATATGCACAAATTGGAGTCTATTACAGGGAGTGCAGAATTATTAGGCAAATGAGTATTTTGTCCACATCATCCTCTTCATGCATGTTGTCTTACTCCAAGCTGTATAGGCTCGAAAGCCTACTACCAATTAAGCATATTAGGTGATGTGCATCTCTGTAATGAGAAGGGGTGTGGTCTAATGACATCAACACCCTATATCAGGTGTGCATAATTATTAGGCAACTTCCTTTCCTTTGGCAAAATGGGTGAAAAGAAGGACTTGACAGGCTCAGAAAAGTCAAAAATAGTGAGATATCTTGCAGAGGGATGCAGCAGTCTCAAAATTGCAAAGCTTCTGAAGCGTGATCATCGAACAATCAAGCGTTTCATTCAAAATAGTCAACAGGGTCGCAAGAAGCGTGTGGAAAAACCAAGGCGCAAAATAACTGCCCATGAACTGAGAAAAGTCAAGCGTGCAGCTGCCAAGATGCCACTTGCCACCAGTTTGGCCATATTTCAGAGCTGCAACATCACTGGAGTGCCCAAAAGCACAAGGTGTGCAATACTCAGAGATATATAGCCACCTTCCATGTTTTTGGAAGTAGTTTTTAGTTTGTTGTTAGTTTTAGCTATTTTAGGGGGATATCTGTGTGTGCGTCCCTGAAGCTGCAGGTTCAGCGCATCGAGATGGCTCGTGATATCACACAAAAAGGCCAGCTCACACAGAAACTCTTGCTCCCTGAGCTCAGCGGTGTCTTGCCCTTTGCTTTCCAGAAACTGAAATATTTCCTCGCGTAGCTCGAAACATCTGTTCAGTACTTTCCCTCGGCTTAACCACCTCACCTCCGTGTGATACGGCACGTCTCCGTATTCCGAACCAAACTCCTCAAGAAAAGATTTGAATTGGCGGTGATTCAGACCTTTGGCTCTTATAAAGTTAACTACTCGTGTTACTGCGGTCATAACATGTTCCATCTTTAGGGCTTTGCCACAAAGTGATTCTTGATGTATGATGCAGTGATAAACAGTCAGCTCACCTGCACAGTTCTCCGCTCGCATCTTCTCCCGTACCCTGCCCACCAGTCCGCTCCTTTGACCGCACATCACTGGTGCATCTGTGACACACTAATGTGTGATCCCATCAGAAGTAGTACTTAAAAGAAAGAGAGATTTGTCACCGAAGTGAACTATGTTTAATGAGGTAGTTGCACCCCCCAGCCTCCGGGTGGCGCATTGTTCAGTGAGACAGAATAGCGAGGTCATAGGTCCTCCTCTCCAATATGGCAGAAGCGAGGCAAAGAGAAACTTCACCAGTCGTCTCTGTCTCATCATTTCCCTGTTTTGCAGGTTTGTAACCGGTAAAACTATAGTAAAACGGTTGTAAAATATTGATAAGAAACACAGCTAAATGTGGGGGTATAAATCAGCAGGTAAACCCTGTTATTTGTTACGTTTTATGAAGTAGAAGGACTGAAAAAAAAATGCCAAAGCCTAGCCAGCCGTGGGCGCCATTTTGGTTTCCTTTCTCCACTTATTTCAGGTCGTTTTAGCTGAATAAGCTCCTTGTCGTGTCCTGATTTTGTGAATATGAATGTTAATCTGCTGTTGGCAGTGAAGAACGACTGTTTACTGGTTCTGAAAAGTGATTTTGAGAATGTTAAAGCTAAAGCTAAGCCTGCCAGCATACACATGACTCTTTCATGTATTTGTGAGCCACTAAGCTAAATTGGTTTAAGACCAAGCACTGGTATGGTGGTTAAAACAATCAGAATACATAGGTATTTGGGTTAAGAGTTAAATAGAGGTAAAAATGTATTTGAACATGCATTTCATATTGTTTTGAATTGTCATTCAGAGAGAATAGCCGAGTAAATGATTTGAAGGTCACTACACGTGAAGTACTCTTGTTTCCCATGAAAAGATCGTGGTATTGCAGCTTGAACATACAGACGGTTTTATTGTTATTTCTGTTGTATATAGAGAATGGTGATGCTGCAAGTTAAAAATACATGTGATTGTATAAATAAATATGGCAGAAGCGAGGCAAAGAGAAACTTCACCAGTCGTCTCTGTCTCATCATTTCCCTGTTTTGCAGGAACATTTAATCTGTTTTACCGGCCCATACTCTGGGTCGGTTACACATCATCTGTCGTTAACCCCACAAGTTTTTCCCATGGCAACTTCATTTCAGTTAGACATTTGGAAACCTCTTCAAATATTTCCTTCCATGTGGTTGTTCCATGCATTGATTTTAATCCTAAAAGTTCTTCCGTAACACAGAGAGTTGAGTCCACACCACAGATGAAGACTGAAAGCTGGGCAGTATCAGAGGCGTCGCTGCTCTCATCCACAGCGAGGGAGAATGCAACGAAACTGTTTCCCTTCTCCATCAGCTGGTTATTTAGATTGTTGGCAAGTTCACGTGTGCGATCAGCTACTGTGTTTCTGCTCAGGCTAACATTTGAAAATGCTTGCTTTTTCTCTGGGCACACAACGTCGCAAACTTTCATCATACAACTTTTCACAAACTCTCCCTCACTGAAGGGCCGGGCTGATTTTGCGATCTCTGCTGCCACAACAAAACTAGCCTTTACAGCAGCCTCACTTTGTGATATGGCTTTTTTGAACATAGTCTGTTGTGAAACAAAACTTCTTTTCATCTCTTCTGCTTTCCGACACCTTTGAATCATGTCCTTGTACTTCTCTTGGTGTTTCGTTTCATAGTGTCGTCTAATGTTGTACTCCTTGGTTAAAGCCACATGAGCTCCACATGCAAGACAAACAGGTCTGTCTTTTACATAGGTAAACAGATATTCTGTCTCCCACCTGTCCAGAAAGCTCCTGTTTTCGTTCTTTCTTTTCGCCATTTTGGGAGAGGTAGCGCGGCAGTATTCGCGCGGTTGCTATGACTACAGTCAACAGAGGAGAGAACATGGGTCCTGTCCTGACTGACGCACCAAAACGCCAACAGAGCATTCTGGGAGTTGTAGTATTAGCTCTAATAGTAATTTGGTATGGCCTCGCGGGCCAAATGTAATTAGGCTGCGGGCCAAATTTGGCCCGCGGGCCAGAGTTTGACACCTATGCTCTAATAGGATATTATGGTCAACAGTATCGAATGCTGCACTAAGGTCGAGCAGGACAAGCACAGAGATGAGTCCACTGTCAGAGGCCATAAGAAGATCATTTGTAACCTTCACTAAAGCGGTTTCTGTGCTGTGATAAGCTCTGAAACCTGACTGAAACTCTTCAAATAAACCATTCCTCTGCAGATGATCTGTTAGCTGTTTGACAACTACTCTTTCAAGGATTTTTGATATGAAAGGAAGGTTGGAGATTGGCCTATAATTAGCTAAGACTGCTGGGTCTAGAGATGGCTTTTTGAGTAAAGGTTTAACTACAGCTAGCTTGAAGGCCTGTGGTACATAGCCGATTATTAGAGATAGGTTGATCATATTTAAGATCGAAGAATTAATTAATGGCAGGACTTCTTTGAGCAGTTTTGTAGGAATGGGGTCTAAAAGACACGTTGATGGTTTGGAGGAAGTAATTATTGAAGTTAACTCAGAAAGATCAATTGGAGAAAAAGAGTCTAACTTAACATCAATGGTACTAAGAGTAGCTGTAGATAATATTGCATCTGTCAGTGATGAATAGTAAGATGTTCTGGCTTTGCGGAGGGCTTTCTTATAAAGCAGCAAACTATTTCTCCAGGCTAAATGATGATCCTCTAAATTTGTGACACGCCATTTCCTCTCCAGATTACGAGTCATCTGCTTTAGGCTACGTGTTTGAGAATTATACCACGGAGTCAGGTACTTCTGATTAGAGACCTTAGTTTTCACAGGAGCTACAGTATCCAGAGTCGTACGTAGTGAGGAGGTGAAATTATTGACAAGATAATCGACCTCTGTTGGAGTAGCGTTCAGATAGCTGCTCTGCTCTGTGTTGGTACAGGGCATTGAAGATGATAACAGTGGGTGGATTATATTCTTAAACTTAGTTACAGCGCTTTCAGAAAGACATCTACTGTGATAAAGTCTACTCTCCACCGCTGTGTAATCAATTATTGTAAATGTTATCAGGAAATGATCAGACAGGAGAGGGTTTTCAGGAAACACTGCTAAATGTTCAGTTTCTATGCCATATGTTAAAACAAGATCTAGAGTGTGATTAAAGTGGTGGGTGGGTTCTTTTACATTTTGAGAGAAACCAATTGAGTCTAATAACAGATTAAATGCCATGTTGAGGCTGTCATTTTTAGCATCTACATGGATGTTAAAATCACCCACAATAATTATTTTATCTGAGCTCAGAACTAAATTAGATATAAAGTCTGAGAAATCAGACAGAAACTCTGTGTAAGGCCCAGGTGGACGATAGATGATAACAAGTAAGACTGGTTTCTGAGTTTCACAGCTGGGGTGGACAATGTTAAGCATCAGGCTTTCAAATGAATTAAAAATCTGTTTTGGTCTTTCATTGATTAATAGGCTGGTGTGAAAAATTGCTGCCACACCGCCCCCTCGGCCTGTGCTTCGAGATTTCTGGTAGTTAGAATGACTCGGGGGTGTTGATTCATTTAAACTAACATAATCATCCTGCTGCAACCAGGTTTCTGTAAGGCAGAGTAAATCAATTTGTTGATCAATTATTAAGTCATGTACTAACAGAGACTTGGAGGAGAGAGACCTAATATTTAATAATCCACATTTCACTGTTTTACTCTTTGGTTCAGATATGGATACTTTATTGTTCTTTCTTTGTAATTGTTTATGTTTAAGTTGTTTGTTGCTGGTTTTTAGCTTGTTTTTTTATCTTTTTGGAAGCTGACACAGTCTCTGTGGAGATGGGTTTTTGGGGGGGCAGCAGGAGGAGAGAAGCTGCAGAGAGGCGTGTAAGACTGCAACTCTGCTTCCTGGTCCCAACTCTGGATAGTCATATTTTGGGGGGTTTAATAAATTTGTCCATATTTCTAGAAATGAGAGCTGCTCCATCCAAAGTGGGATGGATGCCGTCTCTCCTAACAAGACCAGGTTTCCTCCAGAAGGTTTGCCAATTATCTATGAAGCCTACATCATTTATGGGACACGACTCAGACAGCCAGCAATTTAAGGAGAACATGCGGCTAAACATGTCACCCCTGGTCTGATTGGGGAGGGGACCAGAGAAAACTACAGAGTCCGACATTGTTTTGGCAAAGTTGCACACCGATTCAATATTGATTTTAGTGACCGCCGATTGGCGTAACCGGGTGTCATTACTGCCGACGTGAATTATGATTTTACTGTATTTACGTTTACCCTTAGCCAGCAGTTTTAAGAGAGTTCAAGCTATGTTGAAGAGTAAAGTAGCTCGTATCACATTTTGAATTTTAAGCTCATTAAAATTCTACAAGTTTTGTTCTAATCTAATATACTGCGCTTCCATGTCTGTTTGTAGACAGAATTTTGTAGACTTCAGTAAATCACTGCGCTTCTTTCCTATTTTTCCAGCAAAATACAAAGAAAGCAGGGGTGGCTCATGACTTTTGCACAATATCCTCCTGAGACCCAGGGGAAAAAAAGTATTTTGATTTTGATTTTTTTCAGATAAATCAAGTGTTGGGATGGTAAAAAACACATTACAAAAGCAAAATTGTTTTTAACTAATTTTATATAAATTTTACAACATGTGCACTTCAGTGCACAAGGGGAGTTCCTTGATCACGAAAGTGAAACTAACAAAATTCAAGAGCTATTTAAGAAAATTAAATGCTCCACTGAAATTTTTGTAAGCAGGATATTAAAACTTATTTATATAACAATATCATAAAAATGTGGATCATGGGTCAACTTAGAAGTCACTGACACTTCACTAGCTGTAAACCACTGGTTCAGGAACAAGTGATCGCACTGGGCTTTCTATTTCACAAAAGTCAATTCATGTATGATATCTGAGGAAGTACTGTGATTTTTTTTTATTTGGAGACACAAAGGAACATTTGGCACTTCCCACATCGCACATATGTTTTACTGTTTCACCCAACCATTCTACAACTGAAATGCCTTGGACTGTTAACCATTTCAGGCAAATGGAGTGAACCATATTTTGTTACACTCTCATCTGATTGGGGCTTCCTTTTCTTGATTTTTGGAGAGAACTCTTCATTACTGGTATTATTCAGTAATGATTTCAGTAATGGTTTCTCAGCCAGGAGGAGCTTGAACTCCAGATACTGTGAGTTCTTTTCGCACATTGAGATCATTGATAACTTTCAGCAAAGACGTGATCTTGTAGAAACAATCAGGTGTCATGGATTCAGCTATAATTGCGACTCTTGTTTTTTTACTTTACTGGAAAACATTTCTGCATTTTACCCATATTTTATTTTTAACTCAAAATCAAAAATTCCAGATTCTCCTACATGTTGGTTTTGGACCAGATAGGACGACAGATTTCAGGTGGCCTTGTGTTTTTCTCTATTACATCCGCCACTGCATCTTGATAATCTTCGTGTGGCTCCTCCTGGGTTCTCACCCTCTCCTATCTGGCTCACATGACTCTCATCTTCTGAAAAATCTATGTTTGGATCTCCCTCAATTATTCTGTTAAGAATTCTCTCTGCCTTTGTCAAAGAGTTGTCTACTAGGAAAAAGTGAAATAAATATAAGTACAAAGTCCCGACGTGCACTAGAGTACACATTAATAAATTAGTCATTTCCTCTGTGAAACTAAATAAGCTTAATTCTTAAAATCCCCTCAAATTATTTACTAGATGTTTATTTTTGAAAATTAATCAAAATCTGATTTTAAAAAACATTTTAAATGTAAATATCATGCTTACCTTTCTTTCTTCCATAAAATGTGCTTGTGGGCATGCCAGCCATTTTGAAAAGGCGGGAAAAAAACAATTGGCAAGGCCACACCCCCACACATGTGATATCATTTTAAAGGTACTGTTGTCCTCTCTAAGAAACATCAGGACTTAGATGAGTGGCAAGTAGAGTATGAGAGCTACAAGCAAAAACTAAATGTGTACTACAGTGCACATAAATGAAGTACTGGGTCTCAGGAGGTTCCTTTTAAAAGATACAAACATGTACAAAACACATACCTGTAGGATGTGCTGGATAAACTTGGCTGGGTAGGTCCATTGGACACACTGGAGGTGTTACTAGAGAAGACACGTGTGTCACCAGTAACACTGGCAGAAGAACCCACTGATAAGGCAGGTGTGTGAGGCAGATGTTCCACTGGAGTAAGGCTCATCCTCATCAGTAGCAACGACAGCAGGATTGGTGGACATTGTGAGGGTGTCAGCAGAGATGGAAGACTCAACAGTACAAACATCTTGGGTAGCGACACACCAGATGACCTCATCATCAACAGACATGGACTGTGTGTTAACAATGCGAATGGCTGAGGGAACTTCTTTAGAAATTTCAACTGTGAGAACACAAAGAACAGGAGTTTAACTTTTGAATAACATCTAATCACATATATAGCTTTTGCTTTTCATGTATTTAGGGGTACATTTCTTCCTGCTCAAAATATTAAACTAAATTTAAATATGATTTTAACAACACTTAACTAAAGACACAATGCCTAAGATGACTAAGTAACAGACACTGAACCAACTTAATTTCCAGTTTATTTGGAGCGACTTTTAGATAGGAATATTTAACGCATTTGTCAGAATTCAACGTTTCTGTGTGGTTATGGCTACTCTCTCCATCAGAATATGTCTGTAAATTAAAACAGATAATACATTTCATTATACTGACAACAAAATGTCATAATAAATATTAGTAATATGTTTATGTTTTATGTATTAAAACATAATACAAGTGACAATGTTTAAGGGAGTTTAAAATCCATCTTTGCCTTTTTCACTCTCATTTTATGAACATACATACATTTGCTGAAATGATCAGGATTACTTACTGATTCATTGTCCTCACATAAGATGACTTTGTCAGGTTTGACATAAATTGACTTCTGACGAAACAGTTTTTTCACAAGGTCTCCATTCAAAGTCTGTTTGGAAGAGAGTGATGGCTTAACTAGTTTGGTGTGGCATGCCAGCAAAATCTGTAGCCTAGGGGAGGAAGAAAACATAGTGTATATGAAATTTTTGTTAAGGCTAACAGACTACAATACAATACAATACATTAAAAGGCTTAATTTTTGTTAACTCTAAAAGATATCAATCCAGTCATCTGATCGGTGCTCCCAGATCCTTTTTGGAAATACCCAAAGTTGACCTTTAATAGTATAATAATCTACGTAACAAAAAAAATTATTTTTTATAAAAAAGGATCTAATGCTTACCTGCATCCTTCAACAACTGGCTAGAAGGCAGTCCTTATCGCCTGCATTACTTTGTCTGAGTCCCAGTCACAGCTAAACTCCAGTGCAGATTTTATATGTCCATTTTCAAAAAGCCAAGCTTTTTTGTTACGCCTTGGCACATGTGTAGTTAGATGGTCTGGCAAGAGAATCACTTCTTTGGTGAAAGACTGAGCCACAGAATATGACCTGCTTAGCTGTGCTGGAAATCTAATGGAGGATAAAGGTAAAGTAAACATTTCTGCATGTAATATACTCACACTTCTCTGATCAATGAAGTACATTTAATTAAAAAAATACACCATGCTGTCCACATGTCTAATCTGCATTAATAAACACCCTCTAGCCCCATGGTAGCTAGGATAGGCTCTTGGAATCCTGAATTGGATAAGTGGAAGAGAATGGATGGATGAATGGATGGATAGGTGATGGAAGATAGTGGGATGGATGGGTGGAGAAAAACATTTCTTAAATTCACGGAGTACTTTTTGTTGCTTTAAAAAAAGTTTCATTAAATTATATACTGCCAAAAACTATGTACTGTAACAACTGATGTGCTTTGCTTTTACACAATGTTTGCAGATTCTTGAGCATGAATGACCTGTTTAAGTTAAATTAGAATTAAGTCCAGACTTTGACTACGGCAGTTCAAAACCTTAATGCAGCCCCAGACCATCACACTACCTCCATCTTGTTTGGCTGTGGCTGATGTTCTTAACAGGACACAAACTATCCAAAAAATTCAACTTCTGTCTCGTCAGTCCACAGAATATTTCCCCAAAAGTCTTGGGGATCATCAGGATGATTTTTGGCAAATGTTAGTCGAGCTTTTGTGTACTTTTTGGTCAGCTGTGGCTTTTGCCTTGAAACTCTCCCATAGATATCATTTTTTATCATTTTTATTGTTGACACATAGGTTTAGATAGCTTTTTTTCCTAAAAAAAAAAAAAAAACCCACCAACAACAACTAAGAAATCAGGAAGGGACAAATTCTTTTCATTGCACTGCATGTATCCAGATAAATGATAGGGTTATTGAGAGGGTTCACACTGATTGATTTTTTAGTTCTAAAGAGGCATATTGGCAAATCAGCAAAGGAATTATCTAAATATGCTATGCTTATTTTTCAAATTGAGAGATTTTCTCCCACATGTAGCTCTTCTAACCTTGTACCAGTCTCTGTTTGAGACTCACTTAAACTATTTTAATCTTATATGATGCAATACCTTTCCTAGTTGCGTATCTTGACAGATTACAAACTTTATAAAGGAAAGTTCAAGTCACAGCGCTGAATTGATGCTTTTGAATCCTCATTACACGGAGTGCCAACTCTTTATTGAGCACAATTGCAATGTATATACAAAAATCACAAAAAAAATTTAACCATTTTATTCCTAACAATGCATTTGTGAATTAAAACAGAGATTCACTTCAATTAGGAAAGTGCTACATCACTGGTTGAACTAGATTACTCAGATAAACTTTTTACAGATTAGAAGTGGCTCTTCTCTCTATGGTTGGGGTTGTATTTATGGTTTAATTAATTGAGTTACAGTATCTCTCAAATTAATGTTTGACTATTAGGCTAAATACCAATGCCTAGAACACTGATAAACCTCTGCTGATACAGTCTGAGAGTGTTTACTTTTGGGGCCAAAAAAAGGACTGGATTGACAATTAAACCTTCAGGTCCCCGGCTTCAATCCATCCCATGCATCTCAATTAAGAGAAGAATCTGTTAATAGAGGTGAATAAGCTTTGCTTGTCATATCAACAAAGAAAGGGTTGTATGAAAGCAATTAGAAACCATCATTCTGGACTATCTGTATTCAGAGGCATAGTGAAAGAACTCAGGGCAGTGATTCACCCAGGATCAGACCAAAAGTGCAGAAATGCATTCATTATGGTAGATTATGTTGGGCAGAAGGCCAAGGGCTTTTTATGGGTCCTTGCCTATGGCTGGCAGATATATTGTTGGGATACAGAACAGCCAACAATGGCCTATGGGCCCGTAGATGTCACAAACACAGGGGACCTTGGTATATTTTCTTTACACTGCATTTTATTTCAAGACCCATGAGCTCCTGTGATGGGTGGATGTGGTTACTGTTGGCAGGAGCAACAGTGTTGAATGCTAATTGTTTTGAAGGGCACAGGATTCATTGGTTGCTATGGTAACAACGAGACTGTGAACAGGAGTGCAGGAGAGAGGTGTCCAATAAAATGTAAAGACACAAAATAGATACAGACATACATAGATACATAGATAGATAGATAGATAGATAGATAGATGTATATGTGTAAAACCTGCACTACGTATTGAGTACTACATAAGAGTATTGAGAAGAAAATAAACTCATAGGGACATGGAAGAGTCATGGAACCAAGTAGGGCTGCACGATTAATCGTTAGAAAATCGCGATCTCGATTCATACTTATGTGCGATCTCATTTCCAAATGACAACGATTTAAAAAAAAAAAAAAAAGACGACAACGATTATACCGCATTTTGATCCGGGACGTAATCTGCATGAAAGCAAGCGCTCACTCTTCCTGCTCAACAAATGACAAGGGCGGAGCCTTATACCACGTGATACAGAAGCTGGCTGCTAAAATTGGCAGGGAAAAAACAACGGAGAGCACGTCAGGGATGACGAGAAAGTGACTGGAGAAAATCCGTCCCGGTCAACCACCCAAACATCAATAACGGGAACCTTATACAGCGCTTCCCTATACCCGTCGAACTCCCGCAGGCACAAAGAAATTACGGAGGCTATCACTTATCACCTGACCAAAGATATGGCTCCCATCAACACTGTGCAAAACGAGGGATTTAGGAAAATGATCAACACCCTAGACAAACGCTACACAGTGCCGTCCCGCAACTATTTTTCTATTGTTGCACTACCTGCTCTATACGCGCAGTGTCGAGCAACGGTGGAGACGGAATTTCAAGCAGTACAACATTTTGCGGCGACGACAAAATGTGAGACATTTGTTGTTTTTATGTTTATTTATTGTTTTTATATTCAGTCTCAACTGTTACGAAGTTGATGTGTAGTTAATAAGTGCAATAAATATTTATACTGGAAAAGAAAATTGTGAGAGAATCGTGATCTCAATTCTAAGCAAAAAAATCGTGATTCTCATTTTATGCAAAATCGTGCAGCCCTAGAACCAAGCACTCATTATGTCATAGTTAAGTGTTCACTGTTATCATATTAGATAAAGGAATCCTGAACGTATATCTCTACAGTTTTGTTGGAAAGTTGTTGTGATATGGTGAAGAATAAAATACATAAAATAAACATAACATAATGAGAGCCTTTATAAAGTAAGAATTTAATGGTCTCTGAAGATTAAAAGGTCAAAGCTAATGTAGGAACTTGAAACCTGATTCTTACAACTGGGTAATAGGCAGTGGCTGATATTTCTTTACATGTTGCTAATTCTCCAGAAACTACTTTTACAATAATATAAAGCACTTTAAAATAAATATTAGCACAAACCACTTTCTGGAGATTTCTTTACACTGTATATATCAAATAGAAGCTACCTGGTGACTCTTGATGTCTTTCTTATGTACAGGAATCAGTACTCAAGAACACATGTCAAACATTTCAGTCTGGCTCAAATGCAAATTTGCTGACAACTTGTTATATCAGTTAAAACACTAAAATACGCTACTGATCACATCTCAAAAATTACTGTTACATTGAGAGAAATGATTGTGTCAAATTATCCCGATGTTTTAAACATTATTTCTATTTTGATTGGAGAAGCATGTCTGCAGTAAGAATCATTAACTTTGCCCTTCCAGACTTTTTTCCTAGTGATACAGACGAAGTGTTTTAAATTAGAAGAGAAGGGAACTGGTAATCTGGCTCGATGCCTGTGCAGCTTAGTGGCAATCCCACTTGATATAATTCAAGGCACTACCAGCTGACTACTCCCTGGAATTTGGAAGATTTGTTGAAGATCACTGACTAATTTCAAAGCCATCAGAAGCACTTCAAACTTTGTTTCAGCAAGTAACTGGAAGCCAGTGTAAAGATTTTAAAACATGAGTAATCCTCATTGGCTACAAAATCTGATGAAACTGATTTCAGTCACTTATGTTACAGCGATGTTCATTCTCTCTTCTCGTTGGTATTTGTATATGAGTTTTGCTCATTATTGTAAGACATTTTAATTTGAAACAAATTTAATTGCTTGCAGCTTTTTATTTGCTCCAAGCATTGGCTGAGTTAGTATATGGAAATATAGTTGGATAAGTGCTGAATAAAATGTGAATGTCTTCAGCATAATTGAGAAAAGTAATGCCTAGAGGATGCATGTATAAATCAAATAAACTAGGCCTACACTCTAGAGTCAAAACTTGGGGGACTCCACCTGCCAGGCTAAACTACTCAGATGCATGGCCACCAAAAAAAACACAACCTACCCCCTGAAGATTGAGGTTAGAGGACAGACATGTGTACCACCCACTTTCCACCATCTCATAAAGTATTTTATGGCCCATAGTATCAACAGCTGCACTAAGGGATGCCACTATAGCTCACATAGTTGAGCTGGTGTGCCATCCACCATGGGCTAGAGTCCTTGCAGGAGGGTCTTGAATTCAAGTCTGTTCTTGGTTGCGTTTTGCGTGTCATCCATCCGTACTTCATTTTTCTGCCTTCTCTTCACTCTGCTGTCTAGTATATTATAAAAGGCTGAAAAGAAGTGACACCAAGTTTACTACTCAGGATTCAGACAAATGCCAACAAATGGCTTTATTGTTGCCCTGTTAGTGCTGTGATGTCTGAATTTGTGTTCTCAGTTTCTCCAGTTAAGATAAGATATGAAGCTGGTCAATACTGTAGATATTTCACATTGAATGATGTAAATGGTTCTTTAAAAGATTTTTTTTGAAAACTAAATAAGAGGAGAAAACTGCAGACAAAACTGTGCATAGTCAGTTCCAGGCTATTGAAAAGAGTTTGGTAAAACATTGGTCGGCAGTTTGGTGTTGAAAAAAACAAGTGGATGAACAGGGTACTTCACAACATCCTCCAGAGTCTGAGTATTTATAACAGTGAATGCAGATAATCTAGTTAAATTGCTTCTGTGCAGCTGTGGCTTGTGCTTTTGGAAGTCAGGAGGTAACTGTTTTTGAAGGTCAGTTAGCATCTCAAAAAGACATGCTGATATTTTTGGTGACAATAATAAAAAGATTATCCCCACTCCACACCCAACCACCACCTGCAGAAAGTGAGGATGATGTCCATCAAAATATAGAAATTATGTGTCTCCATTTACAAGACAAAATTACAAATTAGAAAAAAAATACACAGAAGTTGTTAAGATAACACTCATATCTTACACAGTGAAAGAAATATACAAATCTAGGGCAGAATTCCTTTGCAGCTTGTTTTGTTTTTTCATTAGTGTAAATGTTAAAATAAAGCTGCTGAGTGAAACTGAGAAACTTTGACATGGACCTTAAGAGTAATTTAATTAACAAACATTTCTGAGATATCTCTCAACTTTGCAAAGACATTCAAATGAGCCAAAATCCCCATATGATAACCTTTGGTGAAACGTGTGGGTGGAAAATCCTTTGAAAGTACCACAGAATTTATCGGATAAAATAAATTAAATGTCAATGTTATTATTGTACGGCTGGAAACAGTGGGGTTGTCCAAATTCAGAGGCTGCATCCTCCTGAGGACCCGGCCTTTGCGGTCTAAGTGGGCCGGGTCCTCCGAAAGCCGGGTAGGCCGGAAGTGAGCGACTGTAAAATTGGACAGTCTAGCCTTCAGAATAACATCACAAGCTCTCTCGGTGGAGTGAAACTCTGCCATCTGCTCCTTGCTATCTAAAATATAACCGGACGCTGGCGTAAATTCTCGACCATCTCACACTTCCATTTAATCAGTTTTCTGTTTGACGTTTATTCAGCTGTGTGAAAACCCCAGGGGAACCCTCCTGAGGGATTAATAAAGTTTTGTTTAATCTAATCTAATAACTTTAATCTCAGCCAAACCGATTTACTCACCAACAAATAAAACACTGAAAAAAGCCAAACAATAACATTTTTAAGTTATCTAAGTGACTTATATATCATGTTTAACTTGAGTAGTGAAAGACTGCGGTGGTTTGAAAATGATGTGCTGGGAGTTTGCTGTTCTTGCCGGCTCAGATATTTGAAGTTTATACAGCTACATTCTCGCCTAAAAAAATTTGTTAAAAGTTTATTTTGCGACCCAGAAAGAGTAATAATTAAAGTAATATTAAATAAGTAATATTAAAACTAAGTAGCTGCCGCCATAGTTGGAAACTGGAATTGCCTGGGCCACGCTATGAATTCTGGGATATGGTTTTTCAATTTTGTTGTCCGGGTGGAAAATCGGGAGAAATTCGGGAGGGTTGGCAGGTATGTTCTTAAGGGAGAGAGGGCGATAAGGCTGAGGTATGCCAAATTACACAAGAACTAGATTAAACAAAAATATGCATGAAGGAGGTCACGAGAGAGGTACAAAAGGGAAGTGGTTACATTCTTCTCTAAAAAATGCTGGAGACTCTGCCATAGTTTGGGACTGCATTTCAGCCAATGTTGTAAGAGATCAAGTCAGAATTGATGGAATCATGAATGGAGAAATGTATCAGATTTTGATCCATCATGCCATCTAGAATGTACCTGATTTGCAGTAGCTTGATATTTCAGAATGACAATGATCCCAAACACACTGTCAGTCCAGTAAAAGCATACATGCATAGAAAAAGACACAGTGGAACACTATCAGTTGTGGACTGGCCTTCCCAGACCTCAGATATCAACATTATTGAAGGTGTCTGTACTGTTCTTTCTATGTGTTGAACTCCCTGAGCATGAACATAGATAAACAGCCAACCAAACTCCTTTTCAAGAGCCAGGAAGGTGAGTGTACTTGCTCCCTGGCTTTGTACGCAGCAATCACATTGAACTGACATCAATGAACTGGAGTGAAACTAGAAAAACACGTAAAAAAAACTCTTAATGGATTGTCATATAATCAGCAGGTAAGTATAGTTAGGCACTATCATTGGAGACTACAAAATAAGTATCCTGTAGATTTACAATCTGCTATTAATACAACGAAAAATAATCAGGTAGTGGGTAAGCGTACACTTGTATCATTAGCTCAGAGGCCACGACCTATAACTACTACACTTCATAAAAGGTACAAAATAATGTCACAAAACACTGTATTATTAATTGCCTAATATACAAAGAACTGACAGAACTTACAACCATTGCTTTCTGAAGGACTTCTCTGAAGGATTATTTTGGATTCAACACAAATGATTTCAAAGGTGTAGCCATGCTTTTTCCACTGTTCTCTGCACTTCCTGTTTCCTGTCTATCCAAATGTCAAAGAAAAGGCTTCACAATTTTCTGATGTATAACAATCGAAATACAATTTCCATGGCTACTTATTTGTCTCACTAGCATATAAACATATTCAAGACAGAACAGCAACATTATTAATGGAACAAAAGGCAGCCAACATCCAAAGAAGAACTCTGATATGTCCTTCAAGAAGACTGGAGTACTCGTGATGAGTGCTCAAAGAAATTATGAGAAAGCTTGCCTAAGAAGGCTCAGGCTATGTCGAAAAATAAAGGTGGTCATGAAACGTCATTAGAACTGTACAAACTTGTGTTTGTTTTGTTTTGTTTTATACACTGTATATACATGTATATTTGCATAAGTTTCAAAAAATAGCTGCATCTATTTAAAAAAAAAGAGGAGTGGCTCACTGTGCTGGAAATGTAAAAATACAGGGAAGATCAATAGAAGTGCATGCAGGATGTTTTAATCTTCTAAAACAGAGAAGGAAAGCATCCGAGTTGATGAAAGTTTTACATTTTTTATTCATATCTATTCATTCATCATTCTCCCATGAAGCCTTTGTCAAAGATTTTGCCAGATTTTTTCCACTTTGATCTTTTATCACTGTGCGGCAGCCAAATTTTAATTCTAAAATTAACAAGTAACTAATGACGTACGTAATGTTTCAAAAACATTTCATTTTTTTTTCATTTTTTAATGTCTTATACATAAGATGTCAGTGCTGCTCCAAATATGAGCATTTTTTTTTCAGTGTCCATGTGCTTAAAAGCATATTTACAATAACATTTATTTTCTTTTCCATAATGTTTTTTCTCTTTTTGTTTATTTTATGTTTTTGACCATCCCACATCTACTTTTAGATACTTACTTTTTGGTTATTTGTTTGAAAAATAAAAACAGCATGGATTGGGGACCTACCTACAGCCTCAGAAATAAAGCTGCAAGTGGATGGCATTTTCTTTTCAAATTCACAAAAAGAAAAAGGAAATCTGCAGAGGCAATGATTGGCAGCATTCATCATGGGCTGTCAAAAGGAGACTGCATTATTAAAAGAGTTAGGGATTTAAACTTTCTTCATTTTCTTCAGAGTTTTACAGAGAAATGCAACAAAATATAGAGTAATACTACAGAGTCTGTTGAACTGATATTACAACTGCTGCACAGCCAGCCAGGTTCCCTTAGTCATTTTTGTGTTTTCAAAGTGCTGGTTTTTTTTCTTGCATATCATTTCATGCCAAGTAATACCTACAGACTTTGTTCATTAACCTCTGCCTAGAGAATACAGTCACCCTAACCCTGACCAAGTTGGTGAACTTACTGCTTGTAAATACTCTCAGTGTTTAGACAGCTGACATTAGTGTTTGATGAAGAGGCGCGATAACCCGAAATATACGCACAGAGAGGCGTAAAACCAGTGTCAAACCTGAAGTGTGCGGGACTAGATATAAATCCCTGAGCTCATCTGCTTTTGGTTTCATTTGTTTCTTTGCTTTTAAAATTTTTATCTTTTAACATTGCCATGTGGGGAAATATGAAAACCACCTGGAAACAGAACAATTGCAAGACATGAGGCCTGCTTATCTACTAAGCCAATGTCTTGTAAAAAAAAAAAAAAGGATGCATGCAATGTTCATGCTTGCTCTAAAGAATAAACAAAATCAGTCCAGACCTCTAAATTCAAAAATATTTAACACTTTCAGTGTGAAAGTGTTATCTGCATAATTTAAAATTTCAGAAGTCAGTATTTTAAAAGTGACTGCATATTTTTATTACAACACACTCTTTTTACATATCCACAAAACTATCCCTACTAAGGCAGCGGTACATTCTACAGGGATTGACCCAGTAAGCAAGCACCGGAGCTAAACTATCAAAGGGCGTAATATTGATAATCTACATTACTGGCTCTGCTCTTAGTAATAATGTATTTAGAATTTATGAATTATGTTCACTAAAACTATTTTCATAGAGAGACCTCTTTAAGCCTGTTTGTGATTGGCAGGGGTAGGCGTCTCTCTTATATGTTGCACCCCGTCACAGAGAGACTGTGTTAGTGACAAGTACAGAAGTGTATTTGGCTTCGCTAAAGTTGATGCTAACGCCGCTCAACACACAACACCCCAAGGGCAATCTGTTGACTGCCTAGGTTGTAGTTAATCTCTTATTCTCTCAAGGATGTCATACACGGTGCAGGCCTAAGTGGAGTTAAATATATGATTAATGACTGTGGCAAAAGTTTTAGGCAAGTGTGAAAAAATGTTGTAAACAAAGAATGCTTTCAGAAATAGAAATGTTAATCATTATTTGTCATCAATCAACAAAATGCAGTGTATGAACGAAAGAGAAATCTAAATAAAATCAATATTTGCTGTGACCACCCTTTGCCTTCAAAACAGCATCAATCCTTCTAGGTACACTTGCACTTAGTTTTTGAAGGAACTTGGCTGGTAGGCTGTTCTGAACATAATGGAGAACTAACCACAGATCTTCTGTGGATGTCGGCTTCCTCACATACTTCTGTCTCTTCATGTAATCTCAGACAACCTCGATAATGTTGAGATCAGGGCTCTATTGGCCCATACCATCACTTCCAGTACTTCTTGTTCTTCTTTACACTGAAGATAAGATAAGATAAGATAAGATAAGATAAGATAACCTTTATTAGTCCCACACGTGGGAAATTTGTTTTGTCACAGCAGGAAGTGGACAGTGCAAAAGTTATGACGCAAAAATTAGAATACAATAAGAATAAATACAGTACACAGCTGTACAGAATAGAATAAAATAATATACTATATACAGTAGAATAAAATAGAATAAAAATATACAATAAGATAAAAATAGAATACGAATACTATATACAACTGAGTAAAAATACAACGATGCCAGAAAAGATTATTGCACTTAGTGTTATTGCACATGTGTGGATGTGTGTGTTTGTTCAGTTAAAGTCTTTGTTGTGGAGTCTGACAGCAGTGGGGAGGAAAGACCTGCGAAATCTCTCCGTCCCACACCGTGGGTGCCGCAGTCTCCCACTGAAGGAGCTGCTCAGTGCTGTCACAGTCTGCTGCATGGGGTGGGAGACGTTGTCCAACAGGGATGACAGCTTAGCCGCCATTCTCCTGTCACTCACCACCTCCACTGGGTCCAGAGGGCATCCTAGAACAGAGCTGGCCCTTCGGATCACCCTGTTCAGTCTCTTCCTGTCCCCAGCAGAGATGCTGCCGCCCCAGCAGACCACACCATAAAAGATAGCAGAAGCCACCACAGAGTCATAGAAGGTCTTCAGGAGTGGGCCCTCCACCCCAAACGACCTGAGTCTCCGCAGCAGGTACAACCTGTTCTGCCCTTTCCTGTAGAGGGCGTCTGAGTTATGAGTCCAGTCCAGTCTGTTGTTCAGATGAACACCAAGGTACCTGTAGCTGTCCACAGCCTCAATGTCCATACCCTGGATGTTCAGTGGTTGCAGTGGAGAATGCTTGTGCCTGCGGAAGTCTACCACCAGCTCCTTGGTTTTACTGGCGTTGATCTGGAGGTAGTTCAGCTGGCACCAGTCCACAAAGTCTTGAGTCAGTCCTCTGTACTCCTTGTCGTCCCCATCAGTGATGAGGCCGACTATTGCAGAGTCATCAGAGAACTTCTGCAGGAAGCACTGGGTGGAATTGTGGGAGAAGTCTTCAGTGTAGATGGTGAAGAGGAACGGAACTCATTAAGGAACTCTTAATGACTTTGGCTGTGTGTTTGGGGTCGTTGTCCTGCTGCAGAATACATTTGGGGCCAATCATACGCCTACCTGATGGTATTGCATGATGGATAAGCATCTACCTGTATTTCTCAGCATTGAGAACACCATTAATCCTAACCAGATCTCCAACTCTGGTTAGGATTTGCAGAAATGCAGCCCCAAACATTCAAGGAACCTCCACCATTCTTCACTGTTGCCTGCAGATACTCGTTATTGTACCGCTCTCCAGCACTTCGATGAACAAACTGCCTTCTGCTACAGCCACATATTTCAAATTTTAACTCCTTAGTCCAGAGCACCTGCTGCCATTTTTCTGCACCGCAGTTCTATGTTTTCATGCATACTTGAGTTGCTTGGCCTTGTTTCCACGTCGGAGGTATGGCTTTTTGGCTGCAACTCTTCCAATGAAGACCACTTCTTGTCAGACTTCTCCAGACAGTAGTTGGGTGTACCTGGGTCCCACTGGTTTCTGCCAGTTCTGAGCTGATGGAGCTACTGGACATCTTCCGATTTCGAAGGGTAATAAGCTTGATGTGTCTTTCATCTGCTGCACTAAGTTTCCCTGGCCGACCACTGTGACTCAGATCCTCAGCATTGCCCATTTCTTTGTGCTTCTTCAAAAGACCTCGAACAGCACATCTTGAAACCCCAGTCTGTTTTGAAATCTTTGTCTGGGAGAGACCTTGCTGATGCTGTATAACTACCTTGTGTCTTGTTGCTGTGCTCAATCTTGCCATGACATAAAACTGTCTTTCACAACATCATCGGGAAAATGGTAGCAGAGTTTGGCTGTTCCTCACCCAGTTTTAAGCCTCCTACACAGATGTTTGTATTTCAGTTCATGATTGTGTTTCAACCTACGTGTGACATTGATGATCATTAGCACCTGTTTGTTATAAATGATTGATCATACACCTGACATCCTACAAAATCGCTAACTTTGTGCAAGTCTACCTATAAGAATTGATGCTGGTTTGAAGGCAAAACTTAGTAACACCAAATATTCATTTGATTTAGATTTGTAGATTTGTTCGCTCACTTTGCATTTTGTAAATTGATAAAAATAAACAATCATTATTTATATTTCTGAAAGCATTCTTTGTTTACAGTATTTTTTCACACCTGCCTAAAAGCTTTGCACGACCTTAGAAACATTTACAACATGGCTGTCAAAGCGGCTTGATTTTGTGGATCACACATCTCAGTTTAGGCACACAGGGACCAGACCAGTAAAATCACTGCACAATAACCTTTGGAGAGGAAATCCCCCCAGCAAATATAGATGTAAAGAAATACAAATAAATTATGATTTTGAATTCTTGAGAAAATCAATGCACCATCAACAGTATTTCTTGGTTTCTTTACCTTCATTCAGTCTGCTGACTCCACAAAAAATACTTTAGCATGGCTACATACCTTAACCGTCTCACTTCACTGTGTGTGAGTAAACACACTCTGAAGTGAGTGATTCACTAGTCACACAAAAAATACATACATAAAGAAAGCTTTTCCAATGTTGCACAGCCCATTAAGCTGGATTTGATCTGTTGGCGTGCCAGTTTTAGTCCACAAGACATATTTTTGACACCCCTTGGTGTTAGAGCATCATCTCAAATAGTAAAATTTTTTAATCTGTTGTAAAATTCAGTTTCATTTTTAGAGTGCTTAGAGCAGGGACAGATTTACAAAATTAACAAAAGAACCAACAAGAGTAGTGTTTCCAGCAAATAAAACATAATCCACTGGGTCTACAGTTGAAAACACTTGCTCTTACAGCCAAAAAACAGAACATTTGGCTTGACTGAGACATTTTAGAGTTAGCAGAAACAGCAGAACTGCATGTATTAAACTGATGGACTGCAAGGCAGCTGCTCACTTGGAAATTAAGCACTAGCTGATGGCAGTACTTACTGCATTTTTACACCACGAGGAGGTTCTTTTTTTAACAGTCAAAAAAGTAAAGCAACAACTGTTTTAAGGTGTTCCAAGGTATCAGATGGCAAATCAGCCAATACTGACATTTCAGATCCAGATCCTGCTGGTTTGGGAAATGTAAACCTGACAGAAGAATTAATATATATAGGTTATTGTTTATTTATTTGTTATGTGCATTGAGCAGTATGATTGTGGCGGACAACTAAAGGTAAAATTAAAGATCCAGGGTATTTTATGTTCCAGCTTCACTATTACCTTCTCTTTTCCCTGACAATGCAACTTAACAATAGGTGTGCAGATGGCAGAAGGCCTGCACTGTCAAAGTGATGGGATCATGTCAGATAGATGCTGGAGATCAAAGGGTTGGTCATATGGGGCCATAATCAGTGGCACTGTGAGAAAATCTGCATAGGTAAAATCTGAAATATACCAAGATCACCTTATGAGTGCCTACAATTCTAATGAATAATTACAGCATCAGTGTGTTGACTGCATGTGGGGAACAGGGTAAAGGGTAATTTAGTCAAGCAGAGCTCCTCAGCAAGATACAAAGGACATTCACATAATGCAGATACAAATATGCTTAATGGTATAATGGCTTAAACACATTTATCCTTTAAAATTCTCTCAAGTAGTGTTTGTTTAGTTGATCTTTAGGATCCTGAGTAGATCTGTTAAATATTAATTAACATCTCAAACCCATACATATATGTGACATGTGGCATTCAGCCATCTGCTTCATGCCACAAATTGTTGCCAAAAGTAAATAAAGAAGTTGAGTTAAAAGACAGAGTTACAGATGACAAGAGGTTACCACACCAATAAAAGATGTTAAATGCGCTGCACCAGCACAAAAGCAGAAGAATGATGAAAAGGTAAGCGTCCAGAAACCACTTTAGGAAGAGGAAGAGAGATTTTTCTTTAATCCCTGTGAGGCAAAGCAACTTAATAGAAACTTCCTCTTATCAGGCATGATGCAGAGAACTTACCATTGCCTCTGCTTCACTTTGATGTGTTTTGTGTAGAGAGCTCATACTGCTTCACCACTTCCATGCACATACACAGCATTGCAACCCTTTAGTAGGCTGCACCATGCAATAGATATTTGCTGTGAAGATATGGTACTCCAAAAGTGCTGTGTTTTTTCCTCTTCCTATATTTACACAAACACAGTGTTTTGGAGTTTCAGATCAGATTCACAGACGTAGAAAACAAATGATCATCCATTATAAACAATATTTTAATATAAGAAATGTTATATTATTATTATTATTATAATATTAGACCACCTGTCAAAAAACACATAATTTAGAAATTGTCAAAAACTTGTTTTAAACAAAAATTATATTGTTATTTATCAGGTAAAAAGTAAATTAAATTCACATGGTTTTACCCAGATTCTAGGTGGAACAATAGTTCTCAGAAGTCCGCAATAAATCAAGCATTACACTCAACCACTAAAACTAATTATTCTGTTCAGGAATGCAAGTAAATAATTGTAATGTGGCATCTTAATAAAAAAAAAAAAAAAAAACCCCTAATAATGCACCTTAGTATTTATTTCTGCTCTTTTGTGAAACAGTAAATGTGAAAATTCGTGGCTACAACAATAATTATATTTTAGCATTTAAATATCTTTTTGAATAAAGAGCTTGTGCACACACTGGTGGATTTTATTTTTACAGAAACATCAAAAACAATTTTGATCATTAATAATACCGTTAATTGAAGACATCTGTGGCATAAACCTTACTTCTTAAATTGAGTAGTGCTCTAATGAGTTTTAAGTCCTGTATATAATCTACATATGTATACTATAATAGCTCATCCACAGACCCTGATCACATTTTTAAAGATGACTATAGCTGGGGTTCCATATTATTTTTTTGCTGTTGGGTCTGGTCATGAGTGATGAATGAATTTACTTCCATTATTATTTTACGTAGAGCTGCAGCTAAAAGAAAAACCAAAAAACTACCTACCTTCTCCATCTGACTTTTGTTTTTGTTGCTGTGATTCCCAAAAGATTGGTTAGCAGTTGTGAAGGAGACAGTTCACTTGTTTGGCAGTTCTAAAGAACAAGCCAGAGTGGTTAATTTTCTGTGTTATGATTTGTTCTTTTTAGCTCAAAAGGAACCTTGAAAAAAGGCTGTTTGTTTGTTTTTATTTCTGTAAAGAAAACTAACCCGATTACTCCAAGTTGGTCACCTCCTACAAAGAAATAATACCGTCCCTCACCTGAAAGTCCTGCCCTTTGCCACTGTGCTTGTCTGAAATGTTGCCTTTATTTCTTATCAGTCTACAATCACTGCCATGCTGAAAACTGAAACTGTTCCTAATCCAGTCCAGGGCCCTATTTCAGGAAGCCGGTTTAGAAAACTCAGAGTGAAAAACGATACGCAGGGTTGAGTAACCCCGAACTGTCCAACTCGGAATATTCGGTTTCAGAAAGGCTGATAACAATTAGTTCAGTCAACGCGGAGTTGCTTTAACCCCAAGTTAAGCGCGCGCACGAGGATACATAAAGCCCTGATTAGTGGAGCACAGATTAAGCGAGTCACCATGGAGACGGAGGGAAAGAAGGCGCGGTCAATGTATTTTACAGCGCTTGAGGCCGAAATTCTGATGGCAGCATATGCCGATAACATGCAAATTCCGCGGAAAAAAAGTAACGCAGCCTCAGCTGCAAAAGAAAGAGAGCATGCATGGCAAAACAAAGCCGACAGAGTCAATGCGTGAGTGTTAATTTAAACATTGATCTAGGGATTTCCACCCATTTAACACGTTATTTTATCATATGTTATTTTATCATATGTTATTTTATTTTGTATTTCATACATTTTATTTTGTGATGTGATGTGAGCGCAGGTGCAACCCAACAGGCCCCAAACGTTCCTGGCAGCAAGTAAAAATGAAATATAAAAATATAGTCCAAACAGGTAAGGTGTAATTGTATTATGAGCCATAGTGCTTGGTCTGTTTGTCCGATGTAAATCAATTGCAGTTAGAGGCTACATTAACTTCCCCTCTGTAAGCACTTATTGAAATTATCTGAGCACATTACAAGTACATAGTTGCTTACTCTGTATGCTCAAATGTGACCCGTTATGGCCACTAGAAAAAAAACGGAGGCCTGAAAAACAGGTGGGGGTCCTCCACCACCACCACTCACAGAGCCTGGCCACTTGGCTTCCACATTTGTGATAATGTTGGCAGCATCACATATGATCTTCACAGTGCAGAGAACACAAATTAGCATCCATTACTATAATGAAATAATTTGTTAGTTTGAAATGCTACAGGGAACCATGTACCTGTACATTAATGCTGTGGAAAGACTTCCTGTTCACATAGTCTCCTTCATTTACTGAAGGAGCAATGATTGGAATGTGAGTGCCATCTATACAGCCAATCACGCCTGGGAACCGTGAGAATAAATGTAAAATTTAAGTAGTAGTCCAAGTATCACCACATCATGAATTAAGTTTTGTTCATCCTGCTACCTGCAATTTTGTGGCATCCCTCTTTGATAAATCTTGTGGGTCTATGACCGGGGAACACAAACGAGTACAGGAGACGTTTCAGTGCAACTGTAACATTCCTGACTGCCCGACAGACGGTAGCCTTGGAAACGTGCTCAGCATCACCAATATTATACAGAAAGCTCCCGTTTGCAAAAAACCGAAGTGCGATACAAATAATATGTACAGAACTGAGAGGATGTCCGCGATGTGTCACATGAGCAATATTAGGCCTGAGGATGTTATTCAAATAAATTATAGATTGTGCTGAAAAACGGTGACGTTCACACAGGAAATCATCAGGAAATGATAAAATGTCCAAACGCGCTCTAATCACTCTCTCCCGGCGGAGAGCTCTGCGGAGAATTTGGGCTTCAACATCTACTGGCTCTTCAAGGAAGGGGCACGCCATGTCTGACACTTCCTACAGTCAGGTTTCCGACAAAGGGGCGGAGACAGTCAGGGTTAGTTGAAGTAAACCTGCTAGGGGGCAGGTTAGCTTCACGGAGTGTGTCGTCATAGTGACTCACTCAGGATTAATCTAAACCCGCTTTGTGAAACTGAAAACCCAGAGTTTTCGTTAACTCAGGGTATACTTACTCAGAGTTTGCACTAAACCGGCTTCCTGAAATAGGGCCCAGGTGATGAAGCTTCAGTGATCAGTAGAAGGCTCAACTAAAGAGCCAAATACCAAATCTCAGGTCCTGTATTAGGTCTTTATTAATGTTATTTATTTTATTTTTTTTCTTAGGGACATGCCTTTTAGATGCCATTTACCTACTGTCCATATTTATTAGGCCATTTCCCCTTTTTTTCTCCATTTATTGAGTTTCCACAGTTTTCTTTAAGGACACACTGCACACCATATGTTGAGATATGCTAGGCTTTTATCTAGTAACGCTTTGGGAAGCACATTGTTTGTGCAAAAATAGTATTTTGTGTCTCTCTACTTTGTTATATTTAGCATTTTTCATAGATTGAGCAAAAAAAAAAAAAGAATAAATGATGTGTTTTTTGGGACAGGTTTGTATTAACACAGTGCCAATAGCACCAATGAGGACCAATGAGCACAACTCACCTTTGATTGTCTGTCTAACAGAGAACTATACTTAGCTGAGTTCCACTGCTTTTATTCTGGATATATACTAGAATAAAGTCATTATTAATGTGAATTTCTGTGTTGGTAGAATATACAATAGATATTACAAAAGATTTAGGCTTTTTGACAATTTATGATAGTTTCTGACTTTAGTTTCACAAACAAATTGCCTTTAATTCCCAACTTGAGTTACACCGTGAGTTGTTGCAGATCTGGTCAAGCAACCATTTCTAAGGCAATGGCTGTGCCATGGTTTCAAAACAGCAAATGCACTTTAGGTGAATTCAGGTGAAGGCAGTTATAATAAAACTATAATAAAACTTGTGTGCATTACATTTGTATAAGTGGTTCAGACAGAGCCCATAGTTTCTCTGTAACAGTAAAAATAACATCTTATTTCGTATGTTTTCTTCACGATTTTCCGACAAAAGACTTTTCAGGAAGCAAGGTGAAATGAAGCTAGTCAGAAGTAATTGGAGTTTGGGGACTTAAAGAGACAAGGATATAACACTTTTTTTCAGAATACTGAAGAACTGAGGTCCAGCATAAGATGTAAACGTTTTCAAGAAAAAAACAACAACAACAGAGTTGGAAATGAACAGAATAGATCCCCTTTGAATTTTACTTAATAGTGCATTAAATCCCTTCCTGGTTTTTGTGTATTGAGCATCTTTTCCTACAGAGGTGGCTGTATACCATGAGGATTTCACCTTGTCATAATTTAACTGAGAAAGAAATATGATACAAATCAATAAAACTAAGACGCCATTCCTCATACAGTGATTAAAATACTTGCTGGTAAGCCTGACACATGATTGCAGTGCTTATAACAGATTGTGTGAAGCGCTTTGATGAAATATTAATACAATCATAACACAATGCCTTTGTTCTCTGTGCCAACACAGAGGTGGTAAATCCTCTGCAATGATAAGAGCAATATTCTGCCATCACCATAGTGACACTAGTTTGGGTTTTAATCAAAACGTTGTGATGATCATGTAACATTAGCTGGTCCCATTAAAACAAGTAAACAAAGGCAGGAACGTTGTCTTTGTCAAAAGCACTTGTTGCTTCTGCACAGTTACACTGGGCACCTTAATTGGGTTCTACTTATGTGTCATTGTAATTTACATTACTTTATACAATCTTGTTATCATAAATGGCAGTACTGTGCAAAGATAATTATGTAATTATGTTAGCTATACAATAGTTGGCCTAGCTGACTTCAAATCATTTGAGATGTCTTTTGAAACTCATATGTTCTTTTCTTAAATAATACATTTTTAAAATAATATAAACAGAAGTAACAAAAATTATCACACTTATACAATCAGGTCAATTCATCGGGAAAAAAAATAGACATTATTTTGCAGAGGTGTGGACTCGAGTCACATGACTTGGACTCGAGTCAGACTCGAGTCATTAATTTTATGACTTTAGACTTGACTTGAAAAAATGTTGTAAGACTTGTGACTTGACTTGGACTTTTACACCAATGACTTGGGACTTGAATTGGACTTGAATTGGTTTACTTGAAAAGACTTGATATTTTACCCCAAATATAAAATTTAACATGCATATTATATAGAGATTGAAAATGTGACGTCATTCACGGGTAGAACCGCAAAGGATTCTGGGAACTCGTGGCAAGCGGTACTAGCGCACGCAGGCTTTCAATTGAAATCAGTCACACAGCGATAAAAAGAAACACAAAAATGTCAAGAAGCTGTTGTATTATTAACTGCAATAGCCGGTCGCATGACAGCCACGGGAAGCCGACGGGTAAAGAGATCGGTTGTTATCGGATTACGTCGTTGAAGAGAAATTGTTCGAGCCATGTTTCCAAAGTAACAAAGACGCGACGGATGGTCTGGATTGCAGCCATTCAAAGATCAAATATAACGTCCCAGAACACTCCAGCTCACAGGTTAGTCTGCTCCAAGCATTTACACGAAGGTCAGTGTCTTTTAGTACTTAATACGTCATTTTCATAACATAATTGGTGATATAGGTTACAAGCAAGTCTGGCGCTGAACAGAAATTGTGGCGCTATGCTCCTTTATTTATTGTGTTTATTGTGCATAAATAGTGAATTGTCCTGACACAATATTGCGTTTTGCTTCTGTTATTATGGTACATTGACAAAAACATATACTTTTATTCACAGGATAAAACAGGTTTTTTGTATCACTAATTGCCCAGTACGATTACAGCATACAATATTATTGTCACTGCTACATTTCTGTGATGCTACCAGAAATTATTTCCACTACTAATTAATTACCGTTGAGCTCAAAGGTCCTATTAATAAACGGTTAAGGAATGTGTATTTATGACGACGATTTGTGAGACTGGTAAACTTATGATACGTACGATGGTCTTTCGTTCTACACGGTGCATTTCAAGGTCCTGCACCCATCCGTCGGTAAACTGTACCTGGGCTTGTTGCAGTGACCGGAAGTTACTAAACTTCATGAGTGTGTGCACTCACTCCAAGAACCGTATGATTATAAATATGCATATAAATATGCTAAGATGAGATAGCTGACTTCATCTAACTAGCAAATGTTTTCCAGGCTACGTTGGTGATTCAGTTTTTTTTAATATGTATGATATTTTTGTCATGCGATTTTAAAGCCGGTCCTACAACCGCATCCAAGAATAACATGCAGCTTATCTCAGAACTGTCGGTGAAAATTATTCTTGGAGCTAGGTTTAATTGAGCTGCATTTTAAAGAGGTGCAATTTCACAATTTGTGTATATTTTCTAAGTTCACTATTTTGTCATGTGTTGAGAAAAACACAGATTAAAAAATTACATGGTCTAATATTTACATTTAGCATACAACTGCAACATTATTTTTTCGTTTTTTTTTTTAAAGACTCGAAAGGACTTGAAATTCAAAGTTTCAGACTTGTGACTTGACTCGGACTTTTACACCAGTGACTTGAGACTCGACTCTGACTTGCCTGACATTACTTGAGACTTGACTTGAGACTTGAGGATAAAGACTTGAGACTTACTTGAGACTTGCAAAACAATGACTTGGTCCCACCTCTGTTATTTTGTAGTTTTAGCTCTGCACTGTGGATATGATGTGATTGAAGAGCAGACTACCAGCTTTTAATTCAAAGGGTTTAACAAGTATTGCATGAACATTTTAGGAATTACAGCCCTTTTTACTCACAGTTCCCCATTTTCAGAGGATCGATTTAATTGGACAGTTGACTGACAAGCAGTTTGGCTAGTTAAGGTCTGTTCCCTTGTGATTTCATCAAAAATGAAGCAGATATAATATCTGAAGTTGATTCAAAGCATTGAATTTATATTTTATAGCTTTGCAATGTGATTTTAAATATGAGGACCAAAGAGACATCAGTGCAAAGGAGAAAAGCCATCATTAGACTGAAAAATCAAACCAATGAGAGAGCGAAAAATTGAGGTGTGGCCAAATCAGTAGTTTGGTATATTCTTAAAAAGAATGAATGCACTGGTCAGCAACACCAAAAGTTAGAACACTCTCAAGAAGGTAGACATATAATTATCAAGCCCTATAATCAAGAGATGTCTTCACGAATGGAAATAAAGTGAGTTTACAACAAGGTGTAAAACACAGGTTACACGTATGAACAAGAGGGGCAGATTAAACTTGGCCGGTAACAACTATCGCATTTTCTTGTGGTTGAGGTCAATGAGATTCAGATTTTTTCCGAGACTTTTAGTAGATGCACCTGTGACATCATTTTGAAAATCCTACATCATCTAGTTCTCGAGTTATCGCATTAACAATCTTAGGTATATGTGACCTGTTATTGCTGAGGGGTTAAAAAAAACAACAACAACAGATAAACCCAAGACTTGTAGCAGAAAGACGGGAAGACAAAAAATATGGTGAAAGAGAGAAACAGCTCATGATCCAGAGCATACCACATTATCTGTCAAAAATGATGGAATCAATGTTATGGATGGGCATGTTTGGCTGCCAGTGGAACCGAGTTACTAATGTTCATTGATGATGTGACTGCTGATAGAAGCACAGGATGAATTCAGGGCTATACTCTCTGCTCAGATACAGCCAAATAGTGCAACATGGATTGGACTCTGCTTCCCAGTGCAAATGGATAATGACCAAAAGCATAGCGCAAAAGCAACTCAAGAGTTTCTTAAGGCAAAGAAATGGGATGTTCTTCAATGGCCGAGCCAGTCACCAGACTGAATGCAGAATGACCCACAAACATGCAGCTGCAGTAATGGCTTAGCAAAGCCTTGAAAGAGAGGAAACACAGTATTTGGTGATGCCCATGTGTTTGGGACTTCAAAGGGTTTTCATCAAAATATTAAAAAACAATCTCATGCCTAAATTTAAAAATGTGTTAATCTGTCCACTTAATTTGTAGCTCTAAAAATGAGGGACCGTGTATAAAAATGGCTGCAACTCCTAAAGTGCTAATGCAAAATTTTAAAAGTTTAATTATTCATTGATTTAATAAAGTTCCAACATAGTGGTGTATCAAGGTAGAGCTACAAACCACAATTTGTGTTTCTCTGTCCAAAAAGTTATGGACTTATTTGTAGATATAAAAATTATACATATTTTTTCTTTACAAAGTAAAATCAATAGAAACAGTAAAAAGAAATAATTCTAGGAAAGTGATGTATACAGTAAAGTTATACTGGACACAACACAACCATTATAACCCTGACAAAATCTTAGAACAAAGTCTGAGAAGGTGTGTTGCATTACATGTAAGTCTCAGAATGCCCTCTGTTTACAAAGACCAAGTTGATTGCATGTATGGTTTTAACTGCCCGTCAAAGTACAACTCCTTTATTCAGCTCAATGTTATGCACCTCCACAATTACCTCAATCAGCCAAACTGGTATTTTGATCAAAGTAGTACTTGTGGTTCACACAAACCTTGCTCTGATTATTTGAATTCAACAATATACACAATAATAAAAAAACTGGCATCCCGTACTAAGATGAATGTGATAGATTATCTACTGATGAATTACAAATTTCACTCACACTGCAAGATTAGAAAACAACAGTACATCACAGACTCCAGGATATTACTGAGATTATCTGTCTAGTGGAGGTACACATCACCTTGTTTTCAGACTCACATAAGCTCATCTCAGACAAATTCATATTTCAGTGAAATCTGATTTATCCCAGATGCTGCAGAACACCTAAGCCCTAGCTGGTTATTAAATACATCCTCTGTAACTGCTGCCATGTCAGCCCTTCACACTGTGAGAGTAATGGGGCAACAAAAGTGAAAAAAACAAAACAAAACCCTGAAACATTTGTTGCTTGCACAGTCTCGGTGTCTGCAAGAGGTCAAAGATTATAACACCCAAAACCTGAAAGCAAAGAGTCAAATTATCATCTTATCCTGATGTGTCACTGTCAAAAGCTGGAATCATTCATATTGAATATTCAACAAATGGGTTTATTCAGTCGAATCTTGATTTTACTGATGCTCTAGGAGAAAGTAATATATAAGAATGAAAATAAGGACAAATTACACATAAATTTAAGAGATTCAGAAGACATAAATACTTGTCAACTATGACCTGTCTCACTTAGGTTACTGAACAGCTTATTCAATACACTAAATAGTGTAGCTTGAAACAGCAAAACAACAGTTTTGAGATATTTCACAAAATAATTTTCATAGGAAAAGATATTTGAAAAATATATAAAGTAGATATGACAGCTAGAAGATATATTTAACATATTCACTGATTCTTTTTTTTTTACCTGGTACCTCTAGAACTACTGAGCACATTTCAATTTCCTATATCGTAAAATGAAAAGAAAAATTGAGCTGTTCAAAGCAGCATGACACACTATGTTGGACATTTATTTGGCTTATTACAGCCTCACCACGGCATGATGTATTGCAGCAGAGCTGTTTTGTGTCATCATTTAACCTGATCTACCAGATCAGGAAAAAGGACTACACTCTGTTAAGCCTTGTTAAGATGCCAAAAAGCAGGTCCATGTTGCATCATTCTCTTTCTCACACTACACTGCATTACAGATAAGAGTCTGTTACTGGTGCTAAGAGAGGCTAGTCAAGTGTGCTGAAATGGCAAAATCAATATTATCTTTAAATAATTGTCTGGGAACAGTAAACAGCCCTGAATATTTAGTTTCTGTCATTCTTGTATTAGGGCAAGTGAGGGTGGGAATTCATTATTACACACAGATAGCATGACACTTTCTAGAGGTTCCAAGGTTTTATAGGGTGAGTTAGTCTCCCCCACCAACCTGACATGCTGAATAAACAGTGATTTAGTCATGCTATGCACAGGGGAGGATGCACATACATGGTGCATGATTAAAGTGATGGGATCCATTTACAGTTTCAGCTTCAAGTAAAAAATTAAAAAGGTTGCATGCGAGAATATGAGAGATTGTAAGAAAATGTTAGAATGGTGTTGGGGAAGCACAACTACAAACTTTTCTCTAAAATTATATGTAAATTTTTGGGTTTGTGCACAGTTCTTGATAGACTTATTTGGTATGATTTTGCTCTGAAGGTGTTTTTGATTGATTTGTGCAATTTTTAGAGTAAATGTGTTAAAGCTGTTGAATGAGACCACTTTAAGGTCACTGCAATTTATTGAATTAAACTCACTTATGTAGAAAGGTGTGGCCCAAAAGCAAAAATCAAAATCATTATAATTTTTGGTGCTTTTTTGGTATAGATTTCATGAAGAATGCATAACAATAAAAGTATTGTTTATTTTTTGTAGTGATGTAGATATCATTGGCAGTGCTCAGATATGGGTACAGAATGCCACTAGATTGTGCCACAAGACCAGGTAATATTGAAGCAAGTAATTTTCTTTCATAAACTCTGCATTTATTGTACATTTTAACAGCACAGGACACATGTCTACAAAGATTACTTCCTGGTACAAATGTGGATAAGAAGCGAATGGGATATGCCCTTGAATCTGATAAACCCCTTGAAATAAGTGGAACAGATTCTGTGAAGGTTTAACTGGGATGTACACCTATCGACATATTGTATTTTTCAACTGGGTGCAGCACACACTGATTATTTCACAACTCAGTGGTTATGCCGAAGCAATGTCTAATTGGCCATCTGTATTTTATATATTAGGAATTTTTTGTTATTGCTCCGTTTGTTCTATACTTTTGTTAAGAGTTCATAAGTGAATCCTCACTGAGTTTCAGACAAAAAAGATGAGCTGTCAGAAAAGGGTTACCGTAATTGTCGGGCTATAAGCCGCTACTTTTTGCACAAGCTTTGAACCCTGCGGCTTTTAGTCAGGTGCGGCTTTTCTATGGATTGTCCAAGATTTTTGTCATATCGTAAGACGATTTGTTTTGTTTGTTCCGCTGTTGTACGGCACTACGTTGCCTGGCAGAAGGGCATGTGATCAGACACACAGTATCGGGGTTCAAGAGTGGTATGTTGGTCACATGTCCATCCGCCAGGCAACATAGTGCTGTACAAGTAGCGCGAAAAACAAACTTCAAAGTAGCACTACGCGTTCAGTTGGAGGCGTGGATGATGAGCGGCGATAAACTTGCGAAAAGCAAGTTATGCTCAATTCCACCGGTGGATTCTGACAGCGTGGAAAAGTGTGAAAACATCCACGATCACCAACGGATTTCAAAGGGCTGAATTGTGTCATGATGGAGAGGAGGACACCGCCACGGCCCTTCAGAGGGTGTTCGACTCTGACACTGACAACGAGGATTTCTTTGGTTGGTTTTGTAAGTGACAACGAAGGAAAGAAGCGGAGAGTGGATGACGAAGCCATCCTGAACCTGTTCATATCCGACACTGGAGGAGAGGACTTTGGTGGTTTCAGTGCGCAGGAAGAAGAGAAAGATGGTGGTGAATGACTGACTTTTCTTCTTGTTAAAGCCGTGTCACTGCACCTGAGCCTAAAAGGTAGTCTGAATCTATTTTTCTGGTGTGCTGTAGGTTATTGTTATGTACTACATTTGTTACTCATTTATGAAGCACAGTACATGTTTCCTACTTGTAATTACCGCTATTGTACATATACCTAAAAAGTTATGCAAATATGTATCCATAACTTGTTTTTCAAAATATTAATAAAAGGGGTGTGTCTCCAAACAGCCATCTCTTTCCTGACAATTCCCTTTGTGCATATTCTCTTACATATGATAAGTCAACATTGAAACACCTGCGGCTTTTAGTCAGGTGTGGCTAATGTATGTACAAAACAGGATTTTTCCCTGATTTTAGCTTGTGCGGCTAATATACAGGTGCACTTTGTAGTCCGGGAAATACGGTACTTGAGACTGTGCATGAGCTCCCGATCTCTGGATGACTACCTTTGATTACAAGACAATTGCACAGGTCACCTTCCAAACAGTTGTGGTCTAACCTGACCTGACTGCATGTACTCTCAGACATATTGGCAAAGGTTTGCAAATAACTGCTGTCTAATTTATAACTTCTCTGTAATGGGAACGTTACATTATTATAATCTAAGTACAAAGAAGGTGTTTACTCTCACTTTACTGCAATCTTTACCCTCTATCATGTGCCCACCTGCAAACCACTTGTTTATTTTCCCATATTTTCTTGCCCTATATGCCTCACACCTGAACATCAAAGGGGCAGGACACAAGAATTAATACTTCTACATCACATTACAGTCTTCCTCTCTGAATATGATGAAACAATTTGGCTGTCAGAGGGCTTTAGAGCTCATATTTGAAAGAGGAAAATGTCTCAGAATTAGACATTTAGACAATTAGATCATTTAGAAATCAATCAGTTATGCAATCAGTTAGTGTCTATATGCAATTTTAAATGCATATAGACACTAAGGGTTTTCGGGAAGAGCCATGCTGCTCTCTGAGAGGAAGCAGGAACCATGCTCTCCTGTGTTTTAAATGCACTTTAGAACAGCACACAGCAACACTACATATGAGCGGGCGTAGGGAGGTTTGGGGTCTTCACTCACCCCGGTTCTGTTAGCCGTCAGGGCTGGGGGGCTGGGAGGAGGTGCTGGCCGTTCTGATGGCTAAAGATCCAAACGGGATCAAACCAAAAAAAAAAAAAAAGAAAGAAAGAAAAAGAAATCAATCAGTTAGAAAGCCAATGCCCAGAATTACTCTGATTCTGGAAATGCATCTCAAGATGGCCCCTTAAATTGGAATACCCAAGTAAGAGAGGGTTAACTGTTTACATAATTTGAATGGCACCAACATCCACACAAATTGCAGTGAGTCGTGTTAAAGATATCAAGTCATCATTTTTCCTGCTGATTCCTGACTCAAATCAGAAAATTATTCTGGATATGACCAATCTTAAGGGTAGAAGTATTTTCAGTGACGAGTAGAATGATGTGGACATCATGTGTCTGCACACCTACTTTGCCATCCTCATCCTTATTGGTGTCTACAGGTCAAGAGGGGTGTTGGCAGAAAGTCTGTGGCATCTATGAGAGAAAGTCTCTGAAAAGCTTTCATGTAGTCTCCAGGGTCAGATTTGATGATCGGGAATCAAGACCTGTTAGAAGGCAGGGGCAGTCTGCACTGTTTGACACAAGTTGGTGGAACAGCTTCCCTGTCTTTGTGACACTGGGCCCAGTGTAACTGTGGACGAATGGCTTGTGGGGTTTAGAGCCCGCTGCCCCCTCAGTGGCAATTCCTTCAGTTTTTTTCACGTCATACACTTTGGGGCAGTAGCTTCTGAAAACAAGGATGACGATGGTTGGAACACGTATTAATGTTAATAAAGACATTGCCTCAATTCATTTTTGTGGATTTTCAGCATCAGTCATAACCAAATGACAAAAAAATGAATCACACTTCTATTGTTAATTGTGTTCTGGTATAGATCAGTTTCAGTCATTAAACATATGTTTTCCCCACTGTTTGAAGCTAAAGCTAAAGACAATATATTTTAATGGTTTATGAAGTAATTTCAGACTTATTATTTAAACCCCAAATATGTCCTAGATCAATTTGAAGCAGAACATTGTTGTATAAGTTGTGAAGGCCATACAAGGGTTAATGTGAATTTTTGTGTATATAGACAGCAGCATTAGATTTGCAAGTTAGTTTTACAAATCCATACTTTATGGAGTTATTTGCCATATTATCACAAACTGATTGCACATAATTGCCAACTTGAAAGATTTAACTGCAAACTGATAACAGACTGAATTCATCTCCAACGCACCAAAATCAGTTTAAAGACAGCGCCTGAATATGGTCCCACACCAGATCCCCCCCTCTTCAAGACAATCATTTGAAATTCAGCAAGCTGCAAAATAATTTGCTTCCTGCAGTTTCCTTGTGCCAGAGCCCTCAACTGCGGTGTTCCTAGTGTGACTGTAGCACTGTTTGACAAAACAGTAGCAACAGGCTGTAAATGTTCAAACTAAATGCGTCAGTTTAATAGCTGTTAAAGCTTATATCAAACAATCTTAACACAATGTTTGCATAAAATGAATTCAGTGGCTCAATCTTTCGTAGTAACTTAAACAATATTTAAGAAAGCACTTATTTTTAAAGGCTTAAAAATTTTCACTCACACACAATAGATTTTGTTACATGGCAATGCTATTTGAAAGTTTCCACACTAGTGCGTTTATGGAGCACACAGACGCTACAAAGTGAATTAAATAACAGAATGACTACTGTTACTGTTAGCTGTTACTATCATATTACAAATCTCAGAATGAAACAGCCAAGCCAAAACTAAGGTTGACCTTTTTGAATCAGTATGATCTCTTTCTGCAGAAGTATCAATCTCATCTCATACCACTTGCCATATGCCATTAACCCAGAATGATATGATGAAACCCTGCACAAAACAAATTACAACTGGTCATTTTCTCTGAAATGAAGCAAATGACACTACACAATAGCCACAGAGACAGACACTCAGAATGATTGCTGTTGTGTGCAATATGTATGCCAGTGACAGTTAAGCTTCTGACACTGGCTCACTTAGAATTTTTGTGATGCACAGTATGGTAGAGGTTATTCACAGCGGCGTCATCAACAAGGCAGTGGAAATGCCAGCTATAACCTTTGCACAGACCTATGCCAGAGTAGAGGTCATGCTAACATAATAGGATCTTAACATGCTTTTTGCATAATCACTAGTACAATATCCCAGGATCAAATTTATGCTGAGAGTCTACTGAGTCTGGACATGGTAACGTACAGTATCAGTGCACATATTTCAAAATGTGTCACATAGCAAATAGAATATGAGCTAATGCTAAATGATTTACTGATGTTTTTCAGTTCGATGCTGGTGAATCTGGACACACAAAACACTGCTGTCAGATACTAAAAACATTTAAGCAGAGGCTTTAGATCTTTATGAAAGAGCACACAGTCAGTACTTAAACAATATTTCGCTATTCTGGTTTGTGGTCTGTCTCTTTGAGGAGCTGACTATTTAGATTATTTATGTTTTCTTTTTTCTGGGAACAAGCCACGGCATGAAACAGCAGGAGATTATTTCAAGGATTTTCATGACTTGAGAATATATTGTTAATAACAGGATGATAGTTACACTTCAATATTTGCTGAATGCAAGGACAAAGGTAATAAAGAAAGTATCTAAAATTGATTTAAAACTGTAAAAATACATCTAAGTGACAGAGTAAAAGCAGTGTGATAATGCAACTCGCATAGCTCATTCTCTGGCTGTCTTTATCAGTTCACTCTTAACACTTTTATAGTGTTTTTGGATGTAAAACAAGCAGCAGCAGACAGAAAGATACCAGCTGGTGAAAATTAAAAACACCTTAAGAACTGTAAATTTTTGTCAGGAGACAGTGGAGATGAGACTTAGTGATAATGCTGTTGCATATCATATAGACTGCCTACTTACATATTCACCTGTTGCCTACTGCTGGTGGTCAGAGGGCCCAGTGTCCGGCAGCCTCGCCTCTGTCAATGAGCCCCAGGGCAGCTGTGGCTACAATGTAGCTTGCCATCACCAGTGTGTGAATGACTGAATGTAGTGTAAAGAACTTTGAGGTCCATAGGGACCAAGTAAAGCGCTATACAAATACAGGCCATTTACATATTAACTCATATCAGTCAACAATTTATCATACATAACTTATTCTAAAAACTAGTTCTCCACTGGATATATGTCACAACAAAGCAAATGACAAATAAAAAGTAAATTGCATACTTCAGTCAAACATTCAGTCCTAGGATCAGTAGACCCCCACATGTCAAGATAAGATACTGAAGTAAATGGGAGACAAATCTGGTGGCCATGGATACATATGCTTACTCAGACACTAAGAAACAATCAAGGATTAGAAGCAGATAAATGGCGAATGAAGATACAGGCTTTTGGCTTACCGTGCAGTTAATTTATTAGGATTGGCAGATGGAAAAGATGGCATTAATGGGTTGCTATAAATTAGGTTGCAGAGTCCTTTTTTTTTATCAATAGTGGCTTAAAAAAACTATATCAGCTGTAGAAAGCCCATTTTATCTTAATAAACAGTACAGTCCTGTAGATACTGTATAAAGATATGTAACCTTTTTAGACAGCTTGCAGTCTGAATGTTCAGTAGCAGTCTGAATATAAATGTAGGTTAAGCCGGTTATCTCATGAAAGTAGGATGAATTTGACAGGCTTTTGTCTGACTGGAAACCTTTCAATGTTTTCAGACACCAATTTTCAATTCCCTAAATATTTCTCCAACATCACAATCAGCCATCTGTGAACATGGACTATTTCCAACATTAGACGTGTCTTCTTATGCCAAGATAAACAATCCTTTATCTTTATTTCTTTGTCACAGTCAAGAAATTCTGACCAATCATTCTCTTGAACCTGAATCATAGTGCTTCTAAGTTGATAGAGCACCAAATACCAAATTAAGAGGCAGTAACAACACATCTAATTTGTCTTTCACTACTACTACTACTTTCACGACTACTTTCAGTGTCATGTCCTAATTTTTTAAACACACTTCCTTAGCCATTAGCTTCTGTTTTCACTTACTATTTAGCTAGGTGTGTACACTAAAAAGAAAGAAAGACAAGACTTTGTTAGAGTAAAAACAAATAATAATAACAACAAAAATATTATAGTTACATCTGTTCATCAGTTTTCTTAAATGCTTATCCAGTGAAGAGTGAGGCGTCAGGTAATGGTGAATTTCATTCATCATAGGGGGTCAGGGTACATCCTGGACAAGTTGCCTGCCTATCACCCTCTGCTTAACACAGAGGGACAGACAATCATATACTTTCAAATCCACATCTAAAGAAAATTTAAATGAACAAGTTAAACTAAAATTCAAGCTGTCTTTGGACTGTAAAAGGAAACCAAAATATGTGGAGACATAACAAGAATATATATATATGAAGTCCTTATCCAGCCAGCAAGTTTGAACCCAGAACTTTATTGCTGTCAGTCGAGAATTTACACCACTTCACCACTCTGCCGCCCTGGCTGAAATAGATTTGTTTCCAATTTATTACACCCCCCCCCCCCCCCCCCCCCCAAAAAATAAAAAATAAAAAATAAAAAATAAGAAAAGTACACCAATGGATTTAGGCAAAGCATAGAAATTCCCTGCAGTTTTTTTCATTTAGTCATTTGAGGTTCATGTTTTTCTTTGCAACATTATATAAAGTGCATACACACTGAGTTTTTTATTGTTTTAAATAAAATTGGCTTTATTATATGGAATATATTACAAAGTAGCTTTAATGACTAAACTGCCTAAACAAACCTACAGTCTGTAAGTGGTAATTAAATAGGAGGTACCTCAGGTCTCTGCCAAAAAAAGTAATGTGTCAATTTTGGGTAAGCAGAAGTCACAGTGAAAATATTCTGGTTGTGGCTTTGGTGGCATGGGGAGTTAATAGAGCTTGGCTAATAGTTAAAGTGGAAGCATTTGCCAACCTTTTTATGACAGAAAAGTGTTTAAAAAAAGAAACTAAATAAAAAGGAATCTAAGTCAGCACTTTCTGCTTATATAGATCATTTGGACTCAAGTCTCAGTCAGGTCCAGGATCTCATTATATTTATAGTCATATTCAAGTATCAAATGAGCAATTACACCCTGAACGCAAACACATAAAAAGGACTACTACGGAATACCTTCCAGGTTATGCATTTTCCAGTAGAATTATGTCTTCATAACAGTTAAGTGAGATAAAGAAGAGTGTGATGGAGCAGAGTACATGATAAATTAAGGTCCTGCCTCTGGTTATATAGGATAACAAGATAACAATTCACTATCATTTCACTGCATCAAAGAACTACACAGCTCTGAATAAAGCTGTGAAGAGCATCAGTTAATCGACAGCAGCAGGGCCGAGTATTTAAAGTGACAATCCCATAATGGACAGGGAAAAGGTCAAAACTGCAGTCGCTTGTGCTGTCAAATTGTCCTTGAGCAAGACACTGAACCCCCTGACTGAACAATAATTGAATTCATCATAAAGAAGCACCAGTTACACTTGCTGTGCTGTAAATTTCTACATTTGGGTGAGTTATTTTGTTAGGAATGAAAAGCACAACAGCTGTCTAGAATAACAGTTTCAATGAAATGTTGGTGAAATTTTGTTTTACAAATCAATAACAGCCAATTTCACATTTCAAATGAAGTATCTAAAGGGCGACCGTGGCTCAGGGGGTTGGGAATCGCATCTGTAACCGGAAGGTCGCCTGTTCGATCCCTGGGCTCTCTGTCCTGGTCGTTGTGTCCTTGGGCAAGACACTTTACCCTACCGCCTACTGGTGTTGGCCAGAGGGACCGATGGCGCGCTATGGCAGCCTCACTTCTGTCAGTCTGCCCCAGGGCAGCTGTGGCTACAACTGTAGCTGCCTCCACCAGTGTATGAATGTGAGAGTGAATGAATAGTGGTATTGTAAAGCGCTTTGGGTGCTATATAAATCCAATCCATTATTATTTCCCATCTTTCTGCACCTAACTGTTCTAGTTATCAGTTTTGTGTAAAACACAAAGTTTGTCTACCCTGATTCAATGCAGTAGCCGCATGAATTTCCAGGGAATATGAAAAAAACCTCACAATAACACTGACATACAGGACTTTTTTATAGCACAAAATAAAACAAAGGCATTTGCGCAAAATCTGAGTGCTCTGGAGTCCAAGGACTTCATGTCTAGAGCAAGCAAATAAATAAATCCCAGGTCTGACAGCCCAGACAGCCCTTGGTTAAAAGTGACAGGTCATCAGTTACAAGCAAAAAGAAGATAATACATCAAATAGTCATTAATTGGACAATGGAGTCAAGGGAACGCTGAGGTTGAGGACAAGGTGTCTTTCTGTAATCAGCTTAATCAGATCTGTAGAGATCAACTTGTTCAAAATGTTAAAAAAAAATCTTTCTCAAACTTGAAATGCATGTACTGAAATATTTGTTGATAATCCTTACTAACTGAAGTGGAACCAAAATAGATAAATATGTCACGGACCCGGTGCCGGGGACTCGGGGTTCGTGAACAGTGTGGACCTTTATTGTTATTAGTGTATTGGATGTATGTTTGCTGCACTGTGCTCTTGTGTTCCATGCTGGTGTGTGTGTGTGTGTGTGTGTGTGTGAGGCTGGAGGATGAAGGACAGCCACCTGCAGGCCTGATGGGTGTGGCCCTGCCAGCTGCTGGTCACGCCTAGCTTACCACACACCTGCTTCTGATCAGGATCGTCGGGGGAGCTACTTAACAGAGCGATGGAGCTTCCTCCGGCGCAGGATCGTTGAGTTAGACTCCATGTCAGTGTTTCTAGTGTTGTTAAAGTGTATGCCTGCCGGAGTTGGTGCCATAACGGCTGTGTCTGTGTTTTTCCCCAGGAGGACAGCGGAACACAGGACTGCAAGACACACGGGGTGTGTGAAGGCACAGGGGCAGAGAGCACGGGATACCAGCACTTGGGAGAAGACACGTCACGGGAGTCGAGGGAGCACTTTTGGAGATTTCATGTGTGGTGTATATTTACCTCACTGTAAATAAACCCACTGTTCATTCCATCAAGTCTGCGTTTTGGGTCCTTTCTCCTACATCCCCCACGGTCTGCCCTCCAGACCGTGACAAAATAGAAGTTTTACTTTTACAAAAAGAACTGTACTTTTTACTTGCATTTTCCAAACAGGCTCATTACTTTAGGTTCAGCTGTATTATTTATTACGTTTATACTGGGAGTTAAAGTGGAAGGAGTGCACGTGCTTGTTAGTTGTTGTCACGGTACTTCAGTATCTAGCTAGCCCTACTAAGGATGGGCGAGCTGAACGGTAATGTATTTTTTTTTAAACTATTCATTTCAAATGCAACATTTCTACTAGTAAACACACAAACTGTGTGTGCTGTGTGTGCAGCTGCTATATTTCCCAGGGAGAGGTCCGAATGAGAGCTAACGTTTCATTTCATTTCATTTCATTTTTATTTATTTCACACTTGGTACTACAAATCAAACAAAACAACCACATCTTCTGTCAACAAAACACAACAACCATGTGTGAAAAGGAGCAGGAAGAAGAAAATATTCTTATTAAACCCTGCCCCCTATCTACCATCGAACTTATATCACCGGTGGGCACCAAAAATCAGGAACAAACTAATATTGACATTTCTCTCCGGTCGAATCCCAAACCAACATCACATTCATTCGCATTCTTCATACTGAGTTATCGTTTTAAACATATAACACTTTTTAAAACATTGTAAATTTATACAATTCTTTAAATTATAATGAAGTGAATTCCACAGTCTTATACCCCTAACCGTTGTGCTCATTAATCTTTGTGTAGTCCTGGCTAACTGATGTTTAAAATAAAATTTCCTTCTATTCTCTTCTCCCCTTGAACACATCAAAAATACTCTTTGTAACTTAAAAGGCAAAATATTATTTTTAGCCTTAAACATAATTAATAATGTCCGTAATTTCACTAAATCTCCTAATTTTAATAATTTTGATTCTATAAATAATTTATTTGTATGTTCTCTATATTTAACATTATGAATTATTTGTATAACTTTCTTCTGTAATAGGTTTAAAGGTTTTATGGTATTCTCATATGTATTCCCCCAAACTTCAACACAATAGTTGATATATGAAAAAAACAAAGAAAAATATAAAATACGCATTGTTTTATAATTTAATAAATCTCTTATACTACCCAAAATATAAATACTTTTGACCATTTTCTTTCTAATATGTTCAATATGAGATTTCCATGTCAAATTCTCATCCACTATTACACCCAAAAAACGAAATTCAGTAACTCTTTCAATCAATTCTTCCTCTATAAACATAATGACTTTATCCTCCTTTACACGATTGCCAAATATCATATATTTCGTTTTTGTCAGATTCAAAGATAATTTATTTACATCAAACCATTTTTTTATTCTTAACATCTCAGAAGTCATAATTTCAACCAAGTCTTTCAAATTCTCTCCAGAGCAATAAAAATTTGTGTCATCTGCAAATAAAATCGAATTTAACCTTTTAGATACGTCACAAATATCATTAATATATAAATTAAAGAGTTTAGGTCCCAAAATAGAACCTTGAGGAACACCACATACAATCTTCAGTCTTTCAGAAGTATTGCCAAAATAATAAACATATTGCAACCTATTCTCTAAATAACTCATTAACCAATTCAATGCTACTCCTCTCACTCCATAGTTATACAATTTAGAAATCAAAATAGAATGTTGTATCGTATCAAAAGCTTTTTTTAAATCAACAAATACTCCCACTGTGTATTTATTATTATGTGTTGCAGATGAAATATCTTCAATAAAAGTCAACAACGCTAATGCCGTTGACCTATTTTTACGAAATCCAAATTGGTTTTCATGTATTAGTTGATATTTTTCAATAAAACTATCAAGTCTTTGTGCAAAGAGTTTTTCTAGCAATTTTGAAAACTGTGATAAAAGAGACACTGGCCTATAATTGTTAAAACTATGCTTATCTCCTGATTTATATAATGGTATTACTTTTGCCACTTTCATTCTGTCAGGGAATACTCCTGACTGTAGCGAAAGATTAAAAATATAACAAAGAGGAGTACTTATACAATCTATTGTCTTTTTAATTATGACCATGTCTATACCATCACAATCAGTAGATTTTTTATTTTTACAATTTTTTACGGTTGCTACTATTTCTTTTATGGTAGTATCGGCTAAGAATATGGAATTAACCATTCTATTATCACCTATCCAGGCTTCCTCATCTCCTGGATCATCATTTTTCCTGATTAGATTTGCTAAAGTAGGTCCAACATTTACAAAAAAAGAATTGAATTCGTTTGCTACTTCGGTCTTATCTTTAACAACTTGATTATTATTAATAAAATAATTAGGCCGAACTTTGGGTGTGTTCTTATTACCCAATACCTCTTTAAAAATATTCCAAATGCCCTTAATATTATTTTTGTTTTCCTGAAAAACTTTATTATAGTAATCTTTCTTAGCTTTCCTCAATATTAATACCAACTTATTTTTATATAGTTTATATTTCATTTCCGCATTTTTAGTTCTATATATTATATACTCCCTATATAAATTATTTTTCTTTTTACACGCATTTGCAAGACCCTTAGTTATCCAAGGTTTCCTATTTATATTCTTTTTCTTATGCTTAAATGATATCAATGGACAATGTTTATCATACAAGGCCAAATATATATTTAGAAATACTCCGTATGCAATGTTGACCTCATTAACATAAACCTCCTTCCAGTCCGTTTCCATGAGATCTTGTCTAAACCTATTAATTGCTTCATCATTTCTTAACCTTCTATAACTCACAAAACTAGCTTCTTTCTTTCTTTTCATATTTAAATCGAAAATAAAAAAGACTGGTAGATGATCGCTTATATCATTTATGATGAGGCCACTTTCAATATTATTCTCCAAACTATTAATAAAAATATGATCAATTAGTGTTTCTGATTTCTCCGTTATTCTACTCGGCTTTATAATTAAAGGATAAAATCCTTTACCATATAATAGTTCAAAAAAATCTGACGAAGCCTTATCATTTGTCACTTTACAAAGATCAATATTGTAATCACCACACAAACATACAGTCTTATTTCCCTTAACCTTACTCAATAAATTTTCTACTGCTTCTGTAAATAACTCAATCTGTGATCCCGGTTTCCTATATATACACGTTACAATTATATTACTTCTCTTTTCTATATCCAATTCTACTGTCACAGACTCCATTAAATCATCCATAACAACAGACATACATTCAACTTTTTTACATTTCAAATCACAATTAACGAAAAGTGCCACCCCTCCTGCCTTTGTCTTAATTCTATTCACAAAGTACAAATCGTATCCTTCAATACAAAAATTACAACCCTTATTCTCATCTAACCATGTTTCAGACAGAGCAATTATTTGAAACTTGCCTCTCAGACTATACAGAAAATCTTCAATCGAAGCAAAACTTCTATAAAGACTTCTGCAGTTAATATGAATTAAAGAAAATGTATTGGCTATATCAACCTTATCCCTGAATTGCTCCTCTGTAAAATAATCACATGTGACATTAATTGTATTAAGCACATTCCTTTCAGGGTCAATACCTACTTCAAAATCATATGATTTATAATCTGTGTCGTCAAACATAATGCATAAATTATTCTAGCGCTATCTATTACCTCATAAGAAAGAGAAGGAAACAAAAAAAGAGAAAAGAAGGAGAAAAAAAAAAAGAAAAAAACTGAAAAAGGAAAGAAAAGATCCTAAGCAATCTCACATTCATTTATCAACATATTTTAAAGTCCGTTGAGCTTGTTATCTTCCATATCCAATTTTACAATTTCCTTTTGTCCTTTTCCTCCCGAAGTAGCATTTGACCTTGCCAAAAATAAACTAGTTATAGCCATAATTGGTCGCAACCATTTGTCTATCTTAATCATATTATCACGTATAATTGTCCAATCCTTAATCGTTACAACCTTGGCTTCTTCTGGTGTTCCATTCAGTTTAATCATCACTTTGCAATTCCTGGTCCAGGTTGCTTGAATCTTTTTCTCCTTCCGTAAAATACGAGCTTGTCTTGCAATATCTGCATTTCTTTTTGTAAGATGTTCATTCAGATATACTCCACTTCCTTTCAAAAGGCTGGACCGTCTCAGCAATTCTACTTTGTGTTTTCGATTAACAAATCTCACTACAATTGCTGGAGGAGCATTTTTGTGCCTTCTAGGAAGAGTATAGCATGCAGATATATTGTTACTATGCAGGGGAAGATTTTTACTCGAAAAGAATTCCACAACCTGCCGTTCCAACGATTGTAGCTCCTCCATCGGGGGCACATCCTCTCCTCGTTTTGCACCAGTCCCAGATTCGGTAACTCTCGCATATGTTCTGTGTTTAGTTTCCAGACCTGTAATGACCATTTCCTCGAGTCGAGCCTGCTGTTCTAGGTCGTCCACCTTCCTTTCCAAAAAATGGATTGTCTTATCTTTCTCCTTGACCAGATCTTTTAGTTCTTTGATTTGCTCCATCATCGACATTAATATTCCTTGTTGCTTATTTACTTTTTCAATTTCCGACGTCAACGAATTAAGTGAATGCTTAATCTCTTCCAGATCTTCTTCGACTTTCTTCATCTTTGCCATTTTGTCTCTCTTGTCACTGAGAGGCGGAGAAATATATACAGTGGGGCAAAAAAGTATTTAGTCAGCCACCGATTGTGCAAGTTCCCCCACTTAAAATGATGACAGAGGTCAGTAATTTGCACCAGAGGTACACTTCAACTGTGAGAGACAGAATGTGAAAAAAAATCCATGAATCCACATGGTAGGATTTGTAAAGAATTTATTCGTAAATCAGGGTGGAAAATAAGTATTTGGTCAATAACAAAAATACAACTCAATACTTTGTAACATAACCTTTGTTGGCAATAACAGAGGTCAAACGTTTACTATAGGTCTTTACCAGGTTTGCACACACAGTAGCTGGTATTTTGGCCCATTCCTCCATGCAGATCTTCTCGAGAGCAGTGATGTTTTGGGGCTGTCGCCGAGCAACACGGACTTTCAACTCCCGCCACAGATTTTCTATGGGGTTGAGGTCTGGAGACTGGCTAGGCCACTCCAGGACTTTCAAATGCTTCTTACGGAGCCACTCCTTTGTTGCCCGGGCGGTGTGTTTTGGATCATTGTCATGTTGGAAGACCCAGCCTCGTTTCATCTTCAAAGTTCTCACTGATGGAAGGAGGTTTTGGCTCAAAATCTCACGATACATGGCCCCATTCATTCTGTCCTTAACACGGATCAGTCGTCCTGTCCCCTTGGCAGAAAAACAGCCCCATAGCATGATGTTTCCACCCCCATGCTTCACAGTAGGTATGGTGTTCTTGGGATGCAACTCAGTATTCTTCTTCCTCCAAACACGACGAGTTGAGTTTATACCAAAAAGTTCTACTTTGGTTTCATCTGACCACATGACATTCTCCCAATCCTCTGCTGTATCATCCATGTGCTCTCTGGCAAACTTCAGACGGGCCTGGACATGCACTGGCTTCAGCAGCGGAACACGTCTGGCACAGCCAGAGATTTTCCTTGTTTGAGGTGACAAAATACTTATTTTCCACCCTAACTTACGAATAAATTCTTTACAAATCCTACCATGTGAATTCATGGATTTTTTTTTCACATTCTGTCTCTCACAGTTGAAGTGTACCTCTGGTGCAAATTACTGACCTCTGTCATCATTTTAAGTGGGGGAACTTGCACAATCGGTGGCTGACTAAATACTTTTTTGCCCCACTGTAAGAAGAATAGAGAGGACAGGAGAGGAAGAAGAGGGGTTATATTTAAAGGTAAGGACTGCTCAGTAACCCTCTATAAACTCCAACTTTAAAGACAACATGTATTATCATTTTTAATCACTTATTGGATCTGTATATAGTGTGTTTTGATAGGTATTTTTATGTTTTAAACATCCTGCAAACTAAGCTATAAGAACTTTGTGTTATTGAAGTGTGGCATGAAAATACTTTTGTAGTTTTGCGCAGGATAAACAGGTTAGTTTGCAGTACTATGGTGAAGTTACAGTTAAGCACTTTGCTGGATATAGATTATACTGCTGTAGCATAGGGAATGGAAATCAGTCAAGATAGCTTTAATTCAGTTGTGTAAGTCCACAAGGACCAGCAATTCAGCTGATCAACCTTCTATTCTATACTGATGCTAGCAACATAATTTATTTTGAGTTTTCATTCCCTTTGCATTAAAATAGATGTTAGAGTCATCCTTCAAGGAGCAACGTTTTACTTGCTTACCTGGAGTGCATTTCAGAGCGTGCACTTTTTTACTTTTACTCGAGTAAAGATAAATGATAAAAAATATCAGATCAGATTTTAGTGTAAACTTTAACTTTGTAGGTTGTTCTAGATTGTTAATCATTTGTTAATCTTTTTTTTATATACAGTATATATTTTAAAACTGTGCCTCTTTTAATTTAGATCTCCTTTAAAATGCAAACAAAATATATTAATACAGTTTTGTTGGTTCTTGTCATGGTTGCTTAGGACACATATCAAAGGTAATGTGCTAATGTTAACTCTGGAGTGTAATTTCTATACATTAACCTTCCACCCCCAATTGTGTAGAGCATTTGGCCTGTGGCTAGAAATTGATTTTTCTTTTGTGGGAGTGTGTGTGTTTGACAGACACCATTAATCACACTTTGAAAATAATTTGCTTGGGATTCCACAGGATACATTTGTAATTTCATGAGCTTAGGGATACTTAGTATGCCACAAACTCTATCCATTTCTCCAGCCATCCATGCATTTAATTAGGAGGAATCGTTTGCAAAGGCAGGTAGCCTTCTCAATCACTTCACGTCTCCTCTACAGGCATGGAAACTCTGTAATCTACACATAATTCGTGACAAACTACCCGTGTTCTTACACACTGGTAAGTGTAATGCATATCCTGTGAAAATCTGCACCTCAAGTATATTCCAAGGCACAGGCACTGTAATAGAAGATAATGAAATACAACTGTTTGTAAAATGATTGGATTTATTAATAGAGACCATCTTCCAAAAGATGGTCAATATATTTTTCTTCCATTTCTGAATAATCACACCAACAGTTGTCACCTTCTCACCAAGGATCATCCTGATAGTCTTGTAGCACATTCCAGCCTTTTAAAGCTCTACAATCTTGTCCTTTGACAGCTCTCAAGTCTGTCTTAAATGATCCATGAAGGTGGATAATTTTCAAATAGAAGAGAATCTATAGGGAGGTCTGCTTTGTACACATTATAATTTGCAATAAGGGGTATCTGCAATTGATCAATTGATTAAATCTGCGGGAGCCAGATTTCAGGCTGGATTAAAGGGGAACATGAAATGGAAATCAATTTATATTTTTATGTATTTTTTTTTATAATTTGTCTCTCTGTTAAAATTGAACTACCATAAAAAAAATTCAGCAGGAGATCAAATAATTATTTCCCTTACTCTATCATTGTAACCATCTACCTCGTATAAGAAGATATTGGTGCCCCATCACAATATAATACACATACTGAAGCACTAGACTAGAGTTTGGAAGTAATGCTTTATCAGTGTTGCTCTAAGAAAAGTGGTCTAACTGCATAAAGTTGGCCTGAGGCAATAAACCCCAAAATGTTACATTAGTAGCTAAATTAAATAAAAATGTTGTGTATTTAAATAACCAAATACACTTCCTTTAGTATTCATTCATGACTGATATTAGCCTTAACAATGGCTGACACTGCATCCTATGTGGATTTGTATTCTAAAAAGATTTCTCCACTTGGGTTGGAGAAATCCTTACTGAACAGTGAAGTGTCTTATGTCATTAAATAATAAAATAAATTAAACATTTAAGGGGTAGTGCAATAACCAAAACTGTGGTTTGTTGCCTGAGGGCAACAACATGCCATAGAGGGTAACATCCTTTGCTCTCATTTCATTGGTAATCAGGGGACAAAACCACTACATAAGGCTGGGTGCATTTTTTATTATATTTTTAATTACCACAAGACTTTCAAGTGCATATTGTATTTCTTTAGCGTTCTATAGTTATCATAATGATGCCTTCTTTTTTCAAGGAAAAGGATGCTTGGGACTTTGCTCTGACTATCAGTCAGTTTGATAGTTTAAAAGAAATGCAACGTTGTCATAGTTCACAAGTTTTTACGTATTTCGTGTGACATTAAGCTTCTTCATGAAAGTCTACAGATATACTTGCTGTCTAGATGGTTTTCAAAACGCAAATCTAAGAATAATTGGGTGCTTCACTTTAAGATGTTTCTTTCTTTTATCTCTATATTATTTCAAGCACTGAAGGGCACTTGGGTGACTCAGCACCAGGGTTTTAATAGTTTTGCAATTTTCATTAGTTTTTATTTTTATTTAGTTTTGACTTCAGATTTTCAATTTTATATGAGTTTTAATTAGTTTTTACCAATTGTTTGCTAGTTTAGTTTAGTTTTTATTTTTTGAAAATCCTTAGTTTCAGTTTAGTTTTGATTAGTTTCAGTTATAGTTTTAGTTGTGTTTGCAATAATTAAGTGTAACAAAATCCCAGTTTCATCATATCAGTCATGCTCTTCTGCTTATCCTTGGGTATGTTGCTATTCCAGCTACCATACCCTGCACCCTGGACAGGTCGATGTCTGTCGCAGGGTTAACACACAAAGACTGACAACTCACATTCCCACCTATGGGTTCTTTAAATAAATAAATAAATAAATTAGGGCAGATGAACAACCATTGATACCAGGCAACTATAAAATGTATATCTTGGCCCCAATGAGACTATTAACTCTTGCAGCACCGGGTGTTTGTAATTTTGGTTCAAGTGAATTGATAAACTTTTTGAAGGCAATTGACTCACACCCTTGACTATTGTATGACACACACACATCAACGAAAACTAAACACAATTTTGCTATAAATTCAGGTAATTTTAGTTAGTTTTGTGAACACTCATTACAGTTTTAGTTAGTTTTCCTTTTTTCGTAAAGTCTCGTTTTTATGTTTATTTCCGTTAACGAAAATGTTTTTTCACTTCTAGTTTTCGTTATTTCGTTAGTTTTCGTTGATGATAATAACCTTGCTCAGCACTGAGTTGAGCTGCAGTTTGGACTGAGGTAGACAACATGAACAGGAAAAGGTAACCTAGCAAGTTAAAAACCTGACAAGATTTACAAAAAAGGCAAACATATGTCAGACTAATAACAAAAAGGTATTATTACTTGAGTATACTCTCAAAAAGAGGCTGAATATAGGAATACCAGATAATCAAATCAAATGATCAAATCATTTGGCAAATCAAAAACTCTAAGTCTGCAAAATAATTTCAGGAGAAGATTTAATGACTAAATCTGCAAATAACTCACGACATTTGACACAAATGCTGCTAGTTTAATAATGACCTAGTGTGGTGCATAAAAATGAAACCACAAAATGTCAATAGTAGTAACAACTAGACATTTGCTGTGTGAAAAATCCTTTTCAGAGATTAACAGCCTATTTATGGCCTGTTCTGGACTTTGAACAGGCCACTCCAAAACCTTCATTCTTGTTTTTGTTTTGTTTTCTTAGCCATTTAGATTCTTGCTGCATAACTCATGTGTGCTCAAATTTCAGGGCATTATCTGATGGTTGGATATTCTGATTCTATCAAATTACAGCAAGTTGACCAGGTCTCCAAGCAGCCAAGCAGCCCCATGCATGAAACTACCACCACTATTGTTTGACTGTTGGATTTTTTCTTTTTAATGAAATTTTCTGCCAGATGCAATGGCATGCAAACAAGTTCAGCCTTCTTACAGCGGCCCCTGTATCTAGGGTTATGTACTTTTGGGTGGCATCACTAAGAAGAATTTGGTTGACTACAATCCGCTAACATGAAGCAGTGGGATTGCACACACTGTACCTTTAATATATTGCTGTGTTTAAATATGGCAAAGCTCTACCTTTGCTTTAACTTGTTTTGGTCTCACATCTCTCAGACTTAAGAACAGTCACAAAAGACCTGGGGGGAAAGTCTTAAGAGAAAATAATGAGTTTGAAAAAATGATTTCACCAGTTGATGTTCAATAGGTGAAATTAGTGTCTGAGATTAATGTATATTCACATTTAATTATATTATTAATTATATGTTAGAATTGATTCCGTTCAGAAAACCTACTTTTAAATTGACAAATTTTTAAAGCATTAAAAAAACAGTACTGCCAAAACTGCACACCTGAATTTAATTTCTGCACTGCTGTTTCAGAGTTCTGACATGCTCACATTAAACAGCTCTGTAGGGACAACATGTCATGTTTTATCGCAACATTAAAGAGAGATGAGTTCGCAAAATTTAAATTAAATATGTATTCTGCAAACTTGGAGAAACCTTCACCCTTTTAAAATTATGCACACTGTATTTTTTATGTAAACAAACACTGGGTTTGATAATGTGCTTACCCCCAAGAGTGTCATAATTTGTCAAGGTGAGAAGCTTTCCACAAGCTTGAGAAGCTTTATTAATTGTCGAGGCTTGTGGAAGGAAAGGGGAGGGAAATGGAGGTGAGATTATAACCGAAGAAAAGGGAAAAAAATAATTGTTGGAAACAGTTTTCATTTCATCAGGCCCTGGAGCTCAAGGAGACAGGCCAAGGATGAGGGATGGGTGGAGGAGGGGGTCAGTGGATGAATTAATTGGAGGGGAAAAATTATTACTTTGCTGTGAGCTGAGGGAAAAGGGATGAAAGAGATGAGGTGGTACCGTCTCAGCATGGTGCAGGGAGGTCAAACATTGATCATTGTAAATGAGAAAGAGTCTAGAATTTCTTTCTGGCGGCAATGCAACCATTTCCGTAGGCACTGTAGGGATCGTACTGGATAAAAATAAACATGAGATCAAACAGTTTATGTAGTACACATTGTGTTCCTACTCATATAGGTCTTCTTATACATAACTAGAACTCATTTTATCATTAGGAGAATACAATAAGATGGCAGTAGAGGGTGATTAGCAGCTGGCGAGCTCTAATATAGAAGCTCTGATCATACCAATCTATAACTGCTACACATTGAGACAGGATAAACCCTGTCTTTCAACAGAGTCAGACAACCACACACTCTCAAAAATGCCTAATAACAATTTAAAATCTCCAATTATTCACACATATGCCTTCTGAAAATCAACACAGGTACAGTAATAGGAGAAAAACTTAACACAGACAGGCCCGAGCAATCTAGGTGTATCAAACTAAGAACCTTATTGGTAAGTAACAGACTACTGAGATGCCAAAGGTGCATTACTTAGCTGCATACCGTTTTCTGAACTTGCTTGAATTTTCAGGGACCCAAGGGCCAGATTTAACTACATGCTCAAAGCCCTTCTTTTGACATTTTGAGATTTACTGAAGAGGTTCAGTGTCAGTTTCAATTCACATAAGCATAGACACAGATAGACACAGGTGTTTTCTGCAGCTGGCCTTATTGTTTATGTGTTTGTGGTTTCCTTTCAAAGCTTATTCAATGGGATTACAGAAACATGATTTAGTAAGGTTTTTGTTTAGAAATGTTCTCTTCTTTGGAATTAGAGAGAAAGAGTTAGGAACAAATTCATAATTGCTGCAATGTCAAAGCTTTGGCAAACTTGTGAGCATGGCACTAAAAACGCTGTGCCTCCTCACCCCAAGTGTTTAGAGCAAAAACCCACATACTCCTGCTATTCTGATGAAACACAGCTGAACTGAGCTATATATTAATAGTTCGAGGGAGGAGGAGAATCCCCAACATGCACATGGCTGAGTGTTGTTTCACACGCTGCCCAGTTACTTTTTACAGCAAGTTGAGCATGTTGCCATATTTAAGGATTTTAGTCACATTTCTACACAGTGACAATATCTTTGTCTTTTCTCAGCAGTACACAAACGCAGAGCTTTTATGTTAGTACATAACATATTTAAAAATCTGTTGAAAATCAAGTATCTTGTGTTATTTCCAAATATGTTGATTTGTAGAATAAATTTGAACAATTCCTTAACAAATAGGCCAGGATCTAATTGAATTAGAATCTAAACCATTTTACATGTATTATAAGTCAGCTGTCACATAAAAGTTTTAGGTTAAGCAGAAGTATAGTACAAAATAACGCAGCTCTCCTCTGGATAATCGTGTGCTGGGACCTGTGTATCACCATGCTTTTGGTGGAATGCTGCTCATTATTAAAAAGAATCGTCTGTGCCTTTGTTTTGTGTAATTAGCACATTGTTAGTAGATCACCTACAGAATTTTCCACTCTGGTGCATTTTTAGAATATGGTATCAGGCTAATTTTCCCATAGTGTAATGGGTACATGTAGGTGAGAAATAACTCCAGCCTAAGGTTTTAAAAGCTAGTGTAGTCCTAATGTTGTTCCCATGGTGGAATAAAGGGGACAGAGAGAAGAACATCAGGTGTATGACCTGTCAAATCTAACATGCAGAACCATCCACTGTGGTAAACCCACGAAAAAAGGCAAGTGCAATAAGTGCCTAGTAAATAGTCCTAAGACTTTGTGACATGTCATCTTTTAAGTTTAGATGAACAATTCCATCATAAGGCAATCTGATGAAATTATGGTTCAGCTTGTTTTACATGAATTTACTAGTTGACGTTTTTACAAGCAATAATTCAGAAACTAAACACTTGCTGAAAATGCCAGATTAATCCAGATGAATGGAGGTACTGACCATTTAATTGAGCCTCACATTATCAAAAACACTAACACTAACAAGCATGTTGTATATAATGAGAAATAAAATAATGTAAATACAACAGATGAATTACAAGCCTGTGAGTGCCTTCTGAAAGTTAGGACATGTTCTCAGTTTCAATCAGTTAAAATTTGACACAAGCACTTCTTAGGGCCCATGATTCAGTGCTGGCCCAGTCTGGAGGAGAAATTCAATTACACATATCCACCATCATCCTAGCCTTCATTTAACTGTCATCATGTAGTTTCATAGGGGAAGTTCAAACATTTCACCTCTGGTGATTGATAGCAGTTAGCTGGGTGACTGAAATTGCTGTTCTCACCTCAGTTGTAAAACAAGCCACCTCAGCAGATAGTAATTGATGTGTGTTCCAAGGCTCATCAAAGCATTAAGTTATTGGCTTGATTAAAGTTATTAGTCACACAGAGCAAAAACTGGACTGAGAGAATCTTTTTCCATTTTTCAAGTGAGCATGAAGACTGCAGAAGGACATCACTGGTGCTTAACACCAGTTAGAATATCCTGGCAGGGTTCCCTTTATAAGACTGACAAATGTTAACAATTAACTCGAAAAACTCCATGCAACCCTCACATATTATTCAGTTTGGCATCCCTGCTAAAAAAGCTGTCAGTACTGTATTACAATTTGTAAGTTCCAATGAAAAATAGCTTTTTTGTGTAAATTTCACAGTTCTGTGAAGAAAAAAAAAATCAATATACAAATATCCCATGAGGGCATGATTTAGCTATAAAGCAAAAGGCTGTACATTTTCTAACATTTTATGGTACGTGCTTGATCTAATACCATGTTTGCATAAATCTCTGCATAAAAAGGCACAAATATACTTTGACTGCACTTAATAACATCTAGTGCATACATAAATGCAAAGACCTTGTTTGAACTGAGGACTTCCCATTATTATGGTGAATAAGTTATAAAGTGGTTTATGCACCCAAATAGTCAACTGTTTTTCTTACAGGATGAAAAGAAGTAACATGAAACCACCTTCTAAACAAACAGCTTGTGGTCATATTTAAGATGCAGTACTTTGGGGGGTAACTGTTAGGATTGGGGAATTATTGCAAATAATGGGACATCTGGAAAGACTTTCTTGTGTTTCTCAGACATAATGCTTTGAAAACCACAATAATGCTTCCACTATTTTCCATTGATTTTCAATCATTTTGCCACCTGCATGGTTACACTACGACTAGTGGTGTCTATGAAGGTTGAATTCAATGTCAAGGTTCCACGATGGCCAATATGATTGGTGATGACCCTCCAGTCAAGCTGATGTGTTAATGCGTTAATATTCTTATTATGTGATTCATAAGTTGAATATGCTTAAATTGAATCTGCTCTACTATATTTTCATGTTACAACTCCACATATAAGTTGGCACTTACAACATAGACAGGCATGTCTAGCCATGCACAGTATGCTGATCACACAAAATTTTAGCGTAACCTGTCTTTACTTGAAGAGATGCACAATCACCGCATGTTATTAACTTTTTTCACACCACAGGACATTAACAAATGTGTAGAGCAGGTACTTAATGTACTGCCCACAGTAAGCATAGACTACTGGATTAAAAATACACTGAGTATTAAAAAAATACAATTTCTGTAAATAACAACATTAGTGCTGCACCAATTATGGAAAGATGCAATAATTCCTATGAATAGTATTATTTTTTATGACATTTTGAACTTTTTTATTTACCACTTGAAGGTTTTTGGAAAGCCTTACAGATATATTACTGTTGTCATGTTTTACATAAAGACAATAACTGTGCAGAACATAACACAGTAGGATTTAGGTTATGTGCCAGTAGGGTAACCATTTGTTATATATGCTGGAAGGATTTGGGGATTGTTTTTCCAAAGCTTTCAGTTCAAGGTTTTTTAGAAATGAACACCAACATATCAAAGTTCTTGGTCAGTCTTGGACTGACAATAATCCCTGAAGCACTGAACACTCTTAAGAAGCATAGCTTGTTGTAGCAGTACAGCTATACCTTCTGGCGAAAACAGGGAGCTGTGGTGGTCTCACTGGTTTCCCACAAAGTCAGTGGATCCTCCTCAACACTGAGTTCTGGCATTTTGCTCTACACCAGTAGCTCATTCGTTAATTTATCACTTGTGGAGAGCTCAGCTTTAGCTGATGGGCTATCATTGCTTTTTCTTCTCTCTTTGTGTGTTTGAAAGGAGCAAGACACTTCACCTACCACCTACTGGTGATGGCCAGAGGGGAATTATAAAGTAGAATTGTAAAGCACTTTGAGGGTCTCATAAAGCGCTATATGAATGCAGTCCATTATTATTTAAACCAACTGTTAACTGTATATTTCTGTACATTTAAGTATTATTATTCATATTGCCACATTCATTGACCTTGTTTATAGGTAATTTCATTGTTTAATCACATTAAATTGTTCCTAATTTAATGTTTAAAAGCACTTGAAAAAGGCTAAATCCCATGTAAAATTAGTGCAACAAACTGTATTTTCATAGGAAAGTTATTTTCTGTTATTTTATGGTATCATTTTGTCGCCCCAGCTGCTGGAATATTGCTGTTTTTTAGGAATTTTTTTTTTTTACGGTAAACTCTTGACACATGGCACCAACATTCCCTGCTTTCTGCAGGAGACTTTCTTTTACATCATCCTCTAGTACAATAAAACTGTCCTTAAACTTTGGATCTTGGTGGGTGGCAGTATCCAACAAGAGCTGCAACTCCCTGCCCTCATAGGGCTACTTTGATTCTTTGATTGAACCCTTCATCTCTCCAACAAGCCTACAGATTGATCCTCTTCATCACTGAGACATGTGAGTATCATCCACATTTGTTGTGAGCCTTTCACCACTGAGTGCATCAGTAAAAGGACTCAGTGGTCCAAGAGCTTCTTTTTAGCATTTGTAAAATGGTAATGTCTGTGTCTTTTGGTGCCATTTTTTTCTTGTCCTCTGCTAGGACTGCACACACAACTTGCAGCTGTTTCAAATGTTTTTTCAGCATATAAGGAATTCTAACAGGAGGAATAAGGTCAATCTGTTTTTTTGGTGAGTTGTCTTCTCTCTAAACTGTCACCTGTGATGTCTGTGTTCATGTTCCTATAGAGTACATTGCCCACAACTTGGTTTTGTACTGGATGAAAATGGGCATGTACAGTGCTGTGAAAAAGTATTTGCCCCCTTCAATCAAAATATTAAACATATATAAATTAAGATAAACTGAATAAACATAAAATGCATTTTTTTGATGCATGATATCCAAACCTACATTTTTCCCATCCCAACCCACCTTTAAATCAAGTAGCCACATGCATTCCTGATTAGCTACTTATGAGCAGGCCTACTTACTTGTAGCCAATTTTCTATAGTGTAGAGCTTTGACTTTCCAAATACAGTCTGGTAGGGCCCATATCTGATTTCTTTGCTTCGTTTCAGTAATATTTCCTGTTCTTCTGTAGAGTGTTAAATGAGATTTCAGTTATTAAGTAGTGATGCAGATGAAAAGTAACTCTGCGAGTAAATTCATGACAGACCAAAACCTTTGTTACTTTTGATAAGCAGTAAGCAGAAACAGCAGAGGCTGTACATGCAATGCATGGAGACCTGCATACATCCACATCAACACGTGCACACACAGGTAGTTGTTCTAAAATATTTTAGCATAGATATTTTATTAACGTTTACTGATGATCAGTACAAAAGTTAAATTTTACTCTTCTTCTTAAAGGGGTGTTCATCATCTCTGCTTGCCCTTCTGAAAAAGTCACCATTGGTATCAGGATATTACAAAAAAACATCTGATGTTTAGCACATCTTAAAATTAGTTACATACATCTTCACATGAACTATAAAATATCACATATTACACTGGATCATTATTTTCTACCCAAAACCCAGCCAAAAGCTGTACATGAAAACGTAAGTATGCTCTTACTGCTACCATGGGAATTATAAGGGTAAGTAGCAACCTGGTGCAGCTTTTCAAAAACACTTGATTAGCTGATCATCAGCTAGTTTGAACACCTCTATAAAAGCCAATGTGCTGGCAGTTCGTTGTAGCACTCTGGATCTTCTTTCTAAAATAGCATGGCAGGATGGCTACAAAGCTGGATCTAAACAAACTGTGGGAGTTTCAATTTTAGTGTCGTAATATATAAGTTAACAAAGGGTCAGCACAACAAGATGTGTTTGACAAGCTGAAAAACAAGTCATTCAGTATCTGAGAATGGGGGTGTGGCTGTATGTAAATAGTATGCCAACTGCAGCCAGGGAGCCCGCTAATTTAGAACGAGTCTGATTTACTAAAGCGGTAAGAAAAACATGTCAGAAATCTGGTTTACATCAACATAAGTGACTGTGATGATGGACACACAGGACCAAAGTGGAAATGTTTTGCTAATAAAGCCTATTTGATGCCCACCAGCAGCTGCTAGGCAGTATTTTAGAGATCGAATGATTTGTCTTTGATTTCACAGACACAAGACCAGGACATCTTGCAGTCATGGAACATGAACTCTTTTGTAAACCAAACTATACAAATGTGAGGCCACCTGTCCAACAGCTAAAGTTTGTCCCAAATTAGGTCATAACACAACAAAATAAACCCAAGCACAGCAACAAATCTACAACAGAAAAAACCCCAAATAATCAATATGTTCCAATGGCCAGCCTCCAGACCACAAACCATTTAAATTGCTGCGGCAGGACCTTAAGCGAGCTGTGCCTAAACAAATTCACACAAATCTCAATGAACTGAAGCAATGTTGTAAAGAAGGGAGGGCCAAAACACCTCCACTAAGATGTGAGAGACTGATAACGGACAAAAAACAATGATGTTAGTTAAGATCTTTACTTAAAGTTATTGTTACTTAAAGCATTTCTACCAAAATCATGGGATATATTTAATTTATTATACTATGTACTTTTCTGAAAAGTACATAGTATACGGGATAAGTTATTAATGAGCCAGACAATGTCATGACAATGTCATTCTATTTTTAGCTGTTCAGCACGTATCAGCCCAGATAGGGCCACAAGTATTTGGACAATGACACAATGTTTTTCTACTATGTTCCCCACTACAGAGGATAGTTTGAATTTACTATATAGGTATTAAAAGCCATTTTTATAGCTAGACAGACCGTTTTAAATACTTGTATGGAAACCCTCTGTCTGAAGTCTAGAACCCATGGACATCAGCAAATGCTGTGCTTCCTCCCTTGAGACGCTCTGCTAGGCCTTTTACTAGGGCTGCTTTTAACTGTTGCTTGTTGTGTGGCCTCTCTGCCTTCAGTTTTGTCTTCAGTAACTGAAAACCATACTCCATTTTTATGAGATTAGATGACTTAGTCAATGAACAAAATCTTGTTTCTTTGCCTTGAGAAATTCTTGAGTTGCTGTTGCAGTAAGCTTTTAGTCATTATCCATGTGCACTGTGAACTGCTGTTCGATCAGTTTTGCAACATTTGGCTGAATCCAAGCAGAGAGTATAACCCTGTGCAGTACATTTCAGAATTCATCCTACTACTTCTATCTGTCACGGTTCTGGGTCGGTTCGACCCAGCATGTTGAGCTTATTATGTTTTGGTTTATTCTTGAATGATCGTTTTGTTACCTTTGTGATTTGTTGATTATTATTAGAATTCTATGTTTCTGTTTATTCATGTTTAAGGATTTGTTCTTCGGTTGTGTCTCACGTTTAGTATAGTTCAGGTTCCACGTGCTATATTCTGTCTGTCTCTCAGTGTCGAGTCTGTTTCTCCATTTGCATTTTGTGTTCAATAAACCACCTCACCTTCACGAGTGCCTGCGACTGGATCCTCCTTTAATATTTCCACACGGCTCACTCTACTCGCTGCGACACTATCAGCAGTCATATCATCAATAAATATTACTGACTGATCCCACTGGTCTTTTCCCCATGACTTATTTTGGAGCACAAAGACAGCCTACCAAATGTTAAGCAGCCAGTTTGATTGTTTTGATGTAAATCATTCTGCTTCTAGTACTAGAAGTAAACAACTTTATCATCTTTGCAACAAAGTGAGCATCATTCTGTATCACTATCATTTGAAACTAGTGATTGAGATCATACACAACATGCCATGTGTTGTCAAATGATCATTAAAAAAAAAAAAAAAAAAAAATATATATATATATATATATATATATATATAAAAAAAACCCAGCACGCCCCTGCGGGCGGTTTATCCTTCAAGCTCGGGTCCTCTACCAGAGGCCTGGGAGCTTGAGGGTCCTGCGCAGTATCTTAGCTGTTCCCAGGACTGCGCTCTTCTGGACAGAGATCTCCGATGTTGTTCCCGGGATCTGCTGGAGCCACTCGCCTAGCTTGGGAGTCACCGCACCTAGTGCTCCGATTACCACGGGGACCACCGTTACCTTCACCCTCCACATCCTCTCGAGCTCTTCTCTGAGCCCTTGGTATTTCTCCAGCTTCTCGTGTTCCTTCTTCCTGATATTGCTGTCATTCGGAACCGCTACATCGATCACTACGGCCGTCTTCTTCTGTTTGTCTACCACCACTATGTCCGGTTGGTTAGCCACCACCATTTTGTCCGTCTGTATCTGGAAGTCCCACAGGATCTTAGCTCGGTCATTCTCCACCACCCTTGGGGGCATCTCCCATTTTGACCTCGGGACTTCTAGGTTATACTCGGCACAGATGTTCCTGTATACTATGCCGGCCACTTGGTTATGGCGTTCCATGTATGCCTTGCCTGCTAGCATCTTGCACCCTGCTGTTATGTGCTGGATTGTCTCTGGGGCATCTTTACACAGCCTGCACCTGGGGTCTTGCCTGGTGTGATAGACCCCAGCCTCTATGGATCTTGTACTCAGAGCTTGTTCTTGTGCTGCCATGATTAGTGCCTCTGTGCTGTCTTTCAGTCCAGCTTTGTCCAGCCACTGGTAGGATTTCTGGATATCAGCCACCTCCTCTATCTGCCGGTGGTACATACCGTGCAGGGGCCTGTCCTTCCATGATGGTTCCTCGTCTCCCTCCTCTTTCTTGGGTTTCTGCTGCCTGAGGTATTCACTGAGCACTCAGTCAGTTGGGGCCATCTTCCCAATGTATTCTTGGATGTTCCTTGTCTCATCCTGGACTGTGGTGCTGACACTCACCAGTCCCCGGCCCCCTTCCTTCCGCTTAGCGTACAGCCTCAGGGTGCTGGACTTGGGGTGAAACCCTCCATGCATGGTCAGGAGCTTTCTTGTCTTTATGTCAGTGGCTTCTATCTCCTCCTTTGGCCAGCCTATTACCCCAGCAGGGTACCTGATCACGGGCAGGGCGTATGTGTTGATGGCCCGGATCTTGTTCTTACCATTCAGCTGACTCCTCAGGACTTGCCTGACCCTCTGCAGGTACTTGGTGGTTGCAGCCTTTCTAGCGGCCTCTTCATGGTTCCCATTTGCCTGCGGGATCCCCAGGTACTTGTAACTGTCCTCTATGTCTGCAATGTTGCCTTCTGGTAGTTCAATCCCCTCAGTTCTGACTACCTTCCCTCTCTTTGTTACCATCCGACTACACTTCTCCATATATATATATATATATATATATATATACACACAGATCAGTCTTGTCTGTTGAAGGAAATTGGTTCCAATTTTATATATTTTATCCTCTGCTAGCTAAATGTTTAACCATATGGTATTTTAGATTGTAATGTATGGCAAAATTTAAAACATATGTGTTATTACATTCAGCTTTAACCTTGTCGTTGTTTTTAATTTGTTAACTAACTAAAACCATAACTTAAATGTCTAATTAACTATCAGTTTTAAATTAGTATTATTATTATTAGTAGTAGTAGTAGCAGTGGTAATAATAATAATAATAATAATAATAATAATAATAATAATTTATTTTAAATTATTTATTATGTTGTTTTATTTCTTTAGATATTCAGATCTTATACCCCTCCAAATAAAGGGGATATAATCGTTAATTACAATGTAAAATTAAAATGCCTTTGTGAAACTGAGAAAACGCTGCTTGTAATTATCATTCTGAATCATTTATTGCACACAGACTGTAGGCCATCATCCTTGCTTGTTTAATGTAGGAAAATCATTGGTGGATATAAAAATGTAAATATACATAAAAATCTAATTAATGGATCATACACCATGTTAGTCTGGTTGCCAGGAAAATGCTATTTGTGATGGTCCTGATTAGCTTTCAACTGTTAAGGTCAACTTGTTGCTCACTGGTGAAAAGTGACAAGACTCCATTAATGATAGCCACCTTTCCAGGCAAGAGAGCTGCAAACAAAGACTTTAAAGAAAAGAGAAGGAGGGAAAAAAAGAAAATGAAGGCTTTGTGTCTTTGATAATAGGCTGATGGACAAACCTTTGATCACTCCTTCCAATAAGCCTTTCCTCAATGCATTTATATGGCTTTGGGAGCATTTGATACAAAGGTTCTATTGGCTGTGCAGAACACCACAAGGACATATTATACTGTTATTGATGAGATTATTAATCAAACATCAGAAGTTTAATAAATGTTGACAATTTAATTGTTTTACCATTTTTAGTTGGCAGGAGACGTGCGTATGAGACTGACATCCTTTCTTTCCTCTCAAAATAGGTGCTGCAGCTAAATTGATCAGTGATTAGGGTTGGACAAGATTGATGGTTTACATCAACATAGTTGACTGTGACCATGTATGGCACTGATAAAACTTTTCTCTGTATATAATTATTTATTCTGCAATACCTAATTATGCTTATATTTATGTTAACTGTGCTTTAACTCACACACATGCACACAAAGACACATCCATTCTAGACTTTATTACCTAAAATATCTGATAAGCCTTATTACAATGTTTTTGTTCTTCTTAACATTTCATAAAATTTACCTTAAAATACCTGAATTGTTGTGTTTGAAATCAAAGTGTGTGAAATATATTATTATGAATAGTCATAGCGACGAACAATTTCAGTTAATACAAATGTACTAGACATGTAAACTAAATATACTCACCACTAAATATTACCATCAACCAGCCAGTGTTAGGGCAAGACTGATGACTGGCAGGTAAGCTTCACATATATGATTACAAGCTGGTGTATTTCATGTATGTGTAACACACGGGAAGTAGTCCAGGCAAATATCCAGACAAATTCACAGCATCTCTCTGTGAGAGCCCAGTTTATCGTATTTGATACATGTGTTTTTGAGAGTTTTTGAGACGTCTACATCATCAGTGCAGCTTTTGTTTACCCTCAAATTATTTAAATTGCACAGCACATTTTAATGACTAAATTGCAAAAATATGGCTAATGTAGCAAATGTGATACAAATTAAAACTCATATATGAAGATTAAAATTTGACATGGTTTTTTTTTTTTATGTCTAAAGGTTCAACAAACAGGGTTAAGTAAATCTGCTGCAACTGCTTTTGTTTGATAATTTCACACATGTCAGTTAAAGGTGGTTGTATAACAACTCATTTTCAGTTTTAGTATTATTATAATTATTGTTATTATCACTGGTGTTGCTATTTCAGTTTATACCTCTTTCCAGTAGCAGAGCACTTCATTCTCAGTTTGAATGAGAGCAGTTCCTGTAACTTACGGCAATTTGGCAGACACTGAAAAAGTTCAAAAAATTATTTTACCATGAAAATATTTTGCATTGAACACAAGTTTATTTTTTATTTATATATGGTGTACGTGTGTGGTGTCAATTACAGTTCTAATAGCCTTCTAATACCATTTCAAATACACATTTATAGCCATATCACGCTACGGGAAGAAGCTCCTCCTCAGTCTCTCTGTGTTGGTCTTCAGGGAGCGGAATCGCTTTCCTGACCTCAGCAGAGAGAACAGTCTGTTGTTGGGATGGCTGAAGTCCTTCACGATCTTCCTGGCCTTGGTCCAGCACCGCCTGCTGTAGATTGAGTGCAGGTCAGGGAGCTCGGAGCGGATGGTGCGCTCAGCTGACCGCACAACCCTCTCTAGAGCTCGTCTGTCCTGCATGGTGCTGTTCCCGAACCAGGTTAAGATGTTTCCCGCCAGGATGCTCTCTATGGTGCACGAGTAAAAGTTCCTGAGCACCTTGGAGGGCAGTTGGAAGTCTCTCAAGCGTCTGAGGTGGTAGAGACGCTGTCGGGCCTTTTTCACCACAGTGTTGATGTGACAGGACCATGACAGGTCCTGCGTGATGTGAACTCCGAGGTATTTGAAGCTGTCCACTCTCTCCACTGGGCACTCGTTGATGACGGGGGTCTGGTAGTTCCTCTCCTGCTTAGTGCTGAAGTCCACTATCAGCTCCTTTGTCTTACTGACGTTTAGAAGGAGGTTGTTCCTCTGGCACCAGTTCTCCAGATTCCTAATCTCCTTCAGGTAGGCCGTCTCGTTGTTATCAGAGATCAGGCCCACCACGACGGTGTCGTCAGCAAACTTGATGATGGTGGTGGAGCTGGTAGTGGCCACACAGTCATATGTGTACAAAGAGTACAGCAGGGGGCTCAGAACACACCCCTGGGGGGCTCCAGTGCTGAGAGTGGTGGAGGCTGAGACATGTCCGCCCATCCTTACTGCCTGTGGTCTGCCAGTTAGGAAGTTGGAGATCCACTGACACATAGATGAGCTGAGTCCCAGATGCTCCAGCTTGGTGGTGAGTGTGGAGGGAATTATGGTGTTAAATGCAGAGCTGTAGTCTATGAAGAGCATTTTAACATAATTCCCCCTTCTAGTGTCCAAGTGAGTGAGTGATGTGTGGAGGAGATGAGAGATGGCATCGTCTGTGGAACGATTTGGACGGTAAGCGAACTGTAGTGGGTCCAGTGTGTCTGGTAGTGAAGAAATGATGAAGTCTCTGACCAGGCGTTCAAAGCACTTCATCACTACTGAGGTGAGGGCTACAGGGCGATAGTCATTGAGAGAAGCAGGGTGGGGTTTCTTCGGGACAGGAACAATGATGGACTCTTTGAAGCATGTGGGGATCACCGACTGAGATAACGAGATGTTGAATATCTCAGTGAACACAGGAGCTAGCTGGTATGCGCAGTCTCTGAGGATACGACCTGGGATGCCGTCTGGTCCTGCTGCTTTCCTGGTGTTCACTCTCTTGAAGGCTCTCCTTACTTCATGCTCGGAGATGACGAGCACGTTTCCGGTGCTGGCAGTATCTTCCTGTCTGCAGCCGCTAACACTAGCATTGTTGGAGACCTTAGCTGCAGCCTCGAAGCGAGCATAGAAAGTGTTCAGCTCGTCTGCCAGAGTCACGGCCGCGTTCGTCATACCGGTTGTTGGTGCTTTATAGTCCGTTATTGTCCTTAGTCCCCGCCACAGGCTCCTAGAGTCACTCTGTTGGAGTTGTGACTCTAGTTTCCTCCCGTAGCGCTGCTTCGCCTCTTTCACCGCCCTCCGCACGTTATATGACGCGGCTTTGTACGGGTCCATGTCCCCCGTCATGAGTCCCGTGTTGTAGGCAGCGGTGCGGGATCTCAGAGCGTCGCGGATGGTTTTATCCACCCACGGCTTCTGGTTGGGAAACGTTGTGATAGTCTTTGTCTCCACGGTATCATCCGCTAGTTTCCCGATGAATCCCACAACCGCTTCCGTAAACACGTTGACGTCATCGTCGGAGCTGTTTCTGAACATGCCCCAGTCTGCGTCATCGAGTGCGTCCTGTAACGCGGCCACCGATTGATCCGTCCAGCGCGCGACCTTCCTCTGAACCGGAACTTCCTGTTTCAGCCTTTGTTTGTATTTTGGCATGAGGAAGATGGCGGCGTGATCAGATTTGCCAAACGGGGGGCGGGATTGTGCCTTGTAGCCGTCCTTGACCGTAGTGTAGCAGTGGTCCAGTGTCCTTTCACCCCTGGTGGGGCAGGTGATGTGTTGATAAAAGTTCGGCGCTGCGCGTTTGAGGTTGGCGCTATTAAAGTCCCCCGTCACAATAAGCGCAGCGTCCCGGTGTTGTGTCTGGTGCTGTGTGAGTGCCTCATGCAGCTCGCATAAGGCGGTGACCGTGTCCGCTTGTGGTGGAATATAAACGGCACTTACAATGACCGATGTAAATTCCCGAGGTAGATAAAAAGGACGACACATGATGGACAGTAGTTCCAGATTTGGTGTGCAGGAGCGTGTGAGAGGAACAACGTTCGCACTGTTGCACCAGTTGTTGTTCACCATTAAACACACGCCGCCTCCCCTTGACTTCCCCGAGTCCCGTGTCCTGTCCATGCGGTGAACCGAGAAGAACTCGGCCGGCTGGATGGCGTGGTCCGGCACCGCTGGGTTCAGCCATGTCTCGGTGAAGCAGAGGAGATTGCAGTCCCGAATGTCTCTCTGGAACTTTATCCTGGCCCTGAGGTCGTCAAGCTTGTTCTCCAGTGACTGGACGTTGGCGAGCAGGATGCTAGGCAGAGGTGTGCGGTGTGCACGAGCTCTCAGCCTGTTCCTGACGCCGGCTCGCTTCCCTCTAGGCCGCCGCCGCTTCCCTTTGTTCTCCCTCGAGATCTCACTCGGCCAGCTCGGATCCGGAGTTAAAAACTTCGAATTGTGAGTACATTGTATACCAATAGAAACAAGAGTGTCACTGTCATACCTAATGTACCCAATGGTGATGATTTTGCCGATTTAGAAACGCTGAAAACTAACTTAAAAAGCAAAGACAAAGAAAAAGTGGTCGGAGCAGTCGTGACGGCAGCCGACCTCACCGGCGCCATCTTATAGTTTAAAATAAGTTTTAAATAAGCATTAACATGCAATTGGTGTGACATGATCTGTTGTCTGTTTTAAACAAACGGTTGAGCTGCAGAAGTTTTTGGAAGTAAAGGATATATGCATTTGTGGAGATCAACATCACCTTTATTTCTTGTTCCTTCATTTTTCTATCAGGCTTGCTTTTTGTTTAAACTTCAGTTTTTCTCCCCCATGTCTGCATTTGGGTCTGTTCCACAAACACAGACTGCTCAGCCGTGAGACTTTCGAGAAGCTTCTTTAGTTCTCTACCAATTGCTCTTAGAGCTGAAGAAACCTTTTGGATAAGAGCTGAAACGTCTTCAAGAGACTGAAAGTCCAGATGCCTTTCTTTCTACACTACAATGACCTGGATGACTGAGAACCTTCACAGACATATTTTTAAATGAAAATAACTTTTCAGTAACCTGAACACATACAGTAATCATTGATGGCACAGAGGAGTACTGATATAGCTAGTATTTTGGTCAATTTATTTTCTTGCAGTGACATTAACGCAACAGCAAATCCAACTTTACTTGTCATTCAGTACAAATTTCCATGCAGTGAAGGTGGAATGCCTGGTTATGTCTCGGTTAATTTGGTAAAACTGATTACTTCTGATGCATTCAAACTGTAAGAAACTCAAATACAGAGCAAAGCAGATGAAAAAACAATTTTTGGGTGGATGGAGATGAGCGTGGAATTCAGGACCCTAAGATGAAACAATGATTGAGGAATGATGACATATGGTAGCTGGTTGTTACAAAAGGAAGTCACAGAGGAAAAAAATGGAGGCTTTGTTAGTGCAGGAATAAATATGCACTTATGGATCTTAAGAGTGAACATCAGTCTATCAAAACTGTTGACGGGAGCAATTTAGCGAGGAGTGGATGGAAGCACAGGGGATAGAGATACTCCAGCTTGGTGATTTGTTGTCGTGGACCAGGTGTCAGCTGATGAACTGTTGGAAACCGGAGCAAAGCTGTACCTAGAAGCTTTGCCCCCACACAAACGTGCATACACAAGGGGAAGGGGAGGAGAGCCAGGGAAACACACACAAAGCATCCCTGTAGGCATAGGAAGAATTTCACAAGCACGTGTTTTCTTTTGTTTTCTTTTGTTTTCTTTTGTTTTCAGATATCACACAACACAACAAAAAACAACCAAAAATGTCTACTCAGATCTCCTTATGCTTCAAAATAACTAATTTACTTTAAGCTTTGATCCTTATAAGCTTTCCCTTAACTCAATATCATCAGGTCTGTCCACGTGTTTGCTGAAATTTGTTGAATCATAAGTTACGTTCTCAAAAGTGCTGCAGAATAATCAATTTCCCAACAATTAATCCTCCTCTTTAGTGTCACAGTTCGATATTACTACATATACAATTTACATTCAAGCAGCTATCCATGTTTTTGCAAATACATAAAGATATGAAAAAGTATCACCGCACTTCCTATTTCTGTACCTGGGTAAAAAATATTTCTATTATCATAAATATTACGTTTTTTTTTCTTTCTGTAAAGGACCTTTTAAATGTTCTTTTAATTTCATTGTCACGTCTGTGCTTGTCAATACCTCACAGAGGAGCACACCTTTGTTAATTACCAGAGAAAATTCTACATCACTATGGTAGGATGATGGATCACGATATGCATCCCTCTAGGCAATTATTCCTTTGTAGCACATGTAATTAAGTAGGGAAATATAATGTAGCAAATTAATTAGGATTAATGGGGCTAATTTGAATGGACAGATTAAGTGCAGTGTTTTAATGCTCTCATATTTTACGTTTTTTTTAATGAAAGACATCTCAGTCCGATCGTCCTCACTGTCTCTCACCACACATCAGTCTCTGGAGACTGAAGGTGACAGGAGAGAGATAGTGTCGTTGACAACCTTGTAAGGAGCTTAATTTAATACTCACTTTTCTGTGAATTTCATAAGCACTGCACTACACTGTCACAGTTTGAGAATGGTATGCTGTGTGATGGCGGCACTTAGTATTTAGAACATTCTCTAGATTCCAACTTTATTTATTAATGAATGAATGAAAATGAATAAATAGCTACAAAATAAATAGGAATGCATTTCAGTACTTTTGGAGGTGAGTGAATCTGTAAGTCTCAATTGACAGTCAGCTCTTCAGTATAAACTCACAAATAAATGTCTTACTGAAAAAATGACTGCTCCTTACAAGCAACTTCTACACTACATGTGATTTATGTGTGTGTGAATGGGTAGATACTGGATGTGTAAAGCGCTTTGGGGTCCTCAGGGACTAGTAAAGCGCTATACAAATAGGCCATTTACCATTTACTATTATGTCTGAGATGATACTGTTTTATGGGCATGCTGCACCCATGTGTTTGTTTGTCCATGTAGTGGAGGTTATTGTCATGCTGCCTGTGTGTCTACGTTGCAAACTGTCTAACACTCCTCTTGTTAGTTTGCAGATGCTCTGTCCTACAAATGACAGGCAGACACATGGGAGTGTGAATTAGAATTCACCTCTAATCACTCTCTAATTCACCTCTTGTCACTCTGGAGGCTCACTCACAGCACTGTTTCTGCCACATAAGCGCTTTGTAGGTGAATGCTGATGTGAGGATTTTGAGCAACCCCTATGTGTGCACACAATTACAGCTATAGACTGCAGGTTCATATTCACTCCGTCAAGCTGGCAAGAACAATTTTATTTGTATAACACATTTCATTCTAGATGGAGGTACGCTACATGCTGCGCAAAGCATGAGCCACCATGAAGATTGGGGCAAAAAACGATATAAACAGATATAAGCAGGTGATTTCATGAACTAAAGACCATCAGTGTGTAAAACTCGATAGTGAAAATCAGTGAAGTGAGGAAAAAATGAGCTATTCACACTCGTTGTGGTGAGCCACTGTATGAGGTTAATAATAATATATTAATATTATACTTAATGCATTATATTATTTTTTTCAAAATGATAATAAACCTGATTTTCTAAATGAGCTTTTATGGTCTTTACATCCTCACAATCATGTTCAGTGATGCTTTTTATGGCAGGGAAACATTTTTGTATTAATAATATTCCGCAGTAATTTCCACACTGTGTTCTACATTTAGATCATTTTGTTGCTCAGAACTTCTGCAAAACTAGCATGCGTTCATTCAGCATAGTACACGATCGGATACTGGCCTTGTTTTAACATTTATTTAACCAGGAAACTAAACTGTGGGAGCATAAACCTGGGATATTTTCTATGGAAGGAAGAACCTTCCATAGTCCCTGGAAGTGAACCCATACAAGCACAGTAAGAACATTAAAATTCCACACAGACAGGATCAACTTGAGGCAACAGTGGTAGCCACAGATCAACTGTGGTCCTAAATTATTCTCAGTGTTAGCAGTGTAAATCTGATCTGAGAGCTTTCGCTTGGTGTAGTAGCTTTCACTGCGTTCTATCCACTCATTTTCTTCTGTTTATAAAACTCAGTTTCAGGATGACTGGAGCCTTTCCCGGTGACAATATGTTTTTTTTTCTATTAAAAAAAAAATATATATATCAGTATCTAAACCTTGTATCACTCAATTCAGGTGACCACTATAGACACATGGAGCCACTGTGGCTCAGGACATAGAGCGACGAGTGTCTATTCGGGAGAGTGGAAGAGCTAATCTCTCTACGTGTTGAAATATCCTCGCATAAGATACTGAACCTCAAACTGCCCCTGATACATTCATCAGTAACTGGGTGTGTGTGAATGTTACACAAGGTTCTTAAAATGAAGTGCTATATGACCGTGTTTGTGACGGAATGAATGAGGGCTTTGGTACTTTTATAGTGCCTTTCTACTCTGAACACTCAAAAGGCTATTTACTAGTCTATTTAGTAATATACATAAACTACCAACACAATTTAGACCATATGGTTTAATGCTATGCCAGCGAACCAGCTACAAACCTTCATGACACGGACACAGGAATTTTGTGGATTTCCTGCCGTGTTTCTCAGTTTTCTCTGAGTCCTGTGAATTGAGGAAGGGGCTGTCTGTAATCAACCTAAGTCCTGTTTTTCCCTTTAAATTCTAATCCACAATGGGGTGACAGAATCCAATACTGACATTTATATATATAAATATATAAGTTGGCTGTGATTCTTCTGCTGTTTCTACTTTTTGTGTTGGCGTGATGTGTATTGTCATGCTGGACAAAGCCACTGTCATCGGCAAGTGCTGTTGCCTTGGCGGGAGTTCATGTAGTGTGCATTTCGTTGCCAAGGCCTCACATCAGGTGGTAAAATGATATCAAAATGATCAATTTTTATTTATTTCTCCTATCAGTGATTTTTATGGGTAATTTTATGGATTGTGTTCTGTATTTTGAGCTTCTAATCTTAATATGTAAAAGTTTAACAAGGTGCTCCTAACAGCTTAACAGACAAAAATACAGTATACAGATAGAGTTTAATGTGGTAAAAGCTGATGACTCTCAAAAGCATTAACAGGGGAGTTGCAACAATCATGGTGTTTTTGTAGGAGAATGAAACATTTTCAGAAATACACAGATGGGTGTAGGCAGGTCGCTGCAGTAACTCCAAGTTATTAGTCACCAAAGACTAATGCTGAACACATGAATTTGTTACCTTGAGATGGCAGACAGTAGGACAAACAGTGGGACAGGATGTGGTCTAGTGGGGATCATTAGTGAGACTGTACTACATTATTGGCTAAGAGGCAGGTCACTATAACTAAGTCGCAAGCAGTGATAATCATGTCTCACCTTTTTGCATGTGGAGATTTGTTGCTGAGTTCTTTAGACCAAGCATTTTGGCCAGTCATGTGAAAATTTTAAGTCATGTCTAACATATTAGACATGACTTTCTGTGTCCATTGTGTAACATTAGAGAACATTCAAGTATTATATTATATCACATGTAGAACCTACAATGGATGAACAATGTCTGTGGCATCATCCTAATTTTCTTTTGCCACTAGATTGAAATATTACTGACATTGATTATGTAGATATCTCCAGGCTTGAAATTATGAAGCATGTACAGTTTGAGGCATACTGCTTAATGTACATTTAAGTTTTAAGAACTTCTTGTGCCTTGGTCACAATGCAGCCAAAAGCTTAGAATCTCAGAGCATTTACCATGAAAAGGTCTTTATATGAAACAAAGATGATGTTGAGCCAGTTAAATCTCTTTGGGGAGTTTGCCAAAATACAATGACTGAAAATATTAATATTGCTCAAGGACTACTTTCAGTCTTGACACATCTGTAATTGAATTCCCTGTAGTGAAAAACTGCTGAGTGTCTAAATTTCAATATGGTGTACGATAAAGGAACAATGCTATATAGAAATTGTGAGAATTAAACTTGGAAATCGATTAAGCCTAATTTTAATGCCTGAAATATATCTGCATCCACCATGCCAAATGTCCCATTGTTTCAGTTTTACTATTTTTCCTCTAATGTTTAAAAAAACCCCAAAACAAATTCTACTCCAATGCAGAAAATTCCCCTCAGGAAGTCAACTGTATTTTTAAAGTATTGTTATTTTTTAAGTCTCCATGTAAAGTCTCGTCAAAATACATCTGATGTTTCACATGAGTCCTTCCACTTGTTGCCAAGAAAGTCATAAACACTGCAAAAAGAAAAAAGTATTCTGAGGGTCAAAGGGGATATTTTATGTATGTTAAAGCAGGGCAGATGGAAATTTTAGCAAGTAAATTATTTTTCTGACAGTCATTGTGAACACTGCTGGTGCTCAGAGCTGACAGAACTGCTCTCAAAAAGTCATATCCAGTAAAGTGATACGTGGGAGTCCATAAATTTGCCATGTTTTGCATTATTTTCCAGATATGCCATAGAGCTATTTAATAAGGACAACAAAAGCATAAGAAAATCAATGAATATAGAAATACATGTTTTAAAAAGATTCAAACAGAGGAGGAACACCAAAAATGAATCAAATAGTAGATATGGAATAGAATAATCCTTAAAATTTACTGGATTAATGAAATGCATACAATGCCTTATTGTATACTTTTCAAAATAGGATTTATGTTTTTGAGTCTCAATCTTCTTTTGTTTCTTTAATTCAATTATCTGCATTACTGTCTCTTTCTCTGTCCGTGCTCCCTTTCTTCAATCTGTTGAAATACAAAGCTTGACTAATATGGATGTTTTAGAGTACAGGTCATATGTGCTTGTCAGCATCTACCACATGCTCGGTGTCCCCCTTGAAAAATTAAAATGGTAACTTTGCTAGTTTGCTCTGTACTGTACACAAATCAACAACATGCCCGCCTGTTGTGGAAGAGGCAACCTATCGCTCACCCTGGGTCTGTTTGATACCAAAACAAAGATATGAGGCATTGACTGCTGTCTGAAAATTTGCAGATTTACAGTTTGGACTGTTGGGTTGTCAAATACAATAGTTACAATAATCCAAAAACAATTTATGTAACAGGAGATTACTGTGACATTTTACATATACAGTGCAATGGTACTAGGATAATACAATATTAAAATGTATCTTGACCACATAAATATATGTATGTGTGCATATATATATATATATATATATATATATATATATATATATATACTACTACTACACCCAGCACGCCCCTGCGGGCGGTTTATCCTTCAAGCTCGGGTCCTCTACCAGAGGCCTGGGAGCTTGAGGGTCCTGCGCAGTATCTTAGCTGTTCCCAGGACTGCGCTCTTCTGGACAGAGATCTCCGATGTTGTTCCCGGGATCTGCTGGAGCCACTCGCCTAGCTTGGGAGTCACCGCACCTAGTGCTCCGATTACCACGGGGACCACCGTTACCTTCACCCTCCACATCCTCTCGAGCTCTTCTCTGAGCCCTTGGTATTTCTCCAACTTCTCGTGTTCCTTCTTCCTGATATTGCTCTCATTCGGAACCGCTACATCGATCACTACGGCCGTCTTCTTCTGTTTGTCTACCACCACTATGTCCGGTTGGTTAGCCACCACCATTTTGTCCGTCTGTATCTGGAAGTCCCACAGGATCTTAGCTCGGTCATTCTCCACCACCCTTGGGGGCATCTCCCATTTTGACCTCGGGACTTCCAGGTTATACTCGGCACAGATGTTCCTGTACACAGCCTGCACCTGGGGTCTTGCCTGGTGTGATAGACCCCAGCCTCTATGGACCCCAGCCTCTATGGATCTTGTGCTCAGAGCTTGTTCTTGTGCTGCCATGATTAGTGCCTCTGTGCTGTCTTTCAGTCCAGCTTTGTCCAGCCACTGGTAGGATTTCTGGATATCAGCCACCTCCTCTATCTGCCGGTGGTACATACCGTGCAGGGGCCTGTCCTTCCATGATGGTTCCTCGTCTCCATCCTCTTTCTTGGGTTTCTGCTGCCTGAGGTATTCACTGAGCACTCGGTCAGTTGGGGCCATCTTCCCAATGTATTCTTGGATGTTCGTTGTCTCATCCTGGACTGTGGTGCTGACACTCACCAGTCCCCGGCCCCCTTCCTTCCGCTTAGCGTACAGCCTCAGGGTGCTGGACTTGGGGTGAAACCCTCCATGCATGGTAAGGAGCTTTCTTGTCTTTATGTCAGTGGCTTCTATCTCCTCCTTTGGCCAGCCTATTACCCCAGCAGGGTACCTGATCACGGGCAGGGCGTACGTGTTGATGGCCCGGATCTTGTTCTTACCATTCAGCTGACTCCTCAGGACTTGCCTGACCCTCTGCAGGTACTTGGTGGTTGCAGCTTTTCTAGCGGCCTCTTCATGGTTCCCATTCGCCTGCGGGATCCCCAAGTCCTTGTAACTGTCCTCTATGTCTGCAATGTTGCCTTCTGGTAGTTCAATCCCCTCAGTTCTGACTACCTTCCCTCTCTTTGTTACCATCCGACTACACTTCTCCAGTCCGAACGACATTCCAATGTCATTGCTGTATAGCCTGGTAGTGTGGATCAGTGAATCGATGTCTCGTTCACTCTTGGCATACAGCTTGATGTCATCCATGTACAGGAGGTGGCTGACAACTGCTCCGTTCCGTAGTCGGTATCCGTAGCCAGTCTTGTTAATGATCTCACTGAGGGGGTTCAGGCCTATGCAGAACAGCAGTGGGGACAGAGCATCTCCTTGGTAGATCCCGCACTTGATGGTGACTTGTGCTATGGGCTTGGAGTTGGCCTCTAGTGTTGTACGCCACATCCCCATTGAGTTCCTGATGAAGGCTCTTAGGGTCCCATTGATCTTGTACAATTCTAGGCATTCCAGTATCCAGCTGTGGGGCATTGAGTCATAGGCCTTCTTGTAATCAATCCAGGCAGTGCACAGGTTGGTCAGTCTGGTCTTGCAGTCTCGGCTGATTGTTCTGTCTACCAGTAGCTGGTGTTTTGCGCCTCTGGTATTCTTGCCAATTCCTTTCTGTGTCCCGCTCATGTATTGACCCATGTGCCTGTTCATCTTAGCCGATATGATGCCTGACAGGAGCTTCCATGTAGTACTGAGGCAGGTTATTGGTCGGTAGTTGGAGGGGACCGGTCCCTTCTTGGGGTCCTTGGGGATCAGGACCGTCCGGCCTTCAGTTAGCCATTCCGGGTGTCTCTCGTTAACTAGCAGCTGGTTCATTTGTGCTGCCAGACGCTCGTGGAGTGCAGTCAGCTTCTTCAGCCAGTAGGCGTGAACCATGTCGGGCCCTGGTGCTGTCCAACTCTTCATACTGGAGACCCTTTCTTGGATATCTGCCACTGTGATGGTTACTGGACCCTGTTCAGGGAGGTCGCTGTGGTCAGCCCTCAGATCCTCTAGCCACTGAGCATTGCCGTTATGGGTTGCATCCTTCTCCCATATGCTCTTCCAGTATTGCTCCGTCTCCAGCCTTGGTGGTGCTGTTCTCTTATTGTTCCCTTGCCTCTGAGAGTACACCTTTGCTGGTTCCGTGGAGAACAGCTGGTTTGTTCTCCTGCCTTCTATCTCTCTGGTGTACCTCCTCAAGCGGCTGGCCAAGGCTGTGAGTCTTTGCTTGGCAGTTTCCAAGGCCTCAGGTATGGACAGCTTGCTGTATTTCTTAGGCACCTTATTTGTCGCACATTTCTGCAACTCCGTTAGTTGGCTAACCTCCCTCCGTGCTACTTTGATCTTGCCCTCTAGCCTCCTTCTCCATGGAGGGTACTGCCCCTTGTCGCTGTTCAACTTGTAGCCAAGCATCTCACTGATCACTGCTGCCGTATTGTAGATCAGCTTGTTAGTGTCGGTAATCGTGGTTGTAGGTATTGCCCGTAGTGCTGCATTAACATCATCTAGCAGACCTTCTGAGGGTACTTCACGTAATCTTGGTAACCGGCTACGGGGGATCCAGGTTTCAAGCTTGGCCATGATCCTATTTTTCAGGTCAGTTCCTCTCGCACTCAACGATCCTTCTCCTATCGCACTTGGGGCTATGTACCCAATCTCGGGTGGGGGTGATGATATCGCCCCCCTGACCTGGCGTCCTGACTCCTCCTTGCCGTAGCATTTGTGTTGTACCTCGTCAATCTCTAGCTGTGAGAGCAGTCCCTTCTTTCGAATGTTGGAACACTGAGCTACTAGTTGTTTTGCCGTCATTGTGGATGTTGGGTATCGAAGAATCCAAGCTCCCAGGCCTCTGGTAGAGGACCCGAGCTTGAAGCATAAACCACCTGCAGGGCGTGCTGGGTGTTTTTATATTTATTTATATATATATATATATATATATATATATATATATATATATATATATATATATATATATATATATCCATCCATCCATCCATTCGCTTCCGCTTATCCTTTTCAGGGTCGCGGGGGGCGCTGGAGCCTATCCCAGCTGTCATAGGGCGAGAGGCGGGGTACACCCTGGACAGGTCGCCAGTCTGTCGCAGGGCCAACACACAGGGACAGACAACCATTCGCACTCACATTCATTCGCACATTCACACCTAGTGACAATTTGGATTATCCAATTAACCTATCCCCACAAGCTATATATATATATATATATATATATCTATAGATATAGATATATATATATATATAGCATATAAATGAATAAAAACACACATGACTCTCTGGGTGTTTCTGCTTCCTCCAACAATCTAAAGACATGATAGTGATTATAAATTGCTCATAGGTGTGAATATGAATGGTTGACTGTCTCTCTGCATTTGCCCTGCAACATGCTGGCGACACTCACCCCATGGTAGCTGGGATAGTCTCCGGGATCCTGAAAAATACTAACAATAATGGTTTATATTTCCTTAGATGCTATAATGCACTGAGAAGAGGTTTTACTATTATGATTGGTCCTTACACTAAATAATTTGTGGTGTCCCCCAGGGACCCCAATTTGTAGTCATGTATCTTAAATATAGATACATGATATAAAATATAGGTAGGAAGATGGTTAATCTGTTTGTCCTCATTACGCAGCATTTAAAGTCACGAAAGCCCAAGATAAAATTGTTTTCAACAAAATCGTTAAGCTTCATAGAAACTTTCATTGTCAGTTCCTAAAACAGAACGCAAAGCTTGTTTTTTGCCTACAATGACACGACACTGCACAAACATGAATGAAACATAACAGGGTAAATGATGATGAGTGTTAGACACACTTGACTGTCTTTCGATCAGGAGAGAGGGGAGGGGGATAAATTATTCCCTCTGAAGCTGAGTACACCATAACAGACAGAAGAGGAGAAAGTTAATTGGCTGTCTCCTGGTGAACTGGGATCTCTATTCACTTTAACATGCAAAAGAACCACTAATTATAGGACACAATGCACTGCTATCTCCTGGCTCAGTGCATACTTCTCAGGTCAGACAATCAGATGTTCTCTGTAAAATCAAAGCAAAACACATCATGGAGGAGAGGCTGTAATTAGCCTTCACTCTCCAATGACATGAAAGGCTAGATGATTGAAAATATGCAAGAAGATACGATGGAATGGAAAGCTAGCAACCCTGTCTCCTGAAATTTGCATTCATATATATATTTTATCACTTCATTAAGTATACTTCCAAGTATTGGTTATACATCTTGCCTTCAGAACTACCTTAATTCTTCATGGCATAGCTTCAACAAGGCACTGGAAACATTCTTGACATAAATCCCCAATTGCTTCTGGATTGAGTCTATTTGAGTACAGTGAAGGATCTGTATGTTCAAGAACCCAGTCTGAGCTGATTTAAGCTTAATAATATGGTGTGTTATCCTGAGCAGCCATCACGAGATGGGTACAGTGTGATGATAAAGGGATGGACATGGTCACAATTTGCTGGGCTGTAGTGTTACATGACCAACAGCAGCCTGAACCATTCATACCAGACATGAGTGATCCATGCTTGCTTGTTGCTTATGCCAAATTCTGATCATGCCATCTGAATGTCACAGCTTCCTATTAGCTTGAATTGGTTGAATTCTGCTGCTTTTTTAGAGCATTCTCTGTCAACTTTAGAGATGGGATTTAGAGATTAGAGATTTAATGGGAAAATCCCACTATTAGAAGTTTCAGAAATACGCAGAAAAACATAATACACCGTGGAGAGGCAGGTCATCCATCACAGGGTACATATATGAATAGTTTTCATAAAGCCAATTTTGGCTGCTCCTCTATTCACAAGGGGTTGCCACAGATGGAAGCTCTGCATATTGGATTTGGCAAAGCAAACCCTAAAGGATTTATGTCTTCTCTCTGGGTCGAATGAGGTGCTTGCCATCACCAGTGTGTGAATGTGTGTGTGAATTGGTGAATGACTGAATGTAGTGTAAAGTGCTTTGGGGTCCTTAGGGACTAAGTAAAGTGCTATACAAATACAGGACATTTACCATTTATTACACAGCAACATTCATCTGGATTCATTCAGACACCTCTGAATGAAATTCCAGTACTATCCTGTTTAGTTCTGTTTTCAGTGTACAACATGCAACGAAATATGCAGTAAGAGCTATGATAAGAAATAGTCTATGCTCTAACCGAGTCGAAATTTCTTCAATAGCCAAAAAAGAAGGGAACTGCAGATTGCTATTGTCACATTGTTACAGCATAAATTATTGTGAAATGCACTTCTACCCAACGTCAGCCTAGGAAAAAAGAGCCATGTAGGTTGTGCACCCTTCTAGTGTAAGAGCCTTGTCTCATTTATTTTGATGGTTGGACTTTTAATCCCTCAGTTAAGCACAGTAATTGTATTCACTCTCTATGCGAAGCCAATCTGACCCCTGACTCCTGGCATCATATGCACTATAGAAAATATAACATGATTTGGCACCTGGGTTTGGACCCCTGATGCAAGTCCAGTCTTAGTAAAATTACAGTCTTCAGCTGCATGAGTCGACTTCAAATGTCAGCAATTCATGGGCTCGCGGAGAGGGTTGGGCGAGTGCAGAGTTAAATGTCAAGTAATGCTTTTTAAACTAATTGCCTTCAGTGTCTTTGGAGAAGCCTCTGTGGGCTGGGACTGATTAGAAAAGGCAGTTTCATGTATCTTACCACCTGATGAGTAGAAGGATATTGTTGCACTCTCAAAAAAAGAAACTCTAAGTAGTCTTACAAGTTCGTTGCTGTAAAAACTTAGGGATGTTCATTTTGTGTTACTACAGGGTTTTTAATAACTACTAAAGTTTGTTGCAAAGTATTTTTTTCCACAGTGGGGCTTAAATCATTTCTGTCACACACTCTGCAACACAAGATTTCTGCATGACTTCACTGGTAATTTACACTTATTTGTACAATGACACATGTAGTGCTTCAATATGGCACAGTATATGTATAACAGAAAGCGATCAGTGCTCCCAGCAGAGCGATAAATGTTGTATTGCCTTTTAATAGTCTACAGTAGGGGCACCCTGTGGTGTTTTATAGACAAGCTAAGATTTGTATTAATGTTTGTTTAATGTACTTCTAAATTGTATTTAAGTGATGAAATTGTTGAGTTTTGGTGTCAGGGTTGACTCTTTAAATTCTTATCATATAATCTGGTGTTTGCTCTATAAAAATCGATTTGCTTGGCAGTCAAAGGTTATTAAAAAATCAATAATAACATATATTTTGAATTTTAAAAGTTAAGATTTGCTTTCAAGTTTAATCTATTATTTTTTTCTGGCTCAAATAATATAGCGGGGTAGCACCACCACAGAAAAGAAAGGAGAACGCTAAGAGGGTTAATGGAAAGCTGGCATGGCCTAGCTAGCACACCGAGACAGATGAAGAAAGATGCAGTGTATTTATTGTATTGATTATCTATTGTATCCATTAATGGCTTTTTTATCTATTTTGTGGTAAAAAAAAAAAATTACTAATGAAAAAAAAATTAAGTCACTAGGTCATTTTTCAAGTTAGAAGAATTATTTTACAAAAAGTGCTTTCTGTAGTGATTTTTGATGTTAAATGAAACAAAGAGAAAAAACTAATATGACCAAATGACTTTTATATGAAGCAAGATTTCACATCTATGTCTTTGCCATTGTACCTGAATAACTTTGCATTGTCTAAAATTATAGAAAGAAGCTTAAATTTGTATGTTAGTAAAAGTGTGAGCTTTGTGTCCCTTTTGCTTTAAACAGTACAAAAACAGGGCTGGAAGTCAGTCACTGCTTAAATATGTCTAAATGATATTTTTCCTTATCTGTCATGTTTTTCTTTTTTTCAAATACAATCCAGGGGCCCATTTATCTGATCACAGGCATGTTGTCATCTTTGAATGATCACTTTGCAACCAAGTTCAATTTAAGATAAGCCAATGATGAATCAGATGTATGTGAAGTTTTGATCAGACAGCTCATTATCAGGTAGTTCCTCGAGTGGTTCACTTAATGTGACACTTCCTTTTGGGCTCTCCTAATATATGGTCTTTTGAGGATCAATTGTGAGGCCAAGGTTTTGTGAACAATCAGAAAAAAAATAACTGAAATTATATCTTCCCTAAGCTAGCTACTAATATGCCTCAATACACAACTTTTCATTGGCTGTGTGTAACAAAAAACATAGCGAAATATAAGCAGTTTTAAGATTAAGAGCCGACAGACGTCTTAGGCGCTTTTAAACAGCAGAGCCTGTAACTGAACATATAAATACTGAGAATTCAAATACAGTGTTTCATTATATGTACAGACATTGATAGTGTTTTTATAAGCTCATGCTATGAGCTTTTTGTTAGCTAACTTCACATTAAAAAAAATAATGAATTTGAATTTTCATAATACATAGGTCATATTTGCAAATGAAAACCACCACATGGCTTTTCTGATGTCATTTAAGGTGAGTGTTTCTTATGAATGGAAAATTACTCACTAATTAGACAGTCATAAAAGTGCAGAGCTGCAGTCTGATATGAATACCAATTCAGGGCCTGAGATGCAAATTTAAACTGCTTTGAAATACAAGAGATTGCTTTTTCATCTGGCCATTTTCTTCTCAATAGAGGAAATGATTTATTTTTGCGCAAATAAATTCATTCAATGAGAGCTTAATTAAGCAGTGATTCATGATTTGGGCTAAGCCCAACTCTCCCAAGCTTTCAGAAGAATCTCATTTTCTTGAATAACATTGATTCTTTTTTTCTTTCTTCAAAAACCCCTCCCCTTTCACTCAACTGATTAGATTACTTCACATCTGACTCATGATTTTGTGCATTTAGTGAATACAGAAATTCAGTGTAATGAGTGGATATTTTTAAAAAGTCTATCAACTGTACTAACAGCCTAATAACAGAAGTACAACTTAGTGTTTAGTGCTTAGTGCAAACCTTTCACTCGTCCACCCTCAAATACAGGAATACAATAACTTATATGGAACGGCATTTAGGAAACTATTAAAACAAAATGAACAAATAGTCCCTCATTTTGTGTGTCTTACTGTGTTCTTGCCTGTTTAACTCCACAGTGCTTTCCCCTCTGTACGTCATTATTTGGATTTTTCTTTCGCTCTGTTTCTGGAGTTTGCATTCTTGACTGTTCAATAATGCAAACTCCAGAAACACCTCATTAAGCGAGGTGGCACTCACCTCACGTAATGACACTAATGCTATACATATTCCAGTGCTTTGTATTTGTGTCAGTTATATGAAAATAAACTTGCTTTGGTTAGAGGCTGAAAATGTGGCATTGGCTCTTAGCCTTTTAGGCTTGGAAAAAAGATTTGTACTAGGACACATGAGACATTTAGACTGTAAGCAATGGGCAACTGCTTGGCATGATATACACAAATTACACAGTGTATCTCACATTTAACTACCATTAAAACATCAGACAACATACAGTACAACATAGTAATATAATATCAAGTCCCTCATTTCTTCTTGTGTCCTTCTTTTGTCCCAATTTATCATTTTAAACAAAACACCATGCTCACCTAGTTGGTACAAAATACCATTGTATGCCTGTCAAACTCTTTTACTAGCAGCATGTCACAAAAAACATCATTTGTTCCCATTTCTTTCACTGAATCTACAAAAAATGCCAAAGATAACAAAGTGCCTAAAGATACAATTTAAAATCACTTATTTGCTAAATTGTTTGATATATGTAGACACAAGCCATATGCACTGGTTCATCCCTTAAGTTAGGTGCCTTTTTATCATTGAATGATTCATAGGTCATTGTTAGGTGCCTTAAAAACACACACACACACACACACACACACACACACACACACACACACACACACACACACACACACACACACACACACACACACACACACACACACAAAACTTTCCTCTGCCAGATACTCAGATGGAAGGACTTAAATGGACTGAAAATAAGAAAAAGCAGCCAATGTCCAAAGAAGAACTTTAACGAATTCAGAAAGTCTAGAGAACTATTGCTCAAGGTCAGTTTAAAAAATATAAGAAAGTCTGGTTCCTTGGAAGCAAAAGAAATGAGGGCTGGCTAATGACTTTTGAATAGCACTATATATCCGATTACTTCAGGCAAGCAGAATTCAACTTCTAGAGCAGAGTCTCATGCGAGAGCATGACTCCCTTGCAGCACTCACCAAGCAGACACTTTCACGCGGATGATGCCTGCTTTTTTTGCTTGGCTTTTCAGTTCTATGAGTGTAGGCTAAATTTATGTGCAAGGAATTTAGTGTGGCACTGAATAACAGCGCTTGTGAAATGATTTTATTTGCTTGTGATTGTGCTTTGTTTTGCTTGTTGCTTTTGATATAAATGTGCTGCAATAATTTCACAAAACAAAATGCAAGAGAAAACACCAAGCTCAGCCAGGATCACAAGAGGAAGGTGGTAATTCAAAGGTCATTACCGAAGTGTGCAAAAACAATAAAGCACAGTAGGATTTGGGAGACTTTTTCTATTCACCTGTTGGTGAAAAGCCAGTCCAGCACCAAGTGCTCTGAAAGTCAATCTTTCACTGTTAACCTCCTCTCCAGCCACCATCCAATCTGTGACTCTCAACAATGTACAATCTGCTCTCCAAAACAAAAGCTCAAACAATGAATCCTGTGCCCAGGGTTTAATATTACAGAGGGCTTCAAGGCCATTTTGATATTTCTGTCACATTACATTGTGTTAAAGTTCAAATGTGACTCTGGTAACCATGACTGTTTAAAAAAAAACTCTGGGTATAAAAGGTGGCCAGAGCAGGTGTTGGTATAAAAACAAAGTCTAGCCATAGATTGTTATAAAGTGAGAAAGAAAACAAAAGGATTGATATATCTTGATATGTTTCTTGCTGGCAGGTGATAAAGGTAGAAGGCATGCAGGGTTATGTAAGTATGAATAATAGTAAGCAATGGCGGGCCGAAATGTGTCAGTGTTGGGTGTGTATACTCTCTGCAGGGTGTAGTCTGACAAAAATGGATTGTATGATTAAAATAAGCTTAATTTTTCCTATTTTAAGAAGTGACACTTTGCCTCTCTGCTTAAGCTTAGTATTTTATGGATCGTCTCATTAATCAACTTTATATTTATGTAATAGAAGCACTTGATTGGACTTGTGTTGGACATTAAAATGCTCAGATGTGAAAAACTGAAAAACTTTGATTCACCATCCCAAGTGAGAAATGATGATTGAAGTTACAGCAGGAAGATTAGCTGAAGCTGCCAAAGACTGATTCAATTAAAAAAAAAATTGTTAATTTTTAACTGGATGTCTCTACTAGAAATTTTGCACAACAACTTATTATTCATTTTTAAGCAAAATGTCTAATTCTAGGCTTAGTCGGATTAATCATTAATCAAAATCAATATTAATTAATCAATATCAGTTGTTTCTTCTCTGTGACATCTTCTGTCATAAACAATGATTTTTCATCATGCTTTTATTAATCTGTGCTTGTCTGCAATGGATCTTTCTTTAAGATAACTTTAAATGACTTAAAGAAAATAAATGGATGGTTTCAAAACCAAAATATGGTCGACGGTGAAAAGGTGCATGTCTTGGCACGTACTTTTTGGACGTCCAGTACTAGTTATCATTTTTAAAGTAAAGTAAAAATGAATCTATACTGTAATAGCTAAATGTATACTCAAGCATTTTAAATATTAAATATTTAAATTATTACATTTTATGTATTATTTTAATTAATTTCAGCCTAATTCTTTTTTACAGTCATTATCTGTTATAGAGCTCTATGGTTTGTTCCACTTTAAAAGTTTTATTGATATGTATATACGGCAACTTTATACTTAGTTTTAATTAAAGTATTTGAGATTTAGATCCAGTTTTCTTCTTTCATTTTTAAAAAGTAAATCCCTTCATATTGTTAAAAGGAATAGTATTTTAGCATAATTGAAATAAATGAAGAGTACTTTGTATTCCGATCTCATGTACTCTTAATCACTCTCCTCGGCAGAGCATTGTAGCATAATTTCCTGTTTTGGATGAGACTTGTGGAGTGCCAGTGTTGTCCAGGCCAAGGCAATCTGCATACTGGAAAGCTTTGAGAAAGCATATTTGGCTGCCACAGAAAGGTCTTCATGATAAATTTAGTAATGAAGATCAATCACATCTTAGTACAAAACCTGCCACCTGAGAGATCAATGGTAAATGGAGCTGACACTGAGTTACTCTTCAAATTCATTCATAGTGCTAGAGAAAGAGCACTGTCTTTGCACCCTTTGAGACAAAGACATTTTTTAATGATTTATTTAAAAATGGATGATACCCCTGTCTAAAAAGAATGCTTGGCAGAAAGGCAATAATTGCAGTAATCGCGGTTTGGTGTGATGGTATTCTACATTTCTAAGATTACAAAGCATAACCATGACAGCACTTCATCAGAGTCTTTCCTTACAAAAACAATGTAAAAAGTGAATCAGAATCAAGTAACAAACCATGTAATGAGCTCCGATTATTAAAATGTATGTAAATGTACCATTAGTATTTACAAAGCTGTAATAGCTATAAATACATATTTATAAAATAACAAAAACTATTACTTTGTTTCTTTTTTTAATGTAATTAGTCTCTGAGCCATAGTTCAATGTTATAAACTCTGTAAACTTGCTATGAGTGATCTTTGAGGTCAGTATGAATATCAGTATAGTTATATATTCCATATATATCTCACAAGGTGACATTAACAACCATGCTGCTGCAGTTTGTAGCAAAGAAGGGTTCAAAATGTCAACATGTTCATGGGCGTCAAGCCGGTAAATATAAGCCAGCTATGAGAGAGATGCACTTGAGATGAACTGGAAAGTAGAGCTGAGCTGAGTCACTTAGATAATAAAGTAATGATAAACCATTTTCATGCTTAGTCAACACTTAAAGGCATTTTCTCCCACAAAAACACAAACATTTGCTGTTTTCCTGTTTGCCTAGAATATGAAGATTTCATATTTTCTATGTATTTTATGATTGTAAACTGAACAGACGTGAGGTTTTAAATGTGTTGGTGGAATGAAGCTAAATCTCCTCCTGATAACATTCACCATTTTCCAACAACTGATGGTTGAAAGTTCACAAAGCCAAGAAGTGGATCTTTGAATTTAAGCTTTGTGCCTATAACATAGTGATGTGCTAGGAGTAGCATCATTTTGGCCTGCTATGTTTCACCATTTTGGATTTTGTACTACTTACACAAGTATGTAAACATCTATGTTTGTTGGGAGAACAACTTCTGCTCTCTCCTTTAAACAGCCTCTCAGTAAAAAGTCAGAAAGAGAAAAAGCAATTAAGTTTCATAGCTAAAGGTATGCAGCTTTATGCTGTAGTGGAGGTTGCCAATTTTCAGCATATGAGTTAGCACTCATGCCACGGTATAATATCCCCTTCCGCTGACACTTCAGTAACATCGTAATTCCCAGACTTTATGAAGAGACATGATTAGGAATTATCAAAGAGTTATCCAAAACACATACACAGCTCTTACTACTATCAGTGGCTCTACAGTTCCACTAAACTGTGACTAATCATTACATTACTTCAGAGAGTGAGATGAAATGTGTTGTTTTGCAGACCCGCCCTCTTTATAAGCCATACCACTTTACATGTCAAGTAAGGCTCTTTCTGAATCACTGACAGAAACAGTGACAGAATGGAAACTGGAGAGGAGCACCAGCACATTTCCTGTTACAAAAACAAAAAAACCATGGTGAATGCAGTCAATGTAACAGGTGGACTGGGGCCACAGATTGGGTGCTTTGCGCTTACAGTTAATCTTGGAGACAAGAATGCAGTTTCATTAAATCAGGTATCCCGACTCCTGGAGAAAGTTAGGAAAGCGACCACTTTGTTCTGTCAAAACACAAGAGCTGCCTAGCAGGAGATACAGGTATTGCTTTTTCACAAACTAATATGCAATTAATACAATAATAACACATCATATGACCTGCTAAAGCTTTATGTGAAACTGCCGGCTGCCGTGTCTTCAGCCCTGATAGAAAAGGATGTCAAGGATATTGCTGTCTTCACTGAGAGTGAGGCAAAACTAACAGAAGACCTAATCAAGATTCACAAACCTCTGAAGAATGTGACAGCCCACGTGAACACAGATATATGGCAATGATAATTCCTCTGCAGAAGATGATACTGAAATCCATGACTCAAGTGAAGAGGACAGGTCCAATATCAAAGATGTTAAAGCAGCTATCACTTAAGACCTGGAGGGCAGATACAAAGACTCTGATCTTAAGGACTCTCTGCATGGAGCCAAACCCTAGACCCAAGAACCTAATCCCAGCTGGCGGAATACTCTCTTCAGACAATCTACAGTGATTTAGGATTTAGGGATTACAGACATTGGAGAGCAGGTATTATGGATTTATTTTTATATTTAATTAAATGTATTGTCATTTATCATCAATACTACTGCTGTATTTTTTAAACGAAATACACCATAGTTATGGCTTTGCAATCATTTTCCTTTTTCCTACTGTCTATTCTGTTGGACAGGAAGGCATGCCACTATTTTTTTTTCTTTTTGCTGTTATTAATATTTCAAAACTATTATGCTATTTGCTATTTGTTTTTTTAAACTATAAGGTAAACCCGGAGAAGCCCAGGTGACCAGTTCACCCTTAGCAGCAGAGCCACGGGCATCAAAAATGTCATCTCATCCATGGAAAAAAGTGGCCACGGCAGAGGTTTTTGGAGAACTTTGTACAACAGATGATAGAACCCCTAGGCCTTTGTCCAGTATCACTCAGGTTGTGTCACATCATGCAGGACATGGTACATCTGTATATCTCTTGGCAGATAATGAGGACAACCCAATCGTCTTGCACAAGAACATGACAACAGAATGAACAGGGCATAGCTGTTTTGAAATAGTGCAGTGTGTGTTAGTTTGGTTTATGCTTATTGTTGTATTGATGGCCTTTAACAGCACAAGTTCAACTGGAAACTTTATTTTACATAAAGAACAGAAAGTCACAGAATTGAAAAAAATGTTTTTACATTTATTTTAGAAGAAAAGAAAGTCTGGTGCTGATTGATCCTATTCTGAAATAAGACAACGTTCCTGCAAGACCGTGCTGCTACATACGACATATAACAGACAATCAACACAGGACTACATAAAGTGCAATGTGCAAAAAAACAAAACAAAAACAGTGCAACACCAGACAGAATGGCACGATACAGACACAAGACAGTGCAGACACAACAGTGCAATAGAAACGTGCAAACGACTGAGCATTGTGCAAAAAGTAACGTGGTGTATGTGTGTGTGTGAGAGAGAGAGTCAGTCCAGTCACTGAGTGTTCAGGAGTCTGACGGCTTGGTCTGACGGCTTGGGGTAAGAAACTGTTTTGGCAGTGAGGGCCCGAATGCCCCGATACCTCTTGAAAGAAGGCAGCGAAAGAAGTGAAGAGTGTGTGTGAGGGGTGTGTGGAGTCCTTCACAACGCTGGTGGCTTTATGGATGCAGCGGGTACGATAAGTGTCTGTGATGGAGGAAAGAGAGGCTCAGCTGTTATCACTATCTGTTGTAGGTTATCGCGATCCAATACGGTGCAGTTACCATACCAGACAGTGATGCAGCTGACCAGGACGCTCAGAGTAACAACCAGAGGAAACTATAGGTCAGGGGTGGCCAACTCCAGGCTTCAAGAGCCGGTGTCCTGCAGGTTTTAGATATTATTTCATTACCTGGCCTCTGGAGAACTTCAAGAAATGTTGAGGAGGTAATTTAGCCATTCAAATCAGCTGTGATGGATCAAGGATACATCTAAAACCTGCAGGACACTGGCTCTCGAGGCCTGGAGTTGGCCACCCCTGCTATAGGTAAACTATAGGTGTGAAAATGCCCTTAGACAGTAAATACCCAAGTGATAACGAGGGAAAAGGAAACAGGTGAAAACACAAACTAACATATGACTTGGTGGAGAGTTAAGCTAAACACAAGACTGACCAAAATTACCAAAATAAAACAGGAAGTAACCACACAATTCAATTTCATTTATATAGCGCCAAATCACATCAACAGTTGCCTCAAGATGCTTTATATTGTAAGCTAGACCCTACAATAATACATAAAGTGAAAAACCCAGCACTCATATGACCCTCTAAAAATCCCTTTTAACAGGAAGAAACCTCAGGCAGAACCAGGCTCAGGGAGAGGGGACCATCTGATGCAACTGGTTGGGGTGAGAGAAGACAGGACATAGTGAAACGATTAATATACAACTGTGCACAGTTGGATGCAACGGAAAACAACAAGGCTATACTAGGGGTGGATTTTGATCGATTCATCGATTAAAATCGATTCTTGCTTGCATAACGTGATATCGATTCATTAAAATCCTGTATCGATTTTTTAATATTAATTTATTTTGCCCAAAACGCCAGAATCTCAGGTTAAACCTCACAAAATTTCAACAACCACCAAACAGCTAAAACAGTAAATGAGAGCAGGAACACGGATTCTGCACAAAGACGTAAACACAAAGCACGGACCCGCCGACGGATCAGAATCAGTGAGATGTCGTCTTTCTCACCTGACGACACGGTCGGGGCTGAAAGCCGACAGCTCACTGATTCTGATGTTTCGGCGGGTCCGCGCTTTGTGTTTACGATCTTTTTACGCTGATTCTAAAGCTGTTAGTTTTATCTATCTCCAAACAATATTGACCGAACCAGCAGCAAAAGAAGATCCAAACTATGCTTCACATAAACATCATCGTGAATTCATTCTGACTTTTGCTGTTTTGCTTCCACCACACTTCATGCACAGCTCTCTCTCTCTCTCTGTATACTTCAAGAACAGTTTCCCATGTAAAAATCTGTTTTCTGCATTATTCGCTTGCTTGTTATGCACAAGTCTACCATTGTTTACAGCGCTGTCAGCCGCTGTTTTTTTTCCTTTTACTTACTTCTGAAAAGAAAACCTAATTTCTGCTGTTCAATAGGCTTCTGAATAAATTTAAACTTTTTAAAATTATGCAAAATGCAAAACGCTCAGCTGTGTCTGTAATAAAGCCGCTGTAACTTCAGAGGTAATCTTCATGTGTTGATTAATGGTTTTCTTTTGCTTTTGATGTACTGCAGAATATTTTTATAAAATCCCAGGCCAGGAAAAATCACCTTCATGTTTTTCTGTGTTTTATCTTCAGCTACTTTGACACAAAGGCATCTGCTGTGATGCTTTCACCTTCGATAAAGTCTTGCGAGTGTCAGCTTCCTTTTTATAGATACAAAAATATGTAAATATACTGATCTGAATTATAATATTTCTGACTGTCTGAGGCAAAATTTCCCAGATTCAAATCGAATCGAATCGAATCGATTCCGGACCTTGTGAATCGGAATCGAATCGATTTTAGAAATCAGTGACGATACCCAGCCCTAGGCTATACCAAGAAACTGAAACTGAAGATGCGAAGAAACTGCCATGATGAAAATAAGAACCAACACTCACATTAAGCAATAAACAGGAAACATCAACAACTGGAAATCCTGGGACACATTCTAAGGTCCTAAATGTGAGCTGGCACATTTATTTGTTTATTTTAGGGATAAAAAAAAAATTCACCATCCTACCCCAGATGAGTCACTGGCTTAATATATATTCAAATAACCTTCATTTAAATCCTGCCAAACACAACTGCAGATTTGTGGGGGCACTAAAACAGAGCTGTATTGTCTATTTGAATTCCTCATTGAGGCCCAGAGAAGGGGATAAAGTTAGAGTATGAAAAATAGTTAATACAAGTGATAAATTGCACTGATTCAGTGGTAAATAATAAGAAACCAATTACCATAAAGGTAAAGTGAAAATAAAGTGATTGGAAGAAAAGTGTTGCTGAGATAAGATTATTCTGCTAATTTATGCTTCTTCCAATCCTCTCCCTCAGTGACCTGAAAATCCAGCATGATGGATATCCTGTTGTGTTAAATGCATTACTGAAGAAGAAGGCTGCAGTTGAATACTCAAAAATATTAGGTCCAGTGTCTTCTCCTAAACACTCTCCTTGAACTGGAAAACAACACGAGGTGAATAAAAGATGAGAAGAGGTTGTTTCCTAGCTACACTTTCAGTAGGCTTTATAAGTAGGAGGATATTCACATAAGATTGCCAACACTGCAGCTTAGATCTTTCACCCTTAATTGTGTCCTGGTTGTATCATACAGGCTATATAAATGTGGACAACACGGTCAGAAATATTACTTCATTACTAGGTTTGGAATTGAAATTAAAAAATAAGGAATACATATGAATTTAAATGGAGTGGCTGGTGATATGTGTTTCTGTCATCAGTTCAAAAATACAATGCATACATACAATACAATACAATTACTGACTTTCAATATTTGGTACAGACTTGGTGCAGATTTGATTTGATTGGTATTTTAGTCATTTTAAAATAATTGCATTTACCTTTTATTTGCAAGTGGTCTCGAATTTTTAATTTTTTTTAATGTGTTGAAAATATAGTTTTAGAAATAAAAGAAATATAAGCCATAATTCTGATTTGTCAAAAAAAGATAATTTACTATAAGAAGAGCTTCCCTATGAAACCACTTTGCTTCAACGTCACGGAAGAACTCAGTAACTGTGACGACTTGCTGCCTCTCATGAAGACTCAGGATTAACACAGTTGATAAAGATTTTATTCATCAGTATTTTAATTGATAAGAATAAGATTAATTCTAATAAGGAAAAATAAGCAGCTCCTATCTTCTTTGCAAATTGGACACCTTAATTTAGGTAAATTTAGAGAATTTATTTTATACACAAATACACAAATTGTTTTTCTGAGTATTTACTTGTATCTTGAGTTGTTAGTGATAATATGGAGAGGTCTCTTCTGTTCTCACTGCGAGGAGCTAAGGTGTGAAAAAGACACCTGTGTCATGGTCCTGAGTCTGATGACTCAGTGTTTTGTGTTTCCTTATAATATTCTCTGTTCGTGTTTATTCTGGTTATGTCTTTCATTAAGATTTGCCATTTGTTAGGTTTCTGTTCTGTGCCTGCCCTGGTCCCACTTTTCTGTGTTCCCTCTGTCTGTCCATGATGTCATAGTGTCTGTTCATGAATTTGTCTGTTAAGTTCAGTGGCTAGTCTGGATCTCTGTGTCTGTGTATTTCCTGTTTTACTTTGAAAGTCCATGTCTTATGTGAATGTGTCTCGTCATGTCTGATTACTCCCAGCTATGCTCTCCTTCTGTGTCTCATTCCCTCGTTATCCCTCTGTGTATTTAAGCCTTGTGTTTGCCTCTGTTAGTTGCTGGTCTGTCTGTGTTGTTTCCCTGAGTCGCCCTGTGGTTCCTCCGTGTTCTTCCTGTGTTCTTCCTGTGTTCCTCTGCATATCACCCTGAGAGTTTTGATTCAGTTCCATGTGTTTAGGTTTTCCCAGTTTTAGTTTATTTATTAGTTCCTATCCTCGCCATCTCCACTTAAAAAAAAACTTACTTCTCATATCAACCTCTGCCTGCACTTGGCTCCTTACTTCACCTCCACACGTCCGCCATCGCAACCGTGACAACCTGTGTATGAAAACCAATGACCCTTGTGTTACTGCCATAAGGGTCCCTCAGTCACTACAAATAGAGGAAGAAACAAAGTTATTGCAATCGTGTGCAATGAACTTGTAATCTTGTAATGGTTGCTTCAAAATGAGTGCGAGGTCTGTAACCATTTGCAGTCAGTTGCCGTCTTAAAAGTAACTTTGGTGTCTTGATGTAATTTATTGACAGTATGATGGAGTCTGTCTGCTATTAGTTTGCAAATGAAAAGGGTCAAGTTGATAATTACACCCACATTACAATTTGTTTGTGATAATATGGTGAATAACTGTAACCAACAGACAACTATTACAAAGCTGTTGCCATCTATGCACATAGAAGTTCACATTAAATGATAATTCACATTAAGTGCCAGTCCAGCAAGAACCTCATGGATCTAAAACAGAAATTCCTCCACAAATCATAATGCAGTTGCTACAGAACAAACAACTTAACTGCAAAAAGACATAGGTGCTCAGCAACCTTGCTTTTATATAGGAATACAACCAGTTGGCAATCAGTTGAGTCAAGTCTCCTTTTGCAAAGAGATATGTTGCAGATGAGTTGCACTCACTGGCACAGACTGACTCCGATTTATTACAGTGTTTTGGCAAGCTGTCTACATTTATAAATTGTGCATTTACAGGAATTATTTGCAAATCTTCTAAAGTGGAACCTGTGCAACAGCCTTGCGATCACAAGTGATCACCCTGAGTTGCACATTCAACTTCTGGGTGACTTGTTGGTTGGTTGGTTGATTAGTTAATTTTACTTGGTTACTGAATGCCAAAAATTTCAGTACAGTCATGTGCAACCATCAATTACTCTAGCATGACTGAGCCAGAATGAAATGTAGCCACTGCATTTACACTCATCACCTACATCAAAACAGCTAACAACTTAAAGTGTACTGCTTTAATAAACCTTTTTTTTTTAACTTAATTTAAAACATAATAGTTCATTTAGATATTCAATATAAGTCTACTCAACCCAGTATCACAACAAAACGTGTAATAGACACACCGGTCCACCGTGTCAATTTCAAACTTTGCCTCCAAAAAATGTAATAAACATGCATACAGAAACTGCATTACCAACAGGGGGAGATAATATATTTAAAGCCACGAAGTCGACAGTGATCAGAAAACGTTTTAATTATATTCCAGGTTCCTTAACTGTCAGAATGAAATAAGGTAGGCGGCTAATATGCATTTAAATGTAAATGTCTTAATAGTAATATCTGTTTAAATATGTCTGTGAAGGTTCTCAGTCATCCAGATCATCGTAGTCTAAGGAGCTTGGAAAGAAAAGCGTCTGGACTTCTTTAAGCGGACTTCTTTACTGGCTTCTTAGAGTATCTGTTTAAACACTTTCCTGTGACTGTTTTCATGTTGGCTTGAAATAAAATATCTCTTCTGTAATTACTGAAATCTGGTATTTCAGAATATGTGAGTTTTATTGGGTGTTTAACTAGATCTGACACAGAACAAATGCTGGTTATGAAGGTGATGTTTTTTGTTTGTTTGTTTTATTAATTTTTTGTCATTTTTGTAAATAAAATAGCGTGGACACAGAAGTGATGCACTCTGAACCAGGACTCAGGGACATTGCAGTAGGCAACAAGTATGTACAGCCTGGTTGATTGTTGGGTAGTAGATTAATTGAGTCTCTGGCGTAATTACTCAGACAGGACAGCGGGCAGACACAGATCCTCAGCATCTCTGATTATGTGGTGTTTGTGCTGTGAAAGGGGTCATTAGTCACTCACCACGGCAGCTGGACATCTTCCCAAAATACTTTGTGTGCGTATGTGTGCGCGCTAGTGTTGGAAAGTCAGTGAAATAAGAGAGAATGTGACAGAAGTGGGAACACTGAGACCACACTGCGACGTATACAGAAAAATGTAAAAAGAAAAAAAAGCTTGATGTGAAGATGTTCCTTATTGAGGGCTTTCAGACATGGTTTACGAGTGCTGCAAGACACGCAACACAATGAAAACATAAATATTTATGTTAATGTTAATTTCTCAGCGCTCCTATAATCTACCAATCTTTTCCCCCTCTGCATTCCGTTCATTGTTGTCATTTTTATTTTTATTGCTACAGCCCCAAAGCACTGCCTCTGCTCTCTGCTGGCACGCTGCCCTGGACAGACTTGGCATGGTCCTATCCAATTTGGTGCTTTGCTAAGATGGATATGTTTGCTTTTCTTGCTGCTGACAGAACCCCCCACCTCAAAATAAATGTATAAAACAACTGAACTTTCTTTCCTCAAGTTATAGCTGTTGTTAGTATGTTTAGTATGTTCCAAAAGAAACTTTTATCAACAATGAATAATTGTATTATCTTTACATAGTGAAACAAATACACAAAAGAACACAACTGAAGCCAACGGAAAGAAATAACAAATTAATATATACTTTTTTTTTTCTTTAATGAAGAGTATATAGGGGCAGGGCGAAGGACACTGTCTTAGCTGAACTCTGGACACACACACACACACACACACACACACACACACACACACACACACACACACACACACACACACACACACACACACACATATATATAACACATGCAGATATACACTCATCCTCCCTCCCCTTCCAAACGCCTTCAACGCTTATTCGCTCCCGATGCAGACGGTGGATCAAAGCGGACCAGCGCATATGCTGCAGGCCCAGATGTGCTGTCTAAACGGGCTGTTTCTCACCTTTTACCCATCCCTGTTGCTTGTCATGTGTTTCTATAGTGTATTGACAGTCATGTGCTTTTTGTGCTGGGGTGGTTTTTTTCTGCTCTCAAACTGTTTTCCCATTAGGAGCTAGACAGAAAATGGAAGACAGACCGTTCTTTTCTCAGCTATTTCAGTTCGATTTAATTTGTGCAACAGTCACCTTAAAGTGGTTCACATTATAGGGTAAAGACAGATGGAAAACCAAACATATTATATTTTTACCAGCATCTAATAATAAATAATCTGTTGGGAACCCATATGATGTTAAATCAGTGTGTGTCTTTAAAACAACTGAGATGGTGTGCTGAAAAAACCAACTAATTATGACATCTGAAAAAAATGTTAAAGTCAAAGCTTAATTAAAGTTAAGTTTAAGCATCAAAAATTTGTGCATAAACCTAATTAAAATAAAGTTAAATGAAATAATAACATCATGCAACTGTTCCTTCTATAGCAAAAGCTGAAGAAGCCCATTCCCTTCACATTATTAATTAATTGGTAGTCTTTAAGCTACAAGCTTCTGAACATTTAATCTTTATAAAAACTTTAAAAAAAAACAGCCAAAACTTATTTTCATGTTTATTGTGTCATTGTATTAGTAGTATAATATTAAAGAAGAGTGTTAAGTTAGTCCAGTATTTCTCAAACTGAGTAAGTGGGAATGGACAACCAGGTTAACAATATGTAATGAAACAAAGTTGAATGAACAGCGTTTTAGGTTTTTTAAGGGTGAAATACTAAAAATGTGACATGAAATACGTTCGAGCAACAAACCACATTTTTAGTGATTATACTGTCCCTTAAAAATTATTATACATGTTTAAATTGAACAAGTATATTAAAAATATGTACATGTAAATGCATGTACATCAATACCCGAAGAAGTCTTTTTGGTTTTTCAAACACAGATTTTGAATATCCTTGATTTACTCAGATGTTTTGGTTTGTTGCCTAAGGGCAGCATAGCACAGTTAGGCCACTTTTTATAGGTTATTAGTGGAAAAGCAATGTTTTTAAACTATAAACTATAACTACAAATTATACAAGAGTCTCTCCACTGTTTTCACTTTTCTATTTGTTTTTTCATCAAAATGTCTGTGTGTAGTACTTTTTCAGTGACCCAGGCGGGGCTGAACTAGAGGAGAAGAAATTACTTTTCCCTTGTCATGTTAATATTTAATGGAGTACAGAGAAAGCAAACATTAGGAGAAAAACATTCTGTGCGTTGTGGTATATGGTTGCATTCTCTCTGCATTTTGTTTGTAATTGGACAGTACAGCTTACAGTTACATGGGGTGAAAAACAAGGGCATCAGAAAAAAAATATATATCACAAAGCTAGTAAAACAAGGCTGAATACATGTAATAACTTTGGTTTTCATTGGCACAAGACCACACTGCCTCTCAACTACAGTGGAACTCTTAGCTTCAAACCATAAACTCAGCACATTTTTTAATCAGTTAACTGGCTAGCCAGTCAGAACTGAGCTATGGCTCTGTCTACTACCTGCCACGTCAGCCGGGCCACTTCTGCCTTACAGCCCAAGGGGAATAATGGCTGCTCCTTCGTCACTGACACTGTTGAGCACAAGAGGAAAAGATGAATTTGAACTGACGGAAAGAAACCACATGCTTATATTTGCACACAAGCATAGAAATGCACACAGAACAATGTCCCCTGTTCGCATCAACAGATTTGTCGAGTTGTTCTACTGTGGACTGTTTCTTTTCTTTCTTTTTTTAACACATTTTTTTAAGACTCTCAAAGCTCAGACAGGTGGTTTGGCTGTTCTTTAGCCTTAATAAAACTATGCTAATATTTAATATTCCTGAACACAATTGCCAACTTTACTTAAGCAGTTATATTATCGTCAGCCCGAGCATATTGTTCAATTTGGTTTTACTTTTTTATCCACCTGGGAGAATAAAATGGTCAGTTTGCTATCTAATCTCAATCAACCAATAAGCCAATGAGCCATAGCCCTTTGCTTTTAGTGTTTCCCTATATTAGCCTTATCAGGTTGTTGCTGAGGCTCACTCATTTTGTGGTTAGACTCCACCTCTGCTTTCTTGGACTGCAGCCGGTGGCAGTAGTCCTTGTTCTGCCATGGTCATCCATTGCGAGATGCAGGGCCACTTCAACCTCAAGCGGGTGTGGAAATGTTTCTTAAGCCACTATATTCAGCTTGAATCCATCCACAATACGAGAGTCTCTGTGAAGAGAGAGTTGATACTGGCCCGGTTACTTATTTCTGTTTAGTCATGAGTGATTCAGAGGATATGCTTTGCATTTGATTTTTCGGTTCCTTCAATTAATTCCTTTACTCCGTTTATGCTGAAGAGTGGTCCCTTGGTTCATTGCATCAACTTTAAATTCAAACCTTCAAACAGGTTTGTAGTTGATATTGATAATGATTTTACCCTGTGATGCATTTTACACACATAAGTTACGAAGCATTGGTGTTGTGGTATTTGCAAACTCAGATGAAGAGGCTTTATATTCAAGTGAATGACCATCTCAATATGACAACGTATGGTCATATATTGTAATTGAAATATTTAACACAACAGATCCGTCAACAACTTGTTGTCCACTTTCTGTTGAGCCAGCTTAAAAATGCAACAGTGACACCAGTAGAACGTGAAACTTCAATTCAGTTTTATTTATACAGTATCAAATCACAACAACAGTTGCCTCAAGGGGCTTTATATTGTAAGGTAAAGACCCTACAATAATACAAAGAAAACAAAGAAAACCCAACAATCATATGACCCCCTATGAGCAAACGCTTTCACCAGAAGAGCACTTATTGCTACCTCAAACAGCTTAGAACTTCATTTGCTTTACATGCATTCACATTTATGTAGAATTCGATAGTTTTGAGCTGTTTCATAGTTGCTCAGTGTCAGCCTGGGTCTAGCAGGCACGACTGAATAACACTGTGAGTTTTTTATTTACTAAATTGTATCTATTTGTGCATTTTCCACTACTACGTTGTGACGAAAGCAGAATAGTCAGACGGGGAATACTACCTACAAGGTCTTTAGCTTTGTCCTCCAGCTTATTTTTGCGATACCTACAGATTTCCAAGCCAGTTGCGAGATGTAATCCCTCTAGCATTCAGATTCTGTTGTGTGTTCGTTTTCAGGCTGGATGTAATTATAGTACTTTTACAAAGGATCCAAGAAAATTCCTAAGACGCTGCTCAAACCGCCCTTAACACTACAACTTCAAGGTCAACTTGGACATCTGTGTATTTTTCTGTCTCTGTCATCTCTTCAGCATGCAGGTTTTGCATTTTGCTTTCAGTGCACAATTGCAGGCTTTTACTGTCTATACAGATGATGCCATTATCTACTGTAACAGCTGTCTTTGGCATATGCAGCCTTTGAGGGCAGTCCTCAAGGCAGCCAGTGCACATGGCCAAAAAATGAAGTGTGAAATTAGACAGACTGACTTATGCTAAATAACACACCCTGGAGTTAGAGGATATTTCTGTTTCGATCTGATCATGTCGAGCGCAGAGTGGTGAGGTCCCAAAAGCAGGAGCGGGGAGGCAAAACTAATTCTTAACCAAAAGTGAGGTGGTTTATTTGAGGCTGATGGAAAAACACGCAAAACAAGGGGCAAAAGGGAACTAAGACGAAGCTAATGATAAACTTAACTGGGGAAAGCTAAAGTAAACACTAAACACTTGAGCATACAGTGGGGCAAAAAAGTATTTAGTCAGCCACCGATTGTGCAAGTTCCCCCACTTAAAATGATGACAGAGGTCAGTAATTTGCACCAGAGGTACACTTCAACTGTGAGAGACAGAATGTGAAAAAAAATCCATGAATCCACATGGTAGGATTTGTATGGTAGGATTTGTAAAGGGGATATAAATAAAAATCTTGGTTGGACGCAAACATAGGATGTCTGTAATCATAAAGAAAAAATATTCTAATAAAAATAACTTGACTGGCTTTTCTGATTCAACTTGAAGATGAGGTTGGGTGAAGTTTGTTTGAGCTCCATGTCTACCTTTCACATAGAGGGAGATGTGTGGGAGAGACACACAGAGATAGAGATGTTTATTTGTATGCTCTTTGTTTGTTCCCCAAATAGTCTTTGTTACAAGTTATCCTTTTTGGTCTGATCTGGTGATATAGGCTGTGAGGAGGAGATGACGACTGGGAGTGGATGAGGAGCGTTGTCCTCTGGGACACCTTTTTAAAATAGGTTGACACAAAAAGATCGAATAAAGGTTGTTTTTTGTACCAGGGGACAAAGTTGCATGTAAAATTTTAAGCTTATATGAAGCTGAAGCTTTTCAAGTCAGACAAATGAGGATTTTCCAAAGTAGCAACTTGCTCATTAAATGGTAACAGGAACCAGTGCTTTCAATTGGACACCTGACATCTAAGCCAGAACTGAAAACTGAAAACAGACAACAACATGATGCCAGTCGCAGAAAATTTTTAACAGATTTTACATGTATTTGATTTCAGTCACATTCTCAGTATGAATCTATTATTAAATATGAACATATTTGCAGTTATTGTGTTTGGCAACTTAACATTATGAATCTGCTTCTATCCATGGGAAGATTGTAATTTGGGGTTGCTGGCAAAGACACATTTTCATGTAATATTAATGTTCATGCAGCTAGTGAAACAACTGAAAATGCCATTAAAAAAGACAGATTCCACAGAAAACAGTATTTTATGTTCGGTTAAATCGGATTATTAAAAGATTTTCAGGTTCTTTGAATTTACTGATTAAAATCTTAATAATTATATTAATTAATGTAAGTGTCACTTGTCATTAATGCACATTTAGATTTTGGGAGGCTTGAAAAAGAGAAGATCTTGGAAAGGGTTTTATTGTAAGTCAGCCTTAATGGGACCATATTGGAAAAAAGGTCTCATGAGCCCAACAAAGAATTAATTTGTAGGTATACTGTACACATGTAACAATTCTTTAATAACATTCTTCATTCTTCCAACATGCAGAAAGTAGAATATAAAACTGTCATCTTTTTGAAGTAAATTTCCACAATACTTGCCCCAAGTAATAAGCACCACAAACAGATTTAAATATTAACAGCTTTTTGTTTGGGAAGCGAACAAACCCAGAAATGTTTATCAGAAATCCACAGCTGGATTAGTTAAGAAGAGCTTCATTGCTCTGAGTGTTTGAAAAGCCCTAAATGGTCTCTTATAAATACCTAGTTCACCCACACTTATATTTGCGTCATACCTATTTTTATTTTATTTTTTTAATACTTAACAGCATGAAGAGGGTTGAGGCACTGCTACAACAAAAGGAGCAGAACCAGAACCATTATTTGATATGAAATGATTGGATGTGTTTGAATACAACATATGATCCTTATTTTACCGTATTGTTTAGAACACCTATAATGTTGTTTTTATTATATGATAGGTTAATATACTTAATCTTTTGTAAGAATAAAGTGTTTGATATAGCCTTTAAGTCCCTCATTGAGTAATATGAATGGAGTAATAGTTTTGGACTGTGTTTGGATCTTCTTCTGTAGGACACTATGTTTTCTTTTTTTTTTCCCCACAACTGCGTATGTCCATACAATACAGAGTGCTTTGTTAGGTTTAGAAACACACTGTGGTTTGGATGAAAACGTCATAGAAATGACAGTGCATTTAACAAAGACAGCAGTTTGTCCTTTACAGGTGTGCATATGTGATGAGTTTAGGGTAAGTGACCCATCTCATCATTGGATCATTCTTAGCCTCTGTTTTAATGGGCTTATCTACTGTTTGGTATTTACGGAGTTTGAGATGGTTTTAGTTTGTATTCTTGTCTGAGTTTTGAGTCCTTGGTTTTTTATTTAGCTTCAGCTTCCAATCTGAGCTCTCTGTTTTCTTATGTGACTTTTTTTTATACATACATCAATCACCTGGATCACCTGTTGAGAATGAAAAAAGAAAACAAGCAGAAGAAAATGAGAGCAACAGAATAAACAACATCATGATGATATATGGGAATATAACAGTAAATACGAAATATTAAACATTATTATTTAAGATCGACAGTGCACAGTGAGACTTTTTTTTAACACTTTTTGTTTTACTGTAAAGGCAAATTTTCTGTGGTGACTCATTTTAGTTTTACTTCCTGCTGTGTGATTGTCCTGATTGTTCTCACCTGTGAGTGAATGCTTTGACACGTGCCTCTTTCCCTTCCTGTTTGCCACTCCTGAATCAGCCATTGGTGTATAAATAGTCCTGTCTTCCGATTAGGCTTCGTCACAGCATCTGTTATGTTCAGTTAGGGTTCCTCTGCATGTTGACTACCACAGTTGCTTGTGTTTGTCAAATTTATGTCTATTTGATATTTTAATGTACTTGAAAGATTTTAGAGCACCGCACACCATCCCATTGTTTATTTATGTTGGGGTTTTTTGGTGCGCCATGTATCTTGAATTTTCCTGGACTAGTCTGGACAAGTAACACAAGGTTCAAACACAGATACACAACAAAATTTATCTTCTGGCACACCAGAAGGAATAGTTTGTCCCTCGAAGAGGGTTGTTATCTGTTGTGGCCTCTGGTTTGTCCTTAACAGACACCCCTATCCAAATGTCTTCAACAGGGTACTTCCAGCAAATATGTATAACCTTGTAAACTTAAATGAGGTCATCCTCTTACTGATTTTGTTGCTTAGTAGTCACCTGGTCAAGTGTACAACATGTGGTTGAATATTGAATAAGTTGTAATTATATGCTTTTCTTCAAACATAGGATGTCTGTAATCATAAAGAAAAAATATTCTAATAAAAATAACTTGACTGGCTTTTCTGATTCAACTTGAAGATGAGGTTGGGTGAAGTTTGTTTGAGCTCCATAGAGGGAGATGTGTGGGAGAGACACACAGAGATAGAGATGTTTATTTGTATGCTCTTTGTTTGTTCCCCAAATAGTCTTTGTTACAAGTTATCCTTTTTGGTCTGATCTGGTGATATAGGCTGTGAGGAGGAGATGACGACTGGGAGTGGATGAGGAGCGTTGTCCTCTGGGACACCTTTTTAAAATAGGTTGACACAAAAAGATCGAATAAAGGTTGTTTTTTGTACCAGGGGACAAAGTTGCATGTAAAATTTTAAGCTGAAGCTTTTCAAGTCAGACAAATGAGGATTTTCCAAAGTAGCAACTTGCTCATTAAATGGTAACAGGAACCAATGCTTTCAATTGGACACCTGACATCTAAGCCAGAACTGAAAACTGAAAACAGACAACAACATGATGCCAGTCGCAGAAAATTTTTAACAGATTTTACATGTATTTGATTTCAGTCACATTCTCAGTATGAATCTATTATTAAATATGAACATATTTGCAGTTATTGTGTTTGGCAACTTAACATTATGAATCTGCTTCTATCCATGGGAAGATTGTAATTTGGGGTTGCTGGCAAAGACACATTTTAAAGTCAAGGATCGACTGGGGACAGGAAAGCAATTTTGCTGAAGTCCAAAACACAATATACAAGTGGTGATTTGGACCCATTTCTAGTTTTTATAGCAGGATCTGTTCTCACAAAGACTGCCATGGATTAAAGAAATACGGCACTGCGATTCTGACTCCTTTTTCTAAAACAATTGGTGGAAACCAGTATTACTGAGTACTACTGACTGATTCCAGTTCTTTGATTCTGCATCAACTATCAGACAAAATTATTGTTTCCTATCTGCTAATTCATTGTGTAAACTTGATGATCAAGAATAAAAGGTAGTCATGAAACACAGTCAAATAAGAAGCTCAAAAGAGAAAACGACTTAAAAACCTTTTTTCTAGTTTTACAAAACTCAACAATTCATACTTTACCACAGAGGTCTGACAAATGCCTGCTTTCTAAAGGCTGCTATTGAAGCTGAGAGACAGAGAAATTTTAGATGTGTAAGCACTTGAGCCTTAAAGATCAAAGGGAGTACCCTGAAGCAAGAGTAATAGATTACTGATGTGTCCTGCAACTAAAGCTAGAAATTTCATTATCTATGTGTGGCTTTCTTGTATGTAACCTGTCTGTTTATGAAAAAAAATAACTTTGAAATGGTTATAGAGCAAAGTATGATGTGGTTCTAACATGTTTACCTCGGTCTAAGATCTAGCTTCTGATTGGCTGCTTCAGTTATAAAGAGGCTCAAATAAGGAAATTGAGTGTGCCACAGTTGTTGATGTGATGCAACAACAAAACTGCTGCTAAGAAAGATATTCACCTCTGTTTTAGTTAGGGCAGAACCACCATATAACAAACTAAGATCACCATGGTAACAGCAGTCAGCTACAAAATTAAAACTACTGGTAGGTGACATGACTTACATTAATTATCTTGTTACAGTGCCATGTTTTGCTGGGAAACCTTTTGTCCTGGTATATATGGGACAAGTGGCACCTGCTTAAATACCTGCAATCCCGATCAGATCAAATCCAGATCAAATATTGTTGGGAACAACTTGAGGAACAAAACAGTATCCAAATGTCTCAAACCAAGCCTTATTTCTTCATATTTTATTGGGTAAATAGGAAATAGGTGCAGTAACGTATTGAATTGATATTGATATATTGATATGTACAAACATACATGGAAGTAGAGTAGACAGAGTTCTACAAACACACGAGCAGAATGAAGCACAACACACACACATCAATAGAAGAAAACAATAGAAAGAACGAGAGAATTAGTAGGTCAGCTCAGGAGAATGATAGGATTGCACTCCAGGCTTCATGAAGGACATTTCAAAGCAATTCTTTGGATTTTGACTGCTTTTGTTCTGTTCTCTGTCAAGATGATCCAACACTACTTCAATAATTGAGGTCTAGGCTCGAGGGAGGCCAATCCATAACTGATAGCGTTTCATGTGTGTTCTTTCTATGTCCAGAAGATGTCTAGTTTTCTTTCAGTAATACTTTTCTTGCATTTGCAATGTGTTACATCCTGTGAGGCTTTGGGAGTGTGTGGGTGGGGTGTTTGCCCGCTCTCTCGGCCTCCTCCTCTCCTGCCACTCCTACCCCCTCTGTCTCTCTCACTCTCCTCTCTCCCCAGGACACAGCTGCTCTTGATTAGCTTCGTTTGCCACCTGAATCCAGTCAGCAATCACCTCTGAGATTATATAAGCTGGGGATGAGCTGTGAGCAAGGGTGTTTTTTTTCCCCCTCTGTGGCTCTATGCAGTTTTTCTGCTAGGTTTTGGACAGACAGCCTCCTTGTGAGTAGATGGGCTTGTAGGCCCTGGAAGTGTCTCCCCGTGGTGAGAAGATATGAAGTGTGAGAAGTGGGAAGTGCCTCCCTTATTTGTTTGATAGCTTTTTCTTTTGTTGCTGCGAGTGTTTCCTTTGTCTCTTTGGCATTATTGGTAAACCGGCATTGCCCGGTCTTTAAGTTAACGTCATTTGTAATAAAACTATATCATTTGTAATAAAACTATATTATTTTAGGACAACTCTGTTTTCCTTTTCATTCTGTTTCTGGACTCATTTGTTACTGGTCCCCTCACTCGCATGCCTAGACCCCTTCGGGGGGGACGTAACACAATGTTTTCGGGATCATTGTCAATTTGAAAAATGAAGCTACTGCCGATTGGATGGTATTAAATGATGGATCAAATTCTAAAAATATTTTTCTGCGTTCATAATTGTATCAGTTTTGACAATATCGCCAACACCTCTGGCTTAAATACAGCCCCAGTTCATGACACAGCCTCTACCGTGTTTTACAGATGGCTGTAGACACTCACTTTTGTACCTCTCTCCTGACCTTGTGTGTACATTCTAATGATCATATGAAATTTAAAAAAATTACATTTTTAATTCGTCGCTCATTTTTGTTAAATTTGACATACCTCAGCTTTTAGTCCCCGTTTCACTTCTTAAAGAATAGTTTCTTGACAGCCACCCTTCCACTGAGGCTTCAGCAAACAATAGATGGATCAACTGAAGGGTCAGATGTGTTTCTCAGGTTTTGTGTTAAATCTTTTCTTTTCTTTTTCTTTTTGTCTTGATTCTCAAGGGCATGAATTTTGGGTATTGTTCATCTGCTGTAGTTTTTTTTGTGTTGCATATTCTTTCTTTGTTCTGCACTTGTCCAGTTTGTACATTTTTCTAATGACATAATGACATATCATGTCAACTTTTCAGCAAATAGCTCTCTGAAATTCACCTTATGTCAAAGTTTAATTGATTCAAAAATTAGGAGCAAATTCTTTGTTTTTGCAACAGACTGTAACAAAGTGAATACAAATACACTTTAAAAATGGTTCCTTGCTAAGTTGTCTGTTACGTGATTGGTCCTGCAAGTTAAGTGTGTTTTTTATGCTTGAATGAAAGGTCAGTGTTAAGTGACTGGACTGAAAATGAGTGAACATGCAGCCGGTGTCCAAGGAAAAACTTTGAAAGACCTTCAGAAAGCCTGGAGAATTATTGCTGAAGACCACTTTTTAAAAAACAAAAAAACAAAACAAAGCCTGGCACATTGGAAGCAAATAAGAAAGGAGGAATGGCTCAAAACCTTTGCACAATATTGCATACCAAGTTTTTAGACTAAGGAAATGAGTTCACCAACTACAACTAAAATCTTTAAATGTCAAAAAAGACATTTACTTCAAAGTTAGTTGTCCATTTTGAGTGGTCATTTACTCTCTAACATCATACTTTAGTCTTCAGCTGACAGGTGTTACACCCTTGCAACAGCACATCTGCTTCACAGCATGATAACGTAATAAGGAAAAACTTTCAACCTACAGTAAAGGTCACCTGCCTGTTTAAAAAAAAAAAATCATATTCTTTCTAAATTACAAATGTACATTTGCTATCAAGTTATTTGGGGTTCTTTTTATTCTAATAACCAGTTCATTTGGGGGATTGATTACCTCTGATTTTAATTGAATGCTGATTTTTTTGAGCAGTTTTGTTCTCCTCATTTACACCTGTTCCTAGACGTGCCTCCCAGGTGTGCAAAGTCTGCCAACTTATTATTTACGGTTCAGATATTCTTTCTCTACATGTATCACAGTACTGTGCTGACTGAACTGACAGGATTTCATTCACAGTTCTAAATGAAAGGCCAAGGCTGCCCTGCAGTTATGCACTCACACAAGCTGAGGTCATAACAGGTGCTGTAAGACACAGGGGTCTGCAAGCACCTTTCTAGCCTAATGTACAACTGCAGAGGAGGTTTCTTTCTCTCTTGGCACCAGGATTTTGCAGATTTTAAGGTATCTGTTCGATTGAAATATTATATTTTATGAAGTACTGGTGGAGGAGTTTGCTTATTGTTCCAGAGAGGCAAATTACATACAATTTCATATATACAAAAGGCGCACCTGCGTTCACACCACTCAGCGTTCAATACACACATGCTTTAGGATCAGCAGAATGTGTTGAGTGAGTAAGCATCAGCTTTAGCACAGAACTTATAAAACATGGCGTTATAAAATGTAATCGCTTTTTTTAAGCTGTCCTTTTTATTCATCCAACAGAGTTGCTATCTTTTTTATTGCAGGGCATCACAGTGGTGCAGTGGTCAGCACAGTCATCTCACAGTGACTGGGTGGAGTTTAAACGTTTTCCTAGTGTGTGTGTTTCAGCCTCTTCCAACATGCATACTAGTTTCAGTGAGACTGTGTGGCTGTCATTGTCTTAGTTTTAGCTCTGTGATAGACTGGCAGTCTGTGCAGGGTGTACCCCGCCTTTTGTCCTATGACAGCTGGGATAAGCTCCAGTCCCCCAGCTGTCATAGGACATAGTTGAATTCAACACTTCCCCATATTATTTTTTAAACCAAGATAAAAATAAAAGAATTTCCTTTTGCAAAAAAAAAAAGGTGAGTCATAGTTTTGATATGCCTTGACTTCAAGCGCATCACAGTGAGACTATACAGACAGAAAGTACACCATAGCTGTATCAACAAAAGCAAATATCACCTTAGAATTAAACAGCATGACTATTATATGAAACACCTCAAGTTGGCTCAGTTAAAAAATAAGTAAAATAAAACCTCGTTTTCCAAGAGGTGTCACTTTCTAGGGATAAATGTTTATCCTTAAAGGAAATTAAGACATAAATTTAGACATTGCACACACGCACGCATTAAACACAGTCAGTATTTCAAGATGATGTGTGAGAAAGCAAATGCTTGGTTTGCTGGACATAATATGCAGCCCTAAAAAAGGGAATCAAAGAAACCAGGCTAGGGAGGGACTGAACTTTATTTGCACTCTTAGATGAGTCTTAAGTAACAGACAAGTAAAGAGCAGGGCAGTCACATGTCACTGACCCCAAAGATAGGCATGCGAGGGATGCTGCGATTTATCATGGCATCGTTTAAGACATCCATGTGCTCTCTCACTCAGCTAATCAATACTTGGCAAGAGCTGTGTATCTTTCTGCTTCCGCAAAAAGCAAAAACATTTGAGTTTCTTCTGACATACACAAAGAAATTCACAAGAAAGCATTAGTACAAGAAAGCTTTTACTTCTTTATGTATAAAATTCATTCAATCAAGGGACTAGAGCACTGCAAGAGCCTGTCCGCTAACCACAGAGTAGGGGATGTTTATTTGCCTTCCTAATGTACTCCGACACTGATGGACACAGGTAAAACAATCTGTCATGAAGAGCAAACACAAAAGCTTCTAGTCATGTCATGATTGTGATGAATAACCTTCCTGCCCTGTACAGTTAACTGTAGTGTTTAAAATACACCCACCCCTACCATCACAAAACAAGCAATACCTGGACTGAATATTTGCTGTAGTCCCAATGTGAATTTGCATTTATAGAAAGATCTGAAAATGCATGACATTTATTTAAAAGGGTTTTAAAAATAGCAACAGTTCTGAGCAAAAGACTTGACTCAATCGAACATTTAAACAGGATTAACCAAAAAAGCATATGAGCAAAAACACATGACAAAGCTAGTACAGTTTGAAAGACAAACTATTATTTCTGCACCAACAATGTGATGCCCAGAGAGCGACTGGCCAAAAAGGTGACATGTCTCTGCATGGTGTGCAGTGTGTCCTGGACAAGGGCAGGACAAAAGGAGTGCTGGGCTTGAAAGACTACAACATATGAACAGTATCTGAAGGTTTGTTGATAAAAAACAGGAGTGAACACAAAATAGGAAAAAATCCAACAAAGCTCAGACACAAAGCCTGTGAGAGACATCTGATCCTTCGCTAAAGCCTCATCAGAAATGGGCTCAGTGGGAGGGTGGAGGTGAAGAAGCCACCCTGTGCCCAATTATAAAACAACTGGATTGACAATCAGTAGCAACAGGTCTTATGAAGGTATGAGTTCAAGTTTGAATTTAAGTTCAATTTTTGACATTTTTGAAATCAGTATTGTCAGGAAAGACGTACACCATCTGTAAAAGACAGTGGAGGCTCTGTGGTGGTTTGGGACTGAAATTAAGCCAGAGGTGTTAGTGATCAAATCAGATTATGAATGCATGAAATCTAATTGGCAATAGCTTCATGATAATGATCCAAATGCACTGTCAATGCAGTAAAAGCATACGTGGATAGAAAAACATACAGTGGAACACCATCAGGCCTCTTAAGAGCCTAGACCTCAACACTGTTAAAGCAGTGTGGGATCATTCTGACAGATAATTGAGCAAAAGACAGCCAACATCCAAAGAAGAGCTTTGAATGTCCTTCATAAAGCATGAAGAAGTGTTTCTTGAGATGACTTAAAGAAATTATAAAAACCCAACTTAAGAGAGTTCAGGCTGTGTTGAAGAAGGTGGTCATACCAAAAACACCAAAACGTACAAACTGTTTTGCCTGATATACTTGTTTGCAATACATTTCAGCACCTATTCCCCATTTCCCTGGAAAAATATACCGAATGTCTCAAGAATTTTGCGTTGTAGTGTATATTTCATAAAACAACTATATATTTAATTTGTGGTGACAAAAAAATGAATATTGATATTTTAATCTTAAATGTCACAAATCCACTGTGTTTATTATCATATTCCATTTCTTTCTTTAGACAGTAAGTTCATGGGTCATTGTGTCTCCATGTTCTAAAAAAAAATGTTTGATATTTCAGAAAACATGTCCGAATAAATTGGCTGTGTTTGTCTGCATTACCAATCAGTGATCTTAATCTCCTGTCTGTAGAGGCAGTTCTCTCAGGATTCTTAACTTTTCCTTTAGTTTTAATTAGACCTGATGCATTAGAGGCGAAAGGGCAGCAGGCGAGGTGAGTGCTGATTGTGTTTACCATCTGTTTGAGAATTAACATGTTGATACATCCATCTGTCCTTCAGGATTACTTAATTCTCTAAAGCACTTAAGATCTTTACTGTTTTCTGTTTTAACAGCACAAACATAAATGGGAGCATACCAAACAGGCAAAGGTCAATACTGATGGTGTAGCAGTCTTAATCATGTGTCTGTTTTCCCAATAAATGAAGACGTTGAACTTTTCCTCTTTCGTTTATCAGCATGTATATGGTGGAAATTTTTACCATGTGAACCTCAGTTTAAGCAATAGTCGACAAAAATTTACTTAAAGGAAAATAATAATAAATTTAACAACGAAATTCGCAAAATAGTATTGTACAAAAAACAAACAAACAAACAAGAAATTCAAACATCATTGAATAATATATAATAATTTAACGAAGCTAGGTTTGTACAGTAAAATAACAACTCACCGCAAAAAGAGCACGGACAGAAAAAAGAATGGACGTTGGGGCTGAACAGCCCAAACAGTAGGGATTTCGTAGGGACAGTCACCTTGGCCATCCAGCTTCTCTTCCCTGACCCATTACCCACACTAACAACTAGGTACAAACATAAATAAAGAAAATCAACTTCCATCAAAATAGCTCGGGAGATCAGTTCATTTTAATATTCTGCTACAATGGCAGTGACGGAGATATTCACAAAAAAGCTCTCTGGCCTTTCTCCCTCTGCCACAACAAACAGGTGGAAAGAAAGCAGAGCTTAGAGGTAAATCTCTACTGTAAATATGCTCGCTGTTTGCATTTGCATTCAATCAACAGCTGTATTTACGTGAATTCTTATTTCCAAAAATTGAGAAGAAACTGAATAAAAGTGTCTTTCATAAACACCACAGTCATTTTTTAAATGACTTTCTACCTGTTTGAAAGTGCCTGTTTGAAGCATTCACAGTCAGTTCAGTCAAAAATGTTTCCATGCGAATTTGAGTTTGAAGCTATTAAAATTCCTCCAGTGCATTCTTTCTCACCGCATGACATTTCAAATTAAGGCAGGAGCTGGAGGTGGCTCACCTTCTTCTGTTTAATTAATGCTAACATAATACTGCACTTTCTCTAGTAGAATGCATAGTTGTAAAGCAAGAACAGTATTGATTGTGTCAACTGCTCAATGCAGCTCCATCTTTTTACCAGCCACGACAGCTTGGCTGGTATTGCTTTTAACTTTGTCAGTGTGTGTATGTGGGTGTCTACCATCAGGGCTGAATGTGCTCCTAGAGACACCTGGACATGCCACAAAGACAGTATTGATACTTTCATAGGTATTTATATGTCACTCTGTCTGTCTTGTCAATGCAACAGCGTCACAAAGGTGCAAGATATTATTAAGCTGGAGTTTGAAGATAGGTTTGCTCCAAGAAAAGGAGGAAAAATGAGAAAACTTTTTATCCCTGCCTGTCCATGCCCAAATTTCCTTTGAACTGTTAACTTGCCATATGAGGTACACAATAATTGACATCATGGGTGTTGTCTGAAAAGTAATTAGTGTTGGGGTTAATGTGATCCCAACTCAATGTGGTCTTTACTTAAATACTTGCATTAGTAGTAGCAGTGTTTGATAGGGAGCACTGGGATTTGGAGAGGGACTAAACAGAATGAAGTCATTCGTGATTTTAGACACCATCTCGGAGTCATTGAAGAACACTAAGCAAGCCTGTTGAGAAAGACCTTTCCTCTCTTCTGGTGTGGCTATCAATATCATCTCCTGCAAAATGACCATGCTTTTTTGTGTTTTCTCCTCATGATGACTCACTTGTTAGAGTCACCATGGGCAGAAACCTTATTTTTTCTCCTGACCTTGCCCCCATATGTTACATATTTCACTGTCTACCCCCCCCCCCCCCCCCTTTCTTTTGCTGCCTAGCCTGACCTGTCCCCCCAATGTATATTGTATGTGTTGTATTTGTTGCATGTATGGTCATCTAGGCCTGTTTTTCGGCTGCGGGCAAGTGCAACTGACAAATAAAGCTTATCCTTATCCTTATGCTAGCACACAGAAAACATGCCAATATCAGTCCTAAAAGCAAGTGATTGCATTAAAATGGACTGAAAAGGTAGCTGCTTTGAAATATGAAATTCCTACAGGGAGTGCAGAATTATTAGGCAAATGAGTATTTTGTCCACATCATCCTCTTCATGCATGTTGTCTTACTCCAAGCTGTATAGGCTCGAAAGCCTACTACCAATTAAGCATATTAGGTGATGTGCATCTCTGTAATGAGAAGGGGTGTGGTCTAATGACATCAACACCCTATATCAGGTGTGCATAATTATTAGGCAACGTCCTTTCCTTTGGCAAAATGGGTCAAAAGAAGGACTTGACAGGCTCAGAAAAGTCAAAAATAGTGAGATATCTTGAAGAGGGATGCAGCAGTCTCAAAATTGCAAAGCTTCTGAAGCGTGATCATCGAACAATCAAGCGTTTCATTCAAAATAGTCAACAGGGTCGCAAGAAGCGTGTGGAAAAACCAAGGCGCAAAATAACTGCCCATGAACTGAGAAAAGTCAAGCGTGCAGCTGCCAAGATGCCACTTGCCACCAGTTTGGCCATATTTCAGAGCTGCAACATCACTGGAGTGCCCAAAAGCACAAGGAGTGCAATACTCAGAGACATGGCCAAGGTAAGAAAGGCTGAAAGACGACCACCACTGAACAAGCTGAAACGTCAAGACTGGGCCAAGAAATATCTCAAGACTGATTTTTCTAAGGTTTTATGGACTGATGAAATGAGAGTGAGTCTTGATGGGCCAGATGGATGGGCCCGTGGCTGGATTGGTAAAGGGCAGAGAGCTCCAGTCCGACTCAGACGCCAGCAAGGTGGAGGTGGAGTACTGGTTTGGGCTGGTATCATCAAAGATGAGCTTGTGGGGCCTTTTTGGGTTGAGGATGGAGTCAAGCTCAACTCCCAGTCCTACTGCCAGTTTCTGGAAGACACCTTCTTCAAGCAGTGGTACAGGAAGAAGTCTGCATCCTTCAAGAAAAACATGATTTTCATGCAGGACAATGCTCCATCACACGCGTCCAAGTACTCCACAGCGTGGCTGGCAAGAAAGGGTATAAAAGAAGAAAAACTAATGACATGGCCACCTTGTTCACCTGATCTGAACCCCATTGAGAACCTGTGGTCCATCATCAAATGTGAGATTTACAAGGAGGGAAAACAGTACACCTCTCTGAACAGTGTCTGGGAGGCTGTGGTTGCTGCTGCACGCAATGTTGATGGTGAACAGATCAAAACACTGACAGAATCCATGGGTGGCAGGCTTTTGAGTGTCCTTGCAAAGAAAGGTGGCTATATTGGTCGCTGATTTGTTTTTGTTTTGTTTTTGAATGTCAGAAATGTATATTTGTGAATGTGGAGATGTTATATTCACTGAAAGAAGTGATATTGTCTCCTTTTAAATATAGCATATTATATTTTGGTATATCTTTTCAATTCAAATGAGTAATTCCTGTCTACATATATAATTCGAGTAACTCAGAATACATTCCCTGCGTTTTAATCCAATTAATTTTAGTTAATTAAATGTAGCTCAAAATGCTTAAGTATGTTTTTCATAGCCTCCTGCTGGGCCATTTTGCGCATGCGTTAGGACAGGCCACCATTTTGCACGCGGACTGAAGAAGCGGACTCTTTGTGCTGCAAGCAGGCTCAAGTTAATCGCACAACTTCATATAAAGGTGGTCTAGCTTCGGTAAGTAAACCTTTTACGGTCGTTTTTGTTTTATTTTTTTTACCTCAGTCAAAGCATGTTGACTCTTTAAGACGTGTGCACATGGAGAAAGAAGTCTAAGTAGTTGTACACCTCTGAACTTTGTCATGAATTTGACTTAAGCTAGCTATGTGCTCTATTAGCTACTGCTCTATTAAAAGAGTAATTGTATTGATGCGTTAAAATGTCATATGTTTTTAGCTTAGTTCTTGTGGCACACTTTGTACTAACAAATTATGGAACGAGGCAATTTCTCTGTAGTTAGCTGTAAAGTTCACTGTACAGTCGCCTGCAGTTTTAAGTTGAGAAATCGTCCCTCCCGCCACAACATTGGCATTAAGGAATAGTCGGGCGGGGGAGGGGGCTTCTGAACGCACCTGCACAGTCAGGGGTGCAGTAGGAAATAAGTAGGATTGGCATTGCACAACGTCTTTTGTGCAGAAAAAAATAATGGTTGTAAACTGTGGAGGAGAATAACTCAGTGGTTGCCAAAAATGTGAGATCAAAAGGCACTGAGAGTGAGGTTTGTCAGAACTGAAATTAACTCAGAAAAGAAGTTGCTTCACTTGATAGAGCTGTTGAGTGCAAGACCTGTCAGCGGTCTGGTTTAGCATTTGAAGCCTCGCTACGTGCTTCCAAACCGCTGCATTTAATCTCAGAGAAAACTAACACAGAGAAGTAAAGCAAGTGTGTAAGTTCATCTCTTTATGTTTGCATAGTATTTCCATGTTGAGCTTAACAACCGATGTATGGAGCCACAGCTGGACTGGCTGTCGGAGTTTTGTATTGAGGGGGAAAGGAAGCGATTTGTTTTATACTTCAGCTAGAATGAAAAAAGACACAAAGCTGGAGTTATTCGGTGTCTTCATGCTGAACAGCTAAAACTTCTTCCCTCATTCTCCCCCCTCCCTCTCCTGTTGCTACTTCAATCATGAAACTGATCGATTATCAGGTGATCGGCTTTTCTGTAGCTAGTCTCTCTCATTTGTTAGTCACCCAGTTTGCGCTAGAAAGAGGAAAACGGCAGATAAACAACAGCAGCACGTTTAAGCTTGATAAGCTGTTGCTAGAATTTTTTTAATATTACTTCTAGTATCCGCTTATGTTTTCTGGAGCCACAGCCGTAATAGCTGCTGGTCATGATAGTTTGGATATGTGGTGAGAAGGAAACATGAAGGTGAAACCAGGAGAAGTTTTTACTGAATCATTAGAGCTGAACAGGTAATGAAGAAACAGGTTTACATTTTAGGTCACATGAATGAGTTGAAGGGAAGTTATGAACTGTTTATGAGAGACAAATAACACCAGGATCCTTTTCTATGTAGCTGACATCTGGTAACTGTGCAGGGGCGGATCTAGCAAAGTTTTGCCAGGGGGCCAGGTAGGGCATTAACAGGGAAAGGGGGGCACAAAGACATAATTTCTTTCTTATTCTCATTTAAAATGTCTAGCTTTTAATAAATAATTATTCTAAATCTTACTACCAAAGTGGTGATCTGGTTAAATGTATAGAGATCCATTATTGTATGTAGTAAATATTAAGTCTAATATATGCCCTAGTAATAGTAGTACATATAGCACTTTTTCCTTTGGGAAGGTACGCTGTCTGCGCTGTCTGCCACTGTATTGAAGAAAAATGTTGAATCTAATTATTATAGAAAAATAATTGATTTCTGTGCATTAAAGTAGATTACGTCAATTAAGCATTATCAGGCGAAGGGTGCGGGGTGATTTCCTAATATTTTTGCTGGGAGTTGGCAGCCCTATTAGTTAGTTTAATATTTCTATGTACTGTTTAGAATACCTGAATAAGGAGGATGGTGTAAGTTTTTTAGGTTGATCAGTATTGCTGAAGTATAAAATATTTTGGGTGCAGTGTATTTTTTGCATACAGGTATAACAGAATAGCTTTAATGTTTTGTTTTTAAAACTGAGTATGAACTTATACAAAATGCAGCAAAATATTTATAAAAACAGTTTTATTTATTATAAAATACACTATATCGGATTCATATCGGCATCGGCAGATAATCAAATTTATGATATCGGTATCGGACATAAAAAAGTGGTATCGTGCCGTCTGTAGTTTGCACAGAGGCACAAGTAAGATTTGTTTTGTTACAAGGGAGTATCATGAAGTAATGCACTAATGGCTTGGAAACGGTAATTGTTTGTCTTTCTAAAGTTTATTTTTTTTATTTGTCTTCCTTTTCTGGCAGATTTTCTTCCCCTTATGTGTTACTGTTTATTCAAGAAGATGGTGTTATTTTGGTAAGTACATGCAAATTCCTTACATATTTATCACAACAGTATTTGTCACAGTATTGCAGGGACAAGTTTATCTATCTCATCTTAAGGGTTCTTGTGATTATTAATATTGATATTAATTAATATCAATTAATATATATGATTAAATTTCTTTTATCCAGGACAAAAGAAAAAAAAAACTTGCGAAAGTGAAATGAAAAACAGGAATTTAGTTCTTGTGAGTTAAGAGGATGCAGAGCATAGGGTTAGATGGAGGTGGATCATTCACTGTGGTGATCCCTGAAGGAAACAGCCAAGAGAAAAAGGATCAGATTGCAAAAAAAATGTGGTTTGTTTGCATACATGAGTCTTTACGGTACCCATAGGACTCCTGAAGTATAAGTACTCTGAAGTTTGCAGAGCAATTTCAGAGATGTTTGGGGCTTACATGGCAAGCATGTTTTTAGTTGCACATCTAAATTTTCTCTGCTCTCTGTTGCTGATGGCAGAGTTCTGCCCCGCTGACCTCACAGGTGAGACACTCCCACCAGTGGACAAAGAGCACAGGAAAATGTGTTGCCAACCACCTGAAACAGACAAATATCTGCTTTTTAAAACCCTTTAAACCCGTTAAATGGACTGATGCCATTCATTTCTTCTTTGATTAACAGTAGTAACATCCTTCATGCACTGTATACTAACCCATATGATAATCATGCTTTATGAAGTGATGGCAATTGCATTGTAGCATTTAATGAAGAAATAACAAAATAATCATACCAATGATTAAGCACCAGTCTTCTTTTGTGTGTGTGTGTGTGTGTGTGTGTGTGTGTGTGTGTGTGTGTGTGTGTGTGTGTTTTACAGGTAAATGCTGAATTCCAGTGTATTACAACACTTCAACTGGAGATGACCTTCGCGGCACAGTTAGACAGAATTACACCTCAGTTGATGACAGTTTTCCAGAAGAAGGGCGGTGTTTCTGGGCAGAAACTTGCCCACCACTTGCAGATCATGCAAGAGGTAAATCTGAATATTGCAAATTCTATTTGGATTTCTTTTGTCTTAAGTGGCAGGTCACTGGTGAGTCCAATAAGCCGTTTTAGGTGACCAGCCAAGCAATCTAAATTTTGAAATTTCATATATAAATTTTATTTACTATGTTTGAACTGACATATGATAAAATTTACTTATTGCGAATGTCAGACATTGTTCTTTTTTCCAAATTGGTTTAATCAGCAACTCTCTTTAAACAGGCTGAAAGTGATGTTAAAGTGAAAAGGGAAGCAGTTCTCAGGGCACTTTGCCTCTACCTTGGTGAAGAGGACGGAAGCCTTATTCGGGAGTTCTTTGTAAGTCATTTAAGTCATTGTAAGCAAGTCATCTATACACACACTTTTTAGATAGATATCTGTGTGTGTGTGTATTACACACACACACACACACACACACACACACACACACACACACACACACACGACTAGATTGGAATTTAATTGTAGAGTTAATTGTTTTTTCGTTTACCTTTTTATTAAATGTTTAGGACATTGAAGGAGATGATATCCAGAGAGACCTGAAGAAGCACACCATGGGCATTTATGTCATCAACAGGGAGGATGGACAAAATGGACATTATGATGACATTGGAATATTTGTTGAAGAGGAGATAGTCATGGACAACATTGGATCTCTGGCCCAAGCTTGTGCATTGATGCTTGGAGTAATCTATGCACTAAACCTAGCCTTCCCCAAGGAATTGAAGGACTATTATGAATTCATTTAGAAAGTGTTGATGGGATTCGATGGTGAAAAGCTCTCCCCCAAAGTCTTTGGGCTGAAGAGCAAAATTGCTACTGGATAGGAAGATTTCTAAAACCACACATCAAGAGAATGCTGTTATGTAAATTACCAATGACTGGTGCTCTTGTGAATAGGAGTGAAACTCTTGTACAACCATCATTTGTTCTGTGTTATGTTTCGATTGAACATTTTAACTTTCAATAATGAATGTTTCACGTGTGGTACATTTGAGTAGCTTGAAGAGCAACTTTGTAATTATTCAGTTATAGCTGCTGCCCTGCGTATAATCAGTGTTAACTCAACCGGATAAAAAAAAACAAAAAAAACCATTCATGATTACCACACTGCAGCACACTGGTAACACTTTAAAGACTATTAATTGTTTTGAAGCGAGTATGTTAGGTCAGAAAATATGTAAAACATTCAGAATCTTCAAGGAAGGACTAGAATAGAAAGACAGTGGTCAATAAGCAGTAAGGAAAACACAAGTTTAATTTTAAGTCTAATTACCTTATTAAAATGCAATTTCTAAATATGGATCGCAGAACAGCAAGTCTGAAACTGGTTAGTTTGTGGATGCATCAGTTTCTAATTGTGATACATTATACTGCTGGTAGTGTTTTATTCTTTTATGTAAGGAGTTTGTTTTTTTCTTTTTTAGAGGAAGAGAAACATTGGTTAACATTTCTCTTGTCTGTTGTTTCTGTTTTGTTTGAATACAGCTTTTTAAAGCTACTAGTTCATAGGCAAAAGTTTTGTAATTTGTATTATACAAATTGCAGCAATTTCCCTTACAGATGTGGATTCTTATTCTGTTTGCAACAAATTTTGCATTAATAAATGATGTGAAAGAATGTTGTAGTTTTCATTATTGACGTTTTTAAAAACTACAAATCAGGGTAAGCAATATTTTTTAAGTAAACTTAACTTAATTGAAATAGAGAGACATTAACAATTTGATTGATTTGAATATAAGTTTGGGACATAAGTGTAAAGGAAACAAATTATTCTGGTACATTTAACACGACCTTAGTTGGACTTACTAATAATATTTGACTAAGACGTATCCACAACAGTTAAGTTAAAGTAGCTTAAAAATATATGTTGGTTTTACTCGCTTAAATTAAATTCAGTGTACTTAAAAAATATTTCTGGATTCAAACAAATTTATTTCGTGCAACCACTTGTCATAAAAAAATTGAGTAAATTGAACAAAACATTTTTTTCAGTGTTGGCTTCACTGGTAAAAATAAATAATTGAAATATATATTTGTTTTTTGTTAAGTTGCCTAATAATTATGCACAGTAGTAGTCACCTGCACACACAGATATCCCCTTAACATAGCTAAAACTAAAAACTACTTCCACAAACATTCAGCTTTGATATTAATGAGTTTTTTTGGGTTCATTGAGAACATGGTTGTTGTTCAATAATGAAATTATTCCTCAAAAATACAACTTGCCTAATAATTGTTAATTGCTATTGTAACTATGTTGCAGCGAATCTTGTGTTGTTTTTTTAATAAGTTGAATTCAAAATCCTTCTCCTCACATACAAGGTCTTACATAATCAGGCCCCATCTTACCTTAAAGACCTCATAGTACCATATCACCCAAACAGAGCATTTGAAGTCCTCTCATTTAGGCTCAAGAGTTGGCAGTTCGTCTTGTAATCGGAAGGTTGCCGGTTCGAGCCCCGGCTCCGACAGTCTCGGTCGTTGTGTCCTTGGGCAAGACACTTCACCCGTTGCCTACTGGTGGTGGTCAGAGGGCCCGTTGGCGTCTGGCAGCCTCGCCTCTGTCAGTGCGCCCCAGGGCAGCTGTGGCTACAGTGTAGCTTGCCATCACCAGTGTGAATGGGTGCTTTGAGGTACTTAGGGACTAAGTAAAGCGCTATATAAATACAGGCCATTTACCATTTAGGAAATGGCATGCACTGTGCTCAGAAACCCATTCTTTTGTATTGCCGCTATGCAATAAGGGTTTCCCACTGCGCCAAGCAAAGCGCAGTTTCTATTTCTTGGGTTTTGATTTTAACCAGTGTTATCCACATATTTTTACCAGTGGCTAGGCGCTGTCCCTTTGAAAGAGCCAAGAGCTTTACTTTCCACTTCCTCCATGTAGAGGTTGGCTACAATTGGGGACGCCATCGCACATGTTTTTGTCTGTAGAAACCCTTGTTGTATTCAAAATATCTGGTAAGACAAAAGTCCAACTGTGTGCAAATCTGATCAGGAGTAAAGCTGGTTCTGTTTTCTAAGAACTGCCTCAGTTGTAGGTATGCGAGTGAAGAGTGAAACAACATCAAAGGACACCATGGCTTCGTCTGGTTCCAGTGTAAGTTTCTAGACCTTGTTGTTGAAGTCAGCGGAGTTATTGATGTTGATTGATGGGATGTGTTCCCCACAAGGGGAGCTAGGACAGTGGTGCGGTGCATGGAAGAAGCTTCTCGGAAGAAAGTTGAAACGTATTCAAGAATCTTAATGAAGTCCAGTTGGGGTTTTTTTTCAGGCTCCTTAGAATATGGCTTTCAGGGTTTTTCTGTATTATTGTAGAGTTTTTACCTTACAGTATAACATGCCTTAAGATGGCTTTTGTGATTTGATGCTGTATAAATAAAACTGAAATGAAAATTGAATTGACTGGAATAGTGAATAAGTTGATATAGTCTGAAATGAAAAATCCCATTAAGTATGCCACCTTAGTTACTATGGGAAGGACTGGTGGTTCTGGCTAAACATATTAATTTTCATTTATGTAGATTCTTCATTAGACAAAGATGTGCTTAGAGTTCATTTTGCCATACGACCCATACTGCTACAGCAAACATCTCTTATCAGATGTTAAAAAAAGCCTAAAAAGAGTAGGATGTTTGTCACAGGTGATGATGGCGATGAGACTTTCACCAGGTGTCTCTTCACCAGCACTCTCTCTTCAGCTTTTTACCTTACACATATATATTGACATATTGCTGTAGTCATGTGTGATGTTATGGAGTTGAGGGTGGTTGAGGTGTAACAAAAAAAGGCAGGTCTATCTGAGAATAATAAACAATGCACAAGAGAGTGAGAGTGAGAAAAAGCCTCATTGGTATGTGCAATCCTAACCAGGAGACATGGAGAAAAGGATGAGGTGAGAAAGACATTTATTGATAGGGAGAGGATGGTTTGGTGAGGGAGGCAAGAGACAGACTGAAGGGAGACAAAGACTGGAATAAGAAAAAAGAAATGGACAGAGTGTGAGAGCTCCACCCAGTGGCTAATGAGTTTCATTCTTTGGAATTTGAGTGCAGGTCTGTGGCTCTAAGTATGACGTACGAGGATTCTGTAAGTGCAACTGTGTATGTGTCCATAACACTTTTAATCATTGATGCAGCCACACAGCAGCCACATGCACAAACCATTTGCACAACTGTGTCAAGTTGATCTTATTTGCTATGTTATCCCATCGAATCAGTGCTAGCTGTGGGTGGCTTTAATGAGGTAATGCTGTTTCTGCAGTTATACATTAAACTGCAATTTTAACAGTTTTTTTTCTTTTACAAACAATCAGTATATATAGCAACTGCTGTTCTGTTTGTTATGACAGTTTCATTTTCATGGACAGAGACAGAATATCAACCAAAAATCCAGAAAAAAACAAATTACATAAAAGTATAAATAAAGAAATTGAGTTGTATATCACTGATTATTTGAAGTATTTGAAGTATTTGATCCCCAAGATCCCCAAGCTTAACAAGACTTAGCACTTTTTTCTCAGCTTTTTCCCCTTTCAGTAACTAATGCATTGCAGTCTCAGCTGAACAGACGGCTTAACAGACCCTGTTTTCTCACTTCTGCCACTTCATGGATGAGGCGCAGTTATACCACTTACAGTTGTTCATGGACTATTCAGGAAGGAACAAATTTCACACACTGACTTGTTGCAATGGTCGTGTCGTAATTGAGGAGCAGGTTAAAAAATTGATGAGCCCTTTAGATCGATCCTTTCTTTACCAATCATATGTTCAGTTAGACTAGAGTTAATTAAGAGTTCAGTTAGATAGATTTAATAGGTGATTTGGTATCTGCTCTTGTTGTGCTCCTCTACGTCTGTATTCTTTCCACGTACTGTTAACTAACACTAGCTGCTTCCTTAAAAGAAATACTGGCAGCCACCAGTGCTACCCATCAGCCTCGTAGTAGATACACCTATAGTATCATTCTCGGGTTATTGGATTTACAGACTTGCTTGTCCACATTGACCCACCCGTCCGCCTGGTGGGCTGGAAACAATACCACACCAGCACTGTATGGCTGAGGGTTAAAAACTACTCTTCCCTGCACTTTGACTCATAGGTGTGTCTACAATTTATAGCTGATCTGACCCATTCACTGCAGCTTGGGGGTCTTGTTTAGCTTGACTGCATGTTGTAGCAAATGGAGCACAGTTTATAACAGTGATATTTATATATACTTGTTTGTGATGAATAAAAGACTAAAAACCAAGAATATATTTCACTATTAGTATTTTTTTTCCTATACTGTGCAGAGATAATAGTGTAATTATTCATTTATTTATTTATTTTTCAGCCACTAGAGTATTCCTATATCCTGGTTGACAATCTCTAGAGCACTTAGCAACAGTTTGTTCTTCCATTTCTGTTTCCATTTTTGTATTACTGCTTCTGAAAAATGTTTTCATAGTCGCCTCAGTCGAACAGTAAAAATAACATAACTTTATCTTCACCTTTTCTGTACACTGAAATGTACATCCAAGCAAGACATATAGCCTGTCTGAGTTTTAAACCACAGTTTAACTTCAGTTTGGTTGGTCAACAAACATGGATTTTCCAGACTACTTCTATGGAAGGGGAAAGGAAGATGTTTTCCTGTGGCAACAAAATGCAGACAAACGTGGAGTTTAAGTCAATTATTTTCTGTTTCTCACAATATTCAAATTCTGAAATATCAACTACTAAAAAGAATATTAATTTGTTGATAACAATAATTAGTTTTGAATTATTATACAATATTTTCTCACAAAAACACTGCAAATCATGATTTTACATTGATTTTACATTCATAATATCACCATAAGTACAATCCATATGTTTCATCCCTGACCTCAGGAGGTCTCAGTGATTGATCGAGATGATCAATTCCACCAGATGCTTCTAGCCTATGGTGAATCCTCATGCATTACAAACATATGCTCATTGAGAAAACTGACAGAATCGTCACTTGGATCTATGTAGCAGTTCAAAATTTCCTTCTGATGTGTTTTAACTATGTTCAAGGCAGGAGATGGTGAGAAAAATGCTGACAAGAAAAATTTCATAGTGAACAGTCCAGTTATTAATCCAATTTAAAAAAAAAAAAAAAAAAAAAAAAAAAAAAAGGCCAGCAGACTGTTTGCTGTGGACACTGACCTTCTCTGTAGTGAGAAAAACCCAAACAGTCATTAGGCACTTTTAATTTTGGCAAATGTTGCATACAGAGCTTAATTCTTAGAGAATATTAAGTAGTAGTAAGTTATGCTTGAAGCAAAGAGCTGTTCACTTAATGTGTCAGTAGCATTACATGTTGATATCATGATCCACAGCAATATAATTTAGAATAATTACTGTAGAAACATTGAATCTACTTTTTTTTTTTTTTACAAGTCAGATTATTATCATATCAAGAGAGAAAGCTAATTCCCTAAGCTGACAGCATATTGTAAACACACTCTCCAAAAGAGCCCCTGTGTGTACAGGAAGCTTCGAAAAAGCAGCTGTGCAGTTTTCAATTAGGATCAATGCTAATAAGGCGAGGGGAAACAAGCAGAACCAGTAGAAAAATTACAATAGAACCTAATTGCATTGTGTTATCGCAATGCATTAAGATGTTGTAGTATGTAATAGTGATTTCTTTTTCACTTTTATTGCATCTAATTATTCCAGTTGGCGGATAATGGAAACTATAAAAGACAGTAGACATTATCATGTAATTTTGCTCATTTTAAAAACTAATTTGGAAGAAGAAGAGCAAGAAGTCATGTTTGGAATGAAGCCTATATGCATGCAATGTTTTATTTGGATATTATGATTATTTAACTATTTTTATTGCTGTTCCAATTGCTTTACATGTTAACAGCGTGGTTTTAATGAATCTTAATCATCCGTATTATTTTTATGGTGAAAGCCGGTGTTTTCTTTAAGAGAATTCAGTGTACAAATGCACTTTTGTATTACTGCATGCTATGCTATTGCCTGTACATATAATTTCAAATACTGTATGTGCAAGCACTTCCTGTGAGCTAATAGCTCACAAAAGTGCTTTTTTGTCTATGCTTGGCTCTGTATGATGTCAGGCACACAGCTCTGGTTGTGAGCACAGAACTGTGAGACCATCCAACTTTTTATTCAGATCTTAGTTATTGGACCTGCGATCCTAGCAGAGTCCAAGAATAAAAATGTGAAGCTTGAAATGAGCTTAATAGTTCCAATTTAAATATGGAAATGTCATATTTTTCCTACTCCTGTGTTATTAAATTGAATTTCCCTTGACTGTTGGTCAGTCACTAAAACTGACACTTTATCTAGGCCCAAATACACCCAAACCATTGCATTAAACACAAATAGTAAAGTGAAGAATTCCCTGAAATCCATTTTAAGCAAATTTAGCTGTTTCATAACAAAGTGAGTGAAAGTATGGCGCTATGAGAAAGAGCAAACAATGACAGAATGATGATGTGCAGCTGTCGGATTAAAGGTTGCATACACAGAGGAGTGCTTCAGAAACAGTGTTTGTTATTTCTACCGCTTCCGATAAGCTAACATGAGACAGATTAAGGTGATTAATCTGGTTTAAAGTAAGACAACAGTTACATAGTTTATTTTGTGTTTTCGCAGATACAAAAGAATTCTTCTGAGAATACAAAACAACACACTTAAAGCATTATTTCTGAGAGCCCATGAAGAAAAGTCCTGAATAACGTTTATGTCTAAATAAGCTATGTTAAAGTTTATGATAAAGACTTCAAGTTCACAGAAGTTAATCATGGTGTTGCTTAACAATGCTGACAGGTTTTTTTTTGTTTTCTTTCATAAAGAATGCTTCAGTCTTAAAATCTAATCTAGGAAGAATTGTAACTGCTGTGCTACAAACAAACATAAATTATTAGAGATTTTAGTTTTGAAGCTTTTTTGCTAATCAGAGCTAACCACACAAAAAAAGTAAAATGTGTTTTTATGCCTGTCCCTGCTTTATTCTATGGACACTACTGTGTTATTAATATTTGCTTACTTCTTGATCTAAAACAGTGTAAAAATATACAGTGCTATGGAAAAAAAAAGTTTTAAGCTTTGTCAAATACTTTCTCTTTAGATATTTGACCATCACAGACAAGTCTAATTTGTCCCAAATGACAACGTGCATAAACACAAAGAGCAGTTCACAAATGTACTGAGTGGAATATTGATTTTTGTTCTTCTTTTGTGCTAAAGGCAATCTCCTTACAGAAGGCATTAAAGTATGGGCTAATATTTATAGCTATTAATTCAATAAACAGCTGCTGAGCTAGTAATGTGTCAATCACATGGCAGCAACTGCAAGATGGGCTGATAATTATAGCTTTATGTTTATTTACTAAAGGGATTATTTATTATTACTGTTGCTATTTTTTTTTAATTAACACTGTGAACTACACAATATTCTTCATCACAAGTTTACTAGAGCCAATGAAAGGACCTAAAATGTGACCAGGAAATCATTTTGATGCCTCTTTGCATTTTGCCTGAAGTATGCTGAGAAGTCTGTAGTCTTCTGAAATCATGAAAAGGATTTAATGGATAGAGAATATAAAAGAAATAAGATGCTTCAAGCATTTTAATATAGTAAGTTTTCAAAAAAAAGAAAAAGAAAAGAAAGAAAAAGATGTTGAGAATGGTAGGAAATCAGACCAAGTCTCTGCTGCCACTTCTTTCTCACAGTTTTGACAAAATGCAGTAATCCATAGTAATGATAACCTCTGCATAAAACTGATTCTGGTTTTTCCTAAGTTGTTGCCTGTGGCATTCCTCTTGTCTAGACAAATTGTTTCTTTGAAAGCCAAGAACAGGTCCCTCTAACAGCACAATCCACCAAGCGTTTGACGTCTACTGTCTGTAATTATCACAGGAGAGATGTATCACTCTTTCTCTGTGAGAAAGAATGGTGAAATTTAAATGAGGGGACTGGTGAGGCCAAAGTTATACTTCACAATATCTGCTATGTGCTAAATGATATCTTGACACAGTCTGCATATAAAATGTATCGCTCATCATTGGTCTAGCAGGGGTGTGAACAGGGTCAGAAGGTTTTCGTTCTTAATATAAAATGTATTAACTAGTAATGAGGAGGCTGTAAAAACAGGAAAAGATGCCAGTGAGTGCACTGAATAGAAGAATAATCAGTCTTTATCACACACACACACACACACACAGTTTTGTTATAAGATATTTTAATATAGTACTGTTTTTACCATTGGTAACCCCCCCCCAAAAAAAAAGTCCAGGTAGGTACCCAGTCAGGTCAGCTATTTGCATTGATCAGGGCTATTGCTCTGTTGTAAAAGCTGTCCTTGAGTCTATTTGTTCGGGACCTCAGCAGCCTGAACCTCCTGCCAGACGGCAGCAGCTTAAACACCCCGTGTCCTGGGTGTGTACCGTCCCGTAGGATGCTGCGTGCCCTCTTGAGACAGCGAGTGCTGTACAGGTCCTTCAGGGAGGGAAGAGGATGCCCAATGATTTTTTGGGCCATATTGATGACCCTCTGGAGTGCCTTTCTCTGTGCTGTGGTGCAGCTGGAGAACCACACATCGATGCAATATGTCAGCACACTTTCAATGGAGCAGCGGTAGAAGACGGTCAGCAGCTCCTTCTTCAGGTCCATTTTTCTGAGGATTCTCAGAAAATGGAGACGCTGTTGGGCCTTCTTTAAGACCGCAGAGGTGTTAGAGCTCCATTGGAGGTCTGTGTCTATGTGCACACCCAGAAACTTGAAACTGGAGACCCTTTCCACACACCCCCCGTTGATGCTGACAGGCTGCAGCTCAGACTTCCTCCTTCTGAAATCAACTACCAGTTCTTTTGTCTTGGTGGTATTGAGGTCCAGGTTGTTATCACCAATCTGACAGCCTCTGAACTTCAGCTCTGTACGCCGTCTCATCTCCTCCTGAGATGAGCCCCACCACGGTGGTATCATCTGCAAACTTGATGACTGCGTTGTCTGGGTGGGTACTATTGCTGTTTTAGGTTTTCAAACTCTGAAAGCACAGAAAACTGAAGTGTTTTCATCACTCTCGCTTGCTAATTGCAGGTGAGCACAAAATGCACATTTCAACATTTCTTAAGAGTGGAAAAGTAGCTACACACTGTGTCAGAAATACTTGTCACAATAAAAATTAGAAACAAATTACTGAGATGATTCTTTACTTGGAGGACTTGTAAAAGTGATTTTCATCAATCATTGCAATGTTGAGTGGCGAAACCAACTAATTGGGAGATTTTTGGCAAAGAGAAAAGATTCATAAACCAGAGAGGCAAAGGATTTGTCCTTTATTCTCATCATTATACATAATAGTTTGTTATGTGCTTGACTTTTGCATAAAGTTCTACTCAAAAATCTAAGGAGTCAGAGGCCCACAGTTTGCTGCAATTGCCTGTAATTTGCATGCAATTTGTTTGGAAAGATTTGCTAAATAACCACTTAAACTGAGGGGATTCACCTTAAAGTTACAACTTTTACTTTGAAGGCAAACATTCTGTTTCCTGTTTGCATCACAGTTTTTTAAATTTTTGACTATGCATCCCTATATAAAAACCACAGATGATTATTTTAATCATATGTGATGAAGCAGTGTGTTCTTTACATAAAAAACAGAATACTGTAATCTATTACATAGCCATCTTACATTTTTGTAACATATTTAAATCAAATCCATGCAGGCTGCAGATAACCAAAGGTTCACCATCACGTACATTAGAGTGAAAAACACTGAAGATGAGAAATGTACATCAGATACTTCTAACCACCTCCCCAACCTCATCACAAGTCCACTTTTCATGAAATTCATTCAAATGTGTTCATTTCACAGAGCTCTGTGATTTGAATAATATTCCAGCAAATTTAAAATGTTCACAAAGTTCAAAATAAATATGAGGCGGGTACAGAAGTTTCATACATATGCATGGGTGAGCTATTCCCTATTTATACCACTCAACTCCCTCTTCTCTCTTTCTCTCTGACATATAATGGGATGAAGGATTGCTGCCTGAAAAGCATAACCAAGGACTCATAGGCCACCTATGATTATAGAGTGGAAAGTACAGGTAGGGATACAAAACCCCCAAGTGACCTAAGCAAATCTGGCTGTTTGCTTGACAGTTTTGTTATAAGATATTTTATTTGCATAACCTGTCCTCCAAACACATAACACTGTCCTAAAACTGCGCAAAATGCAAGAAGAAAGTTGTTTTGTTGACAGAATATAATATTGCATAATAGGTATTAAATGATAAGCAACTCTATCTACCTCCCCTGTGCTACAAAGAAACGTCTGCTACTATGTCTATGTTCAGTATGAGATGTATTTCTGGTGATTTGTAAGATCTCTCGAGACTAATGTAAAGAACAAAATTAAGACCAGGCTAGTATGAGCGTGATAAAGTAAAACACACTCTGAATCAGCTGTTCAGCCCAGTTTTAACTATTAATGCTCAAAATTCAATGTTCACGTGTTTGGAAGTTCCAAATGATAGTATTATGGTGTCAGTAGCCACATGCATGCAGAATTGTGTAGTGAAAGTCATACTGTTGCAGTGTTAATCACCTTTCTTCCCTATTCTGGTGCTTGAATTGAACTTCAAGCTGGTTATCTTGACTTGGTTGGCTAATGAACTGACATTCTGACATATAATTTGTCTTAATGACCACTGAGTAACAGAATAATGGAAAAAAGGGGAATATTTTTTTAACCTCTTGAGCGACCATGGTGTCCTAGATGAGTTTGGTCTGAGTATTTCAGAAAGTGTGGATTTACCCACACAGCCAACTCTAGGGTTTACAGACAATGGTCTGAAAATGAAAACATGTCCAGTGAGCAGCAGTCCTCTGGGTGAAAAAGCTTTGTTGATGTCAGAGGAGTCTGGCCAGACTGGTTCGAGCTGATAGGATGGCAACAGTAACTCAAATAACACAAGCGCACTCAGGGAGTGCAACTTCCCCCGAGGGTGAAGGATTATATTAAAACTTTGATGTTTATATGCCGATGTCAGCACAGGTAATATGGAAATAAGGCCTGGTATATTAATCTTTTTGTATCATTATGAATTCATATAATATTATATTGAAAAAAATGTTTTAAATAGCTCAAACAAAGAAAGTGTTCATGTCCCCCAATGACTAAAATGTTGCGTGTAATTGGTCACAGGGCTCGGTGGCGCCAGTGTCCGGCAGCCTCGCCTCTGTCAGTGCGCCCCAGGGTGGCTGTGGCTACAATGTAGCTTGCCATCACCAGTGTGTGAATGTGTGTGTGAATGGGTGGATGACTGGATGTGTAAAGGGCTTTGGGGTCCTTAGGGACTAGTAAAGCACTATACAAATACAGGCCATCTATTCACACAAAACCTGGTATGCTGTGTATAACTGGTCATGCATTATGTTTCTCATAGCATTAGTTGAAAAGTTCTTACTAATGGTAACTTTGACTGCAGTGACAAAAGATCAATATGAGATAACTTGCGTCTACAATAAGTATAAAGCTTTTTAAAATAAAGGGTTTTTCCTGTAGTGCAGATTTTTTAATGAACAGTATTTTTATTTATTTAATTTTTTATTTATTGTTTTGTCTTTCCTTTAAAAAAAATGGTTCCACTTTCTGAAAAATCACAATTACCAGCATCCTTTTCCATTTTCATTTAATGTGCAGCTCTGATAATCATGTTCCCATTAAATGTGACATGAAATGGCAGGGATTTCATTTGATGTCTGATGGGTAATAGGCATAATATAATTTCACCGACAATATGATTAATCGTTTTGACAGAAAACAAAAACAGGTTTTTAGAAAAAGTGTGAGTTTGTTTCCCTGCTTGTTTACTGTCAAGATAAAATAATATGACCTAACCTTTGCTCCTGCTATATTTTAAAAAGACATTTTACTTAATTTATTGGAAGTTTTGAGCAAAAAAAGTTGTCTTGTGTTTGGTTGTTTGCAGGAAAGGCTCAGTAACTTACAGCAAAGGGGTAAACCAAAGACACTCTGATTTATTATTAGTAATGAATGATCAACATACCAAAATCAAAAACCTAACACATCATGAAACCAACGGCACCCACATGAATTAGACCATATCATACGCAGGCGAAAAAAGTGTCCTGAATTAGAGACCTTCAATTCCCACAGCACCCAAATGTGATCATTAGCTCAACAGAGCGCCTGACAGCTCATCCCCAGCCCGTGGCAGTTTTCTGATACATCATTTTTGCTGCTGCTTGTTTGTTTGCTTACTCAAGCAGTGGCCTGACATTCTGATAAGAAGCTGACAAAGAGCCCTCAGGGGAAGATGAAAAATAAAAATGGCATCAGACATTTAGACCTTATCTTCAGTGCCCTCAGTGTAAGGGACTATAGGGTATGGAAAGGAAGGATGGGGAGTGGTTACAGGCTGTATGTCTAGGACAGAAAGACAAGTATACAGTGGGAAAGAGAGAGAGAAAGAATTAGGAAACTTCTAACTTGTTTAACTTTAACAAGTTATATTTTAAGATTTAACAAAAAAAAGAAAACCAAACTACTGAACTCTCAAAATTTTAAAATTTTCCTTGGAGAAATACATACCTCACTGACCTAGACTCACACACATTTCTCCGCAGAGAGACAGATTATATTTTGATTCTTTCTTAATATTTTTATTGAAACTTGCACGCCAATAAAGCCTCTTTGAACTGAGGAGAGAGAACGAGAGGAACGAGAGTGTGAAGCATCATCTTTCAGCAAAATTAATCGAGAGGAAAAGGAATTTCAGTGCGGCACACGAGCCGCTGGGATGTGGTGAAAAGCAGCATGACATCTGATACATCCAGTTGGGCTCCACTTATTTTCCTGTCAAGCTGTTGTTTTGCATTGTTGTTGTTGTACATTGTTGTAGAAAAACTGGACTGCTTTCAGGGAAAACTGAGAGTTAAAGTTTCAACAAAATGTCCCTTCAGATTTTGCTGAGTGTTTTGCTGATGGTTAGTGGTCATTGGTGAGAGATGTCTAATGCAAACGTGCAAGTGAGGTGCCGTTCAGAAATTAAATATCACCATTAACAGTGCATTTGTTTGCCTCTCAGTAGCAATGCTTGCCTCATAAGAGCCCAGAAATTGTACTCTTAGAAACTTTTTCCAAGAAACTAAAAGCTTCCTTCTGAGTGTTTTTGTCTGTGTTTCTACTGAAGTCTAACAACCCAAAAAGATTGGGCAAATACGTGTGCTGACATAACAGCAGCATGTAACATGGGTGTTTATAAAAAAAACAAAAAAAACAAAACAGGGCTGTTTTGGTCTCCCTTCTTTGCTCTCTGTCCATGTCAGAGCTACAGGTACATGTCTCTGAAAGACACTTGCTCTTGAAGCCTGTTACATTCACACAACATCGGGTAATATGACACCTTTCCAAAGTGACAACGTCTGGGGCTGAAAAATGAAACCACAGCAAAAGTGTGAAGAAGAAGAAGAAGAACCTGAAGAAGAAGAAGAAGAACCTGAAGAAGAAGAAGAAGAAGAACCTGAAGAAGAAGAAGAAGAACCTGAAGAAGAAGAACCTATCTAAACTACCAAAGGTACACCCTTGATAGGTTGCCAATCTGATGCAGGGCTAACACAGAGAGAAGACCATTCGCACTCACATTCACACAATTTAGATTCAACAATAACCTAACCCCACTAATGCATGTCTTTGGACTGTGGGAGGAACCCCAGTATCCAAAGAGAAGTAATATCCAGTAAACAGAAGTAATACGGTTCCCTTTGCAATTATTTGTACTACCAGTTTGGGTGAGTGAACTAGTAATTCAACAGTTTTTGTGTCTGCACAGTGCACCCATATATTACATGGATGCACTTTGGTAACCAAAGCTGCAAGCATTAGGCGACATCTGTCATCCAAGCATGTTCGCTTCTTGTGTTTATAATGATAAATCAAAAGCTTAAGAACCAGGCTTCACTAACCAGTGGGTGACATTACGGTGCCATGACATCCATCCTTCTCTGACCTTCTCTCAGGTCTGTGCAGAGGTGTGGGAGTGTTCATTCTTTAGAAAGCAACCACTGTGAAAAAAATGACCCCACTCCCGTGTTTATTCACCGTGTGGTTCACTGGTCCTGCACTGCTCTCTCTCTCTTTTTCCCTTCTCTTATTCACTGGATCAGGCACAAAGTTTGAGTGTTGTGTTTAAAAAGAGTAACCGACAATTTGTGCGATATACTTTGAGTTTTACCAGCTAGAGATGACTGAAATGTTGCAAACAGACTACTTGAGCAATCAGAAAAAGCCCAACCCACACGTTTAGGCTGTAGTACGGAGCCCCGCAGGGGACATGGGAGAAAAAAAAATTAAGACGGACTTTTGCGAGATCTCGCAAAACAAACTCGGGATCTCGCAAAACTTTTAGCTGCATTCTTCGGACGCCGGCTCGAAGCCGACCGGGAGGTCGAGGCACGATGTGCCGGAAAAGCGGTGTTCCTCCCGGCTGTAGTAGGTCTCGACCTCCCGTTAGCTTTGAGCTAACAGGAAGAATGCGGCTAAAACTTTTGCGAGATCTCACAAAAGTTTTGCGAGATCTCGAGTTTGTTTTGCGACATCTCGCAAAAGTCCGTCTTAATTTTTTTTCTCCCATGTCCCCTGCGGGGCTCCGTACTGTAGGCTTATGAACCAGGATTTTTTTTTTTTGACAGGAAATAATCAAAATATATTTTTAAAACACATAAAAAGCTGGAAAAAGAATTGTGGGTAGTGGCTAATATGCTTCATTTTTTAATACTTAACCGCAAGCAAATTTGTTCCTTCAGCGGGAAAAAAGGAAACTTTGGACAGTTAGCTTAAAAAAAAAAAAAAAAAAAGTCCATACAAGATTTTAAACTATTAAATCTACAAATAATACACTTATTGAGTCACAACACTGCGTCAGTCAATCCTGAAAGTGTTTTGTAAGCCCAGTTTAACCTGCTCAAGCTTCTGAAGCTGCTTTTGGTTTTTGTTTTGTTTTTGTTTTTTAATATCTCAAAATAATTATATGTAAAACAGCTAAAAACTAATTCAGAGTGTCTCCCCACAGCTTTGCCCTGACTGTGGCAACAAACTAACAAGAAAATGAGTTAACAGTCAACAATTACAGCTGTCACAGATGATGAGCTCTAAAAGAGTGAAAAAGGCTGTCCAAGAAAATTATTCTAACCACTTCAAGAGTGTGACAGAAGAGAGTGTGGGGTGTTTTATAAAATAAGGGTTTTATACATTAACTGCATTTATGGTTTCATCACACAGACAGGCATTCAGTGACAGGTCTTTGTGGATTAGTTAACAATGTCGCCGGGGAACTTTTCCAGTAAGAAGATATGGAGCAACTATGTCCTTATTTTAGTCGTTTTGAATTTACTTTAATGTTCTCAACAGAAATGACAAAGGGGAGGGCAGTCAGATGATAATCCGGGTCATCCTACTTACGCTGCACTGTCCACCTTTAATTGGGAGAGATTTGTATGCCACATTTGAAACATAAGTGTAGCCCAGGAGTGGGCAATTAATTTTCCCAAGGGCCACATGAAAAACTGGGACTGTGTTGGAAGCTTAGAAAGAGATAAAATTAACATTGAACTGCTCTGTATTCATTTTATCTCCTCTTTGGAGGCTGGCTGTTCGTTTGGAACCTAAATGGTCTCAAAAAAGAGTTTTTCTGATCTAATATAATAATTTTAAAGGACTTAGACACTGTAAAGGACTTTTTTCACAATAAAGACAGATGACATCTTGGTAGGCATATCCTTTCCATTACATAGAAAACAAAATAGGGGTCAAGAACAGTCACAGCTGCTTATGCATTTCTCCTTCAAACAATAGAATACAATTATTTTGAGCTCTTTCTAAAAAAACCTTTTTAAGAATAGATGACAGACAGTCATGGCCCCTGCTCTGACAGGTGAGCGAACCAATGGGAAGATCCAATCTCATTAGGTTGGGACTGACAAACAACTTCTGTCAAAATGTTAGTCAAATTGTCACACAGGCATGCAGGTTAAACTGTAGCCTGACACAGCCGCACCATCTACCAGGGCTTAGGGCATTAATCTCCTTTATGACATTCCCCAGTCCCAGACTGGTCCGGGTTTATTGCACGGTACATGGCAGGTAGGTATGACCAAGGAAAGTCTATCTGCCACCCTATGTTTGCAATATATCATGTCATATTATATCTTATATCAAGCTTCCAATTCAGTTTTACACTTAAACATTAATTTCCAATCAAATGTGTCGAGTACAGTTAGCAGCTACATAGCTGTACATCTCATTACAAGATGATAAACACCAGCAGGCACAACAGTGATTTATAAGGTAATTAATATTGTTACAACCAAGCACATAGTGTGAAGTACACGAGGTCAATCTCATAAGAACTAACGCCTCACAGTATAACCCTTTTTCAATATTACTGTCTAGTGTGCATCACATTCACATCGGGTGCTTCTGTAACTCTCAGTTTGTGTTCAGACAACATTCAATGCTGACGCAGGAAATTGGATATGATGGTCAGGATAGAAAGCCAAGTTGAGAGATCATTTTTCTTTCTTAACAAAACAGCAAGCCAAAACATTTATTGCAAGGTCATGCTTTTATTAGTTATATCTAAAATCCTTCTATTTTGTTTGCCTTCCTCACAGCCAGTGCATTAGTGGAGGGAATTCAGAATGAGGAAGTACTATTTGCCGTGTACAATACAGCCCTTGTGCTAAATGGACCACAGGGATATTTTCACTTGGTGGCTTGGCCGGCTGGTTGTGTAATTGCAGGATGGATATACGCCATGCTCTTACTGCATTTGACTATGTGCCATGGTTTATCCCTAAGAGTTTTTTGTTGTTGTTGTTTTGGGAGGTTTTTTGGTGCACTTCTGCTCCTGTTGTCATGCAAATGATTTATTTTAGAAAATTGGAACAATTTCCTTTTAAAGCTGTATTTAAAAGGTTACAGAAGACAGAGTGAGAGAGAGGAGTGTAACTGCACCGAGTAAGATGTAGTTTATGACAGGAAGTCAGACTGGCAGTTGTAAGAATGGCACTGCAATCTAAGCTGGAGGATTTGTGATCACTCCGTGGTAAGTGTTTAGTGAAGGCGCTTGCCAATAGCTTGCAGAAATAACATTGCCAAATTCTTATTCATAGAGATGTGTAAGGATTTATATGACAAATGTGTTTCACTTGTTTAGCCGGATTGGCATCAGAGGAAGTGAGCAGGTCTCTATATCAAAGCTAACCCTCCCTTTTTTTCTGGAGGCACATTGTTGTGATTCCATTTCAGAAAAAGTGAAATATAAGGAAAACGGATGTTACAAGTGTTTTCCTTCTAGTTTGCTTAGTGGAGTTATTTGTTTTTAAGTATAGAATTGTCTAAAAGTCTTGAGCCACCTCACAAAGTGAATCAGGCAGGTTGTGTCTACACATAACTTCATGCCTAATGGCACAAGCCACAAATGTAGATACCAACTACTCACCAAGACACAGCAGCTGAAAGCAATCATATTAAAGTTGGACTCATTAGCAAAACTGGGTATGAGCAATAGCGCTTTTAAGAGGAATGTTTATTTGTTTGTTAAGCCACATTACACCAACCTGTGAATGACAGAAACTTAAACTAGTGTGTCTACATATAATAGACAACTTCAAAAAGAACCGGTTGTTTAGACACTTTGCTAACATGATTTGTCCTCGTTTCTTTAGATGAATATATTTTTAAAATCCCAGAGAGAACAGAGTTTGAGGGGGCATAAAATAATATTTTTTCACCAACAAGGTGATTCCCAAAGAGCAAACTTGACCTGTCTCAGCACAGCCTGCAGTGTGTGCTTAAAAAAAATCAGGAAACTGGAGAACTGAAGTTCAAAAGAATAAGAAGAAGGCTTAAAAAGATGAACACTATCTGGTAGACACATCCTTAAGAAATGGGGAAATAAAATCAGCAAAAACTTGAGATGCATCTGGACCTTCAGCTGATCCGTCTCTGTTGAAGCCTCATCAAAAATGGTCTGAGTGGAAGAGTGGCTGTTAAGAAGCATTTCTTAAGAGAGAGAAACAGGGAGAAAAGGCTGAGGTGTACCAAATTACGCAAAAACTAAACTAAAAATCAGCGACGAGTAATAATTCTCTGTATGACTTCATCAGTCTCTCACGTCATGCTGGAGGAATTACGCTGAAGGCTTTGGTTTATACACAATTCTCTTAAGGACCCGCTTCAACATTTTCTTGGAACATTATGTTACTGATAGCAGAAAGATCTAATTTTGTATCCACGCCATTCTAGGAGGTCCAGGTCCCTGTTCTGGAAGGATCTGGCTCGAATATAAGAATGAATTAATGAAGTAGGTCTTTATGTAAAAGCCAATGCAGAGAAGCAATCTTTGATCCGAAATCATAACAACCTGCATTTCTACTGTTCTCATAAACAATGCTCTTGTGTCTCCTGAGGAAAAATTGAGGCCTTTGAACAGAATGTGTCAGGAAGCACGTGTGCCTTTGTGCGTGTCTGTTCCAAATATCAAGAAGTGCCCCTCAGGTTAATATGGAGATGAGATCAAAGCTGACCGAGAGCCATTCAAACACAGAGGCCACTGACAATGGACCGCTTTCAGCGCCTGTCCTGAGGCTGGAACTCAGCTGACATTTAAAAGGAAGGACCTGGATTACGTTTTCCTCTCCCTTTTCATAGCTCTGCAAGAAGTCCACTTGGAAGACACAGCTGTCCGATCAACTCTCACTTGCTTTTCTGCCGGGACGCTTTACATTTGTTGCCCCTGCATCACGTGACTCCTTGGGTTCTGGAGATTTCATCATATCCCTCAGAATTATATCACAGTGTGTGTGAAGTGTACAAATAAATGTTTTAGCATGATGGACAGCCTGTGCCCACAAAAGTGTACATACATTGTATGTGCACTTCTTGGCTTCAGATCAAGCTGAAAGTGATTTCAGACATTCACAAGAAAACCTGCTCCATTCACGTCAAAGAGAAAGGTGGAGGTGGGTCAGGATGACCTCAGCCTACCCCTGCTCCTATTGAGAGCTGAGAACCGATGTGGTGAACAGACGAGAGCTGAGTAGAAGGAGCCAAGTGGGAGTAGAGAAGTGGAGAGAAATGGGAGCACGAGGTGGGGAGGGTGTATGTGTGGCTGGTGTGAGGGTGAAAATTGATTTATTGCGGCGCTGATGAGGAGCGGCGTGCCAGGAGACAGTGGGTGCTCTCCAAGCCCTTGCTGCGGCAACATAAAACGAAACGGGGGCCCTCCCATCCGTTATAATTGCTGCGGAGATCTCAGCAAAGGCTTGAGGTCTGTGTGTAAAAATTTATGCAACCCTGACTGCTGGCACCCAGCTTGTTATTTATAATATCCATGTCTAGATGCCGCAAGTAGAGATATAAGGCACGCTGTTTCCGCTCTGCACTATTGGCAGCTTCAACCTACAATGTAGACACTAGCCCCGCCCACTCATAGATCAAAGAATACTGTAAACATAAACACAAACACACAAACATTCATGCGGGAAACGCATCGGTTGCTGCATTGAGCCGTCCTGGAGCAAAAAATAAAAAATAAAAAATTCTAGTTCTAAATATGTGAAAGAAAAATAAACAGCCCCGATCTGGTTAGCTGCTTAAAACCGAAAAAAAAACAAACAAAAAAAACCCCCACACACACATGAGATTTTGTAATGGCATTCATAGGGATTTGGTACTGGTTCAGTGTAAAAGGCATGACTATTTGAGTTCAAGTCAATTACCAAGCTATAAATCATTGTACCTCATGGCTGTTGTGGGAATAATTCTTTAAAATGAGGGCTGGCAGCCGCTGTTCAAGTGCAGACACGCACACTGGGAAAAGAAAGGCGGAGGAATAACATGACGTTTTGACCTTTTCATTGAAACGTTTAGCACTCGTTCTCCCCACACATTTTATTTCAATCAAATGAAATATCCCACAGTTTTAAAGAGGTTTAACCATTCATTTGTGGCTCATTTCTACAAGACATAGTTGCTAATCTTAGGATAAACACACATTAGTGCCCATGCTTGGTAAATACACAAATAACATAAAACGATCCGACAGCGCTTGGCTAATGGTGACTGTCTGCACCACACATGTTTAAGTACCATATAAACAACCTGCAGTTTCGCACAGGGAATTTTTATGGTGCCTGAAGCTTTGACAACAGAGGAATTTACTTGAGCACCTGAAAGAGCTTTGGAGCATGCTGCAGTGGTTTAAAGCGGACACAGCATGAGGGCGGGGGATGCGGGAGGGGAGTTAGCCAATACTGCTGACAAAGGTGCTGGTAAGCTTGTTTGTCTCTCTTCTGTATATGTGTGCTTGCGTGTGTGTGAGATCTGCCTACACATGTGGACGTCTAACTGGAACTGACTAATACAGACTGTGAATTCAGCACTGTGAGAGGCTGTTTTTTTTCTTTCTTCACATTCAAATGCCACTTCCTGTAATCACGGGTAAATCTTCCATCAAAATGTCTCAAACAAATCAAAGCAAACTCATTAATAATCTATGTTGGTGTTATCACTGCGCCATCACTAATGACATTTTGAATGACAATTACAAATGGCACACTGCGATGAAAAGCACAGAAGAAAGCCGACTGATCCGAGGTGAGTTTAAGAGAGGTCAGCAGTCGATCCCTTGCCTCTTCAGACGCCTCACTCCAGCAGTGCGAGCAAGAATCTTAAAATATTCATCACAGCTCTTTAAAATTGAAATGATTGGCTCATTAAAGGATGGCGTTCAGCACAAAAGAATCAGAAACTATTGTTGCCTTGTTTTATACATCATGGGCAAAGCAGAAACATGTGATGGGCATTTATTAGTGAGATAAAGAGCAAGATTGTTAGCAAGTGAAAACTGATGTAAATGGTGAACAGTCCAAAATATGAAAACTAGAGATGGCACGATACCACTTTTTTATGTCCGATACTGATATCATAAATTTGGATATCTGCCGATACCGATATGAATCCGATATAGTGTTTTTTAATCAATAAAAATGTTTTTTTAATATCTTGCTGCTTTTTGTATAAGTTCATACTCAAGTTAAACAAAAAATCAAACAAACACTAAAGCTATTCTGTTATACCTGTATGTAAAAAATACACTGCACCCAAAATATTTCATAGTTCAGCAACACTGATCAATCTAATAAACTTAAACCTACTCCATCCTCCCTATTCTGGTATTTCAAAGAGTACTTAGCAGAAATATTAAGCAACCTAACTAATAGGGTTCTAAAACTCCCAGCAAAAAAATAAAAAATTAGGGAACCACCTCCCACCCTCCACCTCATGATGCTTAATCGACGTAATCAACTTTAATTTGATGCAGTGTGGAAAAAAATGCACAGAACTCAATTATTTTTCAAGAATAATTAAATAGATTCAACATCTTTCTTCAACAGAATTGCAGACTGCACAGACTAGGGTATATTAGACTTAATAGTTACTATATACAGTAATGGACTTCTATACATTTTTCATCAGATTAAAACTTTGGGTGTAAGATTCGGATAATTATTTATTAAAAGCTAGACATTTTAAATGAGAATAAGAAAGAAAAGTATGTCTTTGTGCCCCCTTTTCCCTGTTCATGCCCTATCGTCCCCCCTGGCTAAACTTTGCTAGATCCGCCCCTGCACATTTACCAGCCGTCAGCTGTGTAGAAAAGGATCCTGGTGTAAAAAGTAATCTTAAATAAATTCTAACAACAGCTTATCAAGGTTAAACGTGCTGCTGTTGTTCAGCCGCTGGTTTCCTCTTTCTGGCGTGAAGTGGGCCAAAAAGAAACAAGAGAGACGGACTCCCGACAGAAAAGCCGATCAGCTGATCATTAAGCAGTTTCATGATTGAAGTAGCAACAGGAGAGGGAGGGAGAGAGAAGAGGCAGTCGCTCCATTTATCGGTTGTTAAGCTTAATGTGGGAATGCTTTACAAACATCCAGAGATGGACTTACACACTTGCTTTACTTCTCTCGGGGATAACTTTGTCGGAGATGAAATGCCGGTTTGGTAGCAAAGCTCCAAATGCTCAACCAGACCACTGACAGGTGCCACAGCCGCTCTATCACGTGACGCATACTGCTCCAACGTGCTAAGGTTATGAGCCGAGTTACTGCGTGTTGCAAATTTTGTGAGGTGCTTTTTTGATATTTAACGGATCGGATTACATTTTCTATTTCTCTCCAATATCCGATCCAGTAATTTAGGTCAGTATTGGACTGATACCGATACTGATACGTAATATCGGATCGGTCCATCTCTAATGAAAACACAAACTTTGTTTTATAATATGATAAGGATATATTTGTTTGTTTACACAGTTTTGGACATGTGTCTACAAAACTGTGGTTGTTTACAAGAAAACTTCAAAGGGAACCTGTAATTTCTCAAGTCAAAATAACACCAATGCTACCTTTTTTTTGGGGGGGGTTCAAATAACCTATCAAGATTTTATCGTCTTATATGACAGTAAACGAAATATTTTTGGTGGTTTGTACTGTTTTTAAAAGAAGCAATTTGAAAACCTTAACTTGTGCTTTTAGGAATTGTGATGTACAATTTTCATATTTGTCATCACCTTTTGGAGATAATTGATGCTGCTCTACAGTTGTTATATATTTCATTGGTTTGTCTCGCAGAGTAGGCTTTACCTTTCTGAAGAATACAAGACAAGATTTCAAAGGGTTTTGAAAAACAGCATGGACCTGCAGGACAAAATAAGTGGAGTGAGACTTCAGCAAGCCTGGCAAACATCACATGCATTATGATTACCCACATCAAGCCCTTCTCTAAATTCCTAATGCATTCTTTACCTGCTCATCAGCTAACATGAAATTAATTTCCAGACCAAGATGAAGAAAACAAACAGACAAATAGGAAACAAAAGCAAAGCACACGGGTGGAGAACGCACAAATTAAAAGAAAGGCAACTGAGGCTGCACAGATTTCTGCTGCAGAGCAATTCAAGAGCTGCCTGTGATGGCTGAGACTCAGAGGAACAGCAGACCCAGGAGGCCTGCAGCAGCACACAGTGATGGGAATGTAAAATGAGGTGAAGAGCTATGTCAATGAGATCTTATGGAAAACAAGCAGAAGCTTTTTCGTGGGATGGGGGGTCCATGCTTCATTAGGGCAGATTTAACCTCTACTTAACCTCTGCTGACAGAAACCACAAACCAGATGAGATGCATGAAGATTGTAACATTTCTTAAGTCTCAAGGCATCCATCTAACACAAGAGTCAGAAGTTTTGGTTGTAGCAGGCAAAGCAAGAGTGTCTGAGGCTCAAACTGGTAATTAACCTCAAAGCTTGCGAAAAACAGGACAAAAATCCTGCCAGGCTTTAATCTGCTTGTCTGTGGTCGGTAAATAAGAAGCCCTGGGTATACTACTTTATTGAAACACTCTCACAGGTTGGCCTGCCAGGTAGTGGGGCATTAATATTGGCTCCAGCGAGAAGCTGTCAGGATTTATTAGTCAGTATCACTGGTACTCAGCCAGCAGGTGTCAGCTCTGGCAGAGAAAGAGAGAGCGAGATATATTCACAGATAGTAAGAAAGAAAGAGAGAGAGAGAAAGCCAGCCGCCATCACACAGAGATAGGCAAAAAGACTAGAAAACAGAAAGCTGGCTTTTCTCTGCCCCTCTCTCCTTATTCTGCAGCAACATTTTAAAACTGTGTGTACAACTCCAAATCAGCAACATACTCTGCATTTCAACAAGTCACATGTTCATCATAATTTTGCTCCAGTCTTGGTTACATGCCTGCGTGCATGTAATGTATGCATGCTTAAGTTATGATAAACTTGAAGGAAAAGCCATTAGGATGAGCTTATTTGGTTATGCTAAGAGAGTTAATATTTAATTTGCACAGCAATACTGAGAAGCTGTCAATGTGTGTCATAAAAGACGAATATGAAAACTACATTGGGAGTATGTACATGTGCTCTGTGATTTATGTTTTGGCCTTCAAAAGTTCCGTTAGCTGTTTATCGTTTAGCTCTTCTTTGGACTGCCTTAACATCGCCAAGCACTCCAGAAGGGGTGCATTTTCCTCTGTTGCTAAGCAACAGGCACAGCCTAACTACCCTGCCAAAGAATACACAGCCAAGCAGTTAATGAGGATACAAAGGACTCGATGTGAATTGCTTGACGGTGCAACAGACAAGAATCAGTGCTCATGATTTGGACTGAATGGAGAATGCTAACTCGACATGAGACATTACTGGAAAATGCAGTTCATACATTGCAACCTAAAGCATGTAAGCTTCATGTCGAGATATGTGTGTGTCTTTTTAGATTAATGTCTCCATCTAGTGACAAGTCCCTTAGGCAAAGTAGGCTAAAGACACAGTATGTCTAGGAGAGATAACGGCCAGAAGGTGTGAATTTAAGATGAACCGAAATTCACTGTAATTATAATAAGATACAGATAAATACAGTAAGTACATACTGGGATACGGATACAGTGTAAAAGTTTAACAAACTGGCACAAAGGATGCAACTACATTTATTTTTATTATCAGTTAATACAGTTTTTTCCCAAATCAATAAAGAAAATGAAACTCATTGTACGTTTTCCGCTTTTTATCAACCTACCTCCTGTTCAAACGGGTGCCAATACGCTCAGTATGCCTCTACTTCATTCTGTGAACGATCAACCTGAAATTCAAAGGAGAAAAAAGTTGTTGGTTGTGTATTATGTAGGAACATTATTCCCAAGGCAATGTGCATTGTCACAGTAGCACAGAATGTGTTAAACACTCAGTTCTTTAGAGTTCCCTGGTTTTTAATGAATTTCAAATATTTGCATGTCTAGAAGCTAATTCCCTCTTTCTTTTCCATTCGTGGCAGGCACATACTCATTGAAATTTTCATTTCATTTTAAATTACTCAAAGAAAAAAACTATAAAGGTGGCCTCATTTAACTTGCCATAGACTTAACCCTTCTCATATTATCCTGTGATGTGTCTGTATTCATTGCTCAGGAGCGAGTGCGATTGAACAATAATGTATGGGATAATGTCTTACCAAAAAAATTGACTTTAAGCTCTGCTGGAAAAATTATGAATTCGTTTTCAAAAATGCATTGTCAGAAACAATCTTCTTTCCAAAAAAATATTTTTTTGTGCTTTTTATGAGAGTTCAGTCATAAAATACAGTAATTTAATACTGGTATTCTGCAATGTCAGATAACTTAACACTCAATTTTCACAGCAATGCATATAATTAAATCAGAATATTTTTCCCCATCATTTCTTAAAAATGATGGGCAGCTAACCTTGTTCCAGCCCTCTGGATCACTGGTTGTTCTTCTCTCTGCATTTTTCAGTTTGGTTCTTGAATTTGGTTAATGCGTTCCCTTTAAAGATCTGCTCTGCTCAATCAGTTTTTAACATCTGTCTGTCTCTCTTTGTAAGTTCATGTCTGTGTACACACTCACCAGCCACTTTGCAAAGTACACCTGTTCACCTGCTCATTAACACAAATATATAATCAACCATTCACAGGGCAGAAACCCAATGCCAAGGTATGTAGAGATGTTCTAGGCAACCTTATGGAGTTCAAACTGAACATCAGAATGAGGAAGAAAAGTGATTTAAGTTACACTGAATGTGGCATTGTTGTTGGTGATAGATAAACTGACATGAGTATTTCAGAAACGTTTGATCTTCTGACATATCTCTACACAAATGTCTATAGAATCTATAGAGAACTGTTGATACTAGAGAAGGCAACAGCTTCCAGCAGGATAATGTATGATGTATCAAACTGGGTTTTTTTAACATACCACTGAGTTCACTGTCCTCAGATGCCTTTGACAGCTGCAAAACTCAATCCAATAGAGCATCTTCGGACATACACGTATATTAAAAATACTAATAATTTGGTAGTTTCTGTTACTAAGACTCTCCAGGATCCCATTTTACTGTGATGAAACACACAGACTTACAAAGTTCAACTGGTAACGACAGGTCAAAAAAGTTACCTGTGGTGCAATTTGGTTTGGTTTATGCTAATTGCAGTGAAACCTTACTGAATACTAAACAAACAAATGGCACAGCTGCAGCCAACCTTAACATAAATACACCAAAATGCTGTATAAATTAAGACAGACTTAGTGTTTAATTTTAATAAGCCACACTGGTTACTATAGCTGTCCACTAGCAAAAAACAACAACTTTTTACTCCTTTTAAGCTATGAGAAGGCAAGGCCATTGCAGGGAAGAGCTTTTCCATTAATCTCTCTCCTCTAAGCTACCATTATTTTTCAAGGTTGAATGTCACCTACTTGTGATCTATTGATTTAGAGTCCACTTTAAACCTGAAAAGATGTTTAGCTTGAGTTTTGAATCAACTGCATGGTTATTCTTGAATTACCTTTGAGTTTACTTAATAATTAAATACATGAAAGATTTTGTTTGCAAAACATCCATTTAATGAATTTGTGTTCCTTAATTTCCTCACAAAACTCAACACCAAACTCTAATCCAGCATAGATCATCCATAAGAAGAGGCAAATATGTGACTTATAAAAGCAGCGTAATCAATAACTATACGAAAAAGGTACGTAGCCTCACAGTGGCCTTACAGTAATGCATTGCAATCAATAACAAATACACCAGATTCAGTGCAAGCTTCTTCTTTTTTTTAAGTCAGGAGTAACATGACAGGCTTATAGTGGTGTGCAAGGGAAGCAGGGTGTGCAGGGCTTTTACAACTTTATAACCTATTTGCATGTATGAGGCTAATTAATATAATTGGATCAAGGAGGATTAGACAAGGCATCTACAACATGGAACTGTGAGAGGTGAAAGGCCAAATGGCAGATGGAAGGCTAAAAACTACTGGTGGAAAGCAGAAAATGTCATTTTATTTCATAAAATACATACCTATTCTCTTGCATACATCTGAAAAATTATTGTTCCTTGGTTCGGATTTGCCCTCAATCCCAAACTACTGTTGACAGTCTGCTTTCAAAATTAATAAAAAAAAATATATACAATAGAATAATACCATGCATACTTACTTTTTTTTCGATATTTCTAAAATGAAGCTGAATACTGAATTCAATTTTCAGCTGAAACTGTGTAATTATGTAAAAGAAAAATGGCTGAGGTGTTGGATGTCCTCTAGATGGGTTGAATTGGCAAGAAATGACAACAATGTTCAAGATCACGGATATTTGATTGTAGCAATCTTTTATTGAGAAGCACAACAGTAATGTAATAAAAGGTAAAAATATACCTTTTTTCTAAAGATAAACAACAAAGAAAATTTTATTCATAGAGCTCTTTTCTTTCAATAGCCACAAGGTTCTTTTAAAAGTACCAAGCATAGAAATTTCAAAAAAAGTAACACAGATTTTACAAGAAAGATGAAAACAATAATAAAAATAAAATGCAAACTAAATAAAGCTGAAATGAATGGTTGGCAGGTGTATAAAAGTGTTTGTGATGCAAAAATAATAAGTTACTTTGTGAGAAGTTTTTAAAATAATATATGAGAAAAGATTTTGAAATGTTTTCTCTTAAAAAAGAGATTCAGTGAGACAATGATTGGTACTCTGTGTAGCTTTCAGGTAACTTTTTGTCTTTATGTTTTTATGTATTGTCTTTTTTAATATTTATGTTGGTAGATGCTATATAAATACGATTTTACTTTTACTTTAGCAATAATGGCCCCAAACATCGCCCCTTCTTTTGTGGACCAAACTGCCAGAGAGATATGGGAGACTTCTTGAAGTACTTACCTACAGTGGTTTCCATTTAACACAAATTTGTCATGATCCTGGGTCTGCTGACCCAGCGTTTTGTGTTTAGTTTATGTAGCCTTCAGGTTTCCTAAGTTCATCGTTATCATGCCTAGTTGTTTTTTACCCCTCGTGTTCCCACTATGTTAAGTCTATCATGCCTAGGTGTTTCTAGTTATTTACCCCTCGTGTTCCCACTATGTTAAGTCTCTCCTGTTTTTCATGTATTTCATGTCTGTGGCTTATGTTGTCAAGTTCAGGTTGTCATGTCTATATCTCACTGTGTTTCCTGTTTTATTGTGAAGAGGTCTGGCGTGTCTGTGTTCATCATGTTCAGTTACTCTCCCCCTGTGACGTAATTATGTTCATGTGTCAGCTGGGTCCCCATGTGTTGCCACTTCCCTCATTATCCTCCTGTGTCCATTTAGTCTGTGTGCTCTCAGTCATTCTTGGTCAGGTCGTCCGTTGTACTGCTCCGTTGTTCCTATGTCTCCGCTCCAGGTATCCCTGTCAGTTCGTTATGTTTAGAGTTTTGTATGTTTCATTTTAGTTCACCCAGTTTAGGTCATTGTTTAGTTTTCATCGATTCCCTATTATTTTGTACCCTCGTTTCTTGCCTTAATAAACGGCTTGTTTTGTTATTCATATCTCATTTCGGTCTGCGCTTGAGTCCTTCCCTGCAACATACGGTCGGCCCTAGCCAGACCGTGACAGTACGACCTGACCAAGATGGACTCAGCAGACCGCGAGCTTTACGAGCGTCGGGAGGCAGCCTTCGCCCAGCTGGAGGAGGAGCTCCGCTGGAAGCCGTGGCGCGCCCCCGACTATGAGCGGATTTTCCACGGGACTCGGCTGGCTCACGGAGGTCCCAAGAGCTGCCGTAAGTCCCCGCCTGTTTCCAAGCCTCGTCTGCTTCAAGTGGGAGTTTTTCGCGTGGCTACAGGCGCTCACGCTCCAGCCTCGTTGTCGCCGTGTTGTGCGCCGGGGGCTCAGTCGCTCGCTCCGCCGGCTTCCTCCGCTCGAAGGAAGCAGCGCGCCCGTCGCCATAAACTGGACAATGCCGAGCTCACGGTGGTGAGTAACAATGACTATTACCCTCACGTCCTGTCTGATGCTAACAACAATCAGCTCACTTCCGATCCATGGGAAATTTCCCTTATGGATGACGACGTGGACTGGGAGGATCCGTTTTGTTTTACCCCCTCTACACAGGGAGGGATGAAAGACAATTCCCGCTCGCCTAAGCGTGCACATACGGTTAAAGGAAAGACTGTTAATTACGCTACCAGGACAAACACACTCGGTTCCGCTTCCGTCTGTTCAGGTTCTGTCAGGGCCGTTTCAGTTATACCCGAGTCAACCCGCTTTGCTACCACTAACCCACGGATTTCGAAAGCTGTTAAACCTAGGACTGCAAATGCTAAGACTGCTAAGCATGAAGTGGACGGCGGGTTCATTTTTGATAGATCCATTTTTGTCGACCCTGTATGTGTTGACCCTGAGCCTGCCGTTTCTACGACTGTTTTTTCTGAGCCTACTCCCGTTCCTGCTCGTGTTTCTCCCCCCGGGGCAGCTCGGGCCCAGCGTACCTCCGCACCCGTGTCTGTTCCTCGGGTGGGGGAGACTGAGGCCCAGTTGGCTCCCGCTCTGGTTTTCAGGCCGGCTGAGGCTCTGACCCTTTCTGCACCCGTACCTGCTCCTCGGGTGGGAAGGGCAGTTGCCCAGCCGTTGCCGGTACCTGTTCCGGTCCCCAGGGTGAGGGCAGCCAGGATGCAGCCCGTCTCCACACCCGTACCTACTCCTCGGGTGGGAGTGGCTAGTGTCCGGCATGCTCCTGAACCCGTCCCTGTCTCTACTGAGGGCTCAGGAGAATTCGGTCTGCAATCCACACCGCCATCGCTACTGCATGCCTTTCAGTCATTAGCTCAGTCGTTAGCTCTGTTAGCAGCCCAGTCCGTAGCTTACATTCCTGTGCTTCCGTTAGCCCAGCCTTTAACCTACTGTGCAGCTCAGTCATTTGCTCCATCACCTGCTCAGCCTTCTGTCCAGCCGGTGGTCTCTACACCTGCTGGTCATGCCTCGTCAGCTGGAGGGTCCGAGGGGCCCGTTCAGCCTCCTGTCTCCGCTGGGGGGTCCGAGGGGCCCGTTCAGCCTCCTGTCTCCGCTGGGGGGTCCGAGGGGCCCGTTCAGCCTCCTGTCTCCGCTGGAGGGTCCGAGGGGCCCGTTCAGCCTCCTGTCTCCGCTGGAGGGCCCGAGGAGCCTGTCCAGCCGCCACCTGCGGCCGCCTCGTCCTCGCCTGGTCCAGCTTCATCCGAGTCTTCATCCTCGTCTGGTCCGGCCGCCGCCTGCGGCCGCCTCGTCCTCACCTGGTCCAGCTTCATCCGAGTCTTCATCCTCGTCTGGTCCGGCCGCCGCCTCTGCCACGCCTGGTCCGGCCTCCGCTTCTGCCTCGCCTGGTCCGGCCCCGCCATTGCCTGGTCCGGCCTCAGCCTCGGCTTCTGCTTCTGCTACGCCTGGTCCGGCCTCTGCGTCTGCCTGTGCTTCGCCTGGTCCTGCGTCTGCCTGTGCTTCGCCTGGTCCTGCGTCTGCCTGTGCTTCGCCTGGTCCTGCGTCTGCCTGTGCTTCGCCTGGTCCAGCTTCATCAGAGTCTTCATCCTCGCCTGGTCCAGCTTCTGCCTGTGCTTCGCCTGGTCCTGCCACGCCTGGTGCAGCCTCTGCTTCTGCCTGTGCTTCGCCTGGTCCTGCTTCTGCCTGTGCTTCGCCTGGTCCAGCTTCATCAGAGTCTTCATCCTCGCCTGGTCCAGCTTCTGCCTGTGCTTCGCCTGGTCCTGCCTCGCCTGGTCCGTCTGGTCTTGCCTCGTCTGGTCCTGTGCCCTCCGGGCCTCGGCCGGTACGCTTGACACTGGAGCGCCGCCGCTGCCTTCTGCACGGTCGGCCCCCGGATCGCCGTCACCTGTGTCACCGCCATTGCCGCCCGCACGGCCGGCCCCCGGAACTGTTTGACTATTGTTCTCCTGTGCCGTCTGCCGCCGGGCCGGCCCCCTGAGAAGTTGCGAACTGTTTCCTGTGCTCTTGATGGACGTTTTGTGGCCTTGTTTCTGGCCCTCCGTCCTGGGCCCCCGCCGCCCGCCCTTGGTGGGTTGCCCTTTGGTTTTGTCTTTTCGGGGTTTTGGGCGTCTGGAATCCGCCCTTGAAGGGGGGGCTCTGTCATGATCCTGGGTCTGCTGACCCAGTGTTTTGTGTTTAGTTTATGTAGCCTTCAGGTTTCCTAAGTTCATCGTTATCATGCCTAGTTGTTTTTTATCCCTCGTGTTCCCACTATGTTAAGTCTATCATGCCTAGGTGTTTCTAGTTATTTACCCCTCGTGTTCCCACTATGTTAAGTCTCCCCTGCTTTTCATGTATTTCATGTCTGTGGCTTATGTTGTCAAGTTCAGGTTGTCATGTCTATATCTCACTGTTTCCTGTTTTATTGTGAAGAGGTCTGGCGTGTCTGTGTTCATCATGTTCAGTCACTCTCCCCCTGTGACATAATTATGTTCATGTGTCAGCTGGGTCCCCATGTGTTGCCACTTCCCTCATTATCCTCCTGTGTCCATTTAGTCTGTGTGCTCTCAGTCATTCTTGGTCAGGTCGTCCGTTGTACTGCTCCGTTGTTCCTATGTCTCCGCTCCAGGTATCCCTGTCAGTTCGTTATGTTTAGAGTTTTGTATGTTTCGTTTTAGTTCACCCAGTTTAGGTCATTGTTTAGTTTTCATCGATTCCCTATTATTTTGTACCCTCGTTTCTTGCCTTAATAAACGGCTTGTTTTGTTATTCATATCTCATTTCGGTCTGCGCTTGAGTCCTTCCCTGCAACATACGGTCGGCCCTAGCCAGACCGTGACAAAATTTGTTGAAAGGTTTGATGGCAGACAGGTAATTTGTATAAGAACAAGAATCATTAGAAAAAAAAATACAGTGCAATACCAAAGTTTTTATTCATACCTTATTTCAAATGGGAAATCCAAGTTTGGAAGTCAGTATTTGGTCATCATTAGCCTGAACTCTCTTAGGCAACCTTTGGTTTTTTTTTTTTTTGTTTTTTTTTATGTATTCATCAGGAATAGTTCTTTGGGCTCCTTAAAGGCCATTCAAAGCTCTTCTTTGGATCTTGGCTTCCTTATGTTCAATTCTCTGTCAGGATGATGCCAAACTGCTTCAACGTTGAGTTGCATTTCTCAATGCAAATGTGTCATACCTCAGAGACCATGTATGGTTACGTTTTAGCAAACAGATGGATCACCTGAAAATGCCAAATGCATCTCTCAGGTCCTGTATCAGGTCTTTGCTTGATTTTCCCCTATTTTCTATGGATTTGACTTTCAGATACAGTTTATCTGCTGTGGATAGTTTTTCTTCCTTTGGCTTCCAGTTGTCTAATTTTCTCACATCTTTTAAGAACACACCATGCTGAGATATGTCATTTTTGGCTAATAGCTCTTTGGGGATTACCTTGTTGGTGCATAAATACCAACAACTGTCAAACTCTGTTATCTTTAGCATTTTTTTGTGTATTCAACTAAAGAATGGGGACAAATTATGTGTTTTTGTATCAGGCTAACTTTGCTAAGTTGCCTGTTATGTGCAGACAGAATACTGGTTGATGTCTGTTTTATGGTTAAACGATTTATTGGTCAGTGTTATGTGGTTTAACAAGCAAACAACAAAAAACAATCTTATGACTGTTCAAAGAAAACTTCAAAAGAACTTCAGAAATACTGGAGAACTATTGCTCAAAACATTTTTTTAAAATGATAAAGTCTGGGTCCTTGGAAGTGAAATAAGAAGAAACGAGGGGGGGGGGGCTAAAGACTTTTGCATAGTAAACGATATATCGTTTACTATGGTTTCAGTTGACACATCTTGATGTGTCAACTGAAACTTGAATCAAACACTGCGATGAAACTCTCACGACCGCCAGAGAAAAACTAAAGCAGAGGTGTCCAACTCCAGTCCTCGCGAGCTACTGTCCTGCAGCTTTTAGATGCATCCCTACTCCAACACAGATTAATCAAATGGTTGGATTACTTCTTCAGCATGCCATCAAGTTTGGCAAAGGCCTGACAGCAAGCCATTCATTTGATTCAGGTGTGTCGGAATAAGGACGCGTCTGAAAACTGCAGGACTGTAGCTCTCAAGGACTGGAGTTGGCCACCCCTGAGCTACAGTGTTACTTCTGCTGCAGAGGAAAGCACATTAGAGTTACCAACCTCCGAAATGACCAAAGATCAGTGAGATCAGAGCCCACTTCAATTCTTTCCAGAGTATAAGTCATCACATCAAATGTTCATGGACACTATGTAAATCAGGCCTCCATGGCTGAACAGTTGCATGGGAGCCCAATGAGAAGAAGACAACTGCTTTGGCCTAATGAGTCCAAATGCAATAGTTTTGGTTTCAGCTGTTCTGTCTTGGTGAGCAATTGGTATCTACAGCTGTGCCTTCTGCCATTAGGCATGAAGGGGCAGGTGTGATGGTGCACAAAGCTAGTATCTGCCTCACAAAGTATCACTTAAGCAATATTACAGACCCAAATACCTTGTCCAGCTCACGCTCACTGGAGAGTTCACCTCAGATGACTTTGAAGACACACGCCACTACAGAAGCATGAGATTATTATGTTTTTTCCTTTTTCATGGTGGCTCACCAGTTGATGGGCTGTGGATGAAAATCTATAAGCTGATTTAACAGAGACAATATGGACCCCAGATGTTAACTTGTTATTTGATACACTAAAAACTCCGTTTGATTTTGCCATGTGGAGCTTCTTTGTTACAGTGCTATCTTTTAAGTGAAAAATAGCACATTGGGGAGTTTGTATTACATTTGCATCACCAATTCTCAAGGAAAATATAAACTGAGCCACAATTCACTTAAAACAACGAAAAAAAAGTTGGCTGATTGAACTTTTCACGGCATGAGACCCTAAACTTAAATTTAGAGTTCCACCTAGTTATCACCCAGTTTATGATATGTCCAAGATGTCTTTATATGGATATGCAAAAACTGAAATCTAAGGGACAAGCTTTCTGGTATCTTCTAAATTGTTTTTAGTCTGTTTGTAGTCGTATTTAAATAGGAGGCTCCATAATATAGTGGTTAACACATATTATTGGCAAGCAAAAGGTTGCTGGTTTGATTCTAGCCATAGACACAAATCCTCCTTGAGGTTTGAATCAGGATGGGCATCCAGTATAAAACTCTTGCCAAATCAAAACATGTGAAACCACCTGCTGTGGTCGGTGGTGAGACAAGGGAGCAGCTGAAAGTAGCTTTTGTTGTCGTGTTTAAATGGGCTTTGTAGCCACATGCAGACAAAAAGTCCACGTGGAGAGGAAGTGTCTGAAATGCAATCTCAACACCATGTGCTACTGTCTGAAAACAAGTAGATTTTTAAATCTAACTTTAATTTATCTTCATGGACTTGACCCACATATGCTGAATTAAAGGAAGAATATATTTATATAAAACAATGGACTTCCATTTGAACAGAAAGGGTGAATGTCCATCAAAACACAATATATAACATTTTCACAGGCACTTTAGAAACTTTTATTTCAATTGTCATTTTAGTCTTGTTAGTGGACTGACCCGGGATTAAATTCTTGATATACTATATAGTGTGAAAAGCAAGTATTCATCCTCTTTATAAAAGTATAGAATGGGTGAGAAATAGAGAAACTTTGCTGTTAAAGCAGATTGAAAAGTAATGTTTCATGCTTTGTTTTCAAACCCCACTGGCAGCTGTCTTTTAGAAGTTGCTGAATTGATCTCTTATATAGTCATTTATCTGTTTATGCAGTACTAGAGGGTAGGATAAAGACACAGGCTGAAGAAAGACAAAATAAAAACTCACTGCACTCTTTGGTGGTTGAGAGGAGGGAAGTGTGCCTTGTTTCCATTCCCTCCCACTAAGTAACTGCAGCATAGCGAACAAGGCAAAGGTGCACAGAGGTTGAGAAGCAGAGCAGATTGAAATGCTGGCGCTGCATGCTACCTGTCCCTGTAAAAAATGTTTGTGTGCATGCTGGAAAGACAGTGAAATCACCGGTCGGTGTAGCCTTCATGGCCCAACATATCCCAGACTTCATAGCGCGGCAGTGGTGTGGATAATTTTGCCGAAAAAAACGGCGGAAGCGGAGCCGCCGAAGAGTAAACTTTCAGAAGTAAGTACTGAATATTATGTCACTTATTTATGCGCAAATGTTTTTATAATGAAGAACATTAAAACATTACTGTTGGCCAAATGTCGGGAAAGTTAAGTGACATTAGCGATGTTTGTACTAACTTGGTTTTAAAGCCTTTACTTCAAAATATACTCCGTTCAGTAGTTGACTTTAATCTTACAGAGAATGTGATGATTTTATGCATAATTAAAGTCAGTCATATATCCACAAACACAACAAGCTGAAAGTCAGTGATGCTGCTCGGTTTGCAGTCCTGAATATCACGGCACAAGCAGGATTCACTGCACTGTTAATGTTAGTTATGTTATATTGCTGCCTCTGTTCGGTGGTGTCGAGCCAAACGGACTTTAACGTGTGTTTGAACGAGCTGACGGTTCACTCGTTAAGCTGAAAGAAAGATGCTTTAATCACAGGAGTCACACATGTGTCCACTGTACCATCTGGGAACTCTTCTTGTTTCGTAATAACACAAACACTAAATCCTCCTTCTTTTGTACTGTTTTGTAGCAGTGTCTACACCTGAGACTGTAACCTGTCTGTCTGTCCTGCACTCTCTCTCTGTTTCTTTCTCTCTGATTGTGTAATAAAAGTATGAACATGTGTTTATAAGTCACACTTGTGTTTGAATCCTGCAGCTTATCACACATTTGATTTCCATGTGTGACAACTGCAAGTGTCCAGAGTGAGGACAGACTGAGGGACCCACTGCTGCACATCATCTGTGAGGCTTTGCACCCCTGATGATCCACCAGGACAAACTCAGCAGTGTGTGAGGAAGAGGAGGAGGAAGAGCCAGTAGCAGCTGACAGATGGAGAGAATAGACAGACTGTTCCCTGTTTGTGAAGGACTGCTAGGAAAGTTTAAAATAACTAATTGTGTGTCCTGAATCAATCGCATTAGGTAATGTTCAAATAATTTTATCATTCCAGTGTTTTCAGTGTGGGAGAAAGTACTCAGGGCCTTCAGGTTACACACTATGAAAGGCAGCAACAAGTTTAATATTCAGAAACCTAAAGTATGTATCAGCAGCAGAATGGAGCTAAAAATAAATGTTTGTTTTGCAAATCGAGCTCAACACTGTCCCTAGCGTCCTGGAGCACTTCCGTTGTGTTTTGGAATTTGCAAGTGTTTTGGAGTTTGCAAGTGTTTTGGAGTTTGTACGTGCTTTGTCTCTAGGGGCCACTGTATATAACTGATACCTTTCTATTCAGCATTTCACACGCCCATTTTCACAAACTTACGACCTGCACCCCAAAAGCTCCATACTGGAAACAACAAGTTACTTGCCATGCCATTGTTTCCAAGCCAGTAACAAGATTGTTAGCAGTGACGTGCTTGATCTGAATTGGGGTATTTTTAGTTTCAAATTGTATTATTTAGATTTGAATATGTCAGTGGTCTTGGTCTCCAACTGATGCTCTTCACCTGTTCAGTGTTGTAGTTTTTTTTTTAGTTTTTTTTTTTGTGGGGGGGGCGTTCAGTGTACTGCATTGCAGGCAGCAGCTAGTAACTGGACTGGAGACTGTAAAGTGTATACTTTAAACTGGCGTCTGCTTTTGCCAGCTTCACTTAGCCTCTTTCCTTTCTCCCAACCAGACTGCAGTGAGCTGTGATGTGAATACCATTTTCGAGTTATCAGACTGACCTCGTCTTGTATGTTGTAAATGCCCTCTAAAAGAGTCATCCAGCTAGCCGTAGGGCCTGGTTTCATAAAATTATGTATGACTAACACACCAAGTCATTTTAGATGTTTTTATTATTATTATTGCTTTTTGCTTTATTTCATGCCTTGGAAACTTCAATGCTGACTCTAACCATAACCTCCTCATGTGCCATTTGAAGTACCAAAATGAAACCTGAAAAGATTAAGTTGCATTGACATGGCATCCAAAATAAGTTTGAAATGGCATGGAGCTTGAGGGTTCTGCGCAGTATCTTTGCTGTTCCCAGTACTGCGCTCTTCTGGACAGAGATCTCGGATGTTGTTTCTGGGATCTGCTGGAGTCACTCGCCCAGTTTGGGCACACTTCCCTGAGCACTCCAATCTCTCTCAGCCCTTGGTATTTCTCAAGGATGAAAGAACAATTAGTATTGCTACATCTATCAGTACGGCCATCTTCCTCTGCTTGCCCACCGTGTTATGTCTGGCTGGTTAGCCATCACCAGTTTGCCCATCTGTGTCTGGAATCTTAGCTCGGCCTTTCTTGACCACCCTATGGGGCGAATCCTATTTTGACCTTGGGACTTCCAGGTTGCATTCAACACAGATGTTCCTGCATGCTATGCCAGCTACTTGGTTACAGTGTTCCATGTATGCGCTACCTGCTAACATTTTGCAGCCTGCTGTTTTGGGCTGGATTGTCTCATGGGCAACTTTGCTTCTTATGCTTAGAGTTTTACATCTACATTTCCTTCACTGGCCATCTTTAGTCACTATGTTTCCTAAAAAGGATTCTACAAAAGCAACTAAACTTTTTAATTTTACTCCATATCAGCTTAATGATCAGTCATGTCTGCTGGCATGGTTAAATATAAACAGATTCTCTAATGTCCCTGCTCCAGATGGTACCTATAAATAACTGTTGCCATATTAGAGCCAAATTCCATTGATATTGTAGGGTGCCTTGGCATTCAGTAAGGAATAACTGCCACAGATCCTTCTTGGAGTTGTACCAGTTCAATCAGGGCTTTGAGAGAAAAAACATGAGAGAGGGGGAATTTTAGAGTTATCACTTGGTCAACAACATATCAATCACTCAAAGCAAAATGCTATATTCTCTTTTGTATTTGATGACCCCAATTTACCTCTGTCACCTCTTGTCCCTGCTGACTCAAACCAGGCTAAAAGAAAGCCATGTTTTTCTATTTTTTATTTTGTCCATCAGCACTATTCTATTGCTTGTGGGCGGAGGAGGAGGGGGCACTGTTTACGCCTCTTCCATCTTGATATTCTATCCAGCACAGCAGGTTTGGAAGCACTACAGTGAGCACATTAGCGTGTGGTGCTGAAGAAACCACATGGTATCTCGTCTTTGCTGACAGACACAGAGAGCAGAGGAATACATGTTGGCCTATTTTTTCTGGACACCTATCATCAAGAAGCTTTTTGTTAAATTATGAAAAATGTACAATACATTGCTCCATCTCTCAGTTGTAAAATTTTAACAGCACTCATTCCTTCTACAAAGACCAAAGCAACGAGGTGGGTTGGTCTGAAGATAGCATTTCTGTAGTTATGGCTGCCTGTTTTGACAAGCCAGCTGCGTTGTAGAAAATCAATTTTTTGTCAGGTTGTGTGTGTGTGTGTAGGGCTATGTTCCCTTTCCTTTTTTGTGTAAAAATGTAAGAGCCAATGGCTAAATAGGAAATAGCACTGCCCATTCTAGTAATACATGGTAACATACTAAACATAAGCAGAACAAAAAATAAATTATTTAATTTAAAAACTGCAGGAACCACTTAAATAAAAGACAAGCCATATAGCACTTGTAAAGGGAAAGGAGGTAGCCATCACGATGATTCAAGTGTACATACTAATAAATATATATGTGCCAAACACAAGCCCAGTTTCAAAACTGTTACTATTTTTATGGAAGTGATTGAGCAAAAACTTCTGGGAAAGCTACACACTTTTTTTTCCAGGATGTCTAAAGCCACCACATACTTCGTTTTTTCAAGGGATTTCAAATCTGCCAAGATCCGATAGTTCATGAAGTGACTCAGAACTAAATGCAACCCACACAATCAGAATACCAATTGTCTACTTTATTCAAGGGCTTAAAAATCTATTGCAATTAATGAACAGAAACGTGTGGTGCCTTTTCCCAGCATGGCATGAAACATTAATCAGTTCATGTAAACTGAGTACTGCAAACTGACAATAACAAATCAATTTGCCATTTTAAATCAGCTCATCACTATCAGCCTGTTTGAGATAGCCTACAGTGGTCTCTCTGTGTTTTTACTAATGATCAAGATCTTGAAAATATGCATTTTTAGTGTCTTATTTCAATGTTTTTTTGTTGGAGGGGTTTTTTTTTCTTTGCTTGTTTGGGTTTTTGTTTTTTTGGAGGGGGGAGGGGCACAAAATAGATATTAGGTAAGTAGTATATTATGGTCATAGTTAGAAAGAAAAACATTCAAACAATTACACTTCAGTTACCAACAAGTGAGGTGTATCATTAGGTAAGGATTTGAAGTAGTAGCAGCATTTTTTGGTAGCTTGTATAGGTTAGGTGGTAATGGTGAATTTGCTATTGTAATTACATATTTCTTTACAGTTAAAAGTTCTAATGACTATTTGTTCTCTTTTCTCTGTGCTGTGGAGTTGTGTGTAAAGTTACAGCTGTGTGCAACAATTGTAACTTTAAAATAATATGTTTTAACCTCGCCAGTTATAAATCTTAAGAAAAAAAACTATTAAAATAAAAAAAACTATAAAGAAAATATAGAAGAACAGTTGTTCGTGGGAAAAGAAATAAAAGAAAACAATTCAAACAAAAGACCAATACATAAAGTTAGCTAGAACGAGCGGATTTAACAGATGCTGATTTTGCCTGCCAAAATCCCTGGTTATATTTATCAAACAAAGACTAAATGCTTTGCTTGGTTAACCTTAGTATCAAATGTTGATAATCTGTGAAATGGATTCAAGGCTTATGGTTGTTCACACGAGCTCTGCGATGCACTGATATGGTTGTGTTTTAGTTGAGTGTGCTCTCATTGCTGCCTGTCTCTTTTCAGATAGTGTAAACATTTTCCAAATCTCTCCAAGTACAGCTTTTCAAAGAGGGTACTCTACCATGCTATAGAACCTTCTGGGCTTTAAATACATGTCACTAAAATGACTTAACTGAGGGGTGGTTTGGAGGGAGGGTGAAGGAGGGGGATGTCTGTGGCTGATGTGGTGCGCATTCATAAATACACCTAATGGCTTGTTTTATGAAAAGCAGCGATTCATCCTTCTTTTTTCTGTTGTTTTCTTGAGACTGATTGGTTTTGAAAGATTGAGACGATAATGCTGTGAGATACAAATAAGGAGGCTGCGAAAAATCTCATTTGAAAAAGCAAGGAGAAGCGTAGCCTTGTAAACAAAATTCTATTTCACATTGTTAAAAGGTAATTTGTCTCCATTGTGCCTGGCAGAGCCTTCATAAATAAAACAGGAGTGCACACTGCAGGTGAGCACTCCTCATCTTTAGTTTTTTCTCCACTTTTTGTTTTGTTTGCTCCAATGTCCACATTTAAATTACAGATAAAGTAAAATAGATAAGAAGGAACAGAATAAATATAGGTAGCTCAAGCAGCTGTGCTATATGTTGACATTTTGCATGTGAGTAATTTGTGTTGTAATTTTTTCTGTTCAGTGAAATACTTTGTGACACTTTTAAAATAAAGGACAATGTTTCAAAGTCATTTGATGTAGGAAACAGCATTATAGGCAAATTAATGGCTAAAAGTAAAAACAATAAAAAAAAGCCACTTAGACACTTTACCTAAACAGCCAAGATAAAAAAGAAAAGGCAACCCAGAGCACTTTCCTACAACATCTACATTTAAGTACAAGAGTGTCATACTACAGCAAAAAATAGATTTATTAAATAACACCCCAAATGTTGATTCTGTGCATTTGGACGTAGCGTTTTCAGTGGGGGAAACGTTTCATCACTCATCCAAGTGACTTCTTCAGCCTCGTCTGACTGCAAGTTTCTCCAATCTTATGAACAGTACATTTGCATAATGACTGAAACCAGCCCACTGAAGGAACAATGAACAATGGGCTGGCAGGTCATTTCCTTGACCATTAATATGCAAATTCTCATGACCATTGATCAACAACCACTGATCAAAGCCCACTGATCAATGGCCATGAGTATCATTGAAGGCCCTGAGTAAATGTGGTTATCCGAGCTGGACATTTGTCAAAGCAGGGAAGGCACATAAAGAAAGCTCCAGCCGATCCTGTCACGGTTCTGGGTCAGTTTGACCCAGTATTTTGAGTTGTTATGTTTTGGTGTGTTTTTTTATTATGGATTGTTTTCTTATTCTCTTGTAGCGCTTGTATTGGTGGTGATGATGATGATTATTATTAGAGTTTCATGTTATTGTTATCCGTGTTTAAGGAATTGTGGTCTCATGTATTGTTTGAGATTGATGTGTTATATTCTGCCTCTCAGTCTGCATCTTTGTTTAGTGGTTTATTGTTTCCTGTTTTATTTTGAAGGATTGTGTCTTATGTTAGTGTGTCCAGCTTCGCTCCCCCGTCTCGTTAGCCCTAATCTCTCCCAGCTGTGTCTCCCTCCTGTGTATATTAACCCTGTGTTTTCCTGTGCTCAGTGTCGCGTCGTACCATCAGATTATGCCTGTGTGGTTCTGTTCTCAGTATTCAGTGTTCACTTCATGTTTTGTTTTTGTGCCAGCAATAAAGCTGAGGTTTTGAGTTGTATTCAGTGTCCGAGTCTCGTATTTGGATCCTCCTCTCCATCCGCCTGCACACAGAGCCCTGACAGATCCAGGAGAGAAGGACAACCGCTGACTAAACGAAAACCCGTAATGATCCCATATGTGTCAGGAGTATCGAAACAGTTGAGACACACTTATTCTAAACACTGTGTCTCTGTGGCTTTTCAAGCCCAAAACAAGCTACGCCAAAAATTGGTCCACCTCGAGCATCAGGTCCCCCGACACAGAGTAACATAGTGTACGCTGATTGCCAGGATTTATACATCAGGGAAACAAAATAACCTCTAGCGAAGCGGATGTCACAACACAGACGAGCCACCTCGTCAGGCCAGGACTCTGCAGTCTATACATCCTGGACTGGGAGGAACGCTGGTTTGAGCGCAGAGTCAAGGAGGCCATTTACGTGAAAAGGGAAAGACCATCTCTGAACCGATGAGGGGGCCTAAGGGTACATTTGTCACCATCTTACAATGCTGTGATTGCAGCCATTCCCCAACTCACTGCGAATGGTACTCATGGCCATTGATCAGTGGTTGTTAATCAATGGTTATAAGAATTTGCATATTAATGGTCAAGGAAATGACCTCCCAGCCCATCGTTCCTTCAGTGGAGCTAGTTTCATTGTGTAAATGTACTGTTTATAAGATTGGGGAAACCTTCAGTCAGCTGAGACTGAAGAAGTCACTTTGATTATGATTATGATGATGTGACAATAAAAGTGATTTGATTTGATTTGATTTGATTAGTGACGAAACGTTTCTCCCACTGAAAACGGATCGTCCAGATGAATAGAATCAACATTTGGGGAGCTACTTACCTGGATGATTGAGCATGCATCAAGACATTATTGATTAACACTTTTCAAATATAAAATAGCAATTTTCCCTTTGCAAAGTACTGTTGTTTGTGATGGTCTTGGACCAAACAAGGCCGTCACTTTCAGACTAAGAGAAAATAAATAGTAAGACTAATTTTCCGGGTTTTAGAATAACTAGGCCTTGACAAGACTGTAATTCATTTTGGATAAAAAAAAATTGCGTTTGCCTGTCTGATAAAACTTATTTTTGGGGGAATTGAAACATAATATACCAACTACACCAAAACCCTACCCTGAAAAAATATCTTGCGTCATAAAGTAAATCCTAACATCTTTTGTGCTCTACAAACAAAAGGAGATGTTACTTCAATAATGCCTGAATAGACCTGGTATAGCCAATAAATGGGTAAACTCTCCTCCACAACTGTTAACAAATGGCTTAATAATTTGAATTTAGCCACTCAAAATGCCTAAATGTTACTTTTTTAAATGTTTAAAATAAATTGTTTTCTATTGCTGCACATATAATCTTCTGATTCATCTCTCTTTGTGAAGAGAACTAAATGTTTCTTATTTTTGAGATGAAGTATGAGTTTTAACTTGTTGTTTTACATGAGCATTTCTAGATGAAGTAAACGCCTAAAATTCCCCCAAAAAAGAAATTACATTTTACACATCTGACAGTCTGACAAGCATCTCAAACAAACAAAATACTTTGCAAACACTGATAGCACTAAATGGTAATCACCCACACACCTCAGAGACACTGGAAGAGACGAACAAAGCTGGTGAAAGGGAGCTGGACTTATGCCAGCAAACATACCTTCAAGGAGGAACATCTCACATAATAAGAGCTCGTGTTCTTCAGTTTCTTGAAAACAAAATCTGAATCTGTATTTTAGAGCAACATAAAAAATATACAGAAGCAGGAGGCATGTTCCACTTACATCCGAGCTGTTTAAAGCACGTTTTTTATATTCACATGGCCTTTTTTTTGCCAAACCACTAACCAAATGTTAAGTATCAATATTTCATTATTCAAATATTCATGTCATATATGATACATTTTTGTTTAAATTGGAAAGAAGGGATCTTGAAACTGCAAGATACTAAGCGTTCTCTAGCATATCGAGACTATCACTCCACACCGTTACATATTCCATATGTACGGGGTACGACCCCGATTGGTCGTGGCGTGTGGATATTTCTTTAAGACACTCCGGCACGCCCGGCTACGCCACACAGCTTACATATAAAACAGCTGTGCGGACGTGACACCGGTTATAGTTTGATCTCCACTTGTGTTGTGTATGTGTGTGCGTGTGTGAGTGCCTTGAGAGTGCTGTATGAATGTGCGTCCATCAGGAGCGTGTTTCAGCATCCTCCGTGGGCGCTGCCTCTCCCCTGGTAGCCCCGGTATTCCCCCTGTATGCCCTGGTGTTCCCCGGTATTCCCCTGGTATCCCTTAGCTTTGTTCCCCCTAGCTGGCCCTTGCTTCCCCTTGGTTGGTCCCCCTTCCCCGGCATATCGCCTCGAAAAAAAACAGGCTTATGCGCTGGTCGGACCACGCTGTGCGGACCACGCTGTGCGGCTGCCGGCTAGCGAGTAGCTCGGCTGCAGTGAGGAAACACAGCAGGGACACGGCTTCAGCGTTCAAGCATACGCTGTCGCCTTGGCACTGTGCAGCTCGGCTGCTATGTGCGTTAACACAGAGGGGATACGGCTTCAGCGTTCCAAGCGTTCGCTGTTGGCCTGCTTAACACTGTGGGGAATAAACAGTGGGGAATTATGCTACGGTTCGTGCCAGCTAATCGTTAGCCGGCCTGCGAGTAGCATTTCAGCCGTTTAGCCTGTCTGGTGTGTCGCCTGCAGCTCGCGGGTTAACGCGGCCAGCAGGGCTCCGCTCGTAGCTCGGCTACATTGGGGAAATGTGTCAGAGTTCCAAGCATATGCTTTTACCTGTCAGCACTGTTACGCAGGGGCTAATAAACAGTGAAAGGTGAAAGAATTCAGGTTGCGGCTAGCACCGGCTACCTGTTAGCACTTCCTGGTTAGCGTGTGGCCCCGGCCCCTTGCTTGGTAGCAGAAGTATGGCAGCCCACATGTCCCAAACATGTCTGTGTATGACATTTTTGCCTTTTTACGATAGGCACGAGCAGTGTGGCTGTGCCTGGGTGAAAAAGGGCAAATATATAACTAACATGAAAGCAGCCTAGAAATTGCTGTGCTGGCTGAAGTAGCTGATGCTTGCATGCACTGCTTGTTGCCAGCACGAACTAGGCAGATTGTGCTTGGTTTTTGAAAGCATTAAATGGCCCGCCCCTCTCCGTTCTCCTGCCTCCAAAAATGAGAGAGCACGCTCCTATGGGGAACATGGCTGCCCCTGCTGTGACTCCAGTTAGGCAGGCCATGGGCTGGGTCCTCCCCCACACCTGTTGCTGATTTACTGCTGGCCCCTCCCACAGCGTCCCTCTCATGGCTCCGCCTCTGTGAGGCCTGGGCTTGTGGAGGTTGACTGTCGGGTGGCGGATGTCGAAGAAGCTTCCATCCTCTCCTCTGGTGTTGCCAACCTGTCCCTGGTCTGCCCCCTGCTGGTCCCTGGGTACAGTGTTCGGCGAGATGGGTCCCCTCAGCTCTTGATTGGAGCATGCCGGGTGGACCTCAAGGTTGTTGCTATCACGCAGCCTCGGCGCCTACTGCCTAAGGTGCCACTGCTGCCTGGTTGGGCTGGTTGCAGGCCGTGTGTGCCCCGCCTCCTGGCGTTTATGTTCCCCTGCCCGTAGTTGGATGATGCCGTGCATGGCGGGAGTAGTTGCCTTTGCCCCCCCTCCAGTCCCTGGTTGCCCCTTCAGGCCCTCCCTGGGCAGGGCGGCGTACCCTACAGGGATGTGAGGGTTACTTATGCTCTGCTGGTGGCCATTTTGTCGCTCCCTCTATGGGATGGAGCTTAACATGACAGCTGCAGAAGGGCTGGGCAAGGGGGTCCGCCCCAAACCTGTGCCTCTCAGGCTATATGAGGATGATGGCTGCAGCGTTCCCTCCTATGGCCTGGGCCGGTGGAGGTTGGTTATCGTGAGGTGGATGTTGAAGAAGCTTCTGTCCCCTCCGGCTGCCACTGGAGTTGGGTCCGGACGGGTGTACCCATGTTTGGCTTCCCTGGTACTGGGGCCCTCCCACATCATTCCCTCCCATGGCCTGGGCTGGTGGAGGTTGGTTATCGTGAGGTGGATGTTGAAGAAGCTTCTGTCCCCTCCGGCTGCCACTGGAGTTGGGTCCGGACGGGTGTACCCATGTTTGGCTTCCCTGGTACTGGGGCCCTCCCACATCATTCCCTCCCATGGCCCCGCCTCTGTTAGGCCTGGGCTGGTGGGGGTTGATTATTGTGAGGTGGATGTTGAAGAAGCTTCCATCCCCTCTGGCTACCACTGGAGTGGGGCCAGACGGGTGGACCCATGTGTGGGTCGCCTGATTCTGGGCCCTCCCACAGCGTTCCCTCCCATGGGCCCGCCTTCTTGAGGCCTGGGCTGGTGGAGGTTTGATTGTCAGAAGGTTGATGCTTATGTCGCTTGGCGCCGGTCAGCCGACCAGGGTTACCTGATGGAACTGTCTGTCTACTCGCTATGAGGCCGTGTTCAGTTGAGGCAGGGAGGACTCTGCGCCTAGGCTCAGCTGTCCTCCTTCCTCGTGACATCCTTTGAGTTGGGCCTAGTGGCCAGCACTGCTGCAGGCTGTGTTCCCCTGGCCTGTTGCCCATGCTTCGCCGGCTTCATACGCCAGTCGGACCTTGCGGTTGACAGTTCTCCGGCCTGCGGCACTGGCTCACTGTCTGGCCCAAATGCTGCGGGTCCACGTGGCCGGAGGGGCCCGCTCAGTGAGCTGCCACTCCTGGCGAGTCACGTCCCTGGCTGCACTGCAGCTCCGGGCTGTCTCCCCCTGGCGTGTTGCCCGCATTCGCCTGCTTACGCGCCAGTTGGGCCTCGCTTCAGCGAGTGAGCATTCTCCAGCCTTTTTTAGCTGGGTTCTCTCTGGCATATCAGCTGCTGCAGCTCCTGGCTGTGTTCCCCTGGCGTATTGCCCGCGCTTTGAGCCACCAGCACCTCCCCTATCATGGATGGTGCAGGTCAGCTGCTCTACTCCTGGGACAGGCCCTGGGCCTCGTCCTACCTCGGCCAATCCACTGAGTGGCCGAGATGCTTCGACAGGCTCTTTCTCCCTGGCACTGTGTCACTGCCTAGTGCCAGGCAGGGCTCTGTTGTGGCTTCACTTCTCCAGCTGGCGGCTCCGCCTTCCCTTCTGGGGTCATCCGCATATCGTGGGCTTCTGTCACAGCGATAGCCAGCTGCTGTGCTCGAGTGGCTTGGTAGGCTGTGTTGCCCTGGCGTTTTGCCCGCGTTCGCTGGCGTACACGCCAGTCGCACCTCGCTGCGGCGAGTGGCATTCTCCAGCCTAGTGTAGCCATTTCTGTCTGGCGTGTTGCCCACAGTGTGCGGTTCACACGGCCAGCAGGGCTCCTGTTGTTGATCGAGTGGGGTGGCTTCTCGGCTCTGACCGCAGCTTAAGCGGCCGCCGCTGCTGCTCCTGTTGCTGCTGCTGCCCACTGCCCGCCTTTGTTTCACGGACTTAGATGGCCAGCACGGGGACTTTGTGTCTGACCTCGAATGTCTCATTGCAAGTTCACTCTTGAGGCTCCTCTGTCTACAGACAAGCACGTGGTGACGGTGCTGGGGGTGGACCTTCGGATCATCGCCTTGCTCAGCCCTCCACTTACGCAGGCTAGGCCTGTCCACCGTCATGCCGCTCGGAGACGCTTTCCGATCAAACTATAACCGGTGTCATGTCCGCACAGCTGTTTTATACGTAAACTGTGGGGTGTAGCCGGGCGTGCCGGAGTGTCTTAAAGAAATATCCACATGCCACGACCAAGGGGGGGTCGTACCCCGTACATATGGAATACGTAACGGTGTGGAGAGATAGTTTCTCACTAAGAGAACCAAGGTTACACCATAACCGACCAGTTTTGCCCAATTGGAAAAATTCCAATGGATTCTACATAAGCCATACATTTAAATATGTAAGTACCTAAGTACCAAGTACTTAGGCAGATATAGAATGCCAGGAGCAAAACCCAACTACTCCTTTTCAACAAAAATGTACACATCTTCACACAGAGCACAGACACGTGTAGAAAGACCAAGAACAAAAAACACCACTCAAGTCCTTCAACGACATCCATACTTTATGTCAGTCTGCCCCAGGGCAGCTGTGGCTACAACTGTAGCTTGCCTCCACCAGTGTGTGAATGTGAGAGTGAATGTATAATGGAATTGTAAAGCGCTTTGGGTGCCTTGAAAAGCGCTATATAAATCCAATCCATTATTATTATAAACAGTATTGCAATATTTAGGAGATATGGCCAATTATTGCAAATCTAGAATAGCAACACCCAGCAGCAACAAATTGATCTGCAGGTACCAGTTGGGTGTTCTGTTGTTCCGTCTTACTCACATATATTTGGAAAAAAAAATGCATGTAGTTGTGACAACCAGCTTACTTGTATGCAGTACCATACCATTACTGGTCAAATTACCAGTAAAATTTCGGACAAATGGCACAACAAAAATAAAGAGAAAATTCTTCTAACCTTAAGTTCAGTTGACAATATAAAACAGCTACTCAAAGACTGGTTAATTTAAATTAAAATGCTTTTAATTACAGTGTTTACGTGCTTTTAGTTGTTTATCAGTTGGTGTCAAGGCTCTGTGTGCGGGCAGGCAGAGATGAGGATCCAAATGCAGGACTCGGAAAATGGAATGTAACTCAAAAAACCTCAGCTTTATTGCTGGCAGGAAAACAAACATAAAGTGAGGACGGAACACTGAGACCAAGAACACACAGGCATAAACTGATGGTACGACGCGACACTGAGCATGGGAAAACACAGGGCTTATATACACAGGGTAGTAACGGGGAAATCGGCAACAGGAGGGAGACACAGCTGGGAGAGATCAGGGCTAACGAGACAGGGGGAACAAAGCTGCACATACTAACATCAGACAGGAACAAGAACCTTCAAAGTAAAACAGGAAACAAAACACACTTTACTAAGACACAGACTAGACAGAGACAGACTTGACACTGACCAAAGGCTACTAAATGATAATCATAATCACAACAGTATCAGATCATAAATCATAATATAGAAAAACACCAAGATAACTGAAACACCAAGTACCAGAGAAACATAAAGGAAAATCCATGATGCAAAAGTACCAAAACATAATGAACTCAAAATACTGGGTCCAACGGACCCAGAACCGTGACAGTTGGAATATTTTAGCTTTTGCTCTACTATTTTAGATATATCATTGGTTGTAAAATGTTAAAGATTAATGTCAAAAATTATTCCTATTACCTTATATAATAAGAAGTGGTAAATTAGCTGTTGTCAGTACACAAGTTAGCATCATATACAGCGGGGAAAATAAGTATTTGACACATCAGCATTTTTATCAGTAAGGGGATTTCCAAGTGGACTATTGACACAACATTTCCACCAGATGTTGCCATCAAGCCAAATATTGAAGTCATACAATCAAATCAGAACATATAAGTATACAAGTTAAACCATAATAAATAAAGTGAAATGACACAGGGAATAAGTATTGAACACACTTTATTCAATACTTTGTAGAAAAGCCTTTGTTGGTGATTACAGCTTCTAGACGCCTCTTGTATGGATAGACCAGTCGTCTGCATTGCTCAGGAGTGATTCTGGCCCATTCTTCCACACAAACGGTCTTTAAATCTTGAAGGTTCCTTGGGCCTCTTTTATGAACTTTAATCTTCAGTTCTCTCCATAGATTTTCTATGGGATTTAGGTCAGGTGATTGACTGGGCCATTCAAGCAACTTGATTTTCTTTCTTTGAAACCACTTCATTGTTTCCTTGGCCTTGTGTTTGGGATCATTGTCTTGCTGAAATGTCCACCCTCTTTTCATCTTTAGCTTCCTGGTAGATGGCAGCAGATTTTTATCCAGAATGTCCCGGTACATCTCTCCATTCATCCTGCCTTCAATAATATGAAGTCTGCCAGTACCCCTTGCTGAAAAGCAGCCCCAAACCATGATGCTTCCACCCCCAAACTTGACTGTTGGTATGGTGTTCTTGGGGTGGTGAGCAGTGCCATTTCTTCTCCAAACATGGTGTGTAGAATGACTGCCAAAAAGTTCAATTTTGCTTTCATCTGACCATACTATAGTCGTCCAATAATCCACAGGCTTCTCCAAATGCTGTTGCGCAAATTTTAACCGAGCCTTGACATGCTTTTTGTTCAGCAATGGAGTCTTGCGTGGTGAGCGTGCATGGATGCCATGGCGGTTCAGTGCATTGCTTATAGTTTTCTTTGAAACAACAGTACCTGCTGATGCAAGGTCTTCCTGAAGTTCTGTCCGAGTGGTTCTTGGCTCTTGGAGAACCCTCCTGATTATTCTTTGGACTCCTCGGACAGGGATCTTGCGTGGAGCACCTGATCGTGGCAGGTTTATGGTGAACTGATGCACTTTCCATTTCCGGATAATGGCCCCCACAGTGCTCACAGGAACATTCAGCATTCTGGAAATGCACCTATAACCATTCCCATCAAAATGCTTTTCAACGATAAGATTACGAAGATCTTGAGAGAGTTCTTTGCTTTTACCCATCATGAAGTCTTTCCTGTGTGCCTTCTGGGTAATGAGGAGCCTTTATAGGCCATCAATTAGGACTAAAGCAGCTGATATCAATTAGTACTGATAGGGGACAGGATTTCTCTATCAATACTGACAGATTTCAGGTGATCTCCTGGCTTTCTATGTCATTTTGCCCCTTGTTATCTCCATGTATTCAATACTTATTCCCTGTGTCATTTCACTTTATTTATTGTGGTTTAACTTGTATACTTATATGTTCTGATTTGTTTGTATGACGTCAATATTTGGCTTGATGGCAACATCTGGTGGAAATGTTGTGTCAATGGTCCACTTGGAAATCCCCTTACTGATAAAAATGCTGATGTGTCAAATACTTATTTTCCCCGCTGTAGAGTTAATTATAATGAATAGTTCTGTATTTCCATATAATGCCGAACATGAATATGATATTTACAGTACAGTCCATTCCAGTGCACTAACAAAGGAACATCCAGCCTTAAAATTACCATGAAAAAGTACTGAACACTACTTTTTCATGGTAATTGTAAGGCTCTCTGATATAAGATGAAGATTCTGAACTTACATGCTTCACAAATATAGCATGCACTTTATGAGCATTATTATTGGACTGCATTACATACTTGAAGCAGAGTGCATTAGTGTAGTTGCTCCATGGTTTTAGTGTTTGGTATCAGTGGAGTGTTGGCATTTTTAAAAGCGGGAGGTCAGTTTCAGCTCAGTTTACTGTAGTGATTGTAATTTGTCAGTCATTTAATAACAATCAACAATACAAAACCTAACAACTAAGAAGAAAGCTTGCTAGTGTTTGAAGACTGTCACATCAGATAAACACGGCATATAGCAACATCCAATCATTTGTAAAACAAATCATCCTAGCAAGATTAGCACTATCATTGCTCATATAAGTGATGAAGAGTGATGAAAAGCAACACATTTTGCTGTTACCTTTGTGACGGAGGTTTGTGTCTGGGTTTGAACTGGTAGAAACAAGATAAGAAACAGATAACAGAACTCTTGTTACTGTTGGCTCCTGCCCTAATCAGTTCTGTTGCAGTTAGACAGCTGTATCTAGCAGAATCTTTCTATTAAAAATGTAGTACCAACATAAAGAAGCATGGTTCTGTTCGTAGTCACTTTTCTATTCACTGTAAACACAACAAAGGAAGAGAGGTCAGCAGTGAAGTGCTTCCAGCTACTCTGTTATTAGTCTTTAGAAAGGCTTCCAAGAGAGGCTGGCATTCAACCATGAGCTCCCGACCATTATTTCAATCCATTACTCTAAATCATTTGGTGATCCTTTATGCAACATTATTTCTGTTACATTAAGGCACAATGTGAAATACTGAAGTTCTCAAAGACAGTTTAGACCAAAGTATCAAATACAGACTTAAACATGCGTCAGGTTTGCTTCATTGCTTGGCAACATATGGCTAAATAATTGCATACATACATACAACTTTAAAAAAAAAAAAAAAAAAAAGACATCCATCCAACATATATATATATATTTTTTTTTTTTTGCCTTGTAATGAGTTGTTAAGAGAGGTACGAAAGAGATAACTTATACACTTGTCAGGTTACTTCTATCAAATTATCCACCATTTCACAAATATGCAAATATATGTATCAGGACACAGTTTTTACTTATTTCCCTTTTAAATAGAAAATTACAGTTTGGACCAAGGGATCTTGAGATCATTTAAATTGTTAATCTTGTGAAACTTTGGTTGGGTCAGCTAGGTTTGGGAGCCAGTGAGCTAATTAGTTTCACTTGAACTAACTGCGAAAGTGAAAATACTTACTGATGACTCATGAATATTAACTATCTGATAAGATATCATTTATTAGTAAAATTCAGTCTTTGTGCTTAATCTTTTGTATTAGCAACAGCTGAAAGCCAATGTACTGCAGCAGAATTAACCCAACATATTTTTGGTGGAGGGACAAATTAGAGCCCCAGAAAGAAACATGCCTAGGTTTTGACCCGGGGACCCTCTTACTGTGAAGTAACGGTTCTTAGCATTATGAGCGACTGCGATTTTTTTTCAGTGTTCATATACCTGTGGGTGTCTGCCATGGACCAAGCATGATTATTTCTCTCCATTGAAATCTCTAGGCATTCTTATAACACTCAAATTTTTCATGAGAGTCTAAAGATGCTATAGATTTCCACCCCCAGCACTCATAAGAATTCACATAAAACATATAGGGAGGCATTGCACTACTTCTTTATAGTGGGAGAGCTGAAGAAATGGGCAAATGTGGTTATCTCCCCATAAGATTCAATCAGAAACACCAGAGCCTGCACAGCTCATCTCACCTTCATTTTACTCATGTGGAGTCAGTTAGAGATATTAGTCCTCTTGGCATACATTCAGAAAAAGCAGCAATCCCTGTGAAGAGGATATTATAATCAGATTGGCCAAAACATGCAGAAACATCGTGGCTGCCCATTAAATCCAAACCAGATAAATTTTGCTCCATTCTATCGTACACGTTTATGAGAAAATCTTCTTCTGTTACTACATATATTGCCTTTTCATATGATATAGTTGTAGCTGGGTTGCAGTTGCATCCTGTACAAACACAATAACAGGATTTTGTGATCATTTATCTCATCACTGATTAGATTCTCTTGTCTCAAAGCAAGACAAAAACAGATAGATAAATAAATAAATACATTTTTTCATAAAAGCTCATCTATGTCGGAACCCAGATTGTCAAAGATATGAATGTTAATAATGTAGCATTCCCCACTGCTCTTGTCACTGTTAATATTCATGGTTACAAATGCAGCCTTCAAAAGGACATTGTGTTTTATTAGATATTTGGATATGTTTGTGCTTAAAATATTTTGGGATCATAAAAACAACAATATTAATTACAAAGTGCTTCACACATGCTGTAAATATCACTTCACATTTATTTTAAATACTCCATGTAAATAGTGGACTTGCATTATTATATGTTTTTCATTTGCATTTTAACAGATGCTTTATGTTAAAATAAAAGGTATTTGCCCTGGAATAAAATTAAATTACCAAACAATACAGTTATGCACCACTGTACTACAATTAAAATAAAATTACACAACAGTATTGTTATTATTTTGGTCTCATTGTGTCATTCTATTTGAAAAATAAATTTATATATAACGTGATAAAATTTACATTCAATATAATTTAATATATGTTTAATGTTCTAATATGAAATGAAATGGTAGTAGCTTTATTTAAATGATAGACAGTGTGGTTGAATAACACGAATTATAGAATGATGGAATTTAGTTTTATAATCACGTCTCTTAAATAGAAAACGGCCGCTCCTTTAGAACCAAAACTAACAAACAAACAAACAAACAAAAAAAAGAACATTTAGCAATTAAACTAAAACCTAAACTAAGAATCATATTGAATCCTTCTGTTGCTGCAAACACCTCGAACAATTTGGCCACAGGAAATCTGTGTGACAATCCAGGCAAAAAGGGTCAGGTTAATAGTGAAACTACTACCCAGGAAAAGGGATGGTACCTGCAGCCTACTCAGGTTACACAGGTGGTCCAGCTCCTCCAGGATGGCACATCTGTGCATAAAATTGCAGCTACACTATGGAGGCACTCACTGAACCTGAAACTGAGGTTGCATTTGGCACTAGCTCAACAAAATTGGACAACAGAAGAACAGGAAAATGTTCTGTGGTTTGATGAATCTCAGCTGTACAGCAGCATGTAACATGTAATTTTGTAGGGGATATTTTCCTTACACACTTTTAACCAACTGAGCATCGTTTAAGCACCACAGCCTTCCTTTGCTGATGACATCCATCCATCCTTTATTACCACAGTGTACTAATGGTCTAATGGCTGCTTCCAACATGATAATGCATCATGTTATAAACCTGCACTTATGAACTTAAACACCATTATGAAACATCAAAATTGGCCACGCCGCCAAAGACCTCACTTTTAACAAAAACTCAAATCTACCATTACAAAGGTCTTTAGATTTGAATGCTGTCAACCTGGTGATAGGTTTGTAGCTTGAACCCATCCGCTGGAACGTTGAAGGCAATATAATTACACTGCAAAGCAAGACACAAGTAGGCAAGCTTCTTCATGTTTCTCGTGCACGGGAGAGAACCGGACAGGCACCGTTCCTTCGCTTGACCCCAGTTGCTCTCGTCCGTTCTCCCGTACCACTGTTCTTTTATTGAGGTTACATGAATATGCATAAGTTCATTAACATATGACGTCTACATACACACAAAGAGTACCTTGCCTGTGTGTGTGTGTGTGTGTGTGTGTGTGTGTGTGTGTGTGTGTGTGTGTGTGCGTGCGTGTGGACTGCTGATCAAAGGGTCAAACATCCTTGGTCAGGAAGAGGGTAGCCTCCCCCTCCCCCTAGATGGTTCATCCTAGATAACACGGTGAGGAAGTCCTGCAGTTCATCTAAACAAAGAGCACTTAGACTAGAACAGACGCAACTACGTTAATCCTACCATAAAACAATAAGACACGGTATGACCTCTCATGCTCCCAAAGTGCTGTCTAATACACACAAAGTTTGCAGACTATCAAGGATCAAAACCTCTACCAATCTACAACTAATTACAAAACTCTAAGCATATATAAGTAAATATTTCTAAGCATAAATGACAATCAACAATACAAATCTAACACCTGGCTTTGTGACTCTGTAGGAGTTTTTAAAGTGTAATGCCCAAAGATAATGGAAAATGCTTTTCCCTTTTTTTCCCCATTGTTTTTTTTTTCAGCTCTGCAATATTGTTTGACACTTCACTAAGACAGTCTGTGGCCACAAAGTCTCCTTCAAGTGCAAATACTTCATTCCTCTGTCCTCTGATTTTCCATTGAGCAGTCAAACAATATTGCAAAGCTTTTAGAATTCAGTACATTGAACTGGTTGACACAAGACCACCCACTGCAGCACAAACAGCTCTCCAGCCAAGAGCGCAGAAGTCATTAGAAATGCTGTGTATTATTCATGCACACACTCCCAGCATCTGCCCAAATACACATTTTCTGGGGAGTGTGTGGAAAACCCGTCTTGCGACATAGATACTTGACACAGAGCCTGATTTTAGTTAGCATTGAGACTTTATTTAACATTCACACTGAGGCTCACAGCATCATCTAGGAACACTTACTGTAGGATTAAATGATCATTCAGGGCTCTCTATGCACATTCACTTAACAGGATTTACATTGATAAAACAGCAGTGAGGGTGATAGATGACAAAACAAATTCCAAACAAACTCAAACCAACTTTAAGTAAATGTAATCCATTACTGTAAATTTTGTTCAAAGATCCTATTAACTCAGAAAGATTCACATGTACCTCCAGATAAAAAAAAAACGTAAAAAAAAAAGGGAGACTGAAACTAGCAATCGAGCAATCACAGGCATAACAATAAAGCATATTATAGTTATAGTTGTGTAATGTAAATGTCAAGGTGATTACATTTTTTAACCTATTTAAGGTTCCAAACTTGATCCACGTCCATATTGAAAATGTAAAAATTGTTAACAACTAAATTTAAAATTGATGACCTCTTCATTCCCAGACTACACACTTGGGGTTTTTTCATATAACTTTATTTATGAACAAAACAGGACGGCAACATAAAAAAAAACGTATCCAGAACGAGAATATAAACTACTTTAAACACTGACAGGAAAACAATCATTGACACAAGGGAATATAGGAGTGAGTGTGGTGTGTATAATGTGTAAGGAACCTCCACGTAAGAGTTTTAACTCAGTGATTAAGCAAATCATAACAACAGACTAAACACTGTCAAGTGCTGGTCACCCATCCAAAGGAAAATAAATGAATAACCTGACTACTATAGAAACAAAAATTATAAAAGTCTAGCTTTAAAGGTTCTGTCTAACTAAAAGGACAAAGTTATCATTTTGAGAGCTCAGAATAAAAGTCAGACTATAGTTGTGAACGTAATTTCAAGAAGCAAACAAAAAAGATGTTTGCAGTTGGAAAAGAGTAGTGGGGGCATAAGAATGGAAACAGCAGGAACTAAAAAATAAATAAATAACAGTTTTAGAAGTTCTAACTTCAATGTGCTGATAGTCTAATAATATCCTTTGTCACTGGAAACCTGCAGCATCTTTTTTGGGTGTTATCAGCAATGCCACGTGTCTTCACTGCAGTACTCGTCTGTTGTGGTCCTGTTGGAATTGCATTTCTTTGCTATAACTGGTACAGACATCTCTTTGCATTTCTACTAAGAATGTATTCAAGTTGTAAGTTGTAGTTATGCAAATAGTTTTTATATAGTATCTATGTTATACATATCAAAAATGCCACTACAAAAAAAGTTAAATAGCTAATGCAACTACATAATGACTATATTACTAATATGTAATATTTATTTAATATTAGATACATTTTGTTAAAGCTCATTTATTACAACATTGTCAAGTCAGGCAGCTGTCAGTAGAGAAACAAAGAAGGTCTCATTCTCTAAGGTGATAAGTCACAAGCAGCGGACTGTTTACCCTGGCTTTGGAAGGATCATCCGGGTGAGTGGAGAGGATCTGGAAGCTGAAGGAAAAGAACTCTTTCTGTCAAGCATGTCTTGAAACATACACAAAGAGCACTGAATGCGAAGTTTCAAAGAAGAAAGGGTGGTCCCACGATGTGATACAAACTGGATAATACGCAATGAGTGGTGTCATTTTTTTTAAGTATGCGACAGTTATGTAAATGGCAAATCAGCTTTGCAGCTTTGTCTTTATGTAATATGGCACCTTGCAAGTACACAGTCTAGTTCTTCAATCAAGAACATCTGTCAAAGTCATCTAGAACAAAGAAAGTTTGATGCTCCAACTGACAGACCTGAGTGCAGAAAAAAAGGGGGAAAAAGCTGTTGCTGCACAGTGTCTGTCAGGTGTTGAAAGTCTCTGATGTCCCACTGATAGGGGACATGGTAGAGTGGTTTCAGGATTTTCCAGTTTCATTTGTTATTTTAAATAGAACAATGTGTACTTTAGGTTGTGGCTATCTTATGATTGACAAGTCACTGATGTGTGATGGACATTGTAGCAAACAAACATGGGTAAATTTTACTCTGCAGTGGTTGACTGTAGAAGAGGCAAGCCCAGAGGAGTTTACACAGTCTGGGATTACTGCTTCACCTCGTGTACCTGCACAGAGGCATACAGTAGTACATGCAGAATTAATGGGCAAAAGAAGAAATAATAAAAAACTTTGTCTGTAGAGCAACACCAAGACTGAGATTCTTTATGTAAACTCATGCATAATTATTTATTTATTTTACATTTATTGCATTTGATGTTTAAAATAAATCTTTTATTTTTATCTTGGAATTAGTTGGTAGGAACTGTACTATTAAGATCAAGAAGAAATACATGCCATATGTGAAAGACATGAGTCTGACATTTGCATTTTCTCTTTAATATTAACAGAAGACTACCTTGTGTGCTTTACTTTCACTGAATGTTAAGTATGTTGTTGTATGCAACAACTGTCTATTTCACATCCCAGTAGTTTAGCTTTGCTTATAAAGTGATACCCTCAGGCTACATGTCCCACTTATTTTTGTAGAGAAGCTGTTGTTGACTTGGCTTTTTCATACACCATGTCGCCAGTGACACCTTCTTGGGCAATCAAGGCTTTTGGAAACATTTTGTCACAAAAGGGGGAAAAAAAGAAAGAGAAAGAAAAGAATAAAAGACAACACGAATTTAAAAAAAAAAAAAAGAGGACAACAAGAGATTTGCAAGCTGAGTTCAAATGCAATCAGCAAGGAAGAACTTGCTAGTATTTCAGACATGACATGCAGTTGTATTCTCTAAGTAGGCATGGGGCACAAAGTAAACCCCCTTTGTACTTTTTTTGTGTGCGTCCACTGGCTTTCGTACCTGTGTGTCACACAAATGTTGCACATTAGATTAGATCTTACCAGACATCAATCACAGGGGTGTAACTGAAAGCGGCAACAGTATTCTCCTCAGGATTAAGCTGCTTTTAAATTGGCTGCAGTGAACAAGATGAGCTGTGGACCAGAAACGTAAAGTAAGCCAGAGGATGAGGGAAACAAAGGGAGGAGGAGAAAGCAGTGGATAATGAGCTTTGTGAGAGGAAGGGGGAAAAAAATGTGATGCTGTGTTCAGCTTTAAGAATTATGGGCCTGGCTGTCTGAAATGAGAAGAACTTGAGGAAATTATTCACTGAGTGGTAATTAAATTCACTATGAAACTTTAAATCAGCTACATAAATTGGTTTTCTCAATTAGCTTTCCTTGATTCTTCCTTAGAGCAGCTTCCAGGTTCTAGTTATGTGTTTATTTTACCCAATATTTGCAAGATGAAATGCGTTAAGACACTTTTATAAACTATTTTCTCAACTCATTGACTCTTTCTTGGAACACTGATTTGCCTAACAAATAATTTCATCAAATAATAGATAATGTCACTTTTCATTTTAATATATGTTCTAACCTAGGTGTTATTATTTTAATCCACACAATGTATAAAGGTGTTGACACCCCTTGTATATTGTTGCTATATTTATTTCTATATATTTTCCTTAAAACATATCAAACTCTTTACATTTAAACTAAAATGAAACAGCATTGCCAGAATTTGTCTACCCTAAAAGATGTAAATATTAAGTGGACAATAATCAGAATTGGCCATTCATTTTCACATATGTCCAATTATGAAAACAATCACAGCAGCACAAAAATCGCACGGATACTCATAGACACTTGCTAATATGAGTGGACGTTATTGGAGACAACATTTGCCAAAGTAAACTGTGAGAAGAAAACCACCAAATGCCTAAATCACATTTACCCAGCTGAACATGGATATTTTAAAAAGCTAACAGCGGCAAAGCTAAAGCTATCCAGAGCTCAGAGCCAGCAACAAGCTAGCAGCCTCAGTATGAGCAAACAGCCAAAGCAGTTAAGAGAAATTATAAGAAATCAAGAAGAAATAAAAAAGAAAATCGATGTTCGATTATCTGGTGAATTTATAAACATACTTTAAAATGATATAAGTGACCGAAATTTGATTTATTATATTAATCTATTACACCTGATTTTCTTTGGTAACAAAAATTGTCAGTTAAAGGTGTTTGTTCAGCAATTCATTTTCAGTGAATTATTTGAACCTCTTTCCACTTAATTTTCAGTTGTTTAAGTGAGAGAAGTTTGCAAAAACTGTACATTTGAATCACGTCTTTTATTATGAAAATTTGAAAATGCAAAAAGCTGCATCGGCAGGTCCCAGTTAGAAAAAAACCCTGAAATTTGAATCGTCAAGAACATTGCAATCACTGCCTCGATGTCTGTTTCAAATATGAATTTTAAACTATCTTCAGTTTTCTTACAAATGTTGTCTCTTATACTTGTTATTGATTAGAAGTGTAATGTGTCTTGTGTTTCACCCCCTAAAGAGTAGAGGTGGGGGAAAAAATCGATACTGCGTAGTATCGCGATATTTTGTTTGCTAATAATGTATCGATACAGGGACAGCAGATATCGATATTTTGTTCCAAAAACTTCCAGTCCACCAGATGGTGCGGTTGAGCTTTTTCTCTAGTGAGGTCAGCAGAGGTTAGGTCAGCACATGGGAAAATAGATCAAACAAAGATGGAGGAAGAAAAAGAGATCAGGAAAGCGCCATCTGCATTTAAATCAAATGTCTGGACGTACTTTGGATTTTTTAACAAGGATGGAACAAATGAGATGGATATGACACACGGGATTTGCAAGGTGTGTCGTATGAAAATAAAGTACTCTGGGAATACTACGAACATGAGGGCCCATCTTACACGGCACCATCCAAAAATAGCATTAACCGCGGATGGGAAAGCTAGCTCTGAATCAGCTCCACTGAAAAATCAACCAACGCTGGACACTCTTAGCTTAGCAAAGCTATCTCCCAATTCAGAGCGAGCTAAGAAAATAACACAATCTATCACGTACTTCATCTGCAAAGACCTGCGTCCTTACAACATTGTGGAAAACGAGGGCTTTTCTTATATGATCAAGACGCTGGAACCCAGGTATGTGATACCATCACGACGTTTTTTCGCGGACACAGCCGTACCCAATCTCTACATAGATGTGAAGCGTAAAGTTGAGGAAAGTTTGAGCACAGCAGAAAGGGTTGCATTAACTTGCGACGCATGGACCTCGCGGGCTGTGGATTCATATGTGACTATAACAGCTCATTATCTCACAGCGGACTGGCAACTGCTGTCTTACGTTCTCCAAACTCGAACATTACATGAAAGTCACACCGGAGCGAACATTGCAAATCTCCTGCAAAATGCAGCACAGGAATGGGGGATTGCCGACAAAAATCTGGTGGTTGTCACCGACAATGCTTCTAATATGACAATTGCCACTCAGCTAGCGGGATACCTGCATGTGAAGTGTTTCGCCCATACGCTCAATCTGGCATCACAACGAGCCTTAAACCTGCCTGCAGTAGCCAGGGTCTTGGGAAGAGTGCGGCGCATAACTGGGTTTTTCAATAGAAGCACAGTGGCAAACCACGCTCTGAAGCAAAAACAGAAAATGTTACAGCTCCCGACTCACAAGCTCAAGACCGACGTCTGCACGAGATGGAACAGTGCTTATGACATGCTCCAGCGTTTCCTTGAACAACAACCTGCGATTTTTGCAGCGCTGCTGTCTCCCGAAGTCAGAAAGAGTAGCACAGATATCTTTACTCTAAACGAGACGGATATTGGGAACACTGAAGAAATTGTCCGGGCCTTGAAGTCAATGCAAGTCGCGACTACTGTGATGTCTGAGGAAAAGAATCCTACTCTGTCTCTCGTAGCACCGCTGCTAGCACAGCTGTTGCACGACACCCAAGACAACATTGGTGACACAGCGCTGGTCAGAAACATCAAGCAAAGTATCAGTCAAGATCTTAAGAAGAGATATGCCAGCACAGTCGAGAGGAACACCCTCTACACAGCATCAGCTCTCGACCCACGCTTTAAAACCCTGCCGTTCCTGTCACTGGAGGAAAGACAGGAAACCTATGCCAGAGTGGTTGCTGAGGCTATAACCCTTCAGGTAAGCAAACATTCTGGTGTTATAATTTAAATAACTTACTTACAATATTAGTAGATCGGTGATATTTTTGTCATATTGGTAATATTCTATTTAACAATTAAATACATTAATTATAATTTGCTAACATATTACTGCATACTAAAAGATATGAAATATTTATTTTCTCCCTCTCTCTGTATGTGTGTGGGTTTTCTACAGGAAGAAAAGAGGCAGCAGCCCATCTGTGAGCCAGAAGCCCATGAACATCATGAGAAACCTGACGAGACTGAACAAAATCCCAGACCCCCTCTCATACCAGCCAAGATGAGGAAGTCTTGTGGGTTAACAGACTTGCTTGGTCAGACTTATGGTGATGTTAGAGCCCCACCAAAATCATTATCTGCCACAGCTGAGGAGGAGGTGAAAAGATGCCAGGAGGTCACGTCACTGGCACTCACAGAAGACCCACTAAGCTGGTGGAAATCCCATGAGGAAGTCTATCCTTTCCTGGCCACACTGGCAAAAAGATACCTTTGTATCCCAGGTACTAGTGTCTCGGCTGAAAGAGTCTTCTCAACCGCTGGAGACATCGTCACAGCAAAACGGAGCACTCTGACTTCAGAGCATGTTGATCAGCTCCTTTTTCTGAGCAAGAATGCTGACATTGCTTCACTGTCCAAATGTGTTTAACTTTTTAGGGCAGCAACAAACAGGACAGTTTACTTATTTTAATTTAAGAAATGTTTTATTTTATTTAAATTTAAAACTTTTTTATTTAATGTAAAATTATATTTTGTTTTAAGCTATAATTGTACCAGATAGTTACGTTCAGTTAAGTTGGTTACTAGACTGTTATACAAACCGTTCACTTTGTCAGCAATAAAACTGACTGACATGAGAGAAAGACTGAGTGTGAGACTTTATTATTAGATCAAATGAATATTGATAAAGTTTACCTTTATGGACAAAATCTGCAGTAGAAAAAATATGTGATAAATCACAAAATATCGTATTGCAATACCCAGAATATTGCAAATATATATATATATATATTAAAAAAAATCGCAATAATATCGTATCGTGAGTTAAGTATTGTGATAATATCGTATCGTGGGGTGTATGGTGATTCCCACCTCTACTAAAGAGTCAAATGAATGTGCCACAAGAAGCATTTTTGGTAACCTTTGAGTATTTCTTACCAAAACAATGTATGCACATCTTTATTTTTGCATTCAGCAAACCTGAGAGCATTTTCCTCCCCTCAAATTACTTTTAGTTTTTTAAGTATTTACAATTGTCCATTGTTTATCTCCTGTCTTCTCCAGAGTTCTTAAGGTCTTTGAATACTAGCTGCCTGAGGTGGTGCTTCATATTTTCTGAGAGTTTCTCTTCTTTTTATGCGAGATCCTAACCATTACAGAGTAGAAGCTCTTACATGAAACCTAATGAAGACTCTAGAGAGGTTTTCCTCGGTCACATCATACTCTGGGTGAGCTCCTCTGTGCAGTTCGCCATCATATACCTAGTGTGCAGTTCCCTGTATCATCTTGAAGAACAATATGAAAAAGTTGTTTTCCATGCTTTTTACTCTACACTGCCAGGCTTGCATACAGGAAAGACTGAGATGGTGGATGCGGATGAAACAGACACTATTTTGTTGCATTGCATGACTGTGTTTTTTTCTGTATATTTTTTAGAGTTTGTCATAATGATTACTTTGTTACTGTTAGATGTACAAAATAGCAGCAACTGGCACTTTCAGAAAATCTGTGGTGATGAAACCACTATCCCAGGATTTCACCAAATGCTAAAAACAGAACTGATGTAATGTGAACAAGCTTAACCCTCCTGCCATCCTTTAAAAAACTCACACCCATCACCCTAGGGACCATTCTCAGCCACGCCATAAAAAGACCATATATCCATATTTTATTCCACTTTAAATTAGCCAACCTTGTAAAACTACTTCTCCCTGAAATATTCATGTAAAGTTTTAATTATATTTTCGTTGTTTTAACCCTTCAAATCCCAGTGTTATTACATGAGCGCCCTGTGTTATAAGCCCCAAAAACCAAAAAACGAAACTAAATATTTCCACAAAAAACCAGTTGAAGTAATATGTGATTGTCATTATAAGTAGGCCTTTAGATGGACCAAAGATTGGCACCAACATACATTTTGACCTGCCATTATTTTTTTTGCATTTTTTTTGTAATTTAAAAATTAAAACTTCAAGGCCCTGAGTCTTCATTGACATCCAAGAAAAGAAGAAAAAATAAAATCATATGATGATAATTTGGGGTTGAAAAATAGCGTTTATAATGGAAGTCAATGGGCAGAAAATGGTCCCCAGGGTGATGGGTGTGGGGATTTCTGCTGCTCAGCCATTTTAGGCTGATTTAAGGAATTCACACTGGAATATTAACATTGACAGGTAAAAACTATCCTGTGGCAGCCATTTAACACATAGCAGTGGCACAAAAAGGTCCCAAGAAGGCAGGAAGGTTAAGAGGAGTGTAATGAACTTTCACAGGAAACAAGCCCATTCACTGGTAATCTAATACTTTTATGGAATGGACATTTGGATTGCTGGGACATACAAATACAGTGCATCTGGAAAGTATTCACAAAGTTTCACTTGTTCCCCATTTTGTCAAGCTTCCAGCCTTATTAAAAAAATTGATTGAATTCATTTATGACATCAAAATTCTACACATGATACAAAAATATTTTCTTTAAATTCTTGCTATTTTTTTACACAATAAAAAACATTATAAAATATACATAAGTATTCATAGCCTTTGCTCAATACTTTGTTGAAACACCTTTTACTATTACAGCCTCAAGTCTCGAATATGATGCTGCAAGCTTGGAACTATTTTGGGGCAATTTCCCCCATTCTTTTTTGTAGAACCTCTTGACTTCCATTAGGTTGGATAGGGCACATTGGTGCAGAGTCGTTTTCAGATCTCTCCAGAGATATTCAGTCCACTCAGGAACATCACAGATTGGTCTTAAAACTACTCCTTTCACCCCAGTCTGAGATCTAGAAAGGTCTGGAGTAAGTTATCATCAAGTATGTCTTTGTACATTGCTGCATTCATCTTTCCCTCGACTCTGACTAGTATCCTAGTGCTGCTGCTGCCAAAAAAGATCCCCCGAGCATGATGCTGCCACCACCATGCTTCACTGTATAGGTGGTACTGGCCAGGTAATGAGCAGTGCCTTTTCTCCAGACATGACACTTTGCATTCAGGGCAAAGAGTTCAATCTTTCATTAGACCAGAGAATTTTGTTTGTAACGGTCTATGAGTCCTTCAGGTGCATTTTGGCAAACTCCAGATGGGCTGTCATGGGCTTCTTAATGAGGAGTGGCTTCAGTCTGGCCACTCTACTAAACAGGCCTGATTGGTGGAGTGCTGCAGAAATGGTTGTCTTTCTGGAACGTTCTGCTCTCTCCACAGGGCAATGCTGGAGCTCTGTCAGAATGAGCTTGGTCACCTCCCTCACTCAGGCCCTTTCACTCTATTCACATAGATTAGCTGGGCACCCAACTCTAGGAAGAGTCCTGGTGGTTCCAAATGTCTTACATTTAAAAATGATGGAAGCCACTGTGGTCATTGGGACCTGCAGTGTTGCAAACGTTTTTCTGTACCTTTCTGTAGATATTTGCCTCTATACAATCCTGTCTTGGAAGTCTGCAATTCCTTGGAACTTTTGGCTTGGATTGCTCTCTAACATGACCTGTAACTATGGGGCCTTATGTAGACTCATATGAACATCTGACAGATGATCAGTGATCAATATGATGCACTTGAGCCCAGTTTTGGGTATCATGACAAAGGTAGTGAATACTTATGTACATGTTTTTAATTTTAAGAAATTTGCAAGCTTTCCAAACATTTTTTTGTTATTCTGGCATATTGTGTGAAGAGTTCTGAAGTGATCCATTTTAGAATAAGACTGTAGCAGACTCCAGAAGCACTGTACCTGTTTATTTATCTTAAGAACCTGCCTTAGTGAAAAAATGTATAAGAATGGCCAAAGTGGCCATTATCTGCCAAGGAGACGGTGCCATAGACAGTTAAAAATCATTTTGTATCACTGTGCTGGCATTAGTTCTTAATTTGTGTTTGTGCAGTAGTTTGCTGGGAAGCAGAAATAATCACAGAGAGGGATAAAAAGCAAGAGACTGAATAAACTAATTATGAATGTCAGCGCTGTCCTTGTGTGCCCCTTGGACACAGTGGAAACACTGGGGAGAAGAGCGTCATTGCTAAGCAGTCATCTCTCTTTAATAACACTCACTACCCTATCTATGATGCAGTGGGTGTTCCGAAAAGCCCCTTCAGTGACAGGCTCATGAAACCATAATCTACAAATCTATGTTCTGTGCCTTTGTTGGTGCATTGATATGTATTTTGGAATAGCATGAGACTATAGTAATTTAATTCCCCCTCATCGTGTAGTGATATAAAAGTGAACAGGCAGAGAGAAATGCATCACTACACTCTCACATTATTGATGTAGTGTGTGTCTGTAAGTGCACAAGAACACACTTTTGACTACCTTAAACTGAAACCAATGAAGTAATCACTGACTAAACATATTTTATGTGTATATGCACGTGCATTGTATTATTGCCTACACATTTTTCCTGTTATTTCCACAACTGTCATAATAATAGGTACGCCTCTGTAATCCTGCTTTTATTTTACTTGAACATTAACTGCTGGGAGTTTGGGAGTCAAGATATGCTGTTGCAAAGCAATAAAGTAAGTCATCTGTCTTAAAGGGTACAATAGCTAGATATAGTATTTATTAAGTTTGAGATTCTGATTCAACCAAAGGGATTTTGCTTGACTGAAATATCATTAAAAAACATTAAAGGAAGACTGATTACCCTCCAGCAAATGCGTGAATAAGGATCACCGAGCATTGTCTTTGAGATGTAGCAGCATGTGCAGTGTTTTCATTCCTTTCTTTTCATAATTATTTTAAAGGAACCGCCAACTTCAAAGGCGTCATTGTCAGAAGATGCCTCTCCCTACTGTTGTGTTTCCAGTCCCATACCCAAACATTTCTTCAACACAAATGGAATTAAATTAATTGCAAAGGAGACTGGCAGCAGGGAGGAAGTGACTCAGGTAAGAAAAGTCTCGCATTAATATGGAACAGATCATTTACATACGAGGACTGACTTGCACAGAGAGAAGTTATCCTGAAGTTCAGTAACTTTACACTATAATTTATACATGTTCTTGTATGCATGCACATTTCCCTGGATATATATCTTTGTCTTCTTTGTCGCATTAAAACTATTGTGTTGCTGTAATCTGATTACTTTTTTACTATTGCAAAATAGTAATTAGATTACTGTTACTTTCCCGTAAGCAGGCTGCATTACTGCATTACTAAACCATTATTTGGTTTGTGAGGGTGTCTCGTGACAATGACGTAAGCATGTGCAACAGCAACAGACGCATGTAGATCAACAATGGATAATATGGAGTGCTGGGACGGGAATGTAAAATTCACAGAGAAACCCCCGGATCCCCCCACTGACATGAACGCTTTGGCACCAGGCAAACCTCCGACGGCTCCACTTCTGCTAAACAGGTGAAAACAGATTTAAGAGTGACAGGACTTAGTGCAGCTAAATCTTTGATTTTAGTTATTTTTTGCTGTGTTTTACTTTCATCTATTTGAAAGAGTGAGTGTAAACACAAAAAATAATTATAGTTTATATTCTGGAATATTCAGAAAATAGGTTTAAATGTTAAACAAATTACTTCAAGTCAAAGTCTGTTGCATATAATTTCATTTTTGCTTGATGCAATGTGCATAAAATTAAAAGATTGAAATTAATAAAACAAGTTTTAAAAAGAGATTCAGTTTTATATGATGGATGATGCAGAAAAAATAGAATTGGGCTGAAAGGTCTATTACTTTATTAACATATTCAGGTTGTGTATCATGTTTTTAAAAAGTAACTAAGTTATAAAGTAACTAATTACTTTTGAAAATAAGTAATCAGTGAAGTAACTGGATTACTTTCTTGGAGAAGTAATTAGTAACTTATTACTATTTTCAAGTAACTTGACCAACACTGGTGCCAGTTACTTAAACTCATCCACCTTAACTACCTCTGTCTCACCAGTCTAGTTGCTTCACTCTCACATACACACACGTATTTTGTCTTGCTTCTACTGAATTTCATTCTTCGTCTCTCCCAAGCATACCCCCACCTCTCCAGGCTATCTTAGACCCGCTCCCTACTCTCACTACAGATCATAGTATCATCTGCAAACATCATAGTTAACAGAGACTCGTGCTTAACCTCATCTATTAATCTGTCCATCACCACTGCAAACAAGAAGGGACTCCACTAAAGGGCTCGATTAAAGATGCAGTTGCTTCTATTCACAAAACCACATGATCGGCCTTATATATCGACAATAAATCCAAAATGTTTGGGGGTTTTTTTCTGCTTCATTCATCAAACCTTTATTTTTTTGTGATTTAATGGTTTTCTAGATTGCACACATTTCATCTGATTGATTATTTAGCTACAACGCTATTATCTTTTGACAATAACCTTTAAAAAGGGCAGTGTGATATTACTTTAAGTGTCCCACACTCCCTATATTTTTTTACTTTTTCCTTTTAACCACTAATGCACCACACACATACAGTGTCTCATACCCTCCCTTCTCTGTATGTGCATGCTGTCTTGCAATTTAATGAATGGAAATAGTCTCTTACTACACTTAGTGCTGTGCCATGTGGCAGCCACAACAAAGCGATCACAAACCACAAGGGCGAAAATAAATTGCTAGAGGAAGGGGAAAAAACGCCATTTCTAGAATAGTGGGAGATATTGCCTCCTGTGCACCATCCTATGCTATGATACGTTACAGGCACATGTAAGATAGTGTGATTGTTACATAGCTCTTATTCTCTAACAAAAGTAAGATGAAGGTCAGAGGCATGTCCAAAGTCAAAGGCAACTGAATCAATATCTGAAGCTGTGCATTTTTCCATTTATTATATTTTCTTATTATTAGTTTAGAATATATTTAGCACTCTAGAGCTATGAATCTGTGATTAATAATTTTACCCCTTTTGCAAGCTGTTAATAGAGTTCCTCACTTTTTAATCATTTTACTGTCACAACAAGTCATGCTGCTAATTTTTATATCAACCGTCCACCCACTACCACCACTGATAAATCCCTTCTTTCAGTTTTAAAATAGGGTTTATCTGTTATTCTGTGGTTATGGCGAATAGAGAAAGGGGAAATAAATGTGCTCATTACTGGGAAACACTACTGTTCCACATGCACCTGAAAAAAATCCACAGAAGTAAAAAATTGGAGGTAATGTCTTATAAATATACCATCCACATAGCTAGTCGATTTCATGCAACTTATTTGATGTGATTAAACAGCTGCGATGTTTTTAAATGTGTCAAATTAAATTATGTGTTATTGTAAAACGGTCTCCAATACTAATACTGTTTTAATACTGTCATTATATCACCTGAATATTCTCTGTGAATTAAATTTAATGAAACATACAGCAGGTATCAAGTTTGGTTTAATTCTCTTCATATGTGACCCTAACCCTCTAACAACTATTTAAAACAAAAATGGGTTAAAGTGGGGTTTAGTATTTGAAATTACTTGCCATTTAAAAAAAAGACTACTCAATTTATGCTCACTTCTTTTTACTTATTATCTGGGTAGATGAAACATGAACACAACATGAACTGAAACATTTACATTTGCTTCATGAGCACATCACACAGATGAGAAGGAAAAGGGATTTGGTAAAGGTTTAAGTGGGTCATTGGATGTCTGTATTTTCTTATTACTGAGCACTGACTGCACCATCACTGGAAGCGAAGCCAGACTGCAGGATGTGAAAAATGAACCAATTCATTAGTAATATTATTATTACATGTATTAACCTACCAATGTTCCAGCACCTTCAGTAACCCACTTTAACCCTTGCGTTTAAAGCAAAAGAATAATAGGGTCATGCTCTGGTTACCATGAACATTGGGATAACTGCTTATGCTGAGTCCCATATTAAAAAGCAGAAAATAAGTTCTAATTTTTTCTTATTTGTGGTTTATCACTTGCTGAACTCCACTGCAGTTAATACCAGGTTTTTTAGGTGCGCCTTGTTTGTGCCACCTTGGACCCCTTGCCTCAGAACTACCTTCAAACATGCCTCAGAGATTGTGGTCCATATTAACATGATAGCATGATTGTTGCTAATCTGTTGGATCAGTGCAGAGAATCTACTATCACCATCCCAAAGGTGCTCTAGAACTGGTGACTGTAGAGGCCATATGAGTAACGAGAACTTGTAATTTCAAGAAACCAATTTGAGATCATTTGAGCTTTGTGACATGGTGGGTTATCCTGCTTGAAGGGATGAACATAGCAAGCAGCAATACTATTCTTGTGATGTAGCCAACTTCCGTCAAGGTTTGATGTGTTGTTCCTTCAGAGATGCTCTTCTGTAGACTCTAGTTGGTAATGAGTGGTTATTCAAGTGTCTGTTGTCTTCTTATCAGCTCAAAGCAGTCTGGCCATTCTCCTCTGACCTCTAGCAGCAACTGCCACTCAATCAATAGTTTAGATTTTTCAGCCCATTCTTTGTAAACCCTAGAGACAGTCGTGGAAAATCAATACTTAGATACTGATACTTAGAAATACTCAGAAAACCCGTCTGGCATCATCCAATGTTGCATCTGGGGTATGATGGAAGTCCCAAAGAGCCACAGAAAGAACTTCTCAATAAAGAATGGATGTTGTATTTATTATTCAACAGATTTACAAACACACCAGTATGAAATAATCTTGGGGTGAGCTAAGGCCAAAATAACAAACAAATGGAGCTGCCTACCAATGCAAACTGAGATAACCTACAGAGAAGAAACAAATGTGTTACCTCCCCATGATGATATAAACAAGAGAAAAAAGTCAAACTTCACAAGTTAGAGCAAACACTAGTGTAGCTGGTTTGATGATGGGGAAAATAAAATGAAATATGCAGTGTGATAGGCTGAATAGATATTTGCATCAACAAAGAGTTGATGCAAATATCAACAAAGCTAACATATATCTACAGGGTTATAAATGATGAATCGTGATTAAAACACACATTACCTTACATATTTTCCCCCTCACAAAACCGATCGATGCTCTGCTTCTTTTCTTTTTGCCTCAGTGCAGTACTTGTTTTGGTTCTTTTTCTAACTTCGCTCAGTGTTTCACTATGGGAATTGCCTCGGCGTGACCAACTAAGGAAGTTCCAATGACACCACGTCTGTCTATGACAGACCTGTCGAGCCACGCTCAGGGCTCCACCCCCACATTCTAACATGGCCGACCAGTCCCTCCTAACTCATTCTTGCTTTTGTCCTGTGAGAAACTACTTTGAGCTCCCTCAGCGCATCCGGGCTAACTTGATTAGCTGCTTAACAGTTCTCAGGTGTCCCGTGTAGGAGTATGTCACCAAACACAGTTTTTCTGGTTCCAGTTTGGATCATGCTGAGTAAGTCCTACGAAAGAAGTGTACTTATAGCTACATTGTGGAACAGCAATCGCATCAGGCGAGCTGTTCCAGCGGTTCCTGGTTTTAGTTATCGAGGTGGTGGACGTTGTGTAACTCGGGCTAACGCGTTATGGCGAGCTGTTCTTTCAGTGTCTGGCTAGCATTAACTTGTTAGCAGGCCACAAACCATTTTAGTGTCTCGTTAGCTTGTAGTCGACCAAGGGTTCAGTTAGCATTAAGTTGCTAACAATATTGGCTAGTGGAGTGCAGCTAACGTGTCACGACGAGCTGACTCCCGTGGTGACTAGCTCGGATTTAACCCCCGCTGCTAGTCCTAGCTACGTACAGGCTAACGTGTCGCGACGAGCCTGGTGTAGCCTAGTCTCACGCCTTTCCTCTAACCATGTCTTTGGCTCCTACTCCTGCCAAATGGTCGGAACCGAAGGCCAAAGAGGCTGTATCCCGCCCGTGCCTCACATCATGCGGTCATCTTGGGCAGGGAACCTCATCCAAAGTGCGTCTTCTGTATGGGTGCCAAGCATGCTCAGGCTTCACTGGCGAACCCTCAGGGATGCCCACACTGCATGTTGATGCCAGAGAAAGTCCTGGAAAGGAGGCTGAGAGTAGCAGTAACGAACAGTCAGGACATCTGCCTGTCGGCCGCTACTGCTACAAGTGATATCCGTCATCCGCGAGCCTCCACAAGCTGGGCGGACATGAAAGAAGAGTCCCCGCTCATGCCCCCATCGTTCAAAGACCTCCTCGATCAAAACGTGGGTGAGCCGGGTGGCGAGGACACGGAGGGCGATGCCAACTCTGACCTCCTCGACCTAGAGGACATGGATGAGGAGGAGGATGACTCTACCTTTCCTCCCCAGCAGTCCAGGCCACCAAGTGGGGCTGAAGTTGCACCCCCGGTGGACAGCAATTTGTACGAGGTCTGCAAACGGGCTGCTACCAAGCTAGGCATGCCATGGCCAGCCGCCCAGGATGCCAAAGGGGCAGAACGGGACCTGTATGACAGCAAGAGGCTCCCACCAGCCTTGCCACCATTGAAGCAGCTTCTGCCAGCAGTCCCGGCCTTCGTGAAAGAAATTAGTCACTATTGGTCAAGCCCTTTTAAAAGCAAGATTCTGACCAAGGGCTGCTCTAAGCTTGAGATCCAGGGGATGGGTGAACTGGGGATGACCGAACCCCCAGCTGTCAGTGGCGTATCACCTTCACCCTAACTGCAGGGCAATCTCAGCTTCTTCTAGCATTTCTTTGCCCAGCAAGATGGATCGCCTCACGGCATCTATTTATCAAAGGATGTACAAATATGCTGCACTGCTCTGGAAGACATGGGCTGTCAGCTTGACTCAGGTTCCCCAAACCCAGCCCTCTGGGATTAAATCTGTGTGGTTAATGATCTCATTCTTCGATCCTCCAGGGGAGCAGTCCAAGGGTGTGGCCATGTTATGTCCCTTGCAGTCTCAGGTGAGAGAGCCTTGTGGCTAAACCTGTCAAGCTTAGGTGATGCTCAGAAGGCTGAGGTCATGGATGCAGCCTGTGACCCTACCAAGGGTCTCTTTGGCCCAGCACTGGATAGAATGAGAGAGACAAGCACCCGCAGAAAGCAGGAGGGAGAAGCATTCAACCTCTGCTTACCCAGAAAACCTAACCCTCAGCCCCAGCAGGTGCCAAGAGCTGGCTTTGTGGCAATCCGATTGTTCAGTCTGACGTCACTAGCCGTGTCTGGGTCTAAACTCCGCTGCAGGTCCATATATCAAACGATCACTATGGCATTACTGAGAGTTGAAAAACTGTCTAAAGTATTTCATCTTTAATAAAATGATCAGCGTTCTGCTCTACCAGGTGTAACAATTGAGTTTAACATCCAGGCATCCATGAAAACGGAATTTATGACATTTAACGGAGTTAGAAGTTAGCAGGGAGTTAGCTCTCTAGCTTCTATCTAAATACAATATAGCATGTCCTGACTGCGGGGTTTTGGAAACAAATTAAAACGTACAGCTCTGCTATCACTTCCAGCATAAATGAAGACAGAAAACTAAACAGCAGTGATGTTTGTAGGGTTACTGAAGTTGGGCTAGCTGGTATATAATGATGTGCTACGTGACCGCTAGCGACACAGCTATGTTAGCATAATATAAACAAGCTAACTTTTTTTCCACTCGATAAAAGTTAACGTGAGTGTTCTCGGTGGTCAGGAACAAATGTAATCGCATGGCAGGATGCTGTAAAAGGACCAAACTTCAGCCAGGAGAACAACTGAGATAATCCATCCACAATACGAGGTTAGTCATTCATATACTGCTGCATGGGCTGGGCTGTAGTTACTTCATAAGGTTTTAAAAACTGAGCTTAAATAAATGATTAGTGGTAATAAAAGCCGAGGGAGGTCAACAGTGATCACTGACTGTTTTAGGAGCTTTTTGAGATCAAATAGAAGAAAATACATAACATTAAACATGTTAACAACACAAAAGCCATATTAAACGCAGACTACTTTAGACCCGGAAGTAGGATTCGTCGCGTCATCACTGAACAACCGGATAGCAGCAGCTGTGAGAGGGAGACAGAGCGGGGCCAGAATGCAGAGAGGAGCAGGAGGCCTGCAGTCTGCCCGCCAGGCCAAGGTAGAGAACCAAAGACCTTGGGGAAAGCATTCCTTCGCAGCAGCTGCTGCAAAGAACAAGCCGTCACATCCCGGAGAGGGAAAAAAAGAAGTGGTCAGTCAAATTCAAATTCAAATTTTATTTGTCACGTACACAGTCATACACAGTACGAAATGCAGTGAAATGCTTAGACAACTGCTCGTGACTTAAAGAAAAAAAGAAAAGGCTATGAATAAGATAGGAAATAAATGTGAAAATTAAAAAGGGTAAATCTAGTCTAGCAAACCTGCGTCATTCTGTGTCACCCCTCTCTTCTCCTCTTCTCCCCCAAAGAGAAGGAAGGTGTTAGAAGGGGTAACAAAATCACTCCAAGGTTCAGGGTCTCCGGAAGTTTCCAGTTCACCAGGAGCACCCTCTCAGTCTCCTCCTCCAGTTCAGGGAGGACGGACTTGTGGACAAATGGCACCGTGTCACCTCCGAGTTCTGAGTACAATCGAAAGCACCACGACTGCAGTTTTTGTGTTGGATGTAAAAGGCGCACATGACGCTGTGACGTAGGCTAGAATCATGGCAGCAGTCAATGACGGTCCAGGCGTGGGATTTCTCTCGTGGAAATATGCACATTATCTTTTCCTTTCTATTGGTAGGTGGCACAGTGCACTTGTGGCAAGTAAGCAAGCTAGAAGACTGGCAAAGTTATGGAAGAAACACATTAACAAGAGAATTCTGAGTAAAACCTAAGTTACTTTCCCTAGTAACTAGTTACTTTGAAAGTAACGAGTAACTTGAAGTAACTGAGTTACTTTTGAGAGAGGTAACTAGTAATGTAACTAAGTTACTATTTTAAAGTAACTTACCCAACACTGGAAATAAAACATGCATTTCAGCAGCCAGGCAGTTTGTCAAGGGCAGAATATACCCCCGGTTTGAAAATAAAAACAAAAGAAAATCACTGCCATTTGTCTTTGTCCCCAGCGTGGGGAGCTCACGCTCTTCCCGAGGGGGACAGCCCAAACTCCTTCCGGAAGACAGGCGTCTGTTTGGCTGGCCTGGGCGACCCCCTGAGCGACCGTGGTTCAGGGGGTTGGGAAGCGCATCTGTAACCGGAAGGTTGCCGGTTCGATCCCTGGGCTCTCTGTCCTGGTCGTTGTGTCCTTGGGCAAGACACTTCACCTATCGCCTACCGGTGATGGCCAGAGTGGCCGATGGCGTGATATGGCAGCCTTGCTTCTGTCAGTCTGCACCAGGTCAGCTGTGGCTACAACTGTAGCTGCCTCCACCAGTGTGTGAATGTGAGAGTGAATGAATAGTGGAATTGTAAAGCGCTTTGGGTGCCTTGAAAAGCGCTATATAAATGCAATCCATTATTAATATAGTAGTCGTGGTAATCACACGACCACTTTAAGATGACAAAGTAACAAGGTGATATATAACAGTTTTTAAATTGTGTCGACAGGCGACATAAAACCATTCATGATAAACACTATTTACGCTGTGTTTTTTCCTCAATAGTTTCGTCACGTTTACTGTCTAAGGACAGCGCTAGCAAGCACTCTCTGCTTATGAGCAAAGAATAAAAAAACAAAAAACAGCCCATTCGTGTAGGTGGAAAAATATACCATGTCAACCAATCAAAAATGATATGGCAACATGACATTTGGTTGTTTAGGAAGAGGGGGGAGTTTTAGGAGTGACGGCGAGAGAGAGAAAGAAAGACAGCAGAAAAAGAGAGAGAGCGAGTTTTGAGATGTGAGAGATTTGTGACGTTTAGCGTGTTTGGAGTGTGTAGTTAATGTGTTGTCTTGTGTAGTTAGTGTGTAGTATTGTGGACAGTTTTGTGTTGTGTGTCAGAACAAAGAGGCGACTGCTGTCTCCAGGTAGAAAACAGGAGTGATACACCTGCTGCTGTCAGACCTGCAGGTCTGTGATGTTCTCCTTTATAGTGGACAGAAATTATTTTTTTGGAGTGGCATAAATAATTTGTGTGGCACCTCATTGAATGCAGAACACCTGACCCCACTCTGGACCCCAGAGGGTTAAACATTTTTTAAAGTAATGCAATAGTTACTTTTCAAGTAATTAATTACTTTTAGAATCTTGTAACTCAGTTACTAACTCAGTTACTTTTTTGAGGAAGTAACTAGTAACTATAATTAATTACTTTTTCAAAGTAACTTGCCCAACACCGGACATCACACTATCGCATCTTCAGGGGCCCTCTCGCAGCACGACTGAAGCGGTGGCGCACATGGGCAGTTCATCCTTGGGTCTTGTCAACCATTTTCCCATGGTTACAGACTACAGTTTGCGGTAAAACCACCAAGATTCAGCGGAGTGTTAACTTCAGTGACCAGTGGCAATTCAGCAAATGTGCTGGAGGACGAAATATCCTCCCTGTAACACAAACAGGCGATCAGAGCAGTGCCGAGCGAAGAAGCTCAGCAGGGCTTTTACTCCCGCTATTTCCTCATCCCGAAAAAGGACGGAACATCGCTCCGTCCTATTCTGGATCTGCATGTGTTAAACAAGCATTTGAGAAAGTACACATTCAGAATCCTCACACACAAAACACTTTGTCGCTCATTGCACACAGGCGATTGGTTTATTACAATCGACCTCTCAGACGCATATTTTCACATCGCCATTTATTCTCCACACAGGAAATATCTCAGGTTCACTTATCAGAGTGTAGCGTACGAGTTTCAAACTATCCCATTCGGGCTATCCTTAGCCCCGAGGGTGTTCAGCAAATGTGTGGAGGCAGCGCTGTCTCCGTTAAGGAACAGCCGCATCAGAGTATTCTCTTACATAGACGATTATCTAATAAGCTCACGATCGTGCAAGCAGGCGATCAAAGATTCCGGGGTGGTAGTGAATCACCTCACGGTGCTCTGTTTCACAATCAACCTGGAAAACAGCAGGGGTACCTCTTGGGGCAGTATCACCCAGGGTGACACTGACCACAGATGCATCTCTGTCACGTTGGGGTGCAATTATGATGGGCAGAGCAGGATATGGCATTTGGTAACAGAGACAGGCTCTGAATCACATAAATGTGCTATAGCCCCGCGCGGTGCTCCTAGCCCCATTTTCTGCCATATCTCCAGGGGCAACATGTTTTAGTGAAAACAGACAACTCCATGGTAGTTGCTTATATCAACTCCCAGGGCGGTACCTGTTCCCGGCAGCTACACAGGTTAGCCAGGGAAATAATTGTGTGGAGAAGCACACGGCTCATCTCCCTTCAAGCAACTCACATGCCAGGAATTCTGAACAGGGGGGTGGACCTCCACTGTTCGGAGAATGGAGGCTTCACCCACAGGTGGTGGAGCAGATTTGGCAGAGATACGGCCGGGTTGCCGTAGATCTCTTTGCCTCGCAAGAAAGCACACATTGCCCACAGTTTTTCTCCCTGTCAGACGCAGATGCGCCACTGGGCGTGGATGCGAGGGCCCATCCATGGCCAAACACATTACTGTATCCTTTCCCTCCCCTCAGCCTGATTTTAATAGCTCCACTGTGGCCATCCAAACACTGGATAGCAGAAATAATCCAGCTTCTGGTGGACGAGCCATGGCCACTCCCCATCCCCAGGGACCTTCTGTCTCAGGCGCATGGGGAAATATACCATCCTTATCCAGACCAGGTTGCTGTCTTGGACTGGCCCATGAAAGGTGGAATTTGAAGGCTACAGGCATGCCTTCGAAGTTTATTGAAACCATTCAGAATGCTAAAGCCTCGTCCACTCATTCCATTTACAGCAGTAAATGAAAAGCGGATAATCCCTTTCCAGTGTTCATTGGTGGAGCTGTTGTGTTTTCTTCAGGACTTGCCAGACAAAGGGAGAGCTTTTTCCACCATAAAGGTCTATTTAGCAGCTATTTCAGCCTGTCACGTGGGGTTTGGTGATAAACCTGCCGGTCAGCACCCTCTGTTATGTCACTTCATGAGGGGGGCGCGTCAAACGCTCCCAGTCTGTAGACCACTGGTCCCTTTATGTGATCTGTCAGTCGTTTTAGATGCCCTCTCCCACCACCCCTTTGAGCCTATCGGGGCAGTGGGGTTGAAGTTTCTCTCTCTTAAAACTGCTCTGCTGTTGGCTCTAACCACAGCCAAGCGAGTTAGTGAATTACAGGTTCTGTCTATTCTGTCTAGCTTCGGGAGCTAGCGCAATCCAGGAGTGGGCCATATCTCCCATAGTGAAACAACGAGCGAAGTTAGAAAAAGAATGTTGGGTTACTTAACGTAATCCCTGGTTCTTTGATAACAGAGTGAGGTGTTTCACCAACAGTTCCCTCCTTGCTTAGGCACAGAAAGAAATCTGCTTGGAAATAGTTAGGAGGGCTGGTCGGCCATGGTAGAATGAGGGGGCGGAGCCCTGAGCACGGCTCGACAGGTCTGTCATAGACAGACGTGGTGTCATTGGAGCTTCTGTAGTTGGTCATGCCAAGGCGATTCCCATAGTGAAACACGTTATTTTGTCTTCCATTGTGTTTTCCAATTCTTCCATTATGTTTTGTGAGATTTTATTTTTATTTTATTGCTTCTGTTGTGGTTTGTTTGACTTCCATTGTGTTTTTTGTGCTTTTGCAGTGTTTTTCTGTTCGCTGGTGTTTTCTTAAGTTGCAGTGTATTTGACCGGTCAGGGCCACCCTAGGTAAGGACCTGTCACACTATATTTGCATGTGTCCCTCTACATTTGCAGCAAAATTTTAAAAAAATAGAATCTAAAATGTGGGTGGGGGGGGGGGGGGGGGGGGTCTTTTGTTTTGTTGTTGTTTTTAGGTGAGAATCACAGAAAGTTCAGCACCACATTTTGACCTTGTATGCGTACTCAACACTGTAGAGTGGTAGGGTTCCAAAACACCTTAGAGTGGACACACAACAGACTGTTTTTCTGTTTCAAAATATTTACCTATTGTTGTTCATTTTCACCTTTAGACCTGTGCTCCCTGTCGCCGGCCAAGAGAAACAAAACAACAGAGGGGAAGAGAAGAGGAAACGATGGTCAAAAAAAACTTTAAAAAAATGAAAGAGGATGCACTGGATCCAAATCATAAATTAATCACTAGTTTAGTCTGCTGCATGTCAAGTCAAATGAAATTAAGCTGAAGTACCGCTCTTTAGTGTCCACAGAGGTCTTCACAGTGCCATTATTTTAAATTAATACCAAAGGCCAACAAACAATAGCCATCTAAAAGCGCAAGAAAACGTTTTATAAGGAAATAACTATGGAAGAAACTGCTTAACGGGTCTGACAGAGAGGGAACTATTCCAGGAGAGTCACGCATAGAATGGGCACAGACAGGGGGTTAATGAAGATTAAATGCTCGTAAAAACTTGGAATATATTAGCAGGGGAAAAAAAAGTAGAACACCACAGTGTGTTGATGTTTTTGCTGCATCAGTATGCCATTGCTATTTTTATGTACAAATGACAAACAAAAAAGAAATTTGTGTGCTGAGTTTCAGTTCATTCCTCAATCATTTTTATTGTTGTTTGGGATCGATGGGGCATGGTGTGAGTAATAACAAAGCAAAGTAGTAGTGGTAATGTAGACAGTCGGTGCATTTAATTTAGGAGGTTTTATACAGTGAGTGTCTATCTGGTTGAAATCTATGTCACAGCTTCGGTTCTTAAGAATAGCTCACGACTGACTGTATGTAATTATGAGGGCAATTCCAGTATTTGCTACAAATTTAACTGGCACTAAAAGGTGTGACTGCAGAGGAATACCAATTCAGAGAATGTAATAGATAAAAATATTATCAGCCACATTTGTTTGATGTCTCCTCCTCAAGGACCAATATTAGATAATGCTCTGATGAGGAGGATGCAATGAGGCTGTACAGGAAAGCTCAAAGGCTTAGCAGTGACAGGTCACACAGGTAGGTGCATCTCCCATCGTCTGAGTAACCCGAAGAATATTATTATTATTCACTGCTTTCGGCTTCATCTGCTTCTCAAAGGCTTTATTCGATAATGAATTTATAAGAAAACATAAAGTATGCATGCCACTTTATTGCCAGGATCTCACTTGAAGGACACATTTGTAGAAATTTCTATGAAGAAAGCAAGCCAGCTTTGATTGGTTGTTATTCACAAAATCCAAGTACTGATATCTGAAACACTGACTTATAGTCACTTATAGAGAGTTAAATAACTTGTAAACACCACACAGAACTGTGTCAATTCTCCTTTTAATGTTACTGTGGTAAATTTGTTAGTGAACTTCCTATCTACCAGACACTGATAATGGCGCTTTAAAGAGTTGTTCCTGGTACTGAGTGAATGTAGTACAGTAGTTTCCAATTAGCTGCAAACATCTGTGTCCTGCAGATGGAAATGAGGCTGATGAGAGCCCAGAGACTAAACCAAAAAAATCGAGGTGCTGGCAGGAAAACAAAAACAATGGGATGAAAAACATTAGCTGCAGAACTGGGGGAGAAACCTCTTTCACATATTAGCGGATATTGATATATATATTCATAGATATTGATTAGCAGAGTGTTAAATGCTTCATTTTTTTTTCTCCATTTGCCCACATTATCAGACTTTAAATTGAGAGCAATAGAATTGGACAGTAAGGCACAAGCTGTCAGTGAATGACCAGACTTCAGGCACGACTTCCACTCCACACAGCCTCCTTTGGCAGTAACGTAATTATAGCTACAGTACCTTAGAAATCAGTCGCCTTCGCCAGGCTACCTGTCTCACAGAATGGAAAAAATACCTCGAAGCCCCAAAGAAGGGAGTGTTACTTCACCCTTCAACTTCAATCAAGGGTTGCTCCGCCAACTTGGCGTGAGAAGAACTTTTGAAGTTGTTTTTTTTTTGAGAGTGTAGCAGCAAAGAATTGACCACAGAACACCTGTCAGGGTCAATCATGAGGCATGTAGATCACATATTCTACAGAGTGAAGTTTACCTTTCCCCAAAGACAGTACAGTCTTGTACTGTTAGTGTATCACAAGATGACGCGCTGCAGTCAATGAAATGTTGAGGGCTCTGAATATGAAATTCCTCCCTAGTGTAATAAAGTTGGAACAATAGTGTTAATCTACTTTAAAAGCTCACTAACTGCAATGATGGGAGTAAGCACAGGGGGCTCTGAAAACTTTCCCCACTTAGTTTTTTTTTTTTTTTTTTTTACATTTGACGTCTATCATGAGCATACTGAATTGTATGTATCCTTTCTGGTCTCCCCCAGTGCACTAGGAGCCTGCAGCACAGACTACAACATAAGTGCTGAACACATCACGTATGCTTTAGGCTTTCATGCTTTCTGTAATCCTCCTGAATTTACTTTAAGACTGAACTTCTGGTCCAAAAAGCACACAATGATCTGACTCCACAGTGCGTTTCTCACTTGCTTACGATTTATCAGCACCAGACTTCTGTGATCATGGGCGTGGGAATTTATGTTGATCCAAGAATGGAATCAAAATCTGGTGAAACTGCTTTTAGTCACTCTGCCCTGAAAATGCAGAGCGGCGTGCCAGATGACCTGTGCCCCAAATCTTATCTTTTTAAAGAGCAGGCTCAAAACATAGCTCCTCTGCCAGGCTTTTTATTATTATTTATGTGTTTTATCCAAAGCCCTTGAGTAAGTGTGTGCTTGTCTGTGCACTCTGTTGTTGTTGTTTTTTTTGTTGTTGTTGTTGTGTGCCTTAATCTTGTGTCACACATTTTGAGTTCAGTATTTTTAATAGGCAGTGTTGGCTTTTTGTGTATGAATCACTCTGAATATACCTCTGTGTGACTCCATGGGGGGTGTACAAAATAACAGAGACAGCTGACAAGTAGCCTTGAAATCAACACCACATTTCAAGCGGTTGTAATCAATATTGTTAAATCAACAGTGGATGACATGAGTACTTGTGTATGAAAGAGAATAATCAAGCAACTCCCCTCATCTCTACAAAGCTGTATAGTGTCTTTCATCTTGTTGTTTTGATTTTTCCAGACGGCTTTGGGTTCAGTCTCCCTACTTTCATCGGAATAATTTTTGAAGCCAGCGGGCACATGTTTTCATAAACCTTTTGCTGCTTCCCAAGAAGCAGATTGAGAACGCTACCTAACGGAGTCAAGACTATATCAATGAAATTGTTCATTGTTTCTGTAATGGTTTGTGGAGCTCTAAACTGAGGCAAAAGGGAGTTAATATTGGTGTTGCATTGGTAAGTTGGCAACAAGGAACTCAGATGAACCCTAATATTACTCCGGTTATTCATGCCTTGATAGTGTGGTCCAGATCAGTTTTGACAGGCTAATACAGTAAGTGTTTATATCAAATTCTGAACTACTAATCCGTTTTTTAAAAAAAACAACTATTATCACTAAATTTTTGGCCTCAAAACTTATTAACATTAAATGTGAAAACCTCAGTCAAAGCAGTGGTACGAAACATTGCATGTGTGGAATTTGCACATGTGTTTCCCACACTCACTGAAATGTCAGGACAAGTGCCTTGATAATCTTTTGATCTGTGTTTTACTCTTAGTTTGTTTAATGTCAGTCAGCTCAGAATAAATTGATTTAAATTTGGTTATTTTTGTGCTTTCGAGTGCAGATCTCGTGTCGGTGTCAAGGCACCCTCTGACCTCTGTGTGACCTTCATTTCTCATGTGCACCACATATGATCACTAATGTGCTGTATTACTGTTTTATTATTTCAAAGACGAGCAGGTGACAGTCTTTGTGGGAGCTTTGGCAAATGCGGTGGGAGCAGAGATAGTATGGCAGGACTGTGTCAAGGTCCTCGTTGAACTCCGTCGCCAAAAAAGTAAACACAGATATTGCAAGTTCCGTTTGAAAAGATTCCCTAACACCCAAATCTCCCTTGATTAGAACCACAACAGTGGATCTAAAATCGGAATAGTTACAAGTTACATTTGACCAACCTCCATGTACAAAAAAAAGTGCCGTACCTGTACATGGATGTAACAAATGTATTCTTTTCTTTTTGCATAACTTTAGAAAAAGTAATCAAAATCCAAGCTAATTGACATCCATTTATATTATTTTTACTGCTGTCAAATATCACAAAGGGTCAAATTTGATCCAAACAGTAAAGCAAGGTTAAACTGTGTCATACTGTGGTGCTGTCACTTTTTCAGATGAAGAACTGACAGTACCACACAGCTGGAACTGGCCACACTAAAACGCCTGCTCGTTTAGAGAATCAATGACTCACACAAGTGGCAAATTTTGGACAGACTCTGGTCAAAGGCATTCACAGTGTTGTACTTGATTGCATTTGATTGCCCTCACATACTCCGCACTGGCTGCCCAAGCTTTGCGACCACTATTTTTGCTGTTGCTGTTCTGGATTGCATTATTTGCTGAGCTGTTTTGTTATTTTGTCCTTGTAGATAGGACGTTGCTGTCAGTTTCCAACAGCAGAGGAATTATAAAGTTGTTGTATAAAGTCGGAAACGTTGTCAGTGCTTTTTCATAAATTCATATGCATGGTTGGCCACACACACACACACACACATACACGCACACACCAAATGGCCATGACAGTCGAGATTCACACTGAGTAAATCTGTCACTGAAAAAACACATTTCAAATGCACTTTGGATACAAAGGAGCTTGCTCACAGTGATTTCTTTTTGAGAAACGCTGATTAGAGAGCCAGTTGAAAGGAACACGAAAAAGAAAAGTTGTCTATTTCTTCTTATACCACATTTCACAGTCATTCCTGATTATTCTTGTTTTTAGCTGATATTGGGAAGCTGATTGATGATAAGACTGACAGCACCAAAAAGATTTTTTTTGGGTGGTGGGGAAACATCTGCTGGGAGGTGATTGATTCCCAGGATCACCATAATCATAATGAGCTACTTTCCTTGTCCTGTCTGACTGATTTAAATACACTATCAAATGGTTCCTTCCTGGCCAGTACTAATTTAAAGCAGATGGCACCCCCTTTTTTTTTGGCAGGCACCTTGGAAAAAGCAGGGCAATTAAACAAGTGTATGGATACATTATAAAGGTCTGCTGGGATTGTTTTTGTCCTCACAAGGGCCTATTGATTACTTGTCTAGTGACGGCAAAGGATGTACAGTCGATGTCTAGAGGTCGTCTGAACAGTGAGAGTTGAGCTCTCATGAAACATGGCTCCTTTTTTAAATGCAATACCATGAAAAAAAGAAAAATTTACAATCAAGTTTCCTACAACTCCATTCATTTTCATTAAGTTTTCAGCCAAAGCAAACCTAAAAGAATAACGGAGGAGTCAGGACAAATTTGGAAACATTCATTTCTGTGCTGTAATTGTCACTAATTAAGTCATGAGGGGAAAAAATCACTTTGAAAATGATCGCTTTTTTTTTACATTAAAGTTGGTGCAAACGCAAAGCCATTAGGAAATGCACAGATAAAGGCACTTGAGCAGTCAGCAAGACGCCTTACAGGGTCTGCCAGTATCTCCCTCTGGGTGCAAGCTATCTTGCAGTGTGATTGAGCAGAGCAGCTCAATGAATGCAGATATATTTACTCAGAGTGTTGGTTTGGGAAACATCAATCCAATAGACATTGGGTTGTTTTTTTTTCAAACATGGGAGAACATTGATCCACAAAACGTGCTAAATGATTTAAAAGCAAGTATTTCTCTAGCAGCACTTACATAACGGTTAAAGGGCAAAGCTTGTAAAGAAAAACAGACAAGACAAAAGCGGAGTTTAAGTCTATTTGTGACGGGAAAAAAAGAGGACACGCTCTACCAGCTACAGAGCAGGAACAGAATGAAAATTTATTCGTTAGATCATCACAATTTTATTTAAAGCTTCGTGGCAAACTTGAATAACCCAGCTGGAAGCATATGCAATCATGTGGCTCATAAATTGTGTGCCAAGTTCATTATATAACTGCTTCGGATAATCTTGTGTGACCTCTGGTCAATATTGTTAATATTAGCTCAGCATATAAATATATTTTTATGAATCTCTGAAAAAGGAGCTGAAGAGAAGGAGGAAGAGGAGGCTAAACTACTGAATAATTGGTAGCTTTTGTGTATAATAATAAGCAGGGAATGGAAAGTCAATATAAAGTGCATGCTGAAGGCGACACAGAGTTCTTAATATTTTATTTTGTAATTCTTTTGAAGGTATTTACACTGATTAGATGCAGTCAAAACACATGTAAAAGTAAAGACAGGATCGTCCTACTTTACTTTTCAGTGACTGTGGCACAAGTTACCTTTGCAGATATTGTCCTTAGTTGATTAAGTTTAGAAAGCTTAAAAAAAAAAAAAGCAAAGCAAAAAAAAAAGAAAAGAAAAAGAAATGTGGGTATTTTAGCCTCCAGATCAAATCATTTCACAAGATAATTTATTCTTCTTCATCATACCATAAGCTGTTGCACTGTAAGGAGTCTTTCTGTCCCTCACCACATGATGAGCTTTAAGGGCTAAGTTGAAAAATTGGGAAGAAGTTTGCAACCAGTGGGTCGTCCTTTTGAGAAATACACAGGTACAATTAGTGGTACTCACAACTGAAGTGAAGGACTTATAGTTAGAGAGCAAGCGAGCAGTCATTTCTTGAAATCTATTTACTGGAAGGAGGCAAAATGAATAAGCTTAACAATATCAGAGATTTTCTAACAAATTTTGATAACTAGATGACTGAACCAGAGCAAGAAAAGATCATCTTGAGTATTCCTGGAATGCCGACATCGGCACATAATTCCACACTTACTAAAAAAAACTAATTTACCATAATCAGTCCACCAGACAACTGGTGATTCATCACTAGGGTCATGGTCACCCAAGATTAGCTGTTGCATGAGGGGAGCTCAGGCCAGATAGTACTTCATACTCTATATGATAGAAGTGTCAGAATACACAGTGCACTACAACTTGCTGCACATAGAGCTAGAGATTGGTCACAGTGGCCATGCACATGTCCAGCTGAGTCACCAAAGTACTCCTGTGAGAACACTGCGTTCTTACTAGGGATGGGTATCGTTTAGGTTTTATCCGATACCAGTACCAAACCGGTATTTTTGAAATGGTGCCGGTGCTTAAACGGTGCTTGAACCGGTGCTTAAAGTATGAAGAACATAAACTTTGTCCAAAAACCTCTCATGTTTAGCTGTTTTTTGTAAAAAGATAACAATGTTAGCCCTTTCTGCAGCTATAGGGCATATATGGTATCACTCTTGGCTGGAAGCAGTGCTTAATCAATGGAAAAAAACACAAACTTTGTCCAAAAACCTCTCATGTTTAACTGTTTCCCACTTTTTCTTTGGTCATTTTAGCTTTTTTGGCCAGGGTGAAGGGAGTATCGGCCATCAAACAAGAAGACAGCCGCATGTAACTACGACGGTGTTTGCTAGTTCACCTTACATGCATTAATGTAATAACGTGGTTAGCCTACACAACGTAAATTACACACAAATAACATTAAGCTACTCACACAGAGAAGAACGGCTGCTGCTGCCATCATCATCCGTCATCATTTCTGCTACACTGGCAGGGCTAGGAGCCAGGACTCTCCTCTTCGGGTTTTTGGGGGATGTTGCTAACTCCGGGTCCAATAACAGGCACCACACCCGCAGTAGATGTGCACGATGTGAGGTCTCGCAGCAAGCTATCAAATACAGTGCATTTCTCGGCTTTTAACAAAATGCTATACGTCGCTAGGTGTTTCATCAGATTCGAGATGTTACCTCCTTTGACATTATCACAGTATCAGCTTAAAGCACTTGTTGCAGGCTACTGAGTTTGTATCTTTTGCTGTGAAGTACAGCCAGACTTTTGACCGCTTGGCCTTGGGCATTTTTAATCTGTAGCTCTGCTCTAAGAGAACTTGCATACCTGGGCCCGCCTACTATGCTTGCAAAGGTAAAATGATTGGCTAGAATCCAAAGTGTATGACATCTCAGGGAAAAAAAAGCACTGAAATAAAGCACCGAAATGTTCACTGCTTTTTGGTCTGGTTACTACTGTTTATGTCAGAACCGGTGCCATAATAGCACCGGATACCGGTACCCATCCCTAGTTCTTACATTTAATTAAAGCACAGTGTCAAGTCTCTTCTGATTCTGATCTCAGCCAATATGGTCAATGTTTTACAACACTGACAACATTGAACATTTTGTCCTGTCATATAGGAGGAACTCAGCAGAACTGGGTCAGGTAAAATGGGCCATTTAGGATTTGAGTGTTTTAGCCCTTTAAACAGCCAATAATATAAACAATTTAAACCTTTGTTGCATCAGTACCTGATTGTTACCATTTGATTCTACTGGTCTGACGTTGATAACAGATGTGGGCCACCGATATCCACGAGGTTGTTGAGCCTCTGAAGCTTCGCTATGGCAATGACAGCAAGTTTACTCAATATGCTGGATGATCTTTTGCATATCTGCTCATCATTTTGAAACCACCAGAAGTAGTATAATGATTGACCTGTCACATGACAAGACTGACCTGATAAGACTTGATAAATAAATGTACATGTGCAAGTAATGATTTAAAATCAGTGCCATGATGCCCTCTGTTGTGTTGCACTATACAAAAAAAGTAACTATTTGTAGACGTTTAAAAAATATTACGAATAATTTTTTTTTCTTGGCAAGTCATCGAAAGTGCCGTAAACAGGAAAAAAATACAGCCGATTAATATTTGATTTGAAGAGCGTCAGTACCTTTAAAAATTCTTACTTGCACACATTTTTCATGGTACATGAGATATTTGAAGCTTCTTGGAGAATTTGAGGAGGCCTCAGCTGCTTCTGTGTCTTCATGTAATCCCAGACTGATTTGATGATCTTTGGTCCCTACAGAGCCACAATCTAATCTGTTGAAGGACTTCTTGTTCTTCCCATGGCTGCAGATGGTTCTTTATGAGTGTGCTTGTGTAGTTGGTGCCATTGTTGTGCTGCATAATAAATCTGGGACCAATCAGATGTCTCCTTGATGGTATTCCTTGGTGGATTGTAATCCAAACATCTAAAGTCTAAAAAGCTTTGAACAGCACTGTATGCGGGACTTTGTATACTGTCAAATGCATCAGATCAAAGAAGAGCCAGCATAGCTTTTGAGAACACTGGTTTATTCCCAGTGCAGTTAAGGAGTGTAAACCCAGTTATTAGGCAGATTAAGAAAGAAGCTTCCTCTATATTTCATGAAATTTACATGATGTCATAGATTCATAGACTGTGCTGCTAAAAACTGACATATTCCAGTGTATGCATTTATCTAATATGACATTATAATACCAGTTCATTTCTAAGTGTTATTTTCCAAGAATGCATAATAAAAGCAGCAGTTTTGTTTTACAAAAAGAAATAACCGTATGCATCAGTGGAAACAGTGGGAGCAATATTTCCCTGTAATGTTTAGTGAGAAGAATTATAAAGTCTGCATGAAGCAACACTCCAGCTTTTCACTCAGCACTTCATTAGTTCTGACGTCCCCAGGCGGCTTCTGAGAACAGGTAATCTGCTAAATCAGTTTACCTAATTAGGGCCGTAACCACCTGTAAACCATAAAAAAGACTAAATGTCATAAATTTCAAATGTTTCTGTATCTTTAGAGGATGGTGCTTCATAAAACCATTCAATAATTTATGAAAAACTTAATGCGTGAGCCATAATCATGCAAAGAAGTCCTCATCTTTTAATGCGAACAAGACAACAAGATGTCTTCAAAACACCCAGCACTTCCCTTTCAGTTTCAGCGAGCCGTATTTTTCTCTCAGCTAAGTTGTTATGCAAGTGTTCAGCTCAGACGCTTGCTCATTCACAATTCATGCTCATTGCTTGCACACCCACAACCCCAAACCTCTTTCCTGCCTCCTTATTTTTTTTTTTTTTTTTTTTTGCTTCCCCAAACTGTAATTCTAAACCTCATAAAAAAAAACAAAGAAAAAAGGGTTTTAAATAGTCTTCATCATTCCATTTCACACTTTGCTAATGGTTTGCGCCTTCTGGTATGTGTGAATCTCCGTGTGACTTCCAGGGCAGGCTGTCATTTATTTAGTAGCAGACATTTTGTATGCGGTTTGCAACATTCTTCTTCATCTTGTTATCCTCTCCATGGACGGGAACAAGAGGCAATGCTGTGCTGGATGCGTCGTGTCAACATTTTGGAAGTTAGGTAGTAAGTAGTAGCAAAAATAAATAAATAAATAACAAAAAACAAATGTTAGCAATGCATTAAGCGAAGTCCAGTTGCACATACAGTATCAGTACTTATCTAATCAGACAACTGCTCTCTAGTCACTTTTATACTAAGTTCAAATTGATTCAGTCTCCAGCTGAGTGTTGTGAAGAACACAGTATGTACAATTTGAATGTCATTATTTAGATGTGGGCACCCAGCGTAGCAGAAGTGATATTCTTATTAATGTCCCTATCCAACGTCAGCGTTTTAGTCATTGGAAGCCAACAAACTGTAAAGTGAAACAGAACCTCTGCACTGTGAGAAGCAAATTAAAACGCAGTGTGAGTGGTAGCCAGCCGTCCTAATTAGCCAATTTTGTCGAACATGCCTCAAAATGGTGCTTGTGTTTTCTTTTTGTTGTGTAAATGCAACATTTTAGTAAAGGAAAAAAAATCTGAATAATTCAACACCTGGCAAGTCACACTAGGTCAAGCCTGTTGTTACACGGGAGAGAAGTTTGTTGTCTCCCTGGAAACTGTGAGAAAACACGTCGAAAAGAAAGCTCAGAGACCAGTAGGTCTACCTCGGGGAATAGGGGTAATCTTTTGATGTCGGTGTTAAAAGGTGCAGAGATAATAATCCACTTTGGGAATTGGGAGCAGCTTAACATTTTCTCCATCATAAGTGCCTTCAGTTATGTTCCTCAGTTGTGCAGTAGGCAGAAATGATAATAATGATTTACAGTATTTCACCATGAACGTGAAATGATTTGCACAAAGCTGCATTTCTGACAAGAATAGCAAGTCGTGTAAAAAGAGGACACAGGTAAAGATGACAACAACTGTGGTAACTTCCAAAGTCGAACAACTGAGAAATGAAAATAAAATTTGCCTTTCATTTGAATTTCTGTCGAGCTGTTTGTTCTGGCACCTCACAAAGTTTCAGTTTACTATGACAACAAGGTCAAATTGCCCATATGAACTCTTCTGAAACATCGATCCTTGGTTAAAAGTGTAGAGACAAAAGCATGCTTCTTTTGCTGCAGGAAATGACACCTCTAAGAAGCAGATTTTATCACCCATGGCTAGCTGTTAATTATATAACGACTTAAGTAGGCTGAAAGCATTCTAGTCTACAGCTGGATAAAGATAAATATATTGCAGGACAACCTGCCAGCAGATATCCCATCGGTGCAGATGCAGTGAGACCCAGGTTTGATTCTTTGCATGTCATTGCCCTATATCGCCTGGCATCGGGCATCCTCTGGGCAATAAGAGGAACACCTTAAAGCCAAGATCTACAAGACAGTCATACAGCCAGTGGCCCTTTATGGAGCACAATGCTGGTCAGCCACCAATAAACACGAGCAGATCCTCAACACCATGGAGATGAAGATGCTCAGGTGGATGGTGGGCTTAACCCGCCTTGATCATGTGATGAACAAAGATGTCTGAAAACGTTTCAGAGTTGCCCCACTCGAAAAGAAGATGAGGGAAGGGCGCCTACGGTGGTATGGACACGTCACAGAGAGCGAGGAGAATTCAGTGTCAAGAACAGCCCTTCGACTTGACCCTGGAGGCCGCCGACCACGAGGAAGACAGAAGAAGCTGTGGATGGACGCAATCACCGAAGACATGCACAGTGGATCTTGCACCAGAGATGAAGATGTTAGGAAAAAAGGCTGCCCGAAGGACATCCAAAGCTCTTCTTTGAGTGTTGCCTGCCTTTTGTTCTGTTCTCTGTCAAGATGATCCTCCACTGCTTCAATAATGTTGAGGAGGCCAATCCATGACTGATTTTTTCTATCCAAGTATGCTTTTACTACACTGGCAGTTTGTTTGGGATCATTCTCATGCTGAAAAATGAAGCCGTTATCAATCAAAGGTTTTTCACAGTGTGAATAAGTTGCCCTAACTTAGTCATCTTAAGTAGGGTGTACTTAGTTTTTTAAGGCAACAAGTTTACATAACTTTTTTTAAGTTCTGGGATCTAATTAGATTTTACACTGTGGTCAGTCGAAATCTGGAGGTACAGCCTTAAACCATGGCAGAGCTTTTCAAAATGGCTTCTTGACAGCCACTCTTCCAGTGAGACCATTTCTGATGAGGCTTCAGTGAACAGTAGATGGGTCAACTGAAGAGCCAGATGCATGTCTTGTGCCCTCTGTCAAGTCTTTCGGTTTCTAGATTTGGATTTTCTGGATTTTTTTCCAGCCTGCTACTTCTTTCTTTGTCCTCCACTTGTAACTTGTAAATCTTTGGCAATCACATTGTTGGTGCATCAGTGCTATTTGTTCCTGTCTAACTGAGATAATTTTGGCATTATTCATAGATTCAGCTAAAGAAGATGCAAAAGGTGGAGTGATATGTGGCTTAGCAAACAAACAAAAAATCCTCTCAAAAATTCAGCTCCAAGGACTGGCCTGAAATGAGTGTAAAAGCAGCCAGTGTCCAAAGAAAAATTTTGAAAGACCTTCAGAAAGTCTAGAGAACTCTTTGAAAACTGATAAGAAAGTCTGGCTCCTTCGAAGCAAAATATGAAGAAATAATAGAAGACTCAAAACCTTTGCGGATAGTATTGTATAGATGAATAATTCACAAGAGAGTCTGAAGTTTTATGTCACAAGAAAAAGAATTTGGCACCTTCTTGAGTACATAACTCCTGTAAATCCAAGGAAAATACTATTAGGCTGTGGAGGACCAGGACAAATACATATGGAAAAATGCATTGCGGTCAATGATAACAAGCTTGACTGGAACAGAAGCATCACCTTAAATAAATGCTTATCTCCATTAAAAGATATTTACATATGAATGATCAGAATCTGCAGGTAGGATAAGATTGATTTACGTTCATAGGAGTTGGATTCTGAGATTGAGCAAAGTCATAAATATATATGCTAGCATTGCTGATCTTTTCAGCCATCTATAAGCCCATATTTCCTGCCACTGTTATCCATTTCCTTTATTTTTCCTGTATAGTTTAAGTATTTCTTTTCCTGCGGCACTGAATCTGAACCTAAAGTCTTGCAATGCTTACTTATAGTTTTGATTCACTATGTAATTAAGCCTTTCGTAATGGTGCATGGTAACCTCAGTCATTTTAGCACACATAAACATTGCAAACACTTGGTTTATTCCTGCTCTTTTGCTCAAGCCACACGTTTTCATTTAATTTGTCCAGAGGTGTCCCAAGGCAGCAATGGCTCTATTGAATGATCCCCAAGCTGTGACCTTTAAGTCAGACCTGCCGCACTAATTAATCCTAGCAGAGCGATACATTCAGAGGCTGAAACAGCATGTAACACAGGCATCAGCCTGCTTAGAAGCCTGGCAGATGAATACATTTCACACCACGAGGAAGCACTAAAACCCCGTGTACATATTCCAACAGCAAACATACGAATGCAATACTCCCTGAGCTAAGCGCTTTAAGGAGGGTTTGAACTGATAATAAAGATTTGAATAAATGTTGAGGAGAACCTATGTCCTATCTTGGGAATATAATATCTCTGGGAACAGTTGGCAGAGAAATTCATGAGACAAATATTTGCACCAAAAGATAAAAGTAAAGAGTCCCACACCTCGCTGAGCACTGCTGGTTTGGTATTCATTTCCCAGCTGGATGAAAACAGAATTTAGTGGACACATAGATTATTCATCTGTGACTGCAGCACAACCACTTACAGCCCTATATCTCAAGAGCAGACCAGAATGTAAAGCTGACGAGAACAAGCGCACGATTGATGATGAATGTGAGATATTTATAAAGCTAATGTGCTGTCCTTAAATATGACGGCACATCTACTTCAACCGAGAACATGCATTTTTCTTCAGACTGCCATTGATAAACACAGAATGGCTTACAAGACAAGCAGCACTGTCTCCCCTTTCAGACAAGACACCATGATTTTCTGTTTTTTCCTTTTTTATTTATAGAGGAGGATTGGCAGGAAAAATGGCATTCACCCGATTCCATTTTTGATGTGATCTGGGATTCTTAAGTGAGTGTGAGTGATGGACTTAAAACATGGATGAATAACTGATGACTAGAAAACAGCTGAAAATTAAATGAAAAGCCCCGAGCTTGTCTTGCCCCCCTCCCTCCCGCTTTCGCTTGTTGTCCTGCTTCAAATGCAGCAAAGCATTTTCACTGAGTTACCATAGAGATGATTATTGCAGTTGCTGTTGTGAAAAATTTGGCTCAAAACCTCAGGGACAGTAAAAACATGGCAGATATGCAGAGCAAAGGAAAAAAGATAAATAAACAGGCGTGCTTCAGAGAGAGAAGCTATGTAGAGTCGTTTAGGGTCAAGAACTTTCAAGAATGGTGCGTATACCCTCTTCAAAAACTTTAAATTGCATTAATATCATTTTGTTTTCTGTGCTTTGAGTAAAGAAATTTTATTTTATGTATATTTATAAGAAGCCATGTTAAAAGAAAGCATGAAAGCAAACAGGTGAGGGTCGTGTCAGGCCTCAAAGGGCTTGTCACTATTTTCATCCAAGTGCCCTTGAATAAGACAGCTAAGTTAAGCTGCTCCAGTGGAGCTGCTCAGTGGTCAATAGTTGAAGACTAGCCTGAGTTGCTCCCAGGCGTGAATGTGTGCGACTGTACCATGAATGTTAAGCAGGGCATAGCTGGGCAAGAGCAAGCATGTTTAGCTGACCTTCCCAGTATAATGTAACTAAAAGAAAAAAAGAGATGCTTCAGTGGTGTTCTAAGGTTATGTGATTTTCAGCACAGCTGTGAGTCAGTCTATATTGGGCTGGGCTGGAATGATCCAAAATGTCATTCCAGCACCTTTGGTTAATGAGCAATTAAATCTGATATGGAGGTTAATGCATATTGCTATTAAATGAGATCTTGTCTTGTGTGCTGCAGCATGGCATTTCTTCTAATGATAGCATGGACATACATGTTTAAGAATACAAAAATAGTAACATCCCACAGCTTGTTTCTTCTCATCCCTGTGATGTGTTCATGCTGCAGTTACTGTGGAGTTGCTCATCTAGCTGATGCTGCAAAAGAGGGGTGAGCACAATAAACAGAGTAACGGATTTTTTGAAATGGCAGCTCCTTTCAAATGCAGCATTTCAAACACCTCAACAAATATCAGCAGACACACAAACTGTGTGTAGCAGACTGGTAACTAAACATACAGATGCTTTATTTCCAGGGACAGAAAAAAACATTAATGTGGGACACAAAGATGGAGAAAGATGTAAGAACGACAAAACAGGAGAAAGGGGTAAGAAATCATTCTCAAAGGTGAGCGCTGTTCAGCAAGTGCAATTTTAAAAACTCTACATTTAAATCATTTTTGGATGGATGGATGGATGGATGGATGGATGGATGGATGGAATGTCGCAATTCGATTTGATTTTTGTTTGTTTTATAAAACCAGAAATTTGATCTAGACATGATGTGTTGCTGAAATACAGTTTTGTGAAATGGCTTGCAAAAGGAAATTGATGTACACTACTTTTGTATTATTCAAACTTTCAATTGAAATATTGTATTATGCAATTGGGTAGAGTTTCTTGCATGGTACACTGGTGAGTTTGCAGGGCTGTGGTGAAGTCTATGTACTATGTTGGCTCTCAAATTTGAGAGCACAGGTATGGGTATATATATGTATTTGTAGGTTGTGTATCCTTGAGGTGTTAATGGGGTTATTGAAAATGTGTATATGTGCGTATGTGTATATACGTATGTATGGATAGATAGAAACATATATGTATATATATTTAAAAAATAAATAAATAAATAAATACACATGACATATAATGTAATTGCAAGGAGGTATTTCTGTAGTCTATTGATACTAGATAGTGGAAAAGGGGTGGGATTAAATAAGCTTATGCTTATTCCTGCTCCTTTTTGAACATGAAAGTTATTTGGAGTTGTGGTTGCTCGTTTTCCTTTTGTTTTGCTTTGTTCATTTGTGTCTTTTAATTCTATTTTGTTGTACTTTTTCAACATGTTCAAAATAAAGATTCAATCAGTCAATCAATCAATAATCAAATGGAAAAGTCCTCTTTTAAAACTTGTTTTATTAGTTTTAATCTTTTAACTTTATGCATCAAGCAAAAATTTAATTATATGCAACATTCTCTGACTGGAAGAAATTTGTTTAATATTTAAACCTATTTTCTGCACATTCCAGCACATAAAATAATTTTTTTGTGTGTTTACACTCAGTCTTTCAAATAGATGCAAGTAAAACACAGCAGAAAATAAATAAAGTCAAAGACTATCGGTCGTGTTGCTCTATTTTCACCTGTAAAGCAGGAGCGGGGTAGGTGGAGGTTTACCCTGGTGCAGGTGTGCCGCAGCGGTCATTGGAAGAATCCGCGAGTTTCTCTGGGAGTTTCCCATTACGTCGTTGCGCACTCGGTGCTTGCTTGGAAGTTTAGGGTTTTTTTTCGCTGTAAAAAGAAGTTTTCTTCCCACGCACAACGGACGCTAATGTTTTTTTCACTTTTTATGGAATCAAACTCAAAGTAAGGTCAGTACTTCCACGCTTTAAACGCTGCATGCTCATACTCTCTCCCGCACTCGATATATTATCCATTGTTGATCTGCACACAGCTGTTGTCACAAACGTCGCACTCGCTTATGTCACTGTCATGAGACATTCTAGCAAAAAAAATCACGGTTTTAGTAATGCAGTAACGCAGCGTTCTGACGGGAAAGTAACGGTAATCTAATTGCCGTTTTTGCAATAGTAATCCCTTACTTTACTCGTTACTTGAAAAAAGTAATCGGATTACAGTAACGCGTTACTACCCATCTCTGCCCAGACCTGTGTCATTATGAGGACACACAAGATTTTGTTCTTTCACTGTTTAACTACTAACACAAATCCAACTGATAAGTTGAAAACCACTCAAACAGCACTTCACAGTGATCTGCAGAACCACGTAAGGGCATAGATCGGCTATTATAACTGCTCATCACTGCTTTTTCACCTGTATAACACTACTATGCTAATTGTGTCGCACAAATGGAATAGCAAAGTTTTGTAGGTGCAGCTCTTAGTTGCACACGTAGTTGGTAAGGCCTTGCACTTTTTTCTAATCCTTTTTCGACTTCCTTAATCTCTCTGTAAATTGCTTAGCTGTGTTTGTCCAAGGTAGCCGATTGAGAGGAAATCAGAGTGGAAATTTTCCCTTTGAGCATCAGCATTGTGCTGTGTTTACTTCATCACATGAAGCCCTAATCAAGTCTGGTCTTCACTGCCGTTACAGTCACCTGTGTTTTGTTGTATTTTTAGAGCTAAGTGTTGCTGAGGTCTACAGGGTTTCTTTAAATATGCCAGGTTGCAGAGCTTGAAGCCAATCAGTCCTCACTTCTTCCTGTGTTGGTGAGTAGCTATGTGGGCCCTGGCCTGTAAAGGGTGTTCCAGCATCTTCCATATTTCCTAGCTCCCGCATCAAAATAAATAAATTCAAAGAGTTTTCATGCATAGTGTGAATCAATTTACATACCTGGTTGCAACAAGTCGGTAAAGACAGCGAGAAACCTGCTGTCTGGTGTTAGAGTCACAACAGCCACATTCTCTAATTCTGATGCAATCCATAAATTCATTCAACCTCGTCTCAAAATGCAGTCCAGCCAGCAGTAATGCTGCATGTAAGCCTGACTGGGATAAGATATTTTGCTGTGCAAGTAACCAAACTCTTCAGGACGGTAGAGCCACATCTGTCTTTGTGTACAAATGGATCAAACAAACATTTGTTATTGGTAGGCAGGTTTTTGAGCTTTTCATGGAGCTCTGTCACTGTTTGTCCTTGGTGTCATTCAGCTAATGACTCTGAGGCAAACAGTCTGTCACCTGCATGCAATGCTATTGGCTATTTGTCAAGTGTTGGTGCCATCATTTGCCTGAAGTTAGTAGGTGTTTCTTTAAGGAAAGAGAGGTGCATTAAAGTGGAGTATCATCGAGCACAAACACAAAAGACCCACTTTTGAAGAAAAAACGAGGATGCCTTAGTACCATGTTCTGAAGGATATTTTATAAACTAACAAAGCTGATTTATTGTCAAGTAGTACTCTATAAGAGGGGTGGTAGAGGGAAAATCTAGCTCCTATTTTTTCAAACAAAGTATCTTTTACTTCTTCTGTGTAAAGGAATGGTACCTGGTCAAGGACAGGACTTTCAGGATTTCAAGCATCTATGGGATAGGATTACAAAACATGAAAGCAAGTCATCTAGAGTAAATGCACAGCAAACATACTACCCAAATTGAAGAGCACACACAGAACTGAGCAGTATGACATTACCTTCAGAAACTGTAAAATGGTGCACAAAATAAAACTGTAAAGTACATTTTCTAAAGCTGTAAACATTCCTGAAACATTTCAGGTTAAAACAGATTGAAGACCAGGTGAAGATGCAGGATGCACCTTAAGACGAGTTGTTATTGTCTTGTCGTCCAAAGTATTCCCACACTCCCAAATGATATTACAGTTAATCAAATGACCACAAACCAATTTCCACACAGTGAATTTAGGGCTTTCGGGGAGGGTTGGACCACCTTGGACTAGGTAATTTTGCTTTGTTTAGGAAAATGAAGGGAACGCTTCAAAAGGGTAACAATTCTGCTTTCTTTTACACACATTATATATATATATATACAGCGGGGAAAATAAGTATTTGACACATCAGCATTTTTATCAGTAAGGGGATTTCCAAGTGGACCATTGACACAACATTTCCACCAGATGTTGCCATCAAGCCAAATATTGACGTCATACAAACAAATCAGAACATATAAGTATACAAGTTAAACCACAATAAATAAAGTGAAATGACACAGGGAATAAGTATTGAATACATGGAGATAACAAGGGGCAAAATGACATAGAAAGCCAGGAGATCACCTGAAATCTGTCAGTATTGATAGAGAAATCCTGTCCCCTATCAGTACTAATTGATATCAGCTGCTTTAGTCCTAATTGATGGCCTATAAAGGCTCCTCATTACCCAGAAGGCACACAGGAAAGACTTCATGATGGGTAAAAGCAAAGAACTCTCTCAAGATCTTCGTAATCTTATCGTTGAAAAGCATTTTGATGGGAATGGTTATAGGTGCATTTCCAGAATGCTGAATGTTCCTGTGAGCACTGTGGGGGCCATTATCCGGAAATGGAAAGTGCATCAGTTCACCATAAACCTGCCACGATCAGGTGCTCCACGCAAGATCCCTGTCCGAGGAGTCCAAAGAATAATCAGGAGGGTTCTCCAAGAGCCAAGAACCACTCGGACAGAACTTCAGGAAGACCTTGCATCAGCAGGTACTGTTGTTTCAAAGAAAACTATAAGCAATGCACTGAACCGCCATGGCATCCATGCACGCTCACCACGCAAGACTCCATTGCTGAACAAAAAGCATGTCAAGGCTCGGTTAAAATTTGCGCAACAGCATTTGGAGAAGCCTGTGGATTATTGGACGACTATAGTATGGTCAGATGAAAGCAAAATTGAACTTTTTGGCAGTCATTCTACACACCATGTTTGGAGAAGAAATGGCACTGCTCACCACCCCAAGAACACCATACCAACAGTCAAGTTTGGGGGTGGAAGCATCATGGTTTGGGGCTGCTTTTCAGCAAGGGGTACTGGCAGACTTCATATTATTGAAGGCAGGATGAATGGAGAGATGTACCGGGACATTCTGGATAAAAATCTGCTGCCATCTACCAGGAAGCTAAAAATGAAAAGAGGGTGGACATTTCAGCAAGACAATGATCCCAAACACAAGGCCAAGGAAACAATGAAGTGGTTTCAAAGAAAGAAAATCAAGTTGCTTGAATGGCCCAGTCAATCACCTGACCTAAATCCCATAGAAAATCTATGGAGAGAACTGAAGATTAAAGTTCATAAAAGAGGCCCAAGGAACCTTCAAGATTTAAAGACCGTTTGTGTGGAAGAATGGGCCAGAATCACTCCTGAGCAATGCAGACGACTGGTCTATCCATACAAGAGGCGTCTAGAAGCTGTAATCACCAACAAAGGCTTTTCTACAAAGTATTGAATAAAGTGTGTTCAATACTTATTCCCTGTGTCATTTCACTTTATTTATTATGGTTTAACTTGTATACTTATATGTTCTGATTTGATTGTATGACTTCAATATTTGGCTTGATGGCAACATCTGGTGGAAATGTTGTGTCAATAGTCCACTTGGAAATCCCCTTACTGATAAAAATGCTGATGTGTCAAATACTTATTTTCCCCGCTGTATATATATATATATATTAGGGGTGCAACGATATTCGTATCGATATTGAACCGTTCGATACAGTGCTTTCGGTTCGGTACGCATATGTATCGAACAATACAACATTTGTAATTTATTTTATCAATTTTCCTTCTGACGATGCTGTCTGTGTTGAGCGCTCAGTGAATCTGTGTTCGACTACTCCGCCTAGGCTGCACTGTCGAGCGCAGATCCACTGAGCGCTCAACACAGACAGCATAGTCAGAAGGAAGAGCGCAGGGCAAGCTAGCGAGACAGAAGTTAAGCACTCCTTGCAACAGGCAAATTGAACGTCATTCAGATCTGGTGTTTGGAATTATTTTGGTTTTCATGTGACGTATGACCCTGAAGGTAAGCGAGTCATGGACTAAAGTAAAACAGTATGTTGAATGTGCCATGCAATGCTCAATTACATTGGTGTGAACTAGTGTGTTAGCGCAGTTAGCTCGTTAACGTGTTGGCCGTCTAGCCCCATGCACGGAGTGATCGGCGGTAGCTCGTTAACGGAGATTTGCCGTGTTGTGGCGTTAAGGTCATTTCAACGAGATTAACCTGAAAGCACTAGCGGGAACACAACGAATATGACTGCACGTTTACGCCGACATCATCCTAGTGCAAAGACAAGTGGAAGCAGACAAAAAAAAGCAAGCATGCTACTAACTTTAGCCGAGTCATTTAGACAGCTGTTAGCACATGATTCTCCTTATACTGCTGAGAATATAGCCCAGAAGAAGCGGATAGTATAGCTTTTATTTTGGAAAGAGACATTTCTCTGTAATAAACTCTCTTTTCCAAAGATGAGTGATTCCTCAATCAGATACAGGGCTTGCAATATCGCTAGCCCGACGTCCCGGAGCTAGCGATTTTTTCAGTCGGGCTACCAAAATCTATCTCTTCCCTGCCCGTCGGGCTATTGTAGGAAGGAAAAATATATGTCAATGCTTCTGCATTCTTTCGGAAATGTAGCTGGGTAATTATGTCATTGGCATCGGTGAGCCACTGTCAATATGTGACATATTGAAATCGCGTTTGAATTTGCGCTTGTTTTTTTGCTTTCACTTTGCAATCGTGCGAACTGTGTATAGAGAGCGACAGCACTGATCTGTGAGTGATGATAATTTGTGCACCAATTCCTCTGACATCGTCTTATTAATCGTTAGCTTACTATGCAAACATGACAAGTGAAATCTCCCGCAGCAAGCTTAAACATGTGAGAGGTTGATCGCGCAGAGAATCGCTGAGCTTATGTGAGTGCGTGTGTAAAAACATTTCAGTTCTGTTGAGCCAAATAAGACAGGTCAGGGTGAAGAAGTGACAGCCAAAGAAAAGCTTACCACAAAACGGAGAAGTTATGACAAATCAGACTATAAGGCAAAAAGAAAGTGCAGCTTTATGGTTTCATGGACAAAAGAATTTCTGTGGCTGCAATATGATGAGCTAAATAACCAGGGCTGCACATAAGTGGTCCGCAGGTGCGCATTCGCTGTCAAAATAAAAAACACGCACAAGGGTTAGGGTTAAATTTAAAAACTGTACTTTTGAGTAAAAATATATATTTATAATTTTAATAAATGACAAATTAAAAATGCATGAAAATTTTTTTGTATCGAAAAAATATCGAACCGTGACACCAAAGTATCGAACCGAACCGAACCGTGAATTTTGTGTATCGTTGCACCCCTTATATATATATATATATATATATATATATATATATATATATATATATATATATATATATATATATATATATATATATATATATATATATATCCCTCCGTGCTACTTTGATCTTGCCCTCTAGCCTCCTTCTCCATGGAGGGTACTGCCCCTTGTCGCTGTTCAACGTGTAGCCAAGCATCTCACTGATCACTGCTGCCGTATTGTAGATCAGCTTGTTAGTGTCGGTAATCGTGGTTGTAGGTATTGCCCGTAGTGCTGCATTAACATCATCTAGCAGACCTTCTGAGGGTACTTCACGTAATCTTGGTAACCGGCTACGGGGGATCGAGGTTTCAAGCTTGGCCATGATCCTATTTTTCAGGTCAGTTCCTCTCGCACTCAACGATCCTTCTCCTATCGCACTTGGGGCTATGTACCCAATCTCGGGTGGGGGTGATGATATCGCCCCCCTGACCTGGCGTCCTGACTCCTCCTTGCCGTAGCATTGGTGTTGTACCTCGTCAATCTCTAGCTGTGAGAGCAGTCCCTTCTTTCGAATGTTGGAACACTGAGCTACTAGTGGCTAGAGGATCTGAGGGCAGACCACAGCAACCTCCCTGAACAGGGTCCAGTAACCATCACAGTGGCAGATATCCAAGAAAGAGTCTCCAGTATGAAGAGTTGGACAGCACCAGGGCCCGACATGGTTCATGCCTACTGGCTGAAGAAGCTGACTGCACTCCACGAGCGTCTGGCAGCACAAATGAACCAGCTGCTAGTTAACGAGAGACACCCGGAATGGCTAACTGAAGGCCGGACGGTCCTGATCCCCAAGGACCCCAAGAAGGGACCGGTCCCCTCCAACTACCGACCAATAACTTGCCTCAGTACTACATGGAAGCTCCTGTCAGGCATCATATCGGCTAAGATGAACAGGCACATGGGTCAATACATGAGCGGGACACAGAAAGGAATTGGCAAGAATACCAGAGGCGCAAAACACCAGCTACTGGTAGACAGAACAATCAGCCGAGACTGCAAGACCAGACTGACCAACCTGTGCACTGCCTGGATTGATTACAAGAAGGCCTATGACTCAATGCCCCACAGCTGGATACTGGAATGCCTAGAATTGTACAAGATCAATGGGACCCTAAGAGCCTTCATCAGGAACTCAATGGGGATGTGGCGTACAACACTAGAGGCCAACTCCAAGCCCATAGCACAAGTCACCATCAAGTGCGGGATCTACCAAGGAGATGCTCTGTCCCCACTGCTGTTCTGCATAGGCCTGAACCCCCTCAGTGAGATCATTAACAAGACTGGCTACGGATACCGACTACGGAACGGAGCAGTTGTCAGCCACCTCCTGTACATGGATGACATCAAGCTGTATGCCAAGAGTGAACGAGACATCGATTCACTGATCCACACTACCAGGCTATACAGCAATGACATTGGAATGTCGTTCGGACTGGAGAAGTGTAGTCGGATGGTATCAAAGAGAGGGAAGGTAGTCAGAACTGAGGGGATTGAACTACCAGAAGGCAACATTGCAGACATAGAGGACAGTTACAAGTACCTGGGGATCCCGCAGGCAAATGGGAACCATGAAGAGGCCGCTAGAAAGGCTGCAACCACCAAGTACCTGCAGAGGGTCAGGCAAGTCCTGAGGAGTCAGCTGAATGGTAAGAACAAGATCCGGGCCATCAACACGTACGCCCTGCCCGTGATCAGGTACCCTGCTGGGGTAATAGGCTGGCCAAAGGAGGAGATAGAAGCCACTGACATAAAGACAAGAAAGCTCCTTACCATGCATGGAGGGTTTCACCCCAAGTCCAGCACCCTGAGGCTGTACGCTAAGCGGAAGGAAGGGGGCCGGGGACTGGTGAGTGTCAGCACCACAGTCCAGGATGAGACAACGAACATCCAAGAATACATTGGGAAGATGGCCCCAACTGACCGAGTGCTCAGTGAATACCTCAGGCAGCAGAAACCCAAGAAAGAGGAGGGAAACGAGGAACCATCATGGAAGGACAGGCCCCTGCACGGTATGTACCACCGGCAGATAGAGGAGGTGGCTGATATCCAGAAATCCTACCAGTGGCTGGACAAAGCTGGACTGAAAGACAGCACAGAGGCACTAATCATGGCAGCACAAGAACAAGCTCTGAGTACAAGATCCATAGAGGCTGGGGTCTATCACACCAGGCAAGACCCCAGGTGCAGGCTGTGTAAAGATGCCCCAGAGACAATCCAGCACATAACAGCAGGGTGCAAGATGCTAGCAGGCAAGGCATACATGGAACGCCATAACCAAGTGGCCGGCATAGTGTACAGGAACATCTGTGCTGAGTATAACCTGGAAGTCCCGAGGTCAAAATGGGAGATGCCCCCAAGGGTGGTGAAGAATGACCGAGCTAAGATCCTGTGGGACTTCCAGATACAGACGGACAAAATGGTGGTGGCTAACCAACCGGACATAGTGGTGGTAGACAAACAGAAGAAGACGGCCGTAGTGATCGATGTAGCGGTTCCGAATGACAGCAATATCAGGAAGAAGGAACACGAGAAGCTGGAGAAATACCAAGGGCTCAGAGAAGAGCTCGAGAGGATGTGGAGGGTGAAGGTAATGGTGGTCCCCGTGGTAATCGGAGCACTAGGTGCGGTGACTCCCAAGCTAGGCGAGTGGCTCCAGCAGATCCCGGGAACAACATCGGAGATCTCTGTCCAGAAGAGCGCAGTCCTGGGAACAGCTAAGATACTGCGCAGGACCCTCAAGCTCCCAGGCCTCTGGTAGAGGACCCGAGTTGAAGGATAAACCGCCCGCAGGGGCGTGCTGGGTGTTTTTGTATATTAGTGCTGTCAATAGATTAAAAAAAATTAACTAACTAATCTCACAATTTTCTGTTATTAATTGCGATTAATCTCAATTACTTTATTAATAGCCTGGCTCCAATTACATTTTTTTATTCTTTATATTTTAAGTAATTATCGTTGTTCACCGAAGTCCAGTGGTCTCCGGTGAGAGCGACATTCCTTACTTGCACAAGCTTGCTGGACTGCTGAGCCGTCTGGTCCCCATACAAAGTGTGCAGTCTCGACACAATGGTTCCTCTCGAGGGCAGATTGTAACACTCATCTCCTGATGCAGCACGAATGACTTCTCTCAGTCCATCATCTTCTACTATGCTAACTGGTCGGCAGTTTTTAGCTATCCAAACAACCAAGGAATTGGTTACCTTTTCTCTCACATTTTTTGTTATTCGTCCACAAGCACCATACTCCTGAAGCGTAGACTGGCGAGGTCCCGTAGAGGTGGATTCAGTTGGGTGTTTTGCTCTCAGGTGATACGCCAGTGATGAACTGCTTCTGTGGTACTTGAATTCAGCGTTGCAAATTGTGCATCTTACTCTCGTTTTGTCCAACAAGCCATCAGGCAACTTCTTAAAGAGAAACTTTCCACCCAAAAGTCCGCCCTCGTCCATGCTTGCGTGTGTTAGCTAGTGTTAGCTAGATAGTAGCATGGTGTCACTTCTTCTTCTTCTTCTAATCATTTCTGTCAGGCCAAACGCCAGCATAGCACACTGTTGCCCCCTCCTCCAGAGGTGCTCATGAATTTAAAGGTCTTAGATTACAGGAAATTAATAAAAAAAACAAAATCAGCGTTAAATTTTTTTAATGCATTAAACATTTCGCGTTGATCTTAACAATTAACGCGATAATTTTGACAGCACTAATATATATATATATATATATATATATATATATATATATATATATTTCTCAATCAAAAAAACAGCACTATATGTATTTACTTTCCTTGCCCTTAAAAAACAGACACGAAAAAAAACAAGACGAGTCCAGACAGCTGCATTTTGGGTGGTATCGGACTCCCTATAGTCCAACGAAACCTGCTCCCATTTTCTACCCTTTTCAGGCATCACACCTGTAACCTTTAAATCACAGGAGATTCTCTCTCCACCTTTTCCAAAGTGTTGTTATACAGTAGCCGTTTCCTCTTGGACTTTTGTCTAGCTATCAACTTGTCCACAGAGACTCTCTGCACTGGCACTAAATTTAATAAAAGCACAACACAGAGAAAAGCTTAAACTGTGTTACGGCTAACATTACTTGATCTGGTGTGTTTTCTTGGGGTATGATGGATAGGCAGCTTGAGGAGGTACTCCGCAGCATTGTGCTATAAGGGACTGAATGAGCTGCCAGAGGAGATCACTGCCTTTCTGATGAGACTCCAGGCTGTTAGGAAGCCATTATGCGGCAAAATACAGCATTCTTCCATCTTCTCCTTATCAAAAGCGCAGGTAAACTAACCTCTGTGCTGTGAGGAAAACAATGGCTGCGATCAATACATCAATCGGGAAACGATGCAGTTTGAGACAGCTCTTAATAGTAATCCTCTGTTCAGTCATCCTTCTGGTGAAATAGAAGTTACAATACCTTTATCGTGTGCGGGGCTGTTTTTATGAAGGCCCAGAGTGACTGTGGAGACAGCAGCAGGTGAATTCCCAAGCTTGGCTATGAATAAAATGCGAATCAATAATAATGTGCGTTTTCTAACAGAATTTCAACAACAAGTTCCTAGGATCTATGTGAAGCTTGGGTTATATCTAAGCTCAAAGATGATAAACTTTATAAAGCACCTCAACTACCGCAGCATCTCACATCCTGAGGCATCACCGGGAGCTGCAAATCATGACTTATGAAGAGATCCCTCCATCCTGCGGCTGCAGACAAACAAAGCAGCATGTAAACTGAAAGTCAAATAAGCATTTAACGATCAGAGGAACTTACATTAGACATCCCTTTGTAAGTTCTGCTAACTCTATTTCAGTTTTAGTGGAATATCTCGCCTGCTGAACGACATGATTCAGCTTTTTAAAAGGCTACTGATTTTTTGGCCTATTGAAGGAAGGAAATGACCAAAAAAAATGTTTGTATTAATAAAATATGATGAGATAGGCTTGTGTTGGAGGCAGATTATTCATTAAATTATTCCCAATACACACATGAAAGGAACTGTAATGATCTTGTCAAGATCTAATTCTGTGTTTTAGAATTCCTATTTGTGTCAGCCTTGTTCCCATTTTTTTTTTAACAAACATCACTTTAGGCAAATTAAAAGCCACCCATGGTGATATCATGAAAATGTATCACTGCACATCAAAGCCAGTCCCTTCTTAGTATCAGCCCACACTGCGGTCATTCCCACTGGGAGGAATGCTGATGAGCCACGGCACTGACTGGTTGGACATGATAACCCAGCATGTGAGCTCACCATTACAGTCATTACGTGTTCACCAGTGGACCTGGCTGTAAATTAATTTAGCCTTTTCCCAAATCCTCATGTTTTCTTTCCTGTGAGGTTGAAACTGTGGGACAGTTTGAAACAAAAAGATTTAGAAATTGAGCCTAATGTCATTTAATAAGTTAAGTTATAATCTGTTAGTAAGATGTTAATACTGTTTATTGTTATCGAGCTAATGTATTAATTTAAAAACATATAACTGAGCCAATTATTGGGTACACCCCATATTACTGTATATTTGCTTTCAAGGGCCAGACTTTCTTATATTTTTTAAAGAGGTCTTTAATAGTACTTTTCTGTAGGTCTTTCAAAGTTTGTCTTTGAACATTTTCATCTTTGATCATTTTCAGGCCAGTCCCCATACCTGACCATTTTTAGAAAAATGCTATTTTTTGTTTGTTGGTTAAGAATTATTATTATTTTATTTTTTTAATGACACATCACTGAAGGGATAGACATACCAGAGAACCTAAATTGTATCCTAAGGTCCTTGTCCTTGTTGAAATAACATAATTTCTTCCCATTTATTTAGGTAAACATACAAAGAAATACAAATGATTGATGGAGTTATGAATGCAGATTTTGATCCACCATGCAATACCATCTGAACGCATCAAATTGGCAACAGCTTGATCCCATCAGTAAAAACATACCTGGATAGAAAAGCACATAATGGAACACAATCAGTCATGGATTGGCCTCCACAAAGCACAGACCTCAACATTACTAATGCAGTGTAGGATTATGTTCACAGAAAACAGAACAAAAGGCAGAAACATCCAAGGAAGAGCTTTGAATGTCCTTCAAGATGCCTGGACAACTATTCCCAAAGACTCCTTAAAGAAATGACAAGAAAGCTGCCTAAGAGAGTTTAGCCTGTTCTGAAAAATAATGCTGGTCATACCAAAATACTGAGTTTATCAGAAGGACAGCTTAAATCTTTGGAGATAAAATTAGAGCGCCAAGGCTGAGGTGGTTTGGACTTGTATAGAGGAGGTTTGTGGTTATACTGAAAAAAGGATGTTGAATAAGAAAATTCAATCTAGGAGGAAAAAAGGAAGACCACAGACAAGATTCATGGATGCAGTGAAGGAGGACATTCAGAGGGTTGGTGTGACAAGAAGACATGAGTCTTCTTCTGAGGAGGCCACTGTGGTGACTCCAAAAGAAGCAGCAGAAGCTTGTTGTATGGCAAAGCTATCTTTGTCTTATGTACCCTCATGCACTGCATTTCCATGTATGTTTGCATATTTCAATACATGTATACACCCAAATTCCTGTTTTCAAAAGAAAATATTATAAAATATGGGGTGACTTTTGCACAGTATTTAAAAGCTAACTCCAAAAATGTGAGTTTATTTAGAAAAACCTGCAGTTCACTCTCTAGATGAAACATTGTTTTTCTGTCCTTATATCCTCATAAGCTAGACAAATAAAGCCTTTCCTCTGTCAGAAGAAGAAACTAATCCGCTGCTGACTTGGGGGAGAAAAAAGAAAGAAAGAATGGGGCTCTGTTTCAAGATCCCTGTACATCCGCTCTTCTATCCTCATTCCTGCCCTCAATTCCCAAAGCAATCTCAAGTTAGTGCTTCTATTAAAACAATACCACCTCATGCAAATTGCTACTGCCAAGCCCCGTGATTTCGTTTCTGGTCCATACTACTACTGCTCTCCGATGCTTTAATGGAGACTGCGCCAACCTGACACTGCAGGAGGTACGTTCAATGTTATCAATAAAACAATCTGATAACGATCGCTGGCACTTTCAGGCTGAAAGGAGCAATATGTGACACTAAACCGATTAGCAGTTCATTGAAGACCGCTGCCAACAAACCAGGGCAATTACAAAACAAAACAAATCTAACCTGCACCTGCACCGCTTCCAGATTGCACAGCATTTTTGGTATTTAAGCACTGTTATCCTAATTGGCAGGTAGCAGCTCATGCCACAGATACATTTCAATAGGAATGTTAATGACCCGACACACACTGCCGGTTAGCTTCCCTGAGCATACTTTTAAAGGAAAAGCCTTTACAACTCAACACAAGATTTACCTGGTCTGTGCCTTTAGCAACTGTTTAATTAAATAACTGATTTACATGCTGGGCACCTTGGTGCTGCTAACCTCTCCTCTTATAAGGTGTTACAGCGTGCACAAGGGCACTTGCAGAGTACCCTGTTGAGTTCATTAGGGCTGCTGCCTGCTCCGAGGAATATTCTTGTTTCTTCAGCTCAGACGATTGACTCGGCTGAAGTCAGCTGAACTCTCTTGGTAATGAGGACTTTGCTGCAGGTCTGTTGCTGGACTTGACTCAGCCATTTATAGCTTTATGAATAAAGTTAACTCTTTGGTCTGAGGGAATAAATTGTCAGCTCAGGCCGTCCAGCTACTCCACCCAAAGAATGACATCAAATGCAGCTGTCATCAACGCCGCTTTGTTAGTGGAGTCAAAGGTTGCATGTTATGTTGTAAAAGCAACGTCCACCGATAACTAAACAGAAACCCAAAAAACAACCCGAGATGTTTTCAAAATGAACCGAGCACACTGAACTCCAAACCAATTTCAATAGATTTATTATGTCAATTATTGGGATCATGTCTGTGAAAGGTGCTTTATAAAAAATTAATATAGTGCTTTTCTACTCTGAGTACTCAAAGTGCTTTTATACTACAAGCCTTTCACCCATTTATTTACAAACACACACACACACACACTCACACACTCTACAAGCACATTTTTCAATGCCAATGTGCTTTTCATCTAACATTCACAAATTCACACTCCACTGGATGTATTGGGGACAACTTAGGTTTCGATATCTTGCCCATAGATACTTCACTGATCTTTCGATTAGTTATTAGTAGATCCATTTTACCTCCCGAGCCACAGCCGCCGCTGTGTCCAAATTTCTGAGTATGACTGGAGATAGTAAACAACGTTTATCATCTAAACTAGAAAAACTTCCATAGGAAATTAACCTTAAGGGCTTTGTATGACTAACAAGATGAAAACAAGCCAGCTTCCAAAGTAAGTTCATTTTAATTTTGAACCTGCTGTTACTTGTGATAAAGTTGAGTAAATCCTAAAGACGGAGCAGTTAAACTGCACTAAAGGGTTAACTTTGGCCCGATTTAGTTCTTGCATACAAGCAGAACACAGCAGAAGTACAAGAAGGAACTTCTGAGCCTCTAAACAAATAAGCTTTCTGTGCCACTGTCAGTCATTATGTTAATTCACTAATGCAGATTAAAAAGTAATTGTTAACAATGTTTACACATAATAATCTGCCTTGGCTGACTGCTGTGGAGCAGATAAGAATAGGCTGTAAAGATGTCCAGTGTAGGGCTTTATATGCTTCATTACACACTTTTGTTCCCAGTGAGTTAATTTAAATAGATTCTGTGGGCACAAAACCAACTGTAACCTTATTTTCCCCTTTCATTTTCTCTCACCCGCTCCACACTCACCTTGTGTTCAGTAATGAGGTGTCGGTTTAACCTGCAACTTTTTGTGGAAGTTGACTTTGTGTTGATCAGAGAAAAACCTGAAAGTTTTCTGTGAATGCTCACACAAGCTGTATGTTGCTCAAATATACAGTCTTAGAAAATACTAGCATTCAGAGCAAAGCTTCACTTTACCTTGGCTCGATAAAACTCAAAAACCACACACGACTGTTGTAGAAAGCTTGGGAAAAACGGCAGCCTCAAAAATAATCATGCATTATGAAAGTTTTACGTTTTGTTCCAGAGGTAAGAAAACCTATTACACAACCCAAATGAAATTTGTTATGCTAATAACTAAAAATCCAACCACTGAACTGAAGTTCCTCATTAGTATGTCACACAGTGCACTTGGCTAAGTGTTCATTTTATTTACTTATTTAATATTTTTCAGCTTAGATGCCTCCACTCAACAATTTTCCTCATAACCTCTGGATGTTCAGTGGATAAATGTCACGACGCAAGAGTCGTGCCCACGAACTAACGGAGAGAAGAGAAATCTGTTGAAGGTTTTAGATTAACGATTATGGGTGTTGTGTTGTCTTAAAGTCAAGCGCAAGGACAGGCTTCATTTTTCAATACTGACAAAGGAAATGCTACATTAGATACTGCATTGAGTTGCAGATACTCGTGGAGTCCATCCCTGGATAGACGTGACATTACGACTTCCACTCTCTTCACGTCCTTTCATTCAATAGTGACTTGAGGATAAATGACGCTTCAAAGAACTTAAAGGACACTTTGCTCACAATTTATTCAAGGGACATATTTGTGGTACTGACTCTCGACAAACCTCAGAGCAGTTCACGCTCCAACAAAGAGAGGTTGAGTAAAAATGGAAGGTGAAACAAAAGCTTAGTCTATTTTGTAATCTCAGAAATTCCTGCTCTCCCTCAAAGATTGGCACTGACAAGCTGATACTAGTCAATACTAGTGTTCGACTTTATGACTGAATGTGGTAAATTTGACTTCTAATCTCTGAACGAAATAATCAATTGGCCTAATCATCGTTTCTCCTTAAGAATGAGTCAAAACTGAAACCAGATGCAGTGACTTTACAATGGCAGTCAAATGAGGCGTTTTCAGAAGTGGGATTTATTAACATTGCAAGAGAAGCACTTTTGTCATAAATGCTCACCTGGCAGTTGTTTCTGTATCTATATCACATTGCCTGCACCTTCTGCATCCCCATTTAAGTGATGATTTGTACTTCTCGAGTTACTTTAATGATGCCTAAAAATCTAGGGACAGCAATGCCGTTCTACAAGGAGACCACATCTGTTTCTTACATATGCCACGTGAAAGTACAGGCGACACAGCTGACAAAATGATATGAGAAATGTTTGTTATTCGGGTGGGCAACCAGTGAAATTAGTGATGAAATCCATCATAGAGCAGGAACAGCAGAACAGAACGAAACAGATCACTGTGGCGTCGATCCGTAAGCTGCCGACATTGTGTGGAGAAGGAAAACATCCATAAAGCTTTTCATAGTGTACAATGGTTTCTTTAGGATACCAGTAAAACACTGTTTTATTCTTTCCATTTATGTGCAAGGTATGAGTTCATGGCAGAAATTACAATATAAACACTTCGTGTGCGTATCGTAGTTGAAATAATCGGGGTTTACAGACACTGTAGGGGCATATCCACCTCCAGACTCAGGCTGCTCATCTCAATTTCGAGGCAGGGGGTAAGAGGTCAGCTGCCTTCTTACGCAACTTACAACATCTTCCTCTTCTCAAACTCCTGCAGAGATGGACAACACAGAGGAAGAAGAAAAGAAACAACGTGACATGAAGTGAGACAGACGTGAATGATTTATTCATGCAGAATTCACTCAGCTCTGTTTTGATCCCATGTATCAGATCTGCTGTTGAAGGGGGAAAACAAAGGCGGCTAGAGCTGTGGAGTGCCTGTTTTTTTTTTTTTCTTTCCTGGAGAGTGCAAATCATGTAGCACGCACATCTCACTAAGTTCCAGTTGCCAGCATTAAAACAGCACACTTCCTCTGATTGATAGGGACTACCCATCTGCAAAAATCTGATTTATGCGTGGTTATGGTTGTTCTGTTTATCAGCACGGTCCAACCATGTGACTATAAATGAGAAAGCATTATGTTAGCCATTAAAAAGGATGTTGCTATTTACATATTCAATTTGGGAAATATCACACAAATCATAGGATGATAGAATACGTCGTTCCCAGAGAATTTTCCATTCCACAGGAGGAAAGTAACTTAATGCAAAAGTCATTTATCAGGTCTACAGAACACACAAGTAGTCATGCACATGTTGGCCTATTCCTCTGTGGCGTCTGGATACCTGAAGGTCTACTGCCACCTTCAGGAGGAAACAGGCTTGTGTTTGAATAATGTAAAATGCTCGGTAGCCAACGCAAGCGCATTCTTTGAAGCAACAATTAGATGGAGTGGGAGGAGGGAATTGGGGAGCCATGATCTTGTTCACCAAGTTTGTGCTTTACAGATGAGGTACAATTAGAAGAGGGGAGGAGGTTAGGCTTTTGGCTAAAAAAAAGGAAAAAAAATAAAAAAAATTAGAGGACACAAAAAAAGGGTAATGGGTTGGAAAGAGTGGCAAGAAAGACAAGAGGGGGTGTTTGTGACAAGCAGACAGATGCTTTGTTGGTCCGTGTCAACAGACACTAACTCAAAGGTAGGAATCATAGCACTAAGGTAAGAAAGCAGAGCCGTCTGTGAGGGAGGGGGAGGAGAAAAAAAAAAAAGGAAGAAGAAAAAAAGAAGCCTTCTTTGTGAGACAGCGTCTAATGGTTGACAAGTCAAGAGCAAGAGGGGGAGTAAAAATGAGCAAAGTAGAGGTTGCCACTCAAAAGCGACAGGTGAGAACACGCCTGGATTGAAACTGGGGAGAGCAGACGAACATGTAATGTGAAAGAAAAGCAAAACCTTTACAAGCGAGCAATGACAGCTGTGACACTTGGGCGCGGATACATGAAGAAAGCAGGCATTGTAAATATGGTCAGCACGCCTGCTTTAACTTTTAAATATATTACAAAAACAAAATCCAGATTCGATATTTTTGTGTCTCCATAAACCTTTGCAGCTTTATCAGCGGGATAAGATAATACTGTGATTTTGTAAACAAGTAAAAGGTCATAATTATTCTTCCTTTGCATATAAATTAAGTTGTTCTCAGATAAATATAGGTTTACTGATTTCTTCTCCTTGCACCCAGCGCAACTAAATTTTGCCTTTGTTTATCATTGCGAGTGTGTTACTACTAATTTTTGGCTTTGTGTGGGACGTGGAAACCTACAGGAGCTTATTGTATTTTTTGCATTTCTTGCTGGTCTGCAGTGGGCAGAGATTGTTTTGAAATGGATGTCACACACATAGTTCAGCAACAAAGGAATCTCATGACATTTGTAAGGTTGTTTGCTTATAACTAATACTGCATGATAAAAACCACATCCATGCAGCTCTGTTGAAGATTTTTTTTGTAGTGGGGTGCACATAAGATTTTCTTTTCCCCCTTAATTTGGGCGTTTAATGTTATTTGGAGATTCAACAGTTTAGAAGTTGTACTGTAACAAAAACATACAGTACATGCAAAGAAAATGTTTTTAGTTAACTTGAATAAGAAATAAAAAGGGTGTCCTAGCACTGCTGAAACAATAAAAATGGCACAAACACTAAAAGGATGATCACAATCCTGAGATCTGTGGGAAAGAAGGTGCAGCAAACAAATTGTAAAGATGAATAAAATATTCCACAATAAATATCAGGAAAAAAGAGAAAACTTCAGGCTTTAAATCTTTTAAGGCTATGACTTTATATCTAGTTAAAAATGAGCCATGAACTGGTCGTTGTCTAATCTTCATCCTGTTACCCCCCGTCTGATAGAAAAAAAGCCGCTGATTCAGTGCGTTAGTGCAGCTTGATGCTGAAGATGTACACCTTGTTCAGTTTCATTTTCCTGTCTAACATGCATTAGACAACAAAGGACCAAAGTTACACCCGAGGAATAAATATTCCTCATTCTGCTGCATTTTATTATTAATATTATTTTTTTTACTTTTACTAAATTTTCAAATGGCTACACACAGAATGACAGAAGGAGGCACTATTAGTATACTGTGTCCTACTTACAAGTGAGCTCTCAGTCTGAACTTGATTATTCTTATGATGAACATGGTGCAAGGATTGGAGTGGGAACAAAAAGCAGTCATGTTCCATTAAGATGTTTAAGAGGTTAAATTATTATTAACACTTGGAATTAGAGATTTTACTGAAACCTTGGCCCTTCTGAAATGTCAAAGTTTTCTCGAGCTCACAAAATACTGTTATAACATCTGATTGCATTTGATGACGCATGTATAGATTTCTGCAGATGCACGTTTGGACTCCTGATGTTCAGGTTCATGCAGGTCAGCTGACACAGTAATTCCCCGGTTGTTGTTCCTGCCTGCGGAGATAGCATTATTTCTACTTTCTTCTCTTACATGTTATTACTCCGATTAAGGCGGTCAATGAGATTAACAGAGATGTATGAACACAACGTGCAGCAATATGAGCAACCACGCAGCACGTTTTTCATCATTACACGCAATGATTATGAATTAAACTTTGGGAAAGAAAGTCATGTAAATCTATATCTGCGTGCAGTTGTGCCAGCAGTGGTAATGAAAGTATAAGATGATGAATGGGTGTAATACATGCTTTCACTTTTTATACATCTTGTTAACAGTTCTTCCCTAGAGATAAACTGAAATAAAGAGGCAATGCCAGCAACTCTGCCACAGTAAACACACATTTATTAATTTCTGCCCTTCTCTTCTGCCTTTCTTTATAGCATATTAAAAGTTCAATCTCAGCCTTTGCTACTCAGAAGAGATAAATAACTAAATAAACCTCCTTACATGAGTACATTAACTGTGATAAGAGATACAAGTGAGCAGGATCACAAGATATTTTGGTCTGCAAACTAAAGAGAAGAATTATCACAATTTCACTTACATGTAATTATGCTTAAAATATGTTTATTCATTAGTTGATACATTGCATAAACTTTAAAAATAAAATAAATGCAAACAAGTATATTTTATAGTTCTACATTAAACAATGAACCACATATTTATGCATGGGGTAGATATCATAATTTTTTGCTTTCTATGCATTTCTTGTCCTAATTTTTAAATTGCATGTATCTGAAAAAACATAAGTGTGACATAAATTGTTTGGGATATAGTTAAATTAATAAGAATTCTGCTTGCTTCTGTTTAAAGCGAAGCATTTTTAACACCGTTCCCACCAATGACTAAATATTCCAGCAATAAGTATTTTCATATCATGCGATACTGTTAAATTTAACTATCAATCAGCTCTGATCCACACACAGACACATGGGGGGGATTAATTATTTATTGGATCACCTGCTGAATTTGTAACTTCGCCCATGACATTAATAGTCTCTAATTGTTTTGTTTTAATAGAGAGAGAACAACTAAAAAAAATGCATTTTTCACTCAATGAAATTCAAATAGATTTGTATATATGTATGCATGTACAGTATGTAGGTAAAGTATTTAAAACCCAGCCAGAATTCCCAAAGCAACGGATTGCAGTTTGTGTGCCTCATGGGGACACATGCCAATGAATTACAGATACCCCTGATCACAATTCAGTATGTTTAGAAATCACACTTGTTCACAGAATCTCTTCCTTCTATTCCAACCTTTCCACCACCACAGGTGAGACCAAAGAGCTGTCAAAAGACTGCAGAAGACTACTGGTTTAAGCCAGGGCCTCCTCGCGGTAGGATATCCCAGACCGGAAAACCTTACCCAAGAAGCAGCCGTCTCCCTTCGATGTGGAGGAGTAGCAGTTCTACTCTGAACCCCTCGCAAAGCACTGAACTCTTCACCCTATCGCTCAGGGAGAGACCATCCACCTTTCGGAGAAAGCTAGATTAACAGATTGATGGCTTTCTCATCAACAATGCGCCATTGGTGACAGACTGTTGCATAACATTTAAGACAGTTTACAGACATAAGCCATCAATTCAATTTTACCAATTAGATTAAACGTCAGCTAGTCGACTAATTACACACATACCTAGTCGTGGGTTTTCCAGTATGACAATGTCCCAAATCATATATAACAAAGACGCCAACAAAGGAGTGCCTAAAGAAGCACATTAAAGTCATGGAGGAACCTATCCAGTCTCCAGACCTCAGTCCTATTGAAATACTGTGAAGATTCAAGCTGCCAAGTATCATTTAGAGAGTGTCAGTAAAGAGGGGTGAACCAAAATCCCTCCTGTAATCTTGCAAACCTGGTGATCACCTTAGAAAGCATCTTACCACTGTGCTTTCCAACAAGGGTTTCTCCACCAACTACTAAGTCACATCAAATACTTATTTCAATCAATGACAAGCAAAATTAATTAAAAATAATTTTGCAGTGATTTTCTGTCTCCCTCCATTAAAACAAAGCTATAACAATAAGAATTTCTTTATGTGACCAAACTTAAAAATTCAGGAGGGATCAAAATTATATCCCTTACTATAGAGACTTTTTTTTTTCTTTTTCAGGGCTGTCAACACTAACGGGTAAACGCCATCATCACAATTAACGAGATTAAAAATTTTAACGCAATCAACCCATCTGGAGCGTAGAATGACTCTGAATGTCTCTGCCAACGCATTTTGGGCAGTTTATTCAAAGTTTGTCCGTTCTGCGGTCCAGATGCGCTCCAAAAATTTTAATCCCGATGACGGCGTAACACGTTAACGTTGGCAGCCCTAGTTTTTTTTTTTTCTTATAAGAATCTTACTGAATTTAGGTTTAAAAAAAAAAAAAAAAAAAAGAAAAAAGAAAAATGTGCTCCTTACACAAAATAAACCTTTTGCAAAAGTTAATGTACGTCACTGGACTCCCTGAGCATTTTACTGCTGTAGGTGGATGAAGCAGAACTTGTTGATCAATGGTTTAGCAGTTTAATATATAGCACTGAATCATAATTTTTCAGGCCAATTCAGGCCAACCAACAGCAGGGGAGCTGAGGGAGGTGAGAATAGAGCCGACGAGTTGAATCTGTTTTTCAATAGATTCGACACCACAGTGTCTGCTCCCACCCCCACAACCTCACCTGCAGTCAGCCTGGAATCCAGAGCCACACCACTGTGCCAGCCTCTCTCTTCACATGTTGCCTCCTGTGAGATTCCTGACACCCCTCCCCCACCCATCACCTTCACTCAATACCAGGTTGAGATGCAAATGAGGAGACTTCACTCAGGCAAGTCTGCTGGACCAGACGGAGTGAGTCCCCTTGTCCTCAAGGCCTGTGCCCCCCAGCTGTGTGGAGTCTTTCATAAACTGTTTATGCTGAGTCTGAGTCTGCAGAGGGTCCCGGTGATGTGGAAGACATCATGCCTCGTCCCTGTACCAAAGACGCCTCGTCCCAGTGGCCCCCAGGATTACAGGCCCGTGGCACTGACCTCCCACATCATGAAGACCCTGGAAAGGCTCATCCTGGACCAGCTGCGACCCATAGTAAGACCACATCTGGATCCCCTTCAGTTCGCTTATCAGCCTCGTCTCGGAACAGAGGACGCCATCATCTACCTGCTCAATCATGTCTACACCCATCTGGACCAGCCGGCGAGCACTGTGAGGGTCATGTTTTTTGACTTTTCCAGTGCTTTCAACACCATCAGGCCGACCCTCCTGGGTGATAAGTTAGCAGCGATGCAGGTGGATGCTTCTCTGGTGTCCTGGATTGTTGATTACCTGACAGGAAGACCACAATATGTACGTCTCCCACAGTGTGTGTCTGACAAGGTGATTAGCAACACAGGGGCACCACAGGGGACTGTCCTCTCCCCCTTCCTCTTCACCCTCTACACCACAGACTTCAGCCACTGCACAGAGACCTGCCATCTTCAGAAGTTTTCTGATGACTCTGCGGTGGTTGGATGCATCAGCAGGGATGATGAGACAGAGTACCGGGCTGTGGTCGACTCCTTTGTCACGTGGTGTGAGCAGAATCATCTGCAGCTCAACGTGGCAAAGACCAAGGAACTGATCGTGGACTTCAGGAAGACCAGGAAACACTTGACCCCTGTTTCAATCCAGGGGGTCAGTGTTGACATTGTGGAGGACTATAAATACCTTGGAGTACACATTGACAATAAACTGGACTGGGCTAAAAACACCACAGCACTTTACAGGAAGGGCCAGAGTCGTCTCTATTTTTTGAGGCAACTGAGGTCCTTCAACATCTGCCAGAAAATGCTGAGGATTTTCTATGAGTCTGTGGTGGCCAGTGCGATCCTCTATGCTGTTGCATGCTGGGGGAGCAGGCTGAGGGTCGCAGATGCCAACAGACTTAATAAACTGATCCGTAAGGCCAGCAATGTTGTGGGGATGGAGCTGGACTCCCTCAAGGTGGTGTCGGAGAGGCGGATTCTGTCCAAGATAAAGACAATGTTGGATAACACCTCCCACCCACTCCATGACATGTTGGTCAGTCACAGGAGCTCGTTCAGTGAGAGACTGAGATTACCGAAAAGCACCACTGAACGACACAGGAAATCATTCCTGCCTGTGGCCATCTCCCTGTACAACACATCCACTTAACACACTGTTTGCTGCTACAACTACACATGTTTCTTTTCCAAATATTTATTTATAAGTGACTTATGTATGTATGTATGTATATATATGTATATATTGTACTATTCTTAGTTAGCGTATTGTCTGTCTTGTCTTAATGTTGGTTTAAAATGGAGCACTGTAACAAAAAATAATTTCCCCCAGGGATCAATAAAGTATTCTGATTCTGATTCTGATTCTAATTTATGAACTCATCATACATTTCATTTAAAGTTTTTAATCTGAATAATACTGATAATGATAATAGATGCGGACAGATAATTTTTTTCTAAAAAAAGAAAGAAAGAAAGAAAGAATAACTATGGCTTTTTCTCTAAAACAGACTCTCATTAACCAACTAGTTTGCAAACACAGAACAGTAGAAAAATGTTTAAAATGTGGATTCATGATCAATTTAAAAAATAGAGATATAGATAAAGAGAAAACTCCAGACAGTCAAGAGAATTCGGTTTGAAATGTTTGTATATATAATGTGTGTATACGTGTTTGGAAGGTGTGTGTGTGTGTGTGTGTGTGTGTGTGTGCGCGCGCGCGCACGGGCAAACTATTGATGTGGTTTTTGCCCTTTATTGCAACTTAGAGACAACACTGTTAAACTAACTTCTTAAAGACTACAACCACAAAAACATGACAATGTAATTTCACCTTTCATTTTCAGCAAGACTGATTTTAGGCGACAAAATTGGGTTACTCTAACAAATACCAGCTCTGGATCAAGCTTAATTTCACCATGACAAAACCATGCAAATACACCCACCTGGGCATTTGTTATTTATGGCACTGCTAGCTAAAAAGCTTGCTGTTCTCAACTGATCTAAAGTTGCCTGCAGTCATTTCTGACAGTTATCAACCACTGACACATTGGAGCCGTACTTTCCATCACTGTTCATGATTACTAATCTTTGAGCCTTTGAATATTTACTGGTCCAAGTGACTCACCTTGAACATAGTGCTGCCCAACTGAGCAGGGGACATGCTGACTACAACTCCAGCTGACTGGAGGGCTGCAATCTTCTCTTTGGCTCCACCCTTTCCGCCAGCGATGATGGCACCAGCATGGCCCATTCTACGGCCAGGAGGAGCAGTTAGACCAGCGATGAAGGATACCACAGGCTTTGAATTATCACCCTGGAAAAGGAGGAAAAGGAAAATCGGAACATAAAAATGGGGTGAAGATGCACAGAAAAGGGGAAACTGCTCAAGAGAAAGTGTCAGATGCAAATAGCATCAGAAAGCACAAGAAGAGAAAAGTTGAATCCTCTTTCTGCACCTGCATTTTATTCATTCATTCATTAGAAATGAAACACCCCTTGTCCTCCTATTAGAGAATCCCATGATAACAGGCTTGTCTAACCTGCCATCTCTGTCTCAGTCTGCAATATTAAAACAAAAGGGTCAATCAAGCCATTTAATTGCATGGGTTGGTGTATGACCAGATAGGGGTTCAGGCTCCCGCCGTTTCATATCATCTCATTTCTAAAATGGTAATTAGTCATGTAGGCACTGATTAGCTCAGCACCCATCTATACTGCTTTCTCACTGATGGATGATACATTCAACAGTTAAGATCATTTCCAAGGTGAAGAGAGCTAATATTTCATCTTCACCAATAACACAACTAGCAAGGGGGACTGTGTGTGTGTGTGTGTGTGTGTGTGTGTGTGTGTGTGTGTGTGTGTGTGTGTGCGCGCGCGCGCTAATACAGCAGCTAATATTTCATACTTAGGAATAACAACATAATTGCAGAGGACTGCTTGGTGCGTGTGCGCATGCACAAATTTAAACTAGCGCACAAACAAACAAGTGCACGCACGCAGCCTTAGTCCTGTGCTTTCAACAGAGGCTGTGGCTCATCCGGTGAGCTGCTTTCAGAGGGTGAATGTAGCATGCTTTACAGCCTTTACAGCAATATAGTGAGGTCCTTCAAAGACACCCACTTCAAACTGCCATTTCAGCTTCAGATTCAAACCTGACACTGGCAGGAACAAAATGGCAGCTACTAATATATACTAGAGATGACTTCTGATAATTAAGACTCACAGGACATATACCAGCCGGGGAAATGCTGAGGACCTTGGCTCAGAAATGCACCACTAATGAGGCATTAACACTTGAATAGTTAACAGGGAAATGAAAATAGGGAGGGAACATCATTTTAAAGTGCTCTAAATATGTTGGAAGCATCTGCTCTATGCATCGAAAATGTATGCATAAAAACAAATTAGCACAAACAGCCCATTCAGTATTCAGGAGTCAAATCACGTTCTAAATAAACAAACCAACCTCGTGTGGATCAAGTCTTAAATCTAACTCAAACGCAAGAGGTTTAATTACTCCATTAATCCCTGCTTCCCCGGGCTCCAAGTAACAACTCATACAGGGAAGGGTGTCATATTACAATATCCCTTTACCCGTCTTTTGTCTTCCACTGTTAGCTGTACAGATTTATTACCTTAATTATGAGACCAATCGCATAATATAACGTTCTAACACCTCCTCTGTGCCAACATGACTGGAAAACGCCTTTGTTCTATAAACACAAAATACCCTGCTCTAAATTGAGGAATTGTTTTCATAAGCTTAAAAGTAAAACTGGGACACGCAGGTGGCCTCACCAACATGATGAGGGCGGGGTGTAAATAACATGTGCCAGCGCTTCAACTTCAGACTTCATCCAAACTACAGCCTTCCTTCATTTTCAGGGTTTTTTTTTTTTCCTCACAGAATAAAATGTTTATTTAAAAGGTCAGTGGAGATGGGGTGAGGACATTTTATTTATACATACCCACCACAGTAGTCGAGGCGCCAAATACTATGACGTATTTGGCATGCATGACCCAAATTTTAATATGGCGGGGAAAGCCTTTTTCTGTTAGAAAGCCTGTGAGACTCTTGTATTGATAAACCGCTGATACAGGTGATGTTATAAAACCACTTTTTACTTGGCAATAGAGGGCATCAACACCAATGAAGGCTTAATGCTGACATATGCCCTACATCATAAAATCTGACAGCAGAACCTAGTGGGAAGTATGAGTTTGTTTTCTTGCATTTCACTGAATTAAAGCAGCGGTAGACAAAATAGTGTGCAGTAACTCAGCTGTAACACTGATGGATACTGAAATCAATACTTTCTCCCCTTTTGGTCTAATATGTCGTTCGCACGTCAGGAGATCAATTTATTAAATGTTGCATAACATAAATCAATCATGACACTCAACCTTTAATTTCAATGGGCATTGAATACACAACGTGTCCAATGTGGCACAATTTGTCAAGCTAATGCGAAACGGGGCATTTAAGAAACAGTTTTGGGTTTAACGTCTTGAAATGAGTAATGTGGCCCTCTGTGAATACATACTGAAAAAGCTCAGCACAAAACTGTTTATTTCACATGAGATATTTTAATCTTTCCTGTACTGGCTGTGTTGTGCCAGGTTCAGCCAAGGCTCAGCTGGGAAAAATAATAATTTGCTAAAAATAAAACGCATCCCTTCAATAAAACCCAGTTATTATGGAGTATGAACCTGTTTTTGAAAGATGTCGAATCAGTTCGGAGGTCTGGTTATATAAAAAGAGAGTGGATGATGTAACCACGCTAAAAGACCAGAGAATAGTAGATTTGTGGTGGTGCTGGTGTGTCGAAATTTTAGCAAATAAAAAAAAAAAAAAAAAAAAAAACTGATCGATTTATACTGTAAAAAAACAAACAGAAACAAGAATGACCTCCATGATTTATGAAGTCTGCTACATGTGCTGCGCTCTAGGGACGGCCATATCGTTTTAATCTTTGAGCGTTTGTTGAATTACACAGAAGTTGATAGTTTATGTGACGACATGTTGGTCTGGTAGTGAGCATATCTACAGCTGCTGGTAGAAGGTGATGGCAAGGCACCGTTGATACTAAAAGATGGAAATCCAAAGACTATGCCAGCTCTGTGTTCAAATCCAAAATAAGATTAATAAAAATAAGAGCCTTTTTGAAAAATCACAAATCTATCAGAGGAGATCAAACCAAATACCAGAATATCAAACAATGACCATTAGAGAGATGTGTAAGATTAATGCTTAAATGTGGGATTTCGTTTGGAACAAGACATAAGGTGGGTTGATCGCTTATATCACTGCTGTCAATCAAATTTAATCAAATCACACCTACGCTACCCTGATGACGCACATTGCCTGTTTTATAATGTGCTTGACACTAAACAATAATATTTGATATGTTCTTTTTCCCTCCACTCACCTTAGACCTTATTTTAGATAAATCCAAGTTTCAAATCAAACTGAAAGTTTACTGGACCAGGTTTTGGAGTTTTCCACCCTGCGATTAAAACCAAGAAGATACTGACAGAAGCAAAACATACTTACGTGTATTAACATTTTATTTTAAGGTAGCCTACTGCTTATTCCAGACACTGCCATTTTCACTTATGGGAGCACACCGCTGGCAGTGCATCAGTGACTTGAATTTGAATGTATCCAAATCTAGAAAAGTTGAGTTAAAGTAAAAACAATGTCTTCAGATATCCTTCTACCCTTTTTCAACTATTACAGTTAAAGAATGCCATTTTATGTACGATGTTCTACACAACTAACTTTCAACATGAGATCTGCAGCTTACTCCCACGCTCTGCTGGGCTTTTTCTTGCATGTGTTTCATTTGAACTGTCCCTTCCTGTCAACACTCTGGGTGATTGGGTGGCGGGTGTTTGTACTTTATTTGTAGAGTGTGAGAAGTTATTCTCCTGAGACGCCAGGAGGAGATTTGCATGCATTAGAGAAGCTGAGGGCAAATCAAATTCATTTCTTAGCTCGAGAGCACCATAAGCGCGCACGTGGACACAGAAGCAAACACATGCACACGGAAAAATTAACAGGCTAAAAGTATTCAGACCCCGAACAAAAAATTATTTTTTAAATATATACAAGTTCACAGCCACTGGGATACACAAGTCAATCCTCACCCGACTCTTTATCATATGTGGTCTCACAAAAGGTTCACTGTTCATCAGCACTGCTGATTTCAGAACATGTCCTGTGAATCATACCTTCATCCCATCTGTCAGCTTATCTTGATCACACAAATCACACTGACACAGAGAAGTAAGAAAGCCAGCCTGAAGATACGATCACGCTCATAGCTCATATGATGGCTTCCAGTCTTCACTTGAGCTGACATATTTTGAAAGGGCATAACTGAGAGCTAATTCAGAAAAGGATACATTTTTTATAAGAACAGATATATGTGTTAAGGTGAAGCGCTGTGTGAGGGGATATTAGCAGGAGAGTGAAGTGAGATTATGGGTGTCCAGTGTGTCATTTCCTTACAGAGTTGTGCTGTTTCAGGTACTCTGCTGCATTCTCCTCTGCATTTCCTCCAATTTCTCCAATAAGAATAATGCCCTCCGTCTTGGGATCCTGCAGGAACACCTCCAGACAGTCTATGAAGTTTGTGCCATTAAATGGATCCCCGCCAATACCTTGCAGGAGACAAAGCAAACACTTGATAATGATAATGCCTGTGAAGGAGGATCACATGGCTGTTCAGGCTTCATCAAATAAGCAGCCGCTGGAAGCCAGCTTCACGTCAACAACATCCGATAACCACTACCAAGATAATCTGGGGATGCTTTGCCCGGACTGTTTCACACAACAATTAATATTAACTGATTTAATTTCCCTGTAAATCTGGTCTCATTTTCATTGAGCAGTGCCTTGATTAGCAAATGATGTACAATATACTGTATATCAAGTGACTTTTAAGCTCTAGTTTAGCATTTCAGCAGGGCAAAATTGACTCTGCACAACAAATAAACATTGGACACAGATCCTTTAAATGTCCTACTACTTGCAATGCCAGTGCTGACCAGTGACAGAGAGCTAAAGCAATGAGCTGGAAACGCTGTACAGCTCTATAAAATTAACTGCAGAGTCATTTCTGAGACATTTTGTTAGGGGAGAAAAAAAAAAGTTCAACTGGACAGAGTCAAAAAAACCAAACATTCTCAATCATTTTTCAGTTTTACCTCAATTGTCCCAAATCATCTGCATCTCTGCGTGGTACTTTAATGTCTTTTGTTTCATATCCAGGAAACAAAAATTACAAAGCTTTTGAAAACCACAAGGGTGCAATAATCATTTTTAACAATACTTTCCATCAGGATCTACAAAAGCATGGGCAAATATCCACAAGACAAATCTCCACAGACTCAATGTCTTCTTAATTTATATTCGCACCATTAGAAAACCTGGCAACACCAAGAAAAAAAAATTACATGCATACTAATCAAAGCGCACCCACATTAACAGCAACAAAGATGACAGTGATATTAAATATTGCATTAACTGTAATTTGTTGTAGCCCCTAGGTCATACTCAAACTTCAGAAGTCACGAGCAGACCCACCAATAAACTCCGTTTAATGAACTCTACAATATTTAATACTGTTGCGGCACTAGCTTTATGAAGTCTGGCTAGAGGACACTCCATAATTAAAATGTCTAAATAATGATGAAGCCAAGTTGTTTTTCATTTAATTCCAGAGTCCAAGTAGCTCTTTGATATGGATTTTCTGGTGGCACACAAGTTGGCCAAAAGAATTTGTTTTTGTAAAACAGTTAATCTTTTGATGTTTTGCCAAGATGTAACAGAGCTGGATGTGATTGTGTCGTTACTGAATGTCAAGATGTTCTAATAAAATCTAAACAGATATTCTGAGCTGCCTCCTAGAAAGCAAACATGCTGATGCTCATACTGTGAATAACAATAGGGAGCGATACAAAATTGACGAATGAATACACTGGGTTTTTAAACAGCGGGAAACAGAGTTTGGGAAAATGTCACAGGTTGTGCTATCAAGCAGCATGTGTTGTTAATCCATGCTGTAAATCAATGAATTATTAAAACAAGGCTATGAGACACTGTAGAGAAAGTAGGGTAATAAACAGATGGGTGGGTTAATGGAAAGTCCCACATAAACATGTGAGATATGCAGAAAATATGATATTACCTGCAATCCTTTATCTGCTTTTATTTACCAGCTACATTTGTAATAAATGTGCCATTATTTTACAGAATGTGTAAAAGCTAGTATTGTCTTTTTTGAGATGTACCTAAAAAAAACAAAAGAAGCATGAATTTAAGAGAAAAAAGGATATATTTAAGATATATGGTACACAATCACATTTTATGTACGGCTATAGATGAGCGAGTGAGATGAAAAACACTATCCTTAAGATTTTCAGGACAAAGACTTTTGAAAGTAAGTTTCTATATCCATCTGAGCCACTCAATGGATCTGTCCGATCTCAATAGGGCTCTTCAAAGATAGCAGCACCTTTAATGCTCAGATCTGAGAGGAATATTCTGAGCACTGATCAGAAAAGTGCCTTTTTATTAGAAAACGTCTGAGCTATTTGCTGAAATGTATTAGCATCTGATGAGTTTTAGAGCAAGGTGATCTTCCAAGTTCACCTTCCTATTTCTACAGAGTCCTGTAAAATATTCTTTTTTTTTTTAAATTTAATCTCTGGAGTAATTATTAAAGATGAAAGTCTAATATCTTATCACGTCTAAGGTCCTGCCAACATTCACAGTGAGGTTTAAATTAAATATAAGGCTGTGATGTTGAGTGCTTGGTAATAAGTGACCAGCATGTCTTCAAACCAAATGCAGCACATACTAATATAAAATTCTCTCTGTTCATGCCTACAAAATCTCCCTGGCATCTACTTCGAGCAGTTAAAAGCTTGTTTTATGTTGCACAGATATAAAAATGCATTCAACAGCACTGCGTGTTCAATTTAAACTTAATATGCCAAAAGTCATTGGTAGCTTACCAACACAGAGTGACTGGCCCAGGCCTACTTGCGTAGTTTGATGCACAGCTTCATATGTCAGGGTACCCGATCTAGAAACAATGCCTGAAAGAAAGAACTTCTTAGGTTTCTTTGCTTACAGTTAAACATCATTAAAAGAAATATTGGTCAAAGGTGATATAATAAAATAAAATGCAGCTGCCATTTTTTTGTCAACATCTTTTCACCAAGACATAAAATACAAAACGGATCACCATCATAACAGCTGCTCCCTCTATGCTGCGGTAAAAAAATAAAAATATAATAATAAATGGCAGGCGATTTACTACATATATAACAGACTTCCTGTAAAGGTTCACTAGCCGGGAGCACATGCTGCACGTCAAGCTGTCAACAGCAGGAGCTCGATGTAAGATCTAAATAGTGCTGTGTTTAAAAATAAAAAAAAAGGAAAAAAATTTCAACCTGGAAAGAAAGGCAGCGTGTTTTTCTTCAGCCATTTAATGACTGTGGTTGGAGAAGCCTGAACCAACAGGTGAGTGTTATTCATTTTGAATTTTGACCCCTTTATTGAGTGTCCCTGTTCAACTACTAGTTAGCACCAGAGATGGGCAATAACGCGTTACTTGAAAAAAGTAATCAGATTACAGTAACGAGTAAAGTAAGGGATTACTATTGCAAAATCAGTAATTAGATTACCGTTACTTTCCCATAGGAACGCTGCGTTACTGCAACCATGATTTTTTTGCGAGAATGTCTCATGACAGTGACGTAAGCGAGTGCGACGTTCGTGACAACAGCTGTGTGCAGATCAACAATGGATCATATATCGAGTGCGGGAGAGAGTATGAGCGTGCAGCGTTTAAAGCGTGGAAGTACTGACCTTACTTTGAGTTTGATTCCATAAAAAGTGACAAAAACATTAGTGTCCGTTGTGCGTAGGAAGAAAACTTTTTACAGCGAAAAAACCCCCTAAACTTCCAAGCAAGCACCGAGTGCGCAACGACGTAATGGGAAACTCACAGAGAAACTCGCGGATTCATCAACTGACCGCAGCACACCTGCACCAGGGTAAACCTCCGCCTACCCCCAGTCCTGCTTTACAGGTGAAAATAGAGCAACAGGACCGCTAGTCTTTGACTTTATTTATTTTCTGCTGTGTTTTACTTGCATCTGTTTGAAAGAGTGAGTGTAAACACAAAAAATATTTTATTTTATGTGCTGGAATGTGCAGAAAATAGGTTTAAATGTTAAACTAATTTATTCAAGTCAGAGAATGTTGCAGATAATTACATTTTTGCTTGATGCATAAAGTTAAAAGATTAAAACTAATAAAACAAGTAAAAAAAAAAGAGACTTTTCCATTTGATTACATTTTGTATGATGGATTATGCAGAAAAAGTAGAATTGGGCTGAAAGATCTATTGCTTTATCACCTCTTCAGGTTGTAAATCGTGTTTTTAAAAACTAACTAAGTAACTAAGTAATTAATTACTTTTTAAAATAAGTAATCAGTAAAGTAATGTGATTACTTTTTGGGGGAAGTAATCAGTAATTAGTTACTGATTACTTTTTTCAAGTAACTTGACCAACACTGGTTAGCACAAATATCTAGTGAGCCAATCACACGGCAGCAACTCAGTCATTAGAATGAGAAAAGAAAGGTGATTTTAAGTATCTGAGCGATCCATGGTTTTTAAATAGCCTGATGTACTGACCTGAGTATTAAAAAAAAAAAAAAAAAAAAAAAAAAAGCTGTTGATCTGCTGGGATTCCCATCTTTAGGGCTTACAAAGAATGGTGTAAAAAAGAGAGAATATCCAATGACAGGCAGGTCTCCAGGTGAAAATGCCTTGTTGATGTCAGAGGAGAATGGCCAGACTGCCTTAGGTTAATAGGAAGGCAACAGTAACTCAAATTACCACTCGTTACAACCAAGGTATGCAGAAGAGTATCTCTTACACAACTCTTCAAACGTTGAAGCAAAAGGGCTACAGCAGCAGCAGATACCACTCATGAACAGAAAAAAGGAAACTGTGGTGACAATTTGCACTGGACCACAGAAGACTGGGGAAAAAAGGTTGACTGGTCTGAGAAGTCTTGACTTCTGTTACAGCAGTCGAATCTCTAAGAAATGTTTCTAGCATCTTGTTAAATTTGTGCCATGAAGAATTAAGAAGGTTCTGAAGTTGAAAGGGAGTCCAACCTGATACTGGCAAGGTGTGCCCATTTAAAGTAGCCAGTGAGGGCATACAACACCATGTAAGCTCTCTAGATTTCACACATTCTTAAATACATTAACTTTTGGCATTTTAAAGTTATATTCAATTATGCTTAATGTTTAAAGCTTTTGCCTGTGTGACCTTAGACACATCACCACTCACCGATTCTTCCTTTCTTGTGAATGTGGCCTGGCATGATGCCAATCTTACATTCCCCAGGCTGAGAAAACAAATAAAACCCACATATTTCAGTGTATATCTAAAACAAAACACATTGTTTTTTGCAGTTCACATTTGCAGTTCATTATTACTTCATTGTAATTTTTTACAATTTAAAAACCTGTTTTTAAACTCTTTCTTCTATAACAATAAGTAATAATAATATAATAAATAACAATTTTTAAAAAGACAGTCATTTGTCATTTTCTCCATTTTATCTACTGGATAAACTCCCATGATATTAAAAAGGAAAAAAATCACTGTTATTATTAATGCATTAAATCTCAGGGAGTCCATGAGAAGGAATTTGGGCTTTCAACCCTCTCAGCCACCCCCACTCACAAAAAAAAAAAAAGGAAATAGAAGTAAGTATATTTGTCCTCCGCTGTGTATTTATGTATGCACTTACATTAATGACTCCTGGGCAGTTTGGGCCTATGAGGCGAGTAGCGCTCTGGCGCAGAAGCTTATGTTTGACTTTAACCATGTCCTGCTGGGGGATGCCCTCAGTGATGCACACCACCAGAGGTATCTCTGCGTCAATGGCCTCAATGATGGCTGCTGCCGCGAATGGAGGAGGTACATAAATCACAGAGGCGTCTGCCCCTGTGCCCTGCTTTGCCTGAAGCAAAGAATAAAAGGCATTGGCATTGCATCAAAAAAAAAAAAAAAAAAAAAAAAAAAGGGACATTCTCAAGTTATGAAACAGTGCCACCTAATGTTACGTTACAAAAATCCATCTGCAAAGGATCACAGTAGGAAGAATACAAACTACATATTTTAGTTCTTGTTTTTAAAAAAGAATTACAACAGCAATAAGCACAATTACAACACAATTAGACAAGGAGTCACACACACCTCCTTCACAGAGTTAAAAACTGGCAGGCCAAGGTGGGTCTTGCCACCCTTGCCAGGGGAAACTCCTCCAACTAACTGGGAGCCATAGTCGAGAGACTGCTGACTGTGAAACGTCCCCTACAAGTGAAGAGGAAGAGAGCGCAATCAGTTTGTGTACACATGTGTAATGAAATGGGTACAGCCACTTCTACTGCACCAACATTGAGATATCATTGCAGACAGAGTGGAAGTAGGAAATATGATGCCATCCAAGATTAATCACCGGTGCTGCTGAGAAAAAGGATAAATACAGAAACTAGGCTGGATTCTAGCAGGGGGTGAAGGCACCGGTAAATATATTCAATGAGAAGGAATCTAAATGATCTTGACAAATAAGTAATGATGTAAGCTAAGTTTAATCTCCTAGCAGAACATTTGAAAAACAAATCAAAAGCAGCGTTGGATAGTCGCCAGCGCAGAGTGTGAAATATCTCCCAAGAAAGTTAGTTTACAAAATATTTCACACACTGTCACTTCCATGTGGGCCACGGAGAACATGTCGTGCTGCACTGCCAAGGTTTGTGCATTTTATTCTAGACACGCAGGAAAGCGATTCACCACTTTGCTTCAACCCTGCCCATAGAAACGCGTAAAATATGATAATCTCAGACATCCTAGCTCAAGCATCGGGTTAAGCATAGTTAAATCTCAAGAGTATACACATTATGATGCACTAATACTTGATCTGCAAACACAAATGGGCTGTTTATAACAGTCTGTGAATGCTGTAACTTTAGTAAGACACTTAACTTCCACGCCTACACGTAAACAGAACATTTAGAATATTTCACATGATCAAACTACAGTTTCAATAAAGAGCTGAAAGCAACTGGCAAACAATATATGTGCCGTACACATGCTTTAAGACTTACTTCAATGAACAGGATACAGCCGCAGTAACACTAAGGGATCACAATGCATTTTGTAGATCTGTGAAAGAATAATTTAACTGAACCTCAGTTGCACCTTCGCAGAAAATGAGCTCATGAATTCAGACCGAACTGATTTTCTGCTGAACGAATCCTATCTGCGTGCAGTCAGTTAATTATCACTCGAGAGGCTGAAACAATGTAGATGGAGCAGCACAGACCGTAACTACAAGCGCAAATAAATGACCTTAATGTAAAAATTATAACCAGCCTATTAAGAGGAATTAGAAGCTATGAATCAGCATTTTCCCGCCCATTTGTAATATAGTTCTTCACCCTGCTAACTTTGCTGTTTTTGCCGGTCATTATTATCGCAAATGTTGGTACAATAATTTTGAAAAATGACTTGCTTATCAAGCCAGGAAGACACGGCAATGTGCACTCAATAGCACTTGCTTCATTTCTCATCCTTTTCTAATTACCCAGAGTGTTCACTAGAACTATATTTAACAACCTTTTATTATGTTGAAGAGAAAATGGAAGATGAAAAATGAAATGTGAGGAAGGACGCGGGGCGGGGGGAATATAAATCTGTGAAGTCCACGTTTCTGGCTTGTTGAACACACTTGCCAAGAAGATTGTAATTCTCCTTCACTGCCACTTTTCAAAGCAAATCACATAAGGTTTTTCATGCACGGAAAAAATAATAAATGAATCAAAGGCTCAACAATCTGCCAAGCAGAGTTAAGCTTGGTTAAAACCATGATAAAGGGTAGTTGTTGGGGGGAGGGGGGAGGGGGGGAGACAAGTCAAATTAAAAATGAAAATTATTTTCTATTTAAGAATAAGCTGGAAAAATTAAAGGATCAAACTTGATTTATAAGGCTGAAACAAATCCACAAAATCCACAGCAAACAGCAGAATCACAGCAGTATCAAGTGTTCCAGCATTTACACAAACTTAGCATCAGGGACTTTTTACCAAACACTTTTACATTTTGCTAACTTTAACTATTTAAATTATTACAGTGCCGCAAAGCCTTGAGCCACCCCTTATTTCTTTGTACTTTACTTCAAAGGAGCCAGGCTTTCTTGTATTTTTAAGGTGCTCTTGAACAATACTTCTCTGAGCTTTTTGAAGGTCTTTCAAAGCTGTTCTTTGGACACTGAATGTTTTTTCACTCATTTATAGCCCAGTTCTTGACACTGACCTATGAACAAAGCTCAAGGGACAAACCAGCGTTGTGTTTACATAGCATTGAAAAAAAAGGTTTTTAAAAAACTGTTTTAAATTGTAGTGATGGCAAAGCTTAAAGCTCTACAGCATATGAAGAGTATCCGAAAGTCTGGATGTAAAAAATCCAGGAAAGACATGCACCAGCCCTTCAGCTGATCCTCAACTGATCACTGATGCCTCATCAGAAATAGACTCGCTGGAAGTCATGTCCCACAGGTACACAAGAATTGGATTGAAAGTCAAATGTAAAAGAGTCCTATGGAGTGATGAATCCACGTGTGAAATTTTTGGTTTAAGGCAGGTGCAGGCTGTGTCATGGTTTGGGGCTGCATTTCAGCCAGTGGTGTTGGAAATCTTGCCAACAATTCATAAGTGTTGGACTTATGAACACAGGAAAATCCTCAGAGTCTGGACCTTAACTCTATTAAGAACAGAACAAAAAGCAGTTAACATCAGAAGGTCATTCAAAACAGCTTTGAATAACCTTCGAGAAGCCTGGAGAACTATTCCTGATTATTCCCTGAATGTTTGCACATGTTTTAATAAAGCTCTGCACTTACTTTCCGTTTTCCCAACAAAACAAAACAAAATGACCAGCAGACCAAGGCTTTTGCACAGTACAGTATTTGATTCCATTTTAAACCTTTTAAACAACTTTCAAATTGTTAGTGAAATTATGATTCTCTGTTTTGACATGAGTATGTGCCCTGAGAGAATAGAGTAAGGACTATGTTTGGGTTGTTAAGGAGTAATAAAGGATTCTGCTCTCCTTGGGACAATGCAGGAGCTTTTCTTCATCTTAGCCAAGGTTTTAATGCTAAAAGGTCTGAGACAAATCTCTAAGACACAACAGACTTATTAGGCTGTAAACATAAAATTAACTTGAACTACACTGACATAACTTGTGCCATTAAAACAAAACTGAATTTAGGCAGAAATAAAGAATGAGATTTTTACAGCTGATGGAGATGCACTTTTAAAATGTCCTTCTGGTAATCTTACTCATACAGAAAGTCTTTGACATACAAAAATGAGGAATTGTGTGTGCAGTAAGGAAAACCTGAGATTTCACAACAAGATTGCAGTAACTTAAACTGATGTGAAGCAAAAACAACGAGAGGTTTTCAGTCCAAACCTGCTTCCCCGTGAAACCTTGGCAGATGACCTTCGTGTTCTTGTCGATGTACAGGTTCTTTCTTGTGCCTGTGTAGCAGTGTCTGACTCCACTGTGCTGCACTAATGGACGGGGGAAAAGGGAACAACAGAGTTTTTTTGTTATTTGTGAGAACTTAACATAGAGGCAAGACTACACATTAAACCTGTTTTGTTCAAAGGAGACATGTTTTGCAACAAGTAAACTGCAGTTTCTCTCAAATCTGAACCGATCCTAAACCACTCTTCTCACAGTGGACAGCAAAGTGTTTAATCAAATATTTACCTTTCAGGAGAAACCTAAGCTCCACACTGTTTTTGGCAACAATCTTTTACCCTCCAACTATCCTTCAAAGTTGCTGAGCAACATTTAAAACTTTCTTTTAAGACTTACAGAGATATGTTTTACAGAAAATGTTACCAAAAAAAACCCCACTCAATTTTTAAGACTTCTGTTCAGTTTTATGATAATTTTAGTTAACCTACGGAGGCATTACAAGTTAGTTAGTGTTTGGTGTAACAATGTGTCCAGCAGCTGCAGGTCACGACTCAGTTGAAGAACTTTAATCAAGGTTTATGCATGCTGCGAGGCATCTGATAAGACAAAGACTGTAGGTATTACATAATCTCACCTAACAGGTAAAATGAGAAATATGCTGCACTACTCACAACATGGCTATGAGACACTTTTACTACTATACTACTGCATTAATGTCAAAAGACTATGTAGTTAAACTCCCCTCACAGCAGAAAATTACCATGGAAATCAATAAAGAATCAAATATAAGAAGAACTGATAGTGACATTGACGACATTAATATAAATTAAAGCTCATCAGTCTCCAAGCAGCAAATGGGTAGCTAGGTGTTTCATATTTTACAATTCACATCCAACTGCAAGAAAAAGAACAATGTATTTTCTCATTGTGCGTACACACAGTTCGAAATGCGTTTTCTATACAAATATTAATTATATTAAAACTGCATCTGTCTGACTAATAACAATTATTATTTCAGTTCTTGCAGTCCCTTCAATGTCATGTGAGACTCGAGCTTGTCTTGTGGTGATCCTTTCTTCCCTCTTACTCACTTTGTGAAGCTACTATTCAAAAATAAAGGTGCAGCCTATTTACTAAGAGGACACTGCCAAAATAAATAATATGACACCGCGATCTCTACAGGCTAAAACAAATAAACTCACAGGCTTCTTTTGCCGAACACACTGTCCTGTAGCCCAAATGCCCCAAAATCATTCCTGTTTTTCTTTTTCAGTTCAGCCCTAACGCGTGTTTGTGACTGGGCTAATATTAACCAGCAGCCTGACTAACTGAACTTTGGCCCGCTTTCAAACCTCCCAACAAGACACAATTTATCAGTGAGATAAGCAAAGTTCATCTTAGCTAAAGTCTCAAGAAAGGCGTACTAAATTAAAGTTATGTCGCCCTCTAAAATCTAACGCAAACTTATTTTTACATTTTTTTAACTGTCAGAAAGTAACATGCAAATAAACTGCCTCAAAAAGTTCATTTAGCTGCTTTCAGTTACTGCTCGATAACATGGGCTGATGAACCTGCTGTCACACACAGCCGTTGTAGTTCACAAGACATGCAAGGTCAAAGATCAACGATCAACAATTAACACTTGTACGGAAGCAGGCTGGTAGGTGCTTAAAGTTAGCCTTACGCTAAATAAAATCTAAGGTCCTGCTAACTGTCAGTGAGTTTTCCCTGCATTCCTCTACGGTCTCCAGGCTAACGTGGCTAACTAACGTGTAAGCCCCCTGACAGCCAACCCACAGGAGCCTTGCTAGCCGGTGCAAAACTATACGTGCCTGCAAAGCTAATGTAGAGCACACAGACGGTAAGTATACGTGCGATACCGAAAGCAAACTGTCAAACAATTTGTATGACTAAACTATTGTTTGCTACAATACTTACAAAGCAGCCTAGCAAACAATCTGCTGTGAGACATCTTCGGTCATTCACCAATGACACTGGAGACTGAGGACCTCTCACAGGGATCTTAGTTGACCATAAATATCCCGGTGGAATCGAGAGTTTTAAAGAAAAGCACTATAACAAGTCGTTAATTTGCACTGAATTTATAATTGTCAGTATTAACTCAAATAAATTACTATTATTTATTTTTAGTAAGCGGTGAGCTTGACAGTTGCTACACAAACGCCGGGGTTAAAAAAAAAAACAGGCGAAAAGTAGGATACTTGAACCCACAATGAACTATGGGTAATGAAGTTCTGACACAGTACTTGAAAGACAGCACCAGTGCCATAATGGCACTAGAGGGCGCATAGATCATGTTGATGTGGATAATGCCGCTGAATGTCACTTTACAGGACCCTGAGCCAGAAATAAATATTGTATATTGTGTTTAAGATGTTTGTTTCTTGACCTTGGAACAGCAGTAATTTGAAAGGGTTCTAGTTCACCAAGGTCCTGGCAGTCTTAGGAGCTTGAAAATAGGGCAACTGAACTTATTTAAGTTTGTTGAAGAAGTTTTGCCTCTCATCCAAGAGGCTTCTTCAGTTATAAAACCAAAAGGTGGAGAGTGCTGGGTATTTAAACTCTAGTGGGGATTGTCTCTTAGGAGGTGGTCGTTGACCCACTATTAATCATGTGTGTAAACACATGAGCCAAGGTATGAAAAAAGGCGTGGATCATTACTAACAGTAACAGTAATGATTCAGGTGAAACCATCGTTTTTGGAGTCCATATTTCGAAACACATTGAGGCGATTGATGTTTGAACTAGCACAATATAAATACATCTGAGGCTTTAGGATATTTTTAACTGCAGGACACAGGTAGGACACACACACAGATTATTGCCATTTTGTGAGATTTTATTTGTTTATCACAGGTACAGTAAAAACAAAGGTATTTAAACTTTTATATAGTAAAATGATACATAACAGTGAATATTACCGATACATCCAGAATACAATGCACAGCTGTAATCAACAAAACCAGACCACCTTAAATATATATATATATAAAAATATTAATATTAAACAGCCGTTAAATAATCTACAGACATCTTCAGCTATTAAAACTGCCGAGGTTTTCTTTCTTTGGAAATCCCATTCTAAAGCAAAGATAATGTGTACTGTTGCAGACTTACGTGTAACTCCTACTAAGAAAAAGGAGCTTATCCTACGTGAGTTTACCATGATTGGTGGGTTTCTAAAAATGAAGGCAGGTTTCTTTAAATTTTGAATTCACTGTGAAATGACAGTGCTCTTATAACTGCTGCTAATTTACAGTTCCACAAGTGTGAAACACGAAAAAAAGACTTTAAAAAAGGGGGAACTACTTAGGCTTAGGGGTGGACCGCGACAGTTACTAAAAGCGTGCAATAATTTTGAATCAGAATCATCAGAATCAGAATACTTTATTGATCCCTGGGGGAAATTATTTTTTGTTACAGTGCTCCATTTTAAACCAACATTAAGACAAGACAGACAATACACTAACTAAGAATAGTACAATATATACATACATACATACATAAGTCACTCATAAATAAATAGTTGGAAAAGAAACATGTGTAGTTGTAGCAGCAAACAGTGTGTTAAGTGGATGCGTTGTACAGGGAGATGGCCACAGGCAGGAATGATTTCCTGTGTCGTTCAGTGGTGCTTTTCGGTAATCTCAGTCTCTCACTGAACGTGCTCCTGTGACTGACCAGCATGTCATGGAGTGGGTGGGAGGTGTTATCCAACATTGTCTTTATCTTGGACAGCATCCGCCTCTCCGACACCACCTTGAGGGAGTCCAGCTCCATCCCCACAACATTGCTGGCCTTACGGATTAGTTTATTAAGTCTGTTGGCATCTGCGACCCTCAGCCTGCTCCCCCAGCATGCAACAGCATAGAGGATTGCACTGGCCACAACAGACTCATAGAAAATCCTCAGCATTTTCTGGCAGATGTTGAAGGACCTCAGTTGCCTCAAAAAATAGAGACGACTCTGGCCCTTCCTGTAAAGTGCTGTGGTGTTTTTAGCCCAGTCCAGTTTATTGTCAATGTGTACTCCAAGGTATTTATAGTCCTCCACAATGTCAACACTGACCCCCTGATGGTATCAGATTAAAAAATAGACTTCAGACTATAGTGCTTCTGTGCTGACTCTCTGACGAACACACACACACACACCTTTTTTTTTTTTAGAAAGTGCACATGAAATTGCAGAAGAAGAAACCCTCACGCAAAATTCAAGTTGTCCAATCGTAGACGACCAGGTCCTCGGACGCTGATTGGTCTGACGCCACCGTCACGTGCCATCGTTACGTGTATTCACAGAGACGTCTACGCTTCTTCTCGGTTCTTTCTACTTTTCATCAGAAGGGGCTTACGTACCGGCAAAAAAAAACTGCGCTTAGTAATGAACGCCGTGACATAAACGAAGCTCAGGAACTATTCAAGTCAAACACAAAAGCTCCTCAACCGAGCAATTCACAATGGTTTTAGAGACGATAGCAAAAATAATAAAAGTCCAGCTTCCAGCCTACCTCAAGAGGCTACCGCTGCCGGAGACCATCGGCGGATTTGCGAGGTTAACAGGTAATTAGCAGCTGCTGTGTTGAACTTCAGACAGTCCTGGGGTGATGAGTAGTAAACTCGTGGGAGACAGAGTTTTTTTACTCTAGCTAGCTGCTTTAGTAGTGTCGTGAAGAGCAGTCCTACAAAAACAGGGATTATGTCCCAGAGTGCTTCTTTGAGTCATGAAACAGCTAAGCGTAAATCTTTTGTGCTCGTCTGTGTGTGTGTCAAAGACAAAGTAATGACCTTACGGTCGTGCTTGTTGGTTGTTTGCGTCTGTTTGAATGTGCAAACACTCGTGATAATAACCACGAATTCGTTATAACTTTACAAACATTGTCTTTTTGTAAGTGAAGTCCTGTGAATGGTGTGATGCTAATTACCTGCATATCGCTTGTGTAAAAACGATTTTTCTTAATTGTCCTGCTCATTCGAGCACTGGCCAAACTGTAATTTTGTGAAAAGCAAGTTTTAAACACATTTGTTTTATTTTGCACCATATGATCATCTGGTGGCGCTCCTGCAGAAGTTTTTAAATTATTTTGAATAAATCATACAAATGCGTCTGAGACTCTCTCGGGGCCCGTTTTGCATACTAACCTACTACCCTGTGGTCCCAGCTGCGCTGACTCTTTCAGACTGTTCTGTGAACTCTTAACATCACACGTAGTATCTGCTGAACCAGTTTAACTGAGAACCGAAATGCTGAACTTTGGCAAGTCTTGCGCAGTTTAAATATAGGAACGGAAGAAGTAAACCAGGGCTTCGTGAAGTCAATTCAAAACTTGATCTTTTGAGCCAGCATAGATCATTGAAAAGTTTTGGATTTGTGGATGAGGACGTTTAAAGCAAGGCATGTGTAGTTATAATACTCCTGAGTCTGCCTGAAGGAAGCATGTGCAGTTGATACTCTTTGTAGTATCATGATAGCTTGACCACAACACAATGAAAGGCACACAGTGTCACATGCACCCTTTGGTAATGGCATTTACATCACTAGCTAACCCTTGTGGAGAAAGTAAAACATTAATGCCCATCTGAGAAGGCCTTCAACCAAAACCAACACTCTTCTTTTGGGAGATGGCGTTGGTTAATACTCACTGACAGGCATAATATTAGTGGTTTTAAGTTAAAGCCTAGTTATGAAGGCCCTGCTAACTGTCAGTTTGTCCTAAGCAGCAAAGTGGGTCAGTTCATATTAGATGACGGTGCATAGCCATTCTCCCACATGCAAAGACATCCCTTTTGAACTGTGTACAATTTGTTAAAAGGATTAAGGATTAGAAATGTCCCATTAGGCATCAGAATCCTTTTAACCCGCATAAAGGTATTATCAAAAGCTGGGGTCTGACACAGTGCTAATAGTGAAATTACACAGCTGTCTTTAATCCCGATTGTGTCTTCACCATGTATAATTTCCCCCAGGGATCAATAAAGTATTCTGATTCTGATGTATGGTGGAGCATAAGGCGGGTTTTCCCAGAGCACTTTTAAGGTCTCGGTGTGGCATTTCCCCTGGTAGCTGTTGGTGTGATATGACACTCGAGTTGGATCGAGTGTAATAATACATTAGTAATGCAGATCAGACACAAGCTATACAAGAAATGTGGATCCGAGAATCCACATTTTGATCCACATTTTTAGCGTGCATAAATCACTAAGATTTCTCTTATGCATTATTTATGCAAAATTATGCTTATAACTCCATACTGGTACTCAGGTTGTTGCACTCTGCTTATCGTGTTGTTTTATTACTTGTTATTCTTTTTCGTTAAACAAACCTATTCATTGATTACTTTTTAAAAACATTTGTTTGTTTTTTGTTTTTGTTTTTTTTTTCATTATTCTGTCTCTTCGCTCCGGGACCGTGTGTACATAATTTCGTTCCACCTCATGTTAACATGTGATGCAAATGACAATAAAGCTCCTTGAATAAATTACATATATGAGGCTTGACTGGCTCACTAATGAGTTAATCAGAATGAGGAAGAGTGTACGGAAATGCACACAGCACTGTTGAAGATGTGTTTTTGTCACACTTGACAGACAGTGCGAAATTTAGTTGAGGTCAGTTGATTAATATAACCCCAAATCACAATAGTAGTATAATTGTGTATTATGGCGTAAAGACCCCATAATGAAAGAAAGAAACCCAGACAATCACCCCTCCCCTCTCCACGAGCAAGCACTTGGTGATGGTGGGAAGGAGAAACCCTCTAAACAGGAAGAAACCCCCAGCAGAACCAGAAACACACTTGAAACGGTAGTGATAGAGTAAAAACGTTTCTTATGTATACATTGCATATGAGTACTAGTACTGGCTCATCAACATATATGATACATTTCCTGTCAGTTGGTTTCATCTCTAATCTGAATGGCCAGTAGTAAATGCCAGTTTTAGGACCATAGAATCCAGTTCAACATTGTATGCGTGTTTTTCTTCTTTAGCTAATGTGTGTATGTTGTTTATGCTATAATATCTATAGTGTCTGAGTGGCTCCGGTTGCTTCCTCTTCTGGGCATCTTGGCTTTGCTCGGTTATCTCACCATTCGCCCCTTTCTGCCTAAGAAGAAAAAGCAGAGGGACAGCCTGATCAATCTGAAGATCCAGAAAGAGAACCCAAAAGTGGTCAATGAGATAGACATTGAGGACCTGAACAGCGCAAATGTGTGTTACTGTCGCTGCTGGCGTTCCAAAACTGTAAGTCTGTTAGTATTTTCTGAAGTATACTGTTAGTAAATCTAAATATTGTTCACACAGACTGCAGGATACATTTCTGTATTATCCACATTATTATTATTATTATTATTATTATTATTATTGCTTGTGATTTATTGATAAACCCCTCTAGTTAAGCTGGGACAAGTGTTTGGGCATTTTACGTCTTGCTGATCAGTTAATATTGTTTCCTGTTTTAGTTTCCTGTATGCGACAAGTCACACTTAAAGCACAACGAGCTGACTGGAGACAACGTGGGACCGCTCATACTTAAAAAGAAGATACTATAATTGACCACTGATCGGATTTTTTTCTCTAAACAGTTTTTCTTGCTCTTGTCTTGGTGTTATATTTACTTAAAAATAGAAACCACACTCTGTTTGAAAGCTACATTTGGGATACTTTAATGATAGTTTGCAATAAGGGAAGTTTTTAAAAAATAAAAAAAGAGTAACTTCGTTTTTGTGTGGGCCTTTTTGTTCATTGTTCACGTTTGTTGTTTAACAGAGGAGCAGTTTTATTTGACTGGGACCACTTTGAGGGGGAAACTTGAAACATAACTGCATAATTGCAGTGACTTTATGATGCATTTATCTAATGTGAGGCCATCAGGCGAGAGGTTTTGCAGATAAATGTCTGTTTAAATGGAGTCCTCAAAACTAGTCTGACCTTCCTTCATTTTGGATGATATTGGACAGCTTTTTTTTCCTTCTTTTTTCTTTAATTCCTTTATTTTGTTTGCTTCAGATATGTGTGCCAAATACTAACATTTCCATACTTAATGGATGTGACATATTTTAAGTTATTGTGTGTATGGGAAGCTACTTATTCTTTAAATCTGTTCTACTCATAGCCTTTAAATGTTGAGTTTTACATTTTGTATTCTGTTCTGTTGCCTTAATACATTTCAAACCACACAAGTAATTTCAAGATAAATCGTGTTTCACTAAACTTTCAAGGTTTGAAAATGTCTGTTTCCTTTGGCTTTTGTCATATCTGTATGAAGTTGTCTTGGAAAATTTTCTTCATTAATGACTATCAATAACAAATCTGCATTTTGTTTGTTTGTTTTTTACAGTATAACTGTTCATGAGCTTTGCAAGATAATGGTGTGAATTTATTCATGCTAGATGTAGAAATAAAGAGAATTTTGGCATCTTTAATGTTAAATTAATGAGATGTGTCTGCTTGTCACCTTTGGAAATAAAATGTCTGTAAGGTTGTACTTAGAGAATGCTTTTTTTTTTTTTTTTTTTTTTTTTTTTTTTTAAGCGGTTATGTTTATCATTTTAATATATATATATAATTTTTTTTAAAGTCAGTTTTTCAGGCAATGGTGGTAATGGAAGGGAGCTACAAGAGTGTGTGACTTTTCAGAGGTGGACTTCATGCCAGTCCAACAAACATTGAGCTGTTAGTATTCAGAACAAGTCTTTTTATTGGCACTTGAGGGTTGAAGTTACCATAGTCAAAAATGATGTGGAAAAACCATCAGATTCACTAGACAACTGATAATTTTGGCCTTTTGGAAGCATAAATGTTGTTGGATCACCATTGATCTTCTCATATCATGAATGTCTACTAATTTTACAGCAGTCTAGTAGAGGCATTTGTTCCAGGCCCACACTGATGGCCTTACCCACAGATCCTCACTAGAAGCGCACCGCTAGTGTGACCAGAAAGGAAACTGCTCACACAACACTTTTGAATAATTTAAGCTTTTACTGCAGCAATGTTAAAGATGGACAATAAATTTACTTTTACATAGTATTTGGGTAAAATGGAAAAAAAATTTCATAAATAGCTGCTATTATGAAATCTTTTAAGTGAGGTCATATAAATTAAAGCAAAAGACATTTCATGTTACACCAGATACATTCTGCAATTTAAAAAAAAAAAAAAAAAACTAAGAATACTGAATATGTCTGAAGGTTCTCAGTCATCCAGGTCATCGTAGATGGTCGCTCACAGTGGACATAGATGTCCACTGTGAGCGACCATCTTTGAACAGAGGCGGGGTTTACGACACCAACTCTCTGCCATCTATAATCCAGTTTTGGACTGAACTGAAGAAGCTTCTCGGATGAGAGGTGAAACGTCTTCAAGCAACTTAAAGAAGTCCAGACGCTTTTCTTTGCAAGCTCCTTTGACTAAGAATACTGAAAAATCTATATTTCTTCTTCAATTATAAAATGTTGGATTCATACAGTTTTGCAGATATGGACATGATCACACTGGCTGACATTTATCAGCATCGTACTTAAACTAAAATATTATCAATTACACAAATCCTTCCCTGACTCTTTGCAAACTACGCAACTGATCTCACCATACTGACAGAGGGCTAATATGCATACACAAATCAAAGTAAACAAACACAGCATGAAGATGTAGGATGCCTAAAACTTGCATGTGGTTTTACAGTGTAGTCTACTCATAGCAATAAAAATTGCTTATCAACAACATCCCAAAACGTTCTCCGTCCCCCACGAAGAAAGCTGCTTTACTTTGACCTTTCAAGTCAAAGTAAAGTGCTTTCTTACTGGTAATCCAATCAAGAACAGTGGAAAAATTCTGGATTTAGTGAATATGACAAGATCCTTTTAAAAGTATAAACCATTTCTATACCTTGAAAACAATATTTTTTTTTTTCCAGACAGTGCAATGTGGGTCATTTGTTTGCAGTGTTAGGCCTGGAAATCACCAGATGCTATAAATACAAAATGATTCACGTGTTCCTGCAGGACTGCGAACACAGAGAGCTGAACAACAGAGACACAGCGAGGGCCACTCGGTGGCCAAAGAGAAGTTCAAATATCTGAGGTGTGAGGAGTTTCTTTAATTCTCCTCTCTCACACTTGACATCAGAGTGTACTTTCATAGGTGACGGGAGTTTCATTGTCATCTTGATCTCCTGCTGCAGTGCCTAAGAAAGAGGAAGAAGAGACAGGGAGGAAAAAAATAATAAGAGTGAGAAAATGAAAGATTTAAAAAATGAAACTAGCTGCACTTTTTGCACTGTGAATAAATGTATTTACATGAACACAATACCACTGTTGTGTGCCTGTAAAAAATCGTGAAGCTGCTGAATGACACAGTGGCCCAAGCTATGCAAATCTTTATGTCATAAGGGTGTAGCAGGAAAAATATTAGGAAAGGAAAGGATACTCACTACTCAAACACACCTAGTTAGGTTAGCAAAGGTTGCTGAGCCGAGCTTGAATTTTCAAAAGAAAGACTTTACATACCTAGGAAGAAAGCTGATAAACTGGGTTTGACTCGCTCACCGCTGACTGGGTTCTCTGGCTTTTGCAGCAGGCGAGGGCCACACAGCCCTATGATAAGTGCACCTACAGGGGCTGTGAGAAGGATGGCGAGCACAGCCACAGTCAGCACGTCCATGCCGTATTTCTGCAGCTGCTTGTCATCCTTTGTCCTCGCCATGTCCAAAGCTGTGGATCCTATAGCTGCCTGACAGAGACAAGCCAAGATGCGGCACAACCCCACAGACTTCAAAGACATTTAATGCATATGCTTTTCATTCAAAGATTTGCTAAGGAGACATACCTGCACTGTTGCTTTAGGCATCCATGCTAGGGCTATGAACACTTTTTCCTTTATGCTAAAGCCCGCAAACAACACACAGACGAAGGTGAACCCCACTCTAACCAGCAGACCAATGAGGAGAGAGACGATACCCAGACCTAGAGACATGTAGAGGCAAAAGTCATACAAGGACAACAATATTATATGTACACCATATAAATCCCCCCCCCAAAAAAAAAATTACTGCAAGAAAATTATGTGCAGTGTCATTTCAGCTGCACTGACTCATGCAAAACAAACATGTCATAAGTTATTTAGTAAACTGCTATAGCTGTAAAGTGCTAACAAAGACAGAGGGATTAGTATTTACAGGACGGGAAGAAGCATCATATCTCTCACATTGCCTCTTTTTTTGGGTTATGCAAATATATTTTCATACACAGAGTAATATTTGAATTTTTCACAGTGATAACAGCCATCTTGCTGTGGGTTATTTTGAAGGCTGTTTGTGTGTGTGTGTGTCTGTTTATCTCACCAACTGTGTGTCCCTCCAACTCAGAGACTCGAATCTCAGCTCCTATCAGTCCAAAGAGAAGAGGCTGAAACACATCCCACGCCCACCCTATCACTTCTTCCACACGTGCCTAAGGACAAAGAATGCAGGACATGTTCACTGTTCACATTTAATTATAATATATAACAACCAAGAAGTTTAAGAGAAATTAGGTCTAAGATTTTGGACAGTTAGCCTCGTTCAAATTCACCTCCAAAGTCAGAAAACTGCAAACAGACGTACTGATGTACTGTAGTTATTAGATGCATTATTTTTACCTTTTCTGTCCCCCAGCCGAGGCCAGCCAGGAATGCCAGCACCAAGGTGCACAGGCCTCCGGAGCCAGGAAAGCCTGCCACACCGCTGCCAAACACAGCAAAAACAGACAGACCCAGCACCAAGAAGGAACGCTTCATCACCAAGTGTTTCTAGAAGAAATAGTTAACAGTAGGTTTCTAGATAGCGAAAAGGATTACAATATGCATTATTTAACAAATAATAGCTCTAAGGTCTATAAGAAATCATTTGCAAAGAAGCTAGGACGTGTTGGTTCACAGCACTTTCACTTTTGATGAAAAAATAAATCCAATATGTAATCTAAAGCTACATAGTATCGAGGTTTTTAAACAACACATGCTGCCATTGAGATGACAGTAAGAGTCCTTGGGCTAAACTGGCCTGCTTAGTCCAAATATGTCCCCAGTAAAAACATGTGGCACATTCTGATGTAAAAAGGGCAAAATGAGCACATTAAAAATAAAACCTTTCACATCTGATACTTTTTCAGTTCACTTTTTCAGTTAACAGGGTTAAAATCTGCAGTTTTATTCTTATTATGTTTCCTATTCACACACTACCCCAAACTTTTTTATGGAAAAAGGGTTATACTTTTGTGGAGATATCATCTGAATTTCAGGAGCGGGACCACTCCTCCTTCATGCCCCCTCTGGCCTCAGGCTATAAAAGCCCCCCTTCTCCAACACCCACTGTTCTCATTTTCATGCTCCACCCTGCCCCCCCCCCCCCCCCTTTTTTTTCTCTTTACTCTCTTCTCCTGTCCTCTCCTCTCTTCCTTTCCTCCCTTTATTTCTCGTTAGTACAGAGAGCCGTCGCCAGTCCCCTTCAAGGCCTTCCCCAAACCGCAGCACTAGTCACACTCCCTCATCCCTCATTGCTCATCGTTACCAAGGGAGTGGTCCCTGCTAGTGAATTATCCATACAAGCTTTTCCTGGCTGTTACTTTACCTGGTCAACACTAGGGAAGTACTGGATGAGAAAACCAAGAAGAATCCCAGCAACCATCCCTCCTGCCACCTCCAGCACCCCCCTGAGGAGGTTGTACCAAGTTGAACCTAGAAGAATCAATCAAAACAAACATTTGTGAAATTGTGAATTTCTAAAATATTTTAATTTGCCAGTTCAGAAACAAGTCTCTCTAACTAATGCAGCTTAATACAGAAGCCAGCAAACACTCAAAGTATATACTTTACACTTTCTTACACTTTATTTAGTGTAAGGAAGGCTTAACATGTTGGACATTTTGGCATCTACAGTTTGAGTGCTGTTGAATTACACCACAATAGAAAGAGTGTTGCAGCAATACAAAGGTAACCCTGTAAAAAATTCAGATTCTGCCATATATAATGAACTGGTGCCAGAACTCTGTATTAAGAGTAATCAGCACGCTCACACCCTCTGGTGACATCTTTACAAACTACAGCAAAAAGTTATTTTCTTCTATGTGTTTCTCTTCGGGAGATAAGGTGCTGTTGTGTGTCAAAGGCAAAACAAAGCGATAAATCCATCAATTCTTGTTTTCCTCTCACGGCTCCACACATGTAAACGCACAGAGCAGAGATTACCTGTGGCAAAGGCCATGCCCAAGCATGTTGTGAATCCTGTGATCGCAAGAATGTCATCAAAGCTGCCTGCAGCCATCAGCAGGGTGGGGATGCCCTTCTCTACACCGTAACCGTCCTTCTGCAGCAGGAGCATGGAGGGAACCACCACTGCTGGAGACACAGCTCCTAGCACGAAGCTGCAACGTGGAGAAGATAGAGGGTTCATTTATTCACTGATAAATGAAAAACTGAGCAAGCTTTACAAACATTTGGTAAGAATTTATTATATCATAGTTAATAAATAGTAAATCAGTTTTTAAGCAAACAAATAGTTATTGTATTGTGAAGAAGATGACATTATAATAGATTGTTTTTTGTCTGCTAATCATTAACAATTTAAAACTTGCCTGTATGTCATTAGTTTGTGTAATAATTATTTATTTTAAGAAACATATTCTGTTCTTGTATCAATGCTCATAAAATGCATTTAAACCACACGATGATACTAAACATGTTAAATAATATAATAATTGATCATGATAATCAGACATTACTTTACTTTTATAGTAATTGTGTTACTGTTCAATTGAGAAACATATTGCCTAACATTTATTTAGCTATACATTTACCATTTAACAATGTTTATTATGACGTCTTACCATTTGGGTAGAAGCAAAAGGAAAAGTTTGAGCTGACTAATGTAAAGTGGAATTAGTAGAAAAAGATTTCTGTGGTTATGAACAGCTAACAGGGCCTTCTTTCTACTAAGTCATCCATTAACCACAACATGCAACACAAGAAGAACAAGCTATCTAGATGTAAAACCAGAGCTTCTTGTTTTTTTACAAATACTAATGCTCCACTTAATACCCTCAATGCTGATGAAGCAGATATGCATCTTATTTAAATTTCAGTTTTTGTGCTGTTCTTCATGTAAACATGTTCCTTATAACTGCAGTGTTTTGGTTTCTTTTTTGGTTTTTTTTGCAGTGTTAGGTTTAATTTTTCACAAAGTAAGATTTGACCTTCACTCAGCTCTCTAATTTCTCATGGACCCAGAGAGCTAAGTGGTCACATAATCCAAATATGAATATAACACAAAGTTAAGTTGCAGGTAAAATCCAGACAAAAACAGGACAAAGTCTGGTTCATTGGGCCCTAGTCACACAGGCCTTGACACCAATCAAGGACTTCCTAGCAGCTACCAGTCGCTGGGATTAAAATGTCTATTCCCTGACTAAGAAGATTTAAAAGTTGTGCCTTTTGAAATGTGATGGTCTCAGTAGCAATGGACAATCATCCTCCCTTTCTGGTTTGTTCCAGGCTTTTTTTAATGTTTCACTACCACTTGGCAAGTAGTTTGCAGCAATGTCAACATCTTTCATGCCAGTTACAGGTAGCCATGTCAATCTGCTAGCGATCACAGCAATTTCTGGGGCAGCACCTTCTTTGCGACCGATTTCACCCAGCGAGTCACCAAATACAAATTTTGTGTTTGTGACACACCTGGGGATCACGAATGAAACAGTAATTTTAAAGTATGTGTATAGATTTGCCATAGACATCAATCAATGGTGATTTTGGTTATGAAGTGAGAGTAGTGTTGTATTTACCCAAGGATGAAGGCCCACACCCAGGGCAAGCCCATGAGGAAGTGAGAGATCACAGCTACGGTGCAAGCCTCTATCAAGCACGGCCCAGCTGCCACACGTATACACACAGCTTTTAGTTTCCTTAGAGCCTGATAACAGACACACACATCAAACAAGTTATTAGGTTCTGCACATCACTACAAAAAGCTTTAACAAGCATATTTAGTAGTACTGAATGATGAGGTAAATAACTGACTAAAACATGAACAGATTCTTCCTGTCATTTCTTAACCTCCGAGGACCTGGCATCCACATATGTGGACATCACATTTTGGGTTCTCTAGACCAAAATACTAAATTTTGCTGTACAAGGGCCTGATATCCACTTACGAGGACATTATACTACCACCGTTTTATCGAAATTTAAAGCGAATGTCCTCATATGTGGATCTCATTTTTCTCAGAAACAAAAATTAGGTAAAAAAAAAAAAAATCTTTTTATTCTTTGTTTTTACGTTCATCAGGTCCCAATCAGCCCAAATGGCAAAGAGAAATTAAAAATGCATGCCATGAAAGAGTTTAGGCCTTAGAAGGTTTAATTAACTCTTCTTTTAACTACTTTAACCACTTCAACCAATGAATTGCACCAATTCAAACCAGTGAGAATTTGCACCAGTATAACAATGGCATGTGAAAAGAGATGAGATTAACATATAATTACTGTATTTCTACCTCTCAATGCCGATGTTAAGCTTCTATAGTATCTAGCATACCGTGGGATCCAACCCTAGACCAGCTCTGGCCAGAATGACAGCCAGAGCAATGTTCCTGAGAGATGCAGACCATTTGAAGTCAATGTACACCCCATCTGTAACAACTGGAATGTTCCTCAGCAGGAAGCCCATGAGCAGCATACCTGCAGCAAAGCACAAGTGAGGGTGAGAAAGAGGAAAGCTGATCCTTATTACCATTAAGGTTTGTTTATTCTTTGAAGCTTTCTTTCATGTTGCTACAGAGAAAAAAAAAAAACACAAGCTCACCAGTTGCTTTTTGAACACAGGGTGTTAGAATCAGATACTCTGCAAACTGTGAATGTTGAAACCCTAACACCAGAGGTTTCAACAATCCACAACCTCTTCTAAAACTTCTTGACTCGGATAATTGTTCGAGTCAAACAATGCAACATTAGTATTAATTAATTATCTATCTAAAAAAGCAGTAGAAAGGTTAGATTTCGGATCTACAGAGAAAGTCTTATGCTATAATAAGTGGGGAAAAAAACATATGATGCACATATTCTAATGGGTTGCCAGACAAATATTCTACCATGGAAGCTAAGCACCATCCTCTAAATTTTATAACAGCATTCTAGTTAGTGGTTTATTGAAAGACTAGACAAACCAGAAACCTCAAAAATTAACACCTAACTGTTAAGCAAAGCTCCTTTTTGAAGACTTACTGAAAATGAAAATGAAAAAACATGAACGAGATGTTTAGAGATGCAAACTTCTACCCCTCCCTATAATGTTATCAACTAAACAAGGAGTGGTTACAGTTTCCTTGATATTTATCAAGGAAATTGATCAAATGAGAGAGTCACATCACATCATGACAATGCACAGTGCAAATAACACTTCTGATGATCAGCACGTTTTCACCCCCTGAAAACTAGCAGCACAATTGGCATATCTTTTCAAGCCAAAGGTGCCACAATAATCTTTGCTGTGTAAAAATACAACAAAGAGATGCAAAACACAAAAAATCCAGAACATCAACGGATAACATGATTTTTAACTTTTCACATGGATAAACTTACAGTAACTTGACAAGCTCATGCAAATTAAAAGTTTCTCAAAGAAATTCAACCTTAGTCCTAGATGATGGAGAACAGAGGTGGGGAACTCCAGGCCTCAAGGACCAGTGTCCTGCAGGTTTTAGATATCAACCTGGGTCAACACACCTAAATCAATGACTAGTTCATTACCAGGCCTCTGGAGAACTTCAAGACATGCTGAGGAGGTAATTTAGCCATTTAAATCAGCTGTGTTGGATGAAGGACACATCTAAAACCTGTGGGACACCAGCCCTTGAGGCCTGGAGTTCTCCACCCCTGATGTAGAACGTTACGTATAATAAGAAGTATTCCGTTTTCAATTTAAAGGTTCAGGTTTTTTGGTATTGTTTTGTTTTTTTCTAAACACGCAGAAATATATACCGTCACCTGACTTCCCTCTCACCCACAGCAGGGATCATCACTCATCAGTTGACCTCGCTGTTGCCAACATACAAACAACGACAAAGCTTTAACACAGGACTTTTTTTCAAAAAGCTTCTAGATAAAAATATACAGACAGCACTGCAGCACTACTAGGTCTTACTCCCCAGCAAGAGCTCAGTTCAGAGAGTGAAGCAAACCTCTTTTTGTATAGTTCAGTGAGCTGCAGGATGAGTTGCCCAGATTGAGAATGAGCACCATGTGAGATAAGAACATGAAGTTATTACAGGAACAGCCATACTGCCACCTTGCATTGCATAATCATGTATGAGTGTCCTTGGAAATGCGGTTTTTAGAAACTTTACCTGCATGCTGACATAACTGCCAACAGTTTAACAAATACTGATGTCTATCATGCACAAAAAAAACAAAAAACAAAGACAAATAACAAGGTTAATACCCATTTGTAGGCATCAAGAATCCATTAAGGCAGCCTGTTAGCAAATGCTCATGGCATGTATGCACTTTTATGTCATAAATGACACAGTGCTCCCATCATTATCAATAAGTGAACCCATCATTAAAACTGTATGTGCTTTACAAATATGGAAGTTTAACAATCACAAATCTAACAACTAGGCATGCACCAATGTTTAAAATGACAATCTTTTTTTCAGTTCAATTTTATTTTATTTATATACATTGAAATAACAACAACAGTCCTTATATTCTAAGGTAAAGACCCCAACAAGACAAAAACCTCAACAACGACAAACGCCTATGAGCAAGCATTTGGAAACAGTGGGAAGGGAAAAACCCCTTTTAACAGGAAGAAACCAGGACCATGACTGGGGTTGAGGTTTCACTTTCTTTTATGTTAACCCCTATTGTTTGAGAGAAACAAAAAACAGTGTGATAAAAAGCGTTTAGCTGCATGAGGAAGAACACCGGATGCCCTTCACGATCCAGTCCCAATGGGATTTGTGTTTGATTCTAGTTTTCAAAGTCGTTATCTTTTACTTCTTGGGCAAATCTGTACACCACTACACTATGGAGCAATGCCAATGTCAGTTAACATGGCTAATGTCAGTTAGAACTATATATCACTCTGATGGATAAATCTGTGTAGATATATATGGACTAAATACTTAGATTAACATGCCAGTGTCACCATAAAAAGTCAAAGCACCAGATTTTCTCTCTTACCAAGGAGTGGTGGGAAAGGTGGAAGTTTGGGCAGACGAATGAGAGACACCAATTTTCCACCAACAACTGCACAGATGAAGAGTATTGTAATGCCAAAGAGGTTTCCTCCTGGGAGACATTCGTCCTCTGTGATTGACCAAACCACTCCAAAGAGCACAACTGCCAAAAGAACTAGAGAGAACAGGGAATTATGGGGCTGCATTTCTCAGGTAGTTCAATAACTACTGTATACTCATGATCTGCAGTTTTTACACATTCTTGGATGGAAACATACAACAAATGTGCTTTGGAGGACAAATCAGCCTCCTTTTTTACCTTTGGTAATAAGGGAGGCGAGAAAGCCTCTTGGCGGACAGGGGCAAAATCTTCGCAGCAAAGGACAACAGACCACTGGTGGATCTGTGTTGGTACCGGCGTCCACTACGGGGTTACGAGGAATAAAATAAGTGGTCTCCTCTGTTACATTTGGACTTGAGCAGCGACGTACCACCACCTGGATCTGGTTCACATTTAGGTGCTTTAAAAGAAGGATCACGACATGGAGTAGAGCAGGTCAGTGTTCACACAAACTGTTCTGCTAGATGACATAGCATATTTCTAAAGGCAGTGCATAACAGATGACAAATAAATATGAAATGTGCAGATTAGTGTGCAAATTCAAATTTACTGCTCAACTCCACAACTCGTCATAACATATAGTATAATAACATAAGCATAAATACAGCATTAACATAACTAGCTAAATAGCGGCACGTGTTTCTGGATTATATTTACTATGTCTTATTTTGCACATCTTCAGTCAGAAGGATACCAGCAGTTTTACAGAGGCATGCCATATCCTAAGTTTACAGACTGCTATACACTTGTGAAATGAACGCCAAAGTGATATGCCCTATAAACTGATAACAATTTCACAGAGTTGCTCAAGGGGTTATGTTGGCTCAAAGTTGGGAGAATTCCTTGAACTGGTTTACAATTCTTTCTCAGAGGAAAAATTAAAAGAAAAAAAAAAACATCAATAAGGCGACGGTATTAATTTTAATGAACAATATATACAACATAGAATCATTAAACAGAACAACAGGTGCAAAAAATTATTAGCAGTAAAATACTAAACCTCCACATGGTTTGGCACAGGCAAAGGAATTCTGTCCAATAGTGGGCTGGGAGCTGGACTAGGCACTGGACTGGGTGCAGGACTCAGGTCCGGGTTTGCAGGTTTCTGCTGGGTGTCCTCCATGGCGGTTGCCTACAATCTTTCTGGTCCACTCTTGTATCACAAGACATCAAGCTGAGGGGTGGGGTTAGCCATCAGTGGGCTGTTCTTTTACTTTTCTTTTGGCATATCCACCTCTATCCACAGGTTTCCATTCATACAATAGGTTTTTTTTCAGTAAGAAAAAACAAACAGTATCAGTGGTGCTGGTACAAATATTGACATAATGTGAAATGATATGGTTAAATCTCCTACATGCGCATAATTGACTAAACACACGAGTGTTTGGTGTTTAAAAGAAATGGATTTCATTACATTTCACAAATACTGCATAGTACAAGCTATAACGTGTGCAAGCAGCGATTTATCAGGCTAATACACAGGTGGACACATGGGACTGTTGAGGAGAGCTGCTGTAACCTCCACATCAGTCCCAGTCTCTCGCTCTGTGTGCTTAGGGTTGCCAACTCCCTGAAAAATAAATAAGGGACACCTCGTGGCCAGGGCCGGGCGACCCAGTTGTCTTCACCCTTCCCAGTGTGGTGAATTTTCTAGCTCTTTTTTTGTGTGTGAAATTATTTTTTTAACCATTTGACTTGAAGTTGATTTAAGTAGATGCATATTCTATTCTTTGTGATATGAACACATGTGAAACAAATGATCATTTAGCCATTTATTTTTAGCTCAAAATGACAACATTAACACAGTAAAACAGGTCTCTTTCTTAAACAGAAGCCTGTCATGCTTAACTTTTGAGAATATAAGTAAATCTTTCTTTAAAAGCACTCTGTCCTGCTTAACTTAAAATAATAGAAAACAATAGAAAGAAAAATATTCTTGTAACAGTGCACATTTAGTGCATTTAGTACAATTGGCTTCAGTTGAGGTATTATTTCAGCTTTTCTAAAGCTAATCAGCTGCTCCTGTTTGTAAACCCGCTTGTTCCCATGATTACGCATCATAACTCATCAGCATTATTCATCTATGTATTACTTTTATGTATTAGTCATCAATTTGTTGTAATCATCTATCCTTGCAGTTGTTTATTACACAAAATAAATTATATTATCACACTTCTGGCCACATAGCGCTGATATTCACTGCACATGCCCATATTAACGTTTTCCAGCCAGGTGTTTTCCTTTTCCCATTCTTCCCTTTCTCTGAGGGGAACAAACATTGCTGCTCTAACGCTGGGCTCACACTGTGCGATTTTTGGCCCATTTTGAGCCGATTTTTTGAGTGATCGGACCGATTTTGGCCTTCATTGTGCGTCGTGTAGTATACGTGGGGTAACGAGAAGTGATTAACACCTCACGACCAGCTCCCGATCATCAATCGCTCATGAGGGTCTCACCACAGCCGCTCACACTGCTCACGCGCAAACGTAAACGTTGGTGAAAAAGACGGCGCAGCACGGCTGTGCAGCGTGTGATCTGGACACAAGCGATGGAGGCACAACTTGTAGAACTTTGGAAAGCTCATCCGAGCCTTTTCGATGTGGCATCACAAAATTATCACGACCACAACAACCGTGAAAATAGTTGGATTTACACTGCTGCTCAATCACAGCTGCCTGATCAATGTTTTTCATTAGCAATTTAGCAAAGTTGATGGTAGTGGTGTGTCTGTGTGAGTGAAAGACAGAGAGAGCGAGCGACAGATTTTCTGTTATAACCTTCATTTTATGGAGGCACAGTGTGAGCACTCAGGTCGCATCAGAGCATCGGGCCGTATAGTGTGAAACCCTGCATCGTGACCTATGAACGTCTACCCCCTGTGAGTCAATCGTGCAGTTTGAGCAGGAGCTGAATAACGTGACTGAAAAAATCGCACAGTGTTTGCCCAGCTTTAGGTGTACTGTCATCCGAGACTTGCACCGCAGTGTCGGCGTTTGTTTCCCTGTTGGCCATGCTTCTTGTTGTGGTCATCTGTTGTCTTCCGGTATTTTCTCCGCAAGCGACCTTTCCTCGACCAATGAGATGAGCGGTAATCTGAATTGTCATACTCGAATTGTCATAAGTGTGCTGTCAGCTCATTGGTCACAAAGCAGGAGAGGGGCTGGGAATTATGTTTTCAAACAAAGTGTTAATTCCATAAACATTTATAGACTACTTTTGATTCTCACTGTATTACGGGACAAAGTGCGTCCCTTATTAGCTCAATACGGGACGTGTACTTTTGTTTCGAAATACGGGACGATTCCGTATTTTAAGGGACGGTTGGCAACCCTATGTGTGCTGTATGTACTATAAAAATGTGAGTGACTTGTCAACGTTTGTGTATAACAGTGTATAACATTAATATGGTGTTTTGGTGGTTACAAGTACCACATACACAGGAACGCCAAACAGACGCTACTACAATGTTTTGAAACTTGCTTTTAGCGAGCGACAGACGTCCTGTTAATCCAATTGTAAGCAAACCCCGCTAATCAATGCTTACAGCTACACCATATGGCACAGTAGCTAGCGTTAGCTCAAGTAGGTAGGTTACAGAGCGCGGATGCTAAAGCAAGTAGGTTAACGTGCAGCTGTCAACGGCAACAACCCGCTCGCACTGGTATCACTAAACCTAGTTTGTCAACTATCGCCAGCAAATCTTCGAGATATAGGGGTGTATCCATGTTTCATTCACTGTAAACACGTGTATGGCCAAAGCACAGAAGAAACTTTTGGCCATACTATTCAATTGGTTTCACTAGCTGTGGTTCCATTATCAGACATGACCCACTCCTGGGTGTGCACTATCGCCAGCTACCACCGCTCCTTCCGCCACTAGCTATTTTTTCGTTTAATATGGGAGCGTTTCGCAAATATCTGTGGATTACAGCGTTTAGGCTGTGTACAATGTCCTACTGCTAAAGTCAAACAACGACCCTAATTTCTTTAAACGTTAAATTGACGGCCGAGGTTTTCTAACTTCGGTTTATACAATCAAGCTGGATTTTACTTTTCAGTCAACTGGACCAGCAAGTATGGGGGCTAGTTTAATCTCCACCACCCTGACAGCTGGTTCTTGTCCGATATTTGATGTCCTACTGTCCAGTAGCTGCTTATGCCTGTGTACCGCCAACTAAAAGCTGACAGTGCACCCAACCTTTTATGCAGATAGCTAGCAAGCGACCGCCTCTGACAAAAATTACCTATAATTATAGAAGAAAAAACGCGCTCACCTCATATCGTAAACACCAGAGCATGCGGGCTGTCTGTGGCAGCTTTTCTCGTAGGCCTGCAGCAGATGCACCAGCTGGTACATGAGGAATGAGGCGGATTAGTGACTGCCAAGCAAGTATGTAGCGTCCACAACGGTGCATGGAGAACTTGGGTTACTTGGAAAACTGGTTTGCTTAACATCTTGCACATAGCTTTTGTTTCACTATTATGCACAGAGTAATGCACAGTAATGGAAAACGGGAAAGGTTTAAAGTTGATTACACACTTCTGTACATTATTTATATTTTGAATTTAGGATGACAAATATATTTGCAGCATAGGTTTCAGTTGCAAAACAAGACATTTTTCCATAAAATATGCAATATTACTGATATTTTTTTCTTATTTTATAATAATAATTTAAAAAAATTATCCATTTATGACAACTTTATTTGAATTCAAGGTTTGGATTCCACTTCTGTAATGATGTAGTCCTTCCAGTTTCCTCACAGTCTCCAACCTCCATCGATGATGTGCTCTGTCCCAGTCACATAGGCTGACTGTGGAGGGCCCAGACAGTTTAAAACCACTGGTAAATTACTTTACTGACAAAAATATCTACAGCTTTCTCTAGGTATGTGTATTCCTATGATACCTACACTCTATTCATACTATTATTATACCTCCTGAATTACATCTGTGCAAGCACTCACCTCATCTGAGGCCAGGTATACGCACAGGTGTGCAACCTCTTCGGCTGTGCACAGCCTGCCAGTTTTCTGTCTTGCCATAAAGTCTTTATAAGCCTGTAAATGAGTTATAATTGGATCATTCATTATCTTCATCATCCAGTCATCATTATTTAACATTGTGTAAATAAAGATAACATATGACACATAGTATATGAATCACGCAGGCATTACTGTCAGGTTGGCGAAAATGTACATCAAAGCCTGCAATACCTGTTCTGGGTCGGGCTGAGCCTGGATCCTACCCCTCAGTGATGGAGTATCAACAGTCCCTACAGAAATAGAAAGAGAGCAAGCCTAATGAAATGTTTATCAAAAGACAAGAGTTAGTTAAGAAATTATGGTCTTTGGCTAAATGAACATTTTTCTATTAATAAGTATCAAATACGATTGGGTTGGACTTGGATGTGATGTATATAAATAATCAAAATAAAAGTATACACAGCATCTTTTTAGACTGGCTCTTAAGCCAGTGTGCCCTAACATGAAACAACCTTCAGCTAAAACACCCCATCAATTTAGTTTAATTTCAAGGACGTTTACAGTATACTTTGAGTATCACTGAGGAAGACTAAAAACACATGGTGATATGGTGATTTGTTGCACTGTGTTCTAACCTTACCAGGACAAACACAGTTACAGCGAATGCCTTGCTCAATGAAATCCGCAGCTATGGACTTGGTGAGCCCAATCACTGCAGCCTTGGAGGTACTATAGACACACCGCTTAACAACGCCTGTGTTGAGGAAACACATCTGTCACTCACACACAGCCATACGCAGGCAAAGCATTTATCTGAGATAAGAGGATTGCAAAGACTGGCCAAACTTCAAAGACATCGTGTCCCTTTAAGTAGGAATAGTTCTACAAGCAACTGCAATAATAAAAAAAAAAAGATCTGAGGAAGATCGTTTACCTTTTATGCTTGATGCAACAGATGCCATGTTAATAATGTTTCCCGACTTCTTTGCCAACATCTAGAATGACAAATGGCATATTAACAGAATTGTTTTTGTTGAATCCAGATTAAAACTACACAAACAAAGCAATAAAAAGTGCCGAGATCTGCGCTAAAGGTACAGTTTGGCAGTTTGGTTAGTTTGCAGCTAAAGCAGGATTAGTAGCTGAGCAGTCCTCACCCATCATGTCATGGGTTCACAGTGGTACAGTTAATGCAGCTAATCCAACAACGGATGAGAACAAAATTAAAGGCATATGTCACACTATTATCAGTAGCACCTATTACATTCACGGGATAAATGGTGTTAAGAGTTTGGTGAAGTGGCCAAAAGTCACCTTAGGCAAGAAAGCCTTGCTCATCAGGTACATGCTCCGCACATTGACATTCATTGTGAAGTCCCAGTCATCCTCTTCACAATCCAAGATGGTGCCATGATGCACAAATCTGTGTACGAGCACAGACATTTAGTGGAAAAATAGCCTCATCTAATAACTTTAGACAGCATTAATATGACAATTTGGACAAACAGTGAGACACAAGTGACAATATCTGTACCTAATAACTTAATCAAAACCAGAGTGGTAAACTACTGCCATTTCAAGATAAAACTCAAAGGTGATAATGTAGAAGAAACCTGTTAATAAAATTGAGAAAAGGGGAGAGGGGGTTATGTATGTATGTTATGGGGTTTTGGAAATGTAATTAAGTAGTAAGCAGGAGACAGATGGGTGAATTAGAAAAGTGTAACTTCAATTTTATCTTTTTTTCTCCTTTTGCGGTCACCACAGCAGATCATCCAACTGACATCACATCTTATTCCTAGCTTCCACCTATGTCACACCAACACTGCATGTCCTCCTTGACTTCATCCGAGAACCTCATCTGTGTCTTTTTTCCTCCTTGCTGGCAACATCCTCTGTCCACTGTCCCTCCTCTGCACATCTCCAAACCATCTCAGCCTAGACTTTCTAACTCTGTCTCCAAACCGTTCGACCTGAGCTGTCCCTCTGATGTACTCAGTTCTAATATTACCCATCCTGTTCACTCAAAAATCTGAGCATCTTTATTACCATCTTTTGAACCTTTTCTTTCACTCTTGTTGCTATCCTTCTGTCACAAATTATCCCTGACACTTGTCTCCAGCCACTCCATGCTCCTGCAATCTCTTCTTCACCTCTCTTGTGCACTGTCCATTGGTTTTGATGGTTGAACGCAGGTATTTAAACTGATCTACCTTCACTACCTTCACTTGCATGTTCACCTTTCGACCTGTGTCCATCTAATTCACATGTATTCTGTCTTTAAATAATCATAGTGCACAGTATCTCCTGTCTGACCTCATCTGTCATCCTGTCCATCACCACTGCAAACAAGAAGGGGCTCAGAGCTGATCCCTAATGTAATCCCACCCTTACCCTGAACCCATCTGTCACTCCTACTGCACACCTTACCGCTGTCTCGCTGTCCTCTTACATGTCCTGCACCACCCTCACATACTTCTCTGTCTCTCCTGACTTCCTCATGGTTAAAAAGAATAACTTAACGTTTATTTGAAACTACAAGTAAAATGCACAGTGACTGCTGATTTAGGAATTCTGGTTTTGACATATTTTTTTCAGTTTTCTACTTTAATCTGTTGTCAACAATAACTCACATGAATTTACTTCCAAAAATGGTGCAAATTACAGCTTTATTTGTTTTACTTGATGTGGAACTTCTAAATACCATACATTTTGTTTTTCCAAGAATTATGTAAGGTTTTTGTTTCTTCAGTAAATCAGAGAAATAAAAACTAATTTAAAAAGTACCCAGCAACGTTGAACAGAACATCTACATGGTCATGTTCCTTGGCCAGGGCTTCTACTTGGTCCTTCTTGGTCACGTCCACCACTTTGGTCCTGATCCCTGACACCAAAAACAAAAACAAGGACAGTTTAGATTATACTTGCACTGCTTTTGTCTTCATAACAGCTGGCTTTATTTTAGTGCATGAAATAATTCAAGGTATAGCAGCTTCATTTATCAATCATTTTCACAGTTACACAGCAAAACAATGGTCCTGGCTGCTATCTTCTTCAACATACATCTTTTCCTACTGACCGCTCAATGGCTCTGCAGAAAGCCAGTTAAGAGGGTGAAGTGCTCAGGCGTGAAGAAGAATGTTGCTCATGTCCTATTTATTCAAACTCATTTACTGCAGAGACCAGAATAAATAGAGATATGGTTCTCTTCTCACAGTCTTGAAGAAAAGACAATTAAAACCCATATAAAGCCTTTTACAACTAATATATGATATGCACACCAGAAATGAGATAATCTGGTTTTTTTTTCTTTTTAAAATGACCACAGTGCAATTTCAATTTCTCTAATAGAGATACGTTAAATGGCTCTTGTAGAAAAAACAACTTCACTCTGGGGAAAGCATAGGTGTTATGCATTTATACTAATTAGCTGCTTTGGCCAAAATGAGAGAAATTAGTAGAATGCATGCATTGCTTCTTCCACTTATCTGGTGCCGGTAACCTAAGCAGAGAACCTAGGTCCTAGGCTTTATAGGCTAAAACCTCCTCTCAGTCAGACAATCCCAGAAAACCTCCCTCACGGTGCACCCAGGAGGCATCCTTGTCAGATACCCGAACCATCTCAACTGGCTCCTTTCGATGTGGAGGAACCACGGTTTTAATCTAAGCCCCTCTTGAATAACTGAACTTCCCACCCTATCTCTAAGTACAAGCTATTTCAAAGTAATCAAAATTTTAAAACTTTGCATCAAATAATTAAGTTGTGAAAGAACTTGAATGAAGGGATAGGAGTAAACTGGCATCCCTTTTGCAATGCCTCAAATAGCCAGAAGATGGCAGTCATAGATCAGCAGAGATGAAACTTGCCTTGAATACCATCCAGCTCCTTCAGCTTTTCTCCATTTATGTCTGTGGCTGTGACCTGAGCTCCCTCCTTAGCAAATGCCTACAGTTTAAAAAAAAATAATCAGTGTTCAGTTCCAAGTGGTTCCTCAATGTTCTACATGCTGTGCTATAAAATTTAAGGAAAAATTTGCAATTATGATGATTGGTTATGACACAAAACCGAAAAGAGAAGGACACCGAGCCACAGACACAACTGAGCAGGAATCTAAATTGCTGTACGAATGGACGAGGGCACTCCAACTACAGGGAATAATTCAGATCATCAATACCAATCAATATCTCATTATCAAGCATCTGAAAGCAGACTGTCAATATCCATCCACAGTTCCACAACTCTTCTGAAATCCATTCAACTTCCCATCAATAAGGCAGGTTTTTAAAGTGCAAATGGATTTGCTCAAAAGACCCCTTATAACATTTGCATCTTTTAACTTTTAGGTTGAATTCCTCCAATAAAAACCCAGTTCACTGTAATACAAGGCACCTTTGCACACTTTAAGATCACTTGGAGGGAACAGATGTAGCGATGGTCCAATCCAGTGTGTGAGATTTTCAAGTGTGTTGTTATCTCTTTGGCAAGAATATCCCTAAAGGACGGTCCTGAACCTTTGCCTCCATTAACTCAGGAATCACTATTACAGCAGTCATTTACAGGACATTAGGTGACATGCTTAAGTGTTTCTATACATAAGGAAGTTGGAAGAAACATGTTTTAAATTACATTAAGAAAAATTACATCACGGGACTTCTTAAAATCTTTAACTCTAAGCAGTATATCCTATATTAGTTAATCTATATTTAATACTTATCAAAATGTAAAGAGCACTGAATAAGTGCAATATTTAACTACTAAATAAACATTTTCTGCTGTGATTTAGAAGCCACTAAATCAGTGAGATGTTAAGAAGAAGATATGAAATGTTTTTACCATTGCTGCAGCACGTCCAATCCCCTGAGCAGCAGCGGACAGAACAATCACTTTCCCATCCAGGCGACCCATAGTTTACCTTTCACTGCTGCTGTGAACAAAACAAACAAAAGATTGGAGAATAACAGCACATTTATTTAGATAAATGCTTTCAGTCTTAATTTAAAAAGGTATATCAAGCATGTTTTTTACACAAATGTACAAATTTCTATACTTTAATTCGTGGTTTTCAGCAGTCCAGACATGCAAAGACATACATTCACTGCTAATCTCTGAAAAGTGTGGTGCAATTAGTAATTTGGTTAGATAACTGTGCAATCATTGACCATTGGCAAAATGGTCTTTCGGTAAACTGCAGCATTTGATGGCCTACAGCTAAGAGAGAACTCTTAAGTGACCCCACAAAACCACTTACGAAGAGGACTTGAATTCATTAGAAGCTTGCTGTAGTGTTAGGTTTAGCGCATTCAGTCACTAATAGTGACAAAGTCAGGCATTATAAATATTAATGTAAATTTTATTACTTGGCTCAAAATGATTGTAGCTTATGGTAAAAAGGCCCTATTAACAAATGTGCTTTATCAGTGAGTCTGTCTTCCGCTTCCAGTACCAGCTTAAATTCAGTTCACAGAGTGCTGGTCCTTATTTACAATAATGTCACCCAATTCACCGGACAATTATATCCATGCTCTTTGGTTCTGTCCACCAGTTCAGAAGTTTTGGCGCGAGATATGTGAAGACTTATCAAAGTACCTGAAATATAACATTCCAACTTCCCCCTTAGTGTGTTTGTTGGGCAGCTTAGATAATGTCACTTCAGAAAAGAATATAGCCCATATGGTTTTCACTGCCCTATGCATAGCCAAGAAAACTGTCCTCATGAACTGGAAAAATAAAAATAATCTTAATTCTAACCAATATAGAAATTATCTATTAGATTACATTAGTCTTGATACAGCCTCTGCCACCACATCAGATCAATTGCTCTGGGCTCCTTTGATCAGCTCCATCACCTAGTGGGGGTGGAGGGTCATAGTTTGGTCCCGCCTTCACTGTTGTGATTGGTGTGGGGGTAGGGACAGGCTTAGGGCGTCGGGGGGTTCCCCGGAGGCATCTTCCTTGGGGGGCTCAACCCGGGGTAGCGGTCATGTCCAGTTAGGGGCTCTGTTGGCTCTCAGGTGACTGTTTCCTCGTGGCTGCGTGCAGCAAGGCTAGGGGAGGGTCTGTGCTGACGGACGTGGGTTACTGACCTGGTAGCCTGGCTGCCCCTGGGTGGGTCCAGGATGGGCGTGAGGTTCTGGGGGCGCTCAGTCTCTGGGCTGGGGCCCTGGCCGGGCCTCGGGGGCTTGGGTCCTGGTTGGTGTGTTGCCGGGGTTGTGGGCGGGTGCGTGCATGGGGGCCCAGCCCTGGCGCAGGGTGCCGCTGGTGCGTCGAGCCACCTGGGGGGCTCTTCAACTGGTGGGGGAGATTGTCACACCTTGCAGGAGCTTTCCTCTCTTCAGGAACTCTCTCTGCAGGAGGGGGAGATACAGAAGAGGTGGAGGAAGATCTCAGCCTGGGCGTCTATTGTCTTATGTAGTCTGGAAGATGAGTGGATGGTGGGGTGGGTGCAGTTTTTTCTGTGGTGGGGTTGTGTGGACTGTCCCGGGCTCTGTGGGGCCGGGAGGCGCTGCTGCACTGGGCCCCGGTCCGGATGGGCCTGGGCCCCCTTTCCCTGGCGGGTCGCGGAGTATGGGGGTGCCTACTGGGGTCAGCGGGGGAGCTGGCCCCAGGGAGGGGTCACTTGGCCCTCCCTTCTTTCCCTCCCCATCTCCAGCTGCCTCCCTCTTCCCGCTCCACCACAACCACCCACACATGCAGGGCCTTGGAGTAGGGGTGTGTCACCAGGGTGCAGAGGAGGCTACCCCCCCCTCTGTCCCCTTCTGGCTGCCTCTGCCTCAATTTTATCCCACAACTTAGACATTCACATTACTCACACTCTCATTACACATACATATAGGATCTTGGGGGTGGGCACGATACACGGAATCCAAAGTACCATCAGGGTGTACACCTCACCCCTGGCGTCGTTGCCCACCTCTCAATTTTAAATACACGTAGACATTGAGGGCCAGCAGGAGGGACTATGCGCTTACCTGCTGCTCTCTGGCAGGTAGCTCCATGCCCTCCTGGGTTTTAAATGCACCTTAGAACACATATGCATCAACACTACAATGAGCGGGTGGAGGGAGGTTTGGAGTCTTCTCTCACCCCCATTCTCTGCGGCCTGCTGGAGCGGGGGGGCTAGGAGGAGGAGTTGGCCGTCCGACTGCGGTCTGGAGTGTGGGGCCTCCCTGCTGCTGCGGAGTCGGGGCGGTCTGCCTCTCCCCACCGCAGGGAAAAGGGTAACACCACCTGGGTCTGGGTGCAGTTCCCCCCTCCAGGGGCAAGGGTACCTAGACCCGGTTCGTAGAGTACCTTTGGGGAGTGTGATCGTGTGTACAGCGTCTCTTTATGTCTGTCTCCACGTTGGTTGAGTGTGGAGTAAGTGCATATGAGAGCATGAGGGTGGGAATGGATGTTTGTATCTGTGTGTGCCTGTATGCCTGTCTCTATATGTCAGGTTGGGTATCAGACGCCACCTCTCTGGGGACATCTCAGGCCCTCCAAGGTTTGGAGGCCTATCTCCCCCCACCACCACTTCCCCTGCCAGTGGCGGACTCCCTCAGACATCGGTGCGTTGGAGGTTCTTTGTGTCCGGGGATGGGCGTCCAGGTACACACCGGCTCACTCCTTGGCGGCCGCTTATCGGTAGGGATGGGTATCGTTTAGGTTTTATCCGATACCAGTGCCAAATCGGTACTTTTGGAACGGTGCCGGTGCTCAAACGGTGCTCAAACCGGTGCTTAAAGAATGGAGAACACAAAATTGGTCCAAAAACCTCTCATGTTCAGCTGTTTTTTGTAAAAAGATAACAATGTTAGCCTTTTCTGCAGCTATGGGGCATATATGGTATCACTCATGGCTGGAAGCAGTGCTTAAACAATGGAAAAAACACAAACTTTGTCCAAAAACCTCTCATGTTTAACTGTTTTCCACTTTTTCTTTGGTCATTTTAGCCTTTTTGGCCAGGGTGAAGGGAGTATCTGCCATCAAACAAGAAGACAGCCGCATGTAGCTATGATGATGTTTGCTAGTTCACCTTACATGCATTAATGTAATAACGTGGTTAGCCTACTCAACGTAAATTACACTCGAACAACATGAAGCTACGCACGCAGAAAAGAACGGCTGCTGCTGCATCATCATCCATCATCATTTCTGCTACACTGGCAGGGCTAGGGGCCGGGACTCTCCTCTTCGTGTTTTTGGGGGATGTTGCATAACAGCCAACCCACCCGCAGTAGATGCGCTCGGTGTGAGGTCTCACAGCAAGCTATCAAATACGGCGCATTTCTGGGCTTTTAAAAAAAACGCTATGCATCGCCAGGTGTTTCATCGGATTCGAGGTGTTACTTCCTTTGACAGTATCACAGTATCAGCTTAAAGCACTTGTTGCAGGCTGCTGAGTTTGCATATTTTGCTGTGAAGTACAGCCAGACTTTTGACCGCTTCGCCTTGGACATTTTTAATCTGTAGCTCTGCTCTAAAAGAACGTACGTACCTGGACCCGCCTACTATTCTCGGAAACGTAAAATGATTGGCTAGAAGTGTATCACAGCTCAGGAAAAAAAGCACCGAAATAAAGCACCGAAATGTGCGCTGCTTTTCGGTCTGGTTACTACCGTTTATGTCAGAACCGGTCCCATCCCTACTTATCGGGGCCTGGAGCCTGGGGCTCGCTCGGGCCACTTCGGAGGTGGGGTGCCCCCGGCCTCTCGGCCTGGGGCTCGGTCACTCAGGCACAGCTGGCTGCCAGCGGAGCTCACGAGCGCGTCACTGCAACTCCCCCTGGCATCTGCTCCGCGACTGCTGAGTGAGCCCTCATCTGGGACTCTCCTCAGCTCTTCTGGGACAGTGGCGCGGCTGCCCCTCTGTTGGTCTTCCTTGGTCTCTTGTGTTCTGGGGGCCTCTGGATGTCTGGAGTTTTGATCTCCTCCATACCTGCTTCATGCGCTGGAGGACAGGGCTGTGGCCCCCCCACACCCTCTAGCAGATCATTACATGAAGGAACCTTTTAAAAAAACAAGCGTGTCCATGCTCACAGGTGTACACACGGGTGATCACACCCACAAACTACACCCTTTTTGGCTCCTACCTCAAAGCACACTGTGTTCTGTTGATCTTATGTGCTGCACAATAATGTTTAATATTTAGTATTTACTGTCATATTCCCATATATCATTGTGATGTTGTTTATTCTATTACTCTTGTTCTCTTCTGCTTGTTTTCTTTTTTCTTTCTCAACAGGTGATCCAGGTGATCGATAGATGCATTTTTTTTCCTGCCCATTCTGTTGGTTTTTGTTTTTTGCCCTTCTCCCCCGTCCCTCTTCTCAGCTGTTTCTCTTTCCCTCTTTCTTTCTCCCCTTCTTTCCTCCAGTCAAGTCTGTCCCGTATTCAGCAAGTGAAAATAAAATAAACAATAAAAGGTGAATCAAATGGACCATTATGGCAAGGCTGGGATGGTCAATTTGGTAAAGTAAATCCGTTGGGCATCTTTCTTTGCCTTTAGGCAATAATTCTGATGGCAAAAGAGCCAAACGGGACAGGCAAAAAGACAAAAAAAAAAAAAAAAAAAAATACAATAATGTCACCCAACAAATCAGACAAGATCAGTACCATGAAACTTGTAGTGAAAGTTAGTAATTAGACCAAATATGACGTGACACAGCCCAGAAATAATGCAATATGGCAGTTTCTCAGTCAAGGACTTAAAGATATAGAATAACATACAGGAATCACATCTGTCTATACAAAGTTCAGAGCACAAAAGTTCTTCTTATCATTTCATCAATATTACCAACATGAAGATGATATATTTATGAAGATTATTGTGGGCTCTTTTACGTTAGAATATAAAGCACCACAAAGCAACTGTTGCTGTGATTTTGCTCTATATAATTTAAATTTAATTCACTTGAGTTGTAAAGCATAACTATCTATATTTTATAACTCTCATCTTACTGAACATGTGTACTTACTTACCTCTGAATCTAGAGAACCATTAAACAGACCCCCATTGGGTCCTACCCTCTAAGAATAAGGTGTTTATGAGAGAGTATATGTATATGTAATAGTATAATAAATTGCTTGTTCTTTATAATTGTGACTCCCAAGAAAATTGTCTGAATAGAGTTCAGGTCGTCCTGACTCGGGAAGGCCTGGTTTGAAAATGTTATCTGACCCTATCTCAACCTTGAGCACAGTACTGCATGTCCCTCAATTAAGTTCAAGTTCAAATTTTATTCGCCACTTGCAGTGGCAGGTTGCCCTGCAGTGGAATGAACCCGCCCCCGACCTTACACACACAACACAGACATCACATGGGGATACAAGTCAGAGAACGGTTGCATTGCAGAAAAACCACTGAAATGTACACTACAATGGGAAAGTACAAGAGGAAAAAAGAGACCTCTACTCATGCTGGGCTATAGGAGGACAGCATGAGAACAGGAAACAAAAAAACTCCTCTGCACAGAAAGCACATAAATGTCCACAGTACAACATTATAGAGCATGTGACCAGCAACAGGGTTGGGTAGGGGATGAGGAGTAATCCCAGGCAACACAGCAGCCTTCCTGCCACTGCGCCAACTCTCCAGCCCGGGCCCAGACCCGCCTCGTATTCCCAGGAGGCAACAAGCATCGAAGGCTTTGGAAGGGGAGGCGGGCTAGTATACTGACACATGGTTTTTGTCACCCTTAAGAACGGCAACGTGCGCCAAAAGTGACGTCACAACTCTTGGTACCAGTTCCACTCTTTACTTTTGTTTCAACTTTTCGTGCAGGCCTTGTTTTTTGTAACCTGGCGTGCACAAGATGGTCATTGTTGAATACACAAGTTTGCAAGAAGTTCAGAGCTCAGAGATGCCCAGGGTTTACACAGAGCTTAACAACTTGAAAATATTAAACTGTTCTGAGGAAAACTCTGCAATAGCTGTGTTTACTGTTTGGACTTCTCCTTTTGTATTAACAAAAGGAGAACAATAATATAAAATAATCCTCAATAGCAACATCTATAGTTCAAAAGCAGACATTGGTGAGTCCGGTAAACGGGCTCTTGTGAGGTTGCAGTTCATACAAAACACAACCAAAACCTGGCCAAAAACAAGGCTTAAGGTTCTATAGAAGCTGCCAGAACAACTATGCAGTCCTGGTCTGACAAACTAAACCTGACAGCCAGACCTGGTTGTTTGCCTCAATCATGGAGGCCACGAACTATCCCGAAGCCTGGGCATGTACACTTGTCCTGCAGATTTATAATTCAGGCCTGCAGAAGCCAAATTCTGCAGCAGGCCCTGAAAAGTAAGCCAACAAGAGGGAATTGATGCACACCAGTCTTGTGGCCAAGGATTAAGCATTGTAGGCCCCACAGAGCTAATTAACAGTTCCTACAGTGCCTGTAAGGATGGATCCAATCCTAGTTAGCACTTGCCAAAGAATTCTTCATTTATATTTAATTCATAAAGACATGGCACTCCTTCTCTTGTGAGTGGTAACAGTCGATGCTGGGGCCTAACAGTTCTGGAGACTCCTACGTTTTATCAATTTTTCCAGGAGAAGTTTAAAATTTTTGAAAATACTGGGTTTATTACTGAGCTAATACCATTGCCACAGGCAAATGAGGTGTATACCTTTTCAAATGTCCATGGCCTTGGTGAAGCTATAGAACAAAAACACTTCACACCACTCTGGTACCTCCAGGAAAAAAAAATAACTTTTTTCTTTTAAATAACCACAAAATGGCACACCATACCATGTGGGCTGCTGGGCACTGGTGGACTGACCTGTCATAGGGCCAGTTTAGCATTTGAATGAAGATTTCAACCATTCAGTGCAGGATTTCCACATTTTGCACTTCTGCATTGTCTTAAAGCAAACTGTAAAACTTTAACTTACCTATCAGTCTGCTGTTGCTCATTAAGTATTAACTCGTGTGTAAATCCTCACATGAGATAATGAAACACAATGTGACTCAAATGAGAAATGACATTTTAAGCTTCACTGCTTACTGCTTGTGCCTGTTCTCAGTTCATTAGTCTTAGAAACAGTGCAGATTTTCAGTTACTGTGGCCATCTCAGACAAAGAAGAAAAAGTGGCACCAGTACAACTATGGTGAATTTGCAGTGTATCTAAGGATGTGCAGACAGGTATTACTAGAAACCATAATTTCCATAATTCCGTTGTACATGTACAATGGCAATTAAGAGCTATTCTATTCTATTTGATTTTAAACTGAGATAACATTAAGAAAAGATACAAAGGTGAGTGGTATTGCTAGAATCTCCTGTCTTCTAAGTAGATTTGGATGGTTTAAAAAAACCCTCTAAATACAGTCCAGAAAATGTAACAATTCAAAGTAGCATTGGACTGTAATCGCTTTTCAAACACGTTAACCTGTAACTGCAGAAATGTCATTGATTCCTATTGTTGCATAACAGATTTTTTTCAAACGTGTGTAACCTACAAAAACTTTACTTGCATCAGCTGCTCAAGCGCGATCAACCACACAGTAATGACTTTAACTGATGAGCATGTGCAGATGCTTTCTGTAGGTTGGACTGTTAGCTAACGTAAAGATTTTAGAAACTCACCCCTCTGCTCAGCTCCGACTTCGACAAGACGCACTCAACGTCAGAGTTCAGCGAGGCTGGACACGTGACACGCAGCTAGAACTCCTGTTGGTTCGAGACCAGGAAGTTCACACGAAGGGGCAGGGTGCAATTTGAGAAGACTAGAAAGCAAGGGAGCACACCAACAAGGCTTTCTACTTTCAGACGTTTTTTTTCACCCTTTAAAAAATTAAAGACATTAAGCTTTGTACGAACTTTTTAAATTGTTAAAATAAGTTCTCTTTTGAGTGTCCTGTATAAGAAAGTACATTTGATACAAATATTTTATTTGTAAGGACCAAGAAAAAAACAATATAAGAAAGAATTTTTCAATTATTCATTTTGAGAGTAAATATGAAATTTCACAACAAAAGTTGAAATAAATAGTATGTAATGCATAATGCACATGACTGACATACTCCTTAAGGTGAAATTATATTTTGAGTTTAATCTTAAAATAGTATTTCAAGTTTATTGTCAAAGTGAACAATAATAATAATAATAATGATAAAAAAAGATCACTCTAAACTGTCTTTTTTCTTAATCTAGCCCTTATACTCTGTTATTGTTATTATGAGTTGGAAAATTTCACTGTCTTTGTAAATCATCTTGACTTGTAATTGGAAGGACTTTGGAAGGAAAATGACCTTTGCCCCTCCTTTGTCAGGTCTTTTCAGTGTTTATTGTTAATGGTTAAAGAGCTTAAAAGTAGGATAAATCTGTTGGCATTTTAAGAATGTCAAGATTGTAATTCAAATGAAACATTTGGGGAAAAAACATTTATTCTTGTAAAATAAGAAAATAAACAAATAAATCTTCTATTTGCCTGAAACAGAAGTTGGTTTTCACGATATAATAAGATTTTGAAGGCACTTTCACATGTGACCAAATAAAAAATAACCTCATGCAGACATTCACAAGGGGCGATCGTGGCTCAAGAGTTGGGAGGTCATCTTGTAATCGGAAGGTTGCCGGTTTGAGCCCCGGCTCCGACAGTCTCGGTCGTTGTGTCCTTGGGCAAGACACTTCACCCGTTGCCTACTGGTGGTGGTCAGAGGGCCCAGTGGCGCCAGTGTCCGGCAGCCTCTCCTCTGTCAGTGCGCCCCAGGGCGGCTGTGGCTACAATGTAGCTTGCCATCACCAGGGTGTGAATGGGTGGATGATTGTGTATAGTGTAAAGCGCTTTGGGGTCCTTAGGACCAAGTAAAGCACTATACAAATACAGACCATTTTATTCATATTATTTTTATAAAACGTAGCTTTCATACATATTAAAAGCACAAATTTTCAAATCAGTTTTTCTAGTAATTAAGGCATCAGAAGTGTGGCAAGTCCATCTGGTGACAAAGACCATGCATAACTCAAAGCTCAAAGAACATAACTGCTACCCTCAAGATGAGGCGGATTTCTCAGCTGCTATTTCCAGGGTCATAAATAAATTTTTATTTTACGCTCAAGTGAAGCATATTATTTATTAAATCAAATCTAATTTTCATTTTTATTGGTTCATTCTTGCTCTTTCAAGATACCACACTGTTACACATATTGCATTTTGAGTTCTGGGCTCTCAGCTGAATATGAAAACAGTCTGTCATTGTTCTCCATCATCATATTTCTTTTTAATGTTTTATCAAACTGCTTTATACGTTTTCCTGCATAACATTTATAATTTAGTGGTTCATTGATTGAATGTTTAATTTGAAACTAGTATTCCATCTCATTATTTTCATTTAAGACTGTCTGTTGTAATTTTGATAAACAGAAGACAGTTATGATTCATCATTCCCAATAATAGAAATGCCCAAACTGTTTAAAAACACTGATCAATAACATAATAATAATTTGAAAAGATTGATTAAGTAATGGGCCAGCTCCAAGATAATAATAAGTGCCCCTGGTTACTCATGGATGTGGGAAATTATACCATATACCTAGCTTGTGTTACCTGATTTCTAGTTTATTGTAATACATTACAAACTCTAATAAACATTGTTGTTGTTTTTTGTTTTTTGTTTGTTTGTTTTACCACTGTGGTGTGGTGGTTAACACATGTTAGTGTGAAAGATCCCCAGTTTGAGACAAGGACTCCTGTAGTGCTGGTCCCAAGCCTGGATAAATGGAAGTGTTGCATTTGGTGTAAAATCAGTGCCAAATCTGCGAATTTTATGCAATACTATCATCATATTTTTAAAATAACTGAAGCCATATTATTCATTAGATATTTGTGGACTTTCTTCTTACACTTAATGTTGAGCCACAAAGCATAATCTACAGTATCCACTATTCAGAGCATGCCTGCGATGATTTTCAGTGACATTTAGCATTCAGAGACCATCTCTCCCTCTCTCTCTTTCTCTCTGACAGAGGTGACAAAGTCTTCAAGATATGAAAATCTCACACCTTTCTTCAAAACAAGCTACCCTGGCAGGCCTTAGATGACCAGTGATAGTAAAGGAGGCAGTTGAGTGGACAGTGACAGTTATAAAATTCAGAGTATGGTTCTTACTGGTTACTGAGTTTAGCACATGCCACCATATCACATTAATCCAGGCTTTTTCTTCCAGCTGATTTAAGATTTTACTGATTACTTTCATGAGACATGTGATAGTTTGAAATGTTGTTCCAAAGTCAAAGATTAAAGCTAAAGATGCTCGGGCTCTCTTCCACAGCGTCTTTGTCCTGTTTTGCTCCCGTTAGCTTCAACCGGCTGCCCCTCCCTGAGCCAGGCTGTGCTGGAGATTTCTTCCTGTGAAAAGGGAGTTTTTTTCCTTCCCACTGTCATCAAAGCGCTTGCTTATAGGAGGTCATCTGATTTGGGGGTTTTTCACTCTGTCTTCCCTGTAAGGGTCTTTACCTCTCAATATAAAGTGCCTTGAGGCAACTATTTGGTGCTATATAAGTAAAACTGAATTGAACTGAATTTTCTATATTATTGCTTAGCTTTGAAATGAGCTTCTTGTTTTATTATTGTCATGTTTTTATTGCTATTTTATTTGTATCACTTTTATTACTTTTAAATGGCATATTTGATATTAATATTTCGCATTATATGAGTACTGGGAACTAAATACAGCATTTTTTGCTTTTTATTGCTGTTGTTATTTTCTTAAAGTTCATGCCGTTTGTGCTGTTGAAAGTTATCCTTTTATTTCACAGCTACAGGCTGGTTTAGAAGGCATGGGAGTGTTTGATCTGCTTTCAGAACAGGTGTAACCTGTCTTCTCTGGAGGACTTTTGTGAGACGAATGATAACCAAGCATGTGAGTTGTTGCACACTAATGATATGTTTGGACACTTTTTCAGTTTGTTGGTTTCAGAAAGTTTTTTTTTCAGAGGTTTGTGAGAGAGGATTTCAGATGCGCTTTGAAGGTACTGCATGCACCTTGAGTGAGGAATACTGATTTAGTACTCTTTTGAGAACCAGGGTTTTTACTGAGGAACAAAGGTCTATTGACAGACACTGGAAGATGTAGGATCTTGGATTCCTGGAGCTGGAACCATAGGGACTAGAATCACGATATCTCATCCTTCATTGAGCTGATTCAAATCAATGTTTGTGACTCTTATGTGAAGAAGGACTAAATGGCTGGTGTATTCCTATAAGAATCAATGCACACGCACAGAATCTAAATTAAATGTGACTTGTTGCGAACCTTTAATTACTTATTGATTCAAATCAGTAATTAATAGCACTTTCCTCCTTAAAGCTACTATCCATTTAATCCAAGCCAACCTATCAAAACCTTATGTAAGATTTACATTAGTTGTTTAAACTAAATAAGCAATACCTGTTGAGCCTTTACACAACAGCAAAAGTGCTTAACAGTCTGTATCTCAGGAGAGATCATCAGCCAATACAGCCAAACAACAGAGTGAAGCTTAACCCATATTTTAGTGAACCACTTTTTTCTGAAACTGCAGCAAAATAGATGTCCTTTTTGTGTGATTATTCTGTAAAGTTTGCATTATAGAAACCTAAATGTATGAGTTAAAACAGTGTCAGTATGAATACCTTATAGGTTAAAAAGCTACACACAATAAAATAGCAGCTGTAATGATATTTGCCTGGTATTTCATGAGATTTTGGAAATCTGACTACCTGCTGATACTTCCCTTTCTTATCAGTTGTGCAAACTAGCTGGAGTAGAAATAGTCTGCCATACCAGTTACCTCTTGTGATATATCTATGTAATCCAGTACAACCTTTCTGAGGACTACAATGTTCACATTTTGTGTTGTTAATTGTACATTTTTAACACATTGTTTAACATTTTTAACATATTAATTAAATATGATAAATTTTAACAGTGTAATAGTTTATTATAATATTATCAGTATACTATAAGTCCAGTGCAATACCACCATAAGACAAGTAGTCAGCTGTGGGTGTAGGGTTGTATAGCAACTCACCTCACTGGAGACTGGGGACTGATAAGCTGTCTCAGGTCCCCTGTCTGATAATAGGCCAGAGCTCAAGTAATGATAGGTAACATTTGTCATGGCTCAAGTACTGGACTGCAGATGCTAAAACATAAATATTTCCATCCGTATTGCAACTGTCTAAAAAGAGATTTTCTTGCAAACAAAGCAGTTGCACAGCGAATAGGGAAATGAGTTTGGATTTGGAAGGGTACAGGCACTCTAGTAATAAACAAACCATTCAAAAAAGCAAATTCCTACCATGGCACAGTATTAATTTGGACTGTGGGAAACTATCGTCTTCCAAATAAACTCAAAATGTGCAGGCTGATGAGACAGCATTCTACCTGGGCATGAATCCCACTTGATTCTTGAGTGGCCAGACTCCTGCTGAATGTTACTAACCTGCTCTTATTTCCATCTTTCCAGCCTTACTTTCATAGCTCATATGTAACGGCAATAATGATTTCAGAAAGGAAATAAATAAAAGCTGCAGACACAAAGGGATGCCCAGATAACTCATTAGATACTCAGAAACAGTTTTCAGTTGATTTCATGGTTCTGTCTGCTGCATGCTTATTTTTGCTGGTGTAATATTTTGGGAGGGTACATATAAAAATAGCCTTGCAATGTAGTCGGCATAACATTGTAGATTTCCAGCTTTCTTATCTGAAAGTCACAGAGAGCATTCTTTAAGCAGCACAATGAAGAATATTTAAAAAAAAAAAAAAAGCTTTAAGATATCGAGAAGCAAATGAAGTCCAGAAACAGAGAAACTGAGTGCACCTCTACATTGCCTTCATACTTTAAAATCTTCCTAGCATTCATGTTTTAATGTTAGTAATTAGCTCAATTATGTTTCAATGACAATTATGACTGCAGAACTGCAGAACCTCACTATTACTTTGGAGGTTTGTTTTTGTTTGTTCCATGTATAAAAGTGTGAAACTTTAGTTTTAGATCATCTCAACCTTTAAAAGGTTTTATAGAAAAAAAGCAGGTTATATAAGAAGCAATACGGATGGCAGCTCAGTGTCTTATCTGGAAACATAGTAACAGCTTTGGTCTGAGTGCAGAAACTGTTTGCCATGGATTTGCTGGAAAATATCACAACAATTTCCGCTCTACCAACGTTGGATCCTATCATTGCTGCAGAATGAGAGCACTGAGTAAAGTTTGCTTTTCTGGCAGTTGCATTGCCAAACAAATGGTACACGGCCTCAGTTTACAATGTAGATATACTTGAAGCAGTGGGTGTAGAAAGTGGAGCGTGAGAATTTTTGATTCTGGTTCTAATTTTGATATAATCTGATCAAAAAATAAGCATTTGTGTGGTAGGCTTCCATTTCTAATGCTATTGTTTTTCCATCCCACTATAATCGGACCACCTGCTTTCAAGGAGCCTATCCCTGAAATAGTTTAATGAGAGGGGTCCACCCTGAACAGGATGTTAGCGTTTAACAGGGCTAACACATAGAGACAGAAACTATTTATGTTTATATCCACAGCTTTAGCTAACATGCATGTCTGACATGCAGGCACACAGAAAACATGCCAGACTATAATTTAACCAAAACAAGTGGTGTATCTTTAAATACAGTCAGTTCGCATTTTCCTTCTCATACTTTCCTAAGAGGAATGGGTCTTTAAGAATATGTTTCTGGTAATTAGTTGCCCCTGCCTTGATAGTATTGCCTTAATGACTGCTTGCTTTCACTGAGTCCATTAGATTAATTTCAGTTTGTGGGACGGTATTGAAGCCTGCTGGACATGGCAGCACCTGCAGTTTATGCAGTCATGGCCATGCCTTTCCCTCTCCATGTGCTTTAAAGCACGAGGAAATAATCTTCTGATCTAGCTCTAGCATGTAAGCAAAGAGAGCAGTATTACCTAAATCCTCTAATCTTGACTTGTTAAGATAAAACACTATAGCCACTCACAGATAAAATAAATGTTTTGACTAACGTGTAGTATTGTTGCACTCTAAGATCGAGATGGGGTAAAGGGAAACCTTAGAGACTTTGATAATGACCAAGATCTCAAAGCTTGTCAGACTCCCACAGTTAAGTCCATAGTCCATAAAATGCTTTGTGGAGGAGATTCTAGGAGAAACACCAGCGTCATACCAGTGACAAGGTGTTGGGGAGCAACAAAGCTGATCCAGGACGTCTCCAGCTCATAATTGGGAGGGTTTGAAGGCGGAGCTACTAAGACCTCAGCTCCAATTAACAAAATGCAAAAGTTTTGTGGAGTTCATGTCTCATTTTGTTGAAGCTGCTTTGGCAGATCTGTCTCTGTCATAACAGCTGGACTCACTATAGATTTGTGATTTTTATCTGGCAAACTGTTATGTGTACAGAATTACACATAACAGTTAGAAAAAGAATTAGAGGAGCCGTTGCATTTGTTGAGCACTTTACAAACAGGACATTTTTTTCAACTGTTTCTCACAAGACCCATCTGACTATATGGTCTTGATCTCAGTCCATAATATTTCCTGCAGGACTTTGAGGAAGAGGCCCAAATAGAAGACTCTGCTCCATTTGGCTATAGCAAGTGAGAGGGTTCAAATACTGGCTGCACTGTGTTGTGTTTAATAATAAAATTAGCATTTAAATTATTTAAGCTTGAAAAATTGATATTTGAGTTGACATTGAATAAAGTAGTTTTTGCCTCTTGCTGAGGGACGTGTTTACCCTCACAAAAATATAGCAAATGGAAAATCCTCATAACAGCATAGTGACTTTTTTCCCTTATGAATGTTTTCCACACAGGCTCGGCAAACAAGAATTCCCTTTCTGCTGTCTCCAAGGAGCCCTTCCAAAATAATCAATGTGCTTTACTCGCATGTGTAGTTCTCGTACCTTTCATACAATGCAGGAAAAAAACAGAATAAACGATAATTATATTTTATTAGCAATATATTTCCACTTTGAAAGGGCCTTTAAGCTACAAAGTTCCACTAATAATAATCGCCAACTTCTAATTGAATTGCTGTCAGAAGTCTCAAGCGTGCGTCGCAAGTTAGTGGCACATGGATCCATCGCACTACAGCAAAAAGTCATTATCTGCCAGAGAAATGAAAGCGAAAGACAAATTGAAAATAACCTATTAAATTAAATTCCCCAAAAGAGATAAGATATAAAGATGCATTACTAAAACCAAATGTGCAACACAAAATTAGTGCCCTATGAGAATGTTGAACACTCTTTGCCATGGAAGCTGAGGGAATAAATGACCAACGGGAAATTTAGATATTACACACAAGCCTGCACCATTGTATTTTATGTTTCCCTCTGATACCTCTTCTTGATTATCTTGAAGAAAAGAAAGCAGAATTAAAAAAAACATTTGTTATGGTTTGGTAGAAATAATGCCGTAAGGCCACATTGACCTTGAATATAGAACCAGATGCTCAAGGTTCCTTTATTATTTCTAATCAGATACAAAATGAGAGTCTAATAAGGTTTTGTATAAAGAGTTCAGGTAACAGTTAAATTATCCAAGTGTATTTTCTGTTTTTACATTTCTAACAGGAATTTAAAGACATATAGCTTCCTGATTTGAGGGGCTTTTACCTTCATAGAATCTGAGTTTTGGACGTTGTTTTCATAAACTCCATCTGAATTTGTGCATTTATGTTCATTTGTTATAACATCTGCTGCCTTCTTTCCAATGTCAATTTTGTAAAGCACACTTTTCATCTCAGTGAAGACAACATCACTTTAATTTATTTCTATTACTTCCCCTCATTAAAGGCACAGAGAAGCCCTGTGATCAAACTGATGCAGCATCTATACAAGGATGGATTCTGACATCTTTCCATTCTTCTCATGTTGTGTTGTAGGTGAGAATCAAGCTTGAGGCACTGACAGAGTCTTGTGGCCAGAGCCAGTTAGATGAAGAGATGACGTACAGATTTGTTTTTTTTGTTTTTTTAAATTGTAACTAGTCTTTCTGAAATGTTTAGACAGACATCCATGTGCTCTCCCTTCTCAAAACCGATTCCTTCGAAGTAACAAAACACACAGCAATTGTATTGTTACAGATCATCAAACTGACAATGTTGAGGCATGCTCCTGGCAAATGTGGACCAGGGGATCACTGAGCTCCTGGACAGTCTGAGGTGCAACCTGGCAGTGTCGAATGGATGAAAAGATAATGTGTTTTACTGAATTTAGGTTAGATGAGCATGGGGGCCAGTTAATGGTATCATTTACCAGAACATGCAGGAACTGCTTGCAAACTCTCACAACACGAGGCCAGGCATTGTCGTGCAACAGGAACACAGGACCCACTGCACTAGCGCAGGGTCTCATAACAGGTCCAAGGATTTCATGCTGATACTAAATGGTAGTCAGGGTGCTGTTGCCTAGTCTGTAGAGGTCTGTGCGCCCCTCCATGGATATGCTTCCCCAGACCTTCACTGACCTGCCACCAAATTGACCATGATGAATGATGTTACAGGGAGCATCAAGTTCTACATGGCTTCTCTAGACCCTTGTACCTCTGTCACATGTGCTTAGGGTGAACCTGCCGTCATCTGTGAAAAACACTGCCAGTTCTTGTATTCTATATCACATCCCAATTAGGCTCCATGGTGCCAGGCAGGGAGCACAAGGCCTGCTAGAGGAAGCTGGGCCCTCATTAAGTCTGTTTCTGTTTCTTTAGTTGGAAACAGTTGCACTAGCTCCAGCTGGAGGTCATTTTGTAACACTCTGGCAGTGCTCATCCTGTTCCATCCTTGCACAGAGGAGCAGATACCAGCTCTGCTGATGGGCTAAGAACCTTATAAGGCCCTGTCTAACTCACCTAGAGTAACTACCTGTCTCCTGGAATCTCCTCCATGCTTTTCAGACTATGCTGGGACACACAGCAAACATTCTGGCAATCCTGGACGTTGCACTCCCTCACCAGCAGTGACACTGACCCTAATCAAATGCATAACTATTGAAAAAAACAGTCAGAAAAGATAAGGAGGGAAAAGATTTCACTGTCATCCATGACAGATACAAAAAGTATGTTTGGCCACTTTTTATTTGTTTTTGGGGAGGGGTTCTTTGTTTTATCTGTTTGTTTTTTCTGAGGCAAACCTATTTGTCCCTCCATTTCTTTGTACATTTCCTTTTCACATGTCAGGTTACAGCTAGATTACAGTGCAGGGTTTCACAGGTTTGCTATTATGATGTACCTACAGCGTGAATTAAACACAAAAGTCTAAATTCCCTTTTAGCAGGAAATTACTTCTTGGCTGTCTGATCTCCAGCTACCCTTGTGTCTTTTTCTTGTATGGAGGAGGGAAGTAGGACAGCAGGTTATGTGCTTAGTCAGACAACACTGTGTGCTTTTGAGCACAGATAAAGGTTTTGTAACAAAAGTCAGGGTTTTTTTGATGGTAGTTTTAAAATTGAGTCTTGTGTTTAGAGTTTTCAGTGGATGGAAGGTTTAAAGAAAAGTGTTAGCAACTGTAAAAATGTGCAAAAAATTTAATTTTCCAAAGAGAAGAATTACTTTGAGATTAAAATGCAAGAGAAGATTTATGCTGCATCATAAAAGGAACAGGGCAGGTAATCCAAAGGTAGCATAATAAAAGAAAAGAAAACAAAAGCATAATGGACTGTTCCACCCAAAGAACAATAAATGATCTTGTATCAGAGCTATAACAATACAATGAATTGTATGAATTTTTAGAATAAGTAATGCACAAAAAAGAATGTGCTAAAATGTCAGTGTTCCCCTTTATTTTGACGATTTTGCAGTGATTAAAACATTTTGCTTTTTTACTCATGTTGCAGTGCTGACAGCACTGAGCAGCTCCTTCAGTGGCTGCGGCACCCACGATGTGGGACAGAGAGATTTTGCAGGTCTTTCCTCCCCACTGCTGTCAGACTGTACAACAAAGACTTTTGCAGCTGATCAAACACACACAAACCCACACATGTGCAATAACACTAAGTGCAATAATCTTTTCTGACAAAGTTGTATTTTTACTCAGTTGTATATAGAATTTGTATTCTATTTTTATCCTATTGTATATTTTGTTCTATTTTATTCTACTGTGTATAGTATTTTATTTTATTCTATTCTATTCTGTACAGTTGTGTACAGTATATTCTTCGTATTGTATTCTAATTTTTGCTATATAAGTTTTGCACTGTCCACTTCCTGCTGTGACAAAACAAATTTCCCACGTGTGGGACTAATAAAGGTTATCTTATCTTATCTTAGTCTTGTTGGCTCAATTTACAGCCTGTGAATGTTTTGGACTTTCAAAATAGGATTACCTTTAAGCATCTCTTTTTAACTGTGTCGTTATCCAGCTTTATCCACCAATAAGCAATTCATAGCTTCTCTCCACACATCCTGTTAACTTCTATTGGCTTCCAAAACTCAACCGGCTGTAGGTACATTGGGACACTTAAAATTTCATCAAATATTTTTTATTTAGAAATGAAAAAAAGAAGAATATTTGTCATTTCATTGTGACGCACACCATGCAAGTGATTCAATATTTTACAACAATATTTTAATATTCAAACAGCATTTTTTTTTTTGACATGGGGTCAATTTCATGGCACCTTGAGGGGAAAACATGTTTTTATTGTCACTGAATGGACTCTTCTTGTCATTTTCTGTAAAGCTTGGGGACAAATAGCTGACAGGATGAAAACCTGAGAAGATCTTTGATCCTTTTACAGGCAAGCAGAGTGTGTTGGAGGAAGGCAGGGTGTCTTTTTTCTGTAACTGAATGAAATTATTAAACCTGACTCACAGGCATGTAGAGGAAATCTATTTAAACATATAAAGATTAGACTGATATCAGTGCACATTTTGATTGAGAATAAAATATGTAATAAAATAAACTGTTTGCTACCTTTCTGCACTATGGTGTAGGGAGCACAAAGTAGGAACTTATAGTGTGGGGTTCAAGTCAAAGAAGGTTTGTACTTCTGCGATGTGAGGAGTCATGTACAGCAGGGGTTCACAGTATATCCTGAGATGAGTCTTACTTGTGCTGCAATGTCTTATTTTTATCTTGCAAGTTTTCTTTAGTGTCTGCTGCATTCTGCAAATGCCCGCACACCCTGCTGTCAAGCCAAATCCTATAAATATGTAATGGTCTCTCTCAGAGACACTAAAGAAACACTAAAGCATATTTCATGCCAAAGTGCAGTAGTTATACGTGGTCATTTTGTAATGCTGGACTGCTCAAGTTAAATTAAATCAAATCAACCTATTGTAGAACACATACATTTTGTGAAGCAGCCTGTATGTATAGGCAGTTATGGCAATGAAGCTAAAGCAGTTTTCATTTCTGTGACTGTCAGCAGCAGAAATATCACATATTTCACCCAAATTCTGATTCTAAAACTACAGCCCACAATCAAGAACATTACTAATTAATCCCAATAGTGCTGAGGTTTTGTGGTTAGTCCTTTTTGAGACATATGCACAGCTTGTGAATATTATCCTGTGGTGTGATTTACATGTATTCAAGTCACTGCCTAAAGATTTTCTTCTCCTCAGTGGAACAAAACACTCCTCCTTTTATAATGACAACATTAATCCACTAGTTGGTAAAAATTCACGACATTCACCCTTTCAAGGCAACATCCAGGGAGGAAGTGAAGTCCGTATTTGGAACCTTCCTGTGTGATAACAGGCAGACAGTTTGTGCTTTTTTTTCTGTCAGTATGAAATCTCTAAGATGAAAGAGCTGAAACAGAATAGCTTGTCAGATAGCTGGCACGCTGGCAAAACCAACAACAAAGAATAGCTTCACTGAATATGTGACTGCTCAACAGCATTTTCTTGTAGGTACTCAGAAAAAGTGTTTCAGAATAATGCATGAACTACTTGAGGATCAGGGAAGGGACCCCTCCTGTCTCACTGAATTAGCCGTAGTAAGTCTTCACATCAAGCCCAATTCAGCTGCCTTAAGAAACAGGTTTGCTGCAAAGTGTGGAAAATGTCTGTCATGAAGTTATAAATGTCTAGGTATAATGTACTGTGCAATAGTCTTGAGCTACCTCTCGTCAGTTTATATTTTACTTCCAAGGAGCTAGACGTTCTTTTCTTTTCAAACACTGGCTACTTTTTCACTCATTTTTAATCCAGACCTTGTAGCCGACCATTTTCAGAAAAATGTCTTTGCTTGTTATTCCATTTGACACTGACTACTACTACTGACCTTTAAGTATAAGAAAGCACTTAACCAAGCAATTTTAAGATAAGATAAGATAAGATAACCTTTATTAGTCCCACACGTGGGAAATTTGTTTTGTCACAGCAGGAAGTGGACAGCTGTATCTTTAGGCTTTGTTGCTAGCAGCCTATCACAAGAAACACAGAATTTGTTTCCATTTCTTTAGTCTACATTTCAGCCAGTTGTTAAGTGATGATTGTCAAAATTGAATGATTTATAGACACAGAAAAGTACCATCAGATTTGGAAAGTGTCTCCTTGGCTGTACAATGACACACTATCGATCATGGATTGGCCTCCTCAGAGCCCAAAACTCAGCATTATTGAGGCAGTGTGGGATTTTTTTGACAGAGAATAGAACAAAAGGCAGCTAACATCATTACAGTGAGCAATGATGTATGATTAAGTTTTAATGCTGTTAAATGAATCTGATATTTGTTTCTATGCATCTTGCCACCGTTTTGGTCAGGTTCCTCTTGTAAAAGAGATCTTTGATCTCAAAGGGACTAACCTGGGTGAATAAAGATTAGATAAAATAAAAATAATAATAAAAAAACATCCTTTTGAATGTTCTTCGGACTGAAAACAATTCCCCAAAACTACTTGAAGAAATTACAAGCAATCTTGCCTAAAAGTTTCAGGCTATAAGGTCGTCATAACAAACATTGACTTTCAAGCTCATTAGAACTGAACAAACGCAACCCAGTACCATGGCAAAGCATGTAATAGACAAGCTGGTCCACTGTGTAGAAATAATATATTTAAAGCCAACAGGTTGATACTGACCAAAGAAGGTATGAAATATATTACATATATTAATGTTTACATTTCTTATTTCACACTAACTGTTCCCATTTCGAACTGTGTCATGAGGAATAACTATAGTCACACCATGCATGTGTGCTTCTAGCTCAAAAAGGTTTTTATCTTAAGTATTCTGGATTTTGGCAACATTATTTATATTGTTTCCTCATTTGATTCCACTGCTTGAATCTGACTATTACAGTAATTTTTTTTAGAAGATCAGTAAGAAATTATTACAATGAGTGTATTGCAAGGAAAGGCAATGACTGATAAGTCAGTGAAGCAGAGTGCTTACTTTGTACAGAAGATATGTTGTTCCAAATTGTGGTAACATCCTAGTTATTTCCTTTTCAGTGCAACTGACCACACCACTGACATGCACAGTTCTCTTCAAAAGAAAGAAAAAAGAGAGAGAAATGGAAAGAAATGTGTGTGCAGGAGACTGGGAACATCATGTGTTCCTCTACAGAATAATATAGAAGGATGATGACACGGTTGAATACTTTGAAAAGACGTGCATGGGCAGCTCAAAGTCTTTCTTTATTTTTAAAAAACCAAGTCACTTAAATTCAAAAATCTTCAGGTATTTACAAACAGAATCACAACTCAGGTTTACAAATTGTGGATAATGATACCAATTTCAAAACAAGCAAAGCCTAGGAACATGATGTCCTTTTCAGAGACGATAATGTAAAGGACAATGAAGTAATATCATGGAAGACGTGACACATCTGTAATGTGAAGTACATCTCATCCCAGAAGTACCTGTGATATCTACACTATGTAAGAAACAATAACAGTCAGAACCCACTGTTATGTCTACAGAGGGCTTTGAGGAATGTGAAAGTTAAAAAAAACAATAACCTCTCAGGCATCTTAAGCATCGTTTCTAATCTTTAATGATTAAAGGAATTTATATTCTGACAAGCTGCACTCGTACAGTTGCTCCGAATCTTTACAGAATTCAAGCGTTTCACTTTTAGGACTTTACCGGATGGCAGCTTCGCAAGTCTGGAAGATGAATTCATTTTGTGAATGGACAGTGCTATAGTTGCACCTGCTTTCCTTATGAAATAAACTAGTCTCTGGGATTAAAATCTTAAATTGCCATGGTAATCCATCTTGACCTTTTTCATGCATTTCATACTTGAAAACAGCTTTACAGTGTTTTAGCAGACACTTTTCTTCTTATTAGAAGACCAGTTTCACACATTTTCCTTTAGATGTTAAATTTTTAAAGAAACTCAGAGCAATAGGGGTCATTCTGAAATATTTAAAGAAGCATGAATGAATGAACCGTGAAAGTTGACAGCACTTTTACCAGCAGGGTCTTCTCCTGGGTTCCTGCCCTTTGACTTTGCACGCCTGGAGGTAATGAGCTCACCTGTTTGCAATCATCTTATCTTCCTGCTGCTGCTTAAGATGGCGGAAGATGTTCAGTCGATCTAACTCCATTAATGAAGTTGGCTCCCTTCTGAGTGTATTTCCTGAAAGAGAGAATCTTGTGGAAGAAAGTAATTGTGAACCTGCTGACTCCAGAGCCGTGTGTGGAACTAGGAATGAAATAATGCTGTTTTTCTTTTTTTTTTTTAAATATGAAATTTTTTTATACAAACAACATGGATATACCACATTTCTTTATAGACGATTGCTCCTACAAAAGAGAAAATGTATATGAAATAAAGTCATTTGCAGCTTTTGGTTTTGATTATATTGTAGCCCTAAGAACTAAGTGTATCCTTTTCTACTAGTCACGGCTCCAATGACCTTGGAGAATTGGAGCACTAAAGACTAAAGCACCTAACTTATTTCTAGTGAAATCTAAAACGAGACTTTTAGATTTTATGACCCCTCCCCCATCCCCCGAGATAACCCTTGAAATCTAACATTCAAAACTGTCTTTATTTCTGGTAAAGACCGTTCGATCTTCCCCTTGCTCTCAGCTCCTTTGCACTGCTATAGAGGAGCATATCTATCAAAAGAGAAGTCAAACCGAGGCTGGTGTCAGTACAGGTTGAATGAAATAAGTACTTTAAGGGTCCTTATATGCTACTCTGCTATGCTGTTTTTAATATAAATTCGCTTCCTTAGCTCATTGATAACCACGTTGTGGATTTGATTTCTTACACTGATCTCCTTCCTTTACAACTTTTTAGATTAAAAAAAGTATAAGATTAACCACAGGCCCAATTTATTTGACAATTCATTTTAAAGACTCTTTGTGCCAGAAACCTCATCCAAGTAATCGCCATCTCCCTTTCCTCTGTGTTTTGCTGCAGCTCACCCCGGGCTGATCAACATCATTCACATTCTGTCTGACCTTCATCAGCTATGCAAAGCACAATTTACACCATGGGCCCTGCTAATAATGAAAATGATAGAAGGAGAGAATAGCTCACTTTGCCTGGGAAGACAAGACTCCTTGGGTCAACAAGGTCAACTCTCCGTGACTAGCAACACTGTAGATGTAAGTGCAGATCAAGTTGCTTTCAGAAGGAGGTTTTATCAGAGCAAGCCAGAAGCAGCTGAGGCAGGCCCAGCTTACTTTTATAGTGTTGTTTATAAAATTATATATATAAAAAAAGAAAATTAAATAAGAAACGAGAACAATAAACAGCTCTTCATGTTTTATTAAAGTCCCATTCATCTAGCTACAGACCATGAAAATATTGTGCTGACTCTGGATTATATTGCAGAAATATCCTCATACAATTCAAATATAAAACACTTACGACACAAGTCAATATTTCCAGAAGTAGACATCAAACTGTACCATAGTGAATGTGACCTCTATCATCTCAGTGTTATAAAGTGCCTTCACATTGCTGCCCTTCACAGCTGGCTATTGTCTCTGGAAGCAGATTTAACTCAGCTATGATTGCAATGAACTCCATAGGGAGCCAGCATTTTGTCCACAATCTGTTAGCAATGGCTTGAGCTTGTCAGTTGCTTGACTTTGGTTTAATAAAACAGACAAGTTCAACAGGTCCTCAACCAACATTTTCAGAATATTATGTATACGAAATTGGCTGAATATGCTAAGTTTAATCAGCTGTTTACACCACTAATAATAATACACCACTGTTTTTTTTAACTGTGTCATATATCAATCAAGCATTTTAATTCAGATGTGTGTGTCTTTTAAATTTAAGGCCAATACTTTTTCATATAACACATGACTATGTTTCTTAATTTTCTGTTTGGCCTTCTGTAAAAGTCACCACACACCACTGATTTTCTTAATCTTACTTTTTGGCTGCGGTCAGTGTCCATAAATAATCAATTTTCAAATCAAGTAATTAATGCCATTGTCTGAATAATATAATTCGATGGTAGTAAAAAACCTGCCCCAAATAGTCTGTAATTATATATTTTAGAAGACTTAAAATCTACTATTTAAAAATAACAGGGACAATACATTAACAGTAGCATGATAAGAATAATTAAAATAGTGATGTTAATAGTTTACTTTGATACTTTTAAATTATTCATACACACTTATTTAAAAAGTTTCTTGTTTGTGACATTTTTAACCATTAATTAATAACTTCACGTGGCAACAGGCTTTAAAGAAAAAATCAATACATTTCCCAGTATATACATGTAAAGTGAGGTTCAACTATTTGGACAATGACACTTTTTTTGTACACAACTACAGTTGATTTTACAGGAAACCTACCAAACATAAGTTGTTATAGAGGTGCAACATTTTTCAACTTGCATTAACTTGCATTAATTGTGTAGGAATTATAGCCATTTTAAAATAATTTAAAAAATAGTATGAACTTGTTGGATGTGCTGTGAGTACAATTAATTCCACAAAAACTCACTTTATTTGTCAAATAATTGTATTAGCTCCAGAAAGCCTCAATACCACAATTCAGGTAAGAGGTCCAGCACAGTGAATCTAAGTATTCACAATGCCCCCAGTAATGCAACCTGTACACCACAAAAAAATTAAATAGATAAGTGAAAAAAAAAAAACTCCAGACTTTCACTTGAAGACAATTAATCATAAGCTGTTCATAGTTTTCAGTGATAAACTTTTCTCCTGAAGACATAGAATAAATTAAATAAATTAAAATAATTAAATGAATAATTTAAAAAATAATGTGATAAATTAGAAGTTTTACAATTCATGAATAAACTTTTGCAGCACATGAAAGCATTAATTACTATTCTTATCTTATTCTGATCTGGAACCAGTCATGTAAAAGATAACTGTTAGGTTTTGTATTGTTGATTGTCATTTATGCTTAGAAAGGTGAATTGGTGGCGCTGTCACTTGGTGTTCGCTCGCTCTGTGGTAGAGTATCACTTCCTGTTCCTGCTCAAACACAGTGGTGTTTCTGAGTAGCTTATTTGCTTAGCGATTTAATTAACAACTTTTAAATACATTCTTCTTTCATAGTATAATCTTCACGTGCTTCCTCCGAAGCACACTTTCTGTGTACTCACTACCTAATTTATAGCCAAAGTATTCACTCACTGTCTCTGTACTGTCTCGCTAGCCTAGCTTAGCTCGTAGCCGACTCGTTAGCACCATGGCTACTTCACCTGTCCCTCCTGCACTTTCTTGCTCATTGTGTCAGATGTTTAGTTACTCCTCGGCCTCCTTTAGCAGTAATGATATCTGTAACAAATGTAGCATATTTGCAGCGCTGGAGGCCAGGATTACTGAATTGGAGACTCGGCTTCGCACCCTTCATTCACCCGCAGCTAGCCAGGCCCCTGTAGCTGGTGCAGCCGAAAATAGCGTAGGCCCCGCTAGCTGTTCCCCGGCAGACCCCAAGCAGCTGGGGAATCAGGGCGGCTGGGTCACGGTGAGGAGGAAGCATAGTCCTAAACAGAAGCCCCAGGTACACCACCAACCCGTTCATGTGTCTAACCGTTTTTCCCCACTCGGCGACACACCCGCCGGGGGTCAAACTCTGGTAATTGGCGATTCTGTTCTCAGACATGTGAAGCTAGAGACACCGGCAACCATAGTCAATTGTCTTCCAGGGGCCAGAGCAGGCGACATTGAAGGAAATTTAAAACTGCTGGCTAAGGGTAAACGTAAATTCAGTAAAATCATAATTCACGTCGGCAGTAATGACACCCGGTTACGCCAATCGGAGGTCACTAAAATCAATATTGAATCGGTGTGCAACTTTGCCAAAACAATGTCGGACTCTGTAGTTTTCTCTGGTCCCCTCCCCAATCAGACCAGGAGTGACATGTTTAGCCGCATGTTCTCCTTAAATTGCTGGCTGTCTGAGTGGTGTCCCAGAAACGATGTGGGCTTCATAGATAATTGGCAAACCTTCTGGAGGAAACCTGGTCTTGTTAGGAGAGACGGCATCCATCCCACTTTGGATGGAGCAGCTCTCATTTCTAGAAATATGGACAAATTTATTAAACCCCCCAAAATATGACTATCCAGAGTTGGGACCAGGAAGCAGAGTTGCAGTCTTACACGCTTCTCTGCAGCTTCTCTCCTCCTGCTACCCCCCCAAAAACCCATCTCCATAGAGACTGTGTCAGCTTCCAAAAAGACAAAAAACAAACTAAAAACCAGCAACAAACAACTTAAACATAAACAATTACAAAGAAAGAACAATACAGTATCCACATCTGAACCAAAGAGTAAAACAGTGAAATGTGGATTATTAAATATTAGGTCTCTCTCCTCCAAGTCTCTGTTAGTACATGACTTAATAATTGATCAACAAATTGATTTACTCTGCCTTACAGAAACCTGGTTGCAGCAGGATGATTATGTTAGTTTAAATGAATCAACACCCCCGAGCCATTCTAACTACCAGAAATCTCGAAGCACAGGCCGAGGGGGCGGTGTGGCAGCAATTTTTCACACCAGCCTATTAATTAATGAAAGACCAAGACAGACTTTTAATTCATTTGAAAGCCTGATGCTTAACATTGTCCACCCCAGCTGTGAAACTCAGAAACCAGTCTTACTTGTTATCATCTATCGTCCACCTGGGCCTTACACAGAGTTTCTGTCTGATTTCTCAGACTTTATATCTAATTTAGTTCTGAGCTCAGATAAAATAATTATTGTGGGTGATTTTAACATCCATGTAGATGCTAAAAATGACAGCCTCAACATGGCATTTAATCTGTTATTAGACTCAATTGGTTTCTCTCAAAATGTAAAAGAACCCACCCACCACTTTAATCACACTCTAGATCTTGTTTTAACATATGGCATAGAAACGGAACATTTAACAGTGTTTCCTGAAAACCCTCTGCTGTCTGATCATTTCCTGATAACATTTACTTTTACAATAATTGATTACACAGCGGTGAAGAGTAGACTTTATCAAAGTAGATGTCTTTCTGAAAGCACTGTAACTAAGTTTAAGAATATAATCCACCCACTGTTATCATCTTCAATGCCCTGTACCAACACAGAGCAGAGTAGCTATCTGAACGCTACCCCAACAGAGGTCGATTATCTTGTTAATAATTTCACCTCCTCACTACGTACGACTCTGGATACTGTAGCTCCTGTGAAAACTAAGGCCTCAAATCAGAAGTACCTGACTCCGTGGTATAATTCTGAAACACGTACCCTAAAGCAGATGACTCGTAATCTGGAGAGGAAATGGCGTGTCACAAATCTAGAGGATCATCATTTAGCCTGGAGAAATAGTTTGCTGCTTTATAAGAAAGCCCTCCGCAAAGCCAGAACATCTTACTATTCATCACTGATTGAAGAAAATAAGAACAACCCTAGGTTTCTCTTCAGCACTGTAGCCAGGCTGACAAAAAGTCAGAGCTCTTTTGAGCCAACCATCCCTTTAACGTTAACTAGTAATGACTTCATGAACTTCTTCACAAATAAAATTTTTATCATTAGAGAAAAAATTACCAATAATCATCCCACAGATGTAATATTATCTACAGCTACTCTTAGTACCATTGATATTAAGTTAGACTCTTTTTCTCCAATTGATCTTTCTGAGTTAACTTCAATAATTACTTCCTCCAAACCATCAACGTGTCTTTTAGACCCCATTCCTACAAAACTGCTCAAAGAAGTCCTGCCATTAATTAATTCTTCGATCTTAAATATGATCAACCTATCTCTAATAATCGGCTATGTACCACAGGCCTTCAAGCTGGCTGTAGTTAAACCTTTACTCAAAAAGCCATCTCTAGACCCAGCAGTCTTAGCTAATTATAGGCCAATCTCCAACCTTCCTTTCATATCAAAAATCCTTGAAAGAGTAGTTGTCAAACAGCTAACAGATCATCTGCAGAGGAATGGTTTATTTGAAGAGTTTCAGTCAGGTTTCAGAGCTCAGCACAGCACAGAAACAGCTTTAGTGAAGGTTACAAATGATCTTCTTATGGCCTCTGACAGTGGACTCATCTCTGTGCTTGTCCTGCTCGACCTTAGTGCAGCGTTCGATACTGTTGACCATAATATCCTATTAGAGCGATTAGAACATGCTGTAGGTATTACAGGTACTGCACTGCAGTGGTTTGTATCATATCTATCTAATAGACTCCAATTCGTGCATGTAAATGGAGAGTCCTCTTCACACACTGAGGTTAATTATGGAGTTCCACAGGGTTCAGTGCTAGGACCAATTCTGTTTACATTATACATGCTTCCCTTAGGCAGCATCATTAGAAGACATAGCATACATTTTCACTGCTATGCTGATGACACCCAGCTCTATCTGTCCATGAAGCCAGATAACACACACCAATTAGTTAAACTGCAGGAATGTCTTAAAGACATAAAGACCTGGATGGCCGCTAACTTTCTGCTTCTTAATTCAGATAAAACTGAGGTTATTGTACTCGGCCCTGAAAATCTTAGAAATATGGTATCTAATCAGATTCTTACTCTGGATGGCATTACCTTGGCCTCCAGTAACGCTGTGAGGAACCTTGGAGTCATTTTTGACCAGGACATGTCCTTCAACGCACATATTAAACAAATATGTAAGACTGCTTTCTTCCATTTGCGCAACATCTCTAAAATTAGAAATATCCTGTCTCAGAGTGACGCTGAAAAACTAGTTCATGCATTTATTACTTCCAGGCTGGACTACTGTAATTCATTATTATCAGGATGTCCAAAAAACTCACTGAAAAGCCTTCAGCTAATCCAAAATGCTGCAGCAAGAGTCCTGACAGGGACTAGAAAGAGAGAGCATATTTCTCCTGTTTTGGCTTCCCTTCATTGGCTTCCTGTTAAATCCAGAATTGAATTCAAAATCCTGCTCCTCACATACAAGGTCTTAAATAATCAGGCCCCATCTTATCTTAATGACCTTGTAGTACCATATCACCCTATTAGAGCGCTCCGCTCTCGCTCTGCAGGCCTACTTGTTGTTCCTAGAGTATTTAAAAGTAGAATGGGAGGGAGAGCCTTCAGTTTTCAGGCCCCTCTTCTGTGGAACCAGCTTCCAGTTTGGATTCGGGAGACAGACACTATCTCTACTTTTAAGATTAGGCTTAAAACTTTCCTTTTTTCTAAAGCATATAGTTAGGGCTGGACCAGGTGACCCTGAATCCTCCCTTTGTTATGCTGCAATAGATGTAGGCTGCCGGGGGATTCCCATGATGCATTGAGTTTTTCCTTTCCACTCACCTTTCTCACTCACTATGTATTAATAGACCTCTCTGCATTGAATCATATCTGTTATTAACCTCTGTCTCTCTTCCACAGCATGTCTTTATCCTGTCTTCCTTCTCTCACCCCAACCGGTCGCAGCAGATGGCCGCCCCTCCCTGAGCCTGGTTCTGCCGGAGGTTTCTTCCTGTTAAAAGGGAGTTTTTCCTTCCCACTGTCGCCAAAGTGCTTGCTCATAGGGGGTCATATGATTGTTGGGTTTTTCTCTGTATCTATGAAGCGCCTTGAGGCGACTTTTGTTGTGATTTGGCGCTATATAAATAAAATTGAATTGAATTGAATTGAAATATTTAACCATATATGCTTAGACGTGTATAATCGATTGTGTAGTGATAGGATGTGTGATCTTTAACAGGCTGCAAAGGCTACATCCTGGGAGCATGAGAAGAGGTTGTACCTTGTTTTATTGTTTTATGGCAGGATATATCTGTTTTAGGCTAAGTGCCTTTTGTTTAGATGAACTGTTAGACTTCCAGACCAGCAGGTTTAGAGAAGTCATTTATCGGGTCACACACACACACACACACACACACACACACACACACACACACACACACACACTATTCTTTGTTCACATGTATACCTATGTAAGATGTTATATGTTAATGACCCTATGCATTTTCATGTAACCACAATAAAAGGAGTGCTATGGGGAACCTGGCTGAGAGTCTGACGGAGGTCAAGTGGTGGAACGACACTTGGCTCCAGGCAGGTCTCCCTCATGCATGAGTAACAAGAAGAACTTTGCCTACTTCGTGTCTTGCTTGCTGTGTAATTATATTGTCTTCAACGTTCCAGCGAATAGGTTCAAGCTACAAACCTGTGCACATCACTATTTATTATTTTCAATTTCATTTCTTCTCTAAAGTGAAATTAAACCAACTTCTCAGATTTATTTTTATGTGTAGCAACACACAACTGTATTTCAGTTCTGCCAGCTGCCATTATTCTTCTCAGTTACTATCATACCTTTAAAAAAGAAGAAGAACCATGTCCCTAGAGAAGTTGCACACATCAGTGTGTGCTGTGTTAGATAAACAATATTCCCCTGGGGCTTCAGTGGAATTTACATAGTTGGCTCTTCTTCACAGAACTCTTTAAACCAGCAACCCTGTGGCTCAAAATAATAACATTGAAAAGGCTTTGAGTTTAAACAAAGCAAAACAAACAAACAAACAAAAATGTATTAAATCTTCTACTATGGGAAAGAGTCATAGGTGTGAATCATAGATGCACTGAACTTATAACAACCAGTTGAATTAAGTATTTCACACCTTGAGACATGAAAACAACTCTGACCTATCGGGGCATAGATTGGACCTCTGGGGGTCTGGTTTCCAAGTTGGGTCTCTGTGGGTTGCGGCATTATTCATATGCTGTTCTTCCTAAGTGTTTCCAGAATGAATGGACAAATTGTCCTCCTGGGGGACTTTGCTGCTATCCAGGATTAGTTTTGCCATGAGGAGTGGGTTTGATCTGCAACAGTGTTTAGGTGGATGGCAAGGGTCAGCAAAACATCTGCATGAATTTCAAAACTTGAGCCTTCCTAGCTGAACACTGCCTTGTAACTAAATAATCAATGTTTCTGATTTCAGTGGTTTTAATACTGTGTAAAATAAAATCACAACTTAAGAGTAAATTTATTCACAGCTAGGCTATATTATAAACAAGTATATTATGCAAACAAGTAACTTAAATACTACCTGTGAGCTCAAGTCATTCTAATGAATTCAAAAGAATGCCACATATGAATCTAGTTGTGATGCCATTGCTCTGTCTACTTACAGTTACTGTTAAATAAAGATGACCAGTCGTTTCTGAGATCAATACTAATATGTATGATATATTTCAGTAACCATTTGGAACAATTTAGCATGATGTATAACAATAGAGAAATTGATTAATGTATTAGATTAGACACTGATGACCTATCATGGCAGAACAGAATCCCAGTGGTGATAGTATTTAGGATAAGTACACCCCAGAAATTAGATGCTGGTGGTGGTGAAGATAAAGACTGAAGCTTGGATGCAGCTCTGAGTGACTTGGGTGAGGTGGAGATGAGGAGGAGAAGGGAGAATGCCTGAGAGCACAGTTTTATAGAGTGGAAGCTGACTGGCTCAAAGAAGATGATTGAACAAGACTAATGATGTCAATATTGAGATTGACAGCGTGGGAAAATGTAAAGGAGCTAAAACCTGTGAAAGCAGGCAAATGAGTGATTTCTGATCTTTCTTACTGAACTTACGGATAAGCTTCATTTTAATAATGCAAAAGGCATGCAACTGGATGAATCACTGACATAAATTAAAAGTGTCAAACAGATAAATCGTGTTGTAGCCTGTTCATGAAAATAACAAGAGAAAGAGGAGAAACAGTGTTTCTTTTAGAATATAATATATCTATTGCAGGTGAGAAAACAGAATACCTTTTATCTTCTTAACATATTGGATATTGAACATGTACTGGCATGAGCTCCAGCACCCCCATGATCCTGAATTGGATAACCGGCAGTGGATGGATGGATGTTTAGCCTGAAAATAAATGCATTAAATAACGCAATCAAAGTCTGTATTTCTGCTGTCTTACCCTACCTGGCATGATTTCAACATACATTTATTAATTTTTTGTGGTCTCAGTATCAGAGTTTATTTGATTAATTTTTTTATTTTTATTTTTGTAAACTGGCAAAATAACACAAATTTTTACATGCACATGTAGTTTGCCTGCCTGCAGCGACAGATTGTGTGGAGCGAGGATGAGGACCCAAAAGCAGACATTGGAGGCAGGACTAGACTTAACAAAACTGAGCCATTTATTTTAGGCGGCACAAAAGCAAGCAAAAGTCAGCGGGAGTAGAAACACATGAGAACACAGCAGGAACAAATTAGACATAATGAGACAGGGGCTGGTAAAACTAAACACACTGAACACTGGACGAGAGACTATTAAAATAAAAGAGAACATGACACGCAGACTCAGACCAGGGCAAGGACATGTACGCTAGGCAACAGGACAGGGAACAGACGGACATGAAAGCACATTCTCCCTGCGTAAACTTGAACCTAAATCATCTTAATAATCCAAAGAATTGTAAATTCATAAGAAAACTCAAAATGCTTGGTCAAATACCCAGAGCCATGCCAAAGTTACATCTTTCTAGTAATACAGTTCAACATCTGACTTGTTTTTCTGTGACTTACATTAATCGTTTTAAGAAATGTTTATGGTCACTGTTAAACTTAAAATATAGTGTGACTCTTTTACTTCAAAAACCTTTTGTTCCATACATTTAAAACAGAATTGATTTAAAAACTGGGCTTTGTCTATTCATTCATCCATTTACAAGATTACTATATATGTAATTAAATAAATGCCCACATTGTGTAATCACTTTGTTACAGTTTGAGTGATTAAAATATGCTGTTTTTTTCTTACCTGGTGGTATTTGAGCCATTGAGATTCTGTTTTTTTCATTTGCTCGGTCATTAGAATTTAGCTTGTGGTCCCAACAGCATTGATTCTTTTAATGCTGTAATGTTTGGATGAGTAGACTCCTCAATAGAATTGCAGCTGCTCAGTGTTGACCTTGTACCAATCAATCGTCACAAACGACCTCAGTGGTCACACTACTCATTGAGCAGCTCTCCGTTCTGGACAAGATGGCAGGGAAGAATAGTTCTGGTGATCTTGTATAATTGTCACAGATCTAATCACTAAAATAACCCTTTCTCCCCACAATTTTTTTCATTTGAAATGTGTTTGAAATCTAAGTACTAAATGGACAAAAATATGCACATTTAAATAAGAAGTTTATTACTTTGACAGTGACATGTCTGAGTCCTGCGACAGACAGTTGATCTGTCCAGGGTGTACCCTCCCTCTGGTAGCTAGGATATGCTCCTGCCCCCCACCATGGATGGGTAATCTGATTACTTTTTTCAAGTAACAAGTAATGTAAGGGATTACTACTGCAAAAAGGGTAATTAGATTACTGTTGCTTTCCCGTAAGCACGCGTTACTAAAACCGTGATTTTTTTGTGGGAGTGTCTCATGACAATGACGTAAGCGAGTGTGACGTTCGTGGCAACAGCTGTGTGCAGATCAACAACAACTCGATAATAAATCGAGTGCAGGAGTGAGTATGAGGTGCAGCGTTTAAAGCATGGAAGTACTGACCTTACTTTGAGTTTGATTCTGTAAAAAGTGACGAAATCATTAGTGTCCGCTGTTCACTGTGTGGGAAGAAAACTTCTTTTTACAGTGAAAAAAACCCTTAACTTCCAAGCAAACACCGAGTGCGCTACGACAGAACGTGAAATTCACAGAGAAACTCGCTGATTCTTCCACCGACCGCTGCGGCACACCTGCACCATTATTATTTATATAGCACTTTAAAAACACACCTGGTAGACCAAAGTGCTGTACAATACTAACTCCACACAGAAAGACCCCAGCCTGATGTTGGAGTTGAATTCAGGACCTTCTTGCTGTGCGGCAGCAGTGCTAACCACCGTGCCACCGTACTGCAGTAGGTTATATCACCACCTAAATGACACCGTACAAAATAATATTTCATTTTATGTGCTGGAATGTGCAGAAAAAATAGAATTGGGCTGAAAGATCTATCGCTTTATTACCTTTTCAGGTTGTAAATGGTGTTTTTAAAAAATAACTAAGTAATTAATTACTTTTGAAAATAAGTAATCAGTAAAGTAACGTGATTACTTTTGAAAATAAGTAATCAGTAATTAGTTACTATTACTTTTTTCAAGTAACTGGACCAACACAGCACCCCACCCCCCAAACCCCAACCCTGATAAGGACAAACAAAAGACAATGGATGTATAAATATCATATTCATGCATATTACAAGGGTAAAAATGAAAAATTTGATCCACATCAGAGTGAAATACAAGTTAATTTTCAAAAAGGATTTCTGAAGAGGTGAGCACTTAAGGGTTAAGTGGAAAAAATATTTTGAATCATTCTATGTGGAGTAGACATGTGCATCATATGGCTCTATTGTGTTTCTTTCATACAGTGTCTTTGTGCAACTCGTACATGTGTGAGGTTGTCTGTGGACGTCAGTCAAAATCAAGTGCCAGTATGAATTTGTAGACCTCCCCACAACAAACCCGTCAAACCAGCAGAGTCATCTGGCAATGGCGTGTCCAGCGGGGTGGCCTGGGGAGGCACAGGCCACCCCCCCAACCAGACTGGCCACCCCAGGTGCCACCCCAAAGGTAAAACAATAAAATTCAATCAAATGTACGATTATGACCTGCAGTCTATCTGGGTCAGATATAAACTAAGTTTAGGTGGAGTTTATTTTCGTTGTGCTGACTTTTTACCGTCAGTTGCAATAACTCGTACTGCGTTCTAGCCAGCTTGATGGAGTTTTTAGGTGGGTGGGTTCTATGATGTTACTGATAGTGAACTTTATTTTATTCATAAGGTTAGTTAGTAGAGTTGCCAACGGCTCCTTAAAAAAATGGGATGGTCCCTCATTCAGAGAAAATATTACACGTTTCATATTGAGCTGAGAAGAGACGCAGTTTGTCCCGAACTTTAGCTAGAATGAAAAAAGACACAAAGCTGGAGTTATTCTGTCGTTACGCTGCACAGCTGCCTCTTCTTCTCTCATTCTCTCCCCCTGCCTCTCCTGTTTCTACTTCAATCATGAAACTGATCAATGATCAGCTGATCGGCTTTTCTCTCTCATTTATTTATCGCCCACTTTGCGCCAGAAAGAGGAAACCAGCAGATGTCGCACTAAACAACAGCAGCACGTTTAAGCTTGATCAGCTATTGTTAGAATTTATTTAATATTAATTTCTAGTATCAGCTGATGTTTGCTGGAGCCACAGCTGTAAAACTGCTGGTCATGATGTTGGTTTGTATATGTGGTGAGAGGGAAACATGAAGATGAAACCAGGAGATGTCCTTACTGAATCATCAGAGCTGAACAGGTGATGGAGAAACAGGTTTACCTTTTAGGTGACATGAATGAGTTGAAGGGAAGTTATGAACTGTTTCTGAGAGACAAATAACACCAGGATCCTTTTCTAAGCAGCTGAGCTGGTAACTGTGCAGAGGTGGATCTAGGAAATTTTTGCCAGGGGGCCAGGTAGGGCATTAACAAGGAAAGGGGGGCACAAAGAAATACTTTTCTTTCTTATTCTCATTTAAAATATCTCGCTTTTATTAAATAATTATCTAAATCTTACAACCAAAGTTTTTATCTGACGTAAAATGTATAGAAATCATACATATACCAACAAGACTGTACATCACTGTCACAACAGCATTTGTTTTCATTCAAAGTCTTTATGGCTTTAATACCTTTAATACCAGTCTCTAGTCAAAATGCCAGATTTTCTGTCCCGGTCCAGCCCTGCAGGTTAATACTGGCAGTGTCACCATGCCAGCTGACTATATTTCATCATCAGCCAGTGTTGTTCTTTATCAATATTACCAAAGTTTACCATAAGGCAGCATAGAAAGTATTTACTTGCTTTCAGGTTTTATTCAAATATTAGTCTTTTCAGTTGTTTCCCCACTTTTTTCCTGTTTCAAAATCAAACACCAGTTTGTGAGAAGATTATCTTCTTTTTTTAACAGGCAGATAAAGTTTTGCATTGGAACTGGCTAATTTGTCAATTGTTTGTTACAAATGTTCGTATTTTAATATTAAAAAATGTTTTTGCCCAAAACATATGTGCACTACATGTCAGTAAAAATACTATGCAAATATTGATGTCCTTGAATGCTGAGTAAACACTGACAAAGCACTGATTGTATCTCTTGTACTTTATCAACGCAGTATCTAAAAACTTTGCACCGTAGTGGTTAAAATCTCATTCTAATAAGAGTTAAAAGCGCATTCGGTTATTAGGTTAATAGGGTTATTGAATTATGGTTAATGGTTGGTAGAATTTTTTTAAACATTATCTGCCAATTACATCTGCCACCCTTCTCCTAATCTGTGCCCCTACCTGGCCCCCCCAACAAAAATTTTCTAGACACGCCACTGTCATCTGGATTAAGATCAAGCTCCACAGCTCCAAAGCTTCACAGCTCTATTGTACTTTTAACATTTCTAGTTTAAAAGAAGAGTTAGACACAAAGAATTACACTGGAATTGCAGTAAAACTAAGAAAGATTGAGTCTTTTTAAGAGCTACAGGGGCTCTTTTGCACCATCAGTTTTTTTTAATGGGTGATTTGAACTGCTACTCATGAGAAAACATATGTTGAAAAGCAGCATATGCTGTCTTGCCAATTTGTCATTTTTGATTTGAGGCAGCTATGGAGGATTAAAGGAAAAGAAAATGCAGTTTCACCAACAGTGAAAGAAGAAAACGAGATTAACGGAGCTGTGCAGTCAGCACAACATCAAACTGTCATGCAGCTGAAATGAAAAAATACATCAAACCAACTGGGTCCTCCACTGAAAATAGTACTATACAGTAACGTAATTATGAATGTTGTTGGAGAGGATTCACGTACAGCTGGCTGGTGTACAAAGCAGCAGTGCTGACCGTTTGGGAACCTTTTGGAGGATGAAGTACCCAAAAACTGTAATGGCTCAAATGACAGCTTGAGGCTGTCAAGCCAATCCAGAAATCACTCTCTTCTCCATCTTCCAGAGACCCTGTGTCTTCATTAGGGAAATTACATTTTGGATTTTCTGAATATTATTATATGTGTTTTATTCCTTGCAATAGTGGCTTTATTAAGCTATAAATTGAACCCATTGTACCTTTTTAAAAAAAAAAATTAGTTTCTCTTCAAAATGTAATGCTTAGGTTTTTTAATTATCAGATCCAATGTGTGCACCACAAACTACTGTTTACAATCCTGTACAAACTATCAGAGCAATGTGACCCAATTTTGAACTCGTAACAGTGTATATAAAGGTGAAAAGATTCAGCTGATGAAGAACCTCAACTTGGCACATAGAATACAGACCATTAGACAATCAGAGGAGTTCCCAGTAAAGGTGAACTTGCAAGTTCTAGATTTAAATGGAAAAACACAAACTGGAAGCCATGACAACCAAGTGAAAACAAATGTGGCAAGACAAAGCAAACCAGAGATGAAAAGCCAAGTCAAGTCAAGTCAAGTCAAGTCAAGTTGGCTTTATTGTCACTTCAACCATATACAGTTTAACAGTACACAGTGAGGCGAAACAACGTTCCTCCAGGAACCAAGGTGCTGCATGCAACATAAATTTACAACATAAATTAACAGAAAACACTAAACTAGCTAACTAAGAGGCCTAGTTAGCTGGCTAGCAGAGACAAGACAGACTGACCTAACATAAATTACAACATAAATTAACAAAAAAACAAACAAAAAAAACCTAACTATCTAACTATCTAAGGAAGACTTTTTTTGTTATCAGACAGCAGACAACAAAGTGCACGTGCAAATGTGCAAACAAGAGCAGCAAAATGACAGAATGATACAAAAACACAACGTAACATAATACAGTTTTTGCCCGTTGCTTGAACACCATGAACCCATGCCTAGACTAAAGTAACACAAGTTGAAGCTTTTGTTACCATACCTCAAACACATGTACCCCTACCTTAAACAAAAGCGCTGCTTTGCACCCCAGTTCCAATTATGCAACACACCTACTCCTTTATGCAACACACATGGTCCTGCATGCTACACTCCATTTCATACATAAGACACTTCGCTCACAAAATGAAATTTCAGGGTGCCATTCGGAAAACACATGTATCCAAAATACAAAACACATCGGGTAATTGCAACCGCTCAAATACACACCTGAAGGCACTTACTTGCAAAACCGAACACCAATTAGCCAACTACAAAAAGCCCTCAGCGTAGCCATTTCAAGAACTTTGCAAGCATGGATGGAGGGAGAACAAGAGGAAGAGGAAGAGGTAGAGGAGGAGGAGGAAGAGGAGGAGGAGGCCGAAGAGGCCATGCACGGACCCATATTTCTGATGAAATAAGAGCAACTTTGGTGGACCATGTCATCAACCATGGCCTGGCTATGAGGGAAGCTGGGCAGAGAGTCCACCCACATCTAAGCCGCTTCACAGTGGCATCTGTAATACGAACATTCCGACTAGAAAACAGGTCTGTCTTCACCTCTCTACCTTCTGCTCTACTCAGATGGTTTTATAGCACTGTTCTACAGTATATACCATTACCATATCAAGTGTACGGGGTGCTAATGCTCCTTTTGCAGCCAAAGTGGCTGATTCCTTATATTGAAGTACAGTGTTGTACAGTGGATGACACAGTACATACAGTAAAGTACTGTAAGAAAAATAAGCAAACCAATGACAATATGTGGTTGTATTTCTCCAGAATGACTCGAAGACCTTCTGGGGGAGGACGCCAACGCCTGTTCACACAACAGCAGGAACTTGCCGTTGTGGACCTAGTGAGGGCAGACAATGCCATCCGTCTCCACCAGCTACGACGGAAAATACTTGCAGGCAGGCGAGTGTTCAGCAACATAGACCATGTGAGCATCACCACCATCAGACGCATCTTGGGTAAACACAGCATCACCATGAAGCAGCTCTACAGAGTCCCATTCGAGAGGAACAGTGACAGGGTCAAAGGACTTCGAGCTGAATATGTACGGGTACGTGTAACTGTCCCTTACATTTACAATAGAGTATTGGTGAAGTCCAGTAGCAGCTGAATATGTACCATATCAGTACCACATGGATCTATTCTGAGAGCTACACAGGTACCTGTGTGATGGGGTGAGGGTGCTGTATGTGTAGCACTGTAGTACAGTGATATGTTCCCCTTTTTTTCAGAGAATCTTGGCCATGGATGGAGCTGCACAGCCTCATGAATACATTTTCATTGATGAAGCTGGATTCGACCTGAGCAAAACAAGACGACGGGGTCGTAATGTAATTGGCCAAAGGGCAATTGTGCACGTCCCAGGGCAGCGCGGGGGAAACATCACATTATGTGCCGCCATATGCCTTCGAGGGCTTCTGCACCATCATGCAATACTAGGTCCATACAATAGCCAACACATACTCACATTTCTAGATGCTCTCCATGATATAGTTGTACAGAACAGACCAGATCAGCCCAGGTTTGTGGTGATATGGGATAATGTCAGTTTCCATCGGGCTGCTCTGGTCCAGGCCTGGTTCTCCAACCACAATCAATTTGAAGTGGTATACTTGCCCCCTTACTCACCATTTTTGAACCCTATAGAGGAATTTTTTTCGGCTTGGAGATGGCGAGTATATGACCGCCAACCACATGCCCGCATGCCTCTTCTGCAGGCAATGGAACAGGCCTGCGGCGACATTCAGGTGACAGCAATCCATGGATGGTTTCGACATGCAAGAGGATATTTTCCCCGGTGCCTAGCGAGAGAAGACATTGCTTGCGATGTCGATGAGGTCCTGTGGCCAGACCCCAACAGACGGCGGGATCCATGAGCCCACTTATGCACAATTGTCATGGTTTTTTGTGTTTACAGTATAGTGTTTTTTCTAATGCAGTATTATTGTGTTGTTGTTTTTTTTTTTTGCTTTATCTGAATTCATGGTACTGCAATGTACAATATTGAGTAGGTCTATTTGCGTTTTTGGTTGTTTGAAAATGTGTCTCCTGTAAATGTGCCTTCTGAATAAACAATGGAAATCAAGGACTGCAGTGTTTTATATAAAGAAGACTAGTGTGTTCCCCCTGATCTGTCAGTGTTTGCATATGATGCAAGTATGTGTCATTTTGTCAACAGAGTTACATTTTGACAAAGGAATGTCAGGTTTTGACAGCAGAGTTTAGGTTTTGGGAGTAGAGTTTCAATTTGGCACAGATGTGAATGGTATATTTCCCAGTGTTGTGTCATGTGTACTTGTGTGTACAGTTTTGGCACAGAGAGCGGAGTTTTGCAAAATGTGTTCAAGCAGTGGGCAAAAACTGTAATAAGGTTTTGTGATGATGAGTTGAGGTAGTGGAGGAACAGTAAACATTCCTTAGTGTAGCAGCAAAAATTAGGAAGTACAGAAGTTAGTGCAAAAAGTCCAGTAATAATATTGTGCAAAAGAGCATTTACAGGTTGGTGTGTACGATGGTTTGGTGGTGTAGGTCAGTGTGTTTGCGCTTGTGTTGATTAGTCAGTCCAGTCTCAATGTTTTGAGGTAGTTGAGTTAACCTGAGTGATAATGTGTGTGTGTGTGTGTGTGTGTGTGTGTGTGTGTGTGTGTGTGTGTGTGTGTGTGTGTGTGTGTGTGTGTGTGTGTTTATCAGTCAGTCCCTTTTTGCTGAGGAGACGGATGGCTTGTGGAAAAAAGCTGTTGCACAGTCTGGATGTGTGTGCCCGAATGCTTCGGTACCTTTTTCCAGATGGCAGGAGTGTGAAGAGTGTGTGAGAGGGGTGTGTCCGATCAGCCACAGTGCTGGTGGCTTTGCGAATGCAGCGTGTGGTGTAGATGTCCTCAATAGAGGGGAAAGAGACCCCGATGATCTTCTCTGCTGTTCCCACTATCCGCTGTAGGGTCTTGTGGTCCGATATGGCACAGTTCCCAAACCAGACAGTGATGCAGCCGCTCAGGATGCTCTCGATAGTTCCTCTATAGAAGGTGGTCAGGATCGGTGGTGGAAGCCGGGCCTTTCTCAGTCTTCTCAGAAAGAAGAGACGTTGTTGGGCTTTCTTGTGCAGGGAGCTGGTGTTGAGGGACCAGCCGAGGTCCTTCTCCAGGTGGACGCCCAGGAATTTGGTGCTGTCGACGATCTCCACAGAGGAGCCGTTGATGCTCAGCGGTGAGTGGTCGCCTCGTGTCCTCCTAAAGTCAACAACCATCTCTTTTGTCTTGTCAACATTCAGAGACAGGTTGTTGTCTTTACACCAGTCCGTTAGTCTCTGCACTTCCTCTCTGTACGCTGACTCGTCGTTCTTGCTAATGAGACCCACCACGGTCGTGTCATCAGCAAACTTAATGATGTGATTTGAACTGGGTGTTGCTACACAGTCATGAGTCAGCAGTGTGAACAGCAGAGGACTGAGCACACAGCCTTGTGGGGCCCCAGTGCTCAGTGTGGTGGTGCTGGAGGTGCAGTTCCCGATCCATACTGACTGAGGCCTTCCGGTCAGAAAGTCCAGGATCCAGTTGCAGAGGGAGGTGTTCAGGCCCAACAGGCTCAGCTTTCCGATCAGTTGTTGGGGGATGATCGTGTTGAATGCTGAGCTGAAATCTATGTACAGCATTCGGACGTGTGAGTCCTTCTTGTCCAAGTGTGTCAGGGCAAGATGGAGTGCAGTGGAGATGGCGTCGTCCGTTGAGCGGTTATGGCGGTATGCAAATTGAAGTGGATCCAGTGAGGGGGGCAGTAATCCACGGTTTCTGGTTGGGTCGTGAGATGATGGTCTTGGAGACAGTGACGTCATCGGTGCACTTGTTGATGTAGCTGGACACTGATGACGTGTACTCCTCCAAGTCAGTGAAGTCGCCGTAAGTTGCAGCCTCCCTAAACATGTTCCACTCAGTGCTCTCGAAGCAGTCCTGAAGAGCAGAGATGGCTCCTGCTGGCCAGGTTTTCACCTGCTTCAGAACCGGTTTTGATCGCCCTGAAGTGAAAGCTTCATATGACAATTGTCTCAAAATGGGACCCTGAGCCACAGTGTGTCGTAAAAGCAGGTCAGTGAATGAGGCCACTGAGACTGAGAAGGGTGGGCAGACCTCATAATTTGTGGGTTTGGTGTTTGATGTGAATGAGAGAAATGAAGCATGGACTGTGCAACTAAATGTAGATTCCATCCCAGTAGAATTTAAGATCAACACAGGGGCTGATGGTGTTGTGATCTAGAAATTTCCTTCCCACTGTTGCCAAAGTGCTTGCTCATAGGGGGTCATATGATTGTTGGGTTTTTCTCTGCATCTATGAAGCGCCTTGAGGCGACTTATGTTGTGATTTGGCGCTATATAAATAAAATAAAATTGAATTGAATTGAATTGAAATGTTTGAAATTATTTGCATTTCATTAATCCGTGGAAAAGATTTGAGATTTCAGAAAGGAGTATTCTAATTGTATTTTTGTTTTGGACATTTTCTGTGAGTTATTCTAGTTATACTATCCCCAAAAGGTTCAAGTTCAGACTGGCTTGTGATGTCACGAGTGAGCATGAGTGAAAATGTGAGGAGTAGAAACGAATATGAGCAGTGTGAGATGAGAGAACGTGTTAGCTATGGGATGCTATGCTTCATTAAACTCCAAAACTCAAAAGAGGGTAATAAAGTTGCCAACAGGAGAATGGAGTCATGTCTCTTTGAGAAGGACAATTAAAACCATCTGACCTCCATCAGGAGGGGAGCTGTTGTGTCTCAGCTCTTTTATTGTCACAATATGATACAGGGGCAAAGACTATCCTTTTAAAGACTTTGTAGTCCATGAACACAAAGTCAACAACCTATTCAGCCATTTCCTGTCAGTTAAGATGAATCTGATGAGGCGTGTGAGGTGTATATCAAGACAAGTGTATATTAGCAGCCTTACGGGGAGCACGGCACTGCCCACCTGGTGCCTTATTCCATGCTGCTGAAAGTAGAAGAGGAACTACAAAGGATGGAGATCAATCATGTCATTGAGGTGGTGATATAACCTACTGAATGGTTAAAAAAACTGCACTACATCCTGCCTACCCCTGATTAAAGAACCTAAGTGGCACAACAATATACCGTATTTTCCGCACTATAAGGCACACTTAAAATCCTTTAATTTTCTCAAAAATCGACAGTGCACCTTATAATCCGGTGCACCTTATGTATGAATTCTGGTTGTGCTTACAGACCTCGAATGGATTTTATGTGGTACACCGCGCTCAAATGTTGTAGTACAACTTTGGTAAGCTATGAAGCCGCACCGCTTGATGGATTGTCGGAGCATTACGGCTACCGTAGTCAGGAGCCTCGTGGAGTACTCTGGGTCCAAAACTCTCTCCGGTCCCAAAGTCAAACGAACACTGCGTTTGTTCGTCACTGAGAGGTAACTGAGAGGTCACTGAGAGGTAAAAACTGTCTAAGTTCTTTCATCTTTAATGAAATGATCAGCGTAGTTGCTTTACGAGGTGTAACAATTAAGTTTAACATCCAGGAATCCATGAAAACAGAGTTTTCTTTGCGGAATCAAACTCAAAGTAATGTCAGTACTTCAAAGCTTTAAACACTGCATGGTCATAATCTCTCCACACTCCATATTATTCATTGCAGACCCTAGAAGACTTGCAGATGCAGAAAATATAATCTCAGCTGCCAGTCAGGATTTTCTGTGAGACAGTTGGAGGTGCATTACAAGCTGCTTTCTGCTAGAATTCCCCTCACCTAATCAGACTTACAGAACCATACCAGTTGACCAGGTTTGGAAGGATTTCTGTTTATTAATTAGAGCTTAATTACAGCTTCCTGTGTTGTGAATTGTTCTGACTTAATGCCCACCGAATTGACCATTTTCTTGAATCATGAAACTTGAACTTGTTTGTGTTGTCCCATGGCTGTCTTTTGTCCCGTCTTCCTTCTCTTACCCCAACCGATCATGGCAGATGGCCGCCCCTCCCTTAGCCTGGTTCTGCCAGAGGTTTCTTCCTGTTTAAAGGGAGTTTTCCCTTCCCACTGTCGCCAAAGTGCTTGCTCATAGGGGGTCATATGATTGTTGGGTTTTTCTCTGCATGTATTGTAGGGTCTACCTTACAATATAAAGTGCCTTGAAGAGGCTGTTGTTGTGATTTGGCGCTGTATAAATAAAATTGAATTGCAAATTAAATTGAATTGTTGTCATTGTTTTTATGCAGCCTTTGCAGGGCTTTTTTAAGCACTAATAATTCTTAACTAATTTATCTTTTTCCAGTGGATGAAGCAAGTCAAAGGTCTGAAGTTGCTTCCAATGCAAAATTGCATTCAAAAGTCCCCTGTAAGAATCCACAACATGCAGAGAAGAAAGCGCGTCAGTAGACTGCCAAAAGAAAACATATTCAATAGAGAGAGAGCAACAACATTAGTTGTATCGGGTCACACTCTGACCACACACACACACACACACACACACACACACACACACACACACACACACACACACACACACACAAAGAAAATGCTGAAATGTAAAAAGGCCTGCACGGCAATAATGAGAAGACAAAATTGGTGGATGATTGCGGGATCCTTATGGAAAGGAAAAACATCTTCAGACCTGGCAGTAAAGTACAGAACACTTTCCATGAAGTAGGCATATTATTATCCTACCATAAAGAGAGGAATTCACAAGAGTAAATAGAGAGGGCCCATCACAACTCACTGTGCAAATCATTCGCCTGCTTCAAAAAAGGCAGGCTATATTAGGCTTTGTCCTAAAACTGACCTGTAACAGCATGACAGGAATAAAACAAAAGAAGAAAAATTTAAATATTGTCATGATCCTAGGTTTTTTTGTGTTTGTATGTATTTATTCTTACTCTATTTTCTATTTTATCTTAGTTGTTCTTGATTCTGTTATTGATTGAATTTTGATCTATATTTATTCTTGAGTATTTTTTAAGCACTTTGTATAATTTAACATAGTTATAGAGTTGAATTCCATCAGTGTTTGCTGTCTCATTCTTCTGTATCAATTTCCTTATGGTCAGTTTATTTATGTGTCTACATTTCCCATGGTAGTTCTTACTTCCTGTTTTATTTTGGTAGTAATTTGTATCCTATGTCTTGCTTTTAGTATTACTTCCCCTCACTTGTGTCTCATTGCCTTGAACATCCTCAGCTGTTGCTCTTTACCCTCCACTTTACTCTTGTATATAAATAGTGCTGTCTTCCCTAAGTGTTTCATTCAGTTCCTCTAAACCTGTCCCATGGATTTAGTTTCACTTCACTCTGTGGACTTCATGTTTTGCTTTCTGGACACAGAAGGGAGGCCAGCAGAAATCCTACTGGCACCCTGTATCTACATATCCTCAACCTTTTACACTCCATGAAGTCAACAAACAAGCAGCATGTACATGAGTTCCAGATAGGGCTGCATGCTTATGGTCAAGATTAGAATCAATAAAATTATAAAATAAGGATCATCAAAGACTCCAGTCACCCCAGACATAAACTGTTCAAATTACTATACTACTATAAACTGTTCAAACTACTTCCATCAGGCAGGAGGTACTGCAGTATCTGGTCCCGAACCAGCAGACTGAGAGGCAGCTTTTTTCATCAGGCCATCAGACTGCTGAACACTTCATAGACATCTCACCTTCACTTACTGGAACTTCGACATTATGCACTCCATACTGTACATAAATACCATTTCTTTTGCACAATATCCAACTGCTAACCTCTGTACATATAAGGCTACAGTGATAGATGGAGCTGTACAACCACATGAGGAAGAAGAAACAAGAGAAGCTTGAGAAAACCAAGGGTTGAGAGAGGAGCTAGAGAAAATGGGTTAAGGCAACGATGGTTTCTGTGTGAATTGTAGCACTTGGGGCAGTGACCCTCAAACTGGGTGAGTGGCTCCAGCAGAAGCTGTTCAGAAGAGCGCAGTTCATGGAACAACAAAGATACTACACAGAACCCTAAAGCTCTCAGGCCTTTGGTAGAGGACCCGAGCTCAAAGGATAAAGACCACCTGGAGGGCGCTTGGGATTTTTTTTTTTAATATTTATATATATTTTGACTATTCTCCAAAACATTTGTTACTTGCTGTGTTTAATGGCCACATACCATTGGCCAAATGAAATATGATGATGCGCTGTACAGGGTCGCCTTTTATGGGCATCTGAGCTGATGTTAGGACAGTTCATGCTAGCTACCATTGCATTGTTTTTCCTGGCCTTCATTCATTAATTATACTGGAGTTTGTCATGTCTTTTCAAGCGGTTGAATAAATTATTTGTGTTGCCTTGCAATGCAGACACAATTCTGCAACACTCTTCACATTTGATTTGTTCTTGGTTAACATCAGTTGCGGTAAACCCAAAGAATTTACAAACAACAAATGACGATCCACTTCTAGGAACATGCTCTTCATCGTGCCAGACATTTGATTTTCATTGTATATCTGTGTTTTAACGTAGCGTTATTCATCCAGACTAGTCCAGGAAACTTCGAGCTGCATGGTGTAGCTCACAGCTCTGATGGGTTCGTGCAGGTACGTCAGGTGCTTGATTTGCTTTTTCTTTGCTTTTTACATAATGGAATTGTATGTAAAATTAAATCTTGCTCGATCATGCCGATTAGTGGGAAGCCAAAATTGTGATTGAGATTAAAATGTAATTAATTTTTATCTCAATCACTATTGTCTATAGGATTTTTAGAAAATTATTGAAAGTTAATGTTATTTGATTTTTTTTATTTGTCCAATTATATTTGAGCTCTCTAAAAGAGAACCTAAAATAAAACATGGATGCAGTTGCTATTGAATGAATTAATGAGTTCATAGGAGAACCTGAACTTTAATTGCATGAAAAATTATGAAAATTATGTCACAGTCCAAACATTTACTGTCCTCATTGTATCGCATGCAGATAAACCTAAAAAAAATCACAGTAGGAAAGAATGATGGTAGCGTTCCATTAAGTGGCATGATACGCCATCATATTGAAACCTTGCAGCTTGTATCTACTTTCAAAATAAAGAGAAGCATAAATAAACACTAATCTGTATATGTGAAAGAACTGCTCTCTGAATTTGCTCTTTTATTTCTGCCAGAAAAACCACAAGATAATTTTATTCACAAATGTAATGCATTCTGTCTAATGTGTCTCTTCTGTTGAAATAAATAGTTAAAATTGGGTCATGAATAACAGCTATATAAATACATGTCTTGCATGGTAGATAATTGACAGAGGATTAGGAAAAAGATACAATTTAACTGTGTTTATAAGAAATAACAACCACAAATTAGCCCATTCTTTTATTTTATTTTTGGTTATATTTCTTGGTTCACAATAAAACAGCTAACTTTTCTAATCTTTGTATACGTCTTTACATAACTGCAAACCTTAACATGTACTCCCCGCGACAGTAACTACATTACCGATTGAACTTTATTACACTGTTGAGTTTCCTCATCTCACGCAAGACTTAACTCACAAAGAAGTCTTTTATTCACATTCCTAGGCTCTAATTAAGTGTTTAAGAGGCTCCTCAAGAGAATACAACTTAAGCTAAACATTGCTTAAGAGTTAATCAGTAGATCCAAGCACTTTTTCCAACAGTATCCAGAGAATCACTTGAATTTTTGACTGTCTGCATACAGATAAACAAACTTAAAATTTCCCCTTAACAGTGTTTTATCCATTAGTTCTTGTGACTGCAGGGGCACAGGGAATGGAATGAAGCCATTATTTAACCTATTAGTCACAGCTTTGTTTGACAACTCAAAATATCTCACAATACTCCTTGCCCTGCCACACAAAAGGATTTTGCACGGAACATTCTGATATTGCAAACATCTTAGATCAAACCACAGGAGAACACTCACAGATTTATCAAGTTAATCTTCACTGGCCGGAGTTCCAGTCAGGCGATGCTAGGTCTCCAGGCTCATAATTTGTCACATAACTCCTAGTTCAGGCCTGGCAAGTTCACAACCTGGTGCCTATCTCAAACCTTGCCTGTTGTCTGACATTTCTCTAGTGCAGCTGTGTAAGCTTTTCTGAATGAGGTTAATCTCTGGGGGTGTTTGAAAGTCAGTGTGTAAGAAAATGTAAACTTTAAGTACTCATTTTCACTGATATTTTTTAACTTCAACAACTAGACTACGGTGCAAAGACAAAATTTTAAACTGATTCTTGAGAATGAGGCAGATCACTGGAATCTTTTCTAGCTCAGAGTGAGCAACCTATGAGACACTCAATAACCAGTTGATTACTTACACCTGCTTGTTAACACAAATACTAATGGACAGCCTGTTAGGGTATGGGTAGACTAGCTCTGGTTTTGTGTTGTATCTTGTTTCATGTTTTGTTTTTTGCGAGCAGGTGTGTCTGGGGTGGAGCTGGGTGACAGATTATTTTACTACCTATGTGGTAACACTTACTGGCCTCTGTGCGATACTTACTGTCTGCATTCCTTGCATTCATTTAACCTTTCTCCAGCGTCTGTTTCCACCGACTCACCTCTCCTTCCAATTGTGTCTCAGTCTGAAATCGCAGCTCCTTTGGTCTGTTTCAGATTTCACAGTGAAAGCCTTTCCTGTTTTGTTATTTAGCACTGTCTCTGTAAATAAAGGTTACATTAACTCAAACATTGTTCTTTTGAGTCTGGTTTTTTGGTCCACCTTTTGGCTCAACCTGATATAGCCACTCATAATGGTAGTGACTCATTGCACTTAAACATGTAGATATGGTGATGGCAACCTGCTGAAGTTCAAACTGAGCTTCAGAACTGGGAGGAAAGGTGATTGAAGTAACTTTAAACGTAGCATTGTTCTTGGTGTCAGATGAGCTGGACTGAAACTGCTGCAGACAATGATCCATAAAAGAGAAAATATCCAGTGAGTGATCGTTCTCAGTGTGTCTGAAAATGACAGCAGGTGCTGCTACTGTCAAGTGAGAGCAGGAAATCTAGACTACAATTTGCATGGCCTCTGCAAAATTGGACATTAGAAGATTGTAAAACCATTGCCTGGTCTGATGCGTCTTGACTTGTGCTGTGACATTCAGATGGTACGGTCAGAATTTGGTGTAGATCAAAGGATTCATCTCACCAACTATTGGTGGTTCAGGCTGATGGTGGCAGTGACGTAATGATGTCAGAACTATTTCCTCAGCTCCGTTAGAACCAACTGAGCCCACAAGAGAATCATTCCTGATCATTTCCATCTCTTTATGACCACAGTGTACCTATTTTCCATCTGTTCCACGTCACAAAGCTCAGATCATCTAAAGTTGGTTTCACGAACATGACAATGAGTTTGTTTTACTGTAATGGTCTCCACACCCACCAGATTTAAATCCAGTTTAGCCCCTTTGAGATGTGATGGAACAGATTTGCATCATGAATGCACAGCTGACAAATCTGCAGCAACAACATCCTAAAAATTTAATGATCCCTTCTTGGTTCGGACCCATGTTTGAGGACTGTATTGCATTTTTTAGAATCAGTCTAAGCATTTAACTCTTGCCAGCTAATATTACAGTGGCCTGTATGTCAACCCTGCCACTTACATAGGACAGAATGGCAATCCTGGGGTGAGATATATTTTCTATGAGAGCAAACTGTAAACAATTTGACAGAGATCTGCAAAACAGAACCCTAATGACCACCTACCAAATGCCATTTGTCATCATTTAAAACACAGGTAATTTAAACTTATGTTAGAAAAAGAAGGTGGACAGGGTGCACAAAAGGTAAAGCTTACATGATTAAGTTGCCAGAAACCCACACAGGGCACCATTAAGAAGTATAATGCAGGTTTTACAAAATGAAAACAAGCTAATGTTTGTGTTTGTTGCTGGTTGCTGTGTGTTGGAGTCTTTGCTAAGTTTATCCCTTTAGCTTCATAGAACCCAATCTATTCATTCAGCTATTAATTATGTCTGACAGGATCAGGATCAAAATCTTTTTCAGTTTTCTAAACCCTAGACAAATGAAAAGTCACAGGGCTGACTTTTGAGCCTTGCCAGTTGTGGGAAAAATTATTTATTGTACCGTTATTAAAAGCTTGATCTGTTTAAAGTCAAAAGTATTTTTGTCCATTTTATTTTATCTATATTTGCATTACATCCCGTCTGTGTTTTGGGGCTATTTAAGGAGAGAGTGAATCAAATGAGTCAAATGTTCTGGAAATGACTATTTTTCCAAAAATCCTCCACCACTTGGTTATCTGTTAATCCATTAATGTGGGATGAAAGCGTTCAATTTGGATGCACTTTTGGGGTGTCGTAATAGCATTTAAAATTGTATTGTTAAAGTGCCACATAGCCTTTAAAGTGTAAGTGAAACAGAACTAGGAAACTAAGGTAGGTAGGTAGATGCCTGCAGAGTTTAAACATCACACTGTTTATGCCTCTGTTTGCCTACTGCGGAGTGTCAAAATGTAACAAAAGGCAAATGCGGCAATCTTCAGACAGCCCAGAAATTAGCCTGTCACCCCCGGCTGTTTTCAATCAGGCTAATTAAGAAAGTGCTGAAAAACTTTTTCCACACATTTGTCAAATAAAGAAAATTGCTGCAGCATGCCATGATAAGGATATTGAGTGTAAATTATTTTGTTCTGCAGTCACAAGTCAGAATATTTAAGCAAATATTAAAATATTTGCAAGATTTTAAAAATAGATTGTAAGAAGTGTGCATTGTTTTTAGCACATTTCGTGTGAGTTACATTGTGGGCCCAACAATGTAGGTTTATTCCTTCAGACTGGGAGTATGAGCAAAATGTTTTGAACTGCCCAACGGATATGTGCAATTTTTTTTTCATGACTTTCTTTCATCTTGAGAAGCATTGGATTCTTTGTGGGGAGCAAGATATTAACGCTGATAAGCACAACTGTGTGCTTATAGGACTGCATTTTTCACACATCATTTGCTAGCCTTCTTGCAAGGTGGGGCAAAAAGGGTTTGAGTGTTCTCTGCTGCCATAAAAGCAACATTAATTGCAGTCACTGAAACAGAATCATTCAGTGTTTTAGCAACATTAAAATCAGTTTCCAGAGCAATTAAAAATATATTTTCTTCAACACAGGAAGGCAAATAAGTTATTGTGCATTAAATGTCCACTTTGATAGGAAGCTTTATACCACACTGGTGGGTAAGATGCCACACTGCAAAAAAAGGAATGACCTGCCAAACGATCTGACACAGACCAGCAGACCAGCACTCCTAAACCGAATGCACTAGACATGGACTACTGCACAGCAATTTCCTTATTTAGTGTTGCAGATCCATGCTTGTACCTGCTGTATCACCCTAATATGTATTGACTCAAGATTCAGTGCTTTGCAGTATTTCATGTTTCAGCTCTGTGTTCTGACACAAATGCAAATATTTAGGTTGTAAATTGAAAGATTTGGGTCTAAAAATCATTCCTTGATGGAGTTAAATGTGATAGAGTGTATTTTTAAGGAGCATTAGATTTACTGCAGATTTGCATGAACACTGTGAGGATGTTTCCCTGCTGGTCCTAATTATCATGCTATCCTCTGAAAAGGACAAACTACACCCCCAGATATTTACATGTTGTACTACTATCAGTCATTAAAGTCTTGTTGTACCCACTGTCTCTTTCAGCCTTTGTAATCTGCTTCATCTCCAGATGATCGTTTGTTTGCACTCCCTGCCTACGATGTAAAAAAAAAAAAAAAAACTCCTGTTTTTAAACTGTGAGATTATGATCCGATCAACAGAGAGATACCACCACAGACAAAAAAAGTATCAGCTGTCTGATGAGTTTAACTCACTTTTCATGTAGACAGGTTTTTCTTTTTACTTGACTGCTGATCGTCGCATCAAATGCTGCAGCCGAAATACTGAAGACTAAGTAACAAGAAAGAAATAATCAAGGAAAGTTATCTCAAATGTTCTGCTTTGATGACAAAACAACCGGAAGCTAAAAGCTCCTGCTAAGCACATAAATTTCAAAGCATTTTTTAGATTAGACAAGCCATGCGGTAATGATGCTTTGAGGCGGCAGAGAGATGAAACATATCCAAGCGGCACAGCTTGTAACTGAAAATTTTAGGGGATTGAGACAGCAGCAGATAGAATTTCATTTACTCATTCTCAAAACAGCTAAACACTATTAGCCAGCTCCCTGTGAAAACTCAATAAGCTACCTCAAAGCTGTTTTTTTGTCACCTTCAAGTTGCCTTAATACTGTTATTTTTTTTTCCCCTTTAGCCAAACTCATACAGACTTTACTACGCCCACAAGGCCTATCACATTTACTCCCCTGTGATATCTGTCATGAAGGCAGTTTGTAGACCCATTTATAGGTTTATATCATTTTGAAAAATTGCATCAACAGCTTTGAATGGTCCCCTTGAGAGATAGAAGGCAGATGAGTACCTGGCACTGAACCCCCTTTCCCCCCCACTGTAATAAATTTGTCTGGTTTGTTAAACACTTCTATATAACAAGACAGAGGACACAACACACACTGGCTGTTTATTAAAGTTGAATTTAATGTTAAAATCTGTAACATTGTGCTGTCGATTTTTCCTTTCATAGGGACTGATCTTTGCACTGGATTTCATCATCAGACAGAAGCTGCTAAACCACAAAATAGATGTGAATTATTGTTTAGTAGCTGCAGGCACCAAAACTGACATAATGACAGAGAGTAGAATTAAGGTCTGTGCTGTGCCAACGCTCTGGCTGTGCAGCGATTATGTCTGCAGAGAGTAATGTTTAGCATTACACATGCATACATCAAATATAGTTTGACGTGTTTTTTAATCTCTGATTGCCAGCAAGTACATTGTTTCTCGTTTATTTTTTGTGCAAAGGTGGTAGCCCACTTCTCAAAACTGAGTAAGCTAATTTTTTACAAAAGGACATGTTTAAATTATTGAAACACTCGGGCTTACGTCGACACAGAAATTCATCACAATAATGAAAAGATAACGCAAGATGAGTAATAAAGCGCAAACAATCTTGTAACTGCAAAATCAAATGTTGCAATGTACTGTATGTGGCAAAGCAAACTGCACAAAACATTATTCTTGGATGCAGCACAGCACAGTAATAATCTTTTGTATAAACGAACAGTAATACTGAAAAGTTTTCTGGCTATCTTTTGTAGTGGTTTTTTTTTTTTTTTTACATTTAACGTCTTTTTAAAAATTGCAATAAGTCACAGCTACATTTCATCATAAGCATATTCTGTCACTTGTAAACACTCATAATGCGACGAAGAAGATCAATATACAATAAAGCTACAAGCAAATATATTAGTACTCACAGAGCAGAGCAATGAGAAATCTTTTGGAGGCCTTTATATAAGAAATGTGATATCGAATTAGAAAGTTATTCATTCTCATATTAACAAATTACTTGACATTTACCAGGAATAATAATTAAGTGTTTAAAATATAGTATACTGCTTTTACACCAAGAAGAAAGAAAGAGACCCATGCTGAAAGAAACTTTAAAGACACAACAAACAATTTAGTCACCGCTGAACAGAGAGAGGCACACACCGTGCTGTACATTCAAACAAACACATTATTTACACACAGAAACAGCAAAATACTTTGATTAATACGTCTCAATATTTAACCAACCTCAATAAAAATGATTGGACAACTTAAAAATGCAAAACACTAAAATGCACAGCATATATGTTTTCACATTCTTTGAAAATACTTTCATGAGTCTATTAACATTCAAATCTCTTTAGGATAATTAAGGACATTTGTGTTGTGTTTGTATGGCTGTACCTTCTGGTTGATTTACAAAAAAAAAAAGTTGGTTTTTTTTTTCTATACTATGTGACAGCTGAATATCTGTTCGCTATGTGTTAATCAACATGGAATATAAATGACAAAATACCAAAACTGTATTTAGCTTTGATCACAAAATCTTTTTTTTTTATTCCAAAGCTCGGTATGTTCAATAGGAAACCAAAACTATGATTATGCTTGATTACCAAAACAAGTGACAAATCTAATCTCTTAACAGCAAAATCTATGAATAGACCAAAAATATGAAAATTTTCACGTCTGAGACTTGATGAATGCTGAGTCATTGAGGATCTGCCACAGTATGCTTCCACTGTAAACTGTAAATTCAACACAACAGAGGTTGTCGTACTGCCTGGTGCCATCTCAGCACTTGATGTTCACACAAGCAACAATTTCCATGCAACACAGGGAAACAGCGTTAAAACAGCAGTGGCACCGGTAGCGGAACAACGCTATCCTTATATATTGCACGTCACCATGCAACTTCCTGTATTGTTTTCCTTTCACTTGACTGAAAAATATAAATAAAACAATGACGCCCTAGCTCCTAGATGGCTAGTTTGCGTTCAGTAAGCTCATTGAGCTGCCTGTTTATTGACATGGTGGAAATGAACTGGATTTCTCCTCTGGCTTATTGTAGGTCACCAGGAAACAGTTGCATAACCAAGAGTTACACACAGAGCCATGTAGTGCTAGAAAGAATTCCATCAGCAGCTGTTCCGCTGGTGACTCTCTGCAGCCACTCGTTCATGGCTTCTCCTGAAGCCATTAACGCCCATCCTTTGTGAAGTTCACAGCTGTTATGGGGTGAAATAAAAAACAGGCTTTTGATCTGATCTCCATCAGAACTGAATAATTTTATCATCAACTGAATGAGCTGTAGGACAGATGGCTGTGTTTAAATGCTTCTTACAGTGATTTGTATCAAAGGGTGAACTTGAATGAACAAGAGTTAAACTTTTTGCTCTCAGTATTTCTATTTCTAAGCTAACCAAGCACCGTGCGCACTTTTTTGTACATCTGCGGTGTAAGAATGCATGCGTATAAAGCTTTACACATGGAAATGTTTTGTGTACACACACATCTGGAAATGCTCATGTTCAAGGGAATTCTTCAGGCTGAGCGCTGGGAGCGCTTCCATTTTGTGTTTTCACAGCGGTGTCGCTGCAACCAGCAATCTCTGTGTGCCGAGAAGTGACGTAGCTTCTCTTCCTACCAGGCAGGGAATGCTTCCTTCCGGTGCCACCTACAGCGCTGCCATCACCTTCAGCAGGGTCATAAACTACCACCATGGTGTTATCCATCCGTGTCAGTGTGTACATACTGCTCTGGCGTGTTTGGGTTAGCCGTGTAGAGCGTAGTTCCAGCTCGTCGTAGCTGGACACCTTAATAAAAGGGCACCAACGAAATGCTTGCTTGAAGCCTGCTCGAAACCTGTTGTAGTGAGAGAAAAACACATGACAAAAAAATGAGTTCATTTGTCATTTAATTGGCCTTTATTTCTGTTAAATCTTGCATAATTTCTTCTAATTGAAAAAGCAAGTGTTCCCCTCCTTGGCTTGTAAATGAACCACCGTATGAGGTGAGGAAGGCATACAGCAAACTGCTTTCTGTATCACTTGGTTATTGTTGTTCTCATAAGCCAATTTGTGTCTCTGTGTTTTGAATGTTCTATTCTCAGTGACCATGGTGGCAGGCTGGTCTGCAATGCATGAAGGAAATTGTTTTTCTGCATAGTGAGGTGCAGAACAGCTGGCTCTGTATCATCCACTCATCCATCCATCTGGAGAATGCTATCACTCTCTGAAGTCACCAAAACCTTTTATAGAAATGCCTTTTTGGTCTATTTTTCATTTTTGAATTCATCTTTGGCAGAGTGGTGGCACCGTTGAGACAACTGTTTCTGTTTCTGGCACTTGAAAGTATCTCCACTTTTGACTGGGAGAAACTAGTATCAGCATCAGTATATGTGCTGTGCAGATTTAAATACCCTGTCATTTGAGTGGTAGGGGTTGTGGAGACAGCTGCTCCAAAGAGCCTCTGAGAAAACTACCAAGAAGGTCATTTTTCTCCTTGGTGAAGAGAGTAATGAGGCCACTGAATTTGTACCTGAGAACTATAACTGTCCCAAGCCTGGACTGAGTGGTGGTAACACAAACATCCTCTAGTCCAACCCTCAGGTACCCAATGACCTATCACTTGCCGAAGCTGCTCTTGAGGCCTGTGGCCACGACTCAATGTGGCCACAAGTGGATCATGGTCATCAGTGATGAGAAGATCCGACAAACACATCATCACCCACCAATCTACACTGATGAGTTGCTTGCCCCAAGTTATGTGTCTAGAATGCCAAGGCTCACACTGGGTAAATGCAGGACAAGGTTGTCTGAGAGGCCAGTCAGTGTTGAAGCACCTTAGGACAGTGTCTGCAGTTGGCTTAAGATTCAAGGGCAATTCTGATGAGTTTCAAGACACATATTATGAGTACGCTCTGTATCTTATCGACACAGACACAGGGTCATGTCTTCATTTTCACCTTTGCCTTTAGTGGGAAGTGAAGTGGTGTCTGTCATTATTAGTAGGGATGCTAGATGTGAAGCTGCAACGTAGTTGTCTGTTCTGCATTGTTGACCAAGTGTGGCTAGCATAGCAAATGTTATTTTGGAGGTAGCATTCCCCCAGGCAATAGTATTGCAACTGATATATTACTACTGAAACACAGCTACTTGAGTTAGCTAACAGTTAAGCATTAGCTGACTTCTTTATGATAAGTAGCTTATGATACTTCTTGGATAGAGAAGCTTACTTTGCATAGCTAACATTAGATAACACTGTAGGCCTTCCTAGTCATCATACAAATGCACTGAGGGAATGACAATCCCTTAACTGCTTTCATCTCAATATAAACAACAATCATTATGGGCGCCAGTTTAGCTCAGTCGGATGAGCAGGTGACCATATGCCGCGTGCCTTAAAGCGGCCACCCCGAGTTTGAGTCCGACCCGTGGCCTCTTGCTGCATGCCTTCCCCTCTGTCTTTCCCTCCGCTTTCCTGTCAGTCTTCGCTGTGTCTATCCAATAAAGCCAATAAAGTTAAAATGCCAAAAAATATATTGAAAAATCAAATCATTATGTAATACAGGTGTAAAAGACCTTGAATGAATTCCCTCATGCATCAGGTGCCTTTGCAAAATTAGTTGCACATTTGTTGTCTCGTTAAGTAGCAATGCTAAATTAGCAACACTGTTGTTACCCACCTGCTGTTGAGGCAGCAGTAGATGATGGGGTTGTACATAGTGGAACTCATTGCAAGCCACATGATCGACAGGTATACCTGCTGGATGTACTTCCATTTGCTCAGAAACTTGTTGAGACCTGTTGCAATGAAGTAAACATGGTATGGCAGCCAGCAGAGGGCAAACGTCACCACTACAACAATCATCATCTTAACCACCTGAAACAGAGAGAGTGCAAAATGATGAAAAGCATAGATAAATGACAATCATTTGAAAGAAGAATACGGTGCACATAACTTCAGTCCAAAAGCAGGCAAATTATACTTTTATTACTGTAATGCTGTAATAGGACTATCACACAAATACGTGAAACACCAAATAATTAGTACCAAAAATAACTCTTCTGCCAACTCTGTTATGGGAAAAGAGATGCTAAAATTAACGTTAAATGTCCCTGGATCAGACTGAGGCAATAACAATTCCTTAATTGGCCTTACTTCTGCTTTTTATACATGGAAATGGAGTAATGCTAATAATAATAATAATAACAATGATAATGTAATTCAGAATTTTTTCAACTGAAACATTTCATAAAATCATTTTGAATTGAATGACATTTGAAGAAAATCTGGAGAAATCTGTCATGAAGATCATTACATGGACTCAAGAACACTGTCTGTGAGTCTGTGGTCAAACAAATCATAATTTTCTTCTTCTTCTTTTTTGAAAAATAGACTCTGCATCCTCCAGACTAAAAACAAGAGACTCGTTATGACCATTCAGTTCAAAAGTCGTAATGGAATTGACGGCTTAATAGGCACCATCAATGCTGAGAGGTATTTATAGGTTTCAGAATAACAGCACAACTTCATAGAAGAACAGTCCAGGTGCTGAACTGCCTTGCCTGCAGTTCAATTCTTTCACAAACTGAAAACATTTGGAGCATCACAAAAATTTAAACAAATGAGAAAGAAGACCCAGGACCACTGAGCATCTAGGATTCTGTATCAGTCAAGTGTTTTAGCATGTTTATATTTCCCCCAGCATTCCAGTTTTTCTTTTCTCTTTTATCTATCTCTGTTTTGTTGATGTGTTACTTCCCTTGCCTTCCTTGTTTCTACTTGTTGTTTTATTTTGGTAATTGCGCTTCTTTGTGTGTTTGTCCTGTCTTTTTTCCAGATAACTTCAGATCATTGAGCTATTGTTTTTGTTTTGTTTTTTCATTTTACCTAAAGCTTCGGTATGAATGCACTGTTTTATCTTTTGTAAGTTTATTAAATTCCCTTTGTTAACTGCATGCCTTTCCACTTTTGCGACATCCTGCATTTGGAACCATTTAAGAATTGAATCAAACCATATCAATATGCCCATTTTAAACACGCTACATTTATTGAAAAATAAAGGTTAATAAAAATCAAGTCAGAGGAAAACCTACTTTTTTGCCTGACTGATGGCAGTTCAGGCAATTCTGAACTGCAGTGGATTGTATCTGGGTGGTTACCAGGAACAAAATCTCCAATACTTTGTTTCTTCAGAGAGAGGCTAGAGAGGCACCATGAGCAGAAAGCTTTGCAGATACAAAACAGACATGTCGGAGTCCTCCCTGAAATCTAAACAAAGTCTTGGAACCCTTTGTTTTGAGTATATGTTTTAAAAAGAAGTTTATGGCATAATACAAACTATGTGGTAAACCTTACTAGGTGGCTGCTGAACAGGGTTGAAACACTTAGTTGCTGTTTTATTTAATGACAGTGTCTACATTAAATGAAGGATGATACCCAAAAGATATAATACAACTTAAACAAGTCAAAAGACCAATAAAAGACCTTGTGTGTGTAAGTATAAATGTTTCCATTGCATGTACAATGATCTGTAGCAAAAGAATCCTCCAGCGGTGTAATTTATGGGGAAAAGCTGAGGGGAAGGTTTTGACTCCAAAGTTTATTTTACACTAGATTATTTGTAGGACCTCTCTACATTTATAAAAGGCTGGACATTTTGTTTGTGTGTCACAGAGCCTTGAAAGGATGACAGAAGATAAAAGAGCAAGACATAGTGGCAACCATTGCTTGTATCCATTTTGATTTCGAACGTGTTAACTGATGGTAACTACTACCATTTATATCTTATGGTCTATGCTGTTATTTATTTATTATTCTTGTCCATCTTTTAGTTGTGTTTGACTTTCTTGCATTGCCTATGGAGCCAGTTTTCAAACCTATTTTCTTCCTTTAAAGATCTTTAAAACATACAGTCTTTTAGAATCATTGTCAATCTCTCTGTGTTTACCAGCATGCCTTCTGCCCCTCATCTCGAACTGGTTTGAGTTGGCAGATGGGTGCCCCTTCCTGAGCCTGGTTTTGTCAGAGATTTCTTCCTGTTAAAAGGAAGTTTTTCCTTGTCACTGTCTCCAACTTCTTGCTCACAGGAGGTCGTGTGATCGTTGAGGTTTTCCCTGTATCATTTTAGGATCTTTACTTTACAATATAAAACACCTTGAGGTGGCTGCATTTGTGATTTGGTGTTATATTAATTATATATATGAAGTAATTCACTTGAACTCGATTGAGCTGAATTGAAATGCTTTCAGTGAACACTACAGGAACAGCTGTTAAAAATCTTGCTGCACTTTTTGATTTCTTGCAAATATACCTTGGAAGGCAAAGCCAAACAGGCACTTCCTCTTCAGGCTAAACATGCTCATAACTTAACAGAACGACAGACACATTTGCTAAATTCTCTTATTTTGTTTAAATGGTCCATATTTGGACGGCCAGAAAACGTAATCACACAAACTTAAATATTTACTTTAAGAAGTATGCTTTAAATAATAATAATGAACTATTATGTTAACAAACATAATATTAAAGGGGGAACAGAATATAAAGCATTTCTTTGAAGATTAGGTATCTGTACCATTGGGCATCAAACAAAAGTACAAAAAAGCACCTTTTTGGTAAATGAGTATAGGACAGAGTTTGTTTTTCAAGCTTTTACAGTAAAATGTAGTCCACAGTGGTCAACATTTTGTGTGCAGTAAAAATAACCCACAGTCCCTTCCTTATGCAACTATGGTCCATAAACAATATTAAAAAGGATATTCTGTGACGCACAAGAGACTGAAACAAATAATGGCTAGAGTGCAAAAGGTTTATTTCTACATACTCTACCTTGGGTGTTTTGGAGGTTATTGAAAGGAAAGAGAATATATGGGGACAAAGGGCTTATTCTGTCTAGCAGTGTACTCAAATGAGCTTTGAATTCAAAGTGACATCAGACAATATTAGAATGAAAAATTGAGGACAAACAGGGGCTCATACCTAAAATCATATGCTTTGTAACAGTCATGTTAAATTTAAGTGAAATCCAGCAAAAACAATAAGTAAGATGTAACAACAATTATTTAAAACCGAGCTCACAGTATTGGCAGTAATTTAGCACCAGGCTACTTATAAAGGCAGCAACTGCAAGAGTAAAGTATTCAGTCTAATATTCAAGCAAGCACTTTGACAAGAGTGGGAAGGAAAAACTCCCTTTTAACAGAAAGGAACTGCTGGCAGAACTAGGATCAGGGAGGAGCATTTGGGGTGAGGGGAGGAAGACAAGACACATTTTCCTAAAGAAAAAAGGATTTCAGTCTAATACCAGTATTTAAAAAAATCATCTAAAACACACACACACACACACACACACACACACACACACACACACACACACACACACACACACACACACACACACACACACACACACACACACACAACATAAACAACAACAAAAAACAAACAAACACACTTAGCACTATGAGAAATTAGAGGCAGTAGTTCCATATTATTGTGTTCTACGTGCTTGGTTTGATCCCAGGAGGAGACACAAATCCATCTGCACTGGAGGCCTACACTACGAAGCAGCATTTCATCTTATCCAGGTGACTCTTGGGATTAATCCTGGGGCTTCTGTAACATGAAGGTGGCTTACCTCGCCATGTACATGGATATGTAATTTATGCTTGGAACAGGTTAAGTTCCAGATTAAAGATATTTTTAACCCTACAAAAAAAAGAAAGAAAGAAATACAGTTTTGTTATTCTACTGTACAAGCAGTGACATTCAACTATTTGTACTTGTGGACTTTGTATCACAGGTAGACTAAGCCTTTGAATTCTGTCTTTGTATTTATTCTTTACTCCCTCTCAGATCATTAAATAGCAGTATAAGTAACCTTAAATTTTTGTCCCCCCAGCCTCTGCTTTTTGCTGTCTTGGCTCAACACTGAGGCGTGCCCATGCCATCTCAGAGACATGATCTCACCAGCATGTCTTGGAAATGCCTGAATGAGTCATTCTATATAGATGCCTAAACCACCTGAAATGACTACTTTTGATCCGGAAGAGCGGCTGCTCATCTCTGCTCCTTAGTGACTGAGCCTCACCTTATCTCTCAGGGTGAGAACAGACACTCTTGAGAGGAATCTCATTTCCGCCACTTGTATCTGTGATTTCATTCTTTATATCACTATCCACAGCTTATGGCTGCACATCCAACCCGCTTTGCTTTCATGCTCTGCTCTGCAGTCACCGTGACAAACAAGTCGCTCACCGACGAACTGAGGTGCTTGTTGTCAATCATCTGCTCAACACTTTCCGCACTTGTGATCAAGGCTCCTAAATACTTGAACTCCTCTTGACATCCAATCTAAAGCGCATATATATGTATTATTTTATATTAAATATATAGATAGATAGATATAGCCTCTTAACAACTAACAGCTTATTGCAGTAAATCTACCCCATGCAAAACATAATTGAGAAATGTGTGTGAAAGACTGAGTGAATTCAGTTCAATTTAAAGAAAATTGTTTTTATGGGTACGATCATTTTCCTTTAACAGCAGGGTAGCAGGAAGGCAGATGACAAAACATAGGAAAAATCTAAGGAAAATCATAATATGATTTAATCAGTGTCTAAGATTTGGACTCAACATATTTTCTCTGGTTTATCTTGAGAAAAGATACTAAATGCTTTTGAGACAGCTACAAAAGACAGTCTGACACCTGCAGTTACTATCCTGTAGGGCCCTTTTGTCTGAAGAGCCCAGTGCAACACTCAAGTCATCAAATCCTCATGGTCAGGACCTTGATTGGTTGATGCTGGCTTCAAAAGCCCCCTCACTGTGCTAATGAAGAAAATCAGCGTTTGATAATGGGAAGACTGCATTTTAACCCATATCTTGATCTTTTACTAACGCGATTCAATAGCGTTTTCTTCTACAACTAACCAAAACTGCTAATTATTGCTAACAGGAGCTAGCCTTCGCTGGACAAAAATACTTTTCTTTTTAATCATAGTTAAGACTTTTTGTCCAGTGATTTTCCCAACTTAACCTAACCTAACCTCAGTAAAATGCTATTCTAGATTATTTCCAAACACACTAAGAGTGCAGAATAGTACTCCTCTATATTGAAATGAACCAACTGAGGTGGTTTCAACATTTACCTCAGATGCCTCCTAGGCAATGTGCTTTGGTCTAACTGAAGGAGGCCCTGGGGAAGACATGAGTGGACATGGAGTGGTTATATCTGTTGGTTGGTTTGGGAATATCTCAGATTTCCCAGGAACACCAGAGTAGAACGGAACCGGCTGTTCAAACCCCCCCAAGGCTGCCCGCTGGAATCGCAATGGAACGAGGCGCAACCTCTCACAACGAACGTAATATGGTCAACACCTTGGAGATGCTTACAGCTGCTGTGAAGGCTCAAAACAACACCATTGAGCGTATGGGGGGATACATCAGAGAGAGGCCTGCTCAAAATGAGACCCTTGAGCGACAGTTGGAAGACATCGCGGAACGGATCACTGCAGTTGTGAGGTCTCAGAATCAAAAGAATGACAACACCATGGAACAGAAGTTTGATACCATCATGGGGAGGCTCGCGACTCTCCAACGGAAGATTGAGAGACCAGCGTCGGAGTGTTAAAGAGCAGCCTGAAAATTCTCCTGGGCTGCTCGCATGGAAATTAACAAAATCAACATGAACATTGCGGATCCCCATCACGGCGCCAGCTGCAGGCCCAAGGCTGGAGCCGAACAATCACTCCCTGATAACGACTGTGCTACGGCTATTCTTCCCATCCCATGCAAGGACACCTGGATTGGCTGGAGGACTGTTTACTTAGCCTGATAGGCCGAAGGACACTGTCTCAGCTGAACTATGGACACGCACACACATACACTTACACTGATAGGCACTCACTCATCCCCCCTCCCTTTCCAACGCCTTCAATGCTTGTTTACACGGCGGGTCTGTGTGCCACGCTGGAATGGTAGCGCTGTGCAGGGCGGCTGCTGTGTTCGCTTCGGATTACTCCTCACCCCCCACCCACCCCTGTGGCTTGTCATGTCTTCACAATGTTGTGCTGTGGACATTTATGTGCTTTTTTTGTGCAGAGGAGTTTTTTTGTTTCCTGTTCTCATGCTGTCCCATGGAAGCATAGCATGAGTAGGGGTCTCCTTTTTTCCTCTTGTACTTTCCCCATTGTAGTGTACATTTCAATGTTTTTTCTCTGATTCTACCAATCTCCGACCTGTATCCCCATGTAATGTTTGTGCTATATGTGTAAGGTCGGGGGGGGGGGGGGGGGTGTCCATTTCACTGCAGGGCAACCTGCATGTGACGAATAAAGCTTTGATTGATTGATTGAGTAGGTTGTTGCAAGCCAGACGCAGATGAGCTACAGAAGACGAATATCTGGATGGATGTAAAAGGAACCCAGTGTGTTCAAATATGACACTAAAGCCTTCTGACCAAACATGTGTTTGTCTAAGAGTAGAATCTCAAGTGTTTGTATTCAGTATTACATCTTAAAAACATTGTGTTAGTCAAGCCTAAATTGGCGTACAGTAGCATTCCTGTGAAACCTTTAAGCTATTTTATATCAAGACATGTAAAAGGGACTAAATGAAAGTGGTCCTTTCTCACTGAATATTACATTACATGCTGTATTGCAGGCGTGTACTTGGTCCCCTGTTGGTGTGAAGCTTGTAGAGGAAGAAAAGCACAAAAATATGTTGCTTGCAATGTGGAAATCAGCCTGAGGAGCACAGAGTGGGAATCAAATGTAGCACACAGTCCAGCACCAACATTCAATTCATATATATTTATATCACATATATAGGTTATATACATAATTTAACTGCAAAAACAAAATTAAGCCAAAGTGAACATACTAACTGAACCTTTCTTTAAAAATCTCCATTACCACAATATTTCACATCTAAATAAAATGAAAAGTGGGAAATGTGCAAAAAAAAATGGGACATTTTGATTTAATGCTCAGTTCCTTTTGAAAAAACCCAAAAAGTAATAAAGCTAGTGAGATATGAATAATTTAGAGTTAGACCGTAAACCACCAAAACAGTCTTGGGGTTTGCCCTAACACTGGACTTCATTAAGCTAGTAAATAACCACACATTACTGAGCATGAAACTAAAATGAGTTATGCTTCGTGTGGAACAGATATCGCCAAATAGTGAGTTTGAATAAAACACAATATTGATTAACTGATTAAGCAACAGAGAAACTCATTCAATAAAATGAAAAAATGAACGAGAAAATAATGATTACTAATGACCTAGAATGAAGTTTAGATATTAGCAGCTGTGAGAACTATTAGTATATAAACAGTAAAGTTTTAAAGCAACAATATTCATAGAATAATGTAATAATATATTTAATTACAATAATAATAATAAACGATATTTTGAGAGCAGACAAAATGTAGATAAAAGAAAGGGAGACTCAAGGTACCACAGGGTCTGAGTAGAAATCTACCCATGATTTGTGCCTGCAGTGAGGGCTTCAGCTGGAGTCCTTGTCAAGGTGTGAGGCCGATATTTAATTGCTGTTTTGATCAGTCACTGACGAGAAGAAAGAGTGTGACACACCTTAAGCTCAGCATGCACTCAAAAAAACAAAAAACAAAACAAAGCAGCAAAGTTATATGGTATTATTAATGACCTTTAATAAAGCTTTTGTAGCATAACCCTCCACACTGACTGATGCTTGTATGACTGTCTCTCTCAGGCCATGGATGAACCCAGATGGGATTAAAACATTTCATTATTGCTGATGTTAGTGTTACACTTGCACACGATACAGGTTAACACTGCTGTACTGAATATCTACAAATAACTCATCTTGTAATGTAATCCACACCGATCTTTACCTTCTCACGTATCATTCTCAAGACTCTACCAAGAAAGAAAAACTGAGCACAAACTACCTTAAAGGACTGCACAGCGGTCTTGCGACAGGTCACTAGTGTTTCATGTGTCAGACTGACATTTTCAATGCACAGCCCCAGGCATGAGCTTAAAATAGAGTACCCATGGTGCTGTGATTGCAGAAGAATGGATTAACTCAAAACAATGCAGCAGTGTGAATCCACTTTTCATCACAACGATGAGAAATGATGCACACAATCAAGATTTCTTTTATTGCTTTGTCTCATCTCGCAGACCTGTTGCACAGGAAATCTATTATTAGGATGAAAAATTACAAAACTGAGTTTAAATGTGTCTTTTTTATGATTGGTTCAAACAAACAAGACACTGTCAAATCATTTCTGTATTTATTAGGTATTTTTATTGCAGTTTGTTTCTCTGGTCCAGACTAAAATATACACTTGTATTTGACTTATGTGAGGTCCCCCTCAGGTTTTGCATGAAGCATAATTAATATTTGTTACACATTTCTTTCACTGAGTTTGGACATTAAGTTTCTAGATGATAGCATTAACATGTAGCTAATTTTTTATATGTCAAAGCTTTACAGAGCTAATATTAGTAGATATACCTTGTCTTTAGTACTAAATAGCAGATCTTGCTGACCTAACAAACAAATTAGATTGTAAACATGGAAAAAAAATCATACCTACAAACAACTTTCATATTAGCTTTGTCATTTATCATGTTAATTAGCATGCTGATTGGCGCTCAGGCAGAAGACCCACTGAAGGCAGTTTGGCATTAGAAAGATGTGAGCAAATCATGTCATGAGATGCTCCAGAAATGCGGTGAAAAAGAAAGACGTGATTCGGCAGTTCAAAGTATTAAGATTCATTCAAGCGAAGGTATAATTTGGCTGATGATGAGGACATTGTTTTGCTAGATACTTTTAAGTAAGTGAGCAATTTATCAGGTAGTAGGTATTCTCCTTTTACCTCTGCTTTAAAGATGATATATTGAGTTACACATTCAAGGTCACTGGTTCAGTTCCAGCCAGAGGAACAACTCCACTTTATGGGTGTGTAAAAACTCTGCCAAAGCAAACCTGCAGAGCTAGTCCGCTGCAAAAGAACCGTCTTGTAAAAGCTGAGGAGTTGACAGCAATGAGCAAGATGCAGCAGCTGCGTTGTTGTCTGTACGGTACTATAACACCCTGCTGTTTGTGAAATTATGATGAAAAAGGAATCTATGTTCATGGATGTGAACCGTTACCGGGGTTTTTTGTCAATTAATATAAATTTATAAGTAATATATGTAAGTAATAAGAATTTTTTTTCTGAGTAAAGAGGAAAGTGTTACCAATAACAACAAGGAAAATAACGTTTTTTTTCCTTTCTGAGATAAGCTACTACACATAGTTCCTGTGGTAGTTTACTTAATCAGTCTCATCCAGATTCAGTGAAACGTCTTGGACAAAACAGGGAAAAGACATACATGCTTACGTTATGATCTTTGTAGTAAGATGTCACTATAATTTCTTTTTGCACTGAAACATTCTCTCAGATTAAGCCTGATTAATTGTAAGATTACATTAAATCTGCAGACTGTATAACAAACAAACAAAATTAATTCAATCTGTGTTGTTGGTTTATGAGCAAAATGACAGAAACATGGTTACAGGCTTGCAACTTCCCAGTCGCACAGTAGACCAGCCCTGACACATACTTTTTTCACTCTAATTACAAAACAAATATTAAGGGCCATAAATTGGCTTGAATTTTTTCCCTGGCCTGTCTGAAAATAACGTTTTAAATTTGTATTTCCCCTTCATGATTTCTTTCTTTTTTTCTTTGCTTTTTTTCATATTTGTCACACCTACATGTTTCAGATCACCAAATAAAATTTGGTATTACAGACAAAGTTAACCCAAGAAAATGCAAAAGGTACTTTGTAAATGAGGATTTTTTTTTTTTTTTACTAAGGAAAAAAAGCTTTCCAAACCTGCCTGGCATTATGTGACGAAATTAATTGACCTCTGTTATTAAATCATGAATTAACTGTGATTAACAACATTATATTTGGAAAGCTGAATCCACTTTCACTAGCCAGGCTCAGGCCAGACCTGTTGATTTAAGAAATCACTTAATTAGATGCTGTCTAAGAAAGTGAAATAGGCTAAATGCAATAAGCTGCCAAGCTTTGCACAGTCATTTATATGGTTTAAGGGGCAAATACTTTTTCATACAGGAAGGTTTTTCTCCTTAACAAATGAAATTATCATTTTTTAAAAATCGATTTTATATTTACTCTAGTTATCTTTGGCTATAGTTAGAATTCTGTTTCACTGTGGTCAAAGTGAGCTGATATGACTGAAAAGCTCTGACAACAGGATGTTTTTACTTGCTCGTTCGTCTAAGAAGTTAGAGGGACATTTATTTGGTGTAACATTTAGAAAAAAGCTTTTATTTTATTTTACTTATCATAACATAACTTGTTATGTCGAATCAGTCACATATTATTTAACCTCAGTCTCCACATACACAACTGTAACTGTAAATAACAGCAGTTTGCAGACTAATGATTGAAATAAGAGCAGTGCAAATAACATAAGTTCATTTTTTACACTGTATTCATCCTGGGTCTGTTTTCATTTATTATTTCATTTTTAAATTCCAACAATTAAGTAAAATTGTATTCTTGGATGTATCTATTTATTAGATTTTATGTTACAAAGTTAGGAAAGCTTAAGTCGAGCTAAGTTGTGCTTGATGTTTCCTTACACATAAAACAATCCCAGTTTCTTTCTCACAGTGACGGCCACAGTTGATTATTTTAACACTAGTTTTGGTCCAGCACGATGGCCATGTGGCAGACAACGCAGAGGGCATCAATCAGAAAAAGAAAATTGTGAGTGATTCCAGAAAATATTGAACTGATTCTACCTGATGTTTTTGTATTTGCTTTCATTTTTTAGCACGTTTATGGAGCTAATCATGTTTATTGTGCAGTGAACTGACTGCAAAGCTCATGGTCAGCATGCTCAAAAAAAAGTTAAACTCAATGCGTACTGACAAGCCTTTCCACTGTGAACCCATTAAATTTAATTTGCTCAGAATTAATAAGTAAAACTAAACTGGGACACAGCTAATGAGCCATAGCTTTGTTCACTAATACCATGAAGAGCTGAAAGCAATTTAAGGTCAACTTGGAGTTGAGTTTCCTTTAAAATGGGTTCACAATGCACAGTTTGACATCTTCTATGTACATTGTCTATAACACTTTCATAAAGGCGACACAATCCTTTAAAACATGAAAAAAACATGAAGTCATTTTAGGAACAGGAACCCTGACACCATCTGCATTTACTTACTCAAATGAGTTATAGTTATAGTGTCTATTTAGCTGTAGACACAACAATATTTCCATCAGATTCATTTACATTTCTGTGCCAGTCACCAAGCTGATTTTTTTTTTATGAGTTTTCAAATTGATTCGGCTCACTGAGCTGAATATATATATTTATTTATTTAGTATGTTTTGCCTGGAGTACCATAAAAACATTAGCTTGTAAGCCTGGTGCTGTTCTCTCCTTTGTGTAATCTATTCTGACCAGAGACTCAGAGCACTGTACTCTCAACCTGCATGACATTCATGTGCTCAGATAAACACACTGTACCATGTAAACCAGCAATGAGAACAGAACAGTGCTTCATCAATTACAAAAAACAAAAAAATTAAATGGTAAAATTAAGATTTCAACAATTCTGCTCTAAAACAAGTGAACAAAATATATGTCTGGGGTCAAATCTGAATATGTCTATGTACAAAACCCCGTACAGACATATCTATCTATCTATCTATCTATCTATCTATCTATCTATCTATCTATCTATCTATCTATCTATCTATCTATCTATCTATATATATATATATATATATATATATATATATATATATATATATATATATATATATATATATATATATATATATATATATATATAAAATTACAAGCACATCATTTAGTAAATGTAATGACTGTTCTACTGTTGAGTGGACCTTACATCTCCTCCAGTGATTTCTAATCTATCCAATATATTTACCTTTATTAGTGTTGTCTGAGAAAAGTAAATATGTTTTGTTCTTTCATAGATATAATTTTGCTGGCACCGTGAAGACACCGTGAAAGGCATTAATAACAGATCATGCCTGTTAGCAAATAGACATTTTATTTGAAGAAGAATTAAATGTTTTTGACAAAATTAGAAAAAGGTCCAAAGCTAAACCAAAGCATAATCGGTGTGCAGCAGCATTAGCTAGATAATAGTTGTGGGTGAGCCAACAATGGTTGCTTTTTTAAAATGCCTTTGTAGTGGGGCGTGGTCTGCGGTGCCGCTGCAGGGAAGGCAGACGCACCTGAGGGACATCCCCAATTGTCGCATAAAATGGAAACTGGGTCCTGTCTTTAAATTGTTGTTGTTGGTGTTTGGCTGGCGCCTGGACTTCGACACTGCCGCCACCCCCACCGGCGTTCCCCAACAGTGTAGGAGAGGGGGCCAGCAGAGTGGGGCCAGCCAGGACGCAGCCTGCCTTTGCGCCCATACCCACTTCTTGGGTGGGAGCACCTGGAGCCTTGCAGGTGCCTGCACCTGCTCCAGCTCCCCGGAGGAGGGCCGCAGAGGAACCATTGTGTCCTCAACCTGTGCAGCCAGAGCTGGAGGTGGAGGATGAGGCACGCAAGCAACCTCACCAGCCGGAGGTGGAGGATGAGGCGAAGGATGAGGCGAACGGGGGACCAGTTCGGCCTGAGCCCAGAGGTCCGGGTGGCGGAGGGACTGGCCGTGCCACCCGGTACAGCGGTGCCACCTGGTACAGCGGCGTTCTCACTGGAGTCTGTTGCACCTGCAGGACCTGCCAAGCTGGAGACAGAGGTCAAAGTGTGCGGGAGTCCTGCCAAGCCCAAGGTTGGCATGCTGTTTGATCCGGCCTCTCTTCCATCAGAGGCCGGCGTGTTGTGTGGTCCTGCGTGCCGGCTGCCTGCCGAGCTGCCAGGCTCTACATCTGTCTAACTGGGTCCCCAAAAAAACCACCCAAAGTACAGCCAATACAAACTTATTGAAGTGAGACTAGAGCAGACTAGCAGATATTTAAAAAAAAAAAACAAAAAAAACATAGAACTATGAAACGTATACATAGTCCAAGTTTAAATTGCATTAAAGTACAATTTCCAATACTATTTATTTTATAAATAACTGAATATATCCATATGGATACACACATTTGTTATACAAATATGGGTCTATGTGGGTCCTTCTAACCTAGCTGTAATCTGTACTTTAAAAATATTATGACAAACCTAATTTATCACAATCACCTCTACAGCAGTTTGAAGATCTGCTTTGTGTTATTTTCTCTCTCTCTCTCTCTTTTCTTTTTGTGTGCATTTTTTTCAGTATTTTAGGCAATTGAAGTGAATGACGTTTTCAAAATTAATACCCACTGGTTGGTTGGACAGTCACTGGAGCTACAGTCATTAGAAGAAAAGTGCTACATCAATAGCCTTACAGCAGTAATCCATTATTTTTGACAGCAGGCAGCAGAACAAGCTACCTGTGAAATATGGTGTGTTTTAACAACAGCTGCATTCTCACAACTTTAAATTGTCTAATGGAGACTACAAGGTTAAAATTATTTGTCATCCACTTCCACTGGATGTTTATTCCAAGGCAACGCTACACTAACCATGGCATGTCCAGGGAAGTACACAAAATAGGCCCAGAGAAAATAATTAAGTTTGGTGGCAGTCTGAGAGTCTTCCCCTCATTCAACAATAAACGTTTCATCTACAGTGACTATATCATTAAAAAAAACAAAAGTTTAAATACAAATCCTAAATGTATGTGCACTGCTGCATAATTCCTCTGCCTTGGTGCATGCTGAAATGGTTTCTAGCTTGAGCAAAGTAAAGACAAATATACGCAGCAGGGTTTGCTGTCCTTATCCTGGCTTACTTTAGATTATAAAACAGAAGCAAGATGAAAGTACTCTGAAGCTTCAGGATTCTCAGTGGCAGAAAAATACTTATTCCCATTTCTCTGCCTTTAAGCATTCAACAGTTATCACATTCACAGTTGCAAATTGGGTTCCCATAGGTCATATCTTGATTTTTCAGATGCTGGTGTATTATTTCCCCTGTAAGCCCGCTTACCTTCCTTTTAGCCCGGAGCTGTCCATGATAGTTATCAGACGAATCTCCAGGGATCTCACCACCCCATAGTGTCAGCCCCACTATGGTGTAAGTAATGCCCATCACCACTAAGGGCAGCAAGTACACCAGCACTGTTACTATGATATGATACCTAAGAAGAAGGTATAAAAATTGTCAAAGAAGTGGGAACACTTAAAAAATAATCATACATAACTCACACATAGTATATGTTTCATGCTGTATAAACATGTCCACCTCTGTGCTCTTAGTTCCTGTTGCAACTGATAAATGTAACATTCTGGGAACACTTGCACTATAATCCCAAATGACTGCATTTGGTGCTACCTTCCAGAAAAAATAACAAAAGACAATAAATTAACAAATTGTTTTGGTGTGTTTATTATATTTTGCATTTTTTGAATGCTTCTCTATTCTTATTTACCTCTGAAAAAAAACATAATTTCTCTGGAATGCTATTTTTTACTCTCATAATGCTAATGAATACGACAGTAAACACTGCAATATTTCATATTTTGCCATTTTTCTGACAATGGCACAAGTTTTCATCAGATGTAGTCATAGGGTTTATGTTTTCCAAATACTTGCAATGTCTTTACCTTTTAAACAAAACTACCACTGTACAACTATATACTTACAAAAATTAAATCAATATGTTGTAAAATCGCTATTTTTTGCTGAGCTTAGCACACATAATGCTCAAACGGGAACACTACCCTGTAGTGTTTCCAACAATACTGCTCTGCTCTACTTTGTTTAAATGTACTGAGTGATGTTTAAAATGAAGGATGGGATTTATTAGTTTATTTCATCTTGCTTGTATTATTTGTATAAGTACATCCAACACATTCAAACATCAGACATAGCAGAAAAAACAGATAAATCTTTCTCACATGAAGGAGTCATCCTTCCTGTTGGGCCAGGCCACATAGCAGACAGTCCTTTGGGGTATGCTTCGGATGGTTTGGATGGTTGAGAAGTAGCAGAGGGGGAAAGCCAAAACTATAGCTAGACTCCAGATACAAACAATAACCCCTGTGGTGACCTTCGCTGACAGTCGAGGCTTAAGAGGATGGATGATGGCCATGTACCTACAGCAAAGAGGTTAAAAAGAGAATTCTGTGTTTCTATTTAATTGCTGACGTACATGTCAGAGTTAACACATCCTTAATGTTATTATTTTGTCTTTATTGCAGTTACTTTTTACAGATCGTAACATCTCAAAATTTGTCTTCAGATCAGTGGTCGTTATACACTCTGAAGTTGTTTCATGTCAAGGATTTTAAGAGGACTCAAGAGGCAAACATGAAACAATATTTCACAGTTCAAAAGTAATTATTTGAGAAAGTGTGAAATTTAAAAGATAGCATCAAGTCTATTTGCTGTATGCAATAAAGAAAAAAACATTCTCTTACCTAAGCATTTAACTTCAACAAGCTGCTGGAATATAAAGTATAATTTTAAAGTGGAAAATGTCACTAATGCACAAGTGGAATTGACTGAATCGCCCATTAATTCAACTTATGATTCAACGACATTTTCAACATTAAAAATATACCTCATTTTCTACAAGGCAGTCTTGTATAAGTCCAATTACATGGGGGTGTTTGAATTTCGGGGAAGCTGATGGATTATTCATTCCTAAAAAGCTGTGATGAGATTTTGTTTGACTGACACAGTGAAACACTGACAGGAGATTACCATCTTCGTGAACTCAGCTCAGGATGTTACATGATTTTCAATAGGCAATCACAGGGGCTTAGAGCTGCTAATTCAATCTTCATAGGATGGTAAAAAAAAAAAAAAAGGCCTTGTCCTTTCACTCCAGTGACCACAACCCTCTCGGGGATAACAGCAAATTCACCAGTAATTGTTTGGAACTTATTGCTTCTCACTGGACCTTGTTAAATGTGGAATCAAGTATGTTCCAGAGCACAATGTCAGCTGATGGAATGGACTTGCAGTGAGCAAACATGAAAAACCTAAATAAAATAACACAAGTGTACACCTTTTTGATATCTATCGAAGAACATTTAGGGAGACAACAGAACTGGGTGTGACTCGGAAGCCTGTCATGCCTGAAGCTACACAGGACAGCTTTTGGAAAGCATATTGTTTTGAAGCTATGTCACAACACTGTTTTATTACCAAGTAAACATTCACTCAATCACCAGCATGTGCTTAACTAGCAGAGATTACCTCAGATGAAGAGTCCAGACCAAAAATAATGTACAGAGGTACATTTCAAGTGCTCTCTCAAAAGTCCTCAAGGGAAAGAAAAATGTTTAATCAGTCTGCAAACCTCACTTTAGAGTATCACAAAGGAATCATTAATTGTTATTTGTACTTAATCCTTACTAGCCATGGTTTTCTATTCATTTTTTCTTTATATTGTTATCATTTGAACAACATTGCATTTTCTTTAGTAAAAGCTATGTTAAGTGTTCCCAATTAAAGCTATTTAAACAAAGAAAATTAAATTGTACATAAGCTTTTAAGAAATTTATTTCTGTTACAATATTGACCTCCAAAATATAATTAAATCAAGTATGTTCCAGAGCACAATGTCAGCTGATGGAATGGACTTGCAGTGAGCAAACATGAAAAACCTAAATAAAATAACACAAGTGTACACCTTTTTGATATCTATCGAAGAACATTTAGGGAGACAACAGAAAAGGGTTGGCGTAATAAGCAAATGCTTCAGCCAATACCTTTTGATTAGCCTTGTCTCATGCTTTCTTTCTTTATGGTAGATTTTTGTTCTGTTTTCACTGGGTTTTTTTTCTCACTGTTTTCACTGAGATTTGAATTTGAATGCTAATCAATAAAATCAATAATCAATAATCAAATAATTATATGAGGTATAAAAAATTGTTTAAAAAAATGACCACAGGGACATTGTAAAATCTTCAGTGGTGTTACCTTTCACACAGAAACCTGTTTTCTTTTCTTTCCGCTGCCCAAGGAAACACACTTGGCAGCTGAGAGACTCAGCAGGAAGGACAAATTCACAGATGATCATGAACTGTGGCCTCATGCCATTTCAAGACATCAGAGCGGAGACAGCACCATACTGGGGTTACGAAAAGCATGACCGGAGGTTACATCTACATCATCTAGGTCATGCCGATGTTCTCTTTCTCTGTACACAGATGACAAATTGAATGGACATTGTGGACCAAAAATATAAAGGCATGTAAGTCGTTGTTGAGAGAAGCCAAAATGAGCACGGCCTGAGGAATTACATTGTTCCATTTGAGCGACAAGAAGAAGCACTGGAGGAAGAAAACACCTCAGACAATAACACAACGCACTGTGACACGTGAACACTAGCTGTAGACACACACTGCACTTGCTTGCAGCTTTCACATGATTTTGTCTTTTCATTATGTTCAGCCTGTGGCTACTTCTTTCATCAGTTTAATCCCTTTATTCAAACATTATGATGTATGATGGTCCACTGATCAGTTTCAAAGCCCTGGTGATAGTGTTGACTGCATCCTCACATTAATGGAAAGCACAAGGGTTGTCAGAGAGAAAGACTGCAAACGAACCAACGGAGAAAAGAGGACGTGTGAATGAGCAAAAAAAAAAAGAAAAAAAGGAAAAGATGTGCATGTGGCAGAAAGCAAGAGAGCCAGAGCGTGTAGGAGGAAAGGGCAATCTTTTCTAGGGTGTTGGCATACACAGAGTCATTCACTGCAGCACAGACTCTGTCCAAAACAACTGTTTCAGTCTGATTCACTTGCATTGAAATGTAAAACTAAATCTATGAAACAGGCTCAAGGTGTATGAGATGGCAGTCACCCTCCTGAGGAACTGCCTTTCCAATACAATTATGCAAATCACGACTTGACTACTCCATTGGGAATTGGGGAAAAAACAAACAAAAAAAACGTGTAACAGCAGGGACAGAGAGTGGGAACAAAAAAGGACAAAGATGAAGTTGATAACAGAGGCATCAGACTAAACTGGTGAGGACTCCAAATCAGTTTCTATAAGGGAACAAGTTAATACATTCATTTGCCTTGCAAAACGCATTTTGACTTGAAGCAAGACACTGATTTTAATTCACATTCCCACAAGTGCTGCTTGAACTCAGGGTTGAAATAAAATGATCCAGATTAAAGTGTCAAGGTTATCTTTCATCCTGTGTGTTTTCTAATATTCTATTTTTCTGATTATTAGTTGCATTTAATAAGACTGTGCACATAAGTGGGATATATTCCCATTGCTGAATGAAGGGTCTGAACTCTAGTGTTTGTATAACATCCTCACACTGAGTGATTATTTGTTCCAATATTGAAAAAAAAATGACAGAAACTGATTAAAGGCTGTTGGTAAACCTAAAATAAGACCTTAATCAATTTACCCGGTGACCAATAAAAAACGAATTGGTGTATGAGGTGCATGTGGAGCAACAGAACATTATCTGTTTAACTTTTTTTTTTTTTTTTTACTGCATTTTATAAAACCCACCTGTCCACAGCTATTGCCGCCATTGAGTAGATGCTTGCAAACACAGATGTGACTGGAAAGAAATTGTGGAATTTGCAGTAGGCTTCCCCGAAGTACCACTCCCCGTGAGCGGCATAGATAAAGTTTATTGAAGTATTGAAAGCAGCCATTGACGCATCCGAAAACGCCAGGTTCAGCAGAAAGTAGTTTGTCACTGTCCTCATGCGCTTGTGCGCAAGAATGATCCATATCACAATTAGGTTTCCAAACACCGCCACCGCCAGCACGAAGCTGTAGGCAACAGACCAGAGAGCGATGCGCCATGGCGGCTGGACGAACTGGTTGGTGTGATTCGTCGTTATGTTGGATCCGTTATATGAAGCCGTCATCCTCTTCTCCGTTTCCCCTGATGTTGTAAAGGTTTCAGTTGTTTCGCCAATATGTTCTAGGCGCACAGCTGGATTGGCAAGAAAGATTTGCTTACATGCGCCATAGCGCGCAACTTAAACACCCCTAACAAGATCCCCGTTTGTTTGATCCGACATGCACGTCTCTGCGCACAACTAATAAAACGCAGTGAAACTGTGTGTGGAACAAGTAAATCCCAGTGTCTGATTGTGCCTATGAATGCGCAGCCTCTCCTCCAGCAGCAGGACGCCGTGCGCGTTCAGTGACGCACAAGTGGCACAATGTGAAAAAAGATTGATTGATTCTAGTGGCGGCTGTTTTACACTTCATGAATAATGCGCGCTCTCTCTCTCTCTCTCTCTCTGCGGTGTAGAATCAGTCCGTGTTTAGTGTGCACCTTTATCTACACTGACCCGTCAGATGATGTTGTTTGCAGTATTTCCAACGAAGCTACAAACAGGATATTACATTTCATTCATTCAGTCTTTCTCTCTAACACTTGTTGTTCCAACTATGTCAATGAATTCATCAGTGCCATTTCCTGCTGTTGGGTTCTCCAGATATATTAAATTTTGTGCTGCTGCTTATTATTATTATTATTATTATTATTATTATTATTATTATTATTAAGTTGTACTGGAGAGAAAGTGAAAGTGTGCAGTGTCCTGTGTCACCTTTACTTTTGGTATAGTTGTGATTTTTCTCATTTCTCCTTTTCCTGTCAGACCCATGCAGCATTTACAACTGACAGGCTGAAGTTCCCTCCAGACATCCAACAGCTCACATCGCTTTTTTCCCCATACAGTGCTATACAAACCTCTATCCGGGCTGCATTTACATGTTTTATACAGCTAATAAAATCCAATTGAGTTCAGCAAAGCTTTCTGACAGACAATAACATGCACTCACCAGTACAACTTGTTTGACATGGTTTGAGCTTTGTGACATGTTTTCATGCTGGAAGCTGCCATCAGAAGATGGGCACAGTGTCAGTCTGAAAAAAATCCCTTATGTAATGGCAACAGCAACAATCATCAACAACAATTGTGGTGTTACACAATGCTCGGATGTGAAAGTGTGCCAAGAAAATATCCCCTCAATATTGCACCAGCAGCTTGAACCGGTGATAGAAGGCAGGATGGAACCATGCACTCAGGATGTTTATGCCAAATTTTGACCCTACTATCTGTAGTTCGCAGCAGAAAACAGCCCTCATTAGACCAGGAAACATATTTCCAGTGTTTGATTGTTTAATTTTGGTGAGCCTGTTATAATTGTAGCCTCATTTTCCTGTTCTTAGCTGACAGGAGTGACACCCAGTGTGGTCTTCTGCTGCTGCAGTCCAATGTTTTCAATGTTTAACACGTTGAGAGATGCTCTTCTCCTTACCTTGGCTGTACAAAGTGATGATTTGAGTTAGTGTTGCCTTCCTCTAAGCTTAAAGCAGTCTTGCTATTCTCCTCTGACATCAGCCATCAACAAGGTATTTTCTCCCAGGCAACTGCCACTCACTGGGTGTTTTCTGTTTTTCAGACTATTCCCTGCAAACACTAGAGATGTGTGTGAGAAAATCCCAGCAGATCTGTAGTTTCTGAGATACTCAGACACACTGCACTGGCACCAACGATCACACCACTTTCAAAGTGTCTTAAATCACCTTTTTTCTTAATTCTGATTCGAACATTGGCAGGTTGTCTTGACCATGCCTAAGTACATGTGAGTTACTGCCATGTGATTTGCTGACTAGATATTTGCATCAATGAGCAGTTGATGAATAAAGTAGCTGGTGAGTGTATCCCACTGTACTGTGGCAGCTGCTCAGTGTCATTTTTCCTCATTGAAACAATACATCCCCAGTTATCAGGTATGGTTCCACAGTAGGTCTTCCTCAAACTAAAACTTTTAACTCAGTTCAATGTGTGCATTCAAACAAAAGAAAAAAGTAAGCTTTGTTTTGAATTCTGACTCAGCAGAACATTTAATGCTGCATTTAAATGTGAGAGGACGTTTATTAGACATTTTCACTCTGCTAGGCACAATTACACTGCAGTGACTGCAGCCTGCGTCTATAGGCTGTGTCATATAAAAGTAAGACAATGTTTCCTGACACAAAGACATTGTTTGCAGCTTCTGAAATTCATCTTAATTATACTGTTTACCAAGAGATACAGGTGCATAAAAAGATGCAAATAGTTACAAACAAACGCTACACCTGTCAACTATTGCTACCCTGCAATCTGAAGCATAATGGTTTTACTCTCACTGTTAACATAATACATTGTAATGGCTATAGAGTAAGAAACTGTGCAGAAGTAATTAAATGGTTTTGTGGTGCAGGAACAAAACCTAAATTACCAGTAATTTAAAAAAAAAAAGTAGCATCAATGTTGGAAAAAAACAACAACAACAACTTCTTTTGTATGTGACGCATACCAACTTGAAATTGACTCCTGTCTGTTTTCCCCTTGGATCACGTTGAGAACAGCTGTGTAATGAGCCACCATGGACTTATTGTTTGGTCACTGCTTCTTTGCTGTGTTGTTGTTGTAAAGCTTGATAGGCTTGATTGTCATTGGGAAGCTCCATTTTCTGACTTAATGTGTCATTTGCTTAGCTATTTAGATAACAGTACCTTTTATAAACATGCCAGGACAGCTGATGTGTAGCTCTTTTCACTGCTGGTGCTGTGGTGTTTCAAACTGGGGTTAGAGCTCGGGGCTATTTGGTTTGATCAGTTCAAAATGTGGACAGCAACCATGGACAGCAATTTATTTGCTAATGAATGTGCATCGCTCTTCAATTATTTCCTAATTAGTCCATATCTCAGACATTAACAGCTGAAAATTGAATTCCTAAGAAGACTGTCATGTGAGGAATTCATTGTATTGTTCGTTCAGTTCAGTTTTTGCTGTCAAAGTGCAACTATTGACCAACAACAGACTGCCACACACTAATCAAGTAAATGTTATCAGCAGCCATGCTTGCACTGCTGAAACATTTGGACTCAAATTTAGAAGCAAGGGAGTGTTTTCAGTGTTACCTCAACTAAAATGAGAATAATGAGGTAGGACTGTCAAACTCTAGTTTGTTGCTATAGATATACACCTACCAGAGCAAAGATTAACTGTCTTCAATAAAACCAGCTTCAGTGCAGTTACAGCAGCTGTCAAGGTCTGCTGCACTGATAAGAATAAAGCACCATTGCTTGGAATAATCATCATGGATGGTGGTGATATGCTAAAGTAAAGTATATTTTGTACATTCATGTTAGATTTCAATTTTAATTAAATTCAGTTTATTTATATGGCGCCAAATCACAACAGCAGTCACCTCAAAGTGCTTTATATTGTAAGACTCTAACAAAATATAGAGAAAAGTTCAATAATCCAAAGAATCCCTATGAGAAAGAACTTGGCAACAGTGGGAAGGAAAAAACCGCCAACGCCTATGCAGATCCAGTTGCTTGTGCCAGGACTAGTGATTTAAAAAATATGAATATGAATATGAATGAATAGTTTTCTTCAATCTTTTAACACAGGTTCTCTCCTGTGAAATACAACTTTTTAAAAAACCTATATACTAATAGGTAAGTATACACTAATATATAATATAAATGAGTGCTGTCAAACAATTAAAACCTTACAGGGTTACAGTGGATTAATTTTGATTAATCACGATTAAATATCATTTATTTGTATTCTATATTAATCGCATTTAATTTTGCATGAGCAAACAGACTCGAGAAAAAAGGGAAAATATACGCACTACCTGATCAACTGCCCATTTGCCCATGTGCAAAGGTAACTCTACTTGCAAAAACTGCCCAAAATGCATTGACAGAAACATTTCAGGGATTTTGAGTCATTCTGCACTCCAGATGCATTAATTGCGTTAAATTTTTTTTATCACATTGACCATGATGGCGGATTAATTTGCGTTAACGCGTTAATTTTGACAGTCACTAGGACACTTGTCAGTGTGCCTAACTTGGTTATCCTCTAGACCAGGGGTAGGCAACCTTTCTGATGGCGAGTGCCATTTAAAATTTCCTCAGAAGTCAGTGTGCCATATGATTGCTTTAGCAATAAATTTAATAATGCTCTATATGAACAGTTACACAATATAAACAAAAAAAGACACATTTTATCCACAACAAGAACTTCATAACAGCAAATGGACTGTACAACAGAAAATACAAATGCTATTTATGGTGTCCTCACAACAATGATAAGAAAAATAAACTAAGCCAATATGGCATGTCTGTTAATACAGAGACACACATGTTAATGTCATCTCTGGTCTCCCACTCAGCACTCCAGCATTCAGACGGCTACCTGAGGACACGCTTCGTGTAGGAGAAAATGTGCTCACACAGATATTAGAGCCAAATACTGTCAATAAGGCCTCTGCAATGTTCTGAAGACAGTTAAACTTGTCAGGTAGTGATGTCCAGCAGGTGAAAATGCAAGCTCCATGAACACGCACAGCTGTGGATACCAGCTGCTTCGATGTTGCATTAACTGGCATTAACTTAGCCAGTTAATGCGAGACAAATCTAGCTGCTCATTAAAGATTTCTGGTTTGATCAGAAAATAAAACATTGGTCCATACACCTGAAAGTCCCAAAAATGCATTGTGTCTCCCTAACCTCATTGGCACTCAGACATCCTCTTCAGAGAGCCTTAATGTTTGGCATGATTGTAGCTAAAAGACTTATTCTTAGAGCCTGGAAATCACCATCTCCTCCATTGTTCAGGGTTTGGCTACATGAGATGATTGCTTGTTTGTATATTGAAGAGGTTCGTTATCGTTTGGCTGACACCCATTTTAAGTTTGTCGAAATCTGGGGCCCTTTTCTCAATCATATTAATGGGAATTCAACATAAACTTTAACCCATTTGACTGCACTTTGTGTTTGTGTGAAACTGCACTTCTGCCGGACCCTGATTCCTTCCTGGACTTGTTTCCCACATCTTTTGGTCTTGGTGAACTCTCTGTTGCCCTGTCTAAACTCACGCAGAAGATCATCTTCTTTGAACAATGGTGTTTCTTTTGAACTTTTGATTTGTACTGGCTAACTGGTGTATTTTTTTTTTTTTTCATTTATTAATAAATTTTTTATTTATTTAATTTTTTTTCCTTTTCTTTCCTGTTTTCCTGTTTGGGTTTTTTGTTGTTGTGTGTTTGGTTTCTGGTTTTTTTTTTTTTTTGTGCTTAAATGTTATTGTTTTTGAATCTTATGTCCTTTGTCTGGTGTGACGTTATGTAACTTTGAACTTAAAATCTTATAAATAACATTTAAAAAAAAATGCATTGTGTCTCGAGTCTACGGATGTATCTGTGTATTTCCGTAGTGCTGATGCTGTGCTGAGCGGAAAGCTCCTGAAGCTTTTGAAGTGTCGGATTGTGGAAAACTAACAACGTCCCTCTTACCAGTAGGCTAAATTATTTTTAGCCAATTACAAGTTGAATCTGGTAGTTGGGGTTGTTAGCTAAGATACCATCATTCATTATGAAGAGGCACAACTAATGTGTCTATGCGAGCTGATTTGTGATATGCACTGCTGGCCCGGCCATTTATTTTTTGATGCACCCTCTCAGATTAATTCACTGCGTGTCGTGCCCAGGGCTGGACTGGGACAAAAAAACAGCCCGGGCTTGACTAAAGACCGGCCCACCAGGTATTAAAGCCATATAGCCTTTGAATGAAAACAAATGCTGTTGTGACAGTGATGTACAGTCTTGTTGGTATATGTATGATTTCTATACATTTTACATCAGATAAAAACTTTGGTTGTAAGCTTCAGATAATTATTTAATAACAGCCAGACATTTTAAATGAAAATAAGAAAGTATTTCTTTGTGCCCCCCTTTCCCTGTTAATGCCCCCCTTGGCCCCCTGGCAAAACTTTGCTAGATCCGCCCAGTTACCAGCTGTCAGCTACATAGAAAAGGATCCTGGTGTTATTTGTCTCTCAGAAACAGTTCATAACTTCCCTTTAACTCATTCATGTTAACTAAAAGGTAAACCTGTTTCTCCATCACAGCTCTGATGATCCAGTAAGGACATCTCCTGGTTTCATCTTCATGTTTCCCTCTCACCAGATAACCAAACCATATCATGACCAGCAGCTTTTACAGCTGTGGCTCCAGCAAACATCAGCTGATACTAGAAAGTAATATGAAATAAATTCTAACAACAGCTGATCAAGCTTAAACATGCTGCTGTTGTTTAGCGCGACATCCGCTGGTTTCCTCTTTCTGGCGCAAAGTGGACGATAAACAAACAAGAGAAAAGCCGATCAGCTGATCATTGATCAGTTTCATGATTAAAGTAGCAACAGGAGAGAGAGGGGAGAGAATCAGAGAAGAAGAGGCAGCTGTGCAGCGTAACAACAGAATAACTCCACCTTTGTGTCTTTTTTCATTCTAGATGAAGTCCGGGACAAACTGCGTCCCCTCTCAGCTCAACACGAAACGTGTAATAATTTCTCTGAATGCGGGACGATTCCGTCTTTTTACGGGATGGTTGGCAACTCTACTAACTAACCTTATGAATAAAATAAAGTTCACTATCAGTAACATCACAGCACCGACCCAGCTGTATAGAAACTCTGTCATGCTAGCTAGTACGCAGTAGGAGTTATTGTAACTGACGTAACTGACTGTAAAAAGTCAGCACAACGAAAATAAACCCCACCTCAACTTGGTTTATATCTGACCCAGATAGACTGCAGGTCATAACTTCTTACTTGAAGTTCAGTTCACCTGACGCTCGGGTCTCTCTTCCTCCTGCCTCCCCTTTCTCTCATCCACCTGCTGGCCTCCACCACTTGCTAATGTTACTGAATCTGTGGAAGCTCCGCGATAGCCACTACCAAACAACTGAGTTATTTTTACACACCGGCCAGCATCCGGCCAATCCACCACCTTTCATTGTTTACATCGCTACAAAAAATATTTTAAAAAAATCATCGGGCCACCAAGCAAATGCCCAATGGCCAGTCCAGCTATGGTCGTGCCATCAGTTAACCCTTGTGCCTAGGGTTGCCGACCCCTGCTCTAGACACTCACACCATTAGAGACCATGTTTGGCTTAAACTAAATATTTGTTTAGTTTAAGATCCCCAGCTCTGTCTGTCTTGGTCGTTGTGTCCTTGGGCAAGACACTTCACCTACCGCCTACTGGTGTTGGCCAGAGGGGCCGATGGCCGAGGAGTACAAATACCTGTGAACCATCTTTGACAACCTCCTGAAATTCTCTGCCAACACAGAGGAGATTCTCAGGAGGTGCCACCAACGGCTATACGGAAACTCAACTCCTTTGGAGTCAGCACACCCATCATGATGACTTTTTACTATGCCTTCCTGGAAAGCATCATGACCTTCTTCATTACCTGCTGGTTCCACTCCCTCAGAACTCTGGCACAGGTTTTCAGCCAACAGGCCCTTAGACAGGCAGCCAAAATCATCATCGACCCCTCTCACATTTTTCACTCTGCATTTCAATGGCTCCCCTCCGGGCGATGCCTCCGCTGCACTTCCTGCAGGACTGAGAGGAGGAGAGCTATCTTTGTCCCCAAAGCCACTCTTTGCTTTTTAACTCCAGCAGATAAGACCATTTCCCACACCAGAAACATAAACTACCCCACACTCTTTTTATACTACCGACACTTTATTCACTCTTAGTCACTCACAGTTATTTATTCACCTTTCAGTCACTTTAGTTTTGAACTGTGTAATTTTAAAACTGTGTATACTGTATATTCTGTGTATTTATTATCTCACTTTTATTGCCTGTTCTTATTGTTCTTATCTTCAACGTTATGCTGCTCTGTTGTATGTTAATTGCCCCTTGGGGATAAATAAAGTCTTTCTGATTCTGATTCTGTCAGTCTGCCCCAGGGCAGCTGTGGCTACAACTGTAGCTTGCCTCCACCAGTGTATGAATATGTGAGTGAATGAATAGTGGAATTGTAAAGCGCTTTGAGGGTCTCGAAAAGTGCTATATAAATGCAATCCATTATTATTATTATTATTATTGTCCTTACAGAACGATGTTTGGTATTTTGTAATGGTCAAGATGAAGGCCACAAGCCAAAACACGCTGTTCTGCTAATAAAGTTGTTTCCTAGTCTTTCAAGTGTTGCTGGAGTAATCACCTGACCAGATCCTTACAGAACAACACAAAAAAACCTGTCCCTTAACTTAACATTTTTGCTGTGTTCTGTAGATAAGCAAAAAAATATTTGCCTGGTTACCAGTTAAATTATCCGTTGTTCCTATGTGCAAGAAAACCCATCTGCTCAACAGTAACCCAAAACCCCCAGCCTCTCACCTTGCCATCCAGCACTTAGTATTTCTCAGCCTAGCCAATAATGTTCATTAGCTCTTCCAGATAAAAACAAAGACTTTCCTGTTATCTGCTTTTGCGTTCAACCTAAACCTTTCAAAATTTCATTTAGATCAGGACGATAAATATTAATAAACAATGTTACCACTGTCTTCATCAGTAGTTTTCTATCCAATTATGCTCATCTTCCCTCATTTTTAAACACAGGGATAAAATAAACACACTGTGCCATCTCTTCTTCTGACTGTCATTTAATTGGTGGTAATACCGCAGAAGCACTAGCTGGTAGTTGGGCCATACGCGTGTCTTTGTGCAGTTGAAAATAATCCGCTTGTAGTTGAAAAACAATCAGGCAAACATTTATTTCCACAGTCTTGAAATAATCCGTTTGAATGTTCCTGTACACTGCAAACACGGTAAGAAAACTGTTTGACTCCAAAGCTAGTTAAAGCCCCGTTACTCCACACTGCCAGTCGCGAACGCTCCCCCCATGCACAGTTACCATGTATTAAAGGAACAGTACGTAAAAATGAAATAAGGAAAGAAAATACAATTTAACTGTAAATCTTATCCTAAACAAATTATAAAGTAAAAACTGAAATTCCCCATTATCTTACACTTATCCTTATCCAAAATGATTCAAATTATTAACAAATATACACTCTGTGCAATCTGAGTAAACTAACAGATGATTAGACCTTTATCTTATACAGTTGGAAGAAAAGAATAATCAATAAAAAAAGAATAAAGTTGAAACACATTAATTGGGTTTTGGTGCTTTTGACACATTATAGAATCCAAAAGTGAATCTGTATAACAATAGAGATAGGCTTGACTTCATAAACCTTTGAATGCATATCTGTTTATTCTGTCTTATTGAGAGAAAATGGACTTTTAATTAAACACTAAATTGCTACCATCTGAAGTACAGTGCAATGAACCTGCTGTCATCTCTTCATTAATCAGGACCAAGATGTTCTGCTCTCAGAATGCACCTTGTTAATTTTCCAAGCGCCAACAAATTACAGTCCTCTGTGTTACTCATTCATCCTTGTGAGTTATCTCAAATGAGTTGCTTTTCTTCTTGGTTTGGCTTTATCACTGATTTACATATGAGAGCTCACAAACTCTTTGCTAGTGCCATACGTTCAGCAGCACTGGGAGAACAGCACAAAGGATGATCAATAGTCACATGCCTGGCTGCTTTCACACTCTATTTGGGGACCCGAGTGTGTGGCATTTATTTTCGTTCTCTCAGATGTCTTACTTTGATCTAAAACGGTTCATTTATTTTCAGGTGAAGTGCAATAGTAATAAAGTGCTGATGAGTGAAAAAGAATTAGGTCCTTTTGATGTGAAACAAGAGATTTCTCTATGTTATTTTTGAAAAAAAATCAGGGTTCACAAATGTCCCTTCACTCTTGAAGACAGCTATGTGATTTCATACAAAGTACCTTCATATGACTGAATGTTTTTGTTACATTTTAGATTTTTATTTCCAGCTCTTCCTGTTTCACTTGAGGAGAAAAACAGACTACTAGGAATATCAATTTAGTGACACCATAGGCTCCACTTTTTGCAGTAATCTTCACTGCAGTATTAATATTTGAACACAATGAAATGGAAAATAAGCTCAATTATTTACATAGTGTATGACTAACATGAAAATTTTCTTTAATTGTTAAATAATAACTGGCATTTATAATAAGAATTATAAAGAACACTGTTGAAACAACAGTATGTGAAACCAAAAAGGAGGCGACTCTCACCCTCCTTGACTTCAATTTGACTCCATTCTTTTAGACTTTATGTTCTCTTGCTTCATGTGCTGTTTGGTTAGATTTAAGAACCAACACTACTTGGTTAAGGCTATCCCACATACTTAAATTAACCACCGGTCCAATTCCTAGCAGCAGTGAATCCATACAAGAATTTCCATGTACCTATTCATAAAATACCTAAGGGTCTTTTATAATGAGCCGCTTATTGTTTACTTATATGACTGGCTGACACAGTAATCACTGTTTGCTATTGTTTTACTCGCTATGTGTATCTACATCACTCTGCATTCAATCATTGGTAAATTAATATTATATATATATGACTTTCTTCTACCTGTCTCTTGTCTTAACCCAGTATAACGGCCAAATATGTAATGTAACGTGCCAGTCCAATGTGTGTATGTATCGCTTTGCCTCTCCAAAGTGTGAAATGGACCTGCATGCAGAAGTTCCAGTAAGCTACAGTACCAAAAGAGGGAGATTTTTTATGTCGAAGAGACATTGCTAATACATTTACATGTAAATACATACCTATCTTAATCATTTGTAAGAGGACCCTGGAATGTACTTCATACCTTCCTTGGTCACTACTAACTTCTTGGATTTAAATATATTACCTCCTCCTGCTGGAAGTGCAACTTCTGCATGTATATTCATTTCAAGCTTTGGAAAGGCAAAGTGTGACATGTACACATTGAAGTGGCGTGTCTGATACACTCTTTGCCATGATATTGGGTTGTTTGTTCTGTTTCCCTCCCCACAAGAATCATTAAATAAAGAACTAAAAAAACTGAGCCATGTTGGCCATTATTAAACTATGATTCCTCTCTCTGCAAATAACATTTTCAATTATCATTCCTAGTGCTATTAGCAAAGTCATACACCATTTCAGGTCACTGAATGATAGTTTTAAATTAGCCTCAAATCATTTATATGAAAGAGATTTGACTTGAGGTTCCAGAATTTTTAAGTTTGTGACTCCATCAAAAAGGGCCAGTGCCTGGGCCTCTATTTATACACACTTATGTATGACAGCCTCTCAGTTTGAACTCATCAACCCATGCATGGGAACTAATGAGCTGAACTAGTGTGTCCAACTTGTGGGTTTGTCCAAAGCCAAATATGAAAAGCTTTCCTAATATTTGGATTAAAGGCTATATTGCATTTTTCAGATTGTTTTTTTGTTTGTTTGTTTGTTTGTTTTTTTAATGAAACAGTTCATAGATTTTTTTAATGCCTCTTAAAGTCAGTTTTCCCTTTTTGGTTGACCTACTTATGATTCATGTCGTCACTACTTGGAATTGTTAGACAGCTTGCCTATGGATTTTGCTTATTGCTTCCACTTGCACTTGTGCTACAACCAGCTGATTCCAGGTTATATGCTGGAGGAGGAAAATAGTGGCGTAGTCTGCACCCTGGATATGACAATTGCTTTTATTTTTATTGCACAACTGGACGAGAGCATGGTGGTTAAGTGGAAACTGCATCCATGACAGAAATAGCTGCATTATGCTGCAACCCCCCCCCCCCCCCCCCCCCCAAAAAAAAAAAACGTTAGCTTTGCAAGCATCTGCATAGAAAGCATGCCAACGCTAGCCAAAGTGATGTTAAAGCTGAGCCCAGCCCAGCAAGCAAGCAAGCAGACCCTGAACTTCAGCTTGTAAAGTTCAGGGTCTGGTTGTTGGACTGTTTCTACCTGTTCATGTTTCTAAAGTAATATGACATTGGTGATCACTTTAAAGTTTCTTTTTGGTGGTATTGATCTTTCGTTTGTGCTGTTGTCTTTTTTTTTATTATCCCTAAATACTAAAGGAAAGATCATATGTGTGTCCACAGGATAGGGATTTGTGTTGGTGTATGAGAATGTAGCCTATGGGTTTTATATTGTTAAATGGTAAATATAAGACAATGTGTTTCATGTCAAGACAATCATTTACTAAATGTAACAAATTATTTTTGCCTGGAAGTAATTAAGTATGTAATTAAGTGTACTTTATTACAGAAAAATGTGTAATATGTTTTTTTGAGTAATGACCCCAACATCAATCACAGCAAAGAGGGGAAATACTTCCAACATTCACAAACATTTGACCACACAGCACACAAATAATTTGGATCAATGTAATACCTTTGACATATTGGCTTGTGATGATGGTGACTCTCAAGGCAGAGTCAATGAGAACCCAATGAGAATCAATAAGGAATTGAATCAGTGATGCAATCGGAATCGTTAAATTCTTATCAGTTACCATCCCCAGGCAAACAGATAATCATCAGTTGTTCTCTTGGGAAGAGCTGCTGAACAACTTGTTAAAGCAAATATCTCATCACCCATCAATGTGCCAAAAACACAAAACATTTAGGCATGTTGATATGGTCAAGATGACCAAAGATGAAGCTCAAAAAGAGCTTTAGGATGGGGAAGAAAAAAAGAAAACACCTATGAGCCGCAGTTCTCTGGGTAAAAATATGTTGCCCCTGCTGCTTCAGGTTGATAGGAAGATAACAGTGACTAAAATAACCACTCATTACAGTGAAGGTATGCAGAGGAGCATCTGCTGTTTTAGCTCATCTGGCTAAAACAGCAGAAGACCGCAAAAAGGCGCAACTCATGTCTGCTAAGAACAGGAAACTGATGTTACAATTTACACAGCTCAACAAATTTTGACAATAGAAGATTGTAAAAATGATTCCTGATCTAATATGTCTCAATTTCTTATCCAACATTTAGATGGTAGGGTCAAAATTTGACACTTTGAGCCCCTTAGCACCAAACAAGTGTCTTTTAGTGCTACAGCCTACCCGAGTATTGCTGCTCATAGTGTGTTTGTCTGCCCAATGTTTAATTGAATGAGAATATAAAAATGGGAAAAGATTTTGTATAATATGTTAATTTTATTACACATATAGAATAGCAACACCTTTTAAGGTATTTCAGTCCATCTATAGTGTTTCATATGTTGTCTTTTATATTATTACTGAATCATTAAAGTACAAAGTCCACTTCATTATGATAAGCATTCTATTGTAGCTACATAAAAAAAAGAGCTTGGTGCATTACATAAATTATTGTTTATTTTTTCTCTTCTTCCTTCTCTTCTTTGGTGTCTTCATCTTTTCTTTCTTCATCTCCTCCTTCATCTGTTTTTTCCTCTTCCTGCTTTTCTTCATCTTCTTTTGTCATCTCAATCTTTTCCTCTTCTTCCTTTTCCCCTTCTTCTACTTTTTCCCCTTCTTCCTTTTTCTCTTCTTCTACCTTTTCCTCTTCCCTTTTCTCCCCACCCCCCTCTTTCTCTTCCTTTTTATCTTCTCCTTCTTCCTCATCTTCTTCTACCTCCTCTCCAGTTAAGCGCTCAAGATCTATAATACGATGTTTTAGAGTTTTGTCTGCATTTTCGTTATTTCGTAAGATCTTCTTCAGCTTGACTTGCATCAGCTCCATGGTACCATACAATTTGTTTACCTTCTCCTCCAGCTCTTTTTGCTCAGGTTTGATATTAGCTGGATCCAAGTCTATAAGACCATCTTTCATCAGGATCTGCCGACCCTTATCCTCAAGCATGCCTTTGGCATCTGGATACTCTGACAATGATTCCATCAGGTCATCCTTGGAAAGGCAGAAGAGCTCTGAGTATCCAATGCTGCGAATGTTGGCGGTCCGCCTGTTACCCGCTTTGCTACCTTTAATATTAAGAATACTAATCTCACCAAAATAGCTGCCGCTTCCGAGTACAACAAATTGTGTCACACCATCATCGGCAACGACTGCCAGTTTTCCATCTTTGATAATATACATCTCACGACCAATGTCGCCTTTCTTACAGATGTAATCTCCAGGGCTGAACACCTGTGGCCGGAGTTTGAGCACCAGCTCAATCAGCAGGCCTGCCTCACAGTCTGCAAAAATCCGAACTTTCTTTAGCGTCTCCATGTGGACTTGGATGGCTATTTCTGCTTTTAGCTTGTCTGGGAGATATCTCAGCACTTCTCTTTCATCCTGTGCCTTGCCATTATTCCACAGATAGTCAAACCACTTGATGACTCGCAACTCTAGGTCCTTACTAACCTTTCGAACCTGCAAATGAAAAGAAAACAAGAGGATTAAAATAATATTTAAAGACTAGATTATTTTACTACGTCTTTTGATCTAGACTTTTTTGATCAATGTTTATTTACCTGCATGTACTGCTTAATGTTGTCAATGCGGGACTGGAACTGGGCTTGGGCTGCATTCATGTTGGAGATCATGGTGGCAATGTTTCCCACAATGGTGGCAAAGATTAGGACTCCAACTAAAAAGTCCACAACATGGAAGAGAAATTCTGAGTCCAAAGCTGGTGGTGGGGTTTCTCCAATAGTTGTCAGAGTCAGTGTGGACCAGTACAGGCTGAAAGCATACTTCCTCATGGGCTGTCCAAACTCAGGCTCCTCAGGATCATCCAGAGCAGGGTAAACCCAGTCATCAGCACCAAATCCAATAGATTTGGAAAAAGAGAAATACCAGCAGGCATTCCAGTGGATGATAATAAGGATGTACATGATAAGGTTTGCAATACGGAAGATGTTGGGGTAATTGGTTTTAGTCTCTGTTTTGGTAAAGAACTCCATCATGCGCCCAATCCTCAGAAGCTTGTTTATGCGGATCTCTGGGTAGTCGATGCCAAGGACGAAGTAGAAGATGTCAGTGGGCAGCATGGAGAGAACATCGAGACGAAACTGAAAGCTGCTGATGTATCGATCCAAAAGCAGCTTCTTATCTTTCACTAGTAGGCCTTGTTCAAGGTAACCTGCAGTTGAAAGACAGTGTTTACCATTTACAGGGACATTGTGTTTTTAAATACTATATGGAATTGAATGTTCCCTTCTACTGCAACAATCACCTTTTAATTGCACACAGGATCACCGTTCAAACTGTAATTATTAGCAGCTTTAAGATTTGTAGTTGGTGGTGTAAATAATGCTCTAGATATCTTATAGTAAAGCAGTTTCAACAAGTCTTTTTTTTTCTGTTGATCAGAGTACAAAAATTATATCCAGAAAGGGAATTCATGTTAGAAAGGGATGTTTTCTAACATGAATTCAGCAGTACAAATTTCCATTTTGAGTCTTGCTGGATGATAGTTGATTGCTGTGCTGCAGTAGAGAGACAGAACCACATCATCACTTACATATAACATGACCAGGAGAAACGATGACATCACTGGCCACTCATTTCATCTGTGTAAGTCTAATTAGTGCTTTGAGGAAAACTATATCACATTTTGAAAATATTTCTGCAGAATGGTAAGGTTAGTCTTTCACCTGTTCTGGCCCTGAAGAACATATCAGCCAGGTAGATAAGGTCTGAGGTGTAGTCCAGAATAACCCAGTAAATTATGTAGTCATGCTGCAACTCCTCAAAGCAAGCCCTGTTTGCAAGAGAAGACAACCACCAGCAGTGAGGGTGGTTTGTAAATTAACAATGTTGAATATCTCAGGACTATGTCCTGTTGTGCTACTGTCGCACCCCATTAACCCAGTAATCTGTACTAACAGAAAAAAAGACAATACAATGTTAAAAAACACAACTTCTCACTTAAAAAAAAAAAAAAAAACTATTTCTGTGCATGAAACCAAACTGTAGCTAAAAGTAGTTTTAATGAAGTAGGATATTAAAAACAAACAACCAAATGAAATCATGTAAATATTTGACCTTTAGTGATGGAAGAATGACTGATTTATCAAGGTCACCTGGCTATGATCATGGTCCAATTATACATCACTGGTAGCGTAATGATAAACAGCCAGTTGTAATACAAATTTCCAGCAGGATTAATGACAAATATTTCTGCTGGCCTGTGGAGGAAAGAATGAAAGTGTAAAATAAATACTCAAAATCATACAACACATAAATTTATTTTGAAGTTTCTGTAAATTATGTACTTACTTATCTTTGTCCTTGCTCTTGTCTTTCTCTTTTTCTTTTTCTTTTTCTTTTTCTTTCTCCTTTTCTTTTTCTTTCTCCTTTTCTTTTTCTTTTTCTTTTTCTTTTTCTTCCTCCTCCTTCTTCTCCTTCTCCTTTTTTCTGTAATGTGCAATAATAAATTAGAGAATACTGAGCACCGGTTATCCTTAATAACATAGTAACATTTCCTAAAAGGTGAGGAGATAAAAATCAATACTCTTTCTTTTCCTTCTTTTCCTTCTTCTCCTTTTTCCTTTTTTTCTTTTTCTCTCTGAAAAAAACGATTAATGCAACATGTTTAACGTGATTACAGGAATCTAAGCCTTTACTTTTTTCATGACTCCAAATTGTACTTACTCTTCATTGTTGTTGTTATTGTTCGTGTTGCCTATATGAAGAGGCGTTGATTGAGGTGAACTTCTGAAACAAACACAGCACATTTTATTAACTGACAAATCTTTGCTTTTTTGTCATTATTATTCTTTGTGTATTTATATTTAAGTTTTGCTCACATGTCATCGTCACTGTCACTGGTAAAGTGAGGTGGAACATAAGGTGGCGAGGTGAGCAAGGCCTGGGTGGTAGTGGCCATTGCAGCAGAACTGTAGTATACTCTGCAGCAATAAAATATTTTTCAGGATGACAACTTCATTTAAGTAGTGTTGGGTTCTAAATTGGTTTACACATATTTTAAACTGAAACAGGACGTATTTTGGCAGTTGTTTGATCACCTAGCTTTAAAAGAAAAAAAACTGAAAAATATATCTGCTTTTTGATTTACCATAGGAACTTTTTGATTTGATTTGATGTTTTCTTTTTACAAACAAGAGCAACCCATGGAAGCAGAAATGTGTTGTGCTGTCAAAACTTGTTTACTGAGACAACAAATAAACATATAAATGATTAATGCCTGAATAAATAAATAACTAAATAAATACAATTCTTACATATGTAAAAAAAAATATATTTATAAATATATAAAGTTTAATTCAGTTTTATTTATATAGCACCAAATCACAACAACAACAACAGTTGCCTCGAGGTCTAAATACATAAATAAATACACACACACACACACACACACACACACATATATATATATATATATATATATATATATATATATATATATATATATATATATATATATATATATGAATAAATCAATCCATTAAAAAAAAAGATTTTACTGTCTTCATCTGCATCATGTGTCACTTATATCCAATGTTACTATTGCATTTGTAGTGTCAGTCTCAGCTGGTAAGCACATTGTTTTACAGGTCTAAATGAATTATTTAGCCATACACATAGATGATGCTACAAAAAGAACTTACAGTATCGTGTGACTAAACTTACCTTTTCCGATCCTTAATGTAATTTAAAGTCCATTTCCCTTTAGTTGTGTACTTTCCTGGAACTTAGACACTCACGGTATCCACAGATTTATTGTATCATCAATCACTGAATGCTATTTAATAATGTATAACAACATGTAACTAGGCAACTAACACCTGTAGGTACTGAGTCCATCTAACTGTGTCATAGAGTCTCAGTGACCCTGATGAGGATTTGGGGATTAGACTTGTCTGAGGAGAGTGGTGGCAAACTCAATCATCCTCCCTGCTTGTCCACTCCAGCGGGAGATGAGATACATTTAAGTGAAGTTTCGACAAGCCTCAGTTAACCTCCTACTCAGGATCCACAACACTGAAAACCATTATGTGTTGACATTGTTTTTAAAATTCAGCAACAAGCTATAATTTTCCTGATCATTTGCGGAACAGAGGATTTAGTCTGCTTGCACACACACACGCTTACACGCACTCTAACACACACACACACACTACTCCTGCTCAGTCAGCACTCTCCTCCATATCCTCCTTTAATCCTATTAGATCATGTCCAGTAAAACAGATTCCAGATCAGGCATAAAAGAACAATAATGTCTCGTGTGAAATCAAAGCAGAACCTCTATCGGTGAAAAACGTGTACAGGAGTATATGTAGAAATCCTGTGGTTCAGTGGCTCTCCCTGTTGGCTGATGTGGTGTTTGCAGTTTTATGACAGCAAATTTCACAGTTTGCATTTGAGCTGAAGCATCTTTGCAGGAGTTTAATGTCCTTTAATTTGTTTTGGTTTAGTGTTGAAATAAGTATAAATGGAGATGACAGTGTGTGATTTTGATGTGTTTATGTCACTGATGAAACTCAGGAGAACATTGACTAGAAGGAAACACTGTTGAGGTAACAGTGGCACACAACAAGATAAAGATCGTGTACACAAAATACTGATATGTTATTTTTTGGCACTTTAATGGTTTAATACTGTGGACAGTACAGCAAAACAATAAAACATAAGATAATCCTCAACCATTTATACAATGTGTTGATGACTAAGAATAAACTTTCAATTACAGAACTACAGAAAAAGAGAGAAACCACAAACAAAAAAACCCTTTTTAGATTAGGTCTGAAAACACATTTTGGTTATTCTCTTTACAAAGTGTTCAATTTTTTCCCAAATAATTTTTTTTGTCTCTTTTAACTACATCACCTGTATCTGTTTTCAGCTTTTGTTCTATTTGCTAACAGAGGAGTATTGTTGCTGGTGATGAGAGGCAGATTACAGTGCAGTGGGATCTGCTGGCCCTCCTGTCATGTTAGCCTCACCGACATCAGTGGCACGGGCGTCAACCTCAGCTGGGACATCAGCAGCAGCAAGTATATCGGCGGTGGCAGGGGCAGCTGGATCAACGGCCACCTCAGGGGCTGCTGGGGCACTGTCAACAGGAACTACATCAACAGGAGGTACATCCACAGCAGCAGCATCATCAACTGGAGCAACATCTATGGGGACGTCAACTACAGCTGGCTCTACCGCTGCAGGGTTTGCTGAAGGCTCTGCTTCCACCTCCTCGGCCTCCTCTACCTCATCAGAGTTCAGCAGGGCACGTCCTGCAGCTTTGGTGGCAGGGTTACCATCCTGTGCCAAAGAAATGGGAAAAAATCATGTCATATATATGTTGACAAAAAATGATGAATTTTTGAAGTTAGCTGCTTCATGTTCAGGGTTTATGCTTGTGACGCTGTCATATTTAAAGTTATTGTTTGAACTAATGCTCCAGCAAAATGTGTAACAGTCTATGTTTCTTTGCCTTGTTACACCCGTCAGAGTGTCGTCTGTCCTGAATGTGTCCTTTTCTTGTTCTAGCTCTGTTTTAACAGTGTTTGCACATAGCGTCTACCGCCGTTGTCAATTTAGCCTAAATTTATTTATTCAGGTCTCTGAGGAAAATTGAGAAAAGCCTCAATTTATTCTACAATGGAATGTGTTTGTTCTACATGCATTACAAGTTTTTCCCAGTTTGTTTTTAGCTCTACACTTAGGCTATTCTTAAACCAATCCATTGTGGACAGAGAAGTTGTTGTGAATAAACAAGATACGAGAAAATATTAGTAAATATTTCTCTAAACAGGGAAGAAAATGTACACATGAATTTCTCAATAACAATCAATATACAGTTCAGCATGAAACTATGATGCCTGAGCACCTCTGTCTCCTCCTCTGAAGCATCTCCAACAGGGACGGGAGCTGGAGGAGGGACATCAGCAGGTTGGGCTGGTGCTGCATCCACCTATATTAAATGTATATAGCCTATATTATTATTTGTAATAATAATATATATAACAGGAAATAAATGTGTATATGCAATGTCACAGTGCTGTGTGTATGCTCACAGTGGCCCCAGCTGAGACAGCCTAAAAGAACATAATTTTATGTCAGATTGCAAATAAGTAACACACAAACTTCAGCAATCATGCCAAATATGCTTATTTTTAGTTTTCACAAAAATCCACCACTAAGCTCCTGTAAGAGGCTAACAAGAGTAAACTTACGGGAGAATTAGCAGAGGGAATGAAGGGATTTTGGACTATTCCCTGGAAAGAAACAACAATAATAGGAATTAAAACAGATTTATAATCATAAATGAGCATTCATGGAAGGTCTATCTGAAGTTCTTTTTTACTTCAAACATCAATGAACCCCCATTACCTGCTGCTGGTACAGCCTGTACATCTCCATCCACCTCAGGGCCTCATTAGCATGTGCTGCAATCTGCAAATAAATACCAGGCATCTTCAGACATGCGGTGCAATTAAGCCAATTATACCCTGTCTGTCAGACAACGATCATAGTGCCCAACTGATGGCATGACAAAAACATAGCATTACATGTCATAGCAGACGGATCCAACACTCAAAACAGAAAAGTTGAAAAGGCCATCTTACCTCACTGCTTTCGCTTGCTGGAAACTGCAATTTCAGAAATAGAAGTGAGCAAACAACAGTTAGATGTGGATAACTGTGTTTTAAAATGGTATCAGATGGCAGATTTAATAATACACAATATTAGACTTACAGGGGCAGCGAGAGTAGAGACCAAGAGGCACATGAAGAGAACAAGCTGCTTCATTTTGACAGGTTCAGTAGAAAAATCTGTATAATATAACATACAACCCAGACTTTTATCTCAATTTTTCTTAATTTTCTTTGGTGAATAGGGGGGGCACTTTAAGAAAATCAAGAGAGAAATAGTTTAAAAAAAATTAGATTAAAAATATTTGTGAAAACAACAAGGTTGCCCCAAAAAATGAGAAATAGTTTCTGTTTGTAAAGTCACCTTACCTTGTTGTCCTGGAGAGAAACTGTGAAAAAGTACCTCAGTAGAAAGAAGTCTACTTCTTGTCCCTCATGGATGCAATTTATATACTGCTATATCACGTAGCAGCCAGTCCCATCCAGTAGAACAGGCACACCTATGTGTTTGAAGAATTATCCTTACATGTCAAAGGTAAAAAAAAAGAGGTATCTAGGGTTGAGGCCCCTGTTGTTGTTAATTACATGCTATACAAATATGCTTAGCACATATGCCCACCTTTACTGCCCTAAAACCAAACTTTGAAAAAAAACAAAAAAAAAAACAGAGAGAGACGCCATGAAGCAGACATAAGCATGTAATGATATGACAGAGAGTCCCTACTTAGTTTGACTTGAAAACAGTGAAAAGGAAACTTAAATTAACTTAAATATCTGCAATATCTTATTACTAAAAATAATGTAAGTACTGGTGATAGCTACAGAAACATGAAATACAGTGTTGATCCTCCTCGCTTGAACAGAGGTTATAAGAACATCTATTCAAGTATTGCACTTTTTCAGCTCTTTCTTTTAGCTTAGCATTTTAAAGGGTGGGGTATTTTAAAAAAAAGTTTTTTTGACTGACTACAGACATTATGTTTCATTATGCATACAGGAGATAATGTGTAGAAATGTATGTAAAGGCTGGTTAGCCTTTACATACATTTTTGTATGTATGTAAAGGCTGGTTAGCCTTTACATACATTTTTCTCATAATCTGTTTTAGTCTAAGAAAGAATTCTGACCCCATGTAAAATACCCTCTGCAATGGGGTATTTTACACTGTATGTATTACAACAATTGTGTGACTTAAGTTAAACAACTACATATTGTTTCTCAATTGAACACCACATTTCACACAAGTATTCCAAAGATTATTTTCATCTACTGAAACTTACAGTGGGTGTAAGTGCCAGTGGGAAGCACCACTTCTATAGTGTCTGAGTTTTAACTAAATGTGTTTCTTTAACTGGCGTGGCTGTTCATCACAGTGATTTTGAACATTATAGCTCACTTATGTTTATTTTTTCAGGTTCCAGATCAGATAATGAAGGAGTTGGTCTGTAATTTGCTGAACTCTATACTATTCTGACCTCAAATCCGCTGAGTAAATCAACTTTGTCAAAAGATAACAATCTCTCCATTAGTCATTTAAAAGTTAACAGTTGTGCCATGTAGTTAGATTATTCCTGTTTTCTCCTTTGAAGAAAAACTGCAGTTATAAAAATGTGGTTACAATGTGATCATCTGTTTCAACAGGAATATAGAACTTTTAACTCTCAAACTATGCTTTGTTTCAGAAGGCTACATTGTTGCTTTGACAAACAAATGCTTTAATGCTTTTTTGTTTCTTAGAACAACATCAAAAGCAACAGAACGAAATAAAGCTTTTTTTTTATTTTTAGGTTTTTACTTACTTTTAGTAAAAATCTAAAAGCGTGACTTGCATCAAAGCTCTACAAAGCCTCTACATAGCAGTGAACCTCATAACTGGGTGTGGCTCACTTAAGGTAAACCGTCATAAAGAACCTCGTTCAGTTCACTGGAGTAAAGTGTTCTAAACATTTTTCAAGGACTAGCATGAAGCAGATCCTCTTCCAGCTTCATAAAAGTCTATAGAAATGCAACCCTTCAGCTCCCTTCAGTGAGCATTTTCCTGACAAGTGATTCAACCCTAGTTTCAAGTCTTAAGGTATACAAGCAGCAATGGTTGCTTTGCTTTGCCACTGCAACCTCATCTCACAGTCACTTGAATTTATAGTTAAGCCCTTGAAGCTGCTGCAGTATTCTCCTGAACGATAGTTGTCACCACTCAGACAATATCTTAAACATAAGTGCTGATAAAGGAGGAGAACTTAAAAAGGAAGCCAAGACTGTGCCTGTTGCAAAGTTTTTTCCACAAAATCGACAAAACAAGTTTTCAAAGTGTTCCAACATTTACGTCTGTATATCTGTGTGTCTTCTGAGTTTCTGTACACGATTGTACACTTGAGTTTTTAACCTATCTGTGGCAGCTCCAGCACAATGTGCCAGGTTACAAAAATCAAAAGTGCACGTCCGGCCACAAAGATTGTGTCGTGCAATACATTTTGTGATGTTAAAATGGGTATGCAACACCTGTGACACAAGAAACATGGCGATCATAATGGGGCCATTAGATTCCGGTCACATTGGCCTAGAGACCAGTTGGTGACCCCCTGGCAACTACTAGTGTCCAGGGAAAAATGTGTATTCCCTAATTAGTTGGTCATCTGTTTATGCCTTTAGTTTCAGTACTTGGGGGGCCATCTGGGGGGGCATCACTGCAGCTTCCCAGTCTCATTATCAAACAACAAAGACACAGGCATTCTCACATTCCCTCACTCATACACTCTCTCTCTCTCTCTCTCTCTCTCTCTCTCTCTCTCTCTCTCTCTCTCTCACACACACGCGCGCACACACATACACACACACACACACACTCACACTATAGGAAGATTGGTGATTCATGTATCTGTATATTTTTTGAGTGTTTCAGGTGCTGTATGTTTTTGTTTTGTTTTTTGTGTATTACAGGTACCAAAGCTGGCAATACATACAATGCAATACAATACTAGAGATTCTATGTAGCTGTTCTTGTTAAAGCAAAATGTGCTTGGTACCATCATGCATTCAGATTCTAATTGCAAAGCCAGCATAAAGAACAGCATTAAAAAAAACCTGTATTTTCAGAGGTCCAGTTGCAGGACAACAACAACAACAAACACGATGATCCTATAGAATATGGTGTATTGTTGTAGATTAAACTATGCACCAGTATATAAAGAATTTTAAAATGAGCTAAACCTCAAACATCTGCAGTGGTAAAACCCAACATGAACATTAAACTATCAGTAATGTGAATCCACATCATATATAACTGTAAAACACTAAAAAGGGGACTTTTTGGCTTGAATTACAGTTCCAGGAAAGAATCTTTTGAAGAAGAGACGGTAATAGCGTGAGAGGCCAATGTCTGCATTTCTGATGTGCCTCTGAAGAGGTAAGTGTTCAGTCATGTTGGGACAAGCTTTTGTCCCCAGGTGAGCCAAGATCAGGGAGATCGTTCTCTCTCCTGTAATGTTTTTTATTTTCTTATGACAATTACGTTTCACAGTGGGGAGATTTTGCCACCAACAGTGAAAATCCATGTCTTCTGTGTGATAAACTATAGTAGTGTCTTACATCACTTAGATGGTGTTTATAATGTATGTGCTATGTTGCAGAACTAAACAAGGATTTTTATACAAGCTGTGATCAAAACCTCTGGGAATTCCAAGTCTGCCAGAGATCAGACAAGTCTGCCAGAGATCAGTAATATCTTCCCCACTCGCTGTCTGAGGAGGGTGCACAGTATCCTGCGGGACCAACATCACCCTGCGCGCCACCTTTTCCATCTGCTGCCCTCAGGGAGAAGGTACAGGTCTATACAGGCCAGAACATCCAGACTGGCCAACAGCCTGTATCCACAGGCTGTGAGGCTCCTGAACTCTCTGCCCCCCTCTCACGGACAATAACCATATCCAACTTCTTAATAGCAATGAACTGGTCTGCATTGGTGCATCATATCTTTATTCTCTTCCCCCTCCTGCCCCCCCCCCCCCCTCTTTCTTAAATAGATAACTATCATATCTGATATCATATCTCACAGTACAATAATATTGAATGGGTTGCATTGTTGTATTTTGTCATGTTTCTCAGGTCTTTGTCTGAATTTCTACGAACATTATTGCTAAGGATTGTCTTATTGCATTGGAGTCACACTGGGTTAAATATGTACACTTGGGTTTTAAGGGGTATTTATTATTTTCTTTTTTTTTTGGGTTGTATGGAAGCCCCAAACGCAATTTCATTGTTCTTGACAATGACAATAAATAAATAAATACTAAATACTAAATTGTGTTATAAAAGATCAAAATTCTGACTTTTAACCATGGCTGATCTCCTATTCGATAATCTTCACAGGCATGTGCAGAATTACTCTGGTGTAGGTGTTATACTTAAATTGCTCTTTGAACGCCGTGCTCTGCAGTTTAATTATGGAACTTAAAGGTAAGCAAAGAGCAAACATTATTTTCTGTTTCAAAGGGACCCGTGTGAAGATTCAAGTTTTCAGTCAAAGTGACCACAGTTTCCAAGCTCAAAGCCATTGCCAGAGGTGAGAAGCAAGACTGGGAGGCACATGCTGTTTTCTCAGCATTCATGCGGTTCTACACATTTTTGCCTACACTTATGTCCACAAGTACAAGAAAATGTGACTGAAGATCTAAAAATTATACCACCGATGCTGAAATCAGGTAAGGTTCTACATTTTTGTCGGTTAATTTTGAACAAATTTTAATTTTTTTAAATTTATTTTTATATAAATTATACATATATAAGATTGCATATTTATATTTTTTTATAAACATAACTTAATTCATTAGAAAATATTATTTTTAGGCTGATAATGCTAGAGTATTTTCTGGTAAAATAGCTCATGTGATGCCAAGTAATATTAAGTCTTAAACATACCAAACATACCAAACTCAGCAAACTGAAATCAAGCAATAGTATTTATAGATGAATTTGGTTTATTCCATTCAGGAATACATCTAAACTCTAAAATAGACATATTTTTATGTCTTTAATCATTTATAATCATGCTTTTCTTATGACTTGTTGCATTTTTCTTCATTATTCATACATTCTGAGATTAGTTTTCAACACAAATTTCAATGTAAGAGTTCAGTTCAAATAATCAATTTCAAGTTTATTGTGTATGTTAGAAGTTTCTAGCAACACAGTTATAGAAATAGAGTTGCTGCTGATACCCAAACCTTTGGTATTTATTTAAGTGTACTGAAGAGATATGACTGTAAGTAAAAAAAAAAAATTCCAAGGTTTATAGAAGTCTTTGGGAAAGGAACCAAGTTTTGCTGTGTGGAGGCTGTTGTATGTGACAAGTGAGATATTTATTTTCTCACCTGACAGAAGACCTGAGGCACTAACCAGGGCAAGGTCTTTATAGAGCAAGGTATGAAATGTACTTTTGAATGGCACCACAGTTAAAGTCAAACTGATACTTGATAATCCACCTAGCTTTGTAATAGTGTAATGTTAAATCACAAGTTAAATCCTAAAGGAAAAATAACATTATTTTTACTACATGTATATTTTAATAAAAAACAAAACAAAGCAGATCTACAAGTGTTTAAATAATGAGTAAAAGTATCAAAATTTGCTTCAAAAAGTAGACTTTATTTATTCAAAGAAAATGACATTTAAGGAAAAGTTAGAATGAAGTAATTAAAGTATGATGAAAATTCAGCATCACATTGCATCTGCAGTTCTAGAACAGGTTATTGTTAATGTGGGGAAATGACAAGGGGAATAAAAGAGTGCTTCAGGACTATGTCTTATTTTATGCAGATTATCCTATTACTCTTTAGTTTAATAATGTTGTGATTTCTTAATAAAGAAGTGTTATTTATAACATTTGTGGGTGGGGTTTTAACTCATGTTAGCACTTTCGGAAACAACATCACTGACAATTTCTTCCAATGCTGATTTCTGAATGTTCACATGTTTACACCTTTGCTGGCATCTGTAAAGACAAATGAGCAGTTTCATATCAGCATTGTTAAAATCATACACATTTCAAATAGTGTTCCCTTGTTTTTAAAGATGCTTTATAAGGACCAATCTGTTGATTGGTTACCTGGCTTGTCTGTATGGGCTGATCCTGCAGGTGCAATTTTGGGGGGTCCTGGGATGGAAGAGCATTAGCGTCAAATTGCGGAATCTGGAAAAAAAGAAAAGAAAAAAAAAACACCTACTTTACCAAAACATGGAGATACACAGTCAATACAATTAGCTTCTTCAAAACATAACGAGATTATATTATTTGCTACTGTATTTTCTCACGTTCATATTTTGCTGGGGAATGTTTTGTGGTGGATAGTCAAATGGGAGAACCTGTGGGGAAACAAATATAATGGTAAATAAACAAACATGTTTTTAAACATAAACAACAAAAATACGTTGGGGGTAAATAGAATAACTAAAATCTTACTTCTGGCACTATGGGGCCTTTTGTCATTGGGGGGATGTTTGGGATTATCTGTAATAAAATTATATATTGTATTTAGTCCCATGATATATAGAAATATACAAACATAAATTCATATTTTCAAATTTTAAATTAATATCTAAGAGTTCAAAATTCTTACCCTTTGCTGAGCAAAGTCATATGCATAGAACTGGAATTGTAAAAACACAAGACACAAAAAAGTTCAAGAAAGCAGTTAAAACACTTCTATGAGCAGAAAGGTTTCCTGGGCCAAAAGTTTCCATAATCTGCAACAGGAAAGAGAAATGACTTACTACTTCAACACTCTGTCTGCCAGGTAGCTGAGGAATGGAGTACTTGATGAGACCAAAAGATGAAAAGGGCTGCAGAGAGAAAGAAGGCAAAAGTAAAATCAGGATCAACGAAAAGAAGTTAGGTGATTTCTATTTTATTTTATTTTTTTGTAGGTGGAAAAACTTCTCTCAAACTGATGTATGCATACCTGTGCTGGGTTTGAAACACCTGCACCTCCTGGAAATCTGTGGGGATAAATCTTGGAGAAAAAAAACATAAATGTTGTACTGTAATCATGATTCATAGCCACTGTTAGAGCCAAATGTAATAAATAATGGTGCTGATCTGAAAACGTGTATAAACCTGAGTAATAATAAGAGTCTGACATACCAGTTCCACACTGTAACCACCAGGTAGTCCAGTGTGTGGAAAACCAGCCGTAAAGGGATTGTTCATCTGAATGCATGCAAATTTTGAAGACTTCAGTATACAGCAATATTTTGTGTAGGTGTTTGCAGTATTTTGAACCTGTATATAGAATATACACAGAAGATATAGAGAAGATAAACAGTATGCAGTATGCATAATTACCTGTAAAGTTGGCATCTGTTGCCTGGATCCAGTGTAATGAGGCAAGTACTGAAACTAAAGGCATAAACAGAAGTTAAACTTTAAGTATTGGACAGGTTTCAGCTCCATGAAATAAATGATTGGCTTTTACTTAACACTCACTGGTGCAGCACAGGCTGTGCTAGCCAAACAGAGGCACAAGAGAGCCAGCTTCATGTTTATCCTACAGACATAAAATAAATCATTCCAAGTTGTGAAACTTCCACCACAGTCACACTGGATGGTTGCTTCCTTCTGGAAAGGCATGTAGGAGCTAATGTTAAAATTTTGCTCAACTCACCGTCTGAAATTTTAAAAATCACCAGAAAAGGAGAAAATGATGAATGCTGATGTTGGAGATGATGCCAGCAGGTTGGACTGTGACTTCTGCAGAGTTACTTGGATATTTATACACTGCTTTCTCACCAAAGAGCCAGTCACAGGAGATAGGAGTGGTGTTGCCCAATGACTAGGTAGAGTTTAGGTGTCTAGTCTTCAGCTTTACTAAATGACCAGTGGTCATATCCACTTTCTGTGTAATAGCAGAGTCGTCTGTTTGATTATACCGTCTAGAGCAGAGCACACCTTCACTTTGCTTACTCCTCATTCTGCCATTAGTCTCACTACAATTGCATAAGGTGGCACAAATATCTGAAACTAAAAATTTATGTTAATACAGCATAGATAAATATAATACTATATCCTTTTTTGTTTGTTTGTTTGCTGGTTTTACTCTAAAAATAAATTTGTACTGAAGCAGCACATAATAGTGAAATCAGAGAACAGCCTTTATTATTTATAATAAATATAATTGCCTGCTGTAGCTATTTGTGGATAGTCAAAAAAGCAAGTCAGTAATAATCTGCAAAATGCTGCATATAATTCATGGACTGAGTATCAGATATTTATTATTTGAAATATATCTTAAGCAAAGAACCAGAAACAATAGATGAATGAGCTGTTTCATTTATTATGAAGCACAGAAATGAAACATTTCATGTTGCATGTAGAGAGGAAACAATATACTGCTACATTTATTTTGATATTTTCTTTTGGTCATATTTAACTGCAAACCATCAATTTTTTTTTCATAAGAGGCATGTCATGCTTTTTGACTTTATTCTTCTTTTTCCAAATAAAGCACCATTTCAAAAAATGCATAGCACCACAGAAAATAGCATTGCTGGCTGGCGATTTTTCACCACAGTAAGCAGATAGTCTTACACCTCTGGTCACCTACAGTGGGGACAAAAGCAAATGAAAGTTTGAGAGACTCAATCCCCTAGAAAAATAACATGTGATCCTTGCATATTTATTTATATGAACTACTACTGCTAAAACCTTTATATATGAATATGTGAATTGATACCTGAGTGTGCCAAGAGTGTTTTTTTCCTGCTGACTAAGTAGTTTTAGTCATCTTCATCGTCATCATCTTTGCCACGCTAAAATGACAGAGGACTTGGGTGAGCGAATCAGGACTGATGATAGTCTCCTACATGTGCATTTATGAGTCACGGTTTTTTCCACAACTCAGCAGAAATAGTTGGGAGGTTTGTCTGACGTGATCCTTTTTATTGGAATGAACCGGCTGCCCTCATAACAAATTTCAGTTCAATCCAACTCCACTTTATTGCCTGTCAAAGTCTATTGAAGCTATTACTGCACTAAACTGCATATTGCCAGCATCAAATCATGACAGAGGCTTATTGTTTGTTAAATACATTTAAATGCGATAGTCTTTCTTACTGGGGGAGGTGCAACGACGACAGGATTCAGAGGTTCCACAGGAATGACAGGATCAGCAAGAGCAACAGGGGCAGCTGGGGCAGCTGGAGCAGCTGGAGCAGCTGGGGCAACTGGAGCAGCTGGGTCAGCTGCAGCTGGATTAGGCAGGTTGAAGCCAAAGGGGTAGAACTACAGAAAATAAAATAAATTGTGAATTCAATAAAATATCTGAAAAACCTTTGCCAGAGAAAATATGTTCTGCAGACACCTACCACCTCCTTGGTACCTATGCCATTCGGATTTGGAATCTCGTGCTTGATAAAGCCGTGGACCTTTCAATGAAAACAGACTTAGAAACTCATAATTGCACTGGAATCTGTAATACTTCTGATTTGTGGCTCTTCTTTGATTACATGTAGGCTCTAAAAACGTCAAAGTCTATAGAATTAACTCTTTTTATCAGATAGCATTTAGGTTTCTATTCCATTTCCATTCTTTGGATCAAAGTCTGCAAACTACACTCTCAATAGGTAAATATCTATATATATATATTTATGAACTGTGCTACTCACAGGTCCTCCAAGAGGGTGTCTTTGGGCATCAACAGGGAGCAACTGGAAGCATTAAAACAACATAGTAAAGAAATAATCACCAGATGCACAGAAAAGTTCTGAAAAGGTGCAAAACAATGATTGAACTCTTACAACTTCCAGATTGTCAAGTGGGACTCCAGCAGGGATAACCTGGGCCGCCTGAAATACAGTTTTAATCATATACACTTAACAGGGACACAATCTTATGAGAAAAGTCAGCCGTGTTGGAGAAAAGCAGTTCAGCTATGAAGACATCAGTGGTGAACAAATCATAACAGACCACCGTGCAGAGTTTGAAAATCTGGCTTTTACTGTGGTTAATGTGTGTGGGTGTCATGATATCCACCAGCTGATCCAAGCTGCTTCTTATTGTACCTGAGGTGGAGCGTAATGGATGTCAAACTCCTCAAATATCTGCAGCTGTAAAGAAGAGAATAAAATTCAGTGTAATGCAGGTCAGTGTAACATGTTCAGACAGTTATTGAATGTTGTTTTACTGATTAATGCTAAAGACAAAAACAGACACCATAAACGGATAACAATGACCGAAAAACTCCATCTGCTAAAAAAAACAAAGGTGAGTATTAAAGCTCTGTAGGTGATATTTCTCTAAAATACTGAAGATGAATGTTGTATGTTAATTGTTACATGTGAAAGAAAAAGAAAGGGAAAATAGATATTTTGGCAGAAATGTAAGTATTTTTCTTACAGGAGCAGAGATGGCCATCCCAAGGATGCAGGCAGCAAGCACGATAAATTTCATTTTGAAACTTGCTGTGACAGAAAGAGAATTTTGAGTTATTACATTTGGTAGTTTTTAGTGCACGTCTTTTAAAAAAGCATTCAAATTTAAAACGTCTTTTGCAGTTTCATGTGATATTAGCAGGATCTACATTACCTTTCTTTCCTGGCTGCACGTGAGCACTGGAGGATTGTTGAAGAGAGGTGTGATTAGAGGAGAGTGAGATCGCCTATTTATTTGCTGAGAGAAACAAAGGGCGAGCAAACTTTTGACAGGTATTGATGGTAAGCCAATCGTTTTTCTTTGTATGATCACAAACCTGGCAGCTGCATGTCTGGGAAATCTCTTAATAATTTTTTTGGCTTGAAAAGCACATATTTCACATTCCTCTGCAATGTGTCTTATCAGGTGCCTCCTTGCAACAGCTCAAACTCAAAAAGGGCAACAGGGTTATTCGGGAGTAGGAGTTGGAATTCAAAAGAGTGCTTCCTTACTTACTCCTGTGTGTTTTTCCTAATAGAAAATATGATGCTTTATACCTGATGATGTTTAGAGGATAAATGCTTTACCAACAGCAGTATTTCGAGGCCTGTTAAAACCTACAAATGATCATGTATACTTGTAAAACTGAATGTCTTTTTCAATGAATTGGGTAGAACTTTAAATTTACAACAGTTTTAGGGACATTCACTGCACATTGTATCTGAGCCTGCGTGGATACGTCAGAGGTGTGATGACAATCTATAATCTGGGATAAATATGCTTCAGGATGATGATTAGATAAATACTGTGCACACTCTCTTACATTATGGTTTTAAAATGTATTTAATTGAAGGTTATGAAAGACAGTAACATGGAAAGACAAAACAGTTCAGGCCCAGCCTTATTTGTTTTCCTTTTTTATTTGACATTTATTTTTATTTATTTATTTTTTTAAGTAAAATAATAATAAATGAAATTAAATAGCAACGGTTAGTAATATCCTTGAGAAGCTCCACTGAATAGTTGTTAGTACCCATCAATAATGCATTTTGTTTTCTCTGTATGTTGTGGGTTATCTCCACTGGTGACAACAGTCTCAGACAAGGGTTTCCCGCATGGGCTGAAGCTGGGGTTCAGCAGTTCTTTGGGCAGTGGCAGCATCCGACCCAGCTAAACCTGCAGAGAACCCGCTAGCATTTGGATGTGATCCAGAGCACGGCAGTGCCTTTATCGGTTGAGCTCCAGCAGCTGAGGTCCCCACAGCTGGCTGAACGCCTTGTTGTTCTGGGTGTGTGAGTCCTGCGGCCTGGCTCTCGGGCTGGACAGCTCCCGCAGGCTGGTTTGTAAGCACATTAGGCATGTACACCCCCAATTGGCCCATTGTAGCAGCCATCTGAAACAGTAAACAGAGATAAGATACTGTAAAGAGGCAAGGGAGGGGCAGTGTTAGTGGGATCACTGAGTTCACTAAACAGACTGTTTGAACAAGCTGGAAGAAGAAAAAAATCTTGGCTGTGTTACCTGAAGTTCCTCAGAGCTAAGACTGCCAAGAGGTGAGCTCTGGTAAGGAATTACAACATATGTCAAGTGAAATGTTCTCAGAAAGAAAATTGTGAAATTGCAAATAGCATTAATCATCTAAGTCTGCAGAGGGTGTTATATATTTACCATTGGTTGCTGTAGCATGTATACAATCTGGGGATTCTGTGGATGAGAATTCGGTTAGATAATTGTAACTCTTTTTTCTTTTTTTTGACTTATTCTGCATTATGTATATGCAGAGACACCTGTTGTTGCAGCTGCTGCTGTGGCTGCTGTATTCCCTGAGTTGCATCTATTGAAGGAGCAACTGCAACTCCTGCAGCATTTTCTGCAGGTAACACTGGACTGTTGGGAAGCTGATTTGCTGGAGTTTGTGGGAGAGCCGATTCCAGAATCATTGGGTAACCATATGGGCTGAACTGATGGAGAGAAGATAAAATAAAACAAAACAACACATATCAACAATTTCTGCACCGACACCACAAGTTACAACTCCAATATTAACTCCTTACTCCAAAAGCCAAAATACCAATGTCTTTATTTTCATAATACTGTGTCTTATGAAAGGGTTTCCTGTCTCCAGCAAGCGTGTCTCTTAGCTTACCAGCTGATTCCCATAGTGTGAGGAGAACAGCGGTAAGTATCCATAAGGTGGGAAAATCTGAAAAAAGCAGCAATACACATTTTTAAAGGGAGAAAATAATTTAAAATAAGAGTTAATATTCTGTTTTCTTAGCTCCCCCGCCTCCTCCTACTAGATGCTGCTGTGGCAGTGTCAGCTGGTGGGGTCCATAGAAGAGTGGCTGCATGGGCATGCCCCCTTGTGGATACCAGGGGTACTGTTGCAGTGAAGGAATGGGCTGTGGATCAGGCTGCTGTAGACCTCCTGCCTGTGGCTGAACACTGGGAGAAATAGAGGCTGGCGTAGGAGATTCGGGTTTCTGGTTTGCGGCTACAACGTGCTGAGCACCTTGAGTTGCTGTTTCCCTTCCTTGTAACAGCAGGGGACGACGGACATTTGAATTGACCTGAAAAAGAAAGAAAGAAAGAAAGAAAGAAAGAAAGAAAGAAAGAAAGAAAGAAAGAAGATGGTAAAATTATCACTGAGTCACAGAGTTCATAGAATGTCAAATGTTAATTAAATGACAACCAGTATTAAATGAATAAACATAAAATTATATAATTATATCAAGTATTGTATTTTAAACCATATTCTATTAGTCTACTTACTGGTACTGCAGAGACTTCTATGGTAAAGCATAACAGCAGCGTTATGATAATCATTTCCAAAAAGAGAACAAAATCGATATGGTTTTTAATCAGTTCCACTGGATCAGTGGGTGCTTTAAGGACTATCTCCGTGGAGCACTCAGGAGTAAATTCATTGAAACTGTATGGAGGGGTCCTTCAACTTATGCACTGCTCACAAACTGGATCAACCAATCACATGGCAGACTGAAGAAAGATAAATTCAACCTAATCGTCTGCTGAATGAAGCAGGGAGGTGGAAACCAAAGAAAATCTAATAAGTGTCCTAAACGGCATGTTTTTCTTCAATTATGATGGTGTAATGTCTCTTGAAATAATTAAACAAATGCATGAGAGTTGAGGCCTTGTGGTTTTCCTGCTACTACGGGCACCTACGGGTGTGGCTGATGTGGCTGATGTGTCAGTGTCTCACTGTTGTAATTGCAGTATGGTCAAACCAAGAATGTGTGATGTGCAAAAAAAGAATCTTAAAAAGCAGACATGAAAAATAACTGAAGCTGCAACAGACATAAAAATGAACACTTGATAAGTTAATGTAAGACATAAAAAAATGACAAACTACACATTAATGACATATATGTTGATTCAAATATTAAAATTAATTTGCAGATGAGCTCAAATGCTTAACTTAGCACTAAATGTATTTGAAATGTGAGAGAAAATTGAAGAGCAAGTAATTATAATATGTATAAATTCTATCCAGCTTGACTTTTAGTTGTTCTGTTTAAAAGAAATTTCCTTTGTAGATCACCTTGAATCAACCTTCTTTAATCAAACACTCAATAACAAATAACAAAATAAAGGAAACACAGATAATACTTATGACCACACATTTTTTTCACATTTGATAAAGTAATATCTTTCCATCATTTTAAACTGACACAACATTTTGTTTGCAACATCATACGCTAAAACGGCATACATAAAAATTACTGACAAGTGGCAATTTGGGTACAGGATCCAAATAATAATAATAAATTGTTATTAGTAATAGCAGTATCTGTCTAACTATGTAGATAGATCGATAGATAGATCAATAGATAGATAGATTAAAAAGTGCAGTATCCCACAACAAGGTTCTCTTTTCAAATTATAATTTATTCTGAAAAAAAAATCATCAAAGCATCAAATACAACAATTATGAAAAATACATATAATTCAGTGCATACTTTAAAAGTTGGTTGCCAGCTGGTTTACAAAATTAACCAAGTTTGCAAATTAGGCAGACATCCACAAAACAGGAGATTACATTTATAATGCACATTCATGCACACATCACATCAAAGAGAAAGTAAGAGACCATACTAGCTTTGTTAAAAGGGTGTATGCTAATGACAATCTTAATTACTTTTTTTTGTCAAATCAGCGGAGCAAGCAGTGCTGTGCAATCAGTGAAAATATTGCTGAAGAGGGTGTGTGAAGAAGAAATAAAGCAGTACTATGTGTTTAACTCATGAAGCACAGAGCCATGCATTAACAGCTCAGCAATCATCCCTCACTTAAGCTGTGTTGATCTAGGGTTGGTGTTGTGTGTACCCGCTGACTGGATATTACGCATGCATGTCGTCAGCATCCCTCCCACTAATGTCTGGAAGCCTAGTCTCTAACAAAACTCATCATTACCTTGCTGACTGAATGCCTCTCTAAATTTTAAATGTTTCAAATCACAGTGCAACATACAACCTCACTGGTTATATAAGTTTTGTTTTTTTTAAATTAAACAAAACATTCAAATAAGTAGGATCAACAAAACATATATAACATTGTAAAGGGAGGTTGAAGGATGCTGCAATACTGAAATGTGAAAATATGCAAACACGGTATGCAATATTTTTGAATGCCAATAAAATTTGGTTCATTTCTGGCTTCAAGGTAACAAAATGTAAAAAACAGACATCATTCTCACAGCATCAATTTCCCTATTATTATGCAGCTTTGTGCTGCTTATGCTGGAAAGTTCAAACCAAAGTAGTATAAGCTACTTTTTTTTTTCCAGATCCATGCTATTCAACTACTGTCTCCCCTCGGGGCTGTAGTGGTAGACATGATTGTGGTCCTGGAAGTCTGTGGCTGAATAGGTGGTTGCACACATAGAATCGGAAACAGAGTACAGATATTGAATGAAGGTCTAATCCAGCGGTGTTGGCCACTCTGCAAAAGCATTGAAAAAAATGTATATTACTGTGTTCTTTACAAACAATTATGGCATTATTTATGTCTTACCTCACTACTGTCAGACCCACTGCTGCATGAATGATGGCGCCTCTACAAAAACATAAATAATGTATTTGTTTTAAATATTAACAGAAAGGGTTTTGATAAGGGATAAAAATTGACAATAAATATCAAATAAAACTGTTTAGACATTTTTGTACTTACAGCAACAGAGCAATTGACCAAGTATAAAATCATGAGAAGAAAGACTTTCATCTTGCAGTTCAGAGTGTAATTCAGTTCCCTTGATAGTTAGAGCTCCCACACTAGAGTATGACAGTAAACAGCACAATAATGAATAAAATCAAGCTCCTGCAGTCTATCTCCAAGACAGTCCTTGGCTTTTAAATAGACTCTGTGCCCACACTGATCTCCCACGCTAAATGTTACTTCACCTCAGATGTGGTCAGTTCTCATGGCCGCCTCCTGAGGCAAAACCAAACTAGGTGTGAACACAATTTCATTAGCAGACTAGATTGTGTTTTCGCAACATTAAAGGCCCGCATCCTGTTTATCATGCTGAGAAGCTTTGAGTTTTTAATCCCATACACATACAGACACACACATACTGTAAGATTAAAATTTATATTCATATTTCCAATCTAAGTAAAATTCAGAGCATCACCATGTTAAAACATGTTCTAGTTATATGGATATATATGGAAGCAAATGTGTATATAACACAAATAAGCAGTTGCTGAATGCAGGGATGACTGATAAGTGGTTAGGCATTATATACTTGCAAAACTGTTGCCTAGAGCTGTATTTCCACCTGCAAAACAATACTTGCTCAATCTTTTCCAAATACTATAATCATCTTGTTGACATGTGGTGAACCTCGTTTTATTTCCTGTACTGTCATTAATGTTAGGTTGATTTTGATAATAGTGTTGGATGCTATAATGTTTAATTGCAGGCACATTCCATCTAAAGGTTCTGGTTTCCTTATCTGGTAAAGGATGTTCCCTCCGCTCCATTTAGGGGTTCGCCTATGCTTGTATATGGTGAACCATTAAAGTTAACCCATATACGGGTGTGGGGAGATGACCTGTGGATAACTAGGAAATGTGGTTAAATGGTTGTAAGCATATATTGTGTGGCAGGAAGTCACATATACAGAGACACAGACACACACACTTGCTCGCACATGCATGCACACACACACAGTGCCTTAGCTTTTATGGCACACTACATGGGTTTTACATTGTGTAACCAGTTTAAACCAGTTTGACCGTGTTTGTGTAACCCACGGTAGTCAATAAAAGAGCCTGCAAGGGGAGTCAGTTTGAAGTCGGCTGAACATCTTGCCGGACTTCCCTTGCTTGCAAGTGAGAACCGTACAGAGTGTCTTGCTTTTGTTTACAGTGACGAACCTCTTCAGCAGCAAGGTCTGACATTAGACCTAACAATTAAATTTTAAACCTTGCAAATGTCTGTGAGAGACTTTATTTTTGACAGTGATGTTAAAATATATGAGTGTTTCCTGGAGTTGGAAAACTAACTTGAAAGATCACTTAGGATGTGTTGCTTCATGTGTTACAATAAACTGTCATTACTCCAAAACAAAACAAGGTGCTAGCACTATCCTCCTGCTATATGTTTTCTTTTTTCTTTCTATATTTTTTCTTCTTGCAAAAAGCATTAGTCAGGCCATTTAGCCACATACCATTTATAATGCTGAAAGACTTAGATTTAGTTATCTTTTCAAATAAAGTGGTTTTCATTTCAAAGACCTACTTGTTACGAACACTGCAAATAGTAAGTTGATCTTCTTGTTTTTTAAATGTTTCTGATGGAAGAAAATATTACCAATATGCTGTGTGTCACATAACTAAAGGATGGACTTTCTCCTCCAATAAACTGCCATAGACCTTCTTTGGGAGACTGAGGAGTGTGATCCTTCCCTTGAAGCACACCCTAAAGTTCCCTTTCTTGAAGAGGGGAAACTTCACCCCAGTCTGCCAATCCAGAGGACTTACTTCAATGCAATATTAAAGAGGTGTGTCAAACTAGAAAGCCTCACAACATCCAGATCCTTGAGAAATTCATGAAAAAGCTCATCCACCAACCAAGTGTTTGACCTTCTAGAGTCAACAGACTGAAAGCAGAGGTGGTTTCTATTGAAATAATTAACAACTTCACAGTAAAGTGATGCTTTCTCTCTACTGATAATAGTCAGTGTAGCTCACTCAGCCATCTCTTTGTTTCACTCACTCCTTTTGGTAGAATCATCATGAGACTATATTTATTCAACTGCACTTTAGATCTCAATGTTTAAGTGAAAACATAGCCTATAATGGTTTTCATAATCCACAGTAAAAATAATAGTGAGGCATTAGGTATTTAGTTTTTTTATTTTTATACTTCTTTTATGTGCTTGCTTACAATAAAAAGACACTATTGTATTAAAAATATAAATTTAGTAATTGCAATATCCAGGCCAACTTACTGCTGCTACCGGTCAAACATTTTAGAACACCACAATTTTTCCAGCTATTTATTGCAATTCAAGTCATTCAAGTCAATGGATAGCTTGAAATGGTATAAAGGTAAGTGGTGAACTGTTAGAGGTTAAAAAAAGTTGAAGTTACCCAAAACTTAACAATAATGTACATTTCAGAATTATACAAAAAGGCCTTTTTCAGGGAACACAAAATGGGTTAACAATTTAAAGCTGTTCTGAGGCAATGGAGGTTGATCAAGCCTTGAAAGCTGTTGCTACTAATCCCTACAGGTGTTCCAACTTTTCTGGATTACTCACAACCCCCTCTGTCTGCATAAAAGTAGTGTTGGAACACACTAATGCACCATTCCCTTATGAGTATCAGTTGAATCGTATTGTACTGCAGAAAGTAGTGTGTTTGTACAAAAATGGCGAGAAAAAGTTAATTAACAATTTTAATAAAACTTAAAAATGTAGCTCTTTCCTACATGGAAATTACAACAGAAGTCAAGGTGTCAGTGAGTAGTTTCCTTTACAATCAAAAGGCACTCAGAAACTGATGTAAACTGGGGAAGAGGTCTGGCAGACACGAAGCCACAACTGAATCAGAGGACAAGTTTCTGAGAGTTAACAGCATGCGTGATAGGCAGCTCACAGGACAACAACTTCAAGCACAGCTTGCAGTAGTAGTTGTAGTAAGTAAGTCTCTGTTTCAACTGTGAAGAGAAGACTTCAAGCTGCAGGTTTGACAGTGGGGCTGCCACGATTAGTCACGATTACGTCGACTATCAAAATCGTCGACGACTGATTTAATAGTCGACGCGTCGTTTGAAGCTTTGTAAGATCCCAAAAGACGCAGGGAAAAGTAGTAGTATTTAAGAGTGTAATAACGGACTGAAACAGAAGATGGCAGCAATGCATGTACAAGGATGCCAGCTGCTGTTAAACCCCGAAGAAGAAGAAGACTGTGTCCCAGAATTCATAGCGTGGCCCTGCTCAGTTTTCAATAATGGCGGCAGCTAGTTAGTTTTAATATTACTCTTATTATTCTTTCTAGGTCACAAAATAAACGTTTAACATATTTTCAGGCGAGAATGTAGCTGTGTAAACCTCAAATATCTGCTCAGTTTATCAAGACACCACATATTTTCAAAAGTGTTCCGACGTTTTCGGAGACGTCTGTTACCCACTAGCTCAATAGCTAGCCGGGGGCAAGGCTCACTAGAGCCGGTGAGAACACCGGACTCCCGGCAAATCGTTTTCAAACTCACCGCTGCCTTTCCCTACTCAGGTTAAACATGATATATAAGTCACTTAGATAACTTAAAAATGTTATTGTTTGGCTTTTTTTTTTAGTATTTTATTTGTTCCTGAGTAAATCGGTTTGGCTGAGATTAAAGTTATAGTTTTTACACAGCTGAATAAACGTCAAGCAGCCAACTGATTAGAAGTGTGAGATGCTCGAGAATATACTCCGGTGTCCCGTTATATTTTAGATAGCAAGGAGCAGACGGCTGAGTTTATTAAACTTCACCGAAACAATCTGCAAATTTCATTAAAATTTAATTAACTACCATTTTGTCTTTATTTTTAGTTAGCACATACCTTAAACACTTAAAGCTGTAAGCTAATGATAGTTATATAAGAGCAGATGCGTGCTGGTGCAATAAGCTGTACGTTTTACATCCAATGGATGCATGATCTGATTAGTCGACTAATCGTAAAAATAATTGGTGACTAGTCAACTATCAAAATAATCGTTTTTGGCAGCCCTATTTGACAGGACCAGTTGAAGCAAGAAAGCCATTGCTAAGACATCTGAATAAGACAAAGAAGCTTGCCTGGGCCATGAAACACCACCATTGGACTACTAAAGACTTGAAAAAGGTATTATGGACTGATGCATCAAAATTTGAAATCTTTGGTGCTGGATCCAGGGTCAGTGACTTGTGCAGAGTTAGAGGCACCCTGAACCAAAATGGCCAAGGCTGGACTGGGACAAAAAATCGGCCCGGGCATTTTGACTAGAGACCGGCCCACCAGGATAAAGATTGAAAATGTGACGTCATTCAGGGGTAAAACCGCAAAGGATTCTGGGAACTTGTGGCAAGAGGTACTAGCGCACGCAGGCTTTCAATTGAACTCAGTTACGCAGCGATAAAAAGAAACCCAAAAAATGTCAAGAAGCTGTTGTATTATTAACTGCAATAACCGGTCGCATGACAGCCACGGGAAGCTGACGGGTAAAGAGATCGGTTTTTTTATCGGATTACGTCGTTGAAGAGAAATTTTTTAAGCCATGTTTCCGAAGTAAGAGCCGACGGATGGTCTGGATATACCAAATATAACGTCTCAGAACACTCGAGCTCACATGTTAGTGTGAGAACAAACTTCTTTTGTGAAGTGCATGACAACATGTCACATGTTTTATGATGAAGGGAAAAAGGAAAACTGAATAAAATGGGTGTGTGGTTTAAATGAGTGAAAAGCACAGACCTGGGGATTAAACTCATAGCTAATAGGACATTAGGGTTATGTTGTGTGTTGTGCAGCTGATGGTTGGTTTGGAGTTAATCTAGCTGATGATTTTTCTTTTGTTGTGAAGTTGAGCCTGCCAATTAGTATGATGGTATGATGAACCATGCTAATGGTATGATTTACCCGCCTGAGATGAGGAGCTTGTGTCATGACTTAACAAGGCCTTTTTATTTTGATACTTTCACAGTGCACTGAAAGTTTTGTTCGATAATCTCTGTCGTTTGAGCAGATCTGCACGATTAGAACAGAAAGCGCTGTATGACACGTCGTCGAGGAAATTGTTACAAGTGAGTTTCTCCACATTAAAATGGGCTCTGGAGAAAGTCACTTAACTGGGACAATTAGAAAGTAAGTTCCTGTCCACGACTGTGCGAAGTTAACCCTCACCTGACAAAGGTGCAGATGAATCTATGTGTGTTTCCTTTTACAGGAGCAGAAAGATGACAGCAACATTCGAGGTTGCGTGATGATTTAACCTTTTAGGTGCCACTTTCTGTGTCTGTGCATCTACCAGGGGTGTTATTCACTACCTTGTGTTGCTCACAGAGGAAACTGTGAGAAAGTGTGTACACACCTGCGCAGCGCTAACATTTACATTTCTTTTCTACAGCATTACAGTTCTTCATGCGATTTATAACGGGACAACTGGTTAATGTTTTTCTACTACAGGATTTCTGGGTTTATGTGTGAAGAAAACCGTGTTTACAGGTCATGAGTGGTGATGCTGTTACACTGTGTTGATGGGGAAATGTGAAGGTTACTTTGATAATGTGAATAACAACAAATTTCCTGTGTTGAAAACTGGTGTTACTTCTTTCCACAGCTATGGATGGCTAACTTTATGGTCTTTTTATGGCACCTCTGGAGCCTGTCGACCTGCGTCTAACCACGGTCAATGTGTGTTGCTAATGTTTGTTTTTCTGAGAATGCATGTAGAAGATTCGGCAGAAGCGGACAAGTGACATGAGAAAAACAAATAAGAGATGCAGTGTTTATGGAATAGTTGAATATGGGCTCATTAGCTGGCCACTTTTAAGCCCATAGTAAGATATGAGTGGAGTGACTTTGCTTAAGAGCAGTCACCGATTACATTAATGTTGACTGAGTACATGGGATTATCCATGTCTGAGGCGAATTATGGTAATAGTTGTAGTTTACTGATTTGAGAAAACCTGCACATGACACTTTTCTTGCTGATGTTGAATGCTTATTGCTCTTATGATACAATTGTTTACAAGTGTGGAGTTTGATTTCATTTCCAGATCTTCTTTTCCAGGCCATGATGGTGTGTATGCAGGCTCCTGGCAGAGCCAGGTGTTAAGCAAACTTAATATGCAAAACACGCTAACATCTTTTATTGCAGGGTTACGGAGCTACTCCAGCGGAGATGCCCTGATGTTGCCTGGGACATGATTTAGCTAACCTTTTTCTTTAAGACAGGAATCCAGGTTTGATGAGTTGACTCATGGGAGTGTCCATGCGTCAAGAGGGAGTGTCCAGGATTAACATTAAATAATGTTTTTTAACATTAAATAATGTTTTTTATTATTGTTGCAGTGATTTGTGTGATTAACAGTTTATTTACAGGTATTAAACCTATGCAAGTGGTGCATCCATGTTCAGATGAGGCTTTGATGGCCTATAAGTGAAGTTTACTGAACTAAAGAATGTGGTTTGATGATTGTTGACATGCTCTCCAAATAGAAGTTTTTCCTCCTAGCAAGGAAATACAGGTGCAGCAGTAATCTCCTGAGAAATCTTCAGAGGCCCAGTGAAGAAGCGAGAACCATTCCAGGCATAGTTGACAGCCCAGGCAGTGGTTGAGGTCAAAGGTCAAGCTGGTTGGGGCCCATCATGAGATCAGACTTTGGAGCCACAGCAAGGACCATGAAACTGCGTTGGAATGAGAGCTGTGCCAAGGGGGCCAACAGAGGCCAACAGAGGAGATTGTGGACAACAGACGGGCACCTGAAGGATGAGGGGAACGTGCCAAGCTCCATCGACAACACAGAGGGAGTCTAAGGATGGCATCATGATTCTGTGAAAAGCACAGGAACCAGAAGCTATGGTGGTGATGACAGCAGTTTCCTATGAACATCACCTAATGCTGTGTCACTATACTGTGCATACGATGACACTCTGAAGGCTGCTGGATCATAACAGCAGTAAGATAACTGAACCCAGCACCCTTTTTACAGAGGGGTTTTTCTGCAGAGCGTGGACAGTGGAGGAGTCATAAGTATCCCCCTCACAGGACGAAGGCCTGAAGTGAGGTAATGGGGGTTGGTAGAGGCCATAAAACTTGAGTGCTGAGAGGTCTGCAGCTTTCACGATAAGCTGAGACCCATGTCGACAAACAACAAAACCAACTGGTATGTTTGAATGTTTATTCTACATACATTTGGACTCTGGTCCTATGGACAATGATGGAAACAACTGGAAGAGACATTTATGACGCCGTGCAGAACTCAAACCACGCTGCAGAGAGACATGTGATTTGCACACCCGGAGGAAGCGCCACCAAGCTGAGATGTTTTTGAAAATGTTACTTTCTTATTCCAACTATTAAATTAACAATTCATTTGTTTGCTCGTAGGATGCAGGTTGCCATTGGATGAGATCAATGAGGAATGGGATAACTGCTAATACATTTGTTAAACTGTGTACTTTCACAGTAATTTAGGGTGATTTGACATATTGTGGCGTGTTGGGGGAGCGGCTAGTTCTCTCCCATCATGCCTTCGGACGTGTGCTGCTGTTTGGATGTTCTTGTTTTGTTGTTTATGTTTACACTACTTTTAACTGTTATCCTGAATGTTGTGTTTGTACTGTGGTTCAAAGGCACTTACAGTTGTTGTTTTATAGAATGAATGAAACCATGGGTGAGTTCTGTTATGCTGTTGATGACCCTTGAAGCACAGTGTAGCATCAGTGTGTGTTGTAATAAAGAGCTCCGCCTACCAGCTTGGGGTTGAATAACAATCTCTCTCTGTGAGCTTCTTTGTAAAGTTTCCTCTGCATGCCACATTGGTGTCAGAAGTGGGATTCCAAGAGCATGGCCACTATGCTGAAAGAGGAAGAGGAGCTGAGGAAGATTGAGGAGCTTATTACTCACCTGGAAGCAGTGAATGGAGCACAATCGAAGAAGCGGGGAGATCCCCGGGCAGTAGCAAGCCAGCCAGGGGAAGACCTGTGGGGCTTACCAGATGGAGCCTCACACCCCCGCCCACTGGGGAGCTGTCGGAGCCGCCAAGGCATGCTGCAGGCTCCAAGACCACGAGCGACCAGCCAGCCTCCACTCATGGTGATGCCTGGGAGCAGCACACCCTCATTGTTGGCAGCCGAGGGGGACAACGCCAACTGTCTCCAGGACCAAGTGCAGCCGCCGCTGCCATCAGGGGCTCCTGTCCGGGGGAGCATGAAGCTGCCACGCTATAATGGGGAGGCACCTCCAGAGACCTACCTTATCCAGGTACAGCTGGCTGCTCAGCTAAACGGTTGGTCAACAGAGGAGACAGATGTCCAAGTTGCCCTCGCCTTGGAAGGCAGGGCCCTGCAGATCCTCACAGATCTTCAGCCAGAAGAGCGTTTAAGTTGGCCTGCTGTTGCCAGAGCAATGCAGAGCAGGTTTGGCCTCCGTACACATGCAGATGATGCCCGAGATAAACTTGCTAACCGCCCACGGAGACAAGAGGAGAGTCTGGGTGCCTATGCTGCTGACCTACGTCTTTATGCACGTAGAGGGTACCCTGCTTTTGATGCTGCAGCACAAGAAGAGCTTGCTCTCCAGGCTTTTGTCCGGGGTCTCCAGCCAAAAAGACTACAAGAGCACATCCGTCTGCATGCACCAGAAACCCTGGCGGCAGCTCTAACTGAGGCCGAAAGAGTGGAGCATGTGCTCAGCCCAGGTGCACGCAGCCCTGGCATAAGTCACCAAGTGCGCCAAACGGACTACGAAAGCCTCCACCCCAAAAAGTGCCATCTCTTCCGAAAGGAGACGACCTTCTTGGGTCACGTTGTGAGCGGAGCAGGGGTTTCCACTGACCCTGCGAAGGTGGCCGCTGTGAAAGACTGGCCCATTCCGGGCAACATTGGTTGGTGTGGACATCCTGGGACCCTTCCCCACCACTGACCAGAGTTTCCTTGGCCTGGCATCATACTACCGGCGTTTCGTCAAGGACTTTGCTACCATTGCAAGCCCCCTGCACTGGCTCACACAGAAGGGCCGGGAGTTCCATTGGAGTGAGGACAGTGCCGTGGCATTTGATCGGCTCCGATCTGCACTGGTTGAGGCACCGGTGCTAGCCTACCCAGACCTGCAGCTCCCTTTTGTCGTGGACACCGATGCCAGCAACACAGGGGTGGGGGCTGTACTGTCGCAGGAAGGCCCTGAGGGGGAGCGGGTCATCTCCTACTACAGCCATTCCCTCAGCAGACCGGAGAGGAACTATTGTGTCACCCGTCGAGAGCTGCTGGCCATCATCCTGGGTCTCCGCCATTTCAGACCCTACCTCTACGGGAAGAAGTTCCTCCTGTGCACAGACCATGCGTCCCTCACTTGGCTGCTCAGCTTTAAAGAACCAGAGGGACAGCTAGCCCGGTGGTTGGAGACGTTGCAAGATTACCACTTTGAGGTCTGTCACCGGGCGGGACGTCTCCACACCAATGCAGATGCCCTCTCCCGACGCCCTTGTGAGGAAAAACAGTGCAGGTACTGCCAACGCTTGGAGGACCGGGAGGGCATGACTTCAGTGATCGCGTCACCACAGGGCGGCCCTGAGAATGACTCTGTTCCAGGTGGGCATTGTAGCAGTCTTCAGGTCCAGTCCGCCGCGGGGGATACTGAGGGTCTGGAGGCCATGGATCCCCAACAGCTGCAACACAACCAGAACCAGGACCCTGCCCTTTCCCAGGTTCAGTGTTGGATTGGAGCCGGTCAGAGACCATCATGGCCAGAGGTATCTGCACTGGACCTCGAGACCAAGGCTCTCTACTCCCAATGGGCCAACCTCACAAACCGAAACGGCCTCCTCTATCGCCGCTGGCAGGCTCCCGGGGGTCACCGTGAGGTCTTCCAGCTCGTGGTACCTCAACAGTTGCGGTCCAGGGTGCTCCAGCTGGTTCATGGTGCAGCGGGGACAGGACACTTTGGAGTTACCAAGACTCTGCGGCGACTCCGGTCTCGGTTCTACTGGCCCGGGTGTCGCCAGGACGTAGAGCTCCATGTCCATCGGTGTGATGCCTGCACGGCTCAGAAAGGGCCTTCCCAACGCTCTCATGCCCCCTTGCAGCAGTATCAGGTGGGGGCTCCCATGGAGCGGGTTGGTGTGGACATCCTGGGACCCTTCCCCACCACTGACCAGGGGAACCGCTACGTCCTGGTTGCCATGGACTACTTCACTAAGTGGCCTGAGGCCTATGCAGTCCCTGACCAGAGTGCTGTTACCACTGCTGAGCGTCTGGTCAAAGAGATGTTCTGCCGGTTCGGGGTACCAGAGGAACTGCACAGCAACCAGGGACGGAATTTTGAGGCTGCGGTGTTCAAGGAGGTCTGTCAGCGGCTGGGTATCAGGAAGACCCGGACAACGCCACTGCACCCCCAAAGCGATGGGTTGGTGGAACGCTTCAACCGCACCCTGGCCACCCAGCTTGCTATCCTGACCTCCCACCAGCAGCGTGACTGGGATCAACACCTTCCCCTGGTCCTAATGGCCTACCGTTCTGCAGTCCAGGAGTCTACTAAGTGCACTCCAGCGGCCTTGATGTTCGGTCATGAGCTTCGTACCCCAGTGGACTTGGTGTTTGGATCTCCCCCCGGGCCGGAAGTGTGCGGGGACCCCGGGTTGGACTACCTCCACAACCTCCTCGCCGGCTCCGAGAGGTGCATCAGTTGACCAGGCAGGCTCTCCGAGATGCAGGTTCCTGGCAGAAGTGAGCTTATGATACCCGCTGCAAGGGGGAAGGACTTTCGCCCGGTCAGCATGTGTGGGTCTACAGCCCGGAGAGGAAGAAAGGGCTTTCTCCCAAACTGATGAGCCAGTGGGTTGGACCCTGCACTGTTCTTGAGAGGCTGTCTGACGTGGTCTACAGGGTGCGGCTGGTCAAACGGAACAGGGTGGTCGTACTCCATCGCGATCGCCTGGCACCCTATCAGCCCTTGAGTCCATCCAGGGAGACGTCAGGGTCCCAGCTTCAACTGCAGGCCCCCAACCTGGCCTCGGAGGCAGCTGGGGGACCCACGGAACGTCCTCAACGAAGCCGTCGCCTTCCCCAACACCTCAGAGACTTTGCTATGGACATGCCGGTTGCTGGGGACAGCTAACCACTCAGGTGGGGGCTGTGTGGCGTGTTGGGGGAGCGGCTAGTTCTCTCCCATCATGCCTTGGGACGTGTGCTGCTGTTTGGATGTTCTTGTTTTGTTGTTTATGTTTACACTACTTTTAACTGTTATCCTGAATGTTGTGTTTGTACTGTGGTTCAAAGGCACTTACAGTTGTTGTTTTATAGAATGAATGAAACCATGGGTGAGTTCTGTTATGCTGTTGATGACCCTCGAAGCACAGTGTAGCATCAGTGTGTGTTGTAATAAAGAGCTCCCCCTACCAGCTTGGGGTTGAATAACAATCTCTCTCTGTGAGCTTCTTTGTAAAGTTTCCTCTGCATGCCACAATATGCTGTGTATAAAAATGTTTGCATTGAAACTGTCAGACATGAAGTGATCATAACTGGGAGCTTTTCTAGCATAAAGGTCAAAAAGGGGGGGGGATGTTAGGTTTTGTATTGTTGATTGTCATTTATGCTTAGAAATATTTAACCATATATGCTTAGAGGTGTATAATCAATTGTGTAGTGATAGGACTGTGATCTTTAGCAGGCTGCAAAGGCTTGGTGTGCATTCTAGAGTGGAATGCACACCCACATCCTAGGAGCATAAGAGAGGTCCTGTCTTCTCTTTGTTGATATAGCAAACACACGTATATCTCTTTAAGTATAAGAGCCTTTTGTTCAGATGGACCCGCTAGACTTCTGGCACCAGCTTTGGGGAGTCTTCACAGGGTCACATCTTGACCTCACACAAATCACATACACACACACACACATACACACACACACACATACACACACACACACAAAGGCAAGGTACTCTTTGTGTGTATGTAGACGTCATATGTTAATTAACCTATGCATATTCATGTAACCTCAATAAAAGAGCAGTGTTACGGGAGAACGGATGAGAGCAACTGGGGTCAAGCGAAGGAACGGCGTTTGTCCGGTTCTCTCCCGTGCACGAGAAACATGAAGAACGTTGCCTACTTCGTGTCTTGCTTGCTGTGTAATTACATTGTCCTCAACGTTCCAGCGAATAGGTTCAAGCTACAAACCTATCAGTTGTTGTATCTTGTTTACTGTATCACTGACAGATAATTTCAAAGTCAATTGAATGCTACATTATAGTAAGATATTGTGTAATGTGAAATACTGTAAGCAAATGAATAAACAGCCTAATTCTTGCTAAAACTTTGACTGTTTTGTTTGAATCCAACTGTTTTTTGCAGATGTACATAAAACATGTTGTTACTTTTGTTATTATTATTATTATTATTATTATTATTATTATTATTATTATTATTATTATTATTATTATCATCATCATCATCATCATTATTGCACTAAATACATTTTAAATAAAGGATACTTTGATATACATTCTACTTTAAGGTTGGAAATGTATTTTCTTCAACCTGAAATATCTTTTGAAATGTATTTTGGTTTGAAAAAAATATATTTTCAATTTCAAAAATATATTTTTTTGAGCATCACAAATGCAACATATATTTACCATATATTTGAAATATATTTTGGCCAGGAAAAATGTATTTTTTTACCGTATGGGCGGGATTGCGGTGTCGCTGTGCCTCGATCCGCACATGTCGTTGGCTGAAATCCCACAGCAAAAATTTTGACCTACAGCTCTACTATCACTTCCAACATAAATGAAGACAGAAAACTAAACAGCAGTGGCGTTTTTAGGCTTACTGAAGTTGGGCCAGCTGGTATTGTTGAAATCTCCCAATTCTTTTAATCTTTGGGCTGAAGGAAGGACAATACTCGGTGTATAAATGCTCAATCAACAATCATTTATTTCCATACAATCAACAATACAGAGCATTAGAACGTCCGGACGGGAGAGATGCTGCCAGAGGGTCAGGCACATGTCTCTCAAAGGGGTGGCGACATTCACAGACCTTTATAGCTTCTGGCAACCCCCCTTAGTCATAAAGCTACCTCTTCACATGTTTTTCTACTTCTTAGCGAGACTGGCTCCTGACCTTGCCTCCCTGTCTTTCTGCAAAGGTGGGGGTATAGAATGTGACTTATCTCTTCTAACCTAGACACAGAGTCTCCTCTCTCTTCATCCATCCATCCATCTTCATCCGCTTTGTCCGGGGCCGGGTCGCGGGGGCAGCAGCCTAAGCAAAGAGGCCCAGACCTCCCTCTCCCCAGCCACCTCCTCCAGCTTATCCGGGGGAATACCAAGGCGTTCCCAGGCCAGCCGAGAGATATAATCTCTCCAGCGTGTCCTGGGTCTGCCCCGGGGCCTCCTCCCGGTGGGACATGCCTGGAACACCTCACCCAGGAGGCGCCCAGGGGGCATCCTTGTCAGATGCCCGAACCACCTCAGCTGGCTCCTTTCGATGTGGAGCAGCAGCTGCTCTACTCTGAGCCACTCCCGGATGGCCGAACTTCTCACCCTATCTCTAAGGGAGAGGCCAGCCACCCTTCACGAGATCGCGGATACAAGCGGCAGAAATGAGCTTCCTCTCTCTTCATGATTCAGCAATAAAACATGTCAAGAACCCACAGTGTGAGACATTCTCAGCAGATCAAGGATACAGAGTAATGCACATTTAACTAATAAACTAATATCCATCCATCCATTCGCTTCTGCTTGTCCTTTTCAGGGTCGCGGGGGGCGCTGGAGCCTATCCCAGCTGTCATAGGGCGAGAGGCGGGGTACACCCTGGACAGGTCGCCAGTCTGTCGCAGGGCATAAACTAATATGTGAATATGTTATGTTAACTCAAGAATATAATGAGAACTAGACTACATACACAGCATACCATCTAAACTAAAGGATAATATATATTCTACAGCTGTTAACCTAATTCAACTAGATTGACTACTGGTCATAAAATAACATGTGTTTTTACTACTTGGTCTCAACAGTATATAATGATGTGCTGTGGGTGGCTAGCTACACAGCTATGGTTAGCCTAGCATAAACACAGTAAAGCTGGAGCATGAACGCTAACTTTTTTCTACTCAATAAAAATCAACGTGAGGGTTCCTGATGGTTAGGGACTAATGTAATTGCATGGCAGGATGCTGTAAATGGGCCAAACTTCAGTGAGGAGAACAACTGCAATAAAAGGCTAGTCATTAAAAACACTGCTGCATGGGCTGGGCTGTAGTTACATCGTAACGTTTTAAAAACTGAGCTTTAAAATGAATAGTGATGAGAAAATCCGAGACAGGTCCATAGGGATCACTGACTTTTTTTAGGGGCTTCCTCAGATTAAACAAGATACAAGTGGCCACTTTCATGAGTAAATCATATAAGGCTTACATGATTTACTCATGAAAGTGGCCACTTTCGCATTACTTTCATACATTGTTTTAGTAAGTATCCAAAACATACAAGTTTCATTATATAATGTTTCAAGGGATCTTATATCTGTTTTCACACATATATGCTTTTCATACCAGTTTCACACAAGACAGACAAACTTTATAAAATTTCTATATATCTTTTCCATATGGGTTAACAAACATAGGTATCTATAAATATGCTACATATTCTGTGATGATGCATACTGAATTATTTGGTTGATTTGTGAGAAACTGCATGAACAAGGAGATGTTGTTTATATTGACTAGAATAATCTGTTCTTTTTTTTTAAAACTCTTTTTAAGACCGAGTCACTCAGAAATAAGCGGGGATTTTCAATAATCGTGTAAATAAATAAAAAACTCCCAGTGCAATTTAACATAGGTTTTTATTCATTGATTGTTCGTTTTCAATTCATCCTTTGTGGCAGTAATAGCTGTTGGTTAAGGAGCAGCTTATCGTATAGCAGCAAGAAGCAAAGCAAGGAGCGTTGAATTCTGCAGAAGTGCTGGATTCTGTAGAAAAGGTAGTAGCAGGGTAAGACGATTTAGGGAAGGCCCAGTAATCTGCAAGAAAATCAGTAATATATATTATTACATGTGATAATGCATTCTCTGGTGAATAACTTCTTAGAGATATGTAAATATCAGAGAGTCAAGTGTGTCTAATGTTCAAACCTAGAAAGACAAACATGAGACTCACCCCCTCCCTAGATGAAGAACGTGCATCGCGCTCGTGTGCTGAGTCGTCCTGTTTAAAAAAACATGCAAATGTATTGTTTGGATATGACAAGATAGGAGCACTGACACAGTCTCTGGTTACACAGTTACACACACAGTGCAAGATATATTCATATATTACAGATAACATCACTAGCACAGTCTTCAGGCATATTACACTTACAGGATTTGCCAGAGCAAGGCTCAGCAGGCATCCAAGCAGAAACACAACCTTGATCATGGTTTCAGTGATTTCACCTGTTAACAATATTTCAGATGAGATGTGGTCAAAACCATCTGCAATATCACCATTCAACCAACATTATACTGAAAACACAGAAGCAATAAGAGATTGATGAGAAATGTTACCGTCAGGTCTTCACAACTTCAGCAGACTGTCTCAGAGATGTGGATGATTGTGGTAATGTTGTACTGACAGCAGAGCTTTTTATACACAGTTGCAAGAGATGATTTAATCTCATTTGCGTAACTGTTGGGAAACTCTAACTCTTAGAAAACATTCTCATCTTAACAAGGGTAAACACAATTGGGCAACAATCAGGGACACACCTGATTAATCCTTTTGCTGCAACACAGTGATGTGAGATTGACCAGGTATGAGTCACATACAAAACTAACTGTTGTTTGTATATGTTCCTTTAAGTATAATTGTCTACCCTTTAAAATGTAGGGGTAATGGTCACCAGGTTGTATCTATCTATATATCTATCTAATGAGATCTAATAACTGTCTGACGCCCTAAGAAAGAAGACTGTGGCCACTTATGAGTCTGGTAAGGGATTTAAAAAGATCTCAAAAGAATTTGACATCAGCCGTTCCACCATCTGGAAAAGTATTTACAAGTGGAGGACATTCAAAACAACTGTCACCATGCCCAGGTCTGGCCCTCCAAGCAAATTCACCCCCAGAGCAGACCGCAAGGTGCTCAAAGAAGTCATCAAAAAGCCTAAAATGTCATCACTGGAACTACAGGAGGCTCTGGCTGCTGTCGATGTGAAAGCGCATGACTCTACTATCAGAAAGACACTACACAAGTTTGACTTTCATGGGAGGTGTGCAAGGAGGAAACCTTTGCTCTCTAAGAGAAACATTAAGACCAGACTGAAGTTTGCCAGGACAAACGTAGACAAACGCCATGACTTCTGGAATAATGTTCTTTGGACAGATGAATCTAAAGTGGAATTATTTGGAACCAGAACAGTAGACATGTTTGGCATAAACCAAATACAGCCTTGCAAGAAAAGAACTTCATACCAACTGTGAAGCATGGAGGTGGCAGTATCATAGTTTGGGGGTGCTTATCTGAGGCACCACCTGGCCAGCTCACCATCATAGAATCCATCATGAAGTCTGCTGTGTGTGAGGAGTGGGGCAAACTTTCTTCTGATCGATGTCAGAGACTGGTAAAAGGCCACAAAAGGTGTCTCACTGAAGTTATATCAGCCAAAGGTGGCAACACTAGTTATTAGGGGGGGTAGAATGTCCTAACTTTTTCCTCCATTAAAATACACAATTTTTGTTTTTTGTTTTTTTTGTTTTTTTGATGTGTAAATTATTATTAATATTATTATTATTATTATTATTTGGTTTTTATTTAATTGCAATTAAGTCACTTACTTTTCCAGTAATACATGAAAACATGATTGGACAGTGATATGTGAACATTTCTTAATAAAGAGCTGATAATTTAATGCGGTGCCCTTATTTTCTCACATGACTGTTGTAAAAGTACCAGACATACACGATGATTGTGCTCACTATTATTACGTTTTCTTGACAGTTGTGAACTCAAGGAAAACAGTCTGTTCCAGTCGAGCTCTTTCTCCCCGCTCAACTCTGGCTTCACTATATAGAGAAATAGAAAGAGACTCCATCATCAGTCAATCACCACCACCTGTGGCTCACCCTCCTCCCGGTACTGACTCCTTGAGTTCACTGCACCACTCCTCCCCTGCAGCTGCACAGGGACCACACCTCAGCCACAACTGTATTTCTTGTGTAACGATTTTAAAAGATCTTTTTTTTTTTTTTGCTTGGATGAATCTGTCATTTCAGTACATCTTTATTGTCTTCATTATCTTTTTTTTTCAACACTTATTGGTTCCACAATAATATGCAAATACAAGTAATACAATACTTGGGAATTTTCTACAGATTGTCAACGTGTATGAAAAGCATGATGGCTCTCACCACGGCTGGTATGAGGTGAGTACTTTCTTTATCCTCCACATTTAAATCACACATGAACATCACTTTCTGTAAAACATTTGGATTTTTTTTTCTCTCTACACATCACCACCAACCCCCATCCCCCAGCGATGTTAAAGACTCATTGCCTGCTATCACAAATGCTTGATTGAATTTCTTCAATCAAGCAAGGGGGTGGGGCTAGGAGGAGGAGTTGGCCGTCCGACTGCGGTCTGGAGTGTGGGGCCTCCCTGCTGCTGCGGAGTCGGGGCGGTCTGCTTCTCCCCACCGCAGGGAAAAGGGTAACACCACCTCGGTCTGGGTGCAGTTTCCCCCTCCAGGGGCAAGGGTACCTAGACCCGGTTCTTAGAGTATGCTTGGGGAGTGTGTTTGTGTGTACAGCGTCTCTCTATGTCTGTTTCCACGTTGGTTGAGTATGGAGTAATTGCTTATGAGAGCATGAGGGTGGGAATGGATGTTTGTATCTGTGTGTGCCTGTATGTCTGTTTCTATATGTCAGGTTGGGTATCAGACGCCACCTCTCTGGGGACATCTCAGGCCCTCCAAGGTTTGGAGGCCTATCTCCCCCCACCGCTTCCCCTGCCGGTGGCGGACGCCCTCAGACATCGGTGTGTTGGTGGTTCTTTGTGGCTGGGGATGGGCGTCCGGGGATGGGCGTCCGGGTACACACCGGCTCACTCCTTGGTGGCTCCTTATCGGGGTCTGGAGCCTGGGGCTCGCTCGGGCCACTTCGGGGTTGGAGTGCCCTCGGCCTCTCGGCCTGGGGCTCGGTCACTCTGGCACAGCTGGCCGTCGGCGGAGCTCACAGGCACGTCACTGCAACCCCCCTGGCTTATGCTCCGCGGCTGCTGAGTGACCCCTCATCTGGGACTCTCCTCAGCTCTTTCTGGGACAGTGGCGCGGCTGCCCCTCTGTTGGTCTTCCTTGGTCTCTTGTGTTCTGGGGGTCTCTGGATGTCTGGCGTTTTGATCTCCTCCATACCTGCTTCATGCCCTGGTGGACGGGGCTGTGCCCCCCCCCCACACACCCTCTAGCAGATCATTACATGAAGGAACCTTTTAACAACAAGCGCGCTCATGCTCACAGGTGTACACACGGGGGATCACACACACAAACTACACCCTTTTTGGCTCCTACCTCAAAGCACACTGTGCGCTGTCAATCTTACGTGCTGCACATGTCATGATTCGTTGTGTGGCAGGCAGGAGAAGGACCCAAGATGCAGACTCACAGACACGGGGATAAACTTAAAGATCACAGTTTTAATGCTGGCTTAAAGGTGAAACACAAAACAGTACTGAACTAAACTGGAAAAACTAAACATGAGATGTACCAGGAACCACGGGGAGAATAACACACAACATGAGGGAGAACGCGACGCCGAACAGAGGGAGACGCAGACAGAAATACACAGAGGGTTAACGAGGAAAGTGGGAACACACGGGGAACACAGCTGACACAGATAACCATAACGAGACAGGGCGGGGTGAACATAACACTGACGGGAGACAGGCAGAGTCAAACAGGAAGTACACAGAGGTTCAGACAGGAGGAGAGAGCACGGGGAGAACACAGACATAACAGGCTGGGGAAAACATGGAATAAAACACGAAAGGGGACAAGGGCTCACGAATACATAGAGGGGCACACAGGGGGTGAGAGTCACAAAGGGAAAGCACACAGGGAACAACATAACAGGGCAACTCCGGAAACAGAACCTAAACAGGGAACTGAATACAAAAATACAAGAGAACTAAGAATACTGGGCCAACCCGGCCCAGGACCATGACATCACCCCCCCCCCCACAAGGGCTGGCTCCAGACAGCCCAAACACAGGAAAACAAAAACAAAACAGAAAACGACCCAGGGCGGGCGGCGGGGGCCTAGGACGGAGGGCTCGGAACAAAAAACAAAAACGAACAACAGAAAACACAGGAGCACAAGACCATAGTTCAAATAAAGTTCAGGGGGCCGACCCAGAGCCCACCGGCACAAAAGTTCACGGGTCACACGGTCGGGGGGCCGACCGGGCGGGTGGCACAGGTGACAGAGCTGGTCCGGAGGCCGGCCGCGCGGAGGGCAACGGCGGGAACGAAGGAGACGACGGAGCAGTTCAGGGGGCCGGCCGCGCAGAAGGCAGCGGCGGCGGCGAAGGAGACGGAGCAGTTCAGGAGGCCGGCCGCGCGGAAGGCAGCGGCGGCTCTCCAGTGTCAGGCGTACTGGCCGAGGCCCGGTGGGCACAGGACCAGTCGAGGCGGGACCGGTCGAGGCGGGAGACTCTGAGGCTGGGCCAGACGAGGACGAAGTCTCTGAGGCTGGGCCAGACGAGGACGAAGTCTCTGAGGCTGGGCCAGACGAGGACGAAGTCTCTGAGGCTGGGCCAGACGAGGACGAAGACTCTGAGGCTGGGCCAGACGAGGACGAAGACTCTGAGGCTGGGCCAGACGGAGCTGCAGAGGCTGATGGAGGCTGAAAGGGCCCCTCGGACCCTCCAGCGGAGACAGGAGGCTGAACGGGCCCCTCGGACCCTCCAGTGGAGACAGGGGGCTGAACGGACCCCTCGGACCCTCCAGCGGAGACAGGAGGCTGAACGGGCCCCTCGGACCCTCCAGCGGAGACAGGAGGCTGAACGGGCCCCTTGGGCCCTCCAGCGGAGACGGGTGGCTGAACGGGCCCCTCGCGCCCTCCAGCTGACGTGACGCGAAGCGGTGGCGTCGCCGCAGGGTGCCGGATAGGCACACCTGGGAGTCCAACAGCAGACGCAGGACAAACTGTTATGAAGGCCCCTGGCTGGACTAGGAGCTGAGGAAACACAGGCTGCTGAGGCACAAACCCAGAGAGAGAGAGAGCAGGTAAAAAACAGTCTATAGGGCTTAACATCTTAACACAAGAAACCATGAAGTGGACAGTGGTAGGGACCACCAGTTCTGAGCCAGCAATCATTAGGTTCCCAAAGTCTGCATCAGTCCGAAGTGGCTCAGAGGTTACTAGCCCAGTCTGTGTAGTCCTAGGAGAGGTCAACATAAGCTGGTTGGACTCAACCGGTGGTAGTGTGCGGCTCAGAGGAGCTGGTTCGACCATACGGAAAACAAGAACCACCACTCGATCCACAAAAACAAAGCTTAGATCATCAGGAGCTGACTCCTGGAAAAACAGTAAATACACAGATATGGACCTAACCAATGGCACCGTGGTACCATGACTGTGGTGTGTTGGATGGATGTGTTTGTTGGAACCCGTACCCGCAGTGATCTGTGGTTTCAGAGTGCTAACCCTATTGAGTGGAGAGACAGATACAGGTGAAACGGTACGTGAACCATTAACTGAAGCAGGTGACACTTCAGGCTGAGAGAGGGTGGTTACGACATTGTTCGGGGCCAAAACCCTATCTAGTGACGAGTTCATAGAGGCAGGAGAAAATGGTGTCACATAAATCCTGACCCCAGCTTCCATCTCCTGAGTGGTGGTTATGGTGCTGGAGCAAAACAGTTCAGAACCACCTGGTTTATTACCTATGGGGAGACAGGAGACGTGTTGTGACATTACAGTGTCCTGGTCACCATGATCTGCTGTTATGTGTGCATCTTGGTAACATGCTAGGGGTTCATGACCAGTGTTCACAGTCTCTGGTTCGTGAAAAGCAAGTGTAGCTGGGCACACCGGAGCACTAGCTATGCTTTCGTTGCCTTCATTCAGTGACTGATGGAGGAGCAGGGCCGGCTCAGGAGGGAAGAGAGAAACCACAGGCAACTCAGATTTAGTTGGAACTGCAGACACGGAAAGAGACACCAAAGGAAACACCTCCCTACCGCTATTAAAACCAAAGGCAGTGGGAAACCTTGTCAGTCTGTGAATCGAGTCTGTGGTCCCTGCCGGGTGGAGTGAAGCGGGAGCGGAACTGTCTCTGGCCTGCGGCTCGGTGAATGGCTCATTGCTAGCCACCTCACCGGCTAAGTCCGTAGCCTCCTCACATGCCTTCCGCTCAGAGGTAACTTGGAGTGACTGGACAGTTTCACTCACCTCCGAGCGTCGGGCGATGCGGTGGCGACGCGAACGCCGTTTTCTTTTGGCCGTGGGCCCCGTAGACGTGGGAGATGGAGGCTCCTGAGGCGTCGCAGCGGCTGAGGAGGCGGTAGTAAGCGGAGTGGCAGGCGGGAGTCCCAGGCAACTCCGGGGGCCCCCAAGGGCTAGCCGTGTCCCGCGGAAAACCTCATCGTAGGGGGGAGCGAGCCATGGCTCCTCTCGTAGCTCTTCCTCCAGTTGCGCGCATACGGCGCGCTGCCGCTCCTCGAGGTCGGAATCCGCGCCCCCACAGCCACCTCATGTTGCTCAGTGGAGGGCAGAACGGGCCGTGGCGGTGCGCGACAGCGGCGGGAACGCCGTTTCCTCTCAGGGGCGGCCGTGGGCTCAGCCTGGCCTTCCGTGGCGACCGGCTCCTCGCCCTCAGACCACATCCGTGCCAGGCAGGAAGCAGGAGACGAGTAGCCCGATCGCGGCGGCGAGGGTGGGTGGTCGATCTGTGGTGGGACAGCTGACGAGAGCTCCTCCTCGGTGATAAGCCAGGGCTTCCAACGGAGCTCGTCCTCCCGATACGCCCGTAACACCTGCTGCCGCTCCTCTTCACCAAAGTCGCTGGCCTCTGGCATCTCCGTGCGCCACGTAGTGTAGACAGGCGGTGGCGAAGATGTAGAAGCCGAAGAGAAGCGAACAGGCGGTGTAACGGTGGTGAGCCCCATGGTCCCGATCCTGACCGTTTCCGGTTCTTTCTGGGACAGCTGCCCCGGGCGGATGCCCACGGCGGACACAAGAAAGTCCCGGATGTGGGGGCGCAGCGCGCCGAATAGCCACGGGAGCCCGGACACCATCCGCTGAAGACGGACGGCTACGGTCTCCCGGTATTCGCCTCTAGGCAGCGTCGCCCATTCCTCACAGTGGTATTCCACCGTGTAGACCAAGTCTTCCTGGAGGTCCGCGGAGGGGTTGTGAGCTGCTGGGTCCAGTTCGGGGTCGCGTTCTTTTGTCATGATTCGTTGTGTGGCAGGCAGGAGAAGGACCCAAGATGCAGACTCACAGACACGGGGATAAACTTAAAGATCACAGTTTTAATGCTGGCTTAAAGGTGAAACACAAAACAGTACTGAACTAAACTGGAAAAACTAAACATGAGATGTACCAGGAACCACGGGGAGAATAACACACAACATGAGGGAGAACGCGACGCCGAACAGAGGGAGACGCAGACAGAAATACACAGAGGGTTAACGAGGAAAGTGGGAACACACGGGGAACACAGCTGACACAGATAACCATAACGAGACAGGGCGGGGTGAACATAACACTGACGGGAGACAGGCAGAGTCAAACAGGAAGTACACAGAGGTTCAGACAGGAGGAGAGAGCACGGGGAGAACACAGACATAACAGGCTGGGGAAAACATGGAATAAAACACGAAAGGGGACAAGGGCTCACGAATACATAGAGGGGCACACAGGGGGTGAGAGTCACAAAGGGAAAGCACACAGGGAACAACATAACAGGGCAACTCCGGAAACAGAACCTAAACAGGGAACTGAATACAAAAATACAAGAGAACTAAGAATACTGGGCCAACCCGGCCCAGGACCATGACAGCACAATAATGTTTAATATTTAGTATTTACTGTCATATTCCCATATATCATTGTGATGTTGTTTATTCTATTACTCTCGTTTTCTTCTGCTTGTTTTCTTTTATCTTTCTCAGCAGGTGATCCAGGTGATCGATAGATGTATTTTTTTTCTGTTTATTCTGTTGGTTTTTGTTTTTTGCCTTTTTTCCCCGTCCCTCTTCTCAGCTGTTTTTCTTTCCCTCTTTCTTTCTCCCCTTTCTTTCCCCCAATCAAGTCTGTCCCGTATTCAGCAAGTGAAAATAAAATAAACAATAAAAGGTGAATCAAATAGACCATTACGGCAAGGCTGGGATGGTCAATTTGGTAAAGTAAATCCGTTGGGCATCTTTCTTCGCCTTTAGACAACAATTCTAATGGCAAAAGAGCCAAACCTTAAAAAAAAAAAAAAAGAAAGAGACTCCATCATCAGTCAATCACCACCACCTGTGGCTCACCCTCGTCCTGGTACTGACCCCTTGAGTTCACTGCACCACTCCTCCCCTGCAGCTGCACCAGGGACCACACCTCAGCCTAGAGCTGGGCGATAGAACGATAACGATATGTATTGCGAAATAACTTTTTCTCAATAGAAAAATTAAACTATTGCGTTTAATTTTAATTTATGTCCTCTTAAAAAAAAAAAAAGAAGAACAGCCAATACAAATTAAGTAGTGCAGAGCCGAACCAATCACAGCCGCAGCGTCGCGTCACGTGACTTGTTACGTACAGCACAAGTGCCAAGCCGCACATGTGTATTTGTTTGAAGCAGCCAGCCGCCGTGCCGCCCGGGTAATGGAGTGTGCCGACTAGAGAAAAATCAACCGAGAGCGTGACCAAAGGTTACCGAAGAGAAAACAGATGATGGTTCCAATGCCGGAGAGATTGTCGAATGGAAGAGCCATAGAAGTTCCGTAGTGTGAAGGTATTTCGACTATTTCAAGTCTGACAAAAAACAGAGTAGCGTGCACTGTAAATGTGCCGAAAGCAAGTCTGGAAATACAATAAACCGGTGCATGCTCAATCTCTGACTGGAAGCGCTAATTCGTCATTCGGCTTTTGTCAGACTAAAGTAACTGTTAAAACTGTTTGAAAAGCTAAGCTATACAACAAGGAGAGTTTGAGAATTTCCTTTTAGTTCTCAGTTTATTTGATATTGACAAAAGTTAGTCAGTTTTGTCTGTTCTTCTGTAAAACAAACTAAGATTTATTTTTAGAATTAATATTTTGTTTCTAAGTGGAATTGACAATTTAGTCTGTTTCATTTGTTCTATTTTGAAACTTAAACGCTTTAGCGGCTGCTTTTTGTGTAGTTTGCAATATTTGCCTTTATTTATCTGAAAAAGTCTCATGTTTCTTTAGTACATCTACCCTGTTGAACTTATTATGGGAAATAAATATTTAAATCAAAAGAAGCTGCTGATTATTTCACATTTTACTTGTGAGCAACGGCACATTTAAATCTCACAAATATAGTTATTTGGCTTATATTGTGATATATATCGTTATCGCCTGAAATGAAAAAAACATTTCATGATTTGGAAAAATCTCATATCGCCCAGCTCTACCTCAGCTACAACTGTATTTCTTGTGCAACGATTGTAAAAGATCATTTTTTATTTGCTTGGCTGAATCTGTCATTTCAGTACATCTTTATTGTCTTCATTGTCTTTTTTTTTTTCAACACTTATTGGTTCCACAATAAGTGAAACCATGCTGAAGGTATTTCTGCTTGGATGCTTCCCATGCCTCACTCTAGTTCAACCTGTAAGTATTATTATAAGTGATTATATATGCAGATACTACTTGAATATGCAAATACAAGTAATACAATACTTAGAAATTTTCTACAGATTGTCAATGTGTATGAAAAGTATGGTGGCTCTCACCACGGCTGATATGAGGTGAGTACTTTCTTTATCCTCCACATTTAAATCACACATGAACATCACTTTCTGTAAAATGTTTGGATTTTTTTTTCTCTCTACACATCACCACCAACCCCCATCCCCCAGCGATGTTAAAGACTCATTGCCTGCTATCACAAATGCTTGATTGAATTTCTTGGAGTCAAAAGTGGCACAACCAGTTATTAGGTTTAGGGTGTAATTACCTTTTCACACAGGACCACATAGATTTGGATACATTTCTTCATTCTACTGTTTCCATGTCACGAAATACACCTTTTGAGATCTTTTTTTTGTCTTAGCTCAGAATGTAGTAGCATAATTTTCAAACAATAAGTCAACTATACCATTACTTAAGGATAGCACATGACTTTAACAAAATAATAACATAAGAAATCAACAATATAAAATAACACAAAATGCACAGTTGTAATATACAACACCTGATTATTTTCTAGTTTCTTTACATTTTCTAAAAAGCCAGAAGATAGATATATAGATAGATAGGACCTGGTGATCATTACCCCTACATTTTAAAGGGTAAATATTTATACTTAAAGGAACATATACAAACAACAGTTAGTTTTGTATGTGACTCACACCTGGTCAATCTCACATCACTGTGTTGCAGCAAAAAGATTAATCAGGTGTGTCCCTGATTGTTGCCCAATTGTGTTTACCCTTGTTAAGATGAGAATGTTTTCTAAGAGTTAGAGTTTCCCAACAGTTACGCAAATGAGATTAAATCATCTCTTGCAACTGTGTATAAAAAGCTCTGCTGTCAGTACAACATTACCACAATCATCCACATCTCTGAGACAGTCTGCTGAAGTTGTGAAGACCTGACGGTAACATTTCTCATCAATCTCTTATTGCTTCTCTGTTTTCAGTATAATGTTGGTTGAATGGTGATTTTGCAGATGGTTTTGACCACATCTCATCTGAAATATTGTTAACAGGTGAAATCACTGAAAACATGATCAAGGTTGTGTTTCTGCTTGGATGCCTGCTGAGCCTTGCTCTGGCAAATCCTGTAAGTGTAATATGACTAAAGACTGTGCTAGTGATGTTATCTGTAATATATGAATATATCTTGCACTGTGTGTGTGTAACTGTGTAACCAGAGACTGTGTCAGTGCTCCTATCTTGTCATATCCAAACAATACAGGGAGTGCAGAATTATTAGGCAAATGAGTATTTTGTCCACATCATCCTCTTCATGCATGTTGTCGTACTCCAAGCTGTATAGGCTCGAAAGCCTACTACCAATTAAGCATATTAGGTGATGTGCATCTCTGTAATGAGAAGGGGTGTGGTCTAATGACATCAACACTCTATATCTGGTGTGCATAATTATTAGGCAACGTCCTTTCCTTTGGCAAAATGGGTCAAAAGAAGGACTTGACAGGCTTAGAAAAGTCAAAAATAGTGAGATATCTTGCAGAGGGATGCAGCAGCCTCAAAATTGCAAAACTAAAAACAAACTAAAAACTACTTCCAAAAACATTCAGCTTTGATATTAATGAGTTTTTTGGGTTCATTGAGAACATGGTTGTTGTTCAATAATAAAATTATTCCTCAAAAATACAACTTGCCTAATAATTCTGCACTCCCTTGCTCTGGCAAATCCTGTAAGTGTAATATGACTGTAGAATGATATATCTTGCACTGTGTGTGTGTAACTGTGTAACCAGAGACTGTGTCAGTGCTCCTATCTTGTCATATCCAAACAATACATTTGCATGTTTTTTTTAAACAGGACGACTCAGCACACGAGCGCGATGCACGTTCTTCATCTAGGGAGGGGGTGAGTCTCATGTTTGTCTTTCTAGGTTTGAACATTAGACACACTTGACTCTCTGATATTTACATATCTCTAAGAAGTTATTCACCAGAGAATGCATTATCACATGTAATAATATATATTACTGATTCTCTTGCAGACTACTGGGCCTTCCCTAAATCGTCTTACCCTGCTCCTACCTTTTCTACAGAATCCAGCACTTCTGCAGAATTCAACGCTCCTTGCTTTGCTTCTTGCTGCTATACGATAAGCTGCTCCTTAACCAACAGCTATTACTGCCACAAAGGAGGAATTGAAAACGAACAAACAATGAATAAAAACCTATGTTAAATTGCACTGGGATTTTTTTATTTATTTACATACTTATTTCTGAGTGACTCTGTTTTAAAAAAAAGTTAAAAAAAAAAAAAAAAACAAACAAGAAAAGATTATTCTAGTCAATATAAACGACATCTCCTTGTTCATGCAGTTTCTCCCAAATCACACCCTTTTGTCTGATCATTACCCAATAACACGAAGAAGACCGACCTGGAGCCAAGTGTCGTTCCACCCACTTGACCTCCGTCAGACTCTCAGCCAGGTTCCCCATAGCACTCCTTTTATTGTGGTTACATGAATATGCATAGGTTCATTAACATATGACGTTTCATACACACAAAGAGTACCGTGCGTTGTGTGTGTGTGCCAGGAGTCTAGTGGTCCATCTAAACAAAAGGCTCTTACACTCAAACAGATATACGTGTGTTTGCTATACCATATATCAGCAAGAGAAGATACGACCTCTCCTAGGAGGTGTGTGATCTATGCCAGAACACTCCGTAGAGGAGTGAACACCCCCCCCCTCTTCATGCTACACAGAGTTGTTACAGACCTCCTAGGATGACACATTCTTTCAACAAATGATTATATACTTCTAAGCATATGAGTAAATATTTCTAAGCATAAATGATAATGAACAATACAAATCTAACAGTGCACCTTAAAGCTGATACAGTGGCCCCTCATTTATCGTGGGAGTTACGTTCTAAAAAATAACCTACGATAGCTGAAATCGCTGAAGTAGCCAACTGTATTCTCTCTTTTTTTTTTTTTTTTACAATTGTTATAGATGTTTTAAGGCTGTAAAACCCTTCACTACACACTATACACTTTTCTCAGACAAGCATGAACATCTTTACGCTTTTCTCTCTTGTTTAAACACTCAAAGTTCAAATCTTTGTAGAAAAACAAGTCTAGTATTCCAGAATGAAATCAAGGCTAAAACACTGTTTTCAGGTCTAGAACATGGGAACAGAGCAGCTGCAAGAGAATTCAACATTAATGCATCAATGGTAAAGAAGTAGAGGAAGCAAGAAGAATGAGTTGTGTAAAGTTTGACTTTTCGGACTGTTTTGTTTCGCTTAATGCGCCTTATAATCTGGAAAATATGGTAATTTCTACTTTCCGTTAGCATGTCCAGAAGTCCAACTTTTTGTGCGATTGTTAGCAGCCTCCTCTGTCTTTTGGGTGCTACCGCAGGTGCCTTTGACAGTGCAAAACATTTCGTCAACATTGTTGTGTTTGTTGGGGAGAAAACTTACAAACATGCAGTACAGCACTTCAGAGTCACACTGCTAGCGATCGAAGATTTTTGTAAATTTTTCAAGCTGAACGCATTCTGTACTGTACAGGAAACCCGGCACAAGATGACTTTGTGAATTTCTTCACGTGTAAAATTTTAAACATTGAAGAAAAAAATTGCCCATAATCATCTCACAGATGTAACATTATGTACAGCTACTTTCAGTAGGAAAAATGACAAAAGCTTTGTCCAAAAACTTGTGTGTCATGGCTGTGTGAAGGCAGGCAGGAAAGGTGGACCAAAAAGCAGGACTCACAGAGGCACAGGTGTACTCAAAACCCTCAGCTTTATTGTGGGAATGCAGACTGAACAAAGAACTAACTAGACTGGAATGCAAACAAACTAGCAGGCAGGCAAACAGAACACACAGGGTGGTATGAGGATGAACAGACGTTAACGATGCCACACTGACACAAAGACACACTGGGCTTAAACACACTGAAGGAGTCATCAAGGAATTAAAGACACAAGGGGAACAGCTGGGAGGGATAAGACCTAACAAGACAGGGGGAATAAAGCTAGAAACACTGACAAAGACAGGAACATGAACCTTCAAAGTAAAACAGGAAACAAGACACACTTTACAAGGACACGGACTCGACAAAGTAAGACAGACTAGACGCTGAATTAAACCGGCAATAATAACAAAATACAACCCGAACCTTAGTCATAATGCAAAAACATACCAGAATAACTGAAACACAGATTCATAATTCAAAAATAAACCAAAGCATAAGGAACTCAAAATGCTGGGTCGATCCGACCCAGGACCGTGACATTATGGGCCAAACTGTACAATAAAAAGGTGTTTGTGAAAAACCCAAAACAAATTTTGTGTCTGCCTGATTTTCACTGATGAACTTTATTTTGCAGCTACCAAACACAACAGTGAGCAGAAAGACTAAAGAAAAAGTCAAGATTCAGTTTAGAAAAGAGAAAAACTAAAGCAAAACAAGCAACATTATGTGCTTTAAGGTGCCAATTTGAGAGGTATACCAGGGAATCAGGTACTGGTTGAAGCCTTTCTTTTTCAGAAGAGCTACAGTATCCAGAGTTGTACATAGTGAAGAAGTAGCGTTCAGCTAGCTACACTGCACTGTTGGCACAACAACATTTTTAATCTTAGTTTAAGACAGAGTCACTCAAAAATAAGCACTGATTTTCAATAATCCTGTAAATAAATGACAAAAGAACCCCAGTGCAATTCAACATAGGTTTTTATTCATTGTTGGTTTGTGGCAGTAATAGCTGTTGGTTAAGGAGCAGCTTATCGTATAGCAGCAAGAAGCAAAGCAAGGAGCGTTGAATTCTGCAGAAGTGCTGGATTCTGTAGAAAAGGTAGGAGCAGGGTAAGACGATTTAGGGAAGGCCCAGTAATCTGCAAGAGAATCAGTAATATATATTATTACATGTGATAATGCATTCTCTGGTGAATAACTTCTTAGAGATATGTAAATATCAGAGAGTCAAGTGTGTCTAATGTTCAAACCTAGAAAGACAAACATGAGACTCACCCCCTCCCTAGATGAAGAACGTGCATCGCGCTCGTGTGCTGAGTCATTCTGTTTAAAAAAAACATGCAAATGTATTGTTTGGATATGACAAGATAGGAGCACTGACACAGTCTCTGGTTACACAGTTACACACACACAGTGCAAGATATATCATTCTACAGTCATATTACACTTACAGGATTTGCCAGAGCAAGGCTCAGCAGGCATCCAAGCAGAAACACAACCTTGATCATGGTTTCAGTGATTTCACCTGTTAACAATATTTCAGATGAGATGTGGTCAAAACCATCTGCAAAATCACCATTCAACCAACATTATACTGAAAACAGAGAAGCAATAAGAGATTGATGAGAAATGTTACCGTCAGGTCTTCACAACTTCAGCAGACTGTCTCAGAGATGTGGATGATTGTGGTAATGCTGTACTGACAGCAGAGCTTTTTATACACAGTTGCAAGAGATGATTTAATCTCATTTGCGTAACTGTTGGGAAACTCTAACTCTTAGAAAACATTCTCATCTTAACAAGGGTAAACACAATTGGGCAACAATCAGGGACACACCTGATTAATCCTTTTGCTGCAACACAGTGATGTGAGATTGACCAGGTATGAGTCACATACAAAACTAACTGTTGTTTGTATATGTTCCTTTAAGTATAATTGTCTACCCTTTAAAATGTAGGGGTAATGGTCACCAGGTCCTATCTATCTATTAGGGATACTCGTATCAATATTGAACCGTTCGATACAGTGCTTTCGGTTCGGTGTATGTATGTATCGAACAATAAATTTTCCTTCTGACGATGCTGTCTGTGTTGAGCACTCAGTGGATCTGCGCTCGACAGTGCAGCCTAGGCGGAGTAGTCGAACGCAGACTCACTGAGCGCAGGGCAAGCTAGCCAGACAGAAGTTAAGCTCTCCTTGCAACATGGGAAACTGAACCTCCCCCACCCTCATTCAGATCTGGCGTTTGGAACTATTTTGGTTGTCATGTGACGTATGACCCTGAAGGTAAGCGCGTCATGGACTAAAGTAAAACAGTATGTTGGATGTGCCACGCAATGCTCAATTACATGGGTGGGAACTAGTGTGTTAGTGCAGTTAGCTCGTTAACGTGTTGGCTGTCTAGCCCATGCACGGGGCGATCGGCGGTAGCTCGTTAACGTCATTTCAACGAGATTAACGCTGACAGCACTAGTGGGAACACAACGAATATGACTGCACATTTACGCCGACATCATCCTAGTGCAAAGACAAGTGGAAGCAGACAAAAACAACAAGCATGCATGCTACAAACGTTATCCGAGTCATTTAGACAGCCGTTAGCACATGATTCTCCTTATGGGAACCTGATATGTTTAATATGCTGCTGAGAATATAGCCCAGAAGAAGCGTATAGTATAGCTTTTATTTTGGAAAGAGCCATTTCTCTGTAATAAACTCTCTTTTCCAAAGATGAGTGATTCCTCAATCAGATACAGGGCTCGCAATATCGATTTTTCGAGTCGGGCTACCAAAATCTATCTCTTCCCTGCCCGTCGGGTTATCGTAGAAAGGAAAAATATGTGTCAATGCTTTTGCATTCTTTCGGAAATGTAGCTGGGTAATTATGTCATTGGCATCGGTGAGCCACTGTCAATATGTGACATATTGAAATCGCGTTTGAATTTGCGCTTGTTTTTTGCTTTCACTTTGCAATCGTGCGAACTGTGTATAGAGAGCGACAGCACTGATCTGTGAGTGATGATAATTTGCGCACCAATTCCTCTGACATCGTCTTATTAATCGTTAGCTTACTATGCAAACATGACAAGTGAAATCTCCCGCAGCTTAAACATGTGAGAGGTTGATCACGCAGAGAATCGCTGAGCTTATGTGAGTGCGTGTGTAAAAGCAGCAGGATATATATTTTAGTTCTGCTGAGCCACATAAGACAGGTCAGGGTGAAGAAGTGACAGCCAAAGAAAAGCTTACCACAAAACGGAAAAATTATGACAAATCAGACTATAAGGCAAAAAGAAAGTGCAGCTATCAAAAATAAAAAACGCGCACAAGATAAGAAGTTGTAATGCGTGTACATAACATTTTCTGGAGGTGGACAGACATTTGTTTAGAACTCTTAAAGATGTCGAAGAAGCTCCTTTAAGCAATTGCTTTGGTTTTCCTCCACCTCCAAAGAAATGTCAGAAGGAGTCCGAACCACAAAAGAAGCGCGTATTCTCGGAAAAGTGGTTGCAGGAGGTGAGCTGGCTTCAAACAAATGATGAACGCACAGAGATGTGGTGCAGAATGTGCCGTGAAAATCCCACTCTAGCAGACAAAAACAGTGCTTTTTATATGGACGCAAACGCGTGTTGCAACTTCTTATCTGGTGCGCGTCTTTTATTTTGACAGCAAATGCGCACATGCGGACCACTTATGTGCACCCGTGTAAATAACATAATGTTCTGCCGGGTGTGTTGTTGGTTTTCTCTCGATTTCTGAGTCGACAAGCGCCTTTGTTACTGGGACCAGTCATTTTAAGAAAGGCCCCCATTAGAACCCATGAGAAATGCAAGAAATGCATTATTGCTCAGTCTGCAATATCTTTCCCAGAACAAACACCAATTGCAAATAACATACTAAAAATAAACCTGAAAAATCTGTTTAGAACAGCGTACTATGTTGCAAAGAGTGAACTACCACTGGCACAATTTAGCAGTCTTTGCAAACTTCAAAAAGCAAATGGCCTAGATCTTGGTTCCACTTGTCTCTTACCCGTGACTTCAGTGGAAATTTAAAATTCAGGATCTGACACAGACTGATTCATGTCCTACACAGTTCTTACAAGTTCATAGAAATTTCTGTTCAATTAGAACCAAGTATTTGAGTTGATGATTGTAATTTTTATACAATGTTAAAATTTGTTTTTCAACAATTTTTTGATTAATGTTTTGTTTCCGTTACAATATTATACCTTAATGTATAATATTGTAAAGGAAACAAAACGGGAAACAAAACATCAATCAAAAAATTGCTCTCTTTTTTATTCAGGCTACTTAAACTTATTTTGGGCTACAAAAAACTGAAGAGTCCGTGCCCGAAGGGCTACCAGGGATTTTGAAATTTTGTGAGTCCTGATATTTATAATTTTAATAAATGACAAATTAAAAAGGCATGAACATTTTTTTTGTATCGAAAAAATATCGAACCGTGACACCAAAGTATCGAACCGAACCGTGAATTTTGTGTATCGTTGCACCCCTACTATCTATATATCTATCTTCTGGCTTTTTAGAAAATGTAAAGAAACTAGAAAATAATCAGGTGTTGTATATTACAACTGTGACCCAGCATTTTGTGTTATTTTATATTGTTGATTTCTTATGTTATTATTTTGTTAAAGTCATGTGCTATCCTTAAGTAATGGTATAGTTGACTTATTGTTTGAAAATTATGCTACTACATTCTGAGCTAAAACAAAAAAAAAAGATCTCAAAAGGTGTATTTCGTGACATAGAAACAGTAGAATGAAGAAAATGTATCCAAATCTACGTGGTCCTGTGTGAAAAGGTAATTACACCCTAAACCTAATAACTGGTTGTGCCACTTTTGACTCCAAGAAATTCAATCAAGCATTTGTGATAGCAGGCAATGAGTCTTTAACATCGCTGGGGGATGGCCCAATCTTCTTCGCAGAATCAACAGCTACAACAGCTGCATCCACTACAACTCCTTGAAATCTAAAAGGTAACCAAAAATTAAGCCAGCATTGCATTTTTGGCGACAGCACAATAAATGCAATGCTGGCTCGATTTTTGCTTTTTTTTGGTTTCCTTTCAGATTTCAGGGAGTTGTAGTGGGTGCAGCTGTTGTAGTGGTTTTAGCAGGCGCTTGTAGGAAGACAGAGAGAAGTTGCTTCAAGGAAATATTGTTGTTGGTAGTTGAGTGTAGAGAGAAAAAAAAATCCAAACATTTTACAGAAAGTGATGTTCATGTGTGATTTAAATGTGGAGGATAAAGAAAGTACTCACCTCATATCAGCCGTGGTGAGAGCCACCATACTTTTCATACACATTGACAATCTGTAGAAAATTCCTAAGTATTGTATTACTTGCATTTGCATATTCAAGTAGTATCTGCGTATATAATCACTTATAATAATACTTACAGGTTGAACTAGAGTGAGGCATAGGAAGCATCCAAGCAGAAATACCTTCAGCATGGTTCCACTTATTGTGGAACCAATAAGTGTTGAAAAAAAAAGACAATGAAGACAATAAAGATGTACTGAAATGACAGATTCATCCAAGCAAATAAAAAAATGATCTTTTACAATTGTTACACAAGAAATGCAGTTGTGGCTGAGGTGTGGTCCCTGGTGCAGCTGCAGGGGAGGAGTGGTGGAATGAGCTCAAGGGGTCAGTACCGGGAGGCAGGTGAGCCACAGGTGGTGGTGATTGACTGATGATGGAGTCTCTGGCTGTGTCCCAATTAAGAGACCGCATGCTTGAAGTACGCATTTTGAGTACGATTACGTCACCGCCACGCAACGACGGCTGTCCCAATTCGAAGGGACAGAAGGGAGCGGCCGAAGAGTGAACTGTCAAAAGTAAGTACTGAATATGATGTCACTTATTTATGTGCGAATGTTTAATAATGAAGAACATTAAAACATTACTGTTGGCCACATGTCGGCAAAGTTATGTGACATTAGTGATGTTTGTACTTTCAGCATTAACTTGGTTTTAAAGCCTCTACTTCAAAAAATATATATATAGTTGACCTTAATCTTACAGAGAATGTGATGATTTTATGCATAATTAAAGTCAGTCATATATCCACAAACACAACAAGCTGAAAGTCAGTGATGCTGCTCGGTTTGCAGTCCTGAATATCACGGCACAAGCAGGATTCACTGCACTGTTAATGTTAGCTATGTTATATTGCTGCCTCTGCTCGGTGGTGTCGAGCCAAACGGACTTTAAAGTGTGTTTGAACGAGCTGACGGTTCACTCGTTAAGCTGAAAGAAAGATGCTTTAATCCCACTTTTAAAGACAGTAGAAGGCGAAAAATAAAAATAATCTTAATTCTAACCAATATGGTCCTGCCTTCGCTATTGTGGTTGATATGGCGGTAGGGACGGCCTTAGGGCGTCTGGGGAGTCCATAGGGACGTTTTCCCTGGAGGGCCTAACCCGGGGGATGTGGCCATGACCTGGTTAGGGGCTCTGGTGGCTCTTAGATGGTGTTTTCCTTGTGGCTGCGTACAGCGGAGATGGGGGAGGGTCTGTGCTGCCGGACGTTGGTTACTGGCCTGGTTGCCTGACTGCCCCTGGGTGGGTCCGGGACGAGCGTGGAGGCTTGGGGGTCTGGGGATGCTCCGCCCCCGGTCTGGGGTGCTGGCTGGGCCTTGGGAGCTTGGGTCCTGGATGTTGTGTCGCCGGAGCTGTGGGCGGGTGGGTGCAGGGGGGCTCCTCTGGTGCATCGGCCCAACTAGGGGACTCTCTAACTCAAGCCTGTTCAAATGGCGGCCCGCGGGCCAAATGCAGCCCAGAAGCAACCTGCGAGTGGCCCTGCCTGTGGTCCTGGCAGAAACACAGAGAAAACGCAAAAAATGAATTCATTAATTAATTTTTAAAAAATTAAAAATTCCTACAGCGTAGTGTAGACTGTGAATGCAACACTCCTAGTAGCCTAGCAATATTTAACCCACAATGCACCGTGATGTAAACATATTAAACAATCATCGTAATATATGATGCGACAACAGCATGTCTTTCTCACTCCAAAAGCGCAAAATTGACAATGAAAACTGTCGGTTTAACCCTGCCTGGACTGACAAATACTTATTCATTTTACCGAGTTTAATAATCTTACAACCGGAGTTGTACTACCATGGTGAGGGTCCTGTACAGCCCAAGAGAGAGCTGCAGCATCTTCCCTTCGTGTTTGCTTCTTGGCAAAGAAGAAAAGGCCTTTCACAGATTCTGAAACAATGAAATACTGCATGCTGGCCGTGGTGGATGCGGTGAAAAGTGAGTGTGACATCTGCTATTAAAAACGTACCCCTGTAGGACAGTTCAAATATTTGTAGAATTGAAGTTCTGGCGTCAGACGAGTTTGAAATGCTGTTAGATGACCTGAAGAAAACTGATGTAATGTCTATAGCAGGAGATCACAGACAGAACTGATAATGCACAGTTATGCGTATATGTCCGTTTTTTGGATGGGAAATTGCTCGGTTTACTACCGTTAGAGGGACTCACAGCTGGCGAAATTATGTTTGAGAAGATTTAAGCTCTTTTTGAGGAAAATGGTCTGGATATGAAGCGTGTCTGTATACTTGTGACGGATGGGGCTCCATCCATGGCAGGAAAAGTGAGTGGTCAGTGAAATATTTTTTTTAATTTGAAAGGGAATTATCAAAATGTTTTTTGTTATTATTATTTCAAATGTGCAAAAAATAGTTTAGTTATAGCTCCCTTTTTTTAAATGGACCTTTTGGTGTGCATTTGTGAGAGGTCACCACCAGATTTATAGGGGAAAAGGAATAAAAAAAAAATACTTGTTTTTCAGTACAGTTGTGTGGATTTGAAATTGATCATGATCTGCTGCTTACTGGCTTCAAAAAAAATATCTGGCCCAGATAAATTCCTCGGTTTGAAAATCTGGCCCAACTAACTTCGTAGTTGAATAGGCATGCTCTAACTGGTGGAGAGGCTGTTATATCTTTGTAGGTGGTCTCCTCTCTACAGGAGCTCACTCTGCAGGTGGGGGAGAGATATAGGAGAGGTAGAGAATGAACTCAACCTGGGTGTCTATTGTCTTGTGTAGTTTGGGAGATGATTGGATGATGGGGTGGGTGCAGTTTTCTCTGGGGTGGAGTCGGGTGGGCTGCCCCGGACTCTGTGGAGCTGGGCGGTGCTGCTGCTGTGGGCCCCGGTCTGGATGGGCCTGGGCCCCCTTGCCCTGGTGGGTTCCAGAGTGTGGGGGTGCCTACTGGGGTCAGCGGGGAAGCTGGCCCCAGGGAGGGGCCGCTTGCCCCTCCCCTTCTTCCCTCCCCATCCTCAGCTGCCTCCCTATTCCCGCTCTACCACACCCACCCACACACGCAGGGCTTGGGGTGCAGGTATGTCACCAGGGTGCAGGGGAGGCACTCCCCCTCTGTCCCCTTCTGGCCCCTTCTATTTGACAGCACGGGCCGCGACCCGCCTCGTGTTCCCAGGGGGCAACAAGCATCGAAGGCGTTGGAAAGGGAGGGGGGATGAGTGAGTGCTTATCAGTGTAAGTGTATGTGTGTGCGTGTCCATAGTTTAGCTGAGACAGTGTCCTTCGGCCTATCAGGTTAAGTAAACAGTCCTCCAGGCAATCCAGGTGTCCTTGCATGGGACGGGAAGAATAGCCGTAACACAGTCGTTATCAGGGAGTGATTGTTCGGCTCCAGCCTTGGGCCTGCAGCTGGTGCCGTTATGGGGGTCCTCAATCTCGATGTTGATTTTGTAAATTTCCATGCGAGCAGCCCAGGAGAATTTTCAGGCTGCCCTAACACTCCGACACTGGCCTCTCGATCTCCCGTTGGAGAGCCGCGAGCCTCCCCATGATGGTATCAAACTTCTGTTCCATGGTGTTGTCATTCTTTTGATTCTGAGACCTCACAGCTGCAGTGATCCGTTCCGCGATGTCTTCCAACTGTCGCTCAAGGGTCCCATTTTGAGCAGGCCTCTCTTTGATGTATCCCCCCACACGCTCAATGTTGTTGCTTTGAGCCTTCACAGCCGATGCAAGCGTCTCCAAGGTGTTGACCATATTACGTTCGTTGTGAGAGGTCGCGCCTCGTCCCATCGCTTCGATTCCAGCGGGCAGCCTTGGGGGGGTTTGAACAGCCGGTTCCGCTCTTTTATTTCTCCGATAAGCCAGGGCTAAGCCAACTCCAATCAGCAAGAACCCTGTTATCACGGTTCCGAATAGATAGATATCTTCAGCGTCCTCGATCGACAGTCCTGCCAGGCACATGACCCTCCAGTTCTGCCACCCGTCCATCGTGTATCCGGCAGGGAAAGTCCCTCTAGGGCACTCAGGCTCTCCCGAGCCCAGACTTCTCGTTGAGAAAAGGGTGTCAATAGCATTCAGAGACCAGTTGAATCCTGCAGCTTATCACACATTTGATTTCCATGTGTGACAACTGCAAGTGTCCAGAGTGAGGACAGACTGAGGGACACACTGCTGCACATCATCTCAGACAAATCATCTCAGACAAACTCAGCAGTGTGTGAGGAAGAGGAGGAGGAAAAGCCAGCAGCTGACGACAGATGGAGAGAATAGACAGACTGTTCCCTGTTTGTGAAGGACTGCTAGGAAAGTTTAAAATAACTAATTGTGTGTCCTGAATCAGTCTTATTAGGTAATGTTCAAATAATTTTATCATTCCAGTGTTTTCAGTGTGGGAGAAAGTACTCAGGGCCTTCAGGTTACACACTATGAAAGCCAGCAACAAGTTTAATGTTCAGAAACCTAAAGTATGTATCAGCAGCAGAATGGAGCTAAAAATGAATGTTTGTTTCAGTTCTATGAAGCTTTGAGTATTTTGGATTAGTAGCACTGCTGTGTTTGTTGTGTCGTATTGCTGTAATTGTTTATATGCTTTATATATTCTGAGGTAAGTTGATCTATAGTGTTACATCATATTCTATAAGGATGTTATGTGTTTGTATACTTTCTGCCCAGTTTGACCCATTTAGCAGAAGTCAGTCTGTTTAAGGCTCTGATATCTATTCTGTATGACTTAAAGCAGTTATAACATGGTCTGATTTTCTCACCCACCCAATAAAGGAATATTTAATATCTCAGTCTACTCTTCATTCTATCAGAAACAGTTTTCACAGCTCGTACATTTTACTTTTAGGAAGAAAGAAAGTGTACTTTATAGATCCCCGTGGGGAAAATCCTCTCTGCATTTTAACCCATTCACTCAGTGACACAGTGGGCAGCCATTGGGCGCCCGGGGAGCAGTGTGTAGGGACGGTACCTTGCTCAGGGGTACCTCAGGGTAGCTGTTCAGGGGAATCGAACCCCCGACCTTCCGATCATGGGGCCACCACTCTACCTACTGGGCTATCCCTGCCCCACATGTATGTAAGCGGTGAGCCAAATTTAGTAATGCCAATATATTAAACGAACAATATTTGTCTCTTATATATGATACATCTATATATACACTGTCAAAGATACTTGTCTTTGAGTGAAGATTTAAGGTGATAGGATATTTAAATAAATGCAACTTAAATCTTTGACCCACAGTTCAAGCTCACTGCTGTAATATATTCTGTAATATATATATATCTCATAATAATCTGACAATACATATAATATTGGCCATATTATATTTACATTACCGCAGTGAGATGATTTTAGTCTCATGACCAACATTAGCTAATTGTTATTTATTAACTAATCTTGAAATGACTGTTCAGTCAAATGAAGCCCAACAATCATGTTTTACAGTTCCGTGGTCTCAGCCTCAGATACTCAACTAATCTCTGACTAAGTGATGTCAGCACAAAAACTGAATGACCAACAAAACATCTTTTCTCCTTCATTTATGTCAAACAATGCTGTATGTAATGTTTCTCGCGGTTAGTATCATGGTTGCTAGGCAACCTGAAAAGCGCGACAAAGGCTAGACAGTCCCATTTCACAAGCCTCTCACTTCCGCACTTCTCGTACTTATAGTACGCGTAGTGCGTGTACTTCAAGCGTGCAGACACTGAATTGGGACACAGCCTCTTTCTATTTCTCTATATAGTGAAGCCAGATTCGAGCCGGGAGAGAGAGAGCTCGACTGGAACAGACTGTTTTCCTTGAGTTCACAACTGTCAAGAAAACGCAATAATAGTGAGCACAATCCTCGTGTGTGTCTGGTACTTTTACAACAGTCATGTGAGAAAATAAGGGCACCGCATTAAATTATCAGCTCTTAATTAAGAAATGTTCACATATCACTGTCCAATTATGTTTTCGTGTATTACTGGAAACAAAAAACAAAAAAAGGAACAAAAATTGTGTATTTTAATGGAGGAAAAAGTTAGGACATTCTACCCCCCCTAATAACTAGTGTTGCCACCTTTGGCTGATATAACTTCAGTGAGACACCTTTTGTGGCCTTTTACCAGTCTCTGACATCGATCAGAAGAAAGTTTGCCCCACTCCTCACACACAGCAGACTTCATGATGGATTCTATGATGGTGAGCTGGCCAGGTGGTGCCTCAGATAAGCACCCCCAAACTATGATACTGCCACCTCCATGCTTCACAGTTGGTATGAAGTTCTTTTCTTGCAAGGCTGTATTTGGTTTATGCCAAACATGTCTACTGTTCTGGTTCCAAATAATTCCACTTTAGATTCATCTGTCCAAAGAACATTATTCCAGAAGTCATGGCGTTTGTCTACGTTTGTCCTGGCAAACTTCAGTCTGGTCTTAATGTTTCTCTTAGAGAGCAAAGGTTTCCTCCTTGCACACCTCCCATGAAAGTCAAACTTGTGTAGTGTCTTTCTGATAGTAGAGTCATGCGCTTTCACATCGACAGCAGCCAGAGCCTCCTGTAGTTCCAGTGATGACATTTTAGGCTTTTTGATGACTTCTTTGAGCACCTTGCGGTCTGCTCTGGGGGTGAATTTGCTTGGAGGGCCAGACCTGGGCATGGTGACAGTTGTTTTGAATGTCCTCCACTTGTAAATACTTTTCCAGATGGTGGAACGGCTGATGTCAAATTCTTTTGAGATCTTTTTTAAATCCCTTACCAGACTCATAAGTGGCCACAGTCTTCTTTCTTAGGGCGTCAGACAGTTATTAGATCTCACTATGGCGCTCATCTCAACACTTAAAAGGTGAGGAGCATACCAAACTAAATCTGAGGTTGCAATAGGACAAGTCTCCTTTATAATGCTGGGTAACAATGTACTGATCCTGTGCACCTGACGTGATACACCTGTGTGTGATTTTAACCATTTTGAATAATAATAATAGAACTTAACAGAATAAAAGAAAACTCAACAATATAAAATAACACAAAATGCTGGGTCACAGACCCACCCCTGAACGGTGGTAATATACAACACCTGATTATTTTCTAGTTTCTTTACATTTTTTAAAAAGCCAGTAGATAGATATATAGATAGATAGGACCTGGTAACCATTACCCCTATATTTTAAAGGTTAGACAATTATACTTAAAGGAACATATACAAACAACAGTTAGTTTTGTATGTGACTCACACCTGGTCAATCTCACATCACTGTGTTGCAGCAAAAAGATTAATCAGGTGTGTCCCTGATTGTTGCCTAATTGTGTTTACCCTTGTTAAGATGAGAATGTTTTCTAAGAGTTAGAGTTTCCCAACAGTTACGCAAATGAGATTAAATCATCTCTTGCAACTGTGTATAAAAAGCTCTGCTGTCAGTACAGCATTACCACAATCATCCACATCTCTGAGACAGTCTGCTGAAGTTGTGAAGACCTGACGGTAACATTTCTCATCAATCTCTTATTGCTTCTCTGTTTTCAGTATAATGTTGGTTGAATGGTGATTTTGCAGATGGTTTTCACCACATCTCATCTGAAATATTGTTAACAGGTGAAATCACTGAAAACATGATCAAGGTTGTGTTTCTGCTTGGATGCCTGCTGAGCCTTGCTCTGGCAAATCCTGTAAGTGTAATATGCCTGAAGACTGTGCTAGTGATGTTATCTGTAATATATGAATATATCTTGCACTGTGTGTGTAACTGTGTAACCAGAGACTGTGTCAGTGCTCCTATCCTATCATATCCAAACAATACATTTGCATGTTTTTTTTAAACAGGACGACTCAGCACACGAGCGCGATGCACGTTCTTCATCTGGGGAGGGGGTGAGTCTCATGTTTGTCTTTCTAGGTTTGAACATTAGACACACTTGACTCTCTGATATTTACATATCTCTAAGAAGTTATTCACCAGAGAATGCATTATCACATGTAATAATATATATTACTGATTCTCTTGCAGATTACTGGGCCTTCCCTAAATCGTCTTACCCTGCTACTACCTTTTCTACAGAATCCAGCACTTCTGCAGAATTCAACGCTCCTTGCTTTGCTTCTTGCTGCTATACGATAAGCTGCTCCTTAACCAACAGCTATTACTGCCACAAACCAACAATGAATAAAAACCTATGTTGAATTGCACTGGGGTTCTTTTGTCATTTATTTACAGGATTATTGAAAATCAGTGCTTATTTTTGAGTGACTCTGTCTTAAACTAAGATTAAAAATGTTGTTGTGCCAACAGTGCAGTGTAGCTAGCTGAACGCTACTTCTTCACTACGTACAACTCTGGATACTGTAGCTCTTCTGAAAAAGAAAGGCTTCAACCAGTACCTGATTCCCTGGTATACCTCTCAAATTGGCACCTTAAAGCACATAATGTTGCTTGTTTTGCTTTAGTTTTTCTCTTTTCTAAACTGAATCTTGACTTTTTCTTTAGTCTTTCTGCTCACTGTTGTGTTTGGTAGCTGCAAAATAAAGTTCATCAGTGAAAATCAGGCAGACACAAAATTTGTTTTGGGTTTTTCACAAACACCTTTTTATTGTACAGTTTGGCCCATAATGTCACGGTCCTGGGTCGGATCAACCCAGCATTTTGAGTTCCTTATGCTTTGGTTTATTTTTGAATTATGAATCTGTGTTTCAGTTATTCTGGTATGTTTTTGCATTATGACTAAGGTTCGGGTTGTATTTTGTTATTATTGCCGGTTTAATTCAGCGTCTAGTCTGTCTTACTTTGTCGAGTCCGTGTCCTTGTAAAGTGTGTCTTGTTTCCTGTTTTACTTTGAAGGTTCATGTTCCTGTCTTTGTCAGTGTTTCTAGCTTTATTCCCCCTGTCTTGTTAGGTCTTATCCCTCCCAGCTGTTCCCCTTGTGTCTTTAATTCCTTGATGACTCCTTCAGTGTGTTTAAGCCCAGTGTGTCTTTGTGTCAGTGTGGCATCGTTAACGTCTGTTCATCCTCATACCACCCTGTGTGTTCTGTTTGCCTGCCTGCTAGTTTGTTTGCATTCCAGTCTAGTTAGTTCTTTGTTCAGTCTGCATTCCCACAATAAAGCTGAGGGTTTTGAGTACACCTGTGCCTCTGTGAGTCCTGCTTTTTGGTCCACCTTTCCTGCCTGCCTTCACACAGCCATGACACACAAGTTTTTGGACAAAGCTTTTGTCATTTTTCCTACTGAAAGTAGCTGTACATAATGTTACATCTGTGAGATGATTATGGGCAATTTTTTTCTTCAATGTTGACAATTTTACACGTGAAGAAATTCACAAAGTCATCACTAGTTGACGTTAAACGACTGTTGGCTCAACAGAGCCCCGGGTTTTCTCAGTCTGGCTAGAGTGTTATAGAGAAACCTATGTTTGTTCTTATTTCCATCAATCAGTGATGAATAGTAAGATGTTCTCTAGTATTATTATATAGCCTTTTTTTATACAGATGCAAACTGGCTTTCCAGGCTAAACGATGATCTTCTAAATTAGTAAGGTGCAATTTCTTCTGCAGCATACGAGTTACAGCGGTCCCTTGCTATAATGTGGTTCACCTTTCACGGCCTCGCTGTTTCGCAAATGTTTTTTGGTAGAATTTTGCATAGTTTGTTTTAGTTTTTGTTTGCACAGCGCATTGTGTTCTGCGTCCAATCTTGTGCCGGGTTTCCTGTACAGTACAGAATGCGTTCAGCTTGTCAAATTTACAAAAATCTTCGATCGCTAGCAGTGTGACTCTGAAGTGCTGTACTGCATGTTTGTAAGTTTTCTCCCCAACAAACACAACAATGTTGACGAATTGTTTTGCACCGTCAAAGGCACCTGCGGTAGCACCCAAAAGGCAGAGGAGGCTGCTAACAATCGCACAAAAAGTTGGACTTCTGGACATGCTAACGGAAAGTAGAAATTACCATATTTTTCAGATTATAAGGCGCATTAAGCGAAACAAAACAGTCCGAAAAGTCAAACTTTACACAACTCATTCTTCTTGCTTCCTCTACTTCTGTACCATTGATGCATTAATGTTGAATTCTCTTGCAGCTGCTCTGTTCCCATGTTCTAGACCTGAAAACAGTTTTTTAGCCTTGATTTCATTCTGGAATACTAGACTTGTTTTTCTACAAAGATTTGAACTTTGAGTGTTTAAACAAGAGAGAAAAGCGTAAAGATGTTCATGCTTGTCTGAGAAAAGTGTATAGTGTGTAGTGAAGGGTTTTACAGCCTTAAAACATCTATAATAATTGTAAAAAAAAAAAAGAGAGAATACAGTTGGCTACTTCAGCGATTTCAGCTATCGTAGGTTATTTTTTAGAACGTAACTCCCACGATAAATGAGGGGCCACTGTATCAGCTTTAAGGTGCACTGTTAGATTTGTATTGTTCATTATCATTTATGCTTAGAAATATTTACTCATATGCTTAGAAGTATATAATCATTTGTTGAAAGAATGTGTCATCCTAGGAGGTCTGTAACAACTGTGTAGCATGAAGAGGGGGGGGTGTTCATTCCTCTACAGTGTTCTGTAGGGGTGCAACGATACACAAAATTCACGGTTCGGTTCGGTTCGATACTTTGGTGTCACGGTTCGATATTTTTTCGATACAAAAAAAACGTTCATGCCTTTTTAATTTGTCATTTATTAAAATTATAAATATATATTTTAACTCAAAAGTACAGTTCTTAAATTTAACCCTAACCCTTGTGTGTTTTTTATTTTGACAGCGAATGCGCACCTGCGGACCACTTATGTGCACCCCTGGTTATTTAGCTCGTCATATTGCAGCCACAGAAATTATTTTGTCCATGAAACCATAAAGCTGCACTTTCTTTTTGCCTTATAGTCTGATTTGTCATAACTTTTCCGTTTTGTGGTAAGCTTTTCTTTGGCTGTCACTTCTTCACCCTGACCTGTCTTATTTGGCTCAGCAGAACTAAAATATAAATCCTGCTGCTTTTACACACGCACTCACATAAGCTCAGCGATTCTCTGCACGATCAACCTCTCACATGTTTAAGCTGCGGGAGATTTCACTTGTCATGTTTGCATAGTAAGCTAACGATTAATAAGACGATGTCAGAGGAATTGGTGCACAAATTATCATCACTCACAGATCAGTGCTGTCGCTCTCTATACACAGTTCGCACGATTGCAAAGTGAAAGCAAAAAAACAAGCGCAAATTCAAACGCGATTTCAATATGTCACATATTGACAGTGGCTCACCGATGCCAATGACATAATTACCCAGCTACATTTCTGAAAGAATGCAAAAGCACTGACATATATTTTTCCTTCCTACAATAGCCCGACGGGCAGGGAAGAGATAGATTTTGCTAGCCCGACTGAAAAAATCGCTAGCCCCGGGACGTCGGGCTAGCGATATTGCAAGCCCTGTATCTGATTGAGGAATCACTCATCTTTGGAAAAGAGAGTTTATTACAGAGAAATGGCTCTTTCCAAAATAAAAACTATACTATCCGCTTCTTCTGGGCTATATTCTCAGCAGCATAAGGAGAATCATGTGCTAACAGCTGTCTAAATGACTCGGCTAAATTTAGTAGCATGCTTGTTGTTTTTGTCTTTGCACTAGGATGATGTCGGCGTAAATGTGCAGTCATATTCGTTGTGTTCCCACTAGTGCTTTCAGGTTAATCTTGTTGAAATGACCTTAACGCCACAACACGGCAAATCTCCGTTAACGAGCTACCGCCGATCGCCCCGTGCATGGGGCTAGACGGCCAACACTTAACAAGCTAACTGCGCTAACACACTAGTTCCCACCCATGTAATTGAGCATTGCATGCCATATCCAACATACTGTTTTACTTTAGTCCATGACTCGCTTACCTTCAGGGTCATACGTCACATGAAAACCAAAATAATTCCAAACGCCAGATCTGAATGAGGGTGGGGGAGGTTCAATTTGCCATGTTGCAAGGAGAGCTTAACTTCTGTCTTGCTAGCTTGCCCTGCGCTCTTCCTTCTGACGATGCTGTCTGTGTTGAGCGCTCAGTGGATCTGCGCTCGACAGTGCAGCCTAGGCGGAGTAGTCGAACGCAGATTCACTGAGCGCTCAACACAGACAGCATCGTCAGAAGGAAAGTTGATAAAATAAATTACAAATGTTGTATTGTTCGATACATATGCGTACCGAACCGAAAGCACTGTATCGAACGGTTCAATATCGATACGAATACCTTTGCACCCCTAGTGTTCTGGCATAGATCACACACCTCCTAGGAGAGGTCGTATCTTCTCTTGCTGATATATGGTATAGCAAACACACGTATATCTGTTTGAGTGTAAGAGCCTTTTGTTTAGATGGACCACTAGACTCCTGGCACACACACACAACGCACGGTACTCTTTGTGTGTATGAAACGTCATATGTTAATGAACCTATGCATATTCATGTAACCACAATAAAAGGAGTGCTATGGGGAACCTGGCTGAGAGTCTGACGGAGGTCAAGTGGGTGGAACGACACTTGGCTCCAGGTCGGTCTTCTTCGTGTTATTGGGTAATGATCAGACAAAATGATTTGGGAGAAACTGCATGAACAAGGAGATGTCGTTTATATTGACTAGAATAATCTGTTCTTGTTTTTTTTTTTTTTACTTTTTTTAAAACAGAGTCACTCAGAAATAAGCGGGGATTTTCAATAATCGTGTAAATAAATAAAAAAATCCCAGTGCAATTTAACATAGGTTTTTATTCATTGTTTGTTCGTTTTCAATTCCTCCTTTGTGGCAGTAATAGCTGTTGGTTAAAGAGCAGCTTATCGTATAGCAGCAAGAAGCAAAGCAAGGAGCGTTGAATTCTGCAGAAGTGCTGGATTCAGTAGAAAAGGTAGTAGCAGGGTAAGACGATTTAGGGAAGGCCCAGTAGTCTGCAAGAGAATCAGTAATATATATTATCACATGTGATAATGCATTCTCTGGTGAATAACTTCTTAGAGATATATAAATATCAGAGAGTCAAGTGTGTCTAATGTTCAAACCTAGAAAGACAAACATGAGACTCACCCCCTCCCTAGATGAAGAACGTGCATCGCGCTCGTGTGCTGAGTCATTCTGTTTAAAAACAAACAGTTTTATACAGTCTCTGGTTACACAGTTACACGCACAGTGCAAGATATATCATTCTACAGTCATGTTACACTTACAGGATTTGCCAGAGCAAGGCTCAGCAGGCATCCAAGCAGAAACACAACCTTGATCATGGTTTCAGTGATTTCACCTGTTAACAATATTTCAGATGAGATGTGGTGAAAACCATCTGCAAAATCACCATTCAACCAACATTATACTGAAAACAGAGAAGCAATAAGAGATTGATGAGAAATGTTACCGTCAGGTCTTCACAACTTCAGCAGACTGTCTCAGAGATGTGGATGATTGTGGTAATGCTGTACTGACAGCAGAGCTTTTTATACACAGTTGCAAGAGATGATTTAATCTCATTTGCGTAACTGTTGGGAAACTCTAACTCTTAGAAAACATTCTCATCTTAACAAGGGTAAACACAATTAGGCAACAATCAGGGACACACCTGATTAATCTTTTTGCTGCAACACAGTGATGTGAGATTGACCAGGTATGAGTCACATACAAAACTAACTGTTGTTTGTATATGTTCCTTTAACCCTTGTGTGCCCGCCTGTTCTCGGGGCGTGGGTCGTGGTGACCCCCCGAGGGGTGTGTGTGTGTGTGTGTGTGTGTGTTGTTATTAGGATGGTATTGATGATGATGATGATGATGATGATGATGATGGGGCCCCTCGGGGCATATGTGTGTTATGGTGATTAGGGTGGGGGTCGCTAGGACCCCCCCGGGGCATATATGTGTTATTATGATGATGATGATGATGATGATGATAGGGTGGGGGTCGCTAGGACCCCCTCGGGGCAGATGATGATGATGATAGGGTGGGGGTCGCTAGGACCCCCTCGGGGCATATATGTGTTATGATGATGATGATGATGATGATGATAGGGTGGGGGTCGCTAGGACCCCCTCGGGGCATATATGTGTTATGATGATGATGATGATGATAATGATAGGGTGGGGGTCGCTAGGACCCCCTCGGGGCATATATGTGTTATGATGATGATGATGATGATGATGATAGGGTGGGGGTCGCTAGGACCCCCTCGGGGAATATGTGTGTTACGGTGATGATGATGATAGGGGGGGGGGGGGGGGGGTCGCTAGGACCACCGTGGGGCGCTTGTGTTATCACGGCGTCGGTGGCGTCTGGGGAGCGGCGGTGCGGAAGAAGCGGTGCAGTTGGGACAGTACGTGACGGCGCAGTTTGTACACACGTGCACTCGGCACTCGCGGCACAGGATCTTGGTCTTGACGTCTTTGCTCCTGGGACACACACGGCACCTTCGCCTCTTGACCGGAGAGGAGTCGCGTGGCGTAGCGTTAGAGGCTGCCTCGGCGGTAGCGCCTCAGGCCGCGACTCTGCTGCCTCCTCCTCCTCGCGCTAAAGCCCTGGCTTCGAGCATGGGGCGCGCGAGCGCTTTGCCCAGTCGCTCGAGGAAGAGCCGTCGTCTGTTGAGCTTGCCCGGCATCCAGTCGGGGTGAATTTCCCTCCACAACACGAACGCGTTGTAGGCCGCCACGTCGACCATGTTGTGGAAAAGGGCCACGGGCCACCTGCGGGTCTTTCTCCTGCAGCTGTACGTGCTCACGACCTTGTCCAGGTTGTCGACGCCTCCCTTGGTGCGGTTGTAATGCAGCACCAAGGGCGGTTTTGCGCCGCTTCTGTCGCTGCTTTTGTTGCCGCCGCCGCTGCTGCTGCTGATGATGATGCTGTTGCTGTCGCCGATGCGGCGGCTAGGCCAGGGCTCGGGGCCGGAGCGATGGTGGTAACGGGGAGCTGTGGTGAGGAGCAGCACGTTCTTGTTCTTCTTGGCCATGTAGGAGAGGATGATCGTGTCGGGCCCTCGTCCTCCTCCTCGTCCTCGTCCTCCTCCTCGTCCCGCGGAGCCGCCGAGTACCACGGATTCGATGGAGCCCACGGCCCTGCCCTTGACGCAGCGCAGCTCTCTGGGGATCTCGGGTCTGTTCGACCGCAGAGTGCCCAGCACGGTGTGGCCTCTCTCGCGATAGAGCCTGTCGGCGAGCTCGCGCGAGGTGAAAAAGTTGTCGCACGTGACGCTGCGTCCCGGAGTCAGTCCCTCGGTGAGGTCCACGACCACTCGAGTGGCCAGGTGCTTTTCGGGAGGGCCGCGCTTGTTGGGCTTGCCGGTGTAGACTTGCATCTTCCACGCGTAGCTGGAACGCGCGTCGCACGCCACCCATATCTTGATCCCGTACCTGGCCGGCTTGCTGGGCATGTACTGTCTGAACGGACACCGTCCTGATGGAGAGAGAGAGAGAGAGAGAGAGAGAGAGAGAGATGGAAATGGGGAGAGAGAGAGATGGAAATGGAGAGAGAGAGAGAGAGAGAGATGGAGATGGAGAGAGAGAGAGAGATGGAGATGGAGAGAGAGAGAGAGAGAGCGAGAGAGAGAGAGAGAGAGAGATGGAGAGAGAGAGAGGGAGAGAGAGATGGAGAGAGAGAGAGAGATGGAGAGAGAGAGCGAGAGAGAGATGGAGAGAGAGAGAGAGAGAGATGGAGATGGATGGATGGAGAGAGAGAGAGAGACAGAGGTGTGGACTCGAGTCACATGACTTGGACTCGAGTCAGACTCGAGTCATTAATTTTATGACTTTAGACTTGACTTGAAAAAATGTTCTAAGACTTGTGACTTGACTTGGACTTTTACACCAATGACTTGGGACTTGAATTGGACTTGAACCGGTTTACTTGAAAAGACTTGATATTTTACCCCAAATATAAAATTTAACATGCATATTATATGGAGATTGAAAATGTGACGTCATTCACGGGTAGAACCGCAAAGGATTCTGGGAACTCGTGGCAAGCGGTACTAGCGCACGCAGGCTTTCAATTAAAATCAGTCACACAGCGATAAAAAGAAACACAAAAATGTCAAGAAGCTGTTGTATTATTAACTACAATAATGACAGCCACGGGAAGCCGACGGGTAAAGAGATCGGTTGTTATCGGATTACGTCGTTGAAGAGAAATTGTTCGAGCCATGTTTCCGAAGTAACAAAGACGCGACTGGATTGCAGCCATTCAAAGATCAAATATAACGTCCCAGAACACTCCAGCTCACAGGTTAGTCTGCTCCAAGCATTTACACAAAGGTCAGTCTGCTGTTGTAGTCAATACGTCATTTTTCATAACATAATTGGTGATATAGGTTACAAGCAAGTCTGGCGCTGAACAGAAATTGTCGCGCTATGCTCCTTTATTTATTGTGCATAAATAGTAAATTATCCTGACACAATATTGCGTTTCGCTTCTGTTATTATGGTACACTGACAAAAACACATACTTTTATTCACAGGATAAAACAGGTTTTTTGTATCACTAATTGTCCAGTACGATTACAGCATACAATATTATTGTCACTGCTACATTTCTGTGATGCTACCAGAAATTATTTCCACTACTAATTAATTACCGTTGAGCTCAAAGGTCCTATTAATAAACGGTTGATGAATGTGTATTTATGAAGACGATTTGTGAGACTGGTAAACTTATGATAGGTACGATGGTCTTTCGTTCTACACGGTGCGTTTCAAGGTCCTGTACCCATCCGTCGGTAAACTGTACCTGGGCTTGTTGCAGTGACCTGAAGTTACTAAACTTCATGAGTGTATGCACTCACTCCAAGAAGCGTATGATTATAAATATGCATATAAATATCCTAAGATGAGATAGCTGACTTCATCTAACTAGCAAATGTTGTCCAGGCTACGTTGGTGATACAGTTTTTTTTAATGTGTATGATATTTTTGTCATGCGATTTTAAAGCTGGTCCTACAACCGCATCCAAGAATAACATGCAGCTTATCTCAGAACTGTCGGTGAAAATTATTCTTGGAGCTAAGTTTAATTGAGCTGCATTTTATAGAGGTGCAATTTCACAATTTGTGTATATTTTCTAAGTTCACTATTTTGTATGTGTTGAGAAAAACACAGATTTTAAAATTACATGGTCTAATATTTACATTTAGCATATAACTGCAACATTATTTTTTCGTTTGTTTTTTTTAAAGACTCGAAAGGACTTGAAATTCAAAGTTTCAGACTTGTGACTTGACTTGGACTTTTACACCAGTGACTTGAGACTCGACTCTGACTTGCCTGACATTACTTGAGACTTGACTTGAGACTTGAGGATAAAGACTTGAGACTTACTTGAGACTTGCAAAACAATGACTTGGTCCCACCTCTGGAGAGAGATGTGAGAAAGTGTGGGGGAGATTGGGGCAGAAACACAAGGAGAAGAGACGTGAGTTTGACAGAGAACGCGCTTGCTTGCTTGCAAGCGTGAAAGACATAAAGAGTCATGCGAAAGCACAAACGCGGAACCCAACACGAATATACAACGAAGCGAACTAGCCTGTTTTCGCCATTCCCGCTCCTATTCCTCCTCTCTTATCCCAGTCACACACACACACACACACACCACGTATGTACCTCTGAACGGCACCAGTCTCTCGTCGACGGTGACCTCCGGTCCCGGGCGGTACATGGCGGGCAACCTCGCGCACCACTCATCCCACACGGCTCTGATGGGGGCCAGTTTGTCGTAGCTATCGCCGCCGTTGCCGTCGCCTCGCCCGGCTCGTCTGGTCTCTCTGTCGTCGAAGCGCAGCGCGCTCGAGTAGGCTCGAAAAGTCTTGAGCGGCATCGTGGCTCTGAACACGGACCTGCCGCTCTCGGCGTGCCACAGGCTCTCACAGGCCTCTCGAGGACATCTTCTTTTTCTTCTTCTTCTTCATCATCATCGGCGAGGACGTCTTCATCTTCTTCTTCTTCTTCTAATTCTTCTTCTAATTCTTCTTCTTCTTCTTCTTCTTCTTCATAGTCTTTGTCTTCTTCTTCATCGTCATCGTTATAATCATCGGCGAGGACATCTTCTTCTTTTTCTTCTTCTTCTTCATCATCATCAAATCAAATCAAATCACTTTTATTGTCACATCACATGTGCAGGCACACTGGCACAGCACATGCGAGTGAAATTCTTGTGTGCGAGCCCCACAAGCAACAGAGATGTGCAAACACAACAACACAAACGAGCAAAATACAAGAATGGCCAACCTGAAACTAATAAATATATGTACAATATATAATAGTGTATGCATTTCTGGATGTGTATACTAAATATTTTCCTACGTGTGTGTGTGTGTGTGTGTGTGTGTGTGTGTGTGTGTGTATACACATTTTTACAAATTAAATAGTAAAAAAAAAATAAATAAAAATAAAAAAAAAAAAATAATAATAATAATAATAATAATAAAATATATAAAATATACAGAGTTGAATATGTGCAAAACAAGTGGCATTTATATACAGTGTGGAGTGCATAATGTTGAAGTTCCAGTAGTGAAGCTGAGGTGTCTATGACGTGTTCAGCAGTCTGATGGCCTGGTGGAAGAAGCTGTCTCTCAGTCTGCTGGTACGGGACCGGATGCTGCAGAACCTCCTTCCTGATGGAAGCAGTCTGAACAGTTTATGGCTGGGGTGACCTTGATGATCCTCCCCGCTTTCCTCAGGCAGCGCTTCCTGTAGATGTCTTGGAGGGAGGGAAGCTCACCTCCAATTATCCGTTCAGAGCACCGCACTACTCGCTGGAGAGCTTTGCAGTTGTAGGCGGTGCTGTTGCCATACCAGGTGGTGATGCATCCAGTGAGGATGCTCTCAATGGCACAGTGATAGAAGGTCCTGAGGATGCGGGGGCTCATGCCGAATCTTTTCAGTCTCCTGAGAAAGAAGAGGCGCTGCTGCGCCTTCTTCACTGTTTTGTTTGTGTGTACTGACCACGTAAGATCCTCAGCCAGATGTACTCCAAGGAACCGGAAGCTGCTCACTCTCTCCACAGCAGCGCCGTTGATGGTGATGGGGGTGTGTACTTCTCTGCACCTCCGGAAGTCCACTATCAACTCCTTTGTCTTTGCGACGTTGAGGGTGAGATGGTTGTCTTGACACCAGTGGGTCAGGGCGCTGACCTCCTCCCTGTAAGCCGTCTCATCACCGTTGGTGTCGTCCGCAAACTTCACAATGATGTTGGAGCTGTTAGTGGCTGTGCAGTCATAGGTGTAGAGTGAGTACAGGAGAGGGCTCAGTACACACCCCTGTGGAGCACCAGTGTTCAGTGTGATGGGGGATGAGGTGATGCTGCCCAGTCTGACCACCTGGCGTCTGTCAGACAGGAAGCTAAGGATCCAGCTGCAGAGGGAGCTGCTCAGTCCTAGATCCTGCAGTTTCCTGTCCAGCTTCGAGGGAACGATGGTATTGAATGCTGAGCTGTAATCTACAAACAGCATCCTCACATACGTGTCTCTCTTCTCCAGGTGTGACAGGGCAGTGTGTAGTGTCAGGGCTATGGCATCATCAGTGGACCTGTTGTGGCGGTATGCAAACTGTAGAGGGTCCAGTGAGTCGGGTAGTGCAGAGCAGATGAAGTCCCTGACCAGCTTCTCGAAGCATTTGCTTACGATGGGGGTCAGGGCTACAGGTCGCCAGTCGTTCAATGAGGAGATGGTGGAGGATTTGGGTACAGGGACGATGGTGGCCATTTTGAAGCAGGCTGGGACTACAGACAGAGGGAAAGGTTGAAGATGTGCGTGAACACTCCAGCCAGCTGAGCCGCGCATGACCTGAGGACGCGGCCGGGAATCCCGTCCGGACCAGTAGCTTTGCGTGCGTTCACCTTCCTGAAGCACTTCCGCACATCCTCCTCAGACACAGTGTGCGCACTGACGTCATCCGCGGTGCGCACACTGTCCGGTCTCATGGTGTTCGCTGTGTCGAATCTAGCGTAGAATACGTTTAGATCCTCACATAGAGAGGCCGTGGTCTGCGGTGTGCTGGTTTTCCCTCTAAAGTCTGTGATCGTGTTTAGTCCCTGCCACATACTCCGAGGGTTGTCAAACTGTTGCTCCACCCTGTCCCTGTACTCACGTTTGGCTGCTTTGATCGTCTTCCGGAGTTGGTAATGTGCGTGTTTGTAGTCCGATGTGTTCGCGGAGGCAAAGGCGGTGTTCCGTGCCGCGCGAACATCTCCGTTAATCCAGGGTTTTTGATTTGGGAAGGATTTGACTGTTCTGGATGGGACGACATCTTCCACGCATTTCCTGATAAATCCACAGACTGAGTCTGTGTATTCATCAATGTCTCTGGCGGCCACGTGAAACATTTCCCAGTCCGCGTGATCAAAACAGTCCCGCAGCGCATCATCATCGGCGAGGACGTCTTCGTCTTCTTCTTCTTCTTCATAGTCTTTGTCTTCTTCGTCATCGTCGTAGTCGTAATCGTCGGCTACATCCGCGTTGCGAGTTTCACCGACAGCGCCGCGGCCGCGATCGCGCCCAGGATCATGAACGCCACCTGCAGCGCGGCCGGCGTCGTCCTCTTGCCAAATCTCCCGAGTCCCCTGCCCCGGGTCGGCGCCTGCTTCTTCTTCCTCTCCCTCTCGGCGGTTCGACTCGCCTTGCGAGCCGCCGTCCTGGCAGAGTTGCGACGCCATTTCGTAACCGCGATCCTCTTCCCCGAAATACCTATCCACCCCATCGTTTTTGTCCTCCTGATCCTCTGAGTAGCGCTCCTCCTCGTCGTCTGCGAGCGTTCGGGCCGTCGGGTCGTCGTTGTCGTCCCCCTCGGCCTCTTGCTCCTCTTCCTCCTCACTCTCGTCCTCCTCCAAGTTCTCCTGTAGCTGCTGCTGCTGCTGCTGCTGCTGCTGCCGCCGCCGCTGCTCTTGGTCTTCCTCGACCCCTAGCCCTTGATAGCGAAACGTGGCCGGTCGCAACAACGGAGCGACCGGAGCCGACCATGCAGCGTACGCCAAATGCGCTGGCGATGGCGATGGTGATGGTGAGCGGGAGGAGGAAGAGGAGGACACCGCCGGCGATTGCGATCCGCCTGTACCGACCTTAGTGCTCTTTGGCTCCCACGGTCTAGTGCGTGACATTGTCTTCTTCGTCTTCTTCTTTCTCGTTGGCACCTTGTTGCCGTTGTTGTCGTCGTTGTAGTACGGCACGCGCCCGGACATCACCTCTGTAACCCGTAACCCCGATGCGCTTAGTACCCGCCATCCGCGCTCTTATCATCTCTCCGCGCAACGCGCTGTGCTTTCGCCGGGGTGTTTCTCGGCCACCTTTTACAAGACTTTATCGTCCGTGCTTGCACGTGTGCTCTCTGTCAAACTCATGTCTCTCTCTCTCTCTCTCTCTCTCTCCCTCCCTCCCTCCCTCCCTCGGCGGGGGATCCGCATCCCCCGGCCCCGCCCGACCTCCTCCATCCCTCCCTCCCTCCGCGGGGGACTGGCATCCCCCGGCCCCGCCCTCCCTTCCCATCCCGTCCCATCCCCTGGGGGGGGGGGGGGGGATCTCGCGACCCCGACCTCCTCCCTCCATCCCTCCCTCCCTCTGTGGGGGACCCGCATCCCCCGACCTTGCCGCTCTCCCCCTGGCGGGTGCATCAGGGTTAAGAAGATTTCAGCTCTTTTTGAGGAAAATGGTCTGGATATGAAGCATGTCTGTGTACTTGTGACCAATGGCGTGTCCAGCGGGGTGGCCTGGGGGGGCACAGGCCACCCCCCAAACCAGACTGGCCACCCCAGGTGCCACCCCAAAGGCAAAACAATAAAATTCAATCAAATATCAAATGTCCGATTATGTTTTCACGGTGACGCTCAGATATCCGAGTGTAAGTGAATGCAGCATCGCTTCTGCGCTATGCGCATCACGTTAGCAAAGGTAGGAGAGCCAAGCGCGAAAGACGGCACTGCAGGAAACAATTTTTCGGTGAAAGAAAATGAGGACAGAATAAATGTCCCGGTAAGTAATATCAAGTTTGTTGAGTTTAGTAAACTTCGGTGAAATTAGAATACCAAGGAAAAAAATAACACTTAAAGAATTATTGCAGCTGTGGAATATTTCAGACAGTATGCTACTGAGGGCAGCTAACATAAGAGTTATGAGTTATAAGATATAATCTAAGTCGTAACATTGCTGTATGGAGCTGCAGATTTGGTTGCAGGTTAACATAGCTGGACTGGCCATCGGGCATACCGGGCATATCCCCAGTGACTTATTTTTTATTTTTTTTGTAACGGCATGAACAATGAGAGGTGGTGGATTGGCCAGATGCAGGTCGATGTGTAGAAATAACTCCGTTGTTTGGTGGTGGCTATGACGGAGCTTCCACAGAGGCAACAGGTGGATGAGGGAAGGGGAGGCAGGAGGAGAGACCCGAAGCAGCCACCAGTCCGAGTGTCAGGTGAACTGAACTTCAGGTAAGAAGTTATGACCTGCAGTCTATCTGGGTCAGATATAAACCAAGTTTAGGTGGAGTTTATTTTCATGTTGCTGACTTTTTACTGTCAGTTGCAATAACTCATACTGCGTTCTAGCCAGTTTGACGGAGTTTTTATACAGCTGGGTGGGTGCTATGATGTTACTGATAGTGAACTTTATTTTATTCATAAGGTTAGTAGAGTTGCCAACGGCTCCTTAAAAAAATGGAATGGTCCCTCATTCAGAGAAAATATTACACGTTTCGTATTGAGCTGAGAAGAGACGCAGTTTGTCCCGGACTTTAGCTAGAATGGAAAAAAGGCACAAAGCTGGATTTATTCTGTCTTTATGCTGCACAGCTGCCTCTTCTCTCATTCTCTCCCCCTCCCTCTCCTGTTGCTACTTCAATCATGAAACTGATCAATGATCAGCTGATCGGCTTTTCTCTCTTGTTTATCGCCCACTTTGCGCCAGAAAGAGGAAACCAGCAGATATTGCGCTAAACAACAGCAGCACGTTTAAGCTTGATCGGCTGTTGTTAGAATTTATTTAATATTAATTTCTAGTATCAGCTGATGTTTGCTGGAGCCACAGCTGTAAAGCTGCTGGTCATGATGTCTGTTTAGATATGTGGTGAGAGGGAAACATGAAGATGAAACCAGGAGATGTCCTTACTGAACCATCAGAGCTGAACAGGTGATGGAGAAACAGGTTTACCTTTTAGGTGACATGAATGAGTTGAAGGGAAGTTATGAACTGTTTCTGAGAGATAAATAACACCAGGATCCTTTTTTATGTAGCTGACAGCTGGTAACTGTGCAGGGGCGGGTCTAGCAAAGTTTTGCCAGGGGGCCAGGTAGGGCATTAACAGGGAAAGGTGGGCACAAAGAAATACTTTTCTTTCTTATTCTCATTTAAAATACCTAGTTTTTATTAAATAATTATCTAAATCTTACAACCAAAGTTTTTATCTGACGTAAAATGTATAGAAATCATACATATACCAACAAGACTGTACATCACTGTCACAACAGGGTTTGTTTTCAGTCAAAGTCTTTATGGCTTTAATACCTGGTGGGTCGGTCTGTAGTAAAAATGCCCAATTTTTTTGCCCCAGTCCAGCCCTGCAGGTTAATACTGGCAGTGTCACCATGCCAGCTGACTGTATTTTATCATCAGCCAGTGTTGTTCTTTATCAATATTACCAAAGTTTACGATAAGGCAGCATAGAAAGTATTTACTTGCTTTCAGGTTTCATTCAAATGTTAGTCTTTTCAGTTGTTTCCCCACTTTTTTCCTGTTTCAAAATCAAACACCAGTTTGTGAGAAGATTATCTTCTTTTTTTAACAGGCAGATAAAGTTTTGCATTGGCATTGGCTAATTTGTCAATTGTTTGTTACAAATGTTCGTATTTTAATTTTCAAAAATGTTTTTGCCCAAAACATATGTGCACTATATGTCAGTAAAAATACTATGCAAATATTGATGTCCTTGAATGCTGAGTAAACACTGACAAAGCACTGATTGTATCTCTTGTACTTTATCAACGCAGTATCTAAAAACTTTGCACCGTAGTGGTTAAAATCTCATTCTAATAAGAGTTAAAAGTGCATTTGGTTATTAGGTTTATAGGATTATTGAATTATGGTTAAGGGTTGGTAGAATTTTTTTTTTAAACATTATCTGCCAATTAAATCTGCCACCCTTCTCCAAATCTGTGCCCCTACCTGGCCCCCCCATCAAAAATTTTCTAGACACGCCACTGCTTGTGACGGATGGGGCTCCATCCGTGGCAGGAAAAGTGAGTGGTCAGCAAAACATTTATTTTAATTTGAAAGGGAATTATCAAAATGTGGTTTTTTTAAATTATTATTTCAAATGTGCAAAAAATTAATTTAGTTGTAGCTCCCTTTTTTTTAATGGACCTTTTGGTGTGCATTTGTGAGAGGTCACCAGATTTACAGAGGAAAAAGGAATTTTTAAAAAAGTACTTGTTTTTAAATACAGTTGTGTGGGTTTGAAATTGATCATGATCTGCTGCTTACTGGCTGCAAAAAAATATCTGGCCCAGATAAATTCCTCGGTTTGAAAATCTGGCCCAACTAACATCTTAGTTGAATAGCCATGCAATAGGGCCTTCACACTGTCAGTGCTCAGGCCCTAAATAAAGGATGTCAGACTGGGTGTTGTCTGCTAACTGCTTAAGCCGCTAAATCTCCTGATTTGTAATAATAGACTTGACTTGACTTTTGACTTTCTGATCACTGTTGTGTTTAGTAGCTGCCAAATAAAGTTCATCAGTGAAAATCAGTTAGACTCAAAATGTGTTGGGGGATTTTTGTTTGTTTTTCACAAACACCATTGTATTGTATGGTTAGGCACAAGTTTTTGTACACAGATTCTGCCATTTTTTCTCTGTACACAATCACAGGGAATTTTAAATCAAACAATTGAGATACTATTGCAGAATTGCAGACGTTCACCTTTAATGTGGGTGGGTCTTTACAAAAATATGACATCAACTGTTTAAGTATTACAAACATTTTTATCTTTAGTGCCCAATTTTGAGCAGCTCAGTACTAATTGGATAACCTGACATCATTTTATATACAAACATCATTTTTTTTATGCTTTGGCTGAAATACTTAAGTCTATACACCATGAACATCACAAATACTGTGTCTCCTCCCTTCAGATGTTCTTCTTGGCATTTACTACAGAGCCTTCGGTTGCTGCTTCTCTTTGGTTCTCTTTATCTTCAGTTTTGTCTTTAATAGCTGCTGTATTGCTTTGGTAAGTGGACTGATTCTTATATAGTGCATTTCTACTCTCCCTGCTTTATACAACATGCCACATTCACCCATATTAACTTTCCTAGCTAACATTCACACACGTTCATACTCCAATGGATGCATCAGAGTAACTTGGGGTTACTAACTTGAGACAAGTATTGTGCATGCAGACTGGGGAAGCCAGGGATTCAACCACTAACCTTCCTAATCAGTAGATGATCTGTGCTACCTCCTAAGCTCCAGCCACCCCTTTTTCAATGTGTTTTTGCACCGTGGCGCATTAATCAGCTGAGCAAGAGTAGAGAGTAAGACATTTTGCATTGAAAATGGTCTGCTTTCTGAAAATAAGTCAGAATTTCAAAAGATTTTTGTTTTTCTGTTAAGCCACAACACTGACCTATGAATCGTGCAAGCTTTTTTAAACTCTCTATAAGACCAAGTCATTCAAAAATAAGTGGAGATTTTCAATAATCTGTGTGAATAAATTATGAAAAACAATGATGCTGTTCAACATGGGTTTTTATTCATTGTTGGTTCATTTTCAATTCATTCTTTGTAACAGTAATAGCTGTTGGTGAAGGAGCAGCTTATCGTATAGCGGCAAGAATCGCTGCAAGGAGCGTTGGATTCTGCAGAAGTGTTGGATTCTGTAGAAGAGCTGTTATCAGGGTAAGATAACTTGTGTTAGTCCCAGTAGTCTGCAAGAAAATAAGTAATAAATATTATTACATGGGATAATGCATTCTCTGTTGAATGGCTTTCTTTGGATATGATAATATTGGAGAGTCCAGTGTGTCTAATGTTCAAACATAGAAAGACAAACATGACACTCACCCCCTCCCTAGATGAAGAACGTGCATCACGCTCGTGTGCTGAGTCAATCTGTTTAAAAAAAACAAAAAATACATGCAAATGTGTTGTTTGGATATAACAGTACAGGAACACTGATACAGTCTCTGGTGACACGATTCCACACACAGTACAAGATATAGTTATACATTTTATATTAAAACATTAATTTAGTCTTCAGTCATATTACACTTACAGGATTTGCCAGAGCAAGGCTCAGCAGGCATCCAAGCAGAAACACAACCTTGATCATGGTTTCAGTGATTCACCTGTTAACAATAATTTTGATGAGATGTGGTCAAAACCATCAGCCAAATCACCATTCCACCAACATTACATTGAAAACACAGAAGCAATAAAGGATTGATGAGAAATGTTACCGTCAGGTCTTCACAACTTCAGCAGACTGTCTCAGAGATGTGGATGATTGTGGTAATGCTGTACTGACAGTGGAGCTTTTTATACACAGTTGCAAGAGATGATTTAATCTCATTTGCGTAACTGTTGGGAAATTATAATTCTTAGTAAACATCCTCATCTTAATATAAGAGGAAACACAATTAGGCAATATTTAAGGACACACCTGATTAAACCCTTTTGCTACAGCACAATTAAATAGCAACAAGCTGCTGACTTTTATCCTGTCAACCAATCAAAAGATTATATGGCAACATGTGATATTTGGTTGTTTAGAAACCCCTGAAAACGTTGGAGGTGACGACAGTCGGAGAGAGAGAGAGAGAGAGAGAGAGAGAGAGAGAGAGAGAGAGAGAGAGAACAATAGCGAGCGGTTTCCATAAACCAGGACCTGCTCTTGATGTTCTTTAATTGATTTTTGTCTTCTTATCTATTAAATAAAGTTAATGTACCTTTGTTCTATAACAGCAAGTCATTAAGAAAAAACTGGGTGTTGTTTGTCAACTGCTTAAGCTGCGAAAACTCCTGATTTGTAATAATAGCGAGGTATTTCCATCTGTTTACCAGTTTGTAGACACTATAGGGTGGACACCTACAGTGGTAATATGCATTACTTTCTAGTTATATGAAGAAGTGTTTCTCAAACTTTTGGAGCCATGGCCAATATTTCACATTAGAAAAATCACACAGCACACAACCAAACAAAATGTTGCAAAAAGCATATTGATAATTTTCCCTTGAGAATCCGTGGTGGAAATGATTCAGTGTGTCCCCAGCAGAGATGGGCAGTAACGCGTTACTGTAATCTGATTACTTTTTTCAAGTAACGAGTAAAGTAAGGGATTACTATTGCAAAAACGGTAATTAGATTACCGTTACTTTCCCGTAGGAACGCTGCGTTACTGCGTTACTAAAACCGTGATTTTTTGCGAGAATGTCTCACGATAGTGACGTAAGCCAGTGCGCCTTTAGTGACAACAGCTGTGTGCAGATCAACAATGGATCATATATCGATTGTGGGAGAGAGTATGAGCATGCAGCGTTTAAAACGTGGAAGTACTGACCTTACTTTGAGTTTGATTCCATAAAAAGTGACAAAAACATTAGCGTCCGTTGTGCGTGGGAAGAAAACTTCTTTTTACAGCGAAAAAACCCCCTAAACTTCCAAGCAAGCACCGAGTGCGCAACGATGTAATGGGAAATTCACAGAGAAACTCGCGGATTCTTCAACTGACCGCAGCACACCTGCACCAGGGTAAACCTCTGCCTATGCCACTCCTGCTTTACAGGTGAAAATAGAGCAAAAGGACCGCTGAGTCTTTGACTTTATTTATTTTCTGCTGTGTTTTACTTGCATCTATTTGAAAGACTGAGTGTAAACACAAAAAATATTTTATTTTATGTGCTGGAATGTGCAGAAAATAGGTTTAAATGTTAAACTAATTTATTCAAGTCAGAGAATGTTGCATATAATTAAATTTTTGCTTGATGCATAAAGTTTAAAGATTAAAACTAATAAAACAAGTAAAAAAAAGAGACTTTTCCATTTGATTACATTTTGTATGATGGATTATGCAGAAAAAGTAGAATTGGGCTGAAAGATCTATCGCTTTATCGCCTCTTCAGGTTGTAAATCGTCTTTTTAAAAAGGAACTAAGTAACTAAGTAATTAATTACTTTTGAAAATAAGTAATCAGTAAAGTAACGGGATTACTTTTTTGGGGAAGTAATCAGTAATTAGTTACTGATTACTTTTTTCAAGTAACTTGACCAACACTGGTCCCCAGTATACCTTTTTTGCCTCGTTCTGACCACTAGTCATGTTATGGCCTTCATCTTGGTCAGAATTTTCTCCAGAACCCAGATCAGATTGACTACTTTTTCTTTTCAACTATTCATCTATTGCTATTACGCCCTGCGTGGTCTCACAGCATGACGATTATGTAATTTCTTCTTCCTGTCCTTCTGTTTTACTGGGAGTTGGCAACCTATTTAATTACTGCCCTCTAGTGGAAGAGAAAGTAATTGTTCTGCCTGTTACTCATGCCCATTGCTTAGAGTACTAATCAGGTGGAACCAGATGATCTTCCAGGGCACACCTAATCATTTCTCCAGTGGCTGGCAAACACTGATATTGTCACGGAAAACGGGGTGAGCCGTGTGGAGGCATAAATGAGGACCCAAGAGCAGGCATTCGCTGAGATGCGAACGAGGTTTATTGCAACATAAAACACAAGGAGAAAATGGCAAAACGGAACTAAAGATAAACTACACTGGGAGAAACTAAACTACAAAACAGCAGAGCAGAACATGGAGGAAGGTGGGCGAAGGCACATGAAGGTTGACAGCAGGGCAAACACACAGTAGATACACAGACGGACCAGCAAACAGCACACAAGTAGACACAACTTAAATACACACTGAAGAACACAGGGCGATTACACACATGTGGGAAACACAGCTGGACCTGATGAGCGTGATGAGACGAGGGGGAAGCAAAACTAAATACAATGACGTAAGACATGGACCTTCAAAGTAAAACAGGAAACAGTTCAGAAAGACGACGGCGTGACACTGAACTAAAGCTACACTAAACACGAAGGCACAAAACACAAACCCTAAGAATAAACTGAAACATAGAATTATAATATTCAAAACACGATAACTAAACAATCAGAACATAAATAATATCACAGATAAATACCAAAATACAACAAACTGAAAATGCTGGGTCAAATGACCCAGGACCGTGACAGATATAAAGATTAATGTTTACATTGAAGTATTGGACAAATCTGTTGACCTGTATTATTTCATCCAGAACATCCCGAACACCACTACAACAACCTCCTTCTCTCTGAGACAGTCTGCTGCAGCCTTACAACTTAAGGTAATTAAATCTTTACTCTCAGCATTTCTTGTGTAAGGATTGTGAAAGATAATTGTTTTGTTTTTTAATTGATGTATTTGTCATTTTGCTATCTTATTGTCTTTAATGTCTTTGTTTGTTTGTTTTTTATCAACAGGTATAATAACTGAAACCATGCTGAAGGCATTTCTGTTTGGATGCTTCCTGCACTGAACATTCAGAATCTCACTACAACAACCTCCTTCTCTCTGAGACTGTCACAGTCCTGAGTTGGTGACCCAGTGTTCTGTATCTCTTTAATTTGTGTTTCTTGATTATTTGTTATTCATGGTTTTCACTGTTAGTGTTTTGGTTTCTGTCCTAGTATTTCTAGCTCCCTAGTTCAGTAGTATTTCTTGAGTTCTAGTTCTTAGGTTTTGGTATTTGGCTTCCCTGTGTCCTGTGTTGTCTACTCGGTGCCCTCCCATCCCACGTTTCACGTTCCTATGTTCTCTGTCTCCCCGGTCTCTTTGTTAAGTTTACTATCTTGTGTTCAGTCGCTATGTTTCCTGTTTTACTTTGAAGGTCCGTGTCTTATGTCATTGTATTCAGTTTTCCTTCCTCCCTGTCTCGTCATGTTCATTAGGTTGAGCCATGTCTCCCTCCTGTGTTACCTCTGCATGACGTCCCTGTATTGCCTCAGCGTTCTCTCCATCAGCTTTCCTGTGTTTCCTGGTTCCTCATCCCCTGGTTCTGGTCAATCCTCAGGTTATATGTTTATGGTTAGTTTTCCCTAGTTTAGGTTTTGTTAGTTTTCTCTGTTCCACCTGTTTGCAGTATTGATCATCCATAAATAAAGGCTCGCTTTCTGTTCAAAACATTCTCCCGCATCCATGTCTGCATTTGGGTCCCCATTCTTCTAAAATCCCACACATCTGCCTCTGCAGCTGTGACAGAGACAGTCTGCTGCAGCTGTACAAATAACATTTTTACTCTCAGTATTTTTTGTGCACGGATTGTGAAGGATAATTTTTATTTGCTTGGATGAATCTGTCGTTTTAGTTCATCTTATTGTATCTTAACTTTTTCTCAACTTATCTATTCATCTTATTGAACATCACTTTCTGTAAAATGTTCTGTAAAATGGATATTTTTCTCTCTAGAGATGACCAACAAACAACATCTCCCTGCAGCAGCTTCTCTCTGCCTTCCTACAAGCACTTGCTACAACTACTACAACAGCTGCATCCATTATAACTCCCTGAAATCATAAAGGAAACTAAAAAACCAAAGAGTGGTTTTAAGCCAGCATTGCATTTATGACGCCAGGACAATGTTGCTTGTTTTGCTTTACTTTTTCTCTTTTCTAAATTGAATCTTGACTTTTGACTTTCTGATCACTGTTGCGTTTAGTAGCTGCCAAATAAAGTTCATCAGTGAAAATCAGTTAAACTCAAAATGTATTTTTTTTGTTTGTTTGTTTTTCACAAACACCATTGTATTGTATGGTTAGGCACAAGTTTTTGTACACAGATTCTGCCATTTTTTCTCTGTACACAATCACAGGGAATTTTAAATCAAACAATTGAGATACTATTGCAGAATTGCAGACGTTCACCTTTAATGTGGGTGGGTCTTTACAAAAATATGACATCAACTGTTTAAGTATTACAAACATTTTTATCTTTAGTGCCCAATTTTGAGCAGCTCAGTACTAATTGGATAACCTGACATCATTTTATATACAAACATCATTTTTTTTATGCTTTGACTGAAATACTTAAGTCTATACACCATGAACATCACAAATACTGTGTCTCCTCCCTTCAGATGTTCTTCTTGGCATTTACTACAGAGCCTTCGGTTGCTGCTTCTCTTTGGTTCTCTTTATCTTCAGTTTTGTCTTTAATAGCTGCTGTATTGCTTTGGTAAGTGGACTGATTCTTATATAGTGCATTTCTACTCTCCCTGCTTTATACAACATGCCACATTCACCCATATTAACTTTCCTAGCTAACATTCACACACGTTCATACTCCAATGGATGCATCAGAGTAACTTGGGGTTACTAACTTGAGACAAGTATTGTGCATGCAGACTGGGGAAGCCAGGGATTCAACCACTAACCTTCCTAATCAGTAGATGATCTGTGCTACCTCCTAAGCTCCAGCCACCCCTTTTTCAATGTGTTTTTGCACCGTGGCGCATTAATCAGCTGAGCAAGAATAGAGAGTAAGACATTTTGCATTGAAAATGGTCTGCTTTCTGAAAATAAGTCAGAATTTCAAAAGATTTTTGTTTTTCTGTTAAGCCACAACACTGACCTATGAATCGTGCAAGCTTTTTTAAACTCTCTATAAGACCAAGTCATTCAAAAATAAGTGGAGATTTTCAATAATCTGTGTGAATAAATTATGAAAAACAATGATGCCGTTCAACATGGGTTTTTATTCATTGTTGGTTCATTTTCAATTCATTCTTTGTAACAGTAATAGCTGTTGGTGAAGGAGCAGCTTATCGTATAGCGGCAAGAATCGCTGCAAGGAGCGTTGGATTCTGCAGAAGTGTTGGATTCTGTAGAAGAGCTGTTATCAGGGTAAGATAACTTGTGTTAGTCCCAGTAGTCTGCAAGAAAATAAGTAATAAATATTATTACATGGGATAATGCATTCTCTGTTGAATGGCTTTCTTTGGATATGATAATATTGGAGAGTCCAGTGTGTCTAATGTTCAAACATAGAAAGACAAACATGACACTCACCCCCTCCCTAGATGAAGAACGTGCATCACGCTCGTGTGCTGAGTCAATCTGTTTAAAAAAAACAAAAAATACATGCAAATGTGTTGTTTGGATATAACAGTACAGGAACACTGATACAGTCTCTGGTGACACGATTCCACACACAGTACAAGATATAGTTATACATTTTATATTAAAACATTAATTTAGTCTTCAGTCATATTACACTTACAGGATTTGCCAGAGCAAGGCTCAGCAGGCATCCAAGCAGAAACACAACCTTGATCATGGTTTCAGTGATTCACCTGTTAACAATAATTTTGATGAGATGTGGTCAAAACCATCAGCCAAATCACCATTCCACCAACATTACATTGAAAACACAGAAGCAATAAAGGATTGATGAGAAATGTTACCGTCAGGTCTTCACAACTTCAGCAGACTGTCTCAGAGATGTGGATGATTGTGGTAATGCTGTACTGACAGTGGAGCTTTTTATACACAGTTGCAAGAGATGATTTAATCTCATTTGCGTAACTGTTGGGAAATTATAATTCTTAGTAAACATCCTCATCTTAATATAAGAGGAAACACAATTAGGCAATATTTAAGGACACACCTGATTAAACCCTTTTGTAAACACAAAAAATATTTTATTTTATGTGCTGGAATGTGCAGAAAATAGGTTTAAATGTTAAACTAATTTATTCAAGTCAGAGACTGTTGCATATAATTAAATTTTTGCTTGATGCATAAAGTTTAAAGATTAAAACTAATAAAACAAGTAAAAAAAAGAGACTTTTCCATTTGATTACATTTTGTATGATGGATTATGCAGAAAAAGTAGAATTGGGCTGAAAGATCTATCGCTTTATCGCCTCTTCAGGTTGTAAATCGTGTTTTTAGAAAGGAACTAAGTAACTAAGTAATTAATTACTTTTGAAAATAAGTAATCAGTAAAGTAACGGGATTACTTTTTTGGGGAAGTAATCAGTAATTAGTTACTGATTACTTTTTTCAAGTAACTTGACCAACACTGGTCCCCAGTATACCTTTTTTGCCTCGTTCTGACCACTAGTCATGTTATGGCCTTCATCTTGGTCAGAATTTTCTCCAGAACCCAGATCAGATTGACTACTTTTTCTTTTCAACTATTCATCTATTGCTATTACGCCCTGCGTGGTCTCACAGCATGACTATTATGTAATTTCTTCTTCCTGTCCTTCTGTTTTACTGGGAGTTGGCAACCTATTTAATTACTGCCCTCTAGTGGAAGAGAAAGTAATTGTTCTGCCTGTTACTCATGCCCATTGCTTAGAGTACTAATCAGGTGGAACCAGATGATCTTCCAGGGCACACCTAATCATTTCTCCAGTGGCTGGCAAACACTGATATTGTCACGGAAAACGGGGTGAGCCGTGTGGAGGCATAAATGAGGACCCAAGAGCAGGCATTCGCTGAGATGCGAACGAGGTTTATTGCAGCATAAAACACAAGGAGAAAATGGCAAAACGGAACTAAAGATAAACTACACTGGGAGAAACTAAACTACAAAACAGCAGAGCAGAACATGGAGGAAGGTGGGCGAAGGCACATGAAGGTTGACAGCAGGGCAAACACACAGTAGATACACAGACGGACCAGCAAACAGCACACAAGTAGACACAACTTAAATACACACTGAAGAACACAGGGCGATTACACACATGTGGGAAACACAGCTGGACCTGATGAGCGTGATGAGACGAGGGGGAAGCAAAACTAAATACAATGACGTAAGACATGGACCTTCAAAGTAAAACAGGAAACAGTTCAGAAAGACGACGGCGTGACACTGAACTAAAGCTACACTAAACACGAAGGCACAAAACACAAACCCTAAGAATAAACTGAAACATAGAATTATAATATTCAAAACACGATAACTAAACAATCAGAACATAAATAATATCACAGATAAATACCAAAATACAACAAACTGAAAATGCTGGGTCAAATGACCCAGGACCGTGACAGATATAAAGATTAATGTTTACATTGAAGTATTGGACAAATCTGTTGACCTGTATTATTTCATCCAGAACATCCCGAACACCACTACAACAACCTCCTTCTCTCTGAGACAGTCTGCTGCAGCCTTACAACTTAAGGTAATTAAATCTTTACTCTCAGCATTTCTTGTGTAAGGATTGTGAAAGATAATTGTTTTGTTTTTTAATTGATGTATTTGTCATTTTGCTATCTTATTGTCTTTAATGTCTTTGTTTGTTTGTTTTTTATCAACAGGTATAATAACTGAAACCATGCTGAAGGCATTTCTGTTTGGATGCTTCCTGCACTGAACATTCAGAATCTCACTACAACAACCTCCTTCTCTCTGAGACTGTCACAGTCCTGAGTTGGTGACCCAGTGTTCTGTATCTCTTTAATTTGTGTTTCTTGATTATTTGTTATTCATGGTTTTCACTGTTAGTGTTTTGGTTTCTGTCCTAGTATTTCTAGCTCCCTAGTTCAGTAGTATTTCTTGAGTTCTAGTTCTTAGGTTTTGGTATTTGGCTTCCCTGTGTCCTGTGTTGTCTACTCGGTGCCCTCCCATCCCACGTTTCACGTTCCTATGTTCTCTGTCTCCCCGGTCTCTTTGTTAAGTTTACTATCTTGTGTTCAGTCGCTATGTTTCCTGTTTTACTTTGAAGGTCCGTGTCTTATGTCATTGTATTCAGTTTTCCTTCCTCCCTGTCTCGTCATGTTCATTAGGTTGAGCCATGTCTCCCTCCTGTGTTACCTCTGCATGACGTCCCTGTATTGCCTCAGCGTTCTCTCCATCAGCTTTCCTGTGTTTCCTGGTTCCTCATCCCCTGGTTCTGGTCAATCCTCAGGTTATATGTTTATGGTTAGTTTTCCCTAGTTTAGGTTTTGTTAGTTTTCTCTGTTCCACCTGTTTGCAGTATTGATCATCCATAAATAAAGGCTCGCTTTCTGTTCAAAACATTCTCCCGCATCCATGTCTGCATTTGGGTCCCCATTCTTCTAAAATCCCACACATCTGCCTCTGCAGCTGTGACAGAGACAGTCTGCTGCAGCTGTACAAATAACATTTTTACTCTCAGTATTTTTTGTGCACGGATTGTGAAGGATAATTTTTATTTGCTTGGATGAATCTGTCGTTTTAGTTCATCTTATTGTATCTTAACTTTTTCTCAACTTATCTATTCATCTTATTGAACATCACTTTCTGTAAAATGTTCTGTAAAATGGATATTTTTCTCTCTAGAGATGACCAACAAACAACATCTCCCTGCAGCAGCTTCTCTCTGCCTTCCTACAAGCACTTGCTACAACTACTACAACAGCTGCATCCATTATAACTCCCTGAAATCATAAAGGAAACTAAAAAACCAAAGAGTGGTTTTAAGCCAGCATTGCATTTATGACGCCAGGACAATGTTGCTTGTTTTGCTTTACTTTTTCTCTTTTCTAAATTGAATCTTGACTTTTGACTTTCTGATCACTGTTGCGTTTAGTAGCTGCCAAATAAAGTTCATCAGTGAAAATCAGTTAAACTCAAAATGTATTTTTTTTGTTTGTTTGTTTTTCACAAACACCATTGTATTGTATGGTTAGGCACAAGTTTTTGTACACAGATTCTGCCATTTTTTCTCTGTACACAATCACAGGGAATTTTAAATCAAACAATTGAGATACTATTGCAGAATTGCAGACGTTCACCTTTAATGTGGGTGGGTCTTTACAAAAATATGACATCAACTGTTTAAGTATTACAAACATTTTTATCTTTAGTGCCCAATTTTGAGCAGCTCAGTACTAATTGGATAACCTGACATCATTTTATATACAAACATCATTTTTTTTATGCTTTGGCTGAAATACTTAAGTCTATACACCATGAACATCACAAATACTGTGTCTCCTCCCTTCAGATGTTCTTCTTGGCATTTACTACAGAGCCTTCGGTTGCTGCTTCTCTTTGGTTCTCTTTATCTTCAGTTTTGTCTTTAATAGCTGCTGTATTGCTTTGGTAAGTGGACTGATTCTTATATAGTGCATTTCTACTCTCCCTGCTTTATACAACATGCCACATTCACCCATATTAACTTTCCTAGCTAACATTCACACACGTTCATACTCCAATGGATGCATCAGAGTAACTTGGGGTTACTAACTTGAGACAAGTATTGTGCATGCAGACTGGGGAAGCCAGGGATTCAACCACTAACCTTCCTAATCAGTAGATGATCTGTGCTACCTCCTAAGCTCCAGCCACCCCTTTTTCAATGTGTTTTTGCACCGTGGCGCATTAATCAGCTGAGCAAGAGTAGAGAGTAAGACATTTTGCATTGAAAATGGTCTGCTTTCTGAAAATAAGTCAGAATTTCAAAAGATTTTTGTTTTTCTGTTAAGCCACAACACTGACCTATGAATCGTGCAAGCTTTTTAAAACTCTATAAGACCAAGTCATTCAAAAATAAGTGGAGATTTTCAATAATCTGTGTGAATAAATTATGAAAAACAATGATGCCGTTCAACATGGGTTTTTATTCATTGTTGGTTCATTTTCAATTCATTCTTTGTAACAGTAATAGCTGTTGGTGAAGGAGCAGCTTATCGTATAGCGGCAAGAATCGCTGCAAGGAGCGTTGGATTCTGCCGAAGTGTTGGATTCTGTAGAAGAGCTGTTATCAGGGTAAGATAACTTGTGTTAGTCCCAGTAGTCTGCAAGAAAATAAGTAATAAATATTATTACATGGGATAATGCATTCTCTGTTGAATGGCTTTCTTTGGATATGATAATATTGGAGAGTCCAGTGTGTCTAATGTTCAAACATAGAAAGACAAACATGACACTCACCCCCTCCCTAGATGAAGAACGTGCATCACGCTCGTGTGCTGAGTCAATCTGTTTAAAAAAAACAAAAAATACATGCAAATGTGTTGTTTGGATATAACAGTACAGGAACACTGATACAGTCTCTGGTGACACGATTCCACACACAGTACAAGATATAGTTATACATTATATATTAAAACATTAATTTAGTCTTCAGTCATATTACACTTACAGGATTTGCCAGAGCAAGGCTCAGCAGGCATCCAAGCAGAAACACAACCTTGATCATGGTTTCAGTGATTCACCTGTTAACAATAATTTTGATGAGATGTGGTCAAAACCATCAGCCAAATCACCATTCCACCAACATTACATTGAAAACACAGAAGCAATAAAGGATTGATGAGAAATGTTACCGTCAGGTCTTCACAACTTCAGCAGACTGTCTCAGAGATGTGGATGATTGTGGTAATGCTGTACTGACAGTGGAGCTTTTTATACACAGTTGCAAGAGATGATTTAATCTCATTTGCGTAACTGTTGGGAAATTATAATTCTTAGTAAACATCCTCATCTTAATATAAGAGGAAACACAATTAGGCAATATTTAAGGACACACCTGAATTACACCTAATTCTTAGTAGGTATGATTTCTGTCAGAAATTATATGCCATGGTTGGTTTTGTCTAACATTCAATTGTGAAACTGTGGTGTACATTGTCCTTACTTGATATCAATTTTGGTCTGAGATACTTAAAACTAAAGGGTTAAGTACCAGTCTTCCAGTCAGCATTCAGTGATATTTTCTTTTGTCCTAGAGGTCTTGAATGTGAAGAAATGTTGTATTTTATAGAATAATACTGGGGATTTGTGGTCTGTTGTGTATGCAAGAGCTAATCTTGTTTCTGAACCACAGTGATATGAGATTTGCATGGTATGTATTCACATACAAAACTAAAATGTTTTTGTGAATGTTCCTTACGTACAATTACGTACAATTGTCTACACATAAAAATATATGAAGAATGGTCACTATGTCCTCTCTATCTTTATATCTATATAATAAATCTTTGTGTATTACCACTGCAGTTTCAATTAAAAGAATTTTTAAAAATGCAAGTGAGCATGACCATTTCTATTTATCTTCTAACATCCAGGGATCCTCATGATGTGTTTCACAGTGTCTAACAAGCTTTGTAAAGTATCTTGATGCATGCTCAATCATCCTGGTAAGGAAGTTGAAAAACTGAATCTGTCCATCTTGATGTGGCGTTTAGAGTAGGAGAGCGCAGTGTTTAGAGAAAATGCTTCTCAGCTGTTCCAATGCTCGTAACACCTAAGCAATCACTAAGGACTTTCACTTGAAAAAAAGTAGTTGTCCTACTCTCCTGTCTTGCCTTGGGCATTCTTTAATCAAATTACTGGAGTTTGAGGACATGAACTGATAACTTTCTCCTTCAGGATTTTATGGTAGAGAGAAAAGAAGTCACTACCACTGTCACAGTTTTACCACTGTCACTGTTTTAGTTTTGCACCAAAGGGACTGGCCTAATGCCTCAAACCTCTCAAAAAGGTCAACTTTTGTCTCATCAGTCCAAAGAAGATTTTACCAAAAGTTAGACGCAATAAGTCCGATACAACTTTATGAAGCTCACTTCTGTGTGATGGCAGCGACACTGCGGTGGGTTGTTGAAGATATCCTGAACTTTTGTCTTTGTAACTGCTGCTGATTTTAGCTGTTAACTGATGTTAGCCAGCATTAGTGAAACTTTCTCTGAAGTTGATGTAACAGTGTTGGACTCAGCCTCTTGACAAATAAGCTCTCATACAATGTGAGAATGTGATGAAACTGTTTATCACCGGGAAAGTGTGATATATGTAGTGTGATAGGGCACTCGAACCTAATCCTAGCAAAATTTTAGCTTATGACCTGGCTGGTTTTGTTGTTTAGTCAGCTTTTTTTTTTGGTGTGGTATAGCTCTCATTTCAAAAACACAAGCAAGGACCCACCTTTCCTGTTCTTTAATTAATAATAATAATGGACTGCATTTATATAGCCCTTTTCAAGACCCTCAAAGCACTTTACAATTCCACTATTCATTCACACAGTGATGGAGGCAAGCTACAGTTGTAGCCACAGCTGCTCTGGGGCAGACTGACAGAAGCGAGGCTGCCATATCACGCTATCAGCCCCTCTGGCCATCACCAGTAGGTGAAGTGTCTTGCCCAAGGACACAACAGCCAAGACAGACAGAGCTGGGGATCGAACCGGCAACCATCCGGTTACAAGATGAGCTTCCCCACCCCCTGAAACACGGTCACCCAAATTGAATACCTTTTAAGTTTTATGTGGACCATCTATCAAATAAACTCAAACCTATAACAGCGACTCATTTCCCAACAATCCCTGATGCTACACTGGGTGTTGTCTGTAAACTGCCTAAGCTGGTAAAGCTCCTGATTTGTAATCATAGCGAGGATTTCCATCTGTTTACCAGTTTGCAAACACTACAGGGTGGAGACCTACATTACGGTGGTAATGTGCAATGTTTTCTGGTTATATTCAGATTAATGTTAACATTTCAGTATTGGACAAATCTATTAAACTGTGTTATTTCTGAAACTTGTGATGAAATGAGTCCAACATAATTATATCAGCTTGAACTGTGAAATAAATGCCAGAAAATTTTTTTTAAATTTTGAGTGTTTGTTGAACCCTTCTGATGAAATGTTTTCAAAAAGATATTCAATTTAAATTTTCACATACAGGTATTTAAATTTGTATCATATTTGCTACATCTGGCAACAAAAAGTCACAAAAGTAAAAAAAAAAAAAGATCAAATATGTTACACTTGGCTTTACAGGGCTAGTCATCAGCCACACCTTGAAATGTGGAGGAGGATGTATTCTTAACAAAGCTGATCCAGTAACTGTATATAAGAAAAGCTGAACATCCAGAACACCACTACAACAACCTCCTTGAGACAATCTGCTGCGGCCTTACAACTTAAGGTGATTAAATCTTTACTCTTAGCATTTCTTGAGTAAGGATTGTGAAAGACATTTTTTTTTTTTTGCTTGAGTGAATTTGTCATTTTAGCATATCTTATTGTCTTTAATCTTTTTTCAACAGGTACATTAACTGAAACAATACTGAAAGTACTTCTGCTTGGATGCTTCCTGTGCAGGACTCTGGTTAAACCTGCAAGTATTATCATAAGTGATATATTAGCAGATATTATTTTAATATGCAAATACAAGTAATACCACACTTTGGATGATGGTGAGGGCACACGGACACTATGAGGCGAGTGCTTTCTTTCGCCCCCACATTCAAATCACAGATGAACTGTAAAAGCTTTGGGGGGGTTTTTCTCTCTACAGATCACCAACAACAACAATATCTCCCTGCAGCAGCTTCTCTCTGCCCTCCTACAAGCACTTGCTACAGCTACTATAACAGCTGCACCCACTATAACTCCCTGAAATCGTAAAGGAAACTAAATTTCAATGAGTGGTTTTAAGCCAGCATTGCTTTTATGAAGCCAGCACAATGTTGCTTGTTTTGCATTAGATTTCCTCTTTTCCAAATTGAATCTTGATTTTTTTATTAAATCTTTCTGCTCACTATTGTGTTAAGTCACTGCCAAATAAAGTTCATCACTGAAAATCTGACTCAAATTTTTTGTATTTAATTTTTACATACACCTTTCTATTTTTAAGCCCACAAGTTTTTGTACACATATTTTTTCATTTTTTCTCTGTACACAATCACAGTGAATTTTCAAACAAACCATCAAGATAATGTTGAATTGCAGACTTTCAGCTTTAGTTCAAGTGTCTTTAGAAAAATACTGCATTGACTGTGTAAGAACTACAAATACCGATACCTTTTATCTGTAGACCCAGCAGCTCAAAAATAGCTGGATGAATTGACATCATTTTATATACAAACATTATTTTTTATACTTTGATGGAAATAACACAAACCATAAGCATCAAAAATACTGGTTCTCTTCAGATTTTTTTTTAGGCCTTTAGGAAAAGTCTTCAGGTGCTGCTTCTTTGTGGGTCTCTTTTTCTTCAGTTTTGTCTCCAGTATCTGCTGTGTGGGTTTGTGTTGGGTGACTGACTTGGCCATTGCACCTCAATAAATGGACAAACCAGTGCTGTGTCTACTCATTACCAACGAATGTGCAAAGAACTAATGATTACATTGTATCTGTAGGCACTTTGTTACTAGCAGTCTAGCACAGATACAGTTAATTTGTTACTATTTCTTTAGTTGAATCTACGAACAACCACAAAAAAGAACATAGTTTGACAGGCAAAAATTTGTATTTTTGCACAAATGAGTTGATTCCCAGAGAACGGTTACAAAAAAACACACACAAAAAAAATAAAACCTCCGGGTAATGGCGTTTACTGGGTAGACGTGCTTTAGGTCCGCTCCGCTACACGGCTCAGCATTTACCTAACGAACCTACTTTTTTTTGAGATTTTGCTTCCCAGTTTTGGATGCCTTTTGCTTTTGTCGGTTACCGAAGATTTAAAGAATGTCTAAGTCAAGGGGCAAACAAGACCGAGAAACCTCGACACTTGCGGCGCCTGTAACTGCAGCCGAGATTAGCTTAATGCTCGAGGAGCATAGAGCTGCATTGCTAGCGGACTTCAAGTCATCCTTTCAGGACTTGTCCTCTAAGTTAGACACTGTGCAGTCTGCAGTGCAGGACCACGGTCAACGCATTGATTCTTTGGAATCGACATACACTGAATTTGACCAACGTCTGGACCAATTAGAGTCCGAATGCTCTATGCTTCGCAAAGACAACAACTGGCTAAAATCCAAGGTGGCAGACTTGGAAGGTCGCAGCAGGAGGCAGAATATACGACTTGTAGGACTACCTGAGGACATTGAAGGCCCACGCCCGACAGCTTTCTTTTCTCAACTCCTCGTCGATGTTTTTGGAACGCAGATGCTTCCCTCGCCGCCCGAGCTGGACAGGGCGCACCGGAGTCCAGTTCCGAAATCGACGAAACCACGGCCGGTCATTCTGCGATTTCACCGGTACCAAATAAAAGATCTTATAATCCGGGAAGCTCGTAAGAAAGGCGAGCTCAGCTACAACGGCCACAGGATCCGGCTATATGAAGACTACAGCCCGGAGGTGGTGAAGAACCGAGCTGAGTATAAAGACGCGATGTCTGAACTTTATAAGCGGGGATTTAAACCTGCGCTCCTCTTCCCGGCTAAACTGCGCATCGTTCTGCCCGCAGGGGAGAAACAGTGGTTTACGTCTGCTTCGGAAGCCGATAAGTTCGTGCAGGGCTTGAGGAACGAGGCTGAAGCTCAAAGGCCACAGTGACTGACAGCTGCGAGTAAAGTGACTTGAATCCTTGTTGACTTGCAGGCAATCGGACGATTGCAGAGAAGGCAGGCAAGCACTACATGTTTCTGTTACTTCAGGGTATACTAGTTGTCACCATTCTAACACTTGGTTCTTATGTTTCTTTTGTAATATTTTGAATTAATGTTCACTGATCCCTAGAAGGTTCGACTTATATTGGGATATACACTTAGTACTTCAAAGTTAAGGTTATATGGAGTTTCTATGTAGCAGGAGTTTGGGCTAGGAGGTTGAAGCTGTTGGGAATATACTGCGGTCACCTTAGTTCAGAAAGGGGACCTAGTGGGTGGTTGGGGCGGGGTGGGGGGAACTATGGCCTCGAGTTATTGTTCCTGTTTTTGTTTGCTTTGGTTGTATGTGGGTTTGTGTTGTGTGTTGTGTTTTGGGTTTTTTTGTTGTTGTTGTTTTTTTTTTTTGTTTTTTTTTCTCTTGTCCCCTCCCATGTACGGTCAACTTGTTATTGTCACCAGATTTCAGTAAAACATATATATGGCTAGTTATAGCACTAACAATAGTACTATTAGATTCTTGTCTTGGAATGTGAAAGGCTTGAACGGTCCGGTAAAGAGATCTCGGGTTCTCAGCCACGTAAAACATCTCAGTGCAGATGTAGCTTTTCTCCAGGAGACTCATTTGCGAGCCAAAGATCATAAAAGACTTAAACCTCCATGGATAGGTCATATGTTTCACTCAAACTTTGATATTCGAGCCAGAGGAGTGGCAATTTTAATTAGGAATGAAATCACTAAATTGATTGCTGACAAAAATGGGCGATATCTAATTGTTGTAGGGACCCTCGTGAATAACCCAGTTGTTTTAGTGAACGTCTATGCCCCAAACTTTGACAACACTCTGTTTGCTAATAATCTTCTGAGGATGATTCCTGACTTAGATACACACCTCCTGATATTTGGAGGTGATTTAAACTGCGTTATTGACCCAGCTTTAGACAAATCTGCCACTGGCTCTAAAGCATCATCTGCTATGTCCAGGGCTTTCTCACACTTTATGACCCAAAATGGATACATTGATCCTTGGAGGTTTTTTAATCCCCAAGCCAGAGAATATTCCTTTTTTTCAAATGTTCATCACACATATTCTCGGATCGATAATTTTTTTATAAATGGCTCCATGGCTTCTAAAGTTTGCAACTCTGAATATCTTCCGATTGTTATATCTGATCATGCTCCATTAATCCTGGATATGGCTTTGTCTCCTGGCTATAGACCTCAGCACCCATGGAGGTTGAACTCTCTTCTTTTGTCTGATTCAGCTTTCTGTGACTATATCTTATCTGCAATTGATAACTTCTTAACTACGAATGAGTCTGAGGACATCTCAAACTCTCTACTATGGGAAACTCTTAAAGCATACCTCAGGGGCCAAATAATTTCCTATTTATCTCACCTATCTAAATCTAAGAAAGCTAAGCAAAATGAACTTTCTGCCAAAATTCAAGCTCTAGATCGGCAACACGCTCAAACTCCCTCACCTGAAATATATAAGCAGCGTCTTAACCTGCAATCGGAGTTCAGTCTCCTGTCGACCCATGATGCAGAGCAATTGTTATTACGGTCCCGTGGCAACTATTATGAACATGGTGATAAAGCCTCTCGTCTGTTAGCCCACCAGCTACGTCACCAATCGGCATCTCGCCAAATATTGCAAATTAGAAATGAATCGGGAACTTTGACTTCTGATCCAACGGAAATCAACTCAATTTTGAAGTCATTTTATAGTTCTCTGTATACATCAGAGTTCCCCTCTAATTCTATAGATATGAACCAGTTTCTTAACAAATTGGATACCCCTACAATTACAACCTCAACAGCAGAAGAAATAGATGCACCACTCACTTTGGATGAGGTTATATCATCAATCACATCCTTACAGTCTGGAAAGTCCCCTGGTCCTGATGGGTCCACTTAAAACTGGCCCCTCTGCTGCTGTCGGTTTTTGAGGAGTCTCTGAAATGCGGCTCTCTCCCTCAGACACTAAGACAGGCTTCTGTCTCATTACTGCATAAAGAAGGAAAGGATCCTACCTGTTGTGGCTCTTATCGACCAATAAGCCTTCTTAATGTAGACTTTAAAATCTTATCCAAACTGCTAGCAACCCGTTTGGAAAGAGTTCTCCCTTCTATTATATCAGACGAACAGACAGGCTTTATTAAAGGAAGACATTCCTTTTTTAATATATGGTCCCTTCTTAATATAATATATTCCAGAAATCATAGTACCGTCCCTGAGGTGGTGATTTCATTGGATGCTGAAAAAGCATTTGATCGAGTGGAATGGGAGTATCTTTTTGCAGTCTTGAGGAAATTTGGTTTTGGTGACAGTTTTATATCTTGGATTCATCTTTTATATACTACGCCACTGCCATCTGTTTGTACTAATAATGTGAATTCTGAGTATTTTACTCTATCACGTGGTACACGTCAAGGCTGCCCACTCTCACCTTTACTTTTTACTTTAGCAATAAAGCCTCTTTCTGTGACTCTCAGAACCTCGCCTCTGTTTCAAGGGGTTATTCGTGGTGGTACGGAATATAGGGTTGCTCTGTATGCAGATGACTTATTACTATATGTTACAAATCCAACAATTTATTTACCCTCTATAATGGAAATACTTGTGAGTTTTGGCTCTTTCTCTGGGTACAAGATTAATATACAAAAAAGTGAATGTTTTCCTATAAACCCAGTTGCAAAGGAGCTTAGACAGACAGATTTTAATTTCCATTTAGCTTTCTCAGGTTTTAGATATCTAGGAGTGCATATTACCAGTTCATTTAAAGCTTTGCAAACAGCTAATCTTAACCCTTTGCTGACCTATGTCAGGTTGGCTTTTCAAAGGTGGGCAAATCTTCCTGTGTCACTTCTTGGCAGGATTAATATTATAAAAATGAATATTCTACCTAAATTCCTCTACCTTTTTCAGTGTATCCCATTGTTTCTACCTAAGTCCTTTTTCAAATCTGTGAATCGAATGATTTCATCATTTATATGGGCAAATAAGACCCCCAGGATTAGTATGACCTCACTACAACAGGGTAAGCTCAGTGGGGGTCATTCTTTGCCCAACTTGATGTTTTATTATTGGGCAGCCAACATTCAGAAGTATACCTATTGGCTGAATGATCCTCAAGCTACTTGGTGTTGCCTTGAGGCTCAATCATGTTTCTCTTCCTCACTCCCAGCACTATTATTTTCATCCCTTCCGGTTTCCCTGTTACGATTCACAGACAACCCTGTTCTAATTGGCTCTCTAAAAATATGGTATCAATTCCGGCGTCACTTCAATTCTATCTCTGCTTCTGCTCTGACCCCAGTCTGCAACAACCACCTCTTCCCCCCATCCCTGGTGGACTCCTCCTTCAGTATATGGGCAAGAAAAGGTATCAAATGTTTTCATGACTTCTTCAAAGATAACATTTTTCTCAGCTTTAGTGAACTTTGCTCTTTGTACGATTTGCCCTCGTATCATTTGTTCCGCTACTTTCAAACAAGACACTGTGCATCTTCTATCTGGTCAGAGTTTCCAAGTCAGCCTTTCAAGCCTTGGTGGGAAGACTTATTCCAGTTGAAGCCTCACAGTAAGGCTCTAATATCACAAATCTATACTTTAATTATGTCACCGGGCAATTACTCAACCAAGAAAATTGCCTTGAGTTGGGAACAGGAACTGGGTCTTCAGTTTGTTGAAGGTTACTGGGATAAAGTCATTGACAGAATTCATTCTTCAGCCTCATGTGCAAGACTCTCCCTTATTCAGTTTAAGACGGTATACAGATTACACTTCTCAACATCTAGATTATCTAAAATATACCCCAGCATTCCGGACCTGTGCAACAGATGCAACACCTCCCCCTGTGATTTAACTCATATGTTTTTTGCCTGCCCGTCACTTCAATTATACTGGACTTTTTACTCTGAAGTGCTCTCTCATGTTTTGAGTGTCACTCTCAAACCATGTCCACTAGTTGCCATTTTTGGTGTTTCTGAGGACGCCACCCTGAACCTTAGTCGTAAACAACTGGATATTATCGCTTTCACTTCACTGCTGGCACGGCGTCGAATTTTGCTGTCTTGGAAAGCTTCTCACCCTCCAGCCCGATCACGTTGGCTGGAAGATGTTATGTTCTTTTTAAAAATGGAGAAAATAAAATTTAGACTCAGAGGGAATGTTAATAAGTTGTCACAGATGTGGCAGCCTTTTATCACTTACTTTAACTCGTTGAAAACACTTACAATAGACTAAACATTTGTACCACAAGGTTCCCTTCTGTTATGGTTTTGGGAGGGAGTTGATTTTTTTTTTTTTTTCTGTGCGTGGGTTGTTGTTTTTGTTTTTCTTCCTTTTTTTTTTTTTTTTCTGTTTTATTGTTATCATCCGAATCTCAATGGCCCAACCTGTTTTGATATATGTCTTTATATCGGTTGATACTTGCTGTATTGGGCCTGATATGTTAAATTACATGTGCAAAACTTTATAAATAAAGATTAAAAAAAATAAAAATAAAAAATAAAACCTCCAAAAAAGATCAGATGTACTGTATTTGAAAGTCAGGTTCTTTTTCAATTTCAATTTAACTGAATTCAGTTCCAAATCACAATAACAGTTGCCTCATTACACATAGCAGACAGGTCTGGCCCAGATCTGGTGTCAAGCTGGCACTGCTGGCTGACTTCTGGCATGGTAAGTGGTATGTCATCCAGATGTGGGCCAGGTCTGGCAATGATGGCACTATTTATGTTCCTATTTTCCTATTTTAGTTAGAATACCCAAATACCATGTTGCAATACTATACTGCTAGGGTAGCCAACGTTTCAAATGCAGGTTTAACAGGTTTGTGAGTGTACACTTTATCCAAAACTTAGTGACAGTTTACTCATTGTTGCCACTGGGAGGCTGTAGCTCAGGCAGTAGGGCAGATCACCTACTGATTGGAAGATGAGTGGTTCAATCCCTGCCTCCCCCAGTCTGCATGTCAAGAGTATGAATGTAGTTAGGAAGCACTCAGTTTAGAGAAAGAGTGTGATTTGTGAATGGGGCATGTTATATAAGGCACCTTGAGTAATCTGGGAGAGTAGAAAAGTGCTGAATAAGAATCAGTCCATTCACTGTCTGGGCAGAGTTTTGTCATGTTACTTTTGCATGTTGTGGCACATGTTGTTATTATATGGCTTGATTAAGCTACACATTATGCTGACATCTGGGGCCAGAGCTGAAACTGTTCTGGGCCAGCACAGGGCCAGCAGTGTGTCTGCAACTCCCGTGGCTGCACACAACTTATACATGGCCCAAATACTGCAAAGAATGATGGCCCTTTGGTGGCCCAGATCAGGTTTACCAGAGGTAATCCACACATGGGCCAGCACAGGACCATCAGTGTGTTTGCAACTGGCTTTGTGCTGGCCCATGTGTGGGCCACCTCTGGCAAACCAGATCTGGGATACCAAAGGGCCGTAATTCTTTGCGGTATGTGGGTCATGTGTAAGCACATTGTGTGGGCCAGATCCGGGCCATACCAGTTTTGCTATGTGGGATGGTGCTTTAGACCATAAGGTTCAGACGCTACAAAGAAAAAGTAGAAAATCCCAGCAATCATATGATCTCCTTTGAGCAAGCACTATGGCGACAGTGGGGGAAAAAATCCCTTTTTACAGGAAGAAACCTCCAGCAAATCCACACTCAGGGAGGGTCGTCCATTTGCCAAAACCGGTTGGGGTAAGGGGAGGAAGACAGGAAAGACTGAAGGCTCAGCCTCCAATTCTACTTTAAAACATGCTAGCTTACCATAAGTAAGCCTGCAGTCTAACAGCGAAGTCCTCTAATTAGGTGATACAATTCTATAAGATAAGATGGCACTTAATTATATAACACTTTGTATGAGATGAGCAAGATTTTGAATTTAGAAGGGCACTAATAAAGAGAAGCCAATATAAGAAAAATATGCGCTCTCTTTCTAGTTCCTGTAAGTACCCTTGCTACAGCATTTTGGATTAACTGAAGACTTTTCAGGGAGTTTTTTTTAGGACATCCTGATAATAACAAATTACAGTAGTCCAGCGCAAAAGTAATAAATGCATGAACTAGTATTTCAGTTTCACTCTGAGAGAGGATATTTCTAATTATAGACATATTGTGCAAATGGAAGAAAGCAGTCCTACATATGTGTTTAATATTTCCATTAAATGGCTTATTCTGGTCAAAAATGAATAAGATATTATGGTCGACAGCAGTGAACTGTTGTGCTTGTCCTGAGGTCTAGCAGGACAAGCACAAAGATGAGTCCACTGTCAGAGGCCAGAGCTAATGGTAAAGGAGATATTAAAAATTGTGAGATGTTTAGATTTCTGAGTATCACAACAAAGCATCATAAAAAGAGTTACTCAACCCTAGTTTTAGCACCTTAATATTTCAAACAAACAGAGCCACTTATAAAGCTTGTGGTCGTGATGAGCCAGAGTGAGAACTCATCTTATATATACATACAAACACACATTTCACTTTGAAAGCTTTTTAAATGATCTGAAGGAGGAAAATTTAGGTCAAGATTTGATCCAGATCTTTCTGGGTGTGACACATCACACCAATTATAATCTAAAATCTTTCACTCAGTGCTAATGGACTATATTTGTTTAACTCCTTGAATTAAAGCTGAAAGTCTGCATTTCAATCACATTTGATTGTTTGATTTAAAATTCACTGTTGTCGCTCATAGGGGGAATATAAATTGTGTCATTGTCCAAATATGTGTAAATTTTGACTTAGAATAACACAGAGGTTGTAGAGAGAGAAAAAACAAAAAGACAAAAAACGAAATCTGAATCTACATGATTTTCACATATGAATTTTATTTGACAGCTAAAGACAATAGTGACCATAAAGACTCATTAAGAAGTCATGGTTAAAATTTTTTTAAACAAAAAACAAAAACATAACAGGCAAACACAACATGGTGCCTATGTCAGAAATTCGACGCAAATGCAAAGGCTTAAAACCACTCTTTGATCTTTGGTGTCCTTTTATGTAGTGGCTGCAACTATTGTAGTTGTAGTGGGTGCAGCTGTTATAGTAGTTGTAGCAAGTGGTTGTAGAAGGGCAAGCTAGAGCTGCAGGAAATCAATAAAATTGCTGTTCACCTGTAAAGAAAATGTTTTAGAGAAAGTGACGCTCCTGTGTGATTTAAACGTGGAGGATAAAGAAAACACTCACCTCATTTGAACTGAAGCCAGAGCAGGCCAGGCATTCGTGTGCCTTGTCCATCTGTAGAAGATTCAAAAGCAGGGTATTACTTGTACATATTTATACTCTTATAGTATCTGCATATATTTTCCCTTATAGTGTTATTGAATCATGCCTAATGATAATACTTACAGCCTGAGGCAGAGTGAGGCTCAGGAGGCATACAAGCAGAAATACCTTCATCATTGTTTCAATGATTGTAAATGTTGAAAAAGATAATGAGGATAATAAAGACGCAAAATGAAAACACTCTTCGACAATCCTGACACAGAAAATATTGCGAATAAAGTTTTAATTACCTGAATCTGTACAGCTGCAGCAGACTGTCTCACAGTGAACGAGGTTGTTTTAGTGATGCTCTGGATGTTGAGTGCTTCTTATATACAGTTACTGGATCAGCTTTGTTAAGAAATCCTCCTCCCCATTTGAAGGTGTGGCTGATGATTAGAGACAGAAATCCCACTTGGACATGAAACTGTTGCACTAGTTTCATCACAAACAACAGAAATAACAGAGTTTAATTGATTTGTCTAAGGTTTTTCTTTATTAATTTTTACACAATCAGAAAACATTTTATATTACTACTTTAATGCACGTCTCCACCTTCTCGTGTTGTCAGACAGGTAAACTGATGAAAAAGTTGGCTATGATTAAAAATCAAAAGACTTAGTGGCCTAGGCATTTAAAAGGTATACACCCACTGAAGTTTGCATTTCTGTCTGACTTTTCTCTTAGGAAATGAGTTGCTATTATGGGCTTAAGCTACTGCACTGTACCTTGTACAGTAAAGTCATGTAACAGGACATTATTAGATCTATCTATCTCTCTATCTATCTCAAAAATAGTTTTATTTGTTGTTATCTATCGTCTACCTGGGCCTTCCACAGAGATTCGGACTGAATTCTCAGACTTTTTATCTGATTTAGTGCTCAGCTCAGAAAAGATAATTATTATGGGTGATTTGAACATGCACGTAGATACTAAAAATGACATCCTAAACTCAGTATTTAATCAGTTATTAGACTCAAATGGCCTCTCAAAATGTTAAAGAAACTACACAACACTTTAATCACACTCAAGATCTGTGTTTGCTAATAGCATTTAAATTTACAATAATGGATTACACAGCAGTGGGGAGTAGATTTCATCACAGTAGATATCTTTCTGTCTCTAATCATCAGTCACACCTTAAAATGTGGAGGAGGAGGATTTCTTCTTTCTATGTTTTCTGACTGTGTAAAAATTAACACTCCAACCAGCAGGACATGACCTGCCGCAACACCTTACTCAGGAGGCGACAGCCTTGGGCTACGTCCACACTAGCCCGGATAGATTTGAAAACGGCATTTTGGTCTGAAAACGCTCCGCGTCCACACTAGCGTTTTCAGTCGTTTTCACAGAGTTGTGCGTCCACATTGAAACGGCTGAAAATGCTTACGTTCCAGTACTGCGCATGCGTGAAACACAAGAAGATTCGTCCTGCCTTATTTCTGTCTGCCGTTTATTTACTTTCCGGCTCTTTGAAACATTGCGGCAAAATGTCGAGGAAAAGCACCAAGTTTTTTAAATGGACTAACAATGAGGTGGAGTTGTTGCTGCAAGTAACACAAAAGTACAAAGTTGCAAAAGCTAGTGAGAATTAAAGAATTTGAAGAAAAGCTAACTGAAGCATGTGCAAACTGATATTAATCGTTAATAGGGCTGTCAAAATTGAGAGCAAACAAAACAACTGCTGTATAATGCCCTCCGCTATCTTTGTTTAATTGGTCACATGACTGCATCACATGACTAACATGCGTCATTATTTTCGAAAGTCTCCGTTTTCGCTGTCCACACTATGACGAATAAGCACAGTCTTCAAATGTATGCATTTTCGAGAGCGTTTTGAAAACGCTGCATTTTCCTTCAGGGAAAATCCCGTTTCAGTGTGGACGGGAGGCCAAAATGGAGAGAAAACAATGCGTTTTTAAATGAAAACGTATTAGTGTGTGGGGCCAGGCGGCGCTGCTGGACTGAGCCCTGGTCCGGATGGGCCTGGGCCCCCTTTCCCTGGCGGGTTGCGGAGTTTAGGGGCGGCCACTTGGGTCAGCGGGGGAGCTTGCCCCAGGGAGGGGTCACTTGCCACTCCCTTCCTTCCCTCCCCATCTCCAGCTGCCTCCCTCTTCCCGCTGCACCACAATCACCCACGCATGCAGGGCCTATACAATACAATACAATACAACTTTATTTGTATAGCACGTTTAAAAGACCAGCGGTACACCAAAGTGCTTTACAATAAAAACAGGAAAATTAAGACAATAAATAAAAGACTATTAACAAAGTACCACATATGTCATCTGGTTAAGGGCACTAATTATACAGCAATAAAAGGGAATATAAGAACAAAGTCACTAAGAACAGATATAGCTGAAAGATAAAGTACATAAACAAGAAATTACAGAACATAAAAGTACATAAATAAGAAATTGAACCAAATATAAAATAGGGACACTAACTAGATGGAAAAGCTATGTTGAATAAATGAGTTTTTAAATGGGATTTAAAAGATAAAACGGAGTCTGACGCATGGATAGCGATAGGAAGGTTGTTCCACAGATTCAGTGCAACCAGGGCAAAAGCATGGTCACCCCTACATTTAAGTCTAGATCTAGGCTGAGCCAGGAATAATTGGGCTGAAGACCTGAGGGCTCGCCCAGCGACATATAGACTAAGAAGATCGACAAGATAACGAGGGGCTAAATTATTTATAATTTTAAAGGTGAGCAACAATATTTTAAATTCAATCCGATATTTTATGGGTAACCAATGCAACTCAATAAGAACTGGGGTGATAGAGGCATGCTTTCTAGTGCCAGTCAGGAGGCGAGCCGCAGCATTCTGGACAAGCTGAAGTCTGTGAAGGAGAGCGGAGTGAAGACCAAAGTAGAGGGAATTACAGTAATCAAATCTAGAAGTCACAAAAGCATGAATGAGCTTTACAAGATCTTTATGAGGAACATAGTGCGTAGCCTTAGCAATAAGTTGGTAAAAGCTAGATTTGATTACTGAAGACACTTGTTTGTTAAATTTGAAAGAGTTGTCCAGCAGGACACCTAGGTCACTAACTGAGTCAGAGAAAGAAGTGGCAAAGGAACCAAAGGTATCAGCTGATAGGCCCCTAGGGATATGGTTGCCAAACACCACAATCTCCGTTTTCTTTTAATTCAGGATGAGGGAATTGTCTGAAAGCCATTCTCTGACTTCTCTCATGCACTTGAGGAAGCAGTGCAACGAAGGAGCAATGTCGTCATCATCTAATTGAAATAAATTTGTACATCATCGGCATAGAGGTGATAAGAAATGTTATATTTTTCAAAGATTAAGCCTAGGGGGAGCATATATAATGAGAATAACATCTGACACACCTTTACCTTGGGGTAAAGGTGTGTCAGATGGCATCCCCCCCTCTGTCCCCTTCTGCCTGTGCCTCAATTTTATCCCACAACTTAGACATTCACATTACTCACACTCTCATAACACATACATATAGGATCTTGTGGGTGGGCACGCTACACGGAATCCAAAAGACCATCAAGGTGTACACCTCACCCCTGGCGTCGTTGCCCACCTCTCAATTTTAAATACACGTAGACATTGAGGGCTAGCAGGAGGGGCTTACCTGCTCTCTGGCAGGTAGCTCCATGCCCTCCTGGGTTTTAAATGCACCTTAGAACACACATGCATCAACACTACATATGAGCGGGCGGAGGGAGGTTTGGAGTCTTCACACACCCCTGTTCTCTGCGGCCTGTTGGAGCGGGGGGTCTGGGAGGAGGAGTTGGCCGTCCAATTGGGGTCTGGAATGTGGGGTCCACTCTGGCACAGCCGTTTCTGCTGAGTGAGCCCTCATCTGGGGCTCTCCTCAGCTCTTTCTGGGATAGTGGCGCGGCTGCCCCTCTGTTGGTCTTCATTGGTCTCTTGTGTTCTGGGGACCTCTGGATGTCTGGAGTTTTGATCTCCTCCATACCTGCTTCATGCCCTGGAGGACGGGGCTGTGGCTCCCCACACCCTCTAGCAGATCATTACATGAAGGAACCTTTTAAATACAAGTGCGCTCATGCTCACAGGTGTACACATGGGTGCTCACACACAGTGGCGTGTCTAGAAAATTTTTGTTGGGGGGGCCAGGTAGGGGCACAGATTTGGAGAGAGGTGGCAGATGTAATTGGCAGATAATGTTTAAAAATAAATTCTACCAACTGTTAACCATAATTCAATAATCCTGTAAACCTAATAACTGAATGCGCTTTTAACTCTTATTAGAATGAGATTTTAACCACTACGGTGCAAAGTTTTTAGATACTGCGTTGATAAAGTACAAGAGATACAATCAGTGCTTTGTCAGTGTTTACTCAGCATTCAAGGACAGCAATATTTGCATAGTATTTTTACTGACATATAGTGCACATATGTTTTGGGCAAAAACATTTTTAATATTAAAATATCGACATTTGTAACAAACAATTGACAAATTAGCCAATTCCAATGTAAAACTTTATCTGCCTGTTAAAAAAAGAAGATAATCTTCTCACAAACTGGTGTTTGATTTTGAAACAGGAAAAAAGTGGAGAAACAAATGAAAAGACTAACATTTGAATAAAACCTGAAAGCAAGTAAATACTTTCTATGCTGGCTTATGGTCAACTTTGGTAATATTGATAAAGAACAACACTGGCTGATGATGAAATACAGTCAGCTGGCATGGTGACACTGCCAGTATTAACCTGCAGGGCTGGACCGGGACAGAAAATCGGGCATTTTGACTACAGACCGGCCCACCAGGTATTAAAGCCATAAAGCCTTTGAATGAAAACAAATGCTGTTGTGACAGTGATGTACAGTCTTGTTGGTATATGTATGATTTCTATACATTTTACGTCAGATAAAAACTTTGGTTGTAAGATTTAGAGTTACCAGCTGTCAGCTACATAAAAAAGGATCCTGGTGTTATTTGTCTCTCAGAAACAGTTCATAACTTCCCTTCAACTCATTCATGTCACCTAAAAGGTAAACCTGTTTCTCCATCACCTGTTCAGCTCTGATGATTCAGTAAGGACATCTCCTGGTTTCATCTTCATGTTTCCCTCTCATCACATAACCAAACCGATATCATGACCAGCAGCTTTACAGCTGTGGCTCCAGCAAACATCAGCTGATACTAGAAATTAATATTAAATAAATTCTAACAACAGCTGATCAAGCTTAAACGTGCTGCTGTTGTTTAGAGCAACATCCGCTGGTTTCCTCTTTCTGGCGCAAAGTGGGCGATAAATAAACAAGAGAGAAAAGCCGATCAGCTGATCATTGATCAGTTTAATGATTGAAGTAGCAACAGGGGAGGCAGGGGGAGAGAATGAGAGAAGAAGAGGCAGCTGTGCAGCATAACGACAGAATAACTCCTTTGTGTCTTTTTTTCATTATAGCGAAAGTCCGGGACAAACTGCGTCTCTTCTCAGCTCAATACGAAACGTGTAATATTTTCTCTGAATGAGGGACCATTCCATTTTTTTAAGGAGCCGTTGGCAACTCTACTAACCTTATGAATAAAATAAAGTTCACTATCAGTAACATCATAGCACCCACCCAGCTGTATATAAACTCCGTCAAGCTGGCTAGAACGCAGTACGAGTTATTGTAACTGACGGTAAAAAGTCAGCACAACGAAAATAAACTCCACCTAAACTTGGTTTATATCTGACCCAGATAGACTGCAGGTCATGACTTCTTACCTGGAGTTCAGTTCACCTGACACTCGGACTGGCGGCTGCCTCGGGTCTCTCCTCCTGCCTCCCCTTCCCTCATCCACCTGCTGGCCTCTGTGGAAGCTCCGCCATAGCCACCACCAAACAACTGAGTTATTTTTACACATCGACCTGCATCTGGCCAATCCACCACCTCTTATTGTTCATGCCATTACAAAAAAAAAATAAAAATAAGTCACCGGGCATATCCCCGGTATGCCCGATGGCCAGTCCAGCTATGTTAACCTGCAACCAAATCTGCAGCTCCATACAGCAATGTTACGACTTAGATTATATCTTATAACGCATAACTCTTATGTTAGCTGCCCTCAGTAGCCTACTGTCTGAAATATTCGACGGCTGCAATAATTCTTTAAGTGTTATTTTTTCCTTGGTATTCTAATTTCACCGAAGTTTACTAAACTCAACAAACTTAATATTACTTACCGGGACATTGATTCTGTCCTCATTTTCTTTCACCGAAAAATTGTTTCCTGCAGTGCCGTCTTTCGTGCTTGGCTCTCCTACCTTTGCTAACGTGATGCACATAGCGCAGAAGCCGATGCTGCATTCACTTACACTCGGATATCTCAGCTTCACCGTGAAAACATAATCGGACATTTGATATTTGATTGAATTTTATTGTTTTGCCTTTGGGGTGGCACCTGGGGTGGCCAGTCTGGTTGGGGGGGTGGCCTGTGCCCCCCCAGGCCACCCCGCTGGACACGCCACTGCTCACACACACAAACTACACCCTTTTTGGCTCCTACCTCAAAGCACACTGTGCGCTGTCGATTTTACGTGCTGCACAATAATGTTTAATATTTAGTATTTACTGTTATATTCCCATATATCATTGTGATGTTGTTTATTATATTGCTCTTTTTTTTTCTTCCGCTTTTTTTCTTTTTTCTTTCTCAACAGGTGATCCAGGTGATTGCTATATGTATTTTTTTGTCTGCTTATTTTGTTGGTTTTTGTTTTTTGCCCTTTATCCCCGTCCCTCTTCCCTGCTGTTTTTCTTTCCCTCTTTCTTTCTCCCCTTTCTTTTCCCCAGTCAAGTCTGTCCCATATTTAGCAAGTGAAAATAAAATAAACAATAAAAGGTGAATCAAATAGACCAGTAGTTCCCAAACATTTTTTGCTGGGCCCCCCTTTGTTTTACAAGAAAAATGTTCGCGCCCCCCCGCGTGCACGAGCACACGCAGTTACTGTCCCTCCATTTACAAAGGCAGAGGCGTCACGATGTGATTATTTTACGTGTAGTTGTTTTTTTTCCCTGTATAATAATATTCAACATTGCTATCAATACATTTTTCAAAAAATGCCTCTCTGTGCAAAATAGGTTTAAAAACATAAACAGCTGTGGGATGCTGTTTGTCCGTGATTTGAACCGAGGGAACGAATCGTGGCAGGATCAGCCTGATATTATTTGGATCCCACTGTAACTTTATTGTATAAAGTATAGTAAGGGAGACCGGGGATAGTTGTAACATTTTTGACATTTCTGTCTGTAAATTGGAGCTCTTTTAAGGTAGTGGATTCAAAATGTAATGCAAAGTATTTACATGTCTCTGCTATTAAATAGTGCAGCTATTTTCTCTGCAGCACAATTACCCATTGCATGGTATGGTCTCAAACACAAAGAGTGAAATGTTACAATTAACCCCATAGTCTGGGTTAGTTGTAACATATCCTGGGGTAAAATGTAATACAATGAAATAAGGGTACTAACAAAATATTAACATGTAATCTTTGTTTATTCAACACATGAATGCACTTACATCCATTTATGTAGCTCTGTGTGTGTGTGACAGAATGCAGAAATCTAACTTTTGAACATATTCCAACCCCCCAAAAAAGACAAATTATGGAATTTTCTGCAACTGAATATTTCATTAATTTTGGTTGGTCTTCCTGGAGTTTGGCCTCATTGGCTCAGTGGGCATTATAACCTACAACTCTTGCACCAATTTTGAACATAACAATGAAGCTGAAAAAATGTAGTTGTTCACCAGCATCGCAATTCCATTACTTTTTATCATGGTTTACCTTGGTGTGGTTTGCAAAGTGCTTCAGAAAGATGAGGAAATCTGTTTCTTGCACCCATCCTGACTTATTTCCACTACCAGTACTTCCTACTGGTCCATCTCTGACACAGAGGTCTGCATAATGTATGTGTGGGAACACAAACAGTGGAGGAATTGTGTTGCCAACGGCATTAACCGCATATACAAAAGCGACCAGTGAACCTCTCTCTGCTGATGTCGTTGCCCCAACTTGTTTAATATGGGTTAAAGTAATAGTGTGGTAAGTTGTAACATCTGCATTATTGTTACAACTAACCCAGACTGTTGCTGTTACAACTGACCCAGACTCCTATAGCCATGAACTAGCTAACATTACAGCCAACGGCTAAAACATTAGCACTAAAGACCTACACAGAATATATCCCCATAGACATACAAATAACATAATTTAAGTTTGATGAGTTTAACTGCAAAGCAGATAATGCTATTAGAAATTGAAATAAAGTAGAAAAACTTACTTTTTGGCATACAAATTACTTTTTTCGTGTTAAATTGTCTGTGTTTGACGAAATGTGCTGATTTTTCACATGTGATAGCAGAACTGAATTGGGCATGCACAGGATGAGTCACATCATTTGAAACTTAGCCCTGATTGGAGAAATTGAAAGTGTTACAACTGACCCACGTTACAACTATCCCCGGTCTCCCCTATAGTATGTATATCTCCAAAATGTCAGGAGTAGTTAGTCATTACAAGAAGTGTTTGTGAACTAAAAATCACGAATGTGGGATCCTGTTTGTCCGTGATTTAAACAGCCCAGTGCGTGCTCCCGACGAAGGGAAAAGCAATTCTGCAGGGAGACCTACTTCGGCACTTGTGCAGGTGAAGCCAAAGGGAAGATATGCTTCACCATATTTTCTAGTCTTTGGTTTAGAATGAAGTTGGTTTGGAAACATATTCAGCTATGCTTCATCTCCTGTTTGCGTTTCTGTAGGCGCCCGTGCTAGCAGTGTCCAAGCGTTTTGCCCCCTAGGGGGCGGGCCCCACACTTTGGGAAGGTCTGAAATAGACCATTACGTCAAGGCTGGGATGGTCCATTTGGTAAAGTAAATCCGTTGGGCATCTTTCTTTGCCTTTAGACAATAATTCTGATGGCAAAAGAGCCAAACGGGACAAGCAAAAAAAAAAAAAAACAACAACAAAAAGAATGCATTAGTGTGGATGTAGCCTTAGCCATCTCCTTTCGATGTGGATGGTAGCTACTTTTGGAGTGAGTAAATTTCCACCACTCCACATGTAGGTGATTTAAAATGTTATCTGAATCTGAAATCTTAATCTTAAACTCTTTCCAGTATATAAACGGTCTTAAATAACGAGGCATACTGACAGGCTATCACTTTTATGTCCTAACTTGCCCCTTGACCCGCCGTTGCTAAACTGTTTGACTATGAATGTTCCTACTGAAAAAAACCCACCAGGAATATAACTTTCAAGTTAATGCTACCAACCTCGGCAGCAGCTTCTAAATATTAGGGAAGCACAGTCTACCCAATTTTAGAAAACTTAAGAAAGTTTATTATGTAATATCGTTGATGTACCATAATTTAAACTCTATTTTAGATCAACAGTGTTCATTAGTAAACACCTAAATAGCTGCTCACATCACATGTGATGTAAACTCTTTATTGAAAGGGGAATATAATGGTTAGCTGAGGGACTTACATTTCTTACAAACAGAAAAACACACATTTTCTATTCATAAATTTTATTTGGTAGACACTGCTATGTTTTCTCATTAAAATATCACAAATTGACAGTTGCACTGCATGCTAACTTTCATTCAATAGTTTTTAACCAGTTACAGCCGGACGAGGGGTGGGTGCAGCTGTTGTAGTGGTTGTTGCTAGGCTGACAAGTAGTAATTGTATGAGTAGCTGCAGCTGTTGATTGTTTAACTGTGGCAGTTGATTGGCTTCCTGAAAAACCACAAATAAAAATATTTATTATCAAATGCAGAGAAACGTTACATCTGTAAAACTAAAAACTTAGATATTTAGGAGGCAATAATCCACAATGTAATTCAAATCACAGTACTCTGACTTGTGCATCAAAAATCATTTGCCATTTTGTAAAAAAAATAAGAAAAGCACTCACCCCTGACCCAGAGTAAGATTCAGAGCTTGAGCGCACAAGTCTTTTGCGCGCCATACCCATCTGTAGACAATGATCAAGTTCAATACTGCCTTCATTTTATTGTATTACAGTATTATTAATGGTATCTGAATGCATAAGTGCAAATAAATACGTAAAAATATGTGATAATGTCAGACTTACAGGTTGAGTCAAAGTGAGGCTCAGGAGGCATCCAAGCACAAATGCTACCTTCAGCATGGTTTCAGTGATCGTACCTGTTGAAATAAAAATGGTAATAAAGATTTAATCAAATCAAATAAGTTAATTAAACAATTACAATTCCACAGTTAATCCTATCCTGGCAAAGAAAAATTTGACAACAAAGACTCATGTAATTACGTCTAGTCCACTGCTGCAGCAGTCAGTCTCAGAGTGAAGGAAGTTGTTGTAGTGATATTCGGAAAGTTGAGCTCTTCTTATATACAGCTACCAGAGCACCTTTGTTAAGAAATGTCCCAAGGTGTAACTAATGATTAGAGCCAGAAACCACATAATAATCTTGTCAGCACCCAGACAGGGTAAACAAAAAGAAAAAAAAACAAAACACTATGCCATATGAATTATAACTGGATCAGATTATTAGGAACCAAACTGTCAGTCAGTCACAACACACCCTGAAATTGTTCAAGTTTGTGCTCAAATATTGCACTGAAAATGAAGAAAAGCACAGAGTAATCTACTGCCAAACTGTATTCAGAGGTTGTTTGAAATTAGAGCGGTACAGTATGGACTCAAGCATGTTTAAAAAGGTATGCTGTGAATTAAAATCTTCTCTTCTTGTTCAGTATGTAAATGAAAAAAAAAACAATTGCGATAGTAAACAATCAGAAAACTTTAATCCCTAAGGAAATTATGAAATTAAACTGAAATATGATAGTTATTGCTTAAGAGACAATACTTTTTGTCTTTATTTGTTGAGAACATGATGTGAAAATGTGAAAAGGTGTAATATATTAAAGGTCATTCATTATGACTGGTACTTTTTACTAAGTTATTCTTGTTGTTGTTTTTTAAATATCATCATTAAAATTATCATGTGAATATGTTGCACTTATTTTATATTCACCTGCATCAGAATAATGCATTTTCTTAGACTGAAATATGAACATAATGGAAAGATTACAGGATTTCAGGAAATTAATTGCCGTTATGAATCAAGCTAGTCAATCAAGTTTAAACAGTAAACCTACTTAGGTATTAGCAAACACCTTGTCAAACTGTAGTCATAACTAAAACCACAGAGAAGACAATGGTAAGGCATTAAGTCCAAAATAGCAATTATTGTTTTACTGCAAGAGGGGCTGTTGGAATCATTAGGAAATATGTGTTTCTTAATTTGTCTGATACAAGTATCAACACATGATATCACCAGATTGGCTTAAAAAATATTTTTGTATTTTACTTTACTTGTTCTCATGTCTTTATTAAGCTTTTGCTTGTGCTCAATATTAAAGAATATATTAGATAATTAATGTTGCATTGGATATGCTGAAGATTGCAACAGTATGTTAAATTGTATTCATTATATTAGTTGATTTCACTTACCGTATTTTTCAGACCATAAGGCACACCGGCTTATAAGGCGTGCTGTCAATGAATGGGTCTGTTTTATACATAAGGCGTACCGGATTATAAGGCGCATTAAGCGAAACAAAACAGTCAGATAAGTCAAACTTTACTCAACTCATTCTTCTTGCTTTCTCCATTTCTGTACCATTGATTCATTACTGTTGAATTCTCTCACAGCTGCTCTATTCCCATGTTGTTGTAGTATATTAATGACTAACCCCGTATTGTGGATGGATTATCTCAGTTGTTCTCCTGACTGAAGTTTGGTCCATTTACAGCAGCGGTCCACAACCTTTTTTGCACCATGGACTGGTTTATGTCCAACAAGACTTTCATGAACTGGCCTTTAAGGTGTTGCAGCTAAATACAACAAAATAAAACCAGTACCAGCTAGTCCAACTTAGTAACCCCACAAACATCACTGCTGTTTAGTTTTCTCTCTTCATTTATGTTGGAAGTGATAGCAGAGCAGTACGTTTGAATTTTTTCAGAAATCTCTCAGTCAGAACATGCTATATTATGTTTGGGTGGAAACTAGCAAGCTAACTTTCTGCTAACTTCTAGCTCCGTTAATTTAATAAATTCTGTTTTCGTGGACACCTGGATGTTAAACTTAATTGTTACACCTGGTTAAGCAACAATGCTGATCATGATATTAAAGATGAAATAATTTAGACAGTTTTTAACTCTCAGTGGAGCTGCAGTGCTCGTTTGACTTTGGGACCTGAAGAAGGCAGAGTTTTGGACCCAGATTACTCTGCGAGGCTCCTGACTACGGTAGCCGTAATGCTCCAACAATCCACCAAGTTGTGCGACTTTGTAGCAAGGTCAGTAAGCACAACCAGAATTCATACATAAGGCACATCGATGTCGATTTTTGAGTCAGTGAAGGTTCTCAGTCATCCAGGACATCGTAGTCCAAGGAGCTTGGAACGAAAAGTGTCTGGACTTCTTTAAGTTGCTTGAAGACGTTTTACCTCTAATCCAAGAAGCTTCTTTAGTTTTAGGGTCAAATGGTGGAGAGCCCCAGATTTAAGCCCTGTGGGAGTGTCCCCCTGTTCGGTCTGCACTCGCAGGCCTCGCTGACTCAGAGACTTATCCCCATGAATGAAGCAAGACACTCAGAGCTTAGTCCATTTTAACTTCCAAGAGAAGCCGGTCCGGTCAGGATCCAGAACTTCAAGCTCCGCACCTGAGCTCAGCCCAGCGTCCCCTAGCAGCCTTTTATTCAGTGACAACAGCTACAGAAACACCCCATTGTAAAACCCATATGGTGTGTTGTAAAAGTTGCGAGCATGTGAGTGAATGTGTATGTGTGTGCGTGTGTATGTGTGTGTGTCTCTGTATATGTGACTTCCTGGTTAGAAATGTTTAACAACATCTCTAGTCATAAAAAAGGGTCATCTCTATCCTATAGAGCAACTTCGAGATGTGGTGGAATGGAAGATTCACATCACTGATGTGCAACCAAATGTGCGGTAATTTTGTGATGCTATCATGGCAGTGTGGACTAAATACTCTCAGGAATATTTCCAGCACTGTGTGGAATCTGCACCGTAAAGATTTAAAGCAGTTGTGAAGACAAAGGTAGGTCCAATTCATTACTAGGAAGCAATACCTAATAATGTATATTGTCCTTCACTTTAATTTTTTCTAAAACATATTAATGTTATATTGGGCTGTTACATTTTAATTGTTGGTGCAGTGCTGTCAAAGAAATGCATTATTTAAAAAAAACTAATTTAACTTTTGGTTGTTTTTGTGGCGTCATCTTTAATGAGAGTCTTCTTAGTAAAAATACTCATACTCCTCTATGGGGAAACTTTGCCCCCTCCCCTTTCATCCGTCCTCCTGGCTTCAGAAAATAAATAAATCAGCATTACCAGGATAAACTGATCCTGGTTCATCCAGTTTATTGTGCATATTTTCTAGGACATACAGAGAACAGGCACCAGGAACCCTAAATCCAATGTAAGGTCTTCACAGCTACCTGATAGCTTGATAGTCTTATTAAGAGAAGTAGAAAATACTTCTAGTGTCTGATTCATCAACAGTATGGTGAAAAAAGACCTCACATAGCCCACAGAAAGGCTACATCTGTCAATCTGTGGAACCAGCAATGAATACAGGAAGTCTGGATCGGCTCTTTGTTGAAAAAGTCCAGTCTTTGATAATATGAGTATTACCCAGTAGTGCAGAGCTTGGATGAGGACGATGGGTGAGGGGACTCACCCAGTTCTAACTGCCTCTATCCTCAGGATGTCTACCCTGCCTTTTGTACTTTAATACAACTTATTAGTAATTCCATCACATATGAATGTTCAGTCATATATGAATTCATTTCCCTTGATGTTTCATTCATTTTATAACATTTTACTTCAATTGTCTCAATCTGACAGGAACATCCATTTATAACATGATACCTTTTTAACTAATTTAAAAGAGTACTTTTCCTCACTTTTTCTCTTCAAACCTCTGTGTTTATTAATCACAATAGCATTAGCTGTAGCTGTATGTCTTAGTGAGGCTTTAGTCTAGTTAATGTTATCACCATGCTTCCTTGTATAGTTGTAATTTCCAGTTTCCCATGTAAGTCTGTTTTGTCCTGACTTTTAGTTATGCCCATGCCTCATCCTCCTTATGTTCCATTCCTTTCCATCTCCCCAGTCTGTCGTGAGTTTCATGTCTGTGTTTTTTTTCATGTCCTATTGTCAAGCTCATGTTGTCACAGTCTTCATCTCATTATGTTTCTTGGTTTATTTTAAGCAGTCTCATGTTTCCATGTTCAGTGTATTTAGTTTTGCTTCCCCTGTGCCGTCATGTTCATTTGTGTCAACTGTGTTCCCCAGGTGTTCCACTTTCCTCATTACCTTTTTGTGTATTTAGGTCCTCTGTTTCCTTTTGTTCAGTGTTGGGTCATTTGTTTATCTCGTCTCATGGCTATAGATTTTATGTCACTTCAGGTCTCAGGTTTTTCATGCTCCTGTTATGGTTTCCTCACGTCTTTGTTTTTGCATGCTCCTGTTCAGATTTATGTTCATGTTCATGTCTAGTTCTAACTGTTCCCATTTTAGGTTATCATTTATTCTTTGCCTCTGTTTGTCTTTGCCTTAGTTTTTGTTTTTTTCCTCTACCTCTAGCTTATTTTATTCAATTATACGTGTCAAAATCAGACATTCTCTGAATGTTTCCTAAGTCATTTTGACCGAACACTAATAGCCTCAGACAAGATCTGGGCTGTGTGCCATGTTTGGATTCCCCACTGGTTCAAACAATCCCAGCCCAGAAACACACACACAGAAAAAAACAGTAAAAGGCCAGAAAGTCAGGTGTTAGAAACATTTCACTACTCAAACTGCATTTCTCATTAATCACATTAATCAGACTTACATTTTTATATATTTGATCAAGAATATAGACTATTTACATTTTGCAAAAGCACATAGATAAACTCTGTGATCGCACTCTTTAGTCATTTTGTACCTAAAAGGCTAGTTGATAAGTCCTTTCTCAGATGTAATGAAAGGTAAACCACAGCACTTCACTGTCTTGCGATCCCACCTTTCTCGACACCCCATAATGGTCCTAGTTGGATAAGCCATGGTGAAAATGGATAGATGGCATCTCACTGAATTAGTTCTCTTGTTCTCATGCTGCCATTCACCAAGGCTTTCTGTTACAATGTGCATCTTATCAAACAATTTTGCTATCTTAGACCTTAGACCTTAGAACAGAACCTGACTCAGAATTTACTGACTAATATTAACTATGTTGCTTGTTTTGCATTTTCCTTACAAAAAAGTTTGATTGTTAACTTTTTTAAAATCTTTGTTATTTGTGATATATTCAGAAAATTATTCCTGCAATTCAAGCTTTTATTTCTGTGTACAACAATGAACTTTCTGACACAAATTTATCTGACAAACGTCTTTATTTAACATGGTATGAAAGCACTGGGGAAAAAAACAGTAGAATTTCTGCAAGTTTCAGTCAGGCTGTGGCCAAATACAGAGTATCTCATTTGTTGCCTAATGATCTTACGGCTGTGACATCTAAGGCTCAAACAGGAATGGGAAGTTAACCTGGCCCTAGAGAAATTAGAAAAAGGTATATTACTGAAAATCAAATTTCCTAAATGACATTAATGAAGGACTCTATGAATATGCAACATGCATTAATTCCTGTGCATGTGAAGCCTTTAAAGGGTCTGTACTTGTATAAAAATCATACCTCATCAACCCCAGGGCCAGATGCATCACCACGAGGATCAGGAGGAATTGTGGCAGACTCTTTCTTTGACCCCAGTGGCCATGTCTGTCACAGAGCAAAGTACAAACATGAAGCAGTTAAACAAAATGTCTTTTTCTTTTTCTTTTTTTGATTCTAATGTTTAATTTAGGTGAAATAAATAGCAGAGAACACTCACGTCTTCTGTCCGTGGCTTTGGCTTGGAAGCCTGCTGAAATTAGATGATAAGCATAAACATTAGATTACAAGCTTCAAAAGTCATAGCAGAACATGCCATAAGCAGTAATTAAGTAGCAGCATTATTTTTTTTAAATACCCATTAAACTGTCCATGAATTATATGCATCATTTTCATAAAAGTAGCAGGAAATGAGCTCTGCCATGAAACAAAATAAACTTACATAAGTTGCACTGATAAATAATTACATGTGTGAGTTGTCACCCAGCACTGAAGTGCTGATGTGCCACTGCACTGGCAAGAATTCAGCAGTTATCTGCTAAGACAGACTGACAGTGTGGTCAGTATGCCAGACAGCAGTCATTGCATAACAGCTGATGTACCCACACAGTCATGATTCATCTGCAGCTATGTTATTATCATCAAGCCTTGCCTTTGACTCATCATTGTCTGTAGGTCTTAAACTTCAAAGTAGTACAGATGCTTGGAGCAGCATTTTCCATCATTTTGGTTTGTTTTACTAGCGGCTGTTTTTGCTGAATACATCTGTGCAAAGTCAGTAGAGTGAAAAGATGTGTTTGGTCTTATATCAGGTAAAAATGTTGGTCCAGTTTTCCCTAAGATGCTTATAGTAAGAGTAGAAACATTAGAATGTTTTAAGTACAAGTAGACACTGCAATCGTTGTACACGCTTAATATCTGCATGTCCTTTTCCAGAGAAATAGATAGATAGATAGATAGATAGATAGATAGATAGATAGATAGATAGATAGATAGATAGATAGATAGATAGATAGATAGATAGATAGATAGATAGATAGATAGATAGATAGATAGATAGATAGATATTGTATTATTTAATGCTGTTGGTACTTTAACCTTTTCGCTACTGTCCTTACTGCCATGGAGCAACTGTGACCACATAACTTCTCCTGGTTTTAATAAAATATTATTATTATTAAATAATTAAATTATTATTATTAAAATATTATTCCTCAAAATGTAATTTTTCTTAAAAATGGGATTCCTTCAGTTTGTTTTTGATCATTTTACAAAAAGTGTGTGCCTTTCTGTACTCCAGCTTGTATTTATCATGTCTGACCTGCAGAGGGAGCTGTGGTCTCTGTGTCGTTCTTTCCAGGTTCTGCTGACCGTTGTTGGGCTGCAGCCTTGCATTATTCCTCTGCTGGGGATAGCCATAAGCTGGTACAAAGTAAGGGAAACCCTGTGGACGACAGAAACAATTTAAATCTCCACTGAGCATGTAAATAAATGTATTAACTCTTGCAAAGAGGGCAGGATGTTTGATTTCATACCTGAGGCCTATGAAACTGAGGAAATCTGTAAGATGGATACTGAAACTGTGGAAACAACTGAAAATAAAAGTTTAAAAGGAATGGTTAATTCCTCATTTTTAGACTGAAAATAAATTTCAGCACATCCAATCACATCACAAATCAATGATAAAAACAGAAATGTGTTTTTAGCCTGCCATATTCTACCTGCATAGGGTTTTGTGCCTGCTGAGGAATGTTAGGATTGTTGGGGTCCGGTTGAGGTCCAAGCTGCTCTTGTTGACCATTGGGGAAAAACATGGATGTAAACTGGTTGCCCTGGTTGGGGACCAGTAGTTGGGGTCCCTGTGGACCAAAAGGGCCTGCCACTTGAGGGTTTAAGTTCACCACCTGTGGGGTAAGCAGCACCTCAGGCTGCTGCTGCTGCAGCACAAACTGGGGCAATATTGAAGAGCCCTGCAGAAAGAGTGTCTGCTCATGTCAACGTCAATGTTTTTGTTTGTTTTTTAATGCAGATATTTTAACATTTTACTGAAGAAGGCACAGAGTTAGTCAAGGCAACAAAGAGCTGCATGGTAATTGGCATCTCATAAGCACGATGCATACCTGTGCTTGTCCCATAGCTGCAAGAGCTAATGCATTCAGTCTCAGGATCTGAATATACAAGAAGAGCAGAATTATTATGACTAATGTTGTTTCTTTAGCTGCCCAACACATAGAAAGGCTTTAGAAGCTCATTACCTCATTGCTATTGCTCGCAATAATTCCAATCTGGACCTATTGTCAAAGGAACAGTTGTCAAAACATTAAATGTGATGTTTAACACAGCACTTTATGTAGATACACTATAAAGCTATAACTTACTGGCAGAGCAAAGCTAGTCCTAAACAGACAAATCAGCAGTAGAGCCGTGTGCAGCTTCATGATGTCCTGCAGTGTGTACAGACAAAAGTTTGCTGAGCATTATACAACCACATACATTTCACAAAGAATATGTCCATAGAAGCAATGAGCACCAAAAGCTCATCTTACCTTTCCAATGGTTCTGTGTCCTCTTTCTGCGTCTGCCTCCCGACCTTCTCTGCATCACGTTTAAATTCCTCCCATCTGAGCTGATATAGTCCAGCACCGACCCATCCAAACAATATGCGGTCAGTGTGACAGACATTTCTCATGGCAACAGACTCAGACACTTACAACACAGAGCAGGTAAGTGTGTAATTAGGTGTAAGTCATGTCTCTAAATACCATGACACGTTCTGTTTCAAGTTGTTAAAAAGAGTCCAAATAATCTCAGTTTAAAACTTTATGCAAATACAGAAATTACAAAATCACCAGAGCTGCATGTTGAGGTCATCACTGTAGCGTCCAGGTGTACTGTGTACATTCTTCACTTTGGTTCTGTGATCTCTTAAAGTAAGAAAAGCTTGTGTAAAATGTAACATTGCATTGCATAATTATTATAATTCCAAAAGGAACTTTTGCATGTCATGAGAAAAAAAAGAAAAGCAGAAAGTTTGAGCATATATTCAAACATTTGTCACATCCCACTCAGTCTGATGTTGGCATCTAATTGGTGAATCATTTATACTAATGGTTGAGTGTACTCAGTGTTATGTTCACCAGCTTTCGCTTACACCAGCCATTATACTAGCCTATTTATTTATACATTGTGCTCACTAATATTTTATTACAGTTAAAGAAGTCTTCAAATATGCCTGGTGCAATCTCACATGTTAAAGTGTCCTTGGGAAAGATTCAGAACCCCAAATTTCCCGTCATGGACCCATTTCTGTGTGCACAGAATAAAAGTGGGTGTGAATATCACTTGTTTTGTAAAGAATTATATTAAAGTGCGACATAATTGCAATCCAATCCATTTGCATGGTTCAAATGGCTCCGTTTTATTCATTTGGTCACACCAGTGTGACTGTGAACAAACTTGCACAATCCTGAAAGTGAAGCAGCTTGCTTGAACTGAACCATCATCAGTTTTATGCGCACCTGTACATAATGCCAGTAACTAACACTTTTTTTATGCCACACCAGCACATCTTGTGTTCTAAGTTCTGGGAATTTGCTGATAGTGCAGAGACATAACTGTCTCTGTATGTTTGTAAAGCTGAAAAGCTGTAGGAGGAGCTGTTTGAAAGAACTTCAGAACTGCATCATGTTTGCTGTATCATGTGTGTTCACTCATTCTCCTTGTCTTCAGTATATCTGTATTATCTTTATCAATGGAATTAGTGGCAAGTGGGTTGGTAGTCATTTTTGTTTTTTTGATCTTTTTAAAAAATCTTATTTTATATTATTTTTGATAACATTTTATGGATGTCCGCTTCACTATCTATCTAGAGTTGTAGTTTTATGAAACATATATGTCCTTTAGATGGCAGCACAGATCCACTGATGGTCTATGGCATAAAACTCATACAAGACAAATTTTATTTAGAGTATGATTAATTTTATTAGAAAGTGAAGACACTGTAACAAACCACTTTAACAAAAGTAATCAATTTATGAATAATCACAGTAGTTTACTTTTATTGTTATAATATTCAATATTTCTTGTAGATTCAATTCAAAGCTAATGTTAGAGTAATGGTGTCAGCTTAAATATCCTTGTTGCAGGGTGCTGCTGTTGGTGATGCAGAAGGAGCGGAAGAAGGAATCTGAGAAAATAAGAGAAAAAAATAGTAATTTTTCTAGCAGAATATGGTTTTTACAAACTGTGAGTAACTTTTTAAAAAACTTTTTATGGTTTATTTTGCGCAGTCTCACCTGAGTGTCCACAGTACTCTTCACGGTGTTTTCCGCTTTTATAATCTGGCGCTGTGGAGTCACAGAGCAACATTTATCCAGTGTAGTTTTCATTCATATTGCACAGCCTTTGAGACAAAAGATTCATTGTTTCCTACCCTGAATCTTCCGAGAGGATCAGGCTGAACTGGAAGCTGCTGTGGAGCAGCACCAGCAGGGTTCCCCTAAACAAAAACAGGAAATGTTACATTTCTGCAAACAATAACCACTGACACACTGAAGGTAAAGGTTGATTACCATCGCAGGTTGCTGAGGAGCATTCATTGGTGCCATTTGGGGTACTCCCATGAAAGGAACCTGGTACTAGAGAAGCAAGACAGATGATGCTCTTAAACCTGCAACAAGTTGTGTTGTTAACACCACAACAGTAAGTGCCTCACTAACCGCATTGACTGCAGGGACAGCAGGGAAAGGGTACACATTGCCGACCTGAGCTGGAACGACAAAAGCAGGAACTCGAGGAACAAACTGTGAGAAGGAAAAATAAGTGTTACTTAGATTCACTGCAAAATATTGGTGAAAAGTCACATTGTCGCTCAAACTTAAATCCAGTGGACCGACCTGAGCAAACTGGGGCTGCCCTATAACGCCTGCTCCACCGCCAGCAACAATGGGTGGATTCAGACCACCAACCAGCATCCCGGGGTTTGCTCCATTTAAGAGTCCTCCATTTAAGAGTCCTCCATTTAAGAGTCCTCCATTCAACATCCCTGCATTCATAGCTGCCAGCAGCCTTGCAGTCTGCTTGGAGCAGGAAAAAGACTTATTGCCTGTGGCCTAATCTCGATTATTGTGCAAAGTATGCATACATCCGTAGTCTGACTGTAACTTACCTTGCCTGCATTGACCTGAAATAAATTTAGATGAGATATACACATTAGTATAGATATATACACATATGGATAGATGGATAGATAGATTGACTACTCACATAGCTGAGGGTTGCTACAAATGCTGCGAAGAGAAAAAGCTTCATTTTGCACCTTGAATCGTGTAAAAACACACAGACCTTGTACGTTTTTGCTCTGGCTTCAACTGTTATGTGCCCAGAAAGCTGACAGTAACTCTCTGTTTCAAAGACGCCTTTTATCAGTCAAAGAGATTATTATGAGCCAATTAGAGAGGAGAACACTGCCTTATTCACATGCTATATTTGTCACCTGCGTGTCATGGGAAGTTGCAATATGGCATCTATGGTTTCTCTACAATACAAGATTTAAAGAAATGTAATGCAGCAAAGTCCCTGTTTTCAAAGAAACTTCAGCCAGTTGACACACTGACATTGTTCTTGATAGAGCTGAGTGACCACAAAAAAATAACGCAGTGATTCATTGTCGCGGGAAGGGTTTCTAGAGGCTTCTGGAAGCTGACTTAAACCCAGCATGGACCTCGTCAATGTTGTGGGTTGTGGTTACAAGAGGCAAACAACTGACATCATAGTCATCAAGAGCTTTTGTAGATCACACTGTAAAAAATATGTGCATGTGTGTGTTTGTGTTCAGGCTTTACCCATTAAGCCTGAACAACAGCATAATTGCCAGAAAATTCTAATTGTTTCTTAAACTAGAGTGTTTATTGAACCTTCTTTTTATTTTGAAAGAAATAAAATATCAATTTGCATGTATGAGTTTTAATTTGTATCATTTTTTGCTGCGTCCAGCATTTTTGTGCAATTTGTTGGTCACAGTTGATGTGTTTTAAACAAAAAGAAGTACAAATTTGGGTTTAGGGATTGTGTTTTTTAAATCACGCTGATGATGTAGAGGTATCAGAACCACATGTATCTAAAAGAATACGTTATAGTGTTAAATTTAATCGAACATTTCACCTTTACTGTGTCAAGCTGCATGCAGACTGTTTATGAGAAGATGTTTGTGAAAACACCCGGGCATAAATGGCATCTTGTGATTTGATTCATGTCTAGAGGTATAAATGGCATGTTGCCTGCTGCTGTTTTATAATTAAAAGTTAACATAAGTGCCTCAGACATGGCTGGGTGCCTTACTGTAATTTGTGATGACTTTATAACAGTGACAAACTTTTTATTTGCCCACCCACACGCCACACTCTCAACCAATGTACACACTCACTCACAGTGACCCTCGGGAAATCAGTTAATCATTAATAAAATTCTGAAATTTAACAAGAAAATGAAAACAGAAAGCCTATAGCTTGTTTCACGAGCACATGTTCAGAGCCATCACATACATTACTGTTTGGTTGGATGGTTACTCTGTCATATACCAAAGCCGTCTGGGAATGTTTTTCCTTTTGCTGACTGCAGCTGACAGCAGACCAGGTAAACACCCTCTGTGGAAGTTTGGTCTGGAGCTAATTACACACTGTCATGCAGTTACAATTAAGAAACTATTTTTTTCTGTTTTCAGTTTTAAAGGACAAAAGGTTCTCTCTAATGCAAATGCAGTTGTTCATCTGATTTATATTATTTTAGGTACTGCTTTTTTTTTTCCAAAAGAAAACAAGCTGTGCCAGGAATTTCATGCTGATGTGACGGATTTATAGTTTTCAAATGTTCAAGAGAGACCATCTGGAAGTAGCTTGAAGCTGTGTATTGTAAACAGAAGGCTGTGTGTATTTTTATCAGCCTCTTATATGAAAATAACAGCCATCAGATGGAGGCACACCCATGACCCTGCTGAATTTATTCAGTGTTTTGTTCAAGACAGACTTGACAGATTTGTTTTGTGCAATAGGAGTTCAATCATTTATTGGTCATTAGTTACAGTGATCTACAACAGTAAAGTGTCAACAGGTATTAAGGAGAACCACAATCAGTGTTTAGCAATGAATCTGTGAAAAATGCTTCATCTCATTCCACTTGCTTCTCCTCAGTATCTACCCCAGAGCATTCTTCCTCATCTTCAGCTGGCGTAGTCTTCATCACCGGAGACTGCGTCCTCCTGAGGCGAGCTGCGACTGACCGTCGAAACCTCAGCTTGCCGCTCGGCTTTGCAGCACCAACAACACCGCCCAAGGGTTGTGGGTTATTTTGCCCGACTGCTGACATCAGCTGCACTTGGCCAGGGGTCAACACGACACTCTGAGGCCCTCCGCCGACATTTCTCTGTGGCAGCACTGCAAACAGCCCACCTCCAGCTTGCTGCGTCCCTGGCCCTTGCAGATTCATGGTGGCTCCTCCTGCCTGGCCCATGAGAAAAGCTCCACCTTGTGGGAGAACTGCAACTGGAATTAGTTGTTGTGGTGGAGCCTGACCTACAGGGTTCCCAAGTGGCTGGATAAACAAAGTATTACCAACTTGGACTACTTGTGCCACAAAGGGCTGACCAGTCAGTGGAACCCCATTTTGAGCCCCAGCGTTTGCACCGTTGGCAGCTCCTGGTCCTCCATTGTTCTTCACTCCCCTATTGGCAAGTGCCTCAGCACTCCCTGAAGACACACCACTCTCCACCACGAGGGCCAGGCTCTGAAAGATAACCCACAGCATGCAGTACATGTTTTAGCTCAGTGCAAGCAGCAGATGATCAGCAGGTGAAGCGCCGCTTCTTTCTTTACTTATATAGAAGGCGTCAGACTCGGCGATCACCAGAAAAGGTCCAATCAGAATGCTTTATCTCATAAAAACGAGATGCCGTAATCATCATGACCAAGCAGCAGGTTATTTTTTGCTTTGTCGCCTTACAGCAGGCCATTATTTAGGATCAAGCGGCAAACCAAAATCATCTACCAGTGACTTGCATTCTTAAAAACCATTGTTGAAGAGCTATTCATCTCATGAAGTAACACAAACACACGCAAAAAAGAAAAGGAATGAAGAAAAGATATCAGAACATGAAATGATATTTACCAGAGTCTTTTTGTAGGAGACTTTATTTCAGCACAAACATCAATAAGCAACAGAGTTTACTGAAATATTCTGAAATTGTGAATTTCTTTGCTGTTTATTGCCTTTAGTTAGCAGTGTAAGGAAACATAATATATGAGGACAAACATGTACACATTTGCTACTAAGTTAGCCAATACAGGTGCTATTTTACATTTGCTAGTATCAAACAGGAATCTGCAATTGTCTGCTACTAATTGTGGTACTACCTGGCACTGTGTACTGCACAATGTTTTTTCTACCATCAAGCTGCAATAACTTTGCCCCAGTTTGGAATGCATTGTAGTAAAGATTTTGAACACAGCCAGCAAAAAAATAACTACTTCTTTCTTCTAATAGACGGTTCTAGCAGCTCAGTCTAAATTACAGATCAGTGATTTAAATGTCCATGCTTAGCCTTACACAAAGCTTTGTTTATAGCGGGAGGTAACATGGGTTTGTTTCATCTGTACTTGTCAGAGCGTGTACTGTATCATTTTGAATAGACAGAACTTCAACAGCCAGATGTTCAAGCTACAACACTCAGAAAAGCAGGTTGGCATCCATGTCCTCTGCAGAGAGACAAGTTACAAAGAGTTAGAGTTTGCATTTAAATGATCAACTAACAGTACCAGAAAACATCAAATTCTGAACATATTTTAGAGCAAGATGCTGGGTTTTCATCTTAAATCTTGGACGATATATTCAGATTGGAGCATCACATTTCTGAAACCTCTACTATCTATGCAATTATATAGGCCTTGACCATGAACGTACTACATCATTTATGGGAAGGTTTCTCACAAATATAAGAAACGATGAACCTCTCACCATTCCTGATATCAAAACAGGTGATCCACTCCTTAAATGATACCAGTTTGTCTTTGTCAGCATCGCACTCCTGAAAGAAGCGAGAGGTGCAGTGCTCCATTGGCACCAGGGGGACCCTGAGAGGGGCCAGCTCTGAGTGGGACAAAAACCTGTAGAGGAAAAAGAAATGTTTTTGATCACTGTGAGTAAACAGAGTGCGCAGGATGACTACGTGTTTTCCTAACATACTAGTTATTGTTATTGTTGTTACAGGTCATTGAAGCCTTTAGACCAAAAATCGTTTGTTGGTCCTTGTTCTGGACTGAAAACTAAAGGACACCACTACATTTGAGATCTGTGCATGAAACCTTTAAAGAGCAGCTCACAACATATTTTTATAAGCTTGCTTTTAAAATGTGTTTTAATAGTTGGGTTTTTGTTTGTTGATTGTTCTTGTGAAGCACTTTGCTATTCTTATCAAGACAGGTGCTATATGAATACTTTTGATTTGCTTTTGCTTACTTGTTACAGTTATTTTTGCCTATTCAATTTTTCCTCAGAAGTCAATGTGCCATATAATTGCATTAGCAATAAATTTAATAACGCTCTATATTAACAGTTGCTGCAGCTCCTGAAGCATTTGAATTTTCGGAATGTGGAAATTTCAACATCGCTTGAAAAAACTAACCGCTAGCAACGTCCCTCTCATCAGTAGGCTAAGTGATTTTTAGCCAATTACAAGTTGAATCTGGTAGTTGGGGTTGTTAGCTAAGATACCGTCATTAAGAAGCAGTACAACTAATGTGTCTATGCAAGCTAATTTGTGATGTGCACCACTGGCCCGGCCATTAATTTTTTAATGCACCTTCTCAGATTAATTCACTGCGTGTCGTGCCCAGGGCTGGACTGGGACAAAAAAACAGCCCGGGCATTTTGACTAGAGACCGGCCCACCAGGTATTATAGGAAAAGCCATAAAGCCTTTGAATGAAAACAAACGCTGGCCAGTCCAGCTATGGTCGTGCCATCAGTTAACCCTTCCCAGGGTTGCCGACCCCTGGAGTAGGGGTTTACACATTCACCTGACATGTTCAAGGTCTCTGGTTAGAGACCATGAAGAGGCGCAAATACCCTTTGGTGTTGAAACAGGAAGGGTATCTGGTGGAAAAAGCTGCCAAATCAAGTGGTGCTATCTGTGGGGACCCCGTGTGAAAAGGGAGCAGCCAAAAGAAGCGTCTTCTTATCACTTTGTGATTAAGGATGTGTTTTTTACAGTCTGTCAGTCATCTGTGACATATATATCTTTCCATATTGTTCTATAACCAATAACTCCCCTAACTAGCTAGCTTTTTTTTAAAGAAGATACTATATGCAAAACCAGTGTATAAAAATGTACCTATCAGATGGGTGCTGGTCCAGCTGAGCAAACTGCCAGTGTACTGGGTAGATGTACATGTTATAGTTCTTCTCAAAGTCCTGTGCGAGAAGCTCAACAGAGTGATTGCCTGCATGAAGGCGCCTCTCACTCTCAAAGATTTTCTTCACCTGAAGAATACAGGAGACCACACTTTGGCTGGTTTCAGTCACTTAAACACAGTAGTTGTAAAGAGCTGTTGGAGTAGTAAGCCTTACTCTGAAACGCTGTTTAGGAGTGAGGAAGCCAGGAGTTATGGAGTCATGTTCGTAGAGCTGGAGCAGCACGTTTTTGAGCCAATCTCTCATTCGTAGAGGAAACTGCACCCGCTCATTGTCCACACATGGAGGTATCACTGAGACAGAGAGGACAGAAAAAAAGCATCAGATGTTTTAATTAGTTCTTTCTTCACCATACTAAATTATACAGTTTGTACAGTGTTTAAATACAGTCTCACATTTGCATGGCCCAGTGTAGTCTAGGTGAAGTCTGTGTCCTTTCTTAGTGCCCTCTAAGTTGCATTTAGTAGCAAAGAGTTCACATGATGTGTCATACGTTTTGTTGTCTGTCCCACAAACCTAAACAAAAACAAAAGTGTTTAAATAAATGAAGAGAGAAGATCAACTTTTAGCCACTGTCCTCGAAGAGTTTATGCAGGCAGGACTTGTGAGGAAAGGAAGACACAATACAAAGATAAAATTCCATATTTGTGGCTTACAGCTCACCTTCAGCCTACTATCAGACCCTTGACCTTCTCACAAAAAGCAATCTGGGTCAAATAATATGAAAAGAATACCTGCTGGCTCACCATAACAGGCAGGGTAGTTAGAGCTAATATTAAAACAAAAGTGTTCTCTGCTTTGTCTTTCAATTAAGTCAAAATGCCCACAATGACATCTGTACTTTTTCCTTTTTCTCCTCAATAAACAATATGAAAGCTTCACAAGGCTGCTGCAGACAAGTGTGTCACAACCACAGAGCATCACATAAAACGTATGAGCATAAATGAATAACAATATGTAAGTGTGACATTTCTTTTATAGGCATCAACATACTTACATAGTCAAACTCATTCACACTGGGAGGGCACTCTGACGGTTCTTGACACACACACCCTGGCTTATTGTCCGCATCAAGTTTGCATGTTTTTCCACGTTTGCAGCGGAAGTTTTCACATGGATCTTTAAGAAAACACAAACACCGGTTGGATCTCTGACCCATATTTCACCTGATTTCTAGAAACAGTGAGATAAATTACTTATTTTCCTAGCTTGTTTTAAAGTTTTTCTTGCAATAGAGCCCAGTACGCTACAATAAGCTCACATCATCCTCTACATTCCTTTAGTATAGAGTTGGTATAGCGATTAAATTCGACTTGATCTCTCTTATTCACTTTTAAGCCTGCAGAGCTGTGTTTTGGTAGTGACTGTGAAGCAGAGAGGCACTATTCATGCGGAAGTTTAAGCAAAATGATTCAGTCAGCAGATTCCCCATGTGAGACTATTCGGATGGTGTATTAGTCAGTATATAGTGAATGCTGCTGCTGACCAGACACTCAGCAGTTCTATACTGTAAGAATAACACGTTATATGAACGATAACGTTAAATTTAAAACAATGTTAAACTTCCTTGAAGTGGAGCCTTTCACCAGCCTGTATTATTTACATTTATTTCTAGTCTTGTGTTAAATTAGAGATGTTGATAATTCCTTTTATCTTTATCTTATCATGATAAAGATAAAATATCATATCATCTTTTGCTTACATAACTGTCAACTTACAGAAAGTATCTGGCTTTATTAATGGACCTAGAAATACCAGTAATCATGTCACAGAAGGCTAAGGAGGAAGCCTTCAACAGAAACAATCAACAGAAAAAAAATAACCAGTAGGGGTTTCTGGGAGTTGTATGTCTCCGCCAAGAGAGGGCCTGGACCTTGGGTACAGTTCGGCTGCGGCTCTTATCTGCACCGGATTCACACCAACTAAAGGACCCTGGGAAAGTACAAAAAGACGTGTAAAGGCAGACTCATGCATGTATAAAATCCTTCTCCTTTTCCTCCTTCTAGTACTAATAATATTAGTAATAACGTGAAGGTACTATAGAAAGAGAAAAAACAAAGGTCAAGTTGCCCCAATGAAAACTGCAATATCAGCTTTTTTGTAAACTTTGGGCTGATTAGTGCTGCTAAATGTTGCCAATGCTGTCAAAGGTTAGCCGTAAACTTGCAGAGAGCTTTAAAAGCCTTAAACTTGCAAGTGAAATCTTTTTTTTACTTGCACTGCACTGATGTCTAGCAGGCTAATTAGCTGGGTCAGTTTCACAAATGAAAAAAAGCCCACTGACAGGGAGATGTATCTCCTTTAACCACTTCAAGATATACACAGGTGATTTGTAGATGCAGTGTGCAGGGCAGATTATGTCCTCTGTTACCTCCTTACCAAGGAAATTACTCCAGCTTAAACTCAATGATTAATTTTAACTATCAGTTCTTAAAACATTTTCACTGTGGGCTGATTTTAAAATGCCACCAAGAGGGTTTGAGTCTAAACTTGTCTTCCTCTCTTTCTCTTTCCCTGCTTTCCTGTCTTTCTATCTTTATCCAATGATGCCTGAACGGCCAAAATAATAATAATGATAATCTACTGTAAAGAAAGAAAATATAGGTAATATAAGCATTACCCATTTTCCTGCCCTTCTCCTCTTTGTCTTTTGGTCTGTATTGTCAGTGCTGCTGCTCTCAGACTCAGGATCCTGTCGGCCCTCTTCTTGTCCGGGTTGTGTTTCCTCCCTGTCCGGAGAGTGCTTCCTTGACCTTTGGTTTTTCTTTTGCTTCCTCGTTTTTGCCTTAGTGTGACTTGCACCCACATTCTTACTCTTCTCTTCCTCCTTTCCAGATAGAGTGGCTCTCAATTCAAGCTCTGCATCGCCCTTTGGTTCTGGATGATCCACATTTGCTTCAGGTTCTTTCTTGGCGCTTACGTCTTGGTCTGAGGAATCTTTGTCCTGTGTCTGATCAGACACCTCCTCGCTGTGTGCTGCCTCTGTGTTTTGCATGCCAGGTTCATAGTCATCAGCGATATTGGCCATTTCTTTCCCACTGGTTTCTTTCTCTCTGATGTCTGTTTTTGAAGTAGGCTTGGTGTCATCAGAGTGGGTTTTGTCGTTAGCTGACGCAGTCTGTAGAGGTTGTAGGAGGCTACTATCAGCAGCATAGTCCAGATTGACTGGAATCACTGATTCTGTGCTGCCATCTTCCTCTAGCAGTGCTTCAGTAGGCTCTTCCTTCCTTTCTGAATGAGTCATCTTCTGCACCTTCTCCTCTATCACATCCTCCACACTGTCTTCTTTCACTTCTTCCTCATCCAGCAAATGTTTCTTTGTCTCTGAATTCTCATCCAACTTCTCCTGATCCTCAGCGACCTCAACCACCTCGCTAGACTCAACCTTGGCTTTGTCAGCTTCTACTTCTTCCTCCTCCAGCTCTCTTACTTCAGCTTCATCTTCCTCTTCAGCCTCTTTCGTCAGGAGGTCTACCAGTTCTTCTTCACTCAACAGAACTGCAGTGCTTTTCTCTCGCTTTTCAGCCCTCTCTCCATCTTCCTTGTTAGCGTTGTCTTCGGAACTCAGTTCCTCGTCTTCCTGCTCCTGGCTGCTGGCCTCAAATGTGACTAGAGTGGGTAAGATCTTTGGCTTATTGGCTTCCACTGTGATAGCATCCTGAAGCAGGAGAAAAGGAAAAATATTTATCGACTGTATAAAATGACACGATACATTTAGTATTAGAATTTAAAACTCTAGATGAAGAAGATGTTACTCTACCTTTTCTTTGGTTGTGTGCAAACTCTTATGCAACCCATGATGTTTTCCATGAGGTTTACTTTTCACCTGAAGATAATAAGAAACATCTGTAATATTTATTGTATGGTGAACACATTATCATATTGTCTTTGATCATTTTTACTCATTGATTTATGAAGAAGAATATCTTTACTACTCACAGACAGAGCAAATGTTGCTGCCAGTAAGCAAAGGAATACTAAGCAGGCCTTCATACCTGTAAGATCAAAGTGAATCATTTAAACCTTGGATAAATTGTCTAAAAATGGATAACATGTAAGTTTTTAGATTTTGAAACCACTACAGAATTGAATATTTCAGAAAAATATTACACTAAAGGCTAAAAAGCTGTTCATAAGCTATCAATACATTCTACTCTGGCTTTTTCACAACAAAGATGTGAACTTGGCACATCTTTCAAAGTGGAAACAACTGAATGCATCTGTATGCTGCCAGCACATTCATGACGAGCAGAGCTGTGGGCCCAGCCTCCACTATCGCCAAGGTTACAGGCCTCTGATATGCACCTCGCTCTCAAAAGTCACATTCGGAGCTAAAGTAAACACCAGAAGCTACCAGACTGGAAAAATTTGACTAAGTCCACAAACTTTTTGTGTGTCTGGAGCCCAACGACAAAGATATTAATGGGTCTGTCTGGTAAAATAGCTCTCAGCACAGTTCTGAGATGTGAAAGTAATGCTGGGGAGAAGGTGTACACACCAAAGCGATAAATTAGTCTTTATACTTTGAATAATTTAAAAGTTACCAAAGACACTATTATAACTACTCTATTACATGATTGCTCCATCTTTAATAAAAATTAATAGACATTATAAAAACATTTAGATATGATATTTCTCTAAATTATATGCACCAAATTAGTACTTCCAAATATGGAGCACATATTAAATAGTGCTACCACTTTCTGCAAAAGTATCAAAGCATCGCCATCAATAGCTCACCAGCATAAAGCTGTGGCCCTAAGTAATCAAGCCAGCAGTCGCACATACAGCAAGCAATAGTTTAAATGCAGTAACTAGTTAGTGAACAAGATGAATGTCAAACGCACATTACTGTTTTGCTATATATAAATGGAGTTGCAAAGCACTATTAATTCCAGCTATTTTATTGGTTCTTTTATTGCTGTAATTTCAATATGTGTGTCTGAAACGGGTCTGTCTTGTAAAGAAGACATTGAGCCTCAGTAGAACTAACTGTATAAATAAAGGTAAAATAAATGAGAAATGAAACTCTGTGTGTCACAGAAATTAGGATTTTACCTGAGGCTGGCAGTCGCAAGAAAAAGTATCCCGCAAAAACAGCAGCGTGCCTGTGCTGAACCTGTGAAGATGTCCTTTTGTATTCAAGACAGTGCACAGTCTGTCCACACAAACTAAGCATTCAACACACACACACACACACACATACAGTTTTTTTTTCCAGGGTTTAGGATGCCACTGCTAACTTTGGGAGGGCCTTTGGGAAACAGAGATAAAGAGAGAGGCGGACAAAGGGATCCCACTCCCACACTGAGCTTCTGTTGGGCGATATACTTCAAAAAAAAAAAAATAGCGTGTCTGTTTCCCAAAAAATGAAAATAAGTTTAAAAAAGAACGCTCCAGGGTTCATAACAGATTTTGACAGGTTTCATTTTTGTTACTGAAGATAATTTGCATGCATGTATAGAGGAGTTCAGGAGAGTGGGCAACAGAGTCGACAGCCATCTGTTAAACACTACTCTGTTATGGTTTGGGCAGCATTTCAGCCAGTGGTGTTGGGGATCTTGTAAAAATTTATTTATTTACAAGCACAGAAAAGTGCTGTCAGATTTTTGATCTACCATCCAGTACAATCTGGTTCATTTGTCAGCAAATGATCCCAAAAGCACTACTGCAGTAAAAGCATATCTGTATAGAAAAACATGCTGTAGAACACTGGACATATGGATTGTTCTCCCCAGAACCCAGACCTCAACATTACTGAAGCAGTGTGAGCTCATCCTGACAGAGAACAGAACAAAAGGCAGCCAACATCAAATAAAGAGCTTTGAATGTTCTTCATGAAGCCTGGAGTACTATTCCCAAAGACTGCTTAAAGAAATGACAAGAAAGGTTGTCTAAGAGAGTTTAGGCTCTTTTGAGGAATAAAGAGGGTCAAACCAAATATTGACTTTAAAGCTTTTTAGAATTGTACAGACTCTGTTTTTGCAGTGATTTTATCATCTACTGAAAAGCAGCACCAGTACAGGGCTTGGCATGATGCTGATCCTGAGAGAAGGGCTTCATATTCATATGTGTCCTGTCAGTAATGTTTCTTTGTTTGTCAGCTGTATTCATCCTTGATGACATCAGCCAACAGAAAACTCATTATCAAACTCAAACTTCAGATTTCCATATCAGTTAGACAGAAAACCTCAAATCCCTGGTGAATAGACTCAATTAACCAGGGGTGGGGAACTCCAGGCCTTGAGGGCCGATGACCTGCAGGTTTTAGATGTGTCCTTGATCCAACACAGCTGATTTAAACGGCTAAATGACCTCCTCAGCATGTCTTAAAGTTCTCCAGAGGCCTGGTAATAAATTAATCATTTGATTCAGGTGTCTTGACCCAGGGTGATATCTAAAACCTGCAGGACACCGGCCCTTGAGGCCTAGAATCCCCCACCCCTGCAATAAACAAACACGCTTGTTCAGATGTGTAGTATTTCTTCGTTGACACATTTTTGTGTATTACACCGCTATAAAAATAATGAATTCAATTTTATTTATATAGATGTAAATCAAATCAAATGTTTACTTTCAGTTGAATATTTCAGCAATTATTGGAGCATTCATTGTGCTTTCTATTGAATGGATTTTGCACACTTTTGGGTATGCTGTGGAAACAATTGGATTATTTAACAAACAAGTATAAGTGTAACAAAAAATGTACCCCTGATAATGGATGGATAAGCCTCATAATGAACATAATTTCTGGTTACTGTTGTTTGTGAAAATTTGAAAAAGTACTATGGGCAGGTTGTTTATGGCAGAATGAACCCAGTCCAAACCAAAATGACCACATTGTTTTAGGACAGAAACAATACATACTTTTGGCCACTAGATGTCACAAAAACTAAAGTCTGTACTCTTAAAGCGGCTAAGAAACTGCAGTATAATGAGGGTAAATGATGAGAGTAGCAAGGACATGACAAAATCGCTCAAAAACTGCCGTTTTACCTTAATTGATTGATATTCAAAGAATCAACACACCAGCTTTAAACACAAGCCTCTTGATTGAAAAAATACACTGCTTTGTAACACTGTTCATCAAAGCTGGGAAGTACAAGCTTTGATTTATATTACACAATGTTGTAAATCAATCAGTCAATTCCACAAGGCATTGATGGAAATATGCTATCTTATTTTATACAATGCAGAGTAAAAAAAATACACGATGTGGCATCAATCATGGTGTTGTTTTTAGTAAAATCATATTTCACTATTCATCACTAACTTGTATTGTTTTCCCTTAATTAGCAACTAATTCAAACATATTTAGGCAAAAAAAAAATAGAAGAAAATGATTACACTGCACGCAGTCTCAAGGATCACACTGGTGATGCACCAGTCTGACAAATGCCTAGTTTCATTAAGAATATTAATACCACAGATGCATCCAACGCCTGTCTGACAAAGATAATTACATTATTAAACCTTAAGTAACGTTAAGGTGAACGTGCAGACACTGTTGACTGTCTGCGTATCACAACAAGCATCAATCATCTCCTCCTCCACTCCTACCCTGTGGTTTTGGTGGAGAGCGCTGGACTGGTGAACATTCAGTCTAATTACAGGTTTCTTTTGCTTAGCTGAAATCCAAAGTGAGGTTAAACAAGGAATTCTGTAAGCTTATTTTGGGCCTGGCCATATAAGTATATCCAGGAAGCGATTATATACCACAGGATGGAAATATATATAGAAGCCTTTACTTGTACATACTGTACATGCTTAATGTTCCAAAAACACAATTTCCAATAACATCGTTTAGCAGTGAAGGCAAAATATGGTTTGTTTTTGTTTTAATAGACTGAATTAATATTGTACTTTGTCACAGTGTGCGTGTATATGTGTGGGCGTGTGTGTGTATCTGAAGTTAATCCATTTATGTGAAGTTTTTATAAAAGGCAGTGTTTAATTTTCTCAATTTAAACCAACCTTATATTGAAAACTTTATAGCCCTCGCACTTGTACTACTTGTAACCTGTTCCATGTAATCCATCATCTGACAAAAACAAAATTCCAAATAGAAAGGGAAGGAGGGGAAAAGGAAAAGAAAAAAAAGTTTCACCGGAAACAAGCATGAAACTGTCTAGCCCTCTTTTCCTCTCTGAGTGGGTGAGTTTATTTTTTCAACAGGCCACAAACCCTATAGTTTAGCGAGCTAAATTATATTTCACTAAAGACGTGAGAGGGGGTGTAGGAAATTTTGTGACTGGATAAAAGAGCACACAGTATCTATGTGTGTGTGTGTGTGTACAATCATCATCACGCCACTGTGTGTTTTCTGAACTCCCTCTCCGGAACAAATACACCTTCGCATGACGACAAAAAAGACACATCCGGAAGGAAGTGATGCAATCACCTTAAATGAGAATACTTATATACAGTAGTCCTGGGAGTTCCCTCCAGCATATCCACACATCGTGATTTTACTTCAACTGCAAGCTTCCATTCGAGGTTCAGGACAGACTCTGGATTCTCCTGTTTGCTGCCTTATAGACTAAACGAGGAGCACCAGCTGCATCTTTTTTTATTATCTCTGAAACTGAGGTAGAGTAAATGATTATGTAGTATTATTATTATTACTTTTGATCACAACTCTTACTTTAGTGATCACAACTTTGAAAGTTTTGAATTGTCAGTTTGGTTTGTAGTAACTTAACATCTAGAAGTTTAAACCCAAGAGCAAATGGATGTGACCCTATTTTGGGGGGAGTTTCTTTTGCTAATGCACCATAGTAGTTACTCTTACACTGAACTGAACTTAATGAGAATAATAATTACATACTTTTTTTTTTTTTTTTTTAACAGAATGAAGGTTCCCATCATTACATTTTGCCTGATTGGAGCAGTCTTTTCCAACCCGGTAAGTATGAAAGCAGAAAACAAAAATCAATTATTAAAAAGGTCTCAATTTTGAAAGATTTTTTCACCGTAATTTTTTTTTTACATAACTTTCAGATAGACGAAATATTCTCCCATCTTCCATGCTGTGTATTTTTGTTTATTTGAAAGTATTACTGGGTTCAAGGACACAGTTACAACAAAAAAAAAAAAAATACTAGGTACAAATAAGCATAATATTACTTGCTATTAGTAAAATAACAGGTGACATGGAACTAAAGCATGTCATAACCATATGTATTTTTAGAAATAATAATAATAATAATAGTAATAATAATAATAATAATAATAATAATAATAAAGTGTCCATTAAATAACCATCTGTTCCATTTTCATTCTGACAGATTTTACACACTGTTGTTTCAGTATCAAGCGAGGTTGCATCAAACTCAGTAAGTAGCATTTTCAAAACACAAATCATTTTTTAATATTTTTTCCCAAATGCTAAATCACAGTTGTATTAGACCTTGTTTCTGGTACTAGGAAAGAGAGAGAAAAAAGAAAGCAAATAATTCCATAATAATTCAAAGTTTAACTTAATAATTTAAAATTTCAAGTTTTGTTTTTATTTATAGATGTTTAAATTAGCAAGTTTAAATTTGGCAATGATTTTCTTTTCATATATTTGAGCTTCTGTACGTTTGAGTATATTTCAGGAACTATACATAAACTACTAAACTATATAGTCTGCCTGCAGTAAAGCTGAATTCCTTGAAGACAGTCAGCAGGAAAAGCTAACAATGGGCGTGGGTACTGGAAGTCTCTCTAGACCTCAAGATGATTCCCATTTCAGAAACTATTGTTTACTATACTTTATGTCTGCTTCCATTCCGGCAGTAATAGCTTGCCCAAGCAAGGGTTGACAAGAATGAAATCTAAATGAATGATGATTGTTGATGCGGCAGTTAAAGCATATAATTAAAATACATTTTTCTCTGTGCTTACTTTGTTTTGTTTACCCAGACTGAAAGTGTGTCTGTTTCACAATCGTCTGAAAATGACACCTCAGAGCTTCAGGTAATGTGTACATTTATTTCAGTAATGAGTAAATGGTTATTTTTCCTGACTCTTTCCATCACATTTGATTGCTGAGTTTCATCCACATGACTCTTTGTTCCTGTCTGTGTTGCAGAGCACAGAGGAAAACACCTCAAATCAGGTGAGTTATTTTGGTTCTGAAATGTCTTCAGAAAACCTTCATCCTAACACACAGATCAAAATCATTTTTCTGTTTACTGAAAATGTCTCTGTTTTTTTTTTTTATACAGAGCTCAGAGTCAGAATCATTAGAATCCACAGACAACACATTGGAGGACACATCAGAGGACACTTCAGAGGACACTTCAGAGGACACATCAGAGGACACGGTGGGTCCTATTAGCAATCCGTGTAATATTTTACTGTTATCCTTCAACAAGGTTGCTATTTCCATTTCATAATCTTTAAAGCATTAGCAAATTGTTAGGATTTCTGGGTGTAACCTTGGATATCAGATGATACAAATTAATAAACCTGGAATAAATCTGATATTTGCATCCTTAAATGGGTTTCATTTCCACAAACAGACTTCAGAAGAGAGTGACAGTCAGTCGGATGAGGTAAGATGAAGTAAAACAACTTCTTTTACTTAGTGTATTATGTGTAGTACAGAATTACACTGTTTCTTCACCTCTGTTCCACAGATGGACTCCATGCTTGACACCAAAGATGATAGTATGGGCAGTGAAGAGAATGTCAGAAAGGTGCGATAAATCTTTTACATTATCAAATTATTTCATTTAACCTGCTTAAGTAGAGGTTACAGTTAGTTAACACAGTGCTCTCTTTATTCACCGCTTTAGAGCTGGGTGCGAGTGTTTACAAATACAGTGAAAGCCCTTAGCGCAGAGGACAGCAATGAGCTGCCCGACACAAACCTGCTGGTGAACCCCACAGACAGCAGTGACAGCACCAGTGACAGCATAGAAACCACAACTGCCACCAATGACAGCAATGAAAGCAAAGACAGCTCCAGCAGCGAGAGCAGTGAGAGCAACGAGAGCAACGAGACCAAAGACAGCAGCGACAGCAGTGACACCAGCATGAGTACAGAGGACAGCAATGCCAGCGACAGCACCGAGCTGAAACAACTGAAAGCCAGGGACTGTGTGAATGGCACTCAGAGCTGCGAAAGTGAGGAGCGTTTCTTCCAGAGTGTAGGAGATGATGCTCATTTCTCAGTGGATAATCTGATGGTGCCAGATGAGGATGACAGGGAGTTAATGCTGCGAAGATGATGACATGCTCTTGTGCAGCTTCTCATTTCCCTCTATGAACTCTAGCACTATGACTAGCCTGAACACTTCAGGATGATAGATTTTGTTTTATAGATTGCTTTATGTTTATAATGACATAATGCTACATGCAGCTGATTTTTGTGTGAAAATTATCGAGGTGATATTATCCCAAGTGTTTACTTTGTTTTTATAATAATAAATAAATAATATAATCATGGATTTGGGGCTTGTGGTGTGTTGGCATACCATTTTAATCAAGGATTTATCCATCATGCAATTTTATAACAGGCCAATACATAAAACTGTACTCTCTACTTTTTAAAATATTTAGAAAATTATAGTAAAATACATATAATAACTGCCTTGCAAATTCATATTTTGCATGCACATTATGTAGCTTTTAAAATTACTAGAGATGGCACGATACCACTTTTTAATGTCCGATACCGATTCCGATATCATAAATTTGGATATCTGCCGATACCAATATGAATCCGATATAGCATATTTTGTAATCAATAAAATTGTTTTTTATAAATATCTTGCTGCATTTTGTATAAGTTCATACTCAAGTTTTAAAAAATGAGACTGAAGCTATTCTGTTATACCTGTATGCAAAGAATACACTCCACCCAAAACATTTTATAGTTCAGCAACACAGATCAATCTAATAAATTTTAACCTACACCATCCTCCCTATTCTGGTATTTTAAAGTACTTACCTACCTAACTAATAGGGTTGCCAACTCCCAGCAAAAACATTAGGGAACCACCCCCCACCCCCCGCCCTTAATCGATGTAATCAACTTTAATTTAATGCAAGTGTAAAACAAATGCACAGAAATCAATTATTTTTCTACAATAATTAAATAGATTCAACATCTTTCTTCAACAGAATTGCAGACTGCACAGATGGTACCTTCCCAAAGGAAAAAATACTATAGCTTACTAGGGTGTATATTAGACTTATTAGTTACTATATACAATAATGGATTTCTATACATTTAATCAGATGGCCAGTTTTGTTGTAAGATTCAGATAATTATTTATTCAAAGTTTTTAAATGACATAACAAAGAAAAATATTTCTTTGTGCCCCCCTTTCCCTGTTAATGCCCTACCTGGCCCCGACAAAACTTTGCTAGATCCGCCCCTGCACAGTTACCAGCTGTCAGCTACTTAGAAAAGGATCCTGGTCATGCATAGGGCAGTGAAAACCATATGGGCGATATTCTTTTCTGAAGTGACATTATCTAAGCTGCCCAACAAACACACTAAGGGGGAAGTTGGAATGTTACATTTCAGACACTTCGATAAGTCTTCACATATCTCACGCCAAAACTTCTGAACTGGTGGACAGAACCAAAGAGCGTGGATATAATTGTCCGGTGAATTGGTTTGGCAGTGTGAGCAGTTGTTGGTAGACGTAAAGCCCATCTTGAACATCCGATGACCTGTATAGTGCACTCTATGTAATATTTTGTATTGAATTAATTGAAGACTGGGATTTCTAATTAGATGAAAGGTTTTTAAGCAAATCTGAGACCAGAAGTTTAGGTCTAAGTTAACTGATAAATCCGCTTCCCATTTTGCAATAGGAAGTGATATTGATTCATCTGTTTTAGAAAGCATTCTGTATATTTTGGATAGTAATTTGGGGGTTTTAAGAGTAAGAAATTGAACCACACTTGGTGGTGTTTGTAGTTCAACTTGACCCGGTTTAAATTTCTTTTTTACTATGGATTTAATTTGTTGATATTCTAAAAATCTTTTCTTGTTGATCCCATATTGTGTAACTAGTCTGTCAAATGAAATAAATTCTGTTCCTTCTAGTATATGTTCTAAATATTTGATTCCTTTACCACTCCAATCTGAAAAGTTTATCATATTATTGTTTTGTAATATGTCAGGGTTGTTCCAGATAGGTGTACGTTTGCATGGGATTAATGAAGACGCTGTCAATTTTAGAAACTCCCACCATGCTGTCAGAGAAGAGCTGATGTTGATGCTTTTAAAGCATTCATGTCGTTGGATGTTTGAGCTGATAAATGGTAGGTCTGAGATCTCTAGATTATTGCAAAGTGCTTGTTCTACATCTAGCCAAGGTTCATCTAAGAGGGTGTGTTTTAGCCATCCTGAGATAAACTGAAGCCTGTTGGCTAAGAAGTAGTGCTGAAAGTTAGGCAGTTCTAGTCCTCCTTTATCCTTGGTCTTTTGTAGTGTTTTTAAGCTTATTCGTGGGGGTTTATTTTTCCAAAGGAATTTGGACATACATGAATCTAGAGATCTGAACCAATCTTGTGGCGGTTTAGTTGGGATCATTGAGAATAAATAATTTATTTTTGGTAAGACCATCATTTTTATAGCGGCAACCCTTCCCATGAGTGATATGGGTAGACATTTCCATCTAGCCAGATCATCTTCTACCTTCTTTAAAAGTGGGATATGGTTTAATTTAGTTAGATCTGCAAGCTTGGGAGAAACATTAATACCTAAATATTTTATATTTCCCGATTGCAGTGGTGTAGAAGAGGAATTATGGAGGGAGCAATTAATTGGTAGAACTGTAGATTTTGACCAGTTAATTGAGTAATCTGATATTCTTGCAAAAGAGTTTATCAATTCAATCACCCCAGAGATATTGGTTTGTGAATTTTGGAGAAAGAGTAACACATCATCCGCATAAAGGCTGATTTTATGTTCCACGTTCTTGCATTTTATGCCCTTAATTACTGAATTCTGTCTAATTGCTGCTGCTAGTGGTTCAATAAAAATTGCAAACAGTGAAGGGGAGAGTGGGCATCCCTGCCTGGTGCCCCTCAAGAGACAGAAGCTGGAGGATGTCTAGTCATTTGTTCTAACACAAGCTGTTGGGGAATTATATAATATTTTTAACCAGTTTATGAAAGAGGATCCAAAACCAAATTTGTGTAAAGTTGCAAATAGAAATTTCCAGTTAACTCTGTCGAATGCTTTTTCTGCATCTAAAGAGAATATTGTAGTTTCTAGGTTTTTACTGTATGAGTAGTCTATCAAATTAAGTAAACTACGTGTATTTGTTGATGAGTGCCTACCTTTTATGAAACCAGTTTGGTCAGGATGAATTAAGAGGGGGGTTATTTTCTCCAGTCTCTTTGAGAGAGCTTTGCAGATTATTTTAAGGTCTACATTTATAAGGGATATTGGACGATAGCTTGAGGGATATACAGGGTCTTTGCCTGGTTTTAGCAGGAGATTAATGTTTGCAGAATTCATATTTGATGGAAGTCTGCCCTTTTCTTTAATTTCCAACAACGTTCTGTAGAAAACTGGTGCTAGAATCGACCAGAATTCTTTGTAGAATTCTGCAGGAAAGCCATCTGGACCTGGAGCCTTATTATTGTGCATACTTATCAGGGCTTCCTGGAGTTCACCTGGTGTCAGTGGTGAATCCAGTGCCATTGCTCGAGTGTCCAATAATTTTGGAAGAGTTATGTTGTCCAAAAACTGATCAATTTCTTTTTTAGATGGGTTTATTTGTGGTGAATACAACGTTTTATAGAAATCCCTGAAAATGTTGTTTATTTGTATCGGTTCATATATTGTGTTCCCAGATGAATCTTGAACAGCACATATAGTTGTTTTTTATTTATTTATTTTTAGCTGGTTTGCTAGAAATTGACCGGATTTATTACCATGTTCATAATTTTGTAGGCGTAGTCTTTGTACTAAGAATTTAGTTTTTTTATCAATTATCTCATTTAATTCTAGTTTTGTTTTGCGTATTTTGTTCAATGTTTCCTGATCTTGGTGGGACGCGTAGGCTTCTTCTAGTGATTTGATGTTTTTTTCTAATTCCTGAATATTTTTGTTTTCTTTTTTCTTTTTATGTGATGAGAAAGAAATTATTTTACCTCTCATCACAGCTTTCCCTGCTTCCCATAGAACAGAAGCTGATGTTTCGGGAGTGTCATTATAGTCCAAATATGAAGTCCACTCTTTTTTAAAATATTTAATAAAGTCTTCATCTTTAAGTAGTGATATATTAAATCTCCAGTTTTTTCTTGGCATAGTATTATTCTTGTGCATTAGTGTTAAAGATACAGGACCATGATCGCTGACAGCTATAGGGTGAATCTCAGTGTCTGAAATGTCGTTCAGCAGTGAGCTGCTGACCAAAAAATAATCCAGACGAGAGTAGGAGTGATGGACATGTGAGAAAAAAGTATATTCCTTACTGGTGGGGTGAAGGGAGCGCCATGCATCGCAAAGACCAAAGTCGCTCATATACTGTTTGATTATATTTGTGGACTGCCAATTACGCTGAGTTCCCGCTGTATTGAGCCTATCCATGTCTTCATTTAGTCCAAGGTTGAGGTCGCCTCCAAGAACAAGTGTGCCATCTAAGTGTTCAGAGAGTGCACTGAAAAAACCGTGAAAGAATGAGGGATCATCAACATTTGGACCATATACACTTGCAATACATAGCTTTTTATCAAGTATAGATAGTTTAATGATTAAGAATCTGCCCTCTGGATCTATAACTGTATCGAGTACTGTGAAATTAATATTTTTATGTATTAAAATTGCTACTCCCCTTTGTCTAGAATTATAACAAGCTGAGAACACATTAGGAAACTCAGGTGTTTTAAGTTCATTCAAACCTCTAAGAGGTCTGTGGGTCTCTTGTAAAAGGACAACATCTGCCTGTAGTTTTTTGAGTTGGTTAAATATTTTTAACCTCTTTACTCTGGAGCCAGCTCCATTTATATTCCATGTAATGAACCTCAGTGTACCCATAGATGTTTGTGTATAACTAGGGATGTATGCTGTGTGCGTCGCTTAGCCAGGTGGAGAGAATACGTCACTTGTTCATAAATAAAGAGAAGGAGAGAGAGAAAAAATGTGTGGCGAGATGCTCCCTGAGTCTGACTTTGTGTATGCATAGTTACTAATATGAGTAGGCTTGGCTTAAGTGTGTGTATCCTAAACGACTGTGTGCGCTGTCTGACTGATGTAAATGTGCTGCCGTTGAGCGCATGGTGCGTATGTGTCGAAATAAAGGATGTTTGTGGATGAGTGTCGAAGCAGGTGATCGAGGCAGTGAAAGGAATAAAGAAAGAAACCAAGGACAGGGGTGAGCAGCATAAAACCAAGAGGGGGGGAAAGAGAGGGAAAAAAAACGAGAAGAAAAAAAACAAAACAAAACGTAAACATTCCAATTAAATCACTGACGGAGAGTGACGGTGTTAATTCTGCTATGAAATCACACTTTAAGATGCGATTTGATGCTGGTAAGTTAAACAGATGTTAATGCAAGTTAGTGTGAGTGGATAGGGAAATGGTGTGGCTGATTCTTATCTGGTGTGAGGTTAATACAGCCACGGAGTGATGTTGGGGTCGCGGTGGAGCTGTCCGTCCACGTACAGCCGGTCCACAGCGATGACAGCGCGGGAGCCTTTCTGGATGAAGCTGCGTCGGATTGGGAAGAGGACCCTGCGTCGTTCCAAGATCTCTTTGGGGAACTGGTCGTTCACGCTGAAGTCCGTTCCCTTTAATTCCCTGCCGCGGCTTTTCACATGTTTCAACAGTCCTCATGAACTGGAAAAATAAAAATAATCTTAATTCTAATCAATATAGAAATTATCTATTAGATTACATTAGTCTTGATACAGCCTCTGCCACCACATCAGATCAATTGCTCTGGGCTCCTTTGATCAGCTCCATCACCTAGTGGGGGTGGGGGGTCATAGTTTGGTCCCGCCTTCACTGTTGTGATTGGTGTGGGGGTAGGGACAGGCTTAGGGCGTCGGGGGGTTCCCCGGAGGCATTTTCCTTGGGGGGCTCAACCCGGGGTAGCGGTCATGTCCGGTTAGGGGCTCTGTTGGCTCTCAGGTGACTGTTTCCTCGCGGCTGCGTGCAGCGGGACTAGGGGAGGGTCTGTGCTGACGGACGTGGGTTACTGACCTGGTAGCCTGGCTGCCCCTGGGTGGGTCCGGGATGGGCGTGAGGTTCTGGGGGCGCTCCGTCTCTGGGCTGGGGCCCGGGCCGGGCCTCGGGGGCTTGGGTCCTGGTTGGTGTGTTGCCGGGGTTGTGGGCGGGTGGGTGCATGGGGGCCCAGCCCTGGAGCAGGGTGCCGCCGGTGCATCGAGCCACCTGGGGGGCTCTTCAACTGGTGGGGAAGATTGTCACATCTTGCAGGAGCTTTCCTCTCCTCAGGGGCTCTCTCTACAGGAGGGGGAGATACAGGAGAGGTGGAGGAAGATCTCAGCCTGGGCGTTTACTGTCTTATGTAGTCTGGAAGATGAGTGGATGGTGGGGTGGGTGCAGTTTTCTCTGTGGTGGGGTTGTGTGGACTGTCCTGGGCTCTGTGGGGCCGGGAGACGCTGCTGCACTGGGCCCCGGTCTGGATGGGCCTGGGCCCCCTTTCCCTGGTGGGTCGCGGAGTATGGGGGTGCCTACTGGGGTCAGCGGGGGAGCTGGCCCCAGGGAGGGGTCACTTGCCCCTCCCTTCCTTCCCTCCCCATCTCCAGCTGCCTCCCTCTTCCCGCTCCACCACAACCACCCACACATGCAGGACCTTGGAGTAGGGGTGTGTCACCAGGGTGCAGAGGAGGCCACCCCCCCCCCCCCCCCCCCGGTCCCCTTCTGGCTGCCTCTACCTCAATTTTATCCCACAACTTAGACATTCACATTACTCACACTCTCATTACACATACATATAGGATCTTGGGGGTGGGCACGATACACGGAATCCAAAGTACCATCAGGGTGTACACCCCACCCCTGGCGTCGTTGCCCACCTCTCAATGTTAAATACACGTAGACATTGAGGGCCAGCAGGAGGGACCATGCGCTTACCTGCTGCTCTCTGGCAGGTAGCTCCATGCCCTCCTGGGTTTTAAATGCACCTTAGAACACACATGCATCAACACTACAATGAGCGGGTGGAGGGAGGTTTGGAGTCTTCTCTCACCCCCATTCTCTGCGACCTGCTGGAGCGGGGGGGCTAGGAGGAGGAGTGCGGTCTGGAGTGTGGGGCCTCCCTGCTGCTGCGGAGTCGGGGCGGTCTGCCTCCCCCCACCGCAGGGAAAAGGGTAACACCACCTGGGTCTGGGGGCAGTTCCCCCCCTCCAGGGGCAAGGGTACCTAGACCCGGGGCTTAGAGTACGCTTGGGGAGTGTGATCGTGTGTACAGCGTCTCTTTATGTCTGTCTCCACGTTGGTTGAGTGTGGAGTAAGTGTATATGAGAGCATGAGGGTGGGAATGGATGTTTGTATATGTGTGTGCCTGTATGTCTGTGTCTATATGTCAGGTTGGGTGTCAGGCGCCACCTCTCTGGGGACATCTTAGGCCCTCCAAGGTATGGAGGCCTATCTCCCCCTACCACCACTTCCCCTGCCAGTGTCGGACTCCCTCAGACATCGGTGCGTTGGAGGTTCTTTGTGTCCGGGGATGGGCGTCCAGGTACACACCGGCTCACTCCTTGGCGGCCGCTTATCGGGGCCTGGAGCCTGGGGCTTGCTCAGGCCACTTCGGAGGTGGGGTGCCCCCGGCCTCTCGGCCTGGGGCTCGGTCACTCAGGCACGGCTGGCTGCCGGCGGAGCTCACGGGCGCGTCACTGCAACTCCCCCTGGCTTCTGCTCCGCGGCTGCTGAGTGAGCCCTCATCTGGGACTCTCCTCAGCTCTTTCTGGGACAGTGGCGCGGCTGCCCCTCTGTTGGTCTTCCTTGGTCTCTTGTGTTCTGGGGGCCTCTGGATGTCTGGAGTTTTGATCTCCTCCATACCTGCTTCATGCCCTGGAGGACGGGGCTGTGGCCCCCCCACACCCTCTAGCAGATCATTACATGAAGGAACCTTTTAAAAAACAAAAAACAAACGCGTCCATGCTCACAGATGTACACACGGGTGATCACACCGACAAACTACACCCTTTTTGGCTCCTACCTCAAAGCACACTGTGTTCTGTTGATCTTATGTGCTGCACAATAATGTTTAATATTTAGTATTTACTGTCATATTCCCATATATCATTGTGATGTTGCTTATTCTATTACTCTTGTTCTCTTCTGCTTGTTTTCTTTTTTCTTTCTCAGCAGGTGACCCAGGTGATCGATAGATGCTTTTTTTTTCTTTTTTTCTTCTTTTTTTTTCTTTTTCTGCCCGTTCTGTTGGTTTTTGTCTTTTGCCCTTCTCCCCCGTCCCTCTTCTCAGCTGTTTCTCTTTCCCTCTTTCTTTCTCCCCTTCTTTCCCCCAGTCAAGTCTGTCCCATATTCAGTAAGTGAAAATAAAATAAACAATAAAAGGTGAATCAAATGGACCATTATGGCAAGGCTGGGATGGTCAATTTGGTAAAGTAAATCCGTTGGGCATCTTTCTTTGCCTTTAGACAACAATTCTGATGGCAAAAGAGCCAAACGGGACAGACAAGAAAAAAAAAAAAAAAAAAAAGGATCCTGGTGTTATTTGTCTCTCAGAAACAGTTCATAACTTCCCTTCAACTCATTCATGTAACCTCAAAGGTAAACCTGTTTCTCCATCACCTGCTCAGCTCTGATGATTCAGTAAGGACATCTCGTGGTTTCATCTTCATGTTTCCCTCTCACCGCAAACGGATATCATGACCAGCAGCTTTTACAGCCATGGCTCCAGCAAACCTCAGCTGATACTAGAAAGTAATATTAAATACATTCTAACAACAGCTTATCAGGCAGCGGATAAACAACGTGCTGTTGTTGTTTATCCGCTGGTCTCCTCTTTCTAGCGCAAAGTGGGCGATAAAAAACAAACAAGATGGGACTTGCTGCAGAAAAGCCGATCAGCTGATCATTGATCAGTTTCATGTTTGAAGTAATAACAGGAGAGGAAGGGGGAGTGAATGAGAGAAGTAGATGCAACTGCGCTGCAAAGACAGAATAACTCCAGCTTTGTGTCTATTTTTTAATTCTAGCTGAGGTAAGGGACAAATCGCTTCCTTTTCACCTCAAACTGGAACTCAAATGACCAGTCCAGCTGTGGCTCAATATATCAGTTGTTAAGCTTAACGTGGAAATACTATGCAAACATTCAGGGATGAACTTACATACTTGCTTTACTTCTCTGGGATAGTTTTCGCAGAGATGAAATGCTGCTGTTAGGAAGCATGTAGCAGCTCCAAATGCTCCAACTGACGCTGACAGGGCATACTGCTCCGATGCGCCGAGCTGGGTTACGCCAAGTAGCGCGTTTTGTGATACTTCGGATGGGATTACATTTTTGATTTCTCTCTGATATCCGATCCAGTAATTTAAGTCAGTATCGGACAGATACCGATAGGTAATATCAGATCGGTCCATCTCTAAAAATTACAATTAGCTACTGAAAAATAGTGGCAGGACAGCTGAATAAACAAAGAATAAAAATTTTAAGCTGAGTGCACCTCTACAATAATACATTTTTAAGCAAAATGCTGTCCTGCATATTAGAGGGGGGGAATTGATCCAAATATTGATAGTATGAAAACAACTTTTTGTGTTTACTATCACGTCTCTTTAATTAATGGTCTATAACACATTTAAACCACAGGATTGTTACAGCCATTTAGAGGTCATTAAAATATGTTCCAAATTTGGCTAATGGATGCTGGTTAGGCTAATCTCACAGTCTAAATCACGAGGTACTGTTCTCCCCTACATAAACTCCCTTTATAGGTTAAAAGTAGGCTATTGTTATTGGTATCGGATCACTAGCAAAGACAGCATTGTCGCAGAGTATTGCTGTTTATTACTGATACTTCTTAAATTAAATACTAGCACATAATACCTGCCTTGTAGTCGAATGTGAAACTACGACGTGTGATATGTATGACTCTCTATATAAATGGTACTTTCTCATTCGCAGACGTGGCCGGTTAGCTCAGTTGGTTAGAGCGTGGTGCTAATAACGCCAAGGTCGCGGGTTCGATCCCCGTACGGGCCAGTCGAGCCTTTTTGTTTAATTTATTTTTACATTTCTGTTGTACTGGTTGATGACGATATTACCCTAAAAATACTGAATATCGTGTGGAGAAGTAGTTCGTCAATAGACAAATCTCGAAAACTGTCGCGGCTTATATGAAAAGTCCCCACTAGATGGTACCAAATCTTCATGTTGTATTGTGTACTAATGCAAATTACGTTTTTATAATCTTTCTTGAGGAAAAGGGCGAAACCGTATACAACAATCTGGAAAAACGCCAGGAAAAACAAATACAATATAAAAGTTGATATACTGCACAGAATCAGTCACAAAGCATAGTGGAGACTAAAGGAAATTTCCAGTTGATTCACATTGTCCACCAGCAAAATATGTCTGCCAATGTCCAGGAGACAATTCACCCATATTTATGGTCTAAATATGTTCTCTCCACCGAGAAGGTCACCAATAATCTGTTTAATGACCATGTCAACATAACTGTCTGATTCAATATCATAGTACACCTGATTTTCCATAATTTACTGAGATTTATGACAAACTGTGAGGCAAAAAGCGCTTTTGGGTTTTCTGGCAGACAGTTTAATTACAAATTTTATAAGATGGTAGTGAGACCTGCTATTATGTGTGGTTTGGGGGGGAAAAGACAAGAGGTGGAGCTGAAGATGCTGAGATCATCGGACCAGGATGGGTGGGATTAGAAATGATCATCAGAGGGACAGCTCAGGTCGAACAGTCCAGAGAATCAAGGATCAGATGGTTTGGACATGTGCAGAGGAGGGAGATGTATTGTACAAAGCATGTTGAATATGGAGCTTCAAGGCAGGAGAACACGAAGGAAGGCCACAGAAGAGGTTCTTGAATGTAGTGAAGGAGGATATGCAAATGATTGGTGTGACTAGAGATACTGCGAGTGTGTGGGTGTAAAGAGGCTGTGCTCTGGTAATGGTTTAAACAGATTTCTCAATCACATAATTAGAATGAGAATCAAAATACTGAGACGTAGGTATTAGCAGTAGGTGGCTGAGCAAGCTTTAACTGTTATTTGCTAAAGGAGTACTGTAATAGCAGCAAAGAAAAAGTACAAAAAGTTCTCCCAAGTACCAATGTGTTATTTGACTGTCTGCTACTATTTCAACACATCAAAGCAGTACAGTTTTTTTCCAGCAAGCTATTTTTCCTTATATAAAAACCTGTAAGTTCGAAAGGTTTCTTTTATACTTTTTGAAACAAATGTTGATTTCTGTGCCAGCTGTGCCAGCTCTGAAAGCGAGTTAATGCATTCCCAGTACAATACATCGACAGCTTCCTTTGTTTTCTGTAAATCTGCATTAAAAATCAGTCTAAACTTGATGCACTGCAGGACTTAAAAGAGGCAACTTTAATTGAAAAGATATAGGCAGTATTTAGTTCTTAGAAAATATTTATTGCAAAATATTTTAACATGTTTGAAATGGTATTAACACTAAATGAAATCCATGACCTTGCATTACACTGATGGCATTTACCTTGAACGTTTTGTAGCTTGACACTCAATTTCCTATTAAACTGGAAAACCCTAAAAAGCTGAAAAAGCAACAAACATTGAAGACCTTTGGAATTTGTAATCAGGCCAATAATTATGGAAGCTACAGGAACTTAACATTGTACAAAAGAATGAATCTATACTATAAAAAAAAGTTAACATGAGATATGTGATCAATGAAAACCCAGAGCATGAGCATAAGTTACAGTCACATTGTTATCTCAGAAATGAGACTTCAGGTGTTCCTTCAGTGCCGGTATAGTGGGAAGCTCTTTGCGACACACGTGGCAGCGGAGAGGTAGCTTCAACAACTCACTGGTGCCTTCTTTCACAGTGACTTTTCCATCAGTTTCAAGCATCTGAATGACATCTGCAGGAAGAAAAACACAAAGTATTTTGAGTCCACAGTATAAATGATTTGCTCTAAAGCCAAATTATTTCTAAGCAGGTGTTAAAAATAAACTAGAACTGTTCTTACCCTTAGACTCAATGAAGTAATCTGTTGTAAATGAGTTCCAATGCTTTTTGTTCTTTAAACAAGGTGAGTCAAAGTCTTGGCTGATCACGTGGAGGTGAACATGGCTGAAAGAGAGAAAATTTCAAAGCCACATTAAAAACCTGTTTAAGATTAGAAAGTAAAGTCTTAAGCGTTTACATTTCAGATCTTAGCCACAAGATGGCAGCAGATGTCCAAAACAGCTTCTAGCTTCAAGTTTCGTGGCACTTTTATTCCAAAATAATGTGGGAAGAATCTAGACCTGGGGTCCCCAATCTCAGTCCACGAGGGCCGGTGTCCCTGCAGGTTTTAGGTCTCACCCTGGGTCAACACACCTGAATCACATGATTAGCTCATTACCAGGCCTCTGGAGAACTTCAAGACATGTTGAGGAGGTAATTTATCCATTTAAATCAGCTGTGATGGATCAAGGACACATCTAAAACCTGCAGGGACACCGGCCCTCGTGGACTGGGATTGGGGACCCCTGATCTAGACACTCACACAGTATGTAGTAGTTATTTTAAGGTAATGATTGTTGTTTATGTGTCAGACGTTGGGACCACACCACAATTTATTAGATTCATTTTTCAAATACAATAATACATCTGCATCACATTTCTCTTTAATGGTTTTAAAGATGTTTTACATGTTCATATGAAAAATTAAAGCCAGATCAGAAGAACAGGATGAAACATTAAAAACGCAAATTTGAAAAATCAGAGCCTTTGTAAATGAAAACATAAAAAACAGACAAATAAAAGTAAAGGTTCAATGCGGAAATGATGAGCAATTAAGGTTCATTTAAACTAAGCGTAAACATGAAATGTACTTATTTTAAGCATAGAGAAGTCTGCACAGTTTTTTTTTAATTAACATTTATTCCCAGAAAGTTAGGATTCCCTTTCAAAATTGCTTCCAAATGTATTCTGTTGACGCTTTTGTTTTTTAGCTTTTAACGACCACGTGATTGATTTCACAAGCTTTTGAGTCAGAATGAAAATCCTTAACCCTAACCTCTTAAAAGTCATTAACTTCAGAGCTTCTTTAACCTTGAGTACCACATTAACTGGAGTGTCTACCTGGTAAACAAACAAACAAAAATGCTTACTTTGATTTTTAATTGACTTCGAACTGTCTTTCATTTCCTGAATTTCTCTCTACAATTTATTGGTCTTAATTTTTAGTTTATTCTGCCCTGTACTTCTTTATTTCATTCAGTCTTTGTTTTATTTTGCTGATCTCTGAAGCACTTTTTAAGGTAGATTCTGAAAAATTCTCTATAAAACCAACAATTATTATCATTATTATCACTATTCTTATTCTAATTTAAAACTGTTTTTTGTTGTTTTTAATTGTTTGTTATAGCAGTCTCAATAAACACATCCACTAAAGCCTCATCAGTCAAATTGTAGTAAAAGGACTAAGTCTAAGCATATTACCTCCATATTTTTAGTTTAGTTTAGTTACTCTCCCAAGTTCACAAAATCATTTCATATAGTCTAAATTTTTACCTCATGCTTGGGATGGCGTGGTATCCCGTGCGGAACTGCACCGAACTACAATCTGGGCGCTGTTGAATCATTTGGTCAGCAACTTTCTGCATGTGTTTCACCAGATCACAGTGCTCAGTGCGCAAAGCCTTCAGGCTGGGAATTGACTGCCACGGGAGCACAAGCCAGTGGTGGCGAGCTTTGGGGTATTTATCTTTAATAACGACCACTTTATCATCCTTGTACACCTAGTTTAAAAAAGTTAAAAATTGGATATTAGAGACAAAATCCAGTTCTCCAGTCAACATCACATCGTGAGTCTCTTTTATAGAACGGCTACCTGCATCTTGGGGTCTTGCATTGATGTCTTAAGGCCTTGACTCCAGTGTCCAGCATTTTCCTGCAACCGATATTAGGGGACATGTTTCTTCTGGATAATGTATTCCTTCAAACTCAAAACATGAAAACAATCGAAACATTTTTTTTCTTACATTTGTTTTTGGGGAATCAGCGTGACTGACTGACACTGAGATCCTTTCTGTTTGTTTGTCTGCTTTCATACTCTGAGCGTCCCTCTGGCTCTCTCGGTCCTCTGAAGTGGACTCTCGCTGCCTTTTTGTTCCACTTTGGCTGCCAGTGGGATCCTCTTTGAACTGTACAGTGTAGGGGTAAAGCTGATTGACAATATGAAGGCGCTGTCCAGGCTTTATTTTGACCTCACTGTCTTTACCAACCACCACGGAGTCTACAGAGGTGGGGTTTAAGCCCAGCTTTGGAATAAAAATGGGGATATAAAAGACAGATTGTAAGATTATATAGTAAAAAGTGGAAGATGGGAAAAAGTTTAACCTCTTTATAGATATTCAAATTATGAATGTGTAAGTATCTTACCTGTTTAACTTTGACATAACCTTTGTTGCATTCTGCTTTCAGCTCCACTGGTTGGAAAAGGATAACATTTGCAAAAGTCACACTTTCCACATATTAATGATAAAATCTTTGGGAAATTTATAATAGTTTAGAAAGTCAATTAAAAATGTTGTAAATGGGTTTGGGCTTCCTATGGGTCCTCCAGCTTCCTCCCACAGTCCAAAGATATACATGTTAGTGGTGATTCTAATATACCCATGGATGTGAGGCAGATACACTGTTTGTAGTGTATAGTTTAATGTATGGTTTTGGCTTTGTGTGCTCAGTAAGACGCTTAATAAGTGCTTAACCTCAATATTACAGAAATGCATTCGGCCCTTCAGTTGATCCATCAACTATTAATCAAAGCCTCATCAGAAATGGTCTCACTGGAGAGGTGACAGTCGTGAAAGAAAGAAGGGAAATGGGGAGAAAGGGTTTCAGTTCAGGTTGAGAACTGGAATGAAAAATCAAGGGCGACGGGTATTATGGCGTGTCAAATCCAAATTTAAACATTTTGGTTCAATGTGTTACTAATATGTAAGAAGGAGGTCAGGAGAAACACAACAGTAAATGTCTACAGGCATATGTAAAACACAGTGGAGGCTCGGTCTGCGTTTCAGCCAGTGTTGCTGAGATCTTATCAAAATTGATGGAATTATGAATGCAGAGAAGTACCATCACATTTTGATTCACCTTGCATCTGGAAAGCACCTGATTGGCAACAGCTAAATTTTTCAGCATCAGCTATCATCCTTGTTAAAGCAGTCTGTGATCACCTTGATTGAGAACGAAACAAAAGGCGGCCAACATCTAAAGAAGCGATTTGAATGTCATTCAAGAAGCCTGGAGAACTCCAGGCTTCTTGAAGATCGCTTAAACAGATTACAAGAACACCTGCCTAAGAGAGCTCAGGCTGTGTTGACGTGGCCATAACCTTAGCGGTCATACAATACATCTCTTTTTTTAATCTTTCTTTTTTATTTTGATAAAAAAAAAATACTTCAATAGTTGATCTAATTGTTAACACTGCTAGTGTTTCAGACTGAGATGCTGTTACCTTGCTGCCGAGAGCATTTTTTGTCTTTGATGGTTGTTTCTGGCCCTCGCCCCAACACAACAGTCTGTAAATGAGGGAGCTGGATGGGTTTATGATTCCCCTCCTCGCTAATAAGCCAACAGAGTGGCATTTTATCATCGTTTGCCTTCGGCCTCGCAACCAGGGTTTCTGTTTCCAACAGTTCACGCTTGTTTGGGTGACTGGGGGCTCCGTCGCAGGAAATAAACGTCACCGGACGCGACTTTCATTTACGATAGAGGCGGGTTAGAAGAACCTTCTAGAAGAGTTGCTGTGAACGGAGGTTGTGAGGCGACATCATTGTCTTCATATAAGGTTGGAAAACAGTAATTATCTGTTCACACGGTGTTTATCACAAGTGTCATGTGTATTTTTTGGTCGGTGTTTAAGTTGAGAAAACAACAAAGCTAATCTTTTTTTTCCTTAGCCGGGCTAAGTAGCTCAAATAGCCTCGTAGGGCCCGAGCAGCCCCAGTTTGTGCCCCTCATGTAACAGCATACATTTAACCACTGGATTATGTAAAACCTAAGTAACTGGACATGTCTGAAAAGTACCAAAAGGAGCGTTCGACAACAGTATTGAGTTGTTTTTATTGATTCATAAACACCTCTGAAACCAACTGGATACAAACATCTTGTTCAAATATACTGTGATCTTTTATTCCCACTAATAAAAGATTACAAATAGTTGAGTCGCCAAGTTTTACTATCGCTTCTAAAACAAATATGGCAGCGTTGAGTAAACAAATTACTCAACGCCGGACAGAAAGCGAAGGCACTACTGGTCTTCGCTCCTTTTTACAACGGAAAAGGTCTTGTGTAGGACTTGCTAGTTATCTGTTTTTAAAAGGGCTGGATTGAGGCTGTATTTGTGTGGTGCTGGTAACTGGTAGCTAATTCTTTGAATCCCCACCCACCCCCCGTGAAGGGATTTAGCGACTCTGTTATGATAATGAGGAATAAGTTGCTGGTTTGGATCTACTTCACCCTTTAGAGTAGGGATGCCAGACTCGATTCACATTGTGAACTCCAGTTTGAGCTTGAGTGGGCCAGATTGGTGAAAGTAAAATAATAAAAATGCTGCTGTAGTGAAATGAATCTGTCAGCAGGTCTCTTTAGGCTTAAAGAAATGTGTCAAATTAACAGAAAAGGTAAGTCATTGAGTGTCTGGCAATTATTTTGTTAACAGAAACTGTATTAGATGGTGAAAAAACAGGAACGTTTTTGTCATTTAGTTTGTTACTTACTACTCTGACGTACTATAAATGGCCATGAACGTATGAAAATACAATTAGAAGTCCAAAATTAACTAGCTCTCCGGAGGGCTAGGTTGAAGTCTTTGCTGGGCTGATTGTGGCCCACAAACTTTATGTTTCAGTCATCACCTCCCATCTAATCACAAAGTATTTCCAGGTTGATAGTTTAGGGTGACAGTGTCCATGCAGATCACATGCAATGTCCTCTATGGTCACAAGATCTGAGCTCAGATTCACAAGAAGCTGAACATTTATGAACTTTATTTTATTTATGAATATTTGATTTATTTATTTCAGTTTCTCAAGGCAAACATGGTCAAAGAAACAGGTTTTTACGACACTTTGGGTGTGCCACCCAGCGCAACTCCAGATGAGCTGAAAAAGGCCTATCGCAAACTGGCTTTGAAATATCACCCCGATAAAAATCCCACAGAAGGAGAGAAGGTGTGTAGTATTTTCTTACTGTCATTAACATCAACAGGTGAGGCACACGTCTTCTGACACGGTCTGTCTTCTCTTTTTTCTTTTCTTCAAGTTCAAGCAGATCTCACAGGCCTATGAGATTTTGTCAGATCCGAAGAAGAGAGAGATTTATGACCGGGGAGGTGAAAAGGCTATAAAAGAAGGAGGAACTGGCGGTGGAGGTGGTGGGGGCTTTGCATCACCCATGGATATCTTTGACTTGTTTTTTGGTGGAGGCAGCCGGATGCATAGAGAGCGAAAAGGTAGGCAAATGTTGAGAGGATATAGCTGTGAAATAATATGTAAAGCCATTTAGTTTGCCTGTGTTAAATATGTTCTCTGATGCAATGCGATATGAAAGAAAACTGGTTCTAAAGACTCAGACACAAAGAGTTTGAATCTGTTAAATCATACTGTGGCTTGGTGCTGTATGATCTTTAATACACCCCCACCCCTAATCGTCATGTAGAGTTTTTTGTTTTTTTTTTACAAGTACACTATTTTACACTAGAGGTCAGTCATGATACAGATAACACAGGTCTGCAACCTAAAAACTGCACGGGATTCTTTGACTGTTTCTTATAGATTTTTACTCACTGAAACCGGGGAAAATATTTTTAAAATTCAATCTCGTCATGTTTTCTTGCAAAACTCGTGTTTTTTAGTGTAATTAAGCATACAATTTCCCTTTTTAAACTGAAATCTGGTATCCTATACTTGAGTCAAAAAAGCGTATCTAATAATGATTTCTTACATTCATTTAATATTACTAAGAGTGAGACTCAAGAGAAATACAAATAGAAAATACGAGGAATTGAGTGAGGTAAGTGGAGGGTTATTTTCTTCATGGCGAAAGGTAGGGAATCTTAAAAAAATATGTTTGGTTAATTGTAATAAAACATTGTTAATTGTTTGTTTTTTTTATCACTGTTGTGCTTTTTTTATGTAAACTCCTCATGTTTTGCAAAAAATCTGTACGTGATGGAGGGAAATGGAGATCATTTTTGGATTCAGCACTCTAAAAACAATAACATTTACCAAAAATATCACATGCAGCTGAAAAATCTTTTTTGTTTTTTTGCAGACTTGTGTAATTGGCAGAGCCAGAGAATGCCAAGCAAACAAAGATTATCTCTGTACTCATAGTTTTAGCTGAAATAAAGTAGAACAGTCTTTAAAGGCTTGAAAGTTCATGCTCATACCGTAAGAGACTTGTTACTCACGGGTACACGTGCCCCTAAAGCATGCCTGATTTATGCTCTGTTTTGCGCTAGATGGCTTTAGAATTTGCTTTAGAATTACAAAGAGACAGTGTGAGAAATGCTTTCTGAAAAAATGTCTCACTCTTCGAACGTAGAGAGTTTGAATGTTTGAGTTTGGGTTTTTTTTTTTCTACTTATTACTGCATTTCAAATGTACAGCAAAATGATTGAATTATTGAAAGCTTGTCTTAGTGGTTTCTCTGGGAGACCTCTCAGGCTTAAGTGTTACTGCTGAAATCTGTGATATAACTAACTGTGCAATATTGTTGCCCCCCAGGGAAGAATATTGTTCATCAGATTACAGTGACGCTAGAAGAGCTTTATAATGGAGCAACAAGAAAACTTGCTGTCCCAAAGAATACCATTTGTGACAGATGTGAAGGTATGTTTCTCTTAAAAAGTTGCTTAGATGTTAGTGAGATGTGCGTCACATCAGTCTGGTGCAAGTTATCTAACCAAACTGTTTCTCCTGCATTATTCATTTGGCAGGTCGTGGAGGTCGTAAAGGAGCGGTACAGGTGTGCATGTCTTGTCATGGCACAGGGATGCAAGTCCGCGTACACCAGTTACTTCCAGGTATGGTACAGCAGATGTCCACAGTGTGCCACAGCTGCCAAGGACAAGGAAAAAGAATCAGCCAAAAGGACCGCTGCAAAGCATGCGGAGGCCGGAAGATCCTACGACAGAAGAAGATCTTGGAGGTCCACATTGACAAAGGTGAGAGAAATGTAAAACTTTTTTTTTGCGTCTGTTTGTGTGCAAACAAGGAAAACGGTAAACCTGTACATATGTTACCCGGTGACATTTACACAGGAATGAGAGATGGCCAGAAAATTGTTTTACATGGAGAGGGAGACCAGGAGCCGGGACTCGAGCCAGGCGACATCATCATTGTTTTAGATCAGCGAGACCATGCACAATTCACCAGGTAAAAAGAAGCTGCTCTTAAGTGTCTTTTTGTTGTTTTGAATGTTAACTAGGATGATAAACCAAGGTTGGTGCTTTACCATCACCCTCTCATCCTTTTGTGCAATAAAAATAAAATTAATTTCCATGTCCATGCTGTAGGCTGACGTTTGACTTTCTTTTTGCTTTTCTTTTTGTTTGTTTTTTTTGGTCTTCATTTTTGTCTAACTAGGAAAGGAGAGGACCTCATCATGTCCATGGAGTTGCAGCTGGTTGAGGCTTTATGTGGTTTCAAGAACCCCATTCAGACACTGGACAACAGAACTCTCCTCATCACATCACATCCAGGTAAATCAAAGTGGGAAATGCTTTTTCGGAGTTACTTTAATTGGCAACCAGATTGGTGTATGAAAATATTCTTATGTATAATGAGGTAGCATCAGCAGGCTCAGGTCCATTTTTGTTTTTTGTTTTTTTTATTGTTCTGCTTTAGAGGATATGAATGTATTATTGAAAAATGCATCCAATGAATAACACATATTGAATTTAGAAACTGTCATAGCGCTTTTTAAAATAATTCCAGGTGATTGATGTTTGAAAGATTTCTCTGTGAGATGTGAACCGTGTTTTAGATGTGTTGTGTCATTGTGATGTCCTCCTTTTCCAGAACAGTTAAAATCATTTTTTTTGAAAAATATGAATAAACAGTGATGATTTTATTTTTTTTTGTTTAGATTGACTTAATGGGCCTAATGTTATTGTCAGCCAAGCAAGCCACATTTGGTGTGGCTTGTACTTCACAGTGAAACTAGGCCACCTTGTCAAGACCACTGGACCTCTACCGTACAGTAGTTAAAATAAACTACAAACTCATTCTTACTCAGTTAATTTATTTTGATGTTGTATATATTTGTTTTTTAAATTACAGGGGAGTTGATCAGGCCTGGCGACACTAAGTGTGTCCTGAATGAAGGGATGCCCACGTATCGCAGGCCGTTTGAGAAGGGGCGTCTCATTATTCACTTCTCGGTAAGAATCTCTTTGGCATTTATTGGGGTTTTTTGTTTTGTTTTTTTTAATGCCTTTGTCTTTTATATTTTTATGACTAAATTACGCATAAGTAAGCAAAGCAGCTGATGAGGCCCATATTTGCAAACATTGACACCATTAAAATAACATAAAGTGTTAGCATTTTTCTGCATTATAATATGCGTGTATGGTCTACTGTGGAGCTGCAACTGAATCTATTTACGGATGTTTCATTAGGTGGTGTTCCCAAAAGCTAATTTCCTCCCCGAACATAAGCTGAAGGAGCTGGAGCGCTATCTCCCAGAAAAGATGGATGCAGAGCAGCCAGACAGTATGGACGATGACCTCTACATCTATGCTGACCTGGAGGACTGTGACTTTGAGAACAGGAGAAGATACAGAAATGAGTGCTACTACATGGACGAAGACGACTACGCCACCACTGGTGGTGTTCAGTGCCAGACGTCTTAAGCAACAGCTGGCCTTTGTCTATTCCAGAAGCTTAGATCCTCATCTCCAATGCAAAGCACCTTTTTTTTTTTTTGGTTACCTGTGCACTTTTAACTTTATTTTCCTTAAAAATCAATTCGTCTCTTTAGTTTGTTTGAAGTTGGTTCATAAAACTGTTTCCCAATGCCCTGTGAATGTTAAAATTGCAGGATTTGAACTTAGATGCAGTTCAGTGGAATTCCTTTTCATCTAGGACCCCCTTTTTTTTTTTCTTTTTTTTTTTCTTTTTTTTTTTTTTTTTTCCTTCTTCTTCTGTCATTCACACTGTGATTAAAGATGAGGGCTGGTATAACAGGCTTCAGGGAAAAGCATGACGGCCTGCTTTTTGTGCAGTTACACTAAAACTGATGACAATAATAGGTAAATAACCTATATATATAGAGAGAGAGAGAGAAATCTAAATCAGGCGTTGAAAACCACTTTTTGTAGTCTCATCCATTTTTGGTGTCTGTAGCTCTTTCAGACATGAAACTTGTAACGGCGCTGAATCTGTCAGTCTCTTAAAGTAACAGCATTCTGTCTTTCAGTCAGTGTTCCTCATGCCTTCATTCAGACATCCCTGTGACTGTGACAGAGATCCACGGTATGTGCACAATATCAGCTTTATTTGTAAAAGTCTTTGTATTTACCGGGACGTGCATTGTCAGTATTGACTCTAGCAAAGTCTAATGACAATTGTCATTAAGAGCAAGGACATCATCCCCAACCCTTTTCACAGAGGCTAGAAAACTTTATCACAGAAGAAATTTTTCTCTCTGAGCAGTTTAGAAACTGAGCTGGTGTTTTGCGTTCTATAGTGAGCTGATCGGCCCACAGAGCTACAACAGAGACGTGCACGCTTGTAATAGTGTGGGTGTCTCTCTGTTGTGACTGCATGCAGTCAGCCAAATACACATATTTTCTGACCTAGTGCATTTGCTGTTGTAACTTTAACTCTTTACCCTTTAAAGCCTACTAGGAGTAACCCTTGGAGTTCTTTTGTGAAGAGTGGTCACATTTCTGGTTACAGTACAGAATCACAGCGACACTTCAGAAAAACAGGAAACTATTTTAATGGTTGTAAAACCACATCTTAATTGATATACAGTGAGATGTCAAAACTCGTTAAGGGAACATGTGAGGTCATCAGATGTCGTCTTTATGGGGGAAAGAGTTAATGAAAAAGCGATCAGAGTGCTGATTTATACAGCTCAGGCGTGTTTGTCTGAAAGGGGCCCACGAGGACCAGATGGTGGTGGAGGTGCTTGGAAACTTGATTTAAAACATTAAAGCTGTTGTACCCTTTCAAGGGCTATTTTTTCAGACTTTTTATGAAAAAACATGTGACAGGTTTGAAATCAGTGTAGTCATGATTAAAACAGGGAAACGGGAAGTTCAAGCCACTTAATTTCCAACTAATGTTTGAGTTTAGCGTTTTGTTTAGTTTTTTCCTGAGCTGCAGTCAGTTGTCTGTGACGATGCCGCGCACGTCTAGTATAGTGTAAGTGTGAGAGTGTGCAAAGGTATGTGCAATCACCTTATATTTTGAAAGGCTATTTATGATTCTTGTTATACTCATTTACATTTCATAATTCTTTTTTTTTTTTTTTTAATTAGAATAGGTTTACATGCTAATATTAAAAAAACTAAACACAACGTATTCTTCCGTGCCCCGCTCCATATTGCCGCTATGCCACAGTTCATCCTCTTCCTGAAATGCTCATCCTGAAAGGTCCAGCCTGCTCTGATTGGTCAGAAAAAGCTGTCTGTGGATTAAGTCTCAAGTTTCTCAGGAGCTGGGAGTGCATGAAGACTCCTACATTCAATCATTGTGACAGTAACAGAACATTTTGTGTGCTTTGCCTATGGCTGAGACATTTTAGAGACATTTCTTTCTGTGGAAAGAAGAGAATAACTTCCTTTTTGTCCTTCTCTTTCTTACCCATGTGTGTTCCCTGACATTTTTTCCCTATCACTGGACCCGTTTTCATTTTATAAAACAAAGCATAAGCAGGGCTATTTTGAATAGGTATGATTTTTCTTTGGAAACAATGGCATGGTTGTGGCAACATTGTACTCGAAAAGGTTTCTAATGTCTGCCTGTTTAGTTTTGTTGTGAGTTTAAAATCATTGGAAGACAATGAGATCAGACTCCAAAATCTAGAGTTTAAATGACAAATGAAACCAGATATTAATATTTTTCCATATTCCTTGTGAACCTTGTAAAAGCCAAAATGAGTAATGGGAGTTTATGGGTGGGCTTTTAAAATAGATAAACCTGCAAACTTTATACCTCATTAAAGTGTCTGCCTGTTTGAAAGCCTTTTCATAACTTAACTTGAAGTTACTTGATAATGCAGTTTTATTTTTCTTTCTTTTATCTCAATGGTGTTTGCCTTGGATGTTGTAAAACGGTCATGCTCACAGAAGCAAGGGTCTCCTTAAATAATGTAAGTAGTTCTTGAATGCAGATGTGAATTTGAGCGCTCATAATGTAAGGGGATTTCAATGCAAAGAGTAATTCAAGTAAATGTTGCCAAGGTTTTAAATTAACTTGATGCATGTTTGGACCAGTGGTCTACTTGTTTGTGTTCATGTTTTCTAAATAAATGTGATTTAATGGTCTTTCTAAGTTTCTGTGTAACAGTGCTTGATATCTTTTAGAAAATCTGTCTCTGCTGTTTTTCATTAAACTGGATTTTTATACCCAGATATTAAAATTCAGACACCCTGTTACAATCTAAACCACTGGCTCAAAGTATTTTTTTCCCCTCTTTCTCTGTACATCTCACACTCTAGTCATTATTCAGTTGGATGGGAATTAATATAAAAATAGGTTTGTTTGTTTCTTCTAAAATTGAATATTTGCTGTGTTTTAATCTACAGTGACCACATATCGGGTACAGTTGCGATAGCATGCCCTTTTTTTTTTTCTCCCCATTTGAAGATTTTACATATGAGGGTTTTTTGTTTGTTTTTTTTTAATCTCCTGGTCCTTAACGGGTTCTGAAATTAGGTAAATACAACCTTAAAATTCCAAAATATTTAACAAAAACTAAGACAAAACACAAAAATGGTGTGTGAAAGATGAGGTATACGCCATGATTCAGTAGTTTGTACAACCACATGTTGCAGCTTTGAGTCATTTGTTTATGCACAGCAGTCTCAATCAGGTTTTTATCCCTTCTGTTGTAGATTTGCTGCTGTGTTTAGGATCATTGTCCTGTTGCATGAAGTAATCTGAGGCAAGTTTGAGCTGCCTCACATTTGAATCTAGATATACAGAGGAGTTTATGGTTGACTCATTGACTGCAAGGTCCTGTACCATTATGTTGTTCATCATTTGTAGTTAATGTTAGAATGATTGTTATTATGTTTTGATATGCAAAACATTAGAACTGAAAGAGAATGTACTCTCTTTTTACTATATATATATAATTAAACGGGGGAAAAAAATGGATGATATTCTTTTGGACTTTGAAAATATTTTTTTCATCCGTTTCACAAAACTTTTGACTACAAGAACATGGCAACAAAAAGTGGCTTAGGAAGATATAATAGTTCATACTTTGTAATACAACTTACAAACCCGTTGGGTTCGATAACCAATCCTGTTACTTCCAGTTTTATTAATTCTTCCACATCTGGAAACTTGTTAGTGCCGAGCAGCAAAAGATTCAAATTGACTGTCCTTTTAAAAAAAAAAAAATGTTGCACATACAGTACTTGGATAAATTGCCACGTTGGGAACAAATCTAGCACTAAAGCGTATTATTATGAAATAACACAAACACCAGGTTTTTAATTTTATTATCATTTGTCATGTGGTTGGAGATGTTATGTACAGCATAATGAATATACCAAAAATAAATAATTCAGTTGCTAAACAATATCTCGCAGTGATAAATGACGACAGTACCAGGTAGTACGAACAGTTACCGCTAGAGGAAGTCTGTTGCAGGTACATGTACCTTATCTATGCACAGGAACATCAGACACAGGACAATAAATGTGTAAAATACATTTGTTGTTTACGCACAGGATACAGAATGTGTCACTGGAGCTCTGTACAGGGTTATCAGTCATCATGCATATTTTAAAGGACTACAAAAATTACTGTAGTGCACTGAGGTAGCATGCAGGGAACGCAGAGAACAAATAAATCATGACATCAGAATCGTTATTTGGATAAAATCTAAAAATTAAGAATAAAAAAACATTATTATAAACCAAAGCAAATCAATCATATACCTGATATTGTTTGTTTATGCCCAAACAAGAGGCGATCTCTATTATAACTATTTTCACAACAGTTCACCATCATGCATTTTCATGTCTAATAAAGACAGAAGAGATGAAAATGGGGATTCAAACTGGTGAAGTTGGATTCATGAGGAAGAAGGTGTAAGGTATGGAGGACCTAAACAGCGTTGCAAATGCTAATGAATTACAAATAAATTACTCAAAATCAAAATATGGAAGGAAAAAACATGTTTAAAGTGCAGCTACTTTAGATTATTTTTTTGTTGAGAATTTGCTGACTTAAAGAAAACATAAATATTGGCATTCTTACCTTAAATTTTCCACAAGGAATTTAAAAAAAAAAAGAAACCAACATACAGAATCCTTTAAAGTGGGGGGTAAAACTTTGATTGGTAAATTTATTTATAATTTAAAGGTGGTTTTTCATATTCATTGATTGTTTTTTCAAAGCATTTTCATGGCACAAATAGATTTTAATACACCATGTCAACAGCTGTGTAGGTCCTCCACAATATAATGCAGGTGACACTTTAAGGCTTCCATAGCCTCAGCAGACCGTCTTCACTGTACGTGGCAATCAGATTCTCATGTGGGTGGTGAGTGATGCCAATTACGTCTTTCTCGTGAACCTGTGAGTGCAGGGAAGACAGATCAGTACACATTCTCCATCACCCATCAGTTGCTCCCACCCACCCCTTACCCTGTTATTGTTACTCAGCAGCAGTGACATAGCTAAACAATAACAACACTTAAAAAAAAATGCTGCGAAGATCGTGGAAATCATTTACAGTAATATAATGTCACTTTGATGCTACAGATGGGCAATTTTACACATTACTAGGTGATTTCTAGACATCAGTGTGCCAGGCCTGGTTGGAAACTAACAGAGATTTTGTGTATTAAGGTAAGATTGTGTGTTTAGACTGTGATTGATATGGATGTGTAATGGGTTTTTTCCTCTAGTGGATTGCCTAGGAACACCTTTAAAGTTTAGCCAGCATGGTGATTTATTACATCTGGCCAGCATTCACCTTAGACTAGTTGTGAAAATCCATTTCTCTAAATGTGCAGTAAGAAGAGTAAGTAATATGCAACAGAGCTGAATGCTTGTAACACCTCAAGAAAGGCAAAAAATATTTGTTAACAACTTGCAACAAGATGCATTGGCAAAGATATGCAGCTATAATTTACGGTGATAAACTGTTTTAGGAGGTCACAGTAGAAACACTGAAATAACAGTGATAACTGGTTGAGACCAACAGCTGACAGTAGAGCAGGGCGATATGACCAAAAATATTTATCACGATATACATTTGAAAATTTGCGATAACGATATAACTGAGCCACCATCAATGTATTTTCACTTAAACAAGCAGCTGTTTTTTATGTGCATTAAAGTTATATAAAAACGTAACAGTGCAAATGCAAATTCCTTGCTGACAGTTTAACCAAAAGGCATTTCCAGTGGAAATTGGCCGGCATGTCCTCAGCATAACCATGTATAATATCCACAAAACTTAAAAAGAGGTTATACACACACAATACGGTAATATTATGTTGAAGCACAGTACGTATCACCCCGCGAGGCTCCTGCCTACGATAGCCGTAATGCTCCGACAATCCATCAAGCGGTGCGGGTTCGTAGCTTAGCAAAGTGGTACTGAAACATTTGACAGATTTTCGAGCGTCGTGTATGACATAAAATCGTTTCGAGGTCAGTAAACACAACCAGAATTCATACATAAGGCACACGGGATCATAAGGGGCGCTGACGATTTTCAGAAAAATCAAAGGATTGATTTTAAGTGTGCCGTATTTTCCAAAAAACACGGTAATAACGACGGCCCGCTAGCATGCTCTACCAAAAATAGTGCTTTGTTGTGTATCTGACGGCCGAAAACTAAACCAGTTCCACACCACTGAAGTTGCAGCATTTTTACAAACCAATTCTGATTCATCCTTTTCATTCAATGTTCCAATTTCGACCTTCTCATTCTCCGTCGCCGCCATGCTTTTTCCGCCATGTGCGTATGAAAACAAAGGCACTGCGCATGCGCGTTTTACCCATATTCTATGGCGATATTTCATTTTCTTATCGTTGCCCAACAATATACCGGTATTACCGTGAAAGGTATGATATGGCCCAGCCCTAGCTGACAGTATGCAGTAAAGCTTATTTTCTACACAGCATGTTTTGGACAGTAAGTAAATAAAAGTTTCAAGCTGCCAAATCTACTTTTTTGTAACCTAACATGGAAGCTTATTAGAGTGTAGACGAAAACACTAGCAGCCCAAATTTTAATAGATGCAAAACAGTTTTAATAATAAGTGAATATTAGCAGCAGCACTTACAGTCAGCGTTTTCTCCAGCCTTCCTGTTGTATAGCTGAAGCAGTAGAGCACTAAGTCCTCCCCCACACAGTAAATCCACTCCCCGCGGGGTGACAGGGTGCAACACACAAAGTCTGCTCTTTTTCTGTCTGAACTGAAGGTCTTCACAGTCTGAGGAGATGAGAGAGAGAGAGATGTTAAGCTTCCACAAATATATTCAAGTGTGAATCTAAAACACCAATAAAAGGTTGAGATAAACAATACATTGTAAGTAACTTTGAAAATGCATTGTCTTTTCAGTTCAAAGAACCATTTGGGGGTGATTGTTTCTGGGGGAACAAAACAATCACCTTCAACTTTACCTTCAATTCAGATTTGCTCATTCATTTTAAGGAGCTAATATGCAGGTTTTGTTACATTTTGACAAAGACTAGAGAGTTTTTCTTGCATTTCCTGTCATAGACTAGTGGATTTGTCCACTAGCCATGTTATTCACTTTTTGCAAACTACTTTTCTGAAGTCTTCAATTGAGTGTGTAAGCCATCATCTGCTGTTTTATAGTATATTTTACAGCTAAAAGTACCACAAATTACAAAATGAGATGTATTTGAAGCAAACTTAAAACTGCTAACGAAGATCATAAACGGATTAGGAAAGTGTTTACTGAGACCGAATAAGTCACCCCACACTGGCCATTAGAGAAAATGTAGGTTTATGACATCTCCACAGAGGAGCAGCATTTTTGTACTGTAAGTCAAACAACTATTGATAAGTCATCACCTTTAGTCATACAATTTTTTTTTTACAATTTTCTGATGACTAATTGAAAATTAATTAGTAGATGAAACAGTAATAATAACACTGTGTAATGCAGCTGTAATTGCATTAATAATAGCATAGCAAAGTCTCGTTCTTTAGATTTAAATGAGGTTCTATGAGAAGAGTAAGTTGCTCTCACCTGGCCACGCATGCTCATGACGACCACAGCGTTGGAGTGGTTACAAACCACAAAGTGCTCTGGATTCTGGGGGAGAGGGATCACGTTGTTGACGGGGACATCCAGTGTCCTCGACAGACATTTAAAAGTGTGGATGCACTCACAGGATTTTGTATTCCAAATCTGAACAATACAGGAGAAAAATCTCAGATTTTAGAGTAGCTCAGCACTTTCTCAGCTGTCGTGTGTAATGACACCAATCAGAACAGATCTGAATGACTTTCTAGAGTCTTCTGATGTGGCGCCACGCTGTTAATGCAAATTGTACCTTCACAGTGCCATCTGATGAGGCGCTGATGATGTGAAATCCATCTTGAGTGAAGAACACATCGTTTACAAATGATGAATGGCCATTTAACTCCTTTAGCGTCTTGCCTGACTTCAGCTCATGGACTCTGGAGATGACATTGTTGAGGAATTGATTGAGATAAAGGACACTGAAATGAATTAAAAGGGCATTGCTGAGTCATTTTAACAATCCCCTCTTCACCTCAAAGAGGGGATTTTACTCGACAGCGGATGAAATGTGCCACTGAGCTGCTGATGTGCTATTTTTAGCTCCTCTGTGTGGCTGGGTGCAGATTTACTTAAACCGTGACAAAACCCATAATGCCTACTGATTCGCTTCCTGTCCTGCAGGACGATATATCATTTGTAAACAATCCACCCTGCGTGTGGAATTTCAAGCAGAGGAACACGTTGCAGCTTTGTGCCTGAGCACATGGTTCCTCGGCTACACCCACACAGCACATGTGCTTCCAACACTGCGGAGAGGCTCAGCCCACACCCCCAGGAGTCAGAAATAACATTCAGCTCCACAACGGTGATGAGGATTCAGTGCGTGCATGAGGGTGGGAGCGAAAGGAAGACATCTTTGTGCTTTGTAGGCACTGCGTATTTACAGGTGCACAATGTATGTGAACAACTGGCATCTTGCACTTTTAGTTGAGCATGTTTTTTATGGCTTTTGGGTGGAAAAGTATGATTTCCAAACACAGATTTTGCAGCTAAAGTGGAAAAATGCAGAGTCACTGTAGGCACAATTTCCAAAATGTGCTCTAGCAGACAGTTTAGAAAGCATTAAAGGATTTAAACTGCCAAATCTACTTTTCAGTTTTTTGCTAATCAGCTGTGGGATGTAGAAATAGACCGCTGCTTTCCTCCTGCTGAAGCGACGCCCATGTGTGCACCTTCAAAACTTTTGTGAATCATGTCTGAGGGCAGTCAGATCTCTCGCTTGCCTCCCACAGTAGACGAGGCAACTCTTGCCACAAGGCTCTCAATTTAAATGGTTTCCTCTTTGCTTTTGATATGTCTCTAAATGTTTTTTTGTTAATGAGAGCAGATTTTCTTTTTCATTTCATTTTTAAATTAGTACAATTTTAAGCTATTTGTGTGGAGGGCTTTACATCAACCACAAATATATTTTTAAATGTGAATATATTACTTATGTGAATACAGTCAGTGTTAACCCTGCAAATTTAAACTTATAATTTTAACAATGTTACATGTAAGTTATGTTAATAATGTAATAAAATATAAACACACACACACACAAATTCTCTACATTATGTTGTGCAAGAGGAATAGCTGCAGTCTGCAGCGTGTTCACTACACAGAAACCATGACAACATCGAATCCCACCTGATGGTGTGGTCGAAGGAGGCACTGAGGATCTGGTTGCCGTCTTTGGAAAAGCCCAGACAGGCCACGCCTTTGTTGTGAGCATGCTCAAACCTACGCATACACAAGCCGCTCTGGATCTTCCACACCTTCCCCAACAACACACACATTTCAAAAGAAAAATCAAAAGATAGATTACGTCAGCAATATATTCATAAATCGTATGGATACAGTTATTGATCGTTTATTTTATCTGGAAAGTACACACACAAATATGAACCCATCCAACCTTTATTTTGCCATTCTGAGCTCCAGTAGCCAGTAGATCTGTATCCTGACTGAAGCACATGCACAGCACAGCATCATCCATCATCATGAAGCTGTCTTGGGCCTGATATTTTAAATCCTGGTTCATTCATTCAGCAATGAAAACACAAAATTAGGAAAATGTGGTATTACACAGTATGTAGGAGGTGATGTGTTTAAAAATAAATCTTAGTATTTTTAGTTTCCTGATTTGAAATATATTCACCTTGCTAATTTTTCCACTGTTGAAGTTCCAGACCTCAATAAAGCCATCTACTGACCCCGTAATTAAATACTTTCCATCGGGTGAGAAACGGGCACATTCCACGTGTGACCGCCGCCCAAACTGCACACACAGAAAAGCTTATTAATGCTTGCAGCACACGTGCTTTCCTGTTTGATTTGCAGCCTGAGATTCACACTCAGACAAGGAAATAAGGCACTAATTAATATTAGGAGACTCCAGGGAGACGTAAAGTTTTTCAATAGCCTGCTGTTGTGTGGGCTGACTATTCTCACTTAATGACCTTGGGCAGAGAATAAGCATGGATGAGCAACTCAGGCTGCTCCATCTGGATAGAAGTGATGAGAGCACAGCTAGAGACTAGATGAAGTGCCTTCAGGTGCACAAAGTAATTAGTTTGCAGTGTTTTTGTGTGTATGTATTGGGATAATAACCAAGGAAATAACAACCTCTTCTTTAACCTTCAAATGATGGACAATAATTTGATATATTCAATCATACAATCATACAAATGTGTCCTGTTATTCATTTTTCTGCCTACTTCTCCAACCACTTGTTGTGAAGCTGTTTTTTTTATTATAGGTGTTAATTTTATTTGAATTCTCCATTTTTAATCAGTATATTGTAATGTTTTGCAGTGAAAGATCCAATTCAGTTAGTACACGTTGTTTAACAACAGCCAAATAGACAAGTAGGTTTCAGGGATATTTGGACAATGTCTGTAGGCTTGTTGCCCAGATAATATATTGCTGGAGGTGATCTTTGTGTGGATAAACAGCTGCGTGCAGAGGCAGGTGCACTTTCATGCAGTACATCCCCTCTAAACCAACCAAGCATAAAGATCTGGTGAAGCTGTGATGCCAAAATTCCTTTGGAATGGATGATTAGGAGTAATGAGTTTTGGTGTCTTTTAGAATTCTGAAAAAAGTCACATTTCTGGCAAAATCAGTCAGTATTCTGAAAAAAGAATTCAGCTTTTGAGAACAATTTGAAATTATCAGAAGAAAGTCTGTATTTTGATTTTAAAAAAGTCAGAATTTGGGTGCAGAGGGGGTTTCAGAATTCTGAGAAAAAAGTCCAAATTATGATTCCCCCCTCCCCCCAGAATTAAAAAAAAGCCATGACCTCACGTTTTTTTTTTCCAGTGGCCCTAATCAACTTCCATGATTTTTGCCTAGAAAATACTGAAAATTGTCACTAATTATAGTATAACATGTTAGAGTATCTGCACAGAAAGGATGATAAACACAAAAAGAGCCATAAAAAAGTTCTCCTGTATAAAATGTAACAGTGTGATAAATCACCCCAATGGATCATTTAGTTGTTAAAATAAATTTGGTCACTTGAGTGCTCTGCTAGAAAACAAAATCATTTTCCAAGTGCCATTACAGACCTTGATGTGGCGGTACAGCTGGTTTGGAAAGGTCTCTTTCTCCACATATTTCTCTTTGCAGGCAGATGTATCAATGGTCATATCAGGGGAGAGGTGATCTGTATACTGCTGTAGTTTCATAGACTGCAAGACAGTGAAAAAGAGTCAGCAGAAAAAATAAAACAGTGAAAATCTCAATAAAATCAAGAATACTAAGAACTACCAAATTATTTTTTTTATTTTCATGCTGTGTACAATAATGTAATGCAACTTCTGGCAGCAAGAACACAAGTTTCCCACTTTGAAATATTGTCCAAGTCCAGTTTCTTTCTTGTTTTTTCCCTTATTTTTAACATGACTGTTATTAGCCTCCTGGATTAGACAAGTTATAACTTAAAGTGAATGAAGGCTATTCAGAACTTTGCTGTAGCTGGCAGCACTTGTGTAACAGCTCACTAACAAAAATAGCATCTTGCACAGGAGGATGTACAGTACAGTATGTCTCTGAGAATGTAGAAATTCAGTCTTGAGAAACTCACTATGTTGCCACGTCAATCACTCAAATTAAAGAATATAACTGAGCTTGTTAACATGTCAGGGATGAAATTGCTAAAGAAAATGTAAAAGAAAAAAATGTTAAATATAAATACAAATGAGGGTCTTGCTCTTGTTTTATGATTGGTGTACTGTTCTTTTGTTGTTGTTTTTGTAGCTTACCTGCATCCTTTAAACTTTAAATCTCTCAAAAAATGGTTTCAAATTTACATTACTTTTTGACTAAATGTGCAGAATTTGGAGGTATAAAAACGTTAATACATTTTTCAGTATTTCACACAGAAAGAACTCTGTTAAAGGTCCTGATCAAAAGACACAAAAGTGTGTGTGAGATCTATTTCACCTGGAAAGCAAACAGCCCAGTGACTGTTATGTTTTACTGGGATTTAACCAAAACTGTCTGTTTAAAGTGAAATTCTGTGTCCAAGTAAGACACTCAGAAAGTTGGAAGGACTGCAGAAAAGTGTTTGTTGCCCTCAGGAAACCCTAATTAAAGTGGTGCTGTTGTATAAAAAAATACATAAAACTGAGGTATTTGTTTGGTATCTTTGACAAACTATCGCACAGTGTTGTCTCCATCGATTAAGAAGTGTTACTTGCCCTGTAATTAGAGCGGGTTTTTCAGAAGGATATCGATCAGTGCACTTACACCAACTTGTTCCAGGAGTCCTATGAGGCGGGAGGGGGGCACCACACTGACCTCCCTCACCAGAGCCTCAGCTATGGCTCTGCGCCGCTTCTCCTTGCTGCTTCCTTTTGGGTACGCCTGCAGTGGGATTGAAAGGATGTTAGCTATACCTATGAAGCGCTCTCTGACGCAGCTGTCCGAGCACTTTGCTTTCTTACCTCACGAGGGTCAAAGTAGGAACAGGTTAGCAGGTTCTCCAGGTGGCTGTACCTTTCTGGCTGGGTCTGCTTCAGCATGATCATCGGGTCGGTTTGCCTGAGGAGTGAGCGAGCTGCGCCCACCTCCCTCATTTCAATGAGCTCCATAACAACCTGTTGAAGAGAACGTGATCAATTACAAATAACCAAATGAAGCCAAGGAAAGCATTAGCTGAACATCCAAAGACTTACCTGCTCATAAAGGTCAATAAGTATGTTGTCAGGCAACTTGAGAGATTCAATAGCCAGCAGGACAGAGTCCCAGTGACCCTTGTTTATATCTGCAATAAAGCTTTCGATGCTTTCCACTGTGTTGAGGGAGACGGTGGTTTCCTCCTGTAATGTGGTCAGCGTCCGGTAGAGGTTGTTCTCTTTGAGGTACTGCATTATCAGACGGATCACACTACGGAGACAAAGGGGAAATGTTCAACAATATCTGATTTGGGATGGTGCCACACGTGGGCACAGCCTTAAAAGGAAAAGGTCGCAGCACAAAAGGCCTGTCTCATGTGGACTTTTGTTCCACTTTAGAGCCACCTGCTGGGCATAAAGCTGTCCTATCCACAATCAGAATCAGGATATTTGATCAATCCCAGAGGAAACTATGTGGTCACAGTTGCTCCAAGACAGTAAGAACAGTAACTAAGTAAACTAAATTAATTAATACAATATACAACAAAGCTACAAAACAAATATACTAACTACAAATAACTCTAATTATAAATATGCCAGTATATTACAAATTTAAATTTATACAATTGACAGTCAAGGTGCCCCTTTTATCTTCCTCTCTGCTGGACGTTCATTTTTATGGTTTCACGTGCACCAGTGGCACCTGCAGATTAAACGAACCTCACCCACTGATTCTACGAGCCAGTGCTTTCGTACTAAATTAACTCCACTTTAAGCAACACAAAAATGTGACATTCCTGCAGTTGTCTATTCCTGCACTCCCCACAGGAATGACTAACCACCACCACCAACAACAACAACAACAACAAAAAGCACACCCACGCCTTTACCAGGGGGGCGGAGATCGTCTTAGATCAACAGGCACATGTGGAGGAAGGAGCCCCTGACTGCAAAACAGTCCGAACCCCCCTCACACACACACACGCCTCACACACACACACGCACACAGCACGACTACAACCATTTGAGCAGCCTCACGTGTCAAATTAACCATACTGGTCGCATTAAACTGGGTATCAATAACACAGGAGGTTTCACAGCAGACAGGACAGCAAAAACAGCGCAGTTTCGAACACAAACTGTAAAGGCTCCGTTTACGCGGCTTATTTTAAAAGGGGAATATGCAACGATCCCACACACCGACGCAAAGATATGTCACCTAATAAGCGATGGAGCGCATGACAGCAGATAAACCTTATTATTTTCTCTTAAAGTCAAACAGGTGGCAGAGTCCGATCACTTTTTTGTGCACACAAACAAAGGCAAACAGAGAGCGCACTTACTCCGCGGGCTCCATCTCCACAGCCATACTGATGCTGATGTTGTCTCTCTGCTGCTGCAGCACCGGACTGACTGTTGTGACGGCTCAGCTCTCCCCTATAAGCCACGTGAAAGCTGTGTGCTGAGGACCACCCACTCCACGTGCCTCTCCTGTGTCTCCCAGTATTTTATTTTATTATTATTTATTTTTGCGTTAGGGTAGGCACCATTCCCAAACCCTGTGATACCCCCCCCCCCCCCCACTCCCTCCCTAGGAGTTGGGGGGGACTGAAAAAAAAACGGTTTCGGAGCACGTCGCGTGCAGGAGACGCGTCTGCCGCAGCCACAGCAGCAGCAGCGCTACAGACAGAACCTCGTGGCTCAGAGCGTGCTCCTCTGTGGGGGCCAAAACATCACTCTTCATCACTCTGGCCGTCCTCTAACGGAAACCGCCTTTTTGTCCTCAACTCATCGGTATGCGCGCACAGACCTGAGTGCGCATACGAGCATCTTTACAGTACCAGTACCAATGATTAACTTGCCTTCCCTATAATTAGGCGCTACGGTTATAAAGCTTTTCCCTGGCAGTGGGTGTAAATCAACCGCGACATTTTCTTTGTTTAAACGTTTAGTTTTTTACAGCCTGCTTTTCGGCATATAGGCACACATTGCACAGATCTGCGAAACAAACTCGTCGGAAAGCCTCGTTAATCCATAATTGGGTGTTTTTACCCTCATTAATTCAGCGGCGCATTGGGAAAACTAATAACCTCCCAGAGCTCGATTATCAAACAAGCAATCTGTGGCAGCTCACAAGTAAAGAAAAATACCTAATTCTTCTCACATTTACGTAATATTGTAAGTATTTAGGCCTTTATTTCACTCTCTTATTTTGACAGCAGGCCTGAGGTGATTAAAGCAATAAATGAATCCCATAATATGATTGTTGGCTAATATTTAGAGTTAGGTATGAACATGCGGCTACTGCTGACTCCTGTTGTCTGCCCCATGTGGTATTCTTCTTCTTCCTGTTTAATTGGTTGACGTTTTTGCTGACACATAGCTGTGATGGCCGAGTGGTTAAGGCGTTGGACTCGAAATCCAATGGGGTTTCCCCGCGCAGGTTCAAATCCTGCTCACAGCGTTCGGGTCCTCCACCGGACAGGTGAAGTATTGCAAAGTCAACCTTTAATGTCGGAGATCAATGAAAAAGAAGCGGCATTTAAAAAAAGCGTCTGTATTATTATTATCTGTATTCTCTGTAACAACATTAATTAAAAGTCCTGCGGGTGATTCTCACAATTGTGGAGCTTACGCCAGTATGGCTATCGTGAGCAGACGTTTAGTTTGTGACCTTATTCTTGCTATGAAATCACGCGAGATTACAAGGAGAGTTAAGAACAGGTGGGCCACTAATTGACTCTCCCAAGCTATTTGAGCGGAGGTTTTCGCTCTGGTTGCTTTATTTCATTTTAGCCTTTACACTGAATATGTGAAGTTTCCGAAAAAGATTTACATTTTAAATTGTTTTTGTTCGTGTTTTCTCAAAGTGTACAAAGGATGACTGTAAACACCAACCAGGTGAGTACAATCAAACACCCTAAGTCCCTTAGTCCTATACTTTTACCGAAACTCCAAGTGTTTTTTATGCTCATTTGGCATTTAAACGCGAAAGAAATGAAAACACTTCTTTCACCATGGCTTTCACACCAACTTGGCTTTCCAACGCTCTTCTGTCTCTTTTGCAGAAAGCACCCAGTGCAGCTGCCAGGCTGGCGAATCTGCCCGTCGTTCGTTCGGCTTGTGCCAGACTATCGGTCTTGTACACGGGCACAAAATCCAGGCATCCCGGCCTGAAGTCTGCGTGTGAAGTGCTGGAGAGCAGCGTGACAGCTGTCGGCAGAGCAGCCTGTTACAGAGCGTCACCTGTCATTGTTAAACTGGAGCCCCAGAGTAAGTAGCTACTGTTAGGGCTCTTCCATAAAGATGTAGGAAATGACATTAGAGCATCTGGTTTTCTCCATCTTTCAACTACCTTAATCTGTACAGAAAATGGTGTAAACACCCAGATCCTTCTGCAATGCAAAGGGTTTTTGTGAACATTTTAAAAGTTTTATTCGGATTTTCTCGCACAACGAGCTGTCTAAAGTCGGGATTGGAGTTGGAGAAATTTTAACCAGCACTCACTGCCACTTTATTAAGTACTGCTGTGGCCCAGCTGCTTCAAGGTCCAAGGTAGTGTATTTCAGATGATCGTTTGCATATTTTGATTGTAACAAGCGGTTATTTGTGTTACTGTCCTCTTCCTGTGGCATTAACAAGGCATTTTCATCCAGAGTTTTCTTTTTTCTATTCACTGTTGTGTGGGGAAAAAATCCCAGTAGTTCAGCAGTTTCTGAAATACTCAGACCAGCCCGCCAGGCACTACCATCATGCCATGTTCAAAGTAATTTCAATCATCTCTTGTGCTGGGTTTGAACTTCAGCAGATCGTACTGACATCCCTACATGCTTGAATTTGTTTTGCTGCCATGTTGGGCAGCAAAACAAATCAATCAATAAAGATTGATTAATTAGGTATTTGTTTACAAGCAGTTGAACAAGTTAACCTGACAGATTGCAGCATCAGGATACAATGCATTACATTAGAGATGAGACTGAAATGACATTTTTCATTGACCATCAGGTCAAAGTTGCTTTCTGGATAAACACCAACACTGTTCATGGGTATGTTTCAGTTTCCTATGCAAATGATGTTGCCTGCAAGAGTCTCGACTGGCTGGAGGCTTCATTCTCTGTAATTGTGTCATCCACAGAACAGGTAACATTTCCTTTCCTCGTTTAAGTCCTTATAACTCACAACAGGTCTATAAAGTCTGGATTAATAAATAAAATATTTTATGTTGCGATTTAATGTTCTTTGCTCAGATTGTTATCCCTGCCAAAACCAAAATGAATGAGATTCAGGCTGGGATGAGCATTGCAGCCAATCAAACCATTGACTGGGTGATGAGGAGGATGAATGATGGCATTAACCGATCACCTCTGAAGACGGTCGTTGGTATGACAACTGTGGGACTGGACACAGCTCTGAGCTTGTCAGAGGCTCTGGTGGACCAAATGCTTCCCCCAACACAAGAAGGTAACCTAAAATTCATTTATTAGCTTTCTATGTGATTTTTGCCATTTGGTTCAATTTAGATGCCTTTCTTTTCTTTGTATCTCTAGAAGAAGCTCGCTTGATGCAAGGTTTTGAAGTGGTCATGCTCAGGGGCCATTACCCTGAGCGACTGTGCTCACTCACTGCTAAAATGTGTAGAAGGCTTTACCATGAAGCTGGGTCCAAGATTCAAGCTGTTCAGGTGTGCTGTGAGCTGTTCTTGATGTGTTTAGCACAGAAAATGCATATAAAACATTAACCCAAGTATCTGTACCTCCCACTCTGCATGTATGTTTTTACTTCCCAATGTCTCCAAAGTGCTTGCTCGTAGGGGGTTGTCTGATTGTTAGGGTTTTCTCTCTATTATTGTAGGGCCTCTACCTTACAATATAAAGTGCCTTGAGGCGACTGTTATTGTGATGTGGCTCTGTACAAATAAAATCTAATTGAACTTGTTGAAATTTGTTTCTTACTCAGGAGGTAATGAGGAGTTCACCTGGGCCTTCAGCTCTGGTTCAGAACTTGCAGACCAGCTGGCTGAGTGTCCAACGGCTGCCTCAGTACCTGCAGAATCAGGCGTTCTCTGGGTTTTTCTTCGTCATTCAGATGTACAACTTAAACTCCTTGCCAACCCAGAAGAAGCAATCTAATCAAGGCAGAGGTTATCTTCGTACCTCCATGCCTCAAAGGGGTGTAGCCCAGAAGGGGAGGGCTACCAAGAGGTCTGGATTTGACAGCTAATGTAACATTAAGTAATGCATGCGTCATTGATGTCATTTACTGTAACTTTTTGATATATGTGAGCTGAATTTGTCATCTTACTGGTCTAAAATAAATATCTGAAGATTCATAGACTTTGATCTTGTCCTTTCAGTTGGATAGCTGCTCTGCAAACAATCACTGTGGCAGCTTCTCCAGCTAAGCTTATAAATGACTCTGTTCTTGGCATTTAATGTGCTTATAAACTAAGGCACCTTAATTGGCACAGACTGAGACCATAATTAACTGGAGGACATCCTCCCAAAGCCCTGTTCATACAAACCAGCTGACTACCAATTTGGGAGGCAGTCGGATATATTTCTAATCTTTCCAACTTTCTTGCTGAGTAAAGACAATAATAGTAAAAGGAAGCTGAAGTTTGTTATTATGGCTGCACGCAATAGTCCTTATATACTCATGTAGTCTGTTATTTCTGCTGCTGTTCTGTCTGGTAGCAGTCTTTGGGTTTCAGTAGGGATGCATCCATAGACTGGCACACTTGATTTAGCCCATATCTGACAATTCCAGCTTTTTTTTTTTTTTTTTCTTCTTTTTTTCCTTTTTTTAAAAAGCAAGTTATGACACTTGCTGTGTCACTTCATTTTCTCTTGTGCAATTTTTTTTTTTTTTTTTTTTTTTAAAAACAAATAGCTGGCGACCCTCCCCCCTTTCTCAAAACATACTGAAGTTTCATTTTCTTTGTAGTTTTGATGATCACCAAAATCTGAAATGTTTTGACAGGGTGTAACTTTTACTGATGGAGACATACTAACCTCATTTGACTATATTGAAAAGCTTTCCTTCACATACACTGAATAAAACCAGACTCCAGAAAAGAGTGTCTCCTGCAGAGCCAGTGAAAATGTGGGACAGTTGGTAAGGAATATGAATTGTGTGCAGAACACACCATCGCAGCATGTGCAAATGTACTAAGCCAGGCATAGACATTAAATCTGTTGTCTATGCCTATACTCATTAAAGAGATGTAAAATAAACTACACACTAAAAGTGATTGTGAGCAACAATAATGATACAGTTGTTGTTTACTGACACCTCTCAGCATTTGGCTGATTGTTTTTTGTTTTTTTTTCTGTCCCTCTCTGCTACACATTTACTTTTTATCTGGTCTGCGTGTCTGATAATACTGCTTTCCTGTCAAAAGAGAAGGGCTACATGGCTGCTTCTTTACTCGCCATGGAGACTGGAGAGGCAGGAAGTAGCCTGTGATGAGTCGTGCCAGGCTCAGGTCCTTTGGGGTGTGGAGAACCTTACATGTCACAGTGATGGCGTGAGCAATCTTTTGTTTGTGTCCACTGTAAAGGTGGTAACACAGAGAGAGACAAAAAGCAGTTTTAATAGAAGGTGAAGAAGGCCAGCTCTCCCCCTACACCCATAGAAGAGTTTAGTGAGAGGGGGATGTTAGCCAAGCACATGTCCATTATGGACAGTACCGCTCACCCACTGCATGAAACTGTAGAGCAGGGGTGGGCAACTCCAGGCCTCAAGAGCCAGTATCCTGCAGGTTTTAGATGTCCTTGAACCAACACAGCTGATTTAAATGGCTAAATTAGCTCCTCAACATGTCCTGAAGTTCTCCAGAGGCCTGGTAACGAACTAATCATGTGATTCAGGTGTGTTGACCCAAGGTGAGATCTAAAACCTGCAGGACACCGGCCCTCGAGGCCTGGAATTGCACACCCCTGCCATAGAGGCTGGGAGCAGCTCCTTCAGCATTACTGTCCTTCATCCAGACTGTATGTATGTATTATCAGTCCCACTGAACTTTATGTGCACAGAGAAAAAAAAATCATAACTGGAATTTCCCCAGTGAGAGATTAATAAAGTCTACATCAGGGCTGCCCAATCCCAGTCCTCGAGAGCTACTATCCTGCAGCTTTTAGATGCATCCCTACTCCAACACAGCTGAATCAAATGGTTTGATTACCTCTTCAGCATGCCATCATGTTTGGCAAAGGCCTGATAACAAGCCATTCATTTGATTCGGGTGTGTGGGAACAAGGATGCATCTAAAAGCTGCAGGACGGTAGCTCTCGAGGACCGGGATTGGGCACCCCTGGTCTACATCATGTCGTAAGTGACAATTTAGCACATGACCCAGTTTAATTATTGAAGAGGTTAAACTTTTTCTACCCAGCATGAAACAAAACATTACCGGCAGTAACATTACTTATTTTGATCCAGCTTGTTAAAACACAAGACAGCGTTGCAGACAGCCTAATTTCAATCCAGCCCCTACACACCTTTACCCTGTTTGCAGGCAGTCTCTAGTGGGGGTAGGGTATGAAGTAGTGATGTGTCCTGTGTGTCGAAGCTTCGAATCGTGCGTCGGGTAATCGCGGGGGCGTTTTTCTGAAGCGCGTATCGAGGCTTGCTTTGATTACGTAGGCAGTGACGTTCGAGGCCTCGCGGGCAGTCCGTACCACGTGACTGATTCAGGGACTGGTTCACCGGTTCGCGCCAGATTCGAAATAACATGGGCAGGAAAACAGCTGATTCCCCATCACACCGTGTTGTGGAATTGGATTACGTACGTGCTACATAGTTACTTGTGCATTTCTTCTTCGATGGAACCAGCAAGGAAGAGATGTTTTTTTTTTGTTTTGTTTTTTTTTTAAATTTTGTCTCTCCTAATAAAGTATGCACACAGTAATAAATATCACAAATGATAAACACCAAAATATAAATAAACAACACTACACATCCTATAATCTGATTTCTGTCTTTTAGTTTATTAAAAAGTGAAGCACCAAACACTAGTTTGTGTCATTATCCAGATGTACATAAGGTTTACACATCATTATAATCAAAGAGCCCGCTTCACTTGAATTGTCCACTTGATGGCGCAGTAGAGCAAATGAATCATCACAATGCTTCGAACCATGAGTCGACCAATTGGATGGAAAGCTTCAGTTCATCATGAGGCTTCATCTCACCATCACTAGTATGAAGCCCTCCACCACAGTGAGCCTGCATCAGTGTAAACTTTACCCACAGTCAATGAGGGTTCAGCACTGACACACACACTGCAGATATTCTGAAAATATTGTTTATTCATTTGAGATTCTTAAGTTTAAATATTTAAGATACACAATTCTTCCCCTGATTTACAGAATATGAGCTTTCAATATTCATTCAGATGTGTTCTAGTTCTAATTGTTTTTATTATTAGACAGTTTTTCTTATGTAACTTTTCAAGATGTTCAGTATCTTGAATATCTGAGAAAAATATTAGAGATTTGCAGACATTCAGAAGTAGGTTCTTCATTGCGAGGATCAAACAATGATGAAGGTTCTTCATTTGGAAGAACATCTGACATTGGCAGACTTGAAGATCTTATATATGTGGTTCTTTGCTACATCGGAAACTGTCTTGAGCAGCACTGGTGCAAAGTTTGCAATGTTGTTAAGTAGAATTTCTTGAGGATATTTCCCTCTGATTTCTGTCAGGATGCTCTGGACTATATCATCTCTGATGGAACGGAAGAAGACAGCCTGAAATTTCCATCACTGAGTTTTGGAGACGCAAAAGTGGCCTTGGTAACACTTTTTGGAGAGTATGCTCAAACTCTGGGAGGGCATGTTCAAGACCAGTGGGGTCAGGAGTAAATTTACTACCAGAAAAAGACAAATGGTAGTAATACTTTTTAAAACACCTAATGACCAAAATCAGGTCACTTAGGTACCTGCTTAACTTCAACTTAAAGTGGGTCACGAAATGGCCTCTGTGCGATGAAGTATTAAGTTCTAATAGTGACTAGCAGAAAACCACCACACTCACACTGAAAATAGGGTACACAAGATTTGGTTTACCTCCAAAGCAGACTAGAGGCAGAAGACATTTCTGTCCTGCAATCCAAGGCCCAAAGCCACCACATTCAGAACTGTTAGTCTCGTCAGGCCTCGTGTTGTTAGGGAGTGGGTTTCCACACCAGATCCTAGGACTTAAATTTCTCAAGCTCTTCCTCTTGAAGTTGAGAGCAATTTCCTCTCATTGATTACCTCCTTTTTTGTTTCGGGAGTTGTCAAGCAATGATGGTGCATTACTACCAACTGGCTTGGGGTGTGGACAATTCACTCACACCAAATAATACTTTTGCAGTACAGTATAATAGCAACCACTAAACTGAGGCTGTATCATGCACGACTGTAGACTCAGTGTTGACCAATTTCTAATTTCCACACAGTTCATTCATCAAACTTTAAGCATGGTAAACTCTTCTCCCCATAGTTGTCACACTGCTAAATCAAGGCCTTGATAGTTGTTTGATCTCCAGTGAGGGCAGTAACACAAATAACCACAGTGTTTGAGCTCCAGTGTCTACTTTTCTAAATTGTTCCATTTAAATTGTTTCGTACTTTCATATACTTTTGTTAGTACTTCTGTGTAGTTTCCTTGACTAAAAAACAAAACAGGTATTTATACATTTGACTTCCATATAGTCTAACTCAAGAGTTAAAACTCTTCAGGCCAGATTATCCACCACTAACTTAAATTTCTTGTTGCATCTGCATGCATGTAGGTACGCAAGGGACTGACAAAAATAGTCTAATGCGTCACTTCATAGGCAGATATCTGGAAGAGAAAATAAGTGACAACTGCACAACACCGTTTCAGCAAAACATGACTTTATTTGATTCCATTTTACTTCTGGCTGGACTCTGACTTGGATGTGGATGCCCTCAGAGAGGAAAGACGGCGCCTCTTGGCAATCTGTTCCTGGCGCTTCTCCTTGGCCTCCTGTTTACAACAAATGTGTGTCAATTTCCACATGTCCTACTTTATGTCTTTTTAACATTTCACCATCACATGCTCGAATGTTTTTCAGAGGCAAACCATAATCTGCTGAATGCCATTACAGCTATATCATGTAAGGCAACTCAAAATGATAACGATAAAAAACACAATCCTATACTTTAAATTTCAAGTGAATAAAGATTCAATCATAACTTAAAGTGTATTTAAGGAAATTTATTACAATATGTTGTTAAGGCACAATGTAGCTGATGTAATACAGCCACTCCAACACTAGTGGAAATATCACACCTGCCAGAAATTATTTGTCACATTATATTCATTGATCTAAACCACTAGAACATTATTTTGTGTTCAGCTACACGACAAAAGCAGAGTAGTGTGATCTTTGATGCTGGTTAAGGATAATAAAGGCCTAGATTAACGCATACCTTCATCCTCTTGGCCAGCAGCTTTGCGTACTCTGAGGCCTCCTCCTTGTTCTTCTGGGTGCGCTGTCTCTTCAGTGCAATGCGGCGGCGCTTGTGCTGCAGCACACGAGGAGTCACCAGTCTCTGGATCTTGGGAGCCTTAGTTCTGGGCTTCTTACCTACCAAAGCGAGAGGATTGAAAGAGTCAGTGCTGACACAGTTCAAGGTCAAGTGTGGTAATGAGAAAGAAGCTTAATGTACCTAATTTCTATGTCTGTACACACAACTCGTACTGTACTACCTCAAAGGAAGCACATTCCTTACTTTCCAACTGTACAAAAAACAGTAACTTTGATCTGTCTGCATGCTGGCACCCTGCATTAATCAAAGCCTTGCTGATGATTCATTACTAGGCAGAACACAATTCACACAAACAGCACACCTGGGACTTACCTGCAGTCTCCACTTCTGCTGAATCAAGTTTATTATCATAAAATTCATTTTTCATCTTGTTCCTGATCTCAGCTCTTTCACCCTAAATTTGAATAACCATGTGCTCATCAAGAAGACTATATTTAACGGCACTCTCTTTTTAGTGATGAGTTGAAATGGCTTTACCACAAACACAATCTTACAAGCACAGACATCACACAAACTCCAGAACAAACAAATGCTTACACAAGGAAATTAATGTTTATTACTTCTTTACATACACCGGTCAGAATCCATACAGAAACTTCCACAACTCAGTTTTAATCTGCCTCACGCTTATTACATACAACATGTCTATCTTCTTCATCTCACCAAGGTTGTGTTTACATAATGGAGTCCTAAAAAAAGTCTACAGATGCCCTCACTGGCAGATGAGCATCAAAGATCTGTTTTTATAACTATTCCCGCTCTTAAACTTCAAAAAAAGGAAGGAATTAAAAAGGACCTCCTACTGCACAACTGTCGAGTTTGTCCAGAGTTAAACCAACTCTACAAGAAAACAAGACATTGTACTGACCACCCTAGTTAAACCCCACCTCCATAAATTTTAGTCAAAAGACATTTATGTGGGACCTTAAGCCCACTTTTAGTTTATTCTGAATGCTACAGTAATCGCCAAAATAGACGTGCCGTTGCAATTTTCTGGAAAACCTTTAACATTCAAGATGTGCTCCATACTATCATTATCATTAGACTGGTCAATATTTACATACACAGTCAGCATTATAGTGCCACCTGCTGCTCTGGCATGCTTCTGACAGCGCTTTACATCATAATTTTCTTTCCACATGGAGGGAGACATTTCTCAAAATGAAAAAAGTGTCTTACCTTCTTTAGTCAGGGGTCTCCTCACAACATACTGCCTAACATCATCCTCCTTGGACAAGTTGAAGAGCTTGCGGATCTTGCTGGCCCTCTTGGGACCAAGGCGGCGAGGGACAGTGCTGTCGGTCAGCCCGGGAATGTCCTTCTCACCTGTGAGTAACAAAGACGAGGATGGTCAATCAAGTCTGAAGAATTCTTAAAAGTATTTCTAGCACCAACAGAACAGGATTGTAACAGTCCTAAATACTACGAGTGTCAAATGGCTGAACTTACTATCCAGTTCACCGTTTAACAAACTAATACTTGAAAAGCAGTGAAGCTTAGTTTTAACAGAACGAGAGAAAAGCCACAACAATTTGGGCAGTGTTGAGGCATAAAATGCTCAAAGTAAACACGTCAGATTTTCCTACCATGTACCAGAATTTGGGTGTCTTAGCAGTTACAGGAAGATATGAGGTTTTATCGAAATAAATGACAAATGATTTGTCCACCAATACAGAAGAACAGAGACAGCAAACCTTGTCAGTCAGATTATGGAAAACCCTCCTGGCCAAATTTAATGAAGCTTAATGTAGCATTGGTGAAAAAAAACAACCCACTTAAATTGAATTACTTTAAAATGATCACTTGAAGTTTATGCATTTGTTTAGTTTTGTCTTGTCTTCTGAGCATCACACCAAACCAAAAGTTAACTTATGACAGTTAAAGAGACTCAAATAGATAAAGCTTAAAATACTATATCTGTATATGTTCTCAGTCATCAAGGTCATGGTAGTCTAAGAAGCTTGGAAAGGAAGTGACAGGAGTTCTTTATGCTTCACCTCATCCAAGACACTTGTAATTCTGCATTTTAAGAACCCTCTTTAAGTCAAGTCGCTTTCTTTCCAAGCTTTAAAAATACAAGTTTCATTTTTACCATATTATTATGGCAGCAGTTAAAACAATGGGAGAGCATTGCAGTTCAACCATCCACTGTTACTAGGACTGGTCGCATCTGGTGAGCAGCTTCACAGTTACTCTGGCAACACACACTGTCCCCCCTTAATGAATACAGGAAAATCCAAAAGGGTCTGCTGGCGTGCCATCATGCATCATTTACACGTGACTCCAAAGAGATAATCAAAATTATGTGACATATAATGCGCGCACACTAAGCATGTTACCTTTCTTGATGATGACCAAGTTGAGAACGCTGAGGTTGGCATCAACAATGCAGCCACGCACAGACTTGCGCTTGCGTTCACCAGTCCTGCGGGTACGGTAGCAGGAGTGGCCCTTGCTGAGGAGCAGGCGCACACGGCCGGTGGTCAGCACACCTTGCTTCATGGGGAAACCCTGCTTGTCGTTTCCTCCGCTGATGCGCACTACATAGCCCTGCAAAAGCATAGATATGTTGCTTCACATCCTTTCTAGGAATTTCATTTCATTGCAAATCTGCCAGGATGATTAAGGTCAAATTCTCATTGACTACACAAGCAAACTACACTTTTGGCAGGGTCATATCTTGCTTTTCTTTCCACATAATCACTCACATATAATCCAAGTTATCTTCATTAAAAATTGAGGGAGCACAGCTGTTTCAATCAGCCATGGTTATATGGGCTGGTTGCATCTGAAAGCAGCTCCACTGTTCCTCTGGCAACACGCCGTCCCCCCTTAACGACTACGGGTCAGTCAGAAAGGGTCTGCTGGTGTGCCACGCCACGTATTTACCAAACGTCACACAAAAACTCACCTTCCACTCATCTCCCAGAGGGTCAGCAGACACCTCAGTGGCCATTCGCTTCTCATAGAAGGTACGCAGCTTTCGCTCATCATCAACTTCAAGCAGCTTCTGGCAGCCAGTAGCGGGAAATGAGATGTTCAGCTGAAAAAGAGGAGCAGTTACCACGTTACTGGATGTGCACACAGGTAACAGCGAGTCAAGGTGCATCTGCATGTTGCGAACTGAGCTGCTAAAGCTTTTAATTATTTTAATGTCGCTAAAAACAAAACAAACAAAAACATTGCTGACTAGAAGCAGCGGTTACCAACATCGTGAGCCTGTCTGACGTGAGGTAATGTTTGAATCAGGGGGTAGTTAGAAGGTGGCTCGGGGGCCTGTTAGCTTCTCTGCCGGCTCAAAGCTCAGAAAACTCCGGCTTTAACTATTTGACACAGCCGGCTCAGTTGGTAACATTATCACAGTGCAGGGGAGAGGACTCAAAGGTATAACTACGTTTCATTTGAGTAAAACGAGACTTAAACTGCACCCACATTTCGCTCAGAGTGCGGCCATGTTTCCACAGCGTTCTCCGACAAACTCGTCAGCTAGCTCCCATTTTCATAATCAAAGCTCATCCTGAGCGGCCGAGCCACCATTCCTGCTTTAAATCAGCCCGCATTAAAGTTTACATGGTCAGCTTTCACCATATCGTAATATTTAACAGAAAGCAACAACACGACGAGAAACACAGTTAAAGGATTACGTTACCTTCATTTTGCCAAACCGACCCTCCGACGGTCCGCCACGAAAAAGAGACCGGATATCCGCCTCGTGGTCTCACATAGACCTGAAATGCTATCGCGATAACTGGTTCGCTGAAAAATTTAGGGTTATTAAAATGTCATACTATTAACTTATGTTATACAAGAATTTATATGTTATACTATAAAGTATAATATATATATATATATATATATATATATATATATAACACATAAATGACAAAGAATAGAATATGTATTAATCCTAGTTACAGTGGAGGTGTTGTGGATTTAAAACAATCTGCATTGGGGATTATTATTGAGCCACGGAGCATGCGTCGGCCAGAGGGTGCTAGAGAGTGCATAAGGAGCTGAGATATTAAGATCATTCCCATCCCAGTCTGGTGAGAGATACATTCTTTGAATACTGGCCTAATCAGCTTCAAAATAAACACACTGTATCTCTTTGAAAAACACGTAGCCAGTTTGATAAAGGCTACCATAATTAACTGCTCACTTGTACAACACCCTTAGAAAAATACTGATAAAAATAGGCATTAAGCTATGTTAGCTGTTCATGCAGCTTCTGAACAAAGTTACTCATTTTTATTGTGCGATGACAGGCCTTTATTACCCTTTACTGAAAACTTGATATTATCAATTAATACAGCAAAGGTGTTTTTTTTTTTTTTTTTTTTAAAAGAAGTGCAATCTAAAGGCAAGTCAAGATAGTCCTCCACAATGTCAACACTCAATCCAGGGGGTCAGTGTTGACATTGTGGAGGACTATAAATACCTTGGAGTACACATTGACAATAAACTGGACTGGGCTAAAAACACCACAGCACTTTACAGGAAGGGCCAGAGTCGTCTCTATTTTTTGAGGCGACTGAGGTCCTTCAACATCTGCCAGAAAATGCTGAGGATTTTCTATGAGTCTGTTGTGGCCAGTGCGATCCTCTATGCTGTTGCATGCTGGGGGAGCAGGCTGAGGGTAGCAGATGCCAACAGACTCAATAAACTAATTCGTAAGGCCAGTACTGTTGTGGGGATGGAGCTGGACTCCCTCAAGGTGGTGTCGGAGAAGCGGATGCTGTCCAAGATAAAGACAATGTTGGATAACACCTCCCACCCACTCCATGACATGCTGGTCAGTCACAGGAGCTCGTTCAGTGAGAGACTGAGATTACCGAAAAGCACCACTGAACGACATAGGAAATCTTTCCTGCCTGTGGCTATCTCCCTGTACAACGCATCCACTTAACACACTGGTTACTGCTACAACTACACATGTTTCTTTTCCAGCTATTTATTAATGAGTGTGCACAATAATAGGGCTGTCCCACACAAAATTGAGCAGACAGAATAGACCAGGAGTGTCAAACATATTGCACAGAGGTTGGACAGGGCCTGCTAATTTACTCAGTCATAGCTTTTGATAGCTTGACTGAGTAAATTATGTGTGTACATTTTGGATTTGTAACTGTATTTAGATCAGTTTTAAAGTCTTACAAAGACATCACCCACCTTTCACACCAAATGTATAAAGTAATATTTATGTCATTTTTGTTAGTATTCTGTTATTTTTATTTATTTAACAGGGACAGCGCATATGAATGGACACTAGTAGATGAAAATACAACATGTAAACATTACATTTTAGCAAAACGTCTAATTTCCAGGCACATTACATAAAATTTACACAAAAAACATACAGATATAGAAAATATAGCATATCATGAAAACACTAGTTATTTTATTGTATTTTTTATTTTGTTTTTCTTACTTTGGTCTATTTTTAAAGAACAATAAAGCTGTGGATTTGGTTCAGTTTGGTATGGAAGCTTGTTGCTAATAAAAAACAAAACAGATAGAAATAAGTCAAAATTAAAAAAAATAGGAAAAAAAGGAAAGCTCGATTTGTTTATGGAAGGGAAAAGGGTAGAAATGTATTATTGTCATTCAGTATTCTCGAGAAAATCGAAATTTGGAGATCTTAACTGTAATTCTGTTTTAGAGACAGCAAAAACAAAAGAAAGAAAGAAAGAAAGAAAGAAAGAAAGAAAGAAAGAAAGAAAGAAAGAAAGAAAGAAAGGAAAAAGTATTCTTTGACTACTGCTGACTTGAACATACAAACTTTAAGTATCTCCCCCCACTACTCTTTTTTTTTAAATTACCGTGACAAAAATAAGTAAACTCTTCCTTCCTGACCTACGTTTGACCGAAGAAGGAAGCAGGCAGGAGTGACTTCTCTTGCAGCCTGAGCACTCTTTGAGTCGCGGACTGAGCAGCTGTCAGTGGACGAAGCAGAGCGTCACGACGAGCAGGAGGCTTTGTGGACGAAGGACGTTCTCAAAATGCAGCTCCATAACGATTTCCCCAGTGTGTCACAGGCTCGAGTGGCCGATACGTGCCACGACTCGGACGTTAGGATCTAGCGTGCAGCCAGCGAGCCGACGGATAGCGACTTTCCCCCCCTCGGTTGTTTTATGTGCTGTCTGCTCGGCGCTGTCCATCCGACAGAACTAGTTCAGACATGAGTAACGTTAATGTGATGTTTTGGGACCAGTTGCAGGCTGGTAGCTCCGAGGTGGACTGGTGTGAAGGCAATTACCTTATTTACCCCAGCATCGCTGAGTTTTACAACACGGTCGGTTCTGAGAATGGGGCTTGTTGTTGTTGTTGTTTTTCTCGCTATTTTGCACATTACAGTTTTGTTTACAGTCAAAGCCTTTCTGCATTTCCTCTTCTTGCTGTTGTCTCCGTTGCACTGCTTGTTTTGTTTTACTCCCCTTTCCTTTCTTTCTTTTGTAGTTTAATGGCTTCTTTGCGGTATACAAATACAGGCCATTTACCATTTACTTCCCAGGTTAACGACTGCTTAGCTGAGCATTCTGGCTGCTTTTCAGCTTCAGCATCATGATATGTATTGTTAGTAGCAATTTACAGGTTTTGCATGCCAGTTTCTGCACAGCCACCGAGGCCCGCACACTGATCAACTTTTGACGGGCATTGCTGGCTCTTTGCTGCGGGATCAGTGACAAAGACTTTTCTGTTGTTTATCATTTCAGATCAGCAACATTTTGTTTTTTGTTTTGCCGCCGATACTAATGTGCCTGTTCCGCCAATATGCAAAACATTTCAACAGTGGGATTTACCTCATATGGATACTGCTAGTTGTGGTCGGTAAGTTGGCTGCTGACCTCTCTTAACCCTTCATTTTTATTTATTTATTTTTCATTTCTCATCTATACACGTGGTACATAAAGCAAGCGTCAGATAGGGAGGCTTCAAATAAATAAATAAAATAGTGGATGTCATACAGATCACCAGTTGTCAGGCATCTTGGGAAGATTTGCCAGTTTTCTGTTGTTTAGTCTGTCTCTTCCTTAATCTCAAACTCTGAGATGTTGAGATCAAGGATCTGCGTGGGGGCCTGACCATCTGTTGCAGGGCTCCTTGTTTGATCGTTGCCATTTTTTGGCTTTATATGTGGGTTTGTTGATAGAGGTAGTGCACTGCACTTTTTGCATACATAAGGAGACTCACTAGAAAAGCACATCAGCATAATTCAGTTGAGTACATAAGTGCCACTAACACTGCTATGACTGTAAAAAGAAAAGGATCATTATAGGATTCATAAAGGAGGCCTTTATAGCTGGGCTGCTACATCAGATTGCATTAGATTAAGTGCTAAGTTGTTAACCCTAACATACTCTTCATATTCACCTTCTTCATAGTATACATATAGTATTTGGCATTTATAAATGTATGCCTGATCCTTACTTTGTGTATTAGAGAGCAGACAGTGTTTTGTTATTTTTGTTTATTAATTTTTGTTTAGGTTTTACAACATTTGTTTATGGAAAAAAATATCCAATATCTCACACTCATGTCAAGTTTTACCCAAGACACAAAAATGTAACAGCCATATTCATCTAAATATATTTGAACTGAGTTGATCATCGTTACTATCATTGTGCAGATGCCAAAAGTTATCAAATTTGAAGGTAAATAAGGCCATTTGAGGTATTTTTACTGCTGTCAAAACGGGTCAAATGAATGTGTAAGTAAAGGGACTGAGTAAATAGTCCTTACACAAACCAATTTCAAAAAGAATTGTGTATTCCTGTAGGACTTTATTCACAGCAAAAAAATATTATTTTTTTCCTTTATTTTTTATGAGAGTAAGCAAAGTATCTGAGGGGTTTGCACTGTTAACTAGTACAAACCAGAAGGTTAAAGTATGTCGACTTGGTCTCTAGGCAGTTACGATGGACATTTAATTTGAACTAGTTTCCAGGTTTTAGACCAAAGGAGTGATCTGTATACACTTGTACTGCAGTGGCACTGTTGGGGTGCACAGTTTCTCAGCTGTGGCCTCTATCACCATCTTTAGATTGATTTTGAATTCATTATGTCCCATTCAATATTTAGGCCTTTAATGGTGCTTCTTCATCTACACAGTTCAATAGAGAGCCTTTCCCCATCGATGCTGTTTTGCAAACGCTCAGATTGCCCTGTCAGCAAAGATAACCCGAGAGCAACCCCACCTCTGTTCCAAGGAGGTGACCTTGGTGGGTGTCCGGAAAAAAAAAGTAGTTGAAAAAGATTTGCATAACTGTCAGATTTAAAGAACTCGAGCTGGGTGTTTTCCTCTGTGGCCCATGTGTGGTCCAATGTAAAGGGAAATAAACGCAGTCTCCTGGCTTTGTTGGAGCCTCTTAGACAGTTGAACATTCTTGGTCCATACATGTTGCCATACCATAAATCCTTATCTGTGTATCTTGGACTGCATCCATTTTCTTTTCTTTGATTCTGGAGGCTTTTTAAAACAAAGCCAGTGCCAGCAACGGGTCACATGGTTTCATGCCGTTTCCTCTGTTTCAGCAGTTATGATGAACTTTGACTCGAATAGAAAAGCAAGCCTATAGTTTCTAGTTCAAAAACAACATCCAGCTCCTTTTTATTTCACCTTAGCCTCAGCAGTGTGTGCAAATATAGTTTGGCTACTTTGCATCCATATTTTGACCTGTCAGCAGATCAAAAATAAGAACGTGTAAATTAAGGCTTTGAATTAAGAAATTACACTCCTCACTAGGGCTGTTCGATTCATTTTACGCTATCGTTTGTTTCGTGGTGTTGCAAAATAAACTGTTTACGGCAATATTTTTTCATTGTTCTGATGGTCACTGTAGTGGCTATATTAATTTCTTAAAGTTCTCTCTTTCTCTTATATTTTATATAACCACACTACTGACGGACAAGCGCCTGTTTTTATGCGTTGTGGTTAGCAACAACGACGGTAACACCATCGTGTGTCCGCTTGTTTATGTTCCACATAAACCTTTCACAATAAAGCTCAAGATCCTGTTGAGACTTTTCAAAATAAACTGAATCACGTGAAAGAGCAGATTATTTACAGATGAGTATTAAAAAAGAGCCGCCAGGTTCTAATAAATAGACCTTAGACTCAAACGTTAGAACAGGCGTTTCCCCGCAGCACGCCGTGTAATAAATACTCACAAAGAAAACGGCGGCCTTCATAACTTGTGTCTAAAAATGTATAGTTTCATACATCGGTTAAAACACTCGACTCCAGCTACATGACGCGCAGCTAGAAACACTTCCGGCAAGACGAGCTGCCAGAGATTCACAGAATTGACAGAAAATGTTACATTTTTGTGATTTATATCGTTATCGGACGATAGAATTCTTATATCGGGATATGAGATTTTGGTCATATCGCACAGCCCTACCCCTCACTGAGCTGAAGGCAACATATTCATATCCTGTCAAGTCACAAAGAACCTGGATTCTACTTTTAGTTTTAATGGAAAAAAGGACCAGTCTTAAAAAAAAAAGAGCTATTTTTGCTTTTTTTAATCATTTCATCTTTATGCAAATATCTGTTATATCCAACTAACACTCCTCAGTTAGCCATTTTTTTCTTTGCTTGACTGATTGAAGTAGCTGCTGATTCATTTACATGAATGCTTCTTTAAGTCTTTTGTTGAATGGCTCATTCTCATGCCTAGGTTGAGAACCATGGCAGGTTTTCACGATTAGTAACAACTGAGTGGGAGCAACATTTGATAAGAAGTCTGCTGAAATGTTGCACCTGATAATAAAAAGTCTGTTCTACCGTGATAAACAAGGAGGGGAAAGTGACTGCTGCATGTCTCTGCAGCATTTCAAGGCTTCATTTCTAAATAACTTTGCAAATTAAAGGCCAACAAAAGAGGCCTTTACATTCACTGTTACACAATGACTGCCTTTCCTCATAAAACATTTGGCAAACATTTGCACAATAACTTGAAACCCACATGTTTAGCAGCTTGAAAACAGCTTTCAAAGTTCCCATCGTAGATAACAGCCGGTCCTGTTCGATGTGTGATGATTGTGGCGTTCCAACTGTGCTCCGTTTTTCGGTTATTGTTTTGAACACGTCGTTTTAGAGGGGGAATATTTTAACTCTACGTTTGCTATTCTCAGTTATGTTCTGATGTTATAAAAGAGAGAGGGAGCACGTAACAAAACACAGACTGTCTCATTTATCCTGCCCTTTGAATACAAAACTTAAACATCTATCACTGTCCTTCTGTGTCTCTTCCTTTCTCCAAGGTATTGGATCGACTTATTTTCATGCCACCCTCAGCTTTCTTGGCCAAATGCTGGACGAGCTAGCCATATTATGGGTGCTCATGTGTGCCATAGCCATGTGGTTTCCAAAGAGGTATTTACCCAGGATATTCAGGAGGGATCGGTATGTTGATAACAACAATTATTATTATTTATTATTATTATTGTAAAAAAAGAGCTTAAACTATGTGCATGTGTAGATATGTAGTCCTGTGAAAAACTATTTACTCCTTTCCTAATTGGGTTTTCTTTTTCTGCAATATTTGGCACAATAAAATGTTTCCCATCATCAAACAAAGTTACAGTCTTTTACATCACTTTGGAGGAATTTTGGCCCTCTCGTCTTTGCAGAATTGTTTTAATTCAGTCACACTGGAGGATTTTCGAGCATGGTTTAAGGTCATGTCAAAGCAACTCAATCAGATTTAAGGTGCAGCCCTTGTCTAGGCCACTCCAAAACCTTCATTTTGGGGTTGTTTGAGACATTCAGAGGTGAACTTGCTGGTGTGTTTTAGATTATTGTCCTGCTGCTTTTGAGCTTGTTTAGCCTACCAGTACTTCATTTTGTCAGACAGGTTCTGTTTAAGTGATTTCTTAATTCAGAAGCTCTACCAGTAATCAGGCCTGAGGCCTATCCTTCATGCTCTTAACTCTTAATTATCATTCAAGCAGCTAAAAGTGTTTAGCTCTGACTGGAATTACTCACAGCTGGTGGCATCTGATGGTAGTGGCAATAATTAAGAATAAACACTAAAGCAGATACAGTGTAGGTTTGTCCCGTGCAAGGCAGGGCAAACATTTTTTTTCCCACATGGTCAAATATGTAGCATATGCATTTAGTACATTTAGCTCACTGTTGTCACATGATATCTCAGCTGCTGTGACACTCCTGTTTAATAATAGTCCTTTCTAAGATAGCTGACACCAGTAAAAGCTGCATCACATGTCTTTACTTCTCCTTGCATTGTCACCAAGCTGTCACAGTTGCTTGCTCTCACTTCAGGCTGCTACTTGTTTTGCCCAGCCTTTTGATTAGAGCTGAGCGTGTTTGTTATGTGCACCTTAAGTGGGTCATAATAATTTCTGGAGCACATCTGAGTCATCCAAACACTCCCTCTGTATCTTACAATCATGTTCATGGAGTATTGCAGCAATATCTGTCTGTTTTGTTCATTAATCCATCTAGGTCGAGATTCAAAGTGGTCATCGGCATCTTATCAGGGATCACCACGGGGCTGGCCTTTGTGAAACCTGTTGTCAACTCGCTGTCACTGATGACTCTGGGAATCCCATGTACCGTGCTGCTCATTACTGAGCTGAAAAGGTAAGACGGAAGAGTATGACTGTGTGTGTGTTTGTTTAAACAGCATAGATGAGTGTAAGTAGCCGAGTAGGTCTGAGCCAGAAGTGGCACACTGAGTAAACTACATGGACTATGTATCAAATGTGGACATGCTCTGAGCATCAAAAGAGGGAAGACGATGCAGAAATTTTTAAACCTAAAGTAAGTAAAGTAAAAGTTTATTTTTATAAACCCCTTACAGGAAGCAGGTGGTGAATCTGTTGGGTGATTTATAAAAAGATGTGTGATTGTGCAGAAGTCTGTGAGAAAATGATCTTACTGCTCACACAACTTATGACCACATGTTCCTAATGGGTTTGTGGTCTCAGCCACTAGTTTGAAGTCTCCTTTAACACAGCTTGATGGTTATTTAGCAAATTATGGTGCCTTCCTGAGTGTCTCTCATGATAAAGCAGAGTATCTCTAAGGGCCTAGTTATGTGTGCAATGTCATAGTCTTATTCTCAATCAAATCTAACCCTTACTAGTCATGTCCAGTTGAAAAACACTTAAAAACATGCACTCACACACAAAAGATCACTGCCAAAAGGCTTAAAATGTCACTAAGGGCCACATTTGCTCAGTGGGGATAGTATCACAAAAACAAACCCCTGGAAGTGGAAAGCTTTGCTCTCTCTCTCTCCACTTTGAAATCCTGTCTCAGGCTACGTCCACACTAATGCGTTTAGTTTTCTCTCCGTTTTGGCCTCCTGTCCACACTGAGACAGCGTTTTGGCTCATGGGAAAACATTTGAAAACGGTGCTTTCGCGTCGCAGTGTGGACAGCCAAAATGGAGACTTTCTAAAATGATGAGCATGTTAGTCATGTGATGCAGTCGTGTGACCAATTAAACTAAGATAGTGTAGGGCATTGTTGTTTTGTTTGCTCTCAAGCCCTATTAAAGATTAATATCAGTCTGTACATGCTCCAGATAACTATTCTTCAAATTTTTTAACTCTCACTCGCAGTTGCAACTTTATGCTTTTGTGTTACTCGCAGCAACAACTCCACCTCATTGTTAGTCCATTTAAAAAACTCGGTGCTTTTCCTCAACATTTTGCCGCGACGTTTCAAAGAGCCGGAAAGTAAATAAGTAGCAGACAGAGGCAGGTCGAATCTTGTTGCGCTTCACGCATCCGCAGTACTGGAACGTAAGCGTTTTCAGCCGTTTCAATGTAGGCACGCAACTCTGTGAAAATGACTGAAAACGCTAGTGTGGACGCGGAGTGTTTTCAGATGAAAACGCCGTTTTCAATTCTATCCGGGCTAGTGTGGACGTAGCCTGAATCTCAAAACCTCCTGAAATATACTCACTCTGATTGTCTTCCAGCTTAATAGGTATTTTGGTTTATTCTTATTGTTTTTATTCTTTTATTCTTCTTGTAACCAACATAATTTCCTTAAGAATTATTAAAGTATTCTGATAACTGTTCTGTTTGGGTGGTTTCGAGTGTACACTACTTCAGCTGCAGGAAAGTTGATAGAATTTCACTATACAGGCTAACTTTTCTGTTAGGAATTTATGGGGATTTCTAAAATATGTGTGTTAAAAGCTGAAACCTGCTCTGCGTTGCTGGAAAACGTAACTGCCTGTGGCATGCGCTGTATGCGTCTTGTACTAGGCAGCTATTGTCCCCCTCCCTCTGACAGCCTGCTTTGTTAGTGAAAGTTACAGTTTTATTCTAACAAAAATATGAGTGGCTCGGCTCTAAAGCAGCTTTCTGTGGTGATGAAGACTCTTTTTTTTCCGTGAAAGTCAACGCAAACCATGTGAAGTCAATGATTTAGTTCTCGTTCCCCAACATAACTGAGTCTCACTTAAAAGTGAGAAAGTCCAGCAGTGCTGAAACTTTGGATTGTTTTATATGTTTTGGTTTTATGCAATCACGTTACTTAGCACCCACCTAAATGTTGTCGTCTTCTATCCGGTTGTTCAGTCTGACGTCACTAGCAGTGTCTGGACCTAAACTCCGCTGCAGGTCCATATATCAAACGATCACTGTGGCATTACTGAGAGTTGAAAAACTGTCTAAAGTCTTTCATCTTTAATAAAATGATCAGCGTTCTGCTCTACCAGGTGTAACAATTGAGTTTAGCATCCAGGCATCCATGAAAACGGAATTTATGACATTTAACGGAGTTAGAAGTTAGCAGGGAGTTAGCTCGCTAGCTTCTATCTAAATACAATATAGCATGTCCTGACTGCGGAGTTTTGGAAACAAATTAAAACGTTCAGCTCTGCTATCACTTCCAACATAAATGAAGACGGAAAACTAAGGCAAGGCAAGTTTATTTGTATAGCACAATTCAACAACAAGGTGATTCAAAGTGCTTTACAGAGACATTAGAAACAAGAACAAATAAAAAGCATGATTTAAAACAGATTAAAACAAGCAAATAAACTAACTAACTAATTAACAAACAAACAAACAAAACAGTATATAAAATCAAAACAGATAAAATCAGAACAGTAGATAAAATCAGTAGTTAAATGTAAGTTTTGAAATTTAAGCTTAAAGTGTGGATTTGGTGCTTTATTCAAATGCAGCTGAGAACAGGTGAGTCTTCAACCTGGATTTAAATAAACTGAGTGTTTCAGCTGATCTGAGGCTTTCTGGGAGTTTGTTCCAGATATAAGGAGCATAAAAGCTGAATGCAGCTTCTCCGTGTCTGGTTCTGACTCTGGGAACTGATAAAAGACCGGATCCAGATGACCTGAGGGATCTGGATGGTTCATACTGGGTCAGGAGGTCATTGATGTATTTTGGTCCTAAACCATTCAGAGCTTTATAGGCCAGCATCAGAACTTTAAAGTCTATCCTCTGACGGACAGGCAGCCAGTGTAAGGACCTCAGAGCTGGACTGATGTGGTCCACTTTTTTGGTCTTAGTGAGGACTCGAGCAGCAGAGTTCTGAATGAGCTGTAGTTGTCTGACTGATTTTTTTAGGTAGACCTGTAAAGATGCTGTTACAGTAATCAAGCCTACTAAAGATGAATGCATGGACTAGTTTTTCCAGGTCCTGTTGAGACATCAGATCTTTTATCCTTGATATATTCTTGAGGTGATAGTAAGCTGACTTTGTTATTGTCTTAATGTGTTTTTCTAAGTTTAGGTCTGCATCCATCACTACACCCAAATTTCTCGCCTGGTTTGTGGTTTTTAGATGTATAGATTGAAGTTCTCTGGTGACCTGTAATCGTTTTTCTTTGGCGCCAAAGACTATTACCTCAGTTTTGTTTTTGTTTAGCTGGAGAAAATTGTGGCACAACCAGTCATTGATTTCCTCAATGCATTTACCAAGAGCCTGTACAGGGCCTCGGTCTCCTGGTGACATTGTGATATATATTTGTGTGTCATCTGCATAGCTGTGATAGTTTATTTTGTTGTTGTTTATAATCTGTGCCAGTGGGAGCATGTAGATGTTAAACAGAAGGGGTCCCAAGATGGAACCTTGGGGAACTCCACATGTGATACTTGTCTGCTCAGATGTGAAGTTACCTATTGATACAAAGTATTTCCTGTTTTCTACGTATGTTTTGAAACAGTTTAGTACAGTTCCTGAAAGACCTGTCCAGTTCTCCAGTCGTTTGAGTAATATGTTGTGGTCAACTGTATCAAATGCTGCACTGAGATCCAGTAAAACTAGGACTGACATTTTTCCACTGTCTGTATTCAGACATATGTCATTAAACACTTTGGTCAGAGCGGTTTCAGTGCTGTGGTTCTGTCTAAAACCTGACTGGAAGGCATCGTAGCAATTATTCTGTTTTAAGAAGTAACTGAGCTGTTGGGAAACTGCTTTTTCAATGATCTTACTTAAAAACGGGAGATTTGAGATCGGCCTGTAGTTGTTCATTTGTGTCTTGTCAAGATTGTCCTTTTTCAGTATAGGTTTGATTACAGCAGTTTTTAGTGATTCTGGAAACACACCTGATAATAAAGAAAAGTTGACGATCTGTAACAGGTCTGACTCTAAAGTCTTTGAGACCTTTTTGAAAAAACTTGTTGGCAGGACATCTAAACAGCAGGAGGAGGAGTTCAGTTTACCTAAGATGTCCTCCAGGTCTTTGCTGTTAATAGGTTGAAACTGTTTCATGGTGTTTAAACAGTTTTTTGGTGGACACAGTACATATCCTGGATCTGCTGTTGATGTACCAATTGCTTGTCTAATTTTTTGGATTTTTTCAGTGAAGAATTTGGCAAAGTCATTGCAGGCCATGGTCGAATGAAGTTCAGCTGCCACTGACACAGGAGGGTTTGTTAGCCTGTCAACTGTAGAAAATAAGACCCGAGCATTATGGCTGTTTTTCATTTCCACACAGTCCATTTACCTCCACGTTTACTTCTAAGCGATGAATTTTTGTCTCCAGTACTGCAATCTTCTGCAGGAGGCTGTGGTAGTCATCTGTGGAGAGGGAAGGCATCTTGTTGCTAGTTAGCCTAGCGGTTAGCACCTTTCCAGGCTATTGAGGCTGCTCGGTGCCCAGACGCTGTAATCAGGCTTCAGCTGTGTCTAGGCCACAGACACACGGAGCGCTGAGGACAAGGTAACCATAAAATGTTGCTGTTTCTGTTAAGAACACTCTAGTGCTAATGATCTACAAGTGTCCAGAAGTTATCGCAGGTAAGCTCACACGGAAAAAAGGGAAAAAATCAGCATAAAAATCAATATAAGAAGCAAAGCATTCAAGAGCAAAGAGATGAAGCGTCCACACTCACAAAGGGGAGGAGCTAAACAGCAGTGACGTTTGTAGGGTTACTGAAGTTGGGCTAGCTGGTATATAATGATGTGCTACGTGACCGCTAGCAACACAGCTATGTTAGCATAATATAAACAAGCTAACTTTTTTCCCACTCGATAAAAGTTAACATGAGTGTTCTCGGTGGTCAGGAACAAATGTAATCGCATGGCAGGATGCTGTAAAAGGACCAAACTTCAGCCAGGAGAACAACTGAGATAATCCATCCACAATACGAGGTTAGTCATTCATATACTGCTGCATGGGCTGGGCTGTAGTTACATCCTACGGTTTTAAAAACTGAGCTTAAATAAATGATTAGTGGTAATAAAAGCCGAGGGAGGTCAACAGTGATCACTGACTGTTTTAGGAGCTTTTTGAGATCAAATAGAAGAAAATACATAACATTAAACATGTTAACAACACAAAAGCCATATTAAACGCAGACTACTTTAGGCCCGGAAGTAGGATTCGTCGCGTCATCACTGAACAATCGGATAGTGACTCACAGGATGGCTGTAGATCAGGCTATTGGCAGAGGTTTGTTTGGCGGAAACGCCTGGTATGTGCCCAACTGGAAATAACATTGGCGGTAAATAAGAAGCGACTGCAGCATCAAAGGATGTAGCATAAATCACAAAAAATTAATTTTTATCAGCCCCAAATAATGTAAACCAGCAGTCCTCTATGAAGTCTCTGGCTTTGTTTCAGTCATGCCTATAGGCAGGGAAATGTTCCAGAGTTGATGCATGGGAAGTATGATAACCTGACTTATCAACAATGTGCTTTATCACCTCTTTAAGTCTTGAACTGTTTAAATAACAGAAATCAAATAGTGAAGTCGGTGCATTGTTAACATGCCACCTTTCACCTTTTTGTACTGTCTGGTGTGTCTGTTCCAAACTTATTATGTGGAAGAAAGTTCCTGAAAGCACAACAAGCCTTTCACTCTGTTTTTCTGCGTGTTTGTGTCCTTAATGCTTCCTAGCCGTCACAGTAACGTGGACGTATGTTCCGTTGCTTCCGTTTCCCATAACCCTTACTCAACACCATCAGTCCCCAAAATTCATCTATTGTTCAACCTGTTAGTAATTCTTCACATTACTGCCAGTGCCAGTCATCCATTGAAACTGCTTGTTTTTGTTGTTCCAAGTGTGAGAGAGTTCCTGTTGCCCCGACTGATGGACTTTTGCCCTCAGAAAGGACAGAAAACTTAGTTGTTGGTTTCAATCCAAGTCAACTTTCAGGCCAGCAAGAACAACATGTTCTGTGAGTCAACTGTGAGCATGCAGAGGAAGTATATAAAATTACAAAACTGGATACTTTAATACTATTATAACTAGCCTGCAGCATTTTTTTAAAGTGGGGTGTAGAAGAAAATTCCATCATGGACACAATTTTTAGTGACTGCAAAGTTACGTATGCAATGTACACTGAGCGTGATGGAGAACATTGTTAGTATTATAGTAAGTTTTAAGATCTTATTATGAATTTGATGTATGTGAAACAGCTCATGGAACATATCACAGATAATAAGGTTAAATAGTAACATGCTTGGGGGAGGAAATAAAAGCATCCTGTTTCTGTTACAAGATGGATGTAGGCACCGTGAAGTCACCCACTGGTGTTTTGACTCCACATATTGAAGCTTCAGTGTTATTTATGACCACTTTATTAGGTATACCTTTCTACTAACCGTTTTCTTTCAAGCAGAGGTTCCGCCCTGTACTAGAGAGGTTTTATCTTTATTTATTTAACCTTTAGTCCCATTGAGACTGAACGTCTCATTAACAAGAAAGACCTATTTTATTTGTGGCAAAGAGTCAACAAGGTTCAGCCAAGTAATTTTGGTCCATATTTAGGAAAAAAAAAAAAGTTGTTCATCAGCTTTGAAACGATCCACAGGAATGGGAGTCGCTGAAACTTGAGTGATAAATTTAATTAGTGTCCAGCTTTGTGTCACGTATGCTACAGACCTCTGTTTTGTACAGTCGAGTGCGAGGAGAGTCACATCAGGGCTCCACCCTTATCTTTGCCTCCCACAATTATACTCCTCAGATTCCCCAGCACTTTCTCTCAAAGCAGAAGCACTAATCTAATGTCATGTATCTTATCTCACATCCTTCTATAATCTCCTGGCTGATGGGAGCAGTTTTCCAGATATCCGGCTATGTGGTGACTGTTACGACCCGGCTCAAAAGCCGCAACATAAAAAAAAGGAGATGAATAACAGAGTGTGGGTGAGAAGAGGTTTCATCCTAAAATGGAAAACCAGGTTGGCTAAAATGGCTGGTGCCACCAAGGCAAAGACTAGTGCACTCCTGGAAAGCTTGCCTCAGGTATGCTTTTATCCACACCTGACTAGGTGTGGCCAATTAGCACCAGCTGAAAACACTGAGACGATTAAAAGCTGCAGAGGGACGTAACACCTCCTCCCTTAAAAGGGTTCCTCTAGGACCCTTAAATTTATTAAAAGCCCCTCTGAAGCCTTCAGTTCCTTGACCCACAAACCTGGAATAAAAGTTAAAGCTAACAGAAGCAGTGTTCACGTTATAGTTGGCATCTCTAAGCATGGATGGGCATGAGGATTTGAAGTTGCCACACTGAACAGACAAAAAGTAACATGTGACCAACACAAAGGAGCACAACAGTCACAAACCCAAAATGATTACCTGATCTGCTACAACACAAAACCAAAAGTAGCAACAAATAATCACAACCAAGTGATCTGTTGTCTCCACCACACAAACAGTCACATACAAGTGGCCCTATACCACAACAAGTTACTTTAATCCAAAAAGTTCAGTAAATCAAGCACACTAGTGACCAACCACAAAATGGAGAGCTATGGCCACACAATGATCACATCAAGGGTGGCTCAGCACCCCACAGTGTTATTGCCATCACCTGGCCAACAACACTCACAAGTGATCCAACAAAATAGCCATATTCCCCACAACACTAAAGGTCACAGCACAAAACACTCACCTCACAAGGATCTCATTAGCATCCATCCACACTGACATATGCACACACAGGGTGTGCACACAATGCCAACTTAAAAACAGCCTACCTGCCTCAGCTACAGACCATAATCAAGAATGGTCTCAAACCTCCTACCAAGTTTGGTGCCACTGATTTACTATGTGCAACTCCCATCCTAAAATGCTAAAAAACAATAAAACTTTACCTGTCTAGTCTTCAGTGGTGTACCGGGCTCGAGGCACCTTTAAACGCAAACTCAAGGATAGGCAGCAGACCGGGGTACAGTCTCCCACCAAACCCTGAAGCGTACCCCCACCCAGGATAGCCACCAAACACAATAAACTAAAACAATAAAGCAAAACAACAAACAAGTGCTTCGATGGAAGGGCAGCACAGCCACCCAGCTGAAACACACTTACTAAAGGGAGTTTGCACAATTACAGTGACCACCATCACTCACCCACTTAAAAGCAAAACAAACTGACATTCAGTCTCCACTAAAATGTCCAAATATCCCGGACGTGCCACCACTTATCAAAGAGAACCCCCTTTTCTCTTGCAAACTCCACATAAGTCTGCGACAGCAATCTCTTTTGCTGGCGAAACCTCTGCCTATAGGCCTCTGGAACTAGCTCATAGGCCTTCAAGACAGCTGCTTTAACACACGAGTAATCTAAACTGTCCTTTAAAGAAAGAGCAGCCACCACCTCTTGAGCTTTGCCGGACAGTTTGCACTGTAGCAAAAGAGGCCAAATCTCACTAGGCCACTGCAGCGCGCCAGCGATTCGTTCAAATGCTGCAAAGTATGTATCCACCTCAGTTTCTCTAAAAGTGGGCACTAAAGAAATGCACTTATCAATTTTAAAAGCAGAAGTGGACGTGGAGGTGGGACCGGAATGAACAGCAGAGACAGATGAGGCTTAAGACTGTGACTCCAGCTCAAGCTGTCGGAGCCTAACGGCCTTGTCCGCCTCTATTTCCAGCCTCCTTATTTCAAGCTGAACCCGCCGGTTCTGAGCCTTCTCCTCAGCCTCCATCTGGAGACGTGCCAGCCGCACCTTCAGCCGAGCTCCTTCTCTCCCTTCGGAACTCCCAGAAGAGAGTGGATCATAGCGAGGAAGCGTGCGCGGCGTTTTTCCCCGCTCATCCCCCTCACCATCCCCACTGGAACCATTTTGGCCCTCTTCAACTACGGCAGCTTGGCTTGGCACACCAGAGACTACAGGCAAAACAGGCGCTTGAAGCACACCAGCTCCCACCAACTTGTCCACCACTAAGGCTTTTATTTCACTCTTACGGAGAGTTTTTGAAACCTGCAGCTGAAAGTGATCCACAATTTGCAGCAAATCATTCTTGCGACAGCTATTAATAATCCCCAGAGACGGGGCAGCTATAAAGTGCTGCAAACAAAACGCAGCTGACATAGTGCTTAATCTTTAGCCAACTCAATTTCTCTTTTTTTTTTTTTTTTTTTTGACCCCCACTCCCAGGAACAAAGACCCCCTATGAGGGATCCCGGACGAGCCCCCACTTATGTTACGACCCGGCTCAAAAGCCGCAACATAAAAAAAAGGAGATGAATAACAGAGTGTGGGTGAGAAGAGGTTTCATCCTAAAATGGAAAACCAGGTTGGCTAAAATGGCTGGTGCCACCAAGGCAAAGACTAGTGCACTCCTGGAAAGCTTGCCTCAGGTATGCTTTTATCCACACCTGACTAGGTGTGGCCAATTAGCACCAGCTGAAAACACTGAGACGATTAAAAGCTGCAGAGGGACGTAACAGTGACGTTTTTGTCAACATATATTTGCTGGCAGGAAAGGGCGTTTGCTCGATAAGAGTAATTTATGTAAAATATTTCAGGCCAACTGACTTGATGTATAAGGTTTACAACAGAAGTGAGCATAGTTCTGTCCATATGATGAAGTAAGTAGTTCAATATTTACTCTTTCTTTTCTTTTTTCTACTAAAAAAGTGTTTATTGGGGATTTCTTAGAGATGATTCTCATAGCTGCTCTTTGCTGCTGCTTTATTGCTCCATGTTTATGATTAAAATGCCACATTTTTTTTACTTGTTTACTGAAGCATATTCTAAGTAAAGTTATATAATGGGCATGGACATAATGTGTAGACTCACAGCTTTCATTTGAGGGTATCCACATTCAGATTGGATGTAGGGTTTAAGAGTTTCAGCTCCTCAACATGTGCCACCCCTTTTTTTTTTTTTTTTTTTTTTTTTAAAGGGGCCAAATGTAATTGGACAATTGACTCAATTTCATTGGGAGGTGTGGGCAGTTGATTTGAGGTGTAGTTCTTGTATTTAGAAGATTTTGCTGTGACCAGACAGTAGAAACTGGAGAGCTACTTGGCCTTGTTTTCAAAGGAGCTCTCCATGGAGGTGAAACAAGCCATCCTTACGCTGCGAAAACAGAAAAAAACCCCATCTCAGAAATTGCTACAATAGTAGAACATTGGTGAATGATCACAGAATCATTCCCATGGTGAAGAGAAACTCCTTCACAACAGCCAACCAGGTGTACAATACTCTTCGGGAGATTGGCCTTTTGATATCCAAGAGGACTGTGTGAAAGTAAATACAGAGGGTTCACTGCAAGGTGCAAGCCACTCATCTCCCCCAGAAAGGCCAGATTGGACATTGCTAAAAATCATCTAAAAAGCCAGCACAGTTCTGAAAAAACATTCTTCGGACAGATGAAACCAAGATCAGAATAGAGTGGTGAGAATGATGACAAGAAAAAATTATGGAGAAGGCGTGGAACAGCTCATGATCCAAAGCATACCACATCATCTGTAAAACACAGCGGAGGCAGTGTGATGGCATTGGGGTGCATGGCTGCCAGCTGCACTGGGACTCTAGTGTTTATTGATGATGTGACACAGGACAGAAGCAGCCAAATGAATTCTGGGGTGTTAAGAGACAAGCTGTCTGCTCAAATCCAGCTAAATCCAGTCAAATTGGTTGGTCCATACAGATGGACCATGACCTAAAACATATAGCCAAAGAAACCCAGGAGTTTATTCAAGCAAAGAAGTGGAATATTTTTGAAGATCCAAGTCAGTCACCTGATCTTAACACAGTCGAGCATGCATTTCACTTGTTGCAGATTAAATTTTGGACAGAAAGGGCCACAAACAAACAGCAACAAGCAGCAAGTTGCTGCAGTAAAGGCCTGCCAGAGCATTAAAACGGAGGGAACCAACATCTGGCGATGTCCATGATTTCAAGACTTCAGGCTGTCATTGCCAGCAAAGGGTTTTCAACTAAGTATTAGAAATAAACATTTTATTTTCAGTTATTTAATTTGTCAAGGGAATGTGTTAATAATGTATGTCATTTGAAAGCACTTTCCCCCATTGTTCAGTAAATTTCTTCTTGTGTTTTTGTTTTTTATCTTGCTAGACAGAAAGTAAGTTTGTTTGTTTGTTTGCTTTTTAAATGATGCTATCCACAGAGGTTGTTGTTGGGTTTTTTTGCACTGCATGTCATAATCTCTAATCTGCCAAGTCTGAAGGGCACGCCTGTCTGTCTTTCAGAGGCTTGTTATTCAACTGAAGCACTATGTGCAGCATAATTTCCATTAGGACGTCACAGTGGCTCTAATAGCAGTGTTGTGTCTCCCCCTGTACTTCCTGATTACTAGCCCATCTGTGCTTCTTCTAAGTTTTAATCGGTTACTGATCTTCCTGTAGCTCATTTTTCATCATTACAAAGTCTCAGAATAAAATTTCTTATATTCCTTTGGTAATTCTTTTCCATAGGGAACCGAATCGTGCAGATATACGAATAGAAACCCCTGTTCTATGGTCATTTTATGAACAAATTCATGCAGCTGAAGAGAAATAATCATTTTCCCCCAGTTTTGATTTAATGAATCAGAAGGTTTTTTTCTACCTTTGCCAGCAGTGCTCTCAGGTGTTTTTCTAGTCTGTTTCATTGACTTACTGTTTTGAGGCCTGTGCATTTTTAATGCATAAGCCCCAAATTAAGCTTTCTTTTCTTGCTTTCACATATCTTGTCGTCACATCTTCACAGTTATCGATTAGTTAATATTTTTTAAGCACTTTGACACTTAAATTGTAATATAAAGACGTATAGCCACTCTTTTTGTGTTCTGTGATTAACTGGAACAATCAGTTTTTACAGTATTGATGACAATTTAATGACCCACTTCCCAGTGGGAAGATGCATCACTGGCCATCTATTTTTGTACTTCCTGTTGGCGGTTCATAGCTGTGACACCCTTTTTTCCTGCCTCTTTCTGGGCAAGTTATGTAATAGAGGCTGTTTACCAGTTCAGGTCACCAGCGCACTTACTTTAAAATAAGAAATCTTTAATTCTGGTGTGATGGGTAAATTTTGCAATTTCTGTAGCTGTTATTATTTTTAAATAAAAGATGTAGAAAAATAAAAATGTAGCACCATTTCTCACTGCTTCCAGGGAGTCATCCACTTCTGAACATACAGTATGCAGATAAATGTACGGGTCCACCGACGTGTTACATCTACAGGAATTGCTCGGCCATGGAGCTCCCAGCACACAGTTTTTGGGCTGATGTTAATGCCAGAAAAAGTCTGGAGCTCTGCACTTAATGAGTCAGCAGAGCGTTTGCGACTTTTGTGCTCTATGCCCCCTAGCACTCGTCAGCCGTGCTCCGTAACTGAGTTGACTTAATCCAGTGGTGGCATCCTATTACAGTTTCATGCTGAAATACAGTGAGTTATTTAGAATAACCCATTCTTTCACCAATCTTTACAAAGTGTAAAGGCAGATTGAATGGCCAGGTGCTTGATTTTATACACCTATGACAGTGGGACTGAATGAAATGCCTGAATTCAAAGGTTAAGAGGTGTGGTCTAGTACTTTTGTCCAATGCTGGCAACCTTAGTATTCCTTACTGGCCAAATTCCACATTTCCACAGGCTTATGATTACAGTGTAAATTAATTAAATAGGAAAAGTGTCTTTTTGTTTAAATAAAAATAAGTGTTCTCCACATGGTTTTGGGGCTCTGAAGGTCAGTGACAAATGTTACATTCATGGTGTCAGAGCTTTCAGAGCTTTTTCGCTTGAATGACTCCCACATTCCCTGAGACCAGACCACCTTTATCAGTCAGTGTGATCGCAACTGACTGCTAATTAATCTAATCTCTGCTTTCACTGTCAGTGTAAAGTCTGCTTACAAAGATTCCTGAGCCTCTGCGTGAGAGTGATGTTTGCCGTTTAGCTCAATCCGGTTATGTTGCTGAGCTGGAAAGGTTCTGTGTCATCCATGGATTCGTGTCACCTTGAAACAATGGTGACTCAAAGGTAGAGGCTTCTTAAATGGTTTGACTTCATCAAATGGGCGACCGTGGCTCAGGGGGTTGGGAATCGCATCTGTAACCAGAAGGTCGCCGGTTCGATCCCTGGGCTCTCTGTCCTGGTCGTTGTGTCCTTGGGCAAGACACTTTACCCTACTTGCCTACTGGTGTTGGCCAGAAGGGCCGATGGCGCGATATGGCAGCCTCGCTTCTGTCAGTCTGCCCCAGGGCAGCTGTGGCTACAACTGTAGCTGCCTCCACCAGTGTGTGAATGTGAGAGTGAATGAATAGTGGCATTGTAAAGCGCTTTGGGTGCCTTGAAAAGCACTATATAAATCCAATCCATTAAATGCACTGACCTAAGGGCAGGTGACAAACTGCCGTTTAGTCACAGTCAGGCTTCTGTGTCCCCCTCTTTGTCTCTGCACTCTGTTTGGCCTGGCTCTGACTGGTGTGCCTAAGGAGGGCAAGACTAAGAATAGTTTGGCAGTGGCACTCTGGATTAGCACATCTCTCTAGGTCAGAGGGGTATCCATGAGGATATTTGCAGATAAATCTAGCTGGAGCAATCATCATTGCCATTAAAATCCTCCTGCTTTTAGAGCACCAAAATTGGGCAAAAAGGCCAGTACATCCTGGAAGCGACCGCGTGAGGAGGCCCAGAGGTTTAAGATTCTTTAGGCAAGAAATAAGATTTTCAGAAGTATTTTATTGATAAAAAGAAATGTAAACATGAGGATCAGTATTTTAATGTTAGTTTGCTAAAACTGAGAAAATTTCCACTATGATTTTGTAGTATTTTTATATTACAGTGGATTAAATGATTATGTAAGTGAATGTCATTGGGAGAGTTGGCAGCTGAAGAGCTAGATATTAGATAATGGAGTTATTTTAAGACAAAAATGCAAACGTGTGCCTCAAAATAAATGTGGTAAAATAAATGTTAATGTTTGTCTGTATAGTCTGGATGTGAAAGAGGAAGAGGAATAAATGATGAATATATATGCTGCCCACAAGTGGCCAACGTGGGTTTAGCAGCAATGTACTTTACATATATGATTAATTGCATTTATTTAGTAAATATTTCAGATTGTTTTGAGAAAATCAATATAATCTGTAATTCTAGGAAATGTATTGCTATTTTAACAAAATTGAACTGTTTCTATTTATATGCTGAATAAATCATCAAGTTGGCTGCATTTGTATTTTCACGGCTCACATTGTTCTTCACTGTGTCATCGCAGGTGTGAAAACCCACGTGTGTTCAAGCTGGGCCTGATCTCAGGGATCTGGTGGGCGCTGGCTCTGCTTTGCTGGATCAGTGACAGGATATTCTGCGAAGTGTGGTCATCTGTCAACTTTCCCTACCTACACTGTGCTTGGTAAGCTCAAAGTCGACTCAAAGTCAAACTCAGTGCTGTATAAGGTGTTAATGGTATCATTTATTCACAATGTGTATTTTATCCTGTGAGACTAAAAGGCAAAATAAGTGTTACAAGACAGTTACAGTTGCACTGTATACTTTTTTTCTTAAAACAAATGAATAAAAAATGTCAACCAGTTTTCATTTCAGGTGATTTATGTGTTTTATATGAGGAGGAACAGGCAGGGGAACTAGGCAGTAGCTTCAATAGACTGAAGGTAAATCAAACAGAAAAGAGGAATTTGAGAAATTAAGTCACGTGAAATATAAATTTGTAAAAACCACCTTTCAGCATTAACTTGAATAACTTGTTTTCCGTATGACTTTATCAGCCTCTCACATCATTGTGGGGGAACTTTGGCCTAGCGTTCTTTACAGTGTGCCTTTATTTAATTGAGGTTTGTGGGTATTTATGCACAGCTCTCTTAAGATCATGCCACAGCATGCTGTCATGGACTTTTTTGAGATACGGGACTTTCTGCTTCACAGAGTGAATGGGTTAAATGCAGAGAGGAATTTCCCCACGGGGATCAATAAAGTATACGTTATTATTATTATTATAATTATTATTATAATGTCTTGAACTTTAACATGTGATATGCTAAATGCGGTTCTGAGATGTAGCTGTTGTTATTTTGCAATTTCTCTGCATGGTCTCAGGTGAATTGGCTGTCATTGTGAGAACCAATACCTGAATGTTTTAGACCAGCAAACTGTCAAAACTTCTGGTTTTATAGAAGTGTTCACACTTACTGGTAATTAGTTAATCAAGTGCAATTGTTTACCAGAACCTGACTGTTACTTACCCTCTGAATTCCTATGAAAGCCATACAAGTTTGCTTATTTTAATGTTTTATTTTTCAAACTGCATAGAGTCCTGCGAAAACGTTCTTTTTTCACATGGCTGCAGAAGTAGTTGGAAAAATCCCAAAAAGTTGATTCTGTTCATCTGGATGTAGCGTTTTCAGTGGGAGAAACCTTTTGTCACTCATTCAAGTGACTTCTTCAGTCTGAGCTGACTGCAGGTTTCCCCAGATTTGTTTCAGGGAAAACAAGACACTGTTAAACTTTTACAGCTGTGCCTGTAAATCATTTCAGAGGTTAGGCTTATTCGTGATCATTTTGCTCTTACAGGCACATCCTCATCTGTCTGGCTTCCTATTTGGGTTGCGTTTGCTTCGCCTACTTTGATGTTGCTACCGAGGCACCGGAGCGAGGTCCCGTCATCATGTTCTGGCCCAGTGAGAAATGGGCCTTCATTGGTGTGCCATATGTCTCCCTACTCTGCGTCCATAAGTCTACTATAAAGGTGACTTAAAGCAACGCTGATGCGTTCACACCGAGACACAGCATCTGTGACTCATCTTGCATCAACTGGTGCTCTTGTGACTTGAGGATATACGTGATGCACGTCTTGAAAGGATTTTGTATTTGGCTCATGTTTATGCAACTCGGTCAAAGAACAACAGGTTGTTTTAGACGATACACAACTACTCTTAAATATCAAAGCCAAGAAACCTTTACAGTGTTACAAACGTATCTCAGGCTTTGCATAAGACGTATTTAAAATCTCTTAAGAGTTTAAGTGTTAGTATTTTACATTTCATACTTCTTTAAAGAGAAGATTTTCTACATTTTCTGGGAACTGAGAAAACCTCACTGTAAAGAGTTATGTTGCCTTTACAAGAGTGAAAAACATAGCACCTCATGAGTGCAGTCATGAAACCATGTTTAGAAACAATAAAGCACTGAATTTATTAACTGTGATTAATGCGTCACGCATTAAAGCGTCACGTTGCTAATACACTCAGCAAATCAACAGCAAGCTTTATTGGTTCATAAAATGTTACTAAAGCGTTACACAAAGGTCATTTATGCAAAGCCTTTGTGCTGTACGTCTGCCCGCCCGTGCTTTCAGGCTTTTTGCTGAACAACATCAGAAACACATGGGTCATTTCTGCTACAGATCTGTTCAGTTTTACTTTAAGGATGCTACTGTAATTTTTCTTTTTTTTTAGAATAGTAAATGAGGAAAGTGTTTAATATATACCTGTATATATTTCCTAATTAAATAGGCAATAATACTCTCAAGAAAATAATACCATTCATATATTAGTGAATGACCAGGTACCTTTTTAATATTGGCACCCAATGTAGAAACCCAAAAATCTGAATGTGACGTGAACGTAGCATTTTAAGATATAATATCTACATTTATTTAATCAAACAATTAGCTTGCTTGTGTTTAGCCTCTAATCCCGAATGTTTTTGCTTTCAACCCAGACTTCTCAACTGACCTTCAGGGCTATTATTATTTCAAACTTTGTTTGGCCTTAAACACTAAATAATGGATTCCAAAGAAGAATGAAGGTGATTGTGCTTTGCAATTTTAGAAAATGTTTGGAAAGAAGATGCCAAACCATCCGGTATCTGCTAGCAGTTGTAGTATGAGGTATGAGGTATGATTTGTTAATTTCTCCGTCCAAAAGCTAAAACTTTAATTTTCTTTTTATTTGGCAAAAAAGGAAAAAAAATGCATACAGGATACAAAAGGGATGTATTTTGAATGCTGCAGACCAAATCCCTGAAACACAAAGCTCTCCAAAGCATTTTTTTCTTTTTTACTTTGTTGGACATGCTCCTGAAATCTGCCTCTAGCCTTTTAACTAATATCATTTTACCCCTGTCCTCCCACAGAGGACTCTGGGAACTCAAACAACCAAAATAACTTGTGCAATCATGAAAGGTCAAATGAATCATGTTTTACAAAGAAAACAAGTATTTTGGTGATATTCTGAAGCAATAGTTTTGTAACAACATGATGTATTTTCTTATTATAAACCGTTTATATTTTTCTACGTGAAGTGCAGCCAAAGGTGAAGGTGAATAATTTTGATATAGCATTATTACTAACTTTGTTGATAAACATTTTTAATGTATCTTCATGAGAAGCCTTTTGGGTGGAATGGAAAATGTTAACAATGCAATGAGTACATAAAACTGTGCTGCAAATTATACAGGGAAACGATGATGGTGGGTTTGTTGAGTGATGATACTTGGGAAGTAAGTCAGTGAATTAGTATCAGATCAAGGACTTTGAAAGCAGCAGCCTCTTTCTGTCTGCATCATGAAGGTTGTCTTGGCTGTGACTTAATGTGTTTTTATTAACCTACATGTATATAGATCTCAGCATTTCTCTGCCTGCTTTGACAGTGCAAATAAACTGCACAGAAATATTTATTTTCATTAATGATCCTTTTTTTGTAAATGAATATGTGTAATAGATTAGATAATTAATATATTATTTTATGCAATAAAACTCAATAAATCCCCCAAATGACTGTTTGTGTCTATTCCGTGTTTATCTTGGAATAAATACTTCATCAGAAGTGCTTGTTTCACTGTACACTTTTGCCACTCTTGTAGGTTTTCAGCAGGCTGACTTACAGTGATGCAGAACACAATTTTAGTCACTAGGGGGCGAAATTTTCCCACATCTAATTAAATAAATCTATAGAACTGTCACTTTTCAATATAAGTGAATAAAATAAATAATAAAATTGTCATTGAATTAATCAAATATTTCTTCAATTTCATACCAAAAGTAGTACATGTGAACAGATTTTCTTTTTAAAATGACAAATCCAATAATATGCATGGCAATATAAAGTCATGTGAACAACTAACAGCATTCTTACTTGTTCAACAACATTAGCCAGGTGCTGCTAATCAAATCCACTTGATTAAATAAATTAACAATTGCGAGCGCCTCTATAAAAGCAGGCCTCATTTAGCATGTTAAATGATAGTAAAAAGGGGTGGGGGTCTGGCATTGTTTGAAAGGGTTGCCTCTTCTCTATAATACGGTAGAATGGTTTAGGTTTGCAAATTCAAGAATGCCGATTCTGTTCATTCTATCCCTTTCTCTGTGAAAGAAACATTTTGTCACTCATCCAGGTGACTTCAAGTTTTCTTCAGACTGAAGAATTCACTTGGATGAGTGATGAGACATTTCTCCAGCTGAAAACATAATGTTCAGATGAACAGCTTTCTGGGATTTCCTTACCTGGATGATCGAGCATACATCTAGAGATTAGACTTGCAGGTTTGCAAGTTTCATCTAAGAAAAGTGCAAGACTTCTCCTTTGGATAGAGGAGGCTAGCTAGTTAAAGCTTGGTCCAAATTGTGCCACACAACAGCACAATGATCCTGAGCGCAGCAGCAAATCTATAACAGAATAGCTGAAAAGGAAAAGAATCAAGGTCCAGTCAAAGCTCAGACCTCAGGCTGACTGTAACAGTGAGGTGGGACCTTAAGTGAGTGCTGCACAAGTCGATGCCTGCAAATTTCCATGAACTGAAGCAACGCTGTAAAGAAGAGTGGGACACAATTCCTCCACAATGCTGTGAGAGACTGAAGTCACATTTATTGCTGCTGCAGGTGGTTGTACAAGCTACTGAATCATGAGGATGCTTATTTTTTCACATGTATATTTGCCCTAATCCACATGTACATTATAATAAAGGCCAAATGTATTTTAACAGTATGCCACACTGATCTACTGTAAAGTTAAATGTAATTTCTAAGAAGGTACCGATGTTTAAAACAGCAAAATTACAAGTTCAAAAGAACACTGTAAATAAAATATAAAGCAGGGACAGTTACACCCTCCAAAAGGCGTAAACACCACATCCACCTTATAAAGATTAAGCCTAAGAAAGTAGAAAATTTAAGTGCGTTTTGAAAATAAACAATAAAGAAGCATCGCGTCTAGGCAGTTTGTGTCTCATTAAACTGGAACTTTATTTTGTTTTTCTTTGCTGACATTTAAACACAAGAGTGAAACATGAGATCCAGCCTGCTTTATTTCGGTGTTCTCTGGAATTCTTTCTTCATCGGGACTAAACAAGTCTTTGGAAAAGACAATGTGAGGTAATGTGTTAAAAACATGAAATCTTAAATATTCAATAAAAACATTCAAGTAACTAAAGGAAACACATAATTTATATTTTCTGTAACTACACTTGTAATTATACTCTTTATACTTTCTATTTCAATTCTTTCTGATAAAAGCATAAAGTTCGCATTACAAAATGACCTGTAATCAAGTCTGGTGAAGCAACTCAATCCTGTTTCTGTCTCAAAAATATATTAATTTTAATATTTAACATCAACTAAGATGTCCATGTTTATTAGTCTTTAACTTATTGATTGATTTAATACCCAGCAGCCTCAAAAAACTGCATGAATGAATTATTATTTATTCCACTACAACTTGAATTACTATTTCAAGCCTTATACCCTTATTATTGCCTAATAGCCTGATGGCTGTGATGAAGTTTACTTATGTATTCCTGTCGTGTATCATACACGTATTTAGTTAATGGGTAATAAATTCCGCTATAAATGATTAATTACCTCGTAACCAGTACTATCTGCCACTGTAATGGGGCTAGAGACCCTCTCATGGAGGAAGTCCCGCCTTCTCAGATCACTAAAAGAAATCATTGGTTCCTAGACATGGCAATCAAATAACAGCCATGTCTAGATTACGGGTCAGATAGGAGACCGTCGGTTTTAATCTGGTTGACTTTCACTGTGGTTTATTTCAGCGTTACACCTCTGAGGATCTACGCAGGGTAAAAGCTGAGATCTGTAGAGGGACGCCGACGGACTGTGAACGCTCCCCGACGGCTTCATCTGCGACTTTTATCCGCACAAAATCAAGATGGTGTTAATAATTAGACGCTAGAAAGGGCGGCATGTGTTGAGCCCTTAAAAAAAATTATTAAAGGGTGTTTCCAGAGGATCCCGACTGCCAAACACAGAACAGCTGCAAATGTGATTCCTGCTCGTTGCAGAGGCGGCGAAGGAAAACAAAATCCATCCAGATGATGTCAGGAAAGCATTTCAAGGCTCACGAAGTGAGCTGCTGCATCAAGTATTTCATTTTCGGATTCAACATTATATTCTGGGTAAGTCCCCCGTCTGCGACTTCAGGCCTGCCATCGTCAGTTTAACACACTGACACGCTCTTTGTTCCCAATCAGCAGCTGTGAGGTGCATTTATGTGTGCGTATGTGTTTGTTGTTGTGTCTATGTTGTCCTGGGTTTCGATTCGCTTCCACTTTCTCTTTTGCTCCTGTGCACTTGCTCCCTGTCACCCATCAGCCGCTTTGTTTTCGTGTGTCCTCCATCAGAGTGAGAACAGCTCTCTCTCTCGGCATCATCGCGTGTTTACATGACCGTAGCCTTCAGCTGAGGCCTTTTTTTTCTTCTTTTTTCGTGGTGATGTTTAGGTTGAGAAAACAGCCGTCACCTTTTCTATGCATGAGTGAAACCGCAGGGGAAAAAAACAAACATTCCGTCTTTTAAACCCACAGTCACCGTGGGCCGCCACTTCCTGGCTTGAAACAATAACCCGCATGGGTGCTTTTTTCACAGGTTGTTGATGAGGGAAGGTGGGGTAGGCTTTACTAATGGTTAGTTAAGTTATTAACAGAGCGATGCTCTCGTAGAACCGCAGCGATTAATCGATTTAAACAGTGACTGTTTTGATCGATTCATTGTTTTATCTCATTTAAAGCAAAAACGCTGTCAGTGAGTCCAAGTGTTAATTGTTTGATATTGGCTGCCTCTCCAGTACTTGCATTAAAGTAAGTAGAATAATCAGTGGATTTAGAGGATTGGTCGCAGAAAACAATGCCTAACTTATAAGTGATGTATGAAATAGTGTGGCCTGGTTTGAATAAGAGACAGCAGGGACATTATGCTCATCATTGATTGTTCTGTCATATTTTTTTTAATCGTCCGTCAGTCAATAAACAGTTTGGCTGAAATAGCAGAATAAAACTTCACATAATGTAGTGATCCAAGACGCTCAAGAAAACGTTGAGAGTAATAATTTTGTTTTTGAGGGTGTATCGGCAGAGCTATGCAGCATTAACCTTTTTGGATAACAGGAGCTCCTTTGTAAAACATGCACAGGCCACTCAGAAGGGTCATACCTGCGTTTGAAACCAGGATTGTCTGGCCTTGAGGCCATAGTGCTAACCACTGAGCCTGGTGCTGCCTGAGACATTTGTTCATTATCATATTTGGTGCCAACAAATGAACTGCTTGCTCCACAGCATCATATACAGCATGTTCTTTGGATGGATTAAATATGGGCATATCTACTTTTGTCTACATACGAATACAAATACAGATACAGTAAATTGCAGCAGTCCTACTGATAGGCACCGTTGGCCATATAAGGCCTTTTTAACAGCAGGGATTTTGTCTTGTTATTGTGGGGAAAACACAGATGCTGACAACATCTCTGATGATATTAGTAACAGTTCAAGTGTCCTGGTAAGTCATTGCGGTGTGGGAGTGTGGGACTTTCGGCCAAAGCCCCTATCTTTTTTTATTCACTTATTTATATCAGTAATTTTGACTTGTGCTAACTGACATAAAAAAATTAAATAAAACAAAGAAGCTAAAAAATACACTAAATTCAGCACATGCTACTTAAGCCATGAATGGCATTGGTGTGCCCAGTGGTTCTTCACGTATCGGGGACTGATAGAGACAAAGGCCTTTGGGCTGTGGAAAAGCTCTCAGCCAACTGTACAGCAATCGGCCCCTTTGAGCTTTGTGTCATTCAGGTATCAGCTGCTTATGTCACAAACAACTGTTCCCCTGCCTTAACAGCTGTCTCACAAACAAATACTTGAGATGGTCTGTAAAGTTCATTATCTTTAATCTAAAAAAAGTCCTTAGTGCTTCTATCTGGTGAATAAATGTGTCTAATTCAACAAAAGACTTCAGTTAAAATCAGTTATTCAAAACCTATTATTTCTCATCTTTATTTTAGTGCTTGTTAAAGTCCTGGTAAGTTAGTGGGGTTTTAATTTTAATAGTGAAGGTGTTCTTGGATAAAAGCATATCCAACAACAATAATTGTTGTTGAAATCCTCACAAATTAAGTGGATTATAAAGTATACTGTTTTTCTCAAGTTTCTCTTGTCATGGTTTGTCAGTGAAGATGTATCACAGTAGACACTGAAGCATAAATATTTTTTACCGAGTTTGTCTCTATGCTTTTTTTTTTAAGTGCATTGTGGTGAGTAGGATGTAAAAAAGTTATTTCAAATAGAAAACCAAAACTCATTGCAAGTGAATGTGAAAGTAACAAAAGGCATGGAAATGTGACAATTAAATAAGGTGTTTATTAAAAACATATTAAAGTAATTAGCACAAGATTTAAAAAGTCTTGTAAACACAAACTACCATAAAATATTAAATCATAATACTGTCATAGTAATAATATTCCCGATTACTGCTTCTACACTGCGGCGTACAGTTATGTACAGTCAAGCTGTTTAAAGATGCTTTCTAATGTGGAAGCCTCCTGCTGATCCTGCAGACTGGGATGAGAAATATTTAGTAATGGACCACTGCCAGGAAAATCTCTCTGTAGTTTCTGTCAGTGTGCGTCTGTGTGATGACTACATGTAGCAGTCACAGCAAAATAATCCTGTTCTCTTGTTTCTCTCTTTTCTCCCTCTGTCAGTTCCTTGGAGTAGCGTTTCTTGCCATTGGTTTGTGGGCATGGAGTGAAAAGGTTAGTCGTATATTAATGTGTAATAACAAGTTGCAGGACTTATTTCTGTGAAGCTTTTTACTTACAGGTATCTGCAAATATTCCACAAACCGGCATATCGTTGTGGTTTATACTCGACTGCGTGCAAGGAATGGTCACCATGGCTTTACTGAATCAGAAAGGAATGCTGTGCTTTCCTGTGGGACTCATGAACAATGGGCTATGAATTGATCTGATGCATTTCACAGATTTGTTCATTGTGTACTGAGAGTGCAAAAAGCAGACAATCTACTGAGAGCACTTTTTCACCAAAGTACATTTGAAGATCTTGATTGTTATCTCATCCTACATACGTGACTACAACTAATATTATTTAATTATTTGTTAATTGCTAAATTATTATAATGGGTTGATTAACTTTAAGATTAATATAATGTCAAATGTATGGTGTAAAAAGTGTGGGTTAAATTAGACTGTTAGCTTTGGACAAAAACAAACAGCTAGCCAGGCTCTATCTAGAGGTAAGAAAATCTACATACAGCATCATGGGCTTGAATGTGTTCTTTTTCCAGCACAGAATTATTGTACAGTATGTACCTTTAATCTTCAGAAAAAAATAATGGCACAGGTTTAAATTTTATTTTGGATTTTCTCTAATCCACACAGGGTCGAAAGTATAAATGCAGGTTCAAATATATACATATTTATAATATCTGGTCAAATGTCCCTTAGTTGCACCTTGGTAGCCATCAACAAGCTTCTGCCATAATTCTGCCTGAATATTTGACCATTCACCTTGGCAGAATTGGTAAAGTTCCTGGCATGGACCTGGCTTTTAAGCTTAGTCCATAAATACCCAAAAGGGTTGAGGTCAGGCTTTGGGAAGGCCACTCCAGAAGCTTAATGTTAGCCTGCTTTATCTATCCCAAAACCACTTTTGACGTGTATTTGGATCATTGCCCTTTTGACTTGTCAAAAGCTGCAAATTTCAATTGAGCTTGAAAGTGTTGATTTTGGACCAGGGGCTTCTTTCTGTGGTGAAACACTCGCTTGACTGGAGACAGTGACGCTGGTGTTTCAGCAGTTTCCAGTCCATAGCAGGCTTGAACCTTAATTTTTGAACATCCTAACCAACTACCGTTCATCCGAGTGTGACGGCTTGAATCTTCTACCAGACTTTAGCTGGAACTGGTGGATGTGGTGACACATTCAAATAACTTATACTTACATAGAATTGTTTGAACTGATAGTCTTGAAATGTGAAGTTGTTTAGAAATGACTTCAAGAGATCTACCCAATTTGAATTCCTTAGATTTTTACGCTGTTGTATTGAAGAATTCAGTGAGTGCTGTCAAACAAATCATTTGTTGATAAAGTTGTGATCTAGTTGTGGTCAGTCATGATCACTACCAAGTTAATAGGCCTAGACTTTGCTATACAATCATTCTACCCTGGTAAAAGAGCAGTTCAAAGAAAACAATACCAACACTACCATGGCATTCATGCTAATGATAGGTGCATGTCAGCTTCTGACACAACTTTAATAGCATATCTATAGCTCACTGGTTTACATGCTAGAGCTTGTTTGTTTCGTCACTGCAGAAATTGAAAAATCAAATTAGGTTGGTTAGCTTTGTACAGATCCAGGAAGCTAATTGTAGCTAATATATGATAAGCTAAGTCAATTAAAACATATTTACATTTGCTCGCTCTGAGCAAGAGTAAATTAGCTTGTTCCCAAAAATCAAAAACAATTGACAATTTTATTATTAAATTCTTTTAAATAATTGCTTACATTGGTTTGGATTGTACTTTATGAAATTTGGGTGTTAAACATGCTTACAAAATGATTACTTTACCTGGGAAGAATGTTAGCAATGTGATGATATTTCAGTGGTTTTTCAGTTGAGTTTGACCTCACGTGCTTTGCTCCCAGGGTGTTCTGTCCAACATCTCATCCATCACTGACCTGGGGGGCTTTGACCCTGTCTGGCTCTTCCTTGTCGTGGGTGGTGTGATGTTCATTCTCGGGTTTGCTGGTTGCATTGGAGCGCTGCGGGAAAACTCTTTCCTGCTCAAGTTTGTATGTTTGTTAAAGGCTTTCTCAGAAATCTATAATTCTTTATATTTCTTGTTTTCATAACAGTTATTATATTCAGAAAATTCTCATGTCTTTCAGTTCTCCGTGTTCCTGGGCATCATTTTCTTTCTTGAGCTGACTGCTGGAGTCCTGGCCTTTGTCTTCAAAGACTGGATCAAGGACCAGCTCAATTTTTTCATTAATAACAACATTCGGGCCTACAGAGATGACATTGATCTGCAGAACCTGATCGACTTCACCCAGGAATATGTAAGCAACGTTTCTTTATTTGTGCCACCGATTTCTTTCTAGTATTTTTACCTTGTATTTTATATGTTATTGCAGTGGGAGTGTTGTGGAGCTTTTGGGGCTGATGACTGGAATTTGAACATCTACTTCAACTGTACTGATTCAAACCCGAGTCGTGAGAAATGTGGAGTGCCCTTTTCCTGCTGCACCAAAGATCCAGCGGTATGTCTCTCTATCACAAGATAACGTTGTGGCTGTTGGTGTTTTTGTGTCCTTTGTTAGAGTTTAAAATAATTTTTAACATGCTCAAACTACAAGACTTGAGGGGAAGTTTTGAAGGGCTTTCTTGTCACAGACAGCTTGTTATCTATGTTCTCCAGAAGAAGCAGTGACGCTATCAGCGACGATGGCTTGCATCCAACAGGACGCTCAGGACGCTGTGTTTAGTCGTGTCAGGCCCTGACTGCAAGTCAGAGTCTGAAAGCGGATGGGTGGGACTCTGGACCGAGGCATTTTTTGGCAGAAAAATACTCTTAACTGCTGCTTACTGTGCGCAGCAGTGACAGCATTTTTCTTCAGAAAAACAGACTCAGGAAGGGTTTTATTTGACAATCCAAGGACACGCTGTCCCACCAAGGTCATTCTCTATAGGGGAAAAAAAAGGAAACACTTGGATTTTAAAAAGTTGTTTTTCAAAGGCACCGTGTGCTCTTAATGTGTATACCATATCAAAAATTTTCATTTTTTTAATTTTAATTGTTTAGTTGGGTTGTGCAGCAGGTGTCTTTTGTGGTTATATTTCAGGTCAGGTCTTTATCAGCCAGTTTCAAGTCAGTTGAAAGTTGTTGTTTTTTTTGCTGCTAGCTTTCCATCAAAAAGTATTAATTTAAAATAAAAGGTGACATTTAAAATTAGGTTTGTTAGCGACCGTGGCTCAGGGGGTTGGGAATCGCATCTGTAACCAGAAGGTCGCCGGTTCGATCCCTGGGCTCTCTGTCCTGGTCGTTGTGTCCTTGGGCAAGACACTTTACCCTACTTGCCTACTGGTGTTGGCCAGAGGGGCCGATGGCGCAATATGGCAGCCTCGCTTCTGTCAGTCTGCCCCAGGGCAGCTGTAGCTACAACTGTAGCTGCCTCCACCAGTGTATGAATGAATTTTATTTTAATGATCTGCCCACTAAAGTTTTTATTTGTTGTTTTCAGAAGTCTAAGAGAACAAAATTTGACTTCTGGGAGTTAAATGTTACTGTAGCCCAAGTTTCTGCAGCTGTGGTCCCACACAGTCTTATAAAGGTTAACCTGACCAGAAAGGCAGATGCATCCTTGCACACAAAACGTTGGAGTCGTTTAATCTTCACAAGTAGAATATAATAGGCAAGCAAACATAAACAAATCCTTGGTTTATATGCAAAAATCTTCACAGTAACTGTATAACCATGGATTGGTGAGTTTTACTCATGATCATCTAGTTTTACAGTTTTTAATGTGTATGCATGTTTTATTGTTTTTCACTGTAAAGGCCAGTCTAGAATCTCTAGCTAATCTAAAAATGCATGTGTGTCTTCTCTTCGCAGGAGGACGTCATTAACACTCAGTGTGGATACGACATCCGAGCAAAACCGGTGAGCTACAAACGGAAACTTAAATTTATCACCGAGACTGAGACCCTGATGTAAAAAGTAAAAGGAATAGAAAAGAGTAGAAAGCATGAATTGTTCTGGCTTATTTTGCCTCAGGGAGGTTTATATGGCTATATGAGGTCGTCAGTTGCTCCACCCTGGACACAATATTCCTCTTTCAGTATGTTTCTCAACTCCTCACTCGTGAAAATACAGCAGCTGGCTCTCCATCAACACTTTGGGCCTTGTGGCATTACTCATGCAGCAGCAATGCAATGGGAATTGAAATCCCCTCCCCCACCTGTCATTAGCTTTGGCCTTACTGCACGGCCAGCGTAATGTAAGGAAAAAAGGCTCTGTTTGTTTTCTTGACTTTAAATGTGAGCCAGAGTGAAGCAGTTTTAACAAGAGTCAGAGGAAAACAGTGAGCCGAGTGTGTGTTAACGACTACGTAACACTGGATCAGAGGCATTTTGCTGTGGAGGGCTTTAGGGGAAACCGCAAAATGAAAAGGGGAATCATGTGCTATTAAAAATAACTGTGTTGTTAAGTGTCGTGGAGCAAAATAAAACCAAATATATTTCAGATGAACTTGACTATCACGCTGTAGTATTGGTTTGACTTGTAATTGTTTTGACAGGACTCTGACCAGAGGTCATTCATCTATATCAAAGGCTGCGTACCACAGTTTGAGAAGTGGCTTCAAGATAACCTGACAGTGGTGGCAGGCATATTTATTGGGATTGCATTACTGCAGGTGGGGATCAGTTTGTCCTAAACATCTGAGCTTTTGTCATTTTTTTCCATTACCTAACAATTTGTTTTCCTTTTTTTTTTTTTTTTTTTTTTAGATTTTTGGCATCTGTTTAGCGCAAAATCTCGTGAGCGACATCGAGGCTGTGAGAGAGAGTTGGTAGGTAGCAAGGGTCATCAGGGTGACGCGTCAAATTTTGTGTCTGAGTGCATAATTTTTGTAAATCAGTTCACGGCTTGTAGGGGTTTATTTTGTAATTTAACTTAACATAACTACATGAGTTAAATTTAGCGGCTCCATATTTAAGAGAGCATTAAAAACCTCTTCAGGCAGCCATAAAGACCTGATGGGCAGGGCTGCTTGTGTATTATGAAATATCCTTTTGACTATTATTACTTTTGTATGTAAACCTTCATAATAAAAGTCTCACGATTATGGTTGCAACACCCTGACATGGAAGAACATACAAATTATTGGACAGTTGCACAAAAGCTTTAATTATTTGAAAAGCTTTACAACTATTGGTATTTATAAATTTGGACTATATTAACACTTAAAAATTTAAAAAAAGCACAACAGAGTATTTTTCTTTAAACTACACTATAATTCTTTTGTTTAGTATCGTTTCAATTTTTCTTAGTCCTCTTTAAAATGACAGTTACACCTGACTATAATGATCATAGCGTATCTTTGCTTTTATGTGTCATGTTCAACATACGTAACTCAGTGGTGACGAAAATTTGTATCGGCAACGAAATTTTATTTAGTCACAACTAAATATGGAAAGATGAATCGCACAAAGTGCAGCAAGCCTGGCAAAAGCGTTCCGTCTCTGTTTTTACTAGATATTGTAATGCACCGAAAATGTTTTGGAACTAAAAAAAGGTTTAACAGAATAAACTCCTACTGTCATGAATTATTTTAATCTAAAATGATGCATTATGTGTGTCACGTCAATAACTTATAAGCATGATTTCATTGTTAAAAATTAGTTGGCGGCTGTAGAGTTGGCTTTGGGTGTATTATGGTTCAGAATGAAATAAACATGTAATATGATAATAAATGTAACAACGTTTTGAAAATACATTCCAGGTCCACAAATGAAGTCCTGAATTTGAAATTGCCTGAGTTTCCCTGTATTAACACCAGCAGGTTGATATCTTTGCTTCCAAGTGAGATAATTGTGTGAATTGTCACATACTGAGTTGCTTTGTGGTAACTTTGGTTATTCAGGGACTTTCTGCAAAGCACCACCGTCAGGCTAGAAAGGCGCCCTGATGAAAAAATTAAACGTTGTTGCAAACATCTTGAACTTAAAAACAAAAAGAATCACAAACAGCTTCATCGGTATTACATCATTAGTGTTAATGGCAAGTGTAATGTAAGGAAACAAGCTGCCCCAGTTATTCTAAAACTTAAAAAACATCCACCCAATTGGAAACTTGAAAATGTGCTGCAGCACACACAAACCTCTAAATACCACCATCACCCGCTGCTTTGCAAAGTCCTGCTTTGAAGGTTGACTATTTAGTCAGCGTTTTCCTGTCGCCATCTTGGTTATTTATTTCATTCTATATGGGATCATAATTCACAAAATAAGCATGTTGTATTAACTAACCCTCTGCTTCTCAGTGTTGCAAACAAAGCTTATTTTGCTTGTGCTTTTTATTGTCTTGGTTGTTTTATTGTTCCGATTCATAAATCTGCTTCCTGTTTTTGTGCAGTTTGTTTACCTAAGACCTCCAGAGAGTTTTCAAAGGCAAGAAAGATGTACAAGGTAAGCGCTTTGAGATCAATATAGCAGTATAAATTATCGATCTCCTCCGATGTTTTTTATTTTTTATTTTTATTTAATTTTTACAGGACTGCGGCTCGGATGCCAGCGTTGAAGGGAAGTACTTTAGTCACCTAAAATGTGCAGTATGAAGAGTCTCGCTCATATGTAAATAGTAAATTTAGAATTATTTTTAGAGTTACTGTATTTTAAATGAAGCACCCCCCCTCTGAAATATACTACTATACACACAAAAACAATGGAAAATAATATTTCAGTAAAAGCTACAGTTACAGTAAAGGCTGTGTTGAAGAAGCCAGGAAGATAATGTGTTTTGCCCAGATAACAAGCGGAGACGGCGTTTCTCTGAGGTAGTGCTTCATTTAGAATATGGTCTGTGGTTTTATATGTCTCACAGCTGCAGTTTTTTAACAGCTGCATGTAAAGGGTGTGTAAGAAGATAAAAGTGATTCTGGAAATGCACTGCATGCCTTTTGTCTCTTGATAGGACATCGGCTTCTAACTGTGTTAAGTATTTTAAAGTATTTGTAAAATAGTAATTTCGATTGAATCGGCTGGTTAGCACTTTGTTGAATGTTTGATGGAGTCTACTTAAGAGAACGAACTTTAGACGTGGACACTGTTACAGATTGCAGTTTGACTTATGGGGGATGTAGTCACCGTGTAGTTTCACGAAGAGACGTGATGGATGTGTTCAGCTTTGTAAACTTGCTTTTCTTGGAAAGAATGACAAAATAATGTAATACATGTACTGAGAGAAACCCAACGATGTGGCATCTAATCAAAACTCAGCCTTAAGCACTTTAATCTTCACAGAGGACAGAGGATAATGAAGTTCATTTCAGCTGTTCGGCTTTTTGTCATGACAGACTGTTATCTGGTCAAGCAGCAGCCACTGGAGGGGGAACTTTCCATAATATGCTTATGTAACATCCTGGTACTTCATAAGTGTCACCTTGAAAATGGGTTTGGGGACTTTTTTAGTGTAGTCACCTTCTTTGCACACAATCTTTTTGTCCATTAGTGTTCTGTCATACCTTCATTAATTTGCCTTTATTTTTAGTTGTGGCCAGTGTGTTGAAATCGTGAAAACCCTTATTTGTTAGATTTTTACTTTTTTTTTACTGCTTGTTGGCACTTAATTGAACATAGAAGTAAATTATTTAATTTACAAATGCACAGTACTTGAAAGTAGAGCGCGCAAGCTCTGTCATCAGCATTTATTAAAAATTCAGTGATATTAAACACACAAAGTTTTCTCTTAACAGAGTGAAAAAAGCCATTTAATGTAAAGGACATGTGAACCTGTGAACTTTTCCTCTGCAGCTGATGACAATATGATATTAATCAATGTGTTTCTGGTTTCTACCACATGTATAATCTTATACTGAGAAAATGTCAGAATGCCAAAATGGTGTCAGATATCTGTTTACCTGCCACTTAGTGCCATATTTGCGATTTCTACATACTCCCGATTATAACCACACTTTTCTTTCACGTGTACTCCTGATTCTTGTAAATAACTGGATTGTGATAAGATGTAGATACATCTGAATAAATGTTGTTCTTTGTATTATTTTGTCTATTTCTGTGTATACTTTGTCTGGATAATATGTTACACTGATACCGCACTTACCTCAGACTAAAATTAATGGTAGCGCTGCAGAGGAATTGTACTCCAGTGTGACTGGGTGAATGACAACTCACTACCTCCATCTTGTGTTTAAAACAATATATATGTTGGACCTTTTTTTCACTGTAACCCTCCAACTGGGTCCAGCTGTGGGTATCACATATTTTTAGGTTTAATTTGCGTACGGTTTTCATATACTGAAACTAAAGGCGTGGTACACTCAAGCAATAATAATAATATTATTAAAACATATGCTGGGGTCGACAACCCTGGGATTATGACCTCACTGAGGTCAAAATGTTAGCAGAGAAGTGAGCCTGTGATGGGTGGGAAAGAAAAAATAGGAAAAGCACTGCTGTGGCTTGTGTCAAGAAAATGACTCCCCAGTTACTTCATTAGTCAGACTTTGCTCGTACCAGGTTGGACCTTCAGCTCCTTTAATTCTTTGTGGCACAGAATCAGTAAGGTGCTCAGAGGTTTTAGTCCATATTAACATGATAGCATCACACAGTTGATGCAGATTTGTCAGCTGTATACATGATGTAAAGTTCCTGTCCCTCCACCTTCCAAAGGTACTCTTTCGGATTGAGCTCTGTTGACTATGAAGGCCGTTTGAGTACAGTGAACTCATTGTCATGTTCAGCAAACCAGTTTGAGATGACCTGAGCTTTGTGAAAATGTGTGTTATCTTGCTGGAAGAGCCACCAGAAGATGGGAACAATGTGGTCATAAAGAGATGGACATGGTCAGCAACAACACTCAGGTAGGCTGTGGGGTTTAAAATATATTTAGCTGATACTAAAAGGCCAAACGTGTGTCAAGAAATTCTGATCCAAATCTTTCAGTAGAAATCAAAACTGCTTTTTAACTCATCTGTTGTTCAATTTTGGTGAATCTGTGAATTGTAGCCTCAGTTTTCTGATGTTTGCTGACAGGAGTGGCACCTGGTGTGGTCTTCTGCTGCAGTAGCTGCTTCAAGATTTAAAAGGTTATGTGTTCAGAGATGTTCTTCTGCAGACCTTGGTTGCAACAAGGGGTTATTTGAGCTACTGTTACCTTCCTATCAGCTAAAAGCAGTTGGGTCATTCTCCTCCAACAAGGTATCTTCACGCAGAGAACTGCCGCTCATTTTCTTTGTTTCAGACCATTCTCTGTAAACCCCTAGAGATGGTTGTGTGGAGAAATTTCAGTATATCAACAGTTTCTGAAATACTGAGATCAGCCTGTCTGACACCATCAACCATGCCACGTTCAGAATCACTTAAATCACTTTTTTGTCCCCATTCTGATGATGTTGAAGCTTAAAAAATGCATCATAAAGTATTAAAGTGTTGCTGTAGCTTCAGCCTCGTTAGAATATTGATCTTTTTCACACAGCTTTGAAGTAGGTGAAGTCGAGCCAGAAATTTAACTTTTGGTTCCCCATTCTGATGCTCAGTTTGAACTTCGGCAGGTCATCTTGACCAATGTCAACGTGCCTAACGAGAAGCTGAAAAGGGCTGCCTAATAAGGTAGCTGGTGAGTATGACAACACAGCATGGCAAGTTTCAGGCTTTGCTGGAATTAAACAGTTAAGTATTCATCTTTTAAATGACCTTAAAGAAAATTTGAGTTCATGGTAGATGAGATCCTTTCAGTGTTTTAGCTCAGTCAGTTCAACATGTAGTTGATAATCCATTACGTCAACACATGGAGGTAACAACATACCATTTAAAATTCAATTTAAAGTTTGATTTTGGATGATATCTGAAAAATAAAGTTTAACTATGAGATATGGATTTTAAAAATAAAAGTTTTGGATCCTGTAACACTTGTTGGATGTAACTTGATTTAACTTTCATATAAAGTACACATACACTCCAATGTGGCTTAGCTGCTGCCATTGTTGTTCACTAGCCAGCAATCACCAGTACATTATGTGTTCTCAGTTGTGCTACTCAGTAATTATTTATGATTACATTTTAGCTATTACAAATGCTAAAATTAGGTGTGTATTCAGATATGATGTTAGCCTTCAGATGAGTTAGTGAGAGCAATGGTACATGTGTTAATTAGATTAGAGCCACACACACATACACTTATTTTCCTATCAACATATCGCAGATAACCAGCATGCAGTATCTGTTTTCTGAGTTATCAGGAACTGACCTTTGGCATACATTGGGTGTTATCTGCCTCAGTGTGAGTTTTGATCCTTTTCAGGCTGTAAAGAGAAAGAAAAGTTGACACGTGCCCACTAATCAGTTAATAGTAATCAGTTTTCCTCTCAAACGTGTCCACTCCTCTGTACTTTGATTATGAGTGCCAATCTAATGGCATTGTTTGGAATTTGTTTCTTGTTTTTTTAAATCCAGATTTCCAAGAAGCACACTGAGAAAGCAAATCTCCACCAAGGCAGCTCAGACACTGGGCAGTATTTACTTTTACTTGAATGTTGTTTGATATTTTAGCTAAATGTTATGTAGGAGTAGGTGATGGAAAAGAGGTACTGACTTGTAAATAACTGGACGTGAATAACTTATATAAAGATTATAGGGTGTTTATTTTGTGAAAGTTTGACCTTATTTAACCTTGAAGAAAAGGTCAGAGCTCCAGAGTAATGTGACATTTAGAATCCCCATATATCGTTCCTATAAGCCTGGAAATTATCACTATAAACAATGGCAGTAAGGAACGTAGCTTTAAATAACTCTGTATCGTATCATCATTTTGACCTTGAAGTAGAGGTCAGATGTCAAATGACATGACAATTTAAATCTTTATATGGTACTTTCTGTATATTGACAATACACACCACACTTGTAGCAATAATACTTTTTATGTTATAAGACTTTTTTTGTCAGTTTTCGACCAATAAATCGTTAATCTTGGTGGATGGAAACATGCTAAGGCTATAATTCTTCTTCTATGAATAACATAATCGTAACTCCTTTTTGCAGTGTGGGGACACCAGCATCTGCAATTTGTTTGCATGTGAAAGAAGTCACTGAATAATTAAAACTCATGTCTATGTCATAAAAATGCAGCAACTGACAGAAACTATAAACTCCACAACTATAAATGGAATGGCTGTTTGTTATTAACTCATTCACTGCCATTGACGTCTATAGCCGTCAATTGCAGTGAATGAGTCAATGGGTTTAACTCATTCACTGCCAATGGCTGGCAGTGAATGAGTTAATAAAAATATTTTGCATCAATCAGAGTTTGCATGTTCTCATTTTCTCTGTGTGGGTGTCCCTCTGGGTACGCTGCTCCCTACCACAGGGTAAAGACATGCTTGTTAGGTTTACTCGTGATTCCCATACATGTGATGGATGTATTTGAATCCACCAGTTTGCTGGGGCCTTTCTGAGTGGAGTTTATATGTTCTCCCCATCCTAAAACACACACAGGTTAGGTTAACTGGCAAGTCAAAATTCAGAGGTGTGAATATTAGCATGAAGGGTCTGTCAGTAGACTGGTGACCAGTACAAGGTTTTTCCCTTTCTCTTGCCCTGTAACTGCTGGGATAACCATCCCCACAACACTGAACTGGATAAGTTGAAGAAAATAGGTGGATTCTTATGGCAAGACATCATTTTTTTTCACTTGGAAAACAAGCCAATACATTTAAATAATATGTAGGTTTAAATTTTAACAATGAATATGTATGCAATATTAAGATATATTAAGACATTAGTAAAATCTGTGTCTCAAAGAGCCACCTTATTTGGTCTTGTTATTGTAATTTTTCTGCTTTATCTAAGGTACCTGTTCTGTACCTGTGTTTGTACTGTTACTTTTAGTCAGTATGCCACAGGCCATAACACACATCCTTCTCTCTTATCTGCAGATAATCTGTGACAGATGTTGAGTCCACCAGAAAAGCCTAACAGCTTTTTTGGCTGCTGACTATAGTTCACAGTATTTACTTTCCAGTTGTTGGAGTTTGTTATCAGTAAATTATGAAAAAAAGAGGTCGTTTTTAAATCTAATTTTATAGAAATCATACATCATACTGATCATCATCACCATCATCCCCACTGCTACACTGGAACTGCTGCATCCAGCGTTGATGCATCAGGATTCACTTGTTTACTTGAAAATAGCCATGAGATATTTTATTATTACTGGTTAAAAAAATACATTTTTGGGGTCATCTCAGTAAGGCTACTTCCAGCTGCTCCCTTATTCACAAGAGGTCACCACAGCAGGTAGCTCTGCATGATTTGATTTTATTTTTTATGAATAAAATAAATATGGGTCACTGTGCACCCAGCTCCTGCTGATGTGTGTCTCCAGAATTAAACCTGGAATCTTTGACTTGTGAGCAGATGTGTAAACCACTACCAATGGAGCCACGTGGTAAATGTTAAAACAATGGCATGGCTTGTTTCACAGCATGATTTTCTACAAGGACATTTTCCATACTTACATTATCTCTCCACAACCACACATCTGCCTAGCTACAGGGCTAGGACAACAAGGCTGTAAAATTAAAAGAAAAAAAAACCCTTTACAGTCACAAAGTGGCAGATGTGTTTTCATACATGACTAGAAACTATTTTTTTAAAATTCAACCGATATGTTTTTTTTGTGTGTGTTCAGGCTCTGCTAAGAAACAAACAGCCAAATAGACAGTAAATATCTAAACGGATCTCAGTTGAAACACAGTCTGGCCTACAGGAGCCATTCCAATTGGTAGGTCCTTAATCAACAGCGGCTTTCATTAAACAGACTGAGTTTTGCAGGAATTAATGCATCTGCACGAGGGAAACTACACATCTACAGTTTTATATATCGCGGTAATAACCCACACACTAAATATTCGGGCCCACGGTAGAAATTTGCGTTTTTACAGCCCACACTGAGATGCTGTAATCTGAGCTACGGGGCTGGTTTCTCCGACAGACTGCCCATTTCCTCCAAACCAAGACTCGACGACAAAGTCTCGACTGTTCACTGCAGATGAAATAAGGCGAAAGTTGTTTCTCTCTCTTAAACTCATTCATTCTGATATTTTCGCACTTTTATTTTTAAAGTAACTTTACTCTGCTGATCAGTCGAGGGGAATAACCTGGGGAGCTGAAATAAATCAGACGGCTTGTCTCACTTACTTGATGACTTGAGTCAATCAGATAACCCGGTCTCATTGATTAAGCCCTCGCGCAGACTCAGACGCTACACCGCCGCATTAAAAAGGGGACACATGGCTGCATATGTGGATAGCAGATGTTCCTGTCAAACCTGTGCTGCTGAGGTTAATGATTTGCTGGTTATCTCGTACTTAGTACTTGAGCGTGGAGTTTGGAGTCTGCCCTCCGCTCCGATAAAACAAAGCAGAAGAAGCTTGGAGCTGCTTTGCCTTTCCTTTTTTTGGCCCTGTGGTGCCACTTCATCCATTGACTGATTTTTAAATTCATCTGGCCGCAGAGAGAGGACGCACAATGCTGACTTTTGTTGTGTTCTTGATTTGTGCAGCCATATCTGTCTCAGCTTCTGCCAAAGGTGAGTTGATGAGTCTTTCTGAGGGGACTTTGGGGATGTTTAGAGGAAAGCTGTCAGTTATAGCGAAGCCTGATTGAGTTTATTTGGGACTAGAAGATTGATATCTTGATTTGTAGGTATTGGTCAAAACTCTGGCACTTTGCTGTTTTCTTGAGGCGTTTACAGAAAAGAAATGTTTGTTAGTTACTGATGGGCTTGTTGTTCCTTGCTTCTTGCTTCTGAGACACTGAAACTTTCAAAGGCACAAATGAATGAATGCTGGCAGGAAAACAACCATCACATTCAATGTCAGTGGAGTGGCTTCCCATATAGTGCTGTTTGATGAAATCACCAGCTTATAAGAGGTAAAGGAGACCTAACATAAAAGCACGTAATATGTGCCATTTGTAATGATGACTGGCTTCAGATCTCTCTGAAATATCCTTTGAGGTTTCCCAGGGAGCAAAAAGATCCACAAACTGATCAAATAGGCTTCAGGGTGCACAGTGACCCATGATGAAATCAAATACTGACACGTCAGTCTGTCTTCCCCTGTGGAGTAATCTCATAAAGGGTGTCACTAATAGAGCCCGGGAGAGAGTTTTATCTTCTCTCACTTGGAGCACACCCAGTTAAATGACCGCTGATTGAATCACAACAGCTCTACAAACGTACCCACTATGCAGTTTGTCCATTTATATCAGGGAATTTGTTGAAAAATATATGTTTTTAATATGAACAAGTTACTTTGATATAACTGGCAGTGTATGCGGCACCTCAGTTCATCTCAGCATTGCTCTGAAGTTAAATTAAAAGCTCTAAACTTTCAAATCTGCACATCACTTCCTCTAAGTGTTTTAATAATCAGTCTAAAAGCTATTTATTTGATGGCATTTAAAGTTTTCTACTAAGCAGAAACTTTTCAAATGAAATAAATGACCAAATTATGTCTTAGACTTTCTACAAACCTGAGCTGTTGTGTTATTGGTGTGATTTTCTGAGAAACACTATCAGCTTATCAGCAACTATTCCTCAAATGTAAGAATTTGGAGCCTCAATGATTTAACTACACACAACATTATTCTCTTAAAAATGACAAACACTTGCTTTTTGAAGTGGTGGATTACTATTTCACTCTCATGATAATAATAGTAATCATAATCATAATAATGATGCATTGTCTGAGCTAAAAGTCTTTTCATAGATGATTGTAACCCGATGTTTGTTCACAAGCTGTGCTTCCTGTGTTTCTTCAGGTGCTGCTGCTGGACCCCGGCTGAACAACAACCAGCTGTACAAATTCAGCTACACCACTGAGGTTCTGGTAGACAGAGCCAGGGGGTCAAAAGAGGGCAGTGCTGGCTACAAGTTCTCAAGTGATGTGAACGTTAATCTGGTTTGGAGAGATCAGAGCAACAAGGATGACCAGCTGATTCAACTGGCGGTATGTGGACCCGAATCTATGCTGAGAGAGGACATAATGAGATTATATCGTACATTAATTTAATGTTAACTCTAAATTCATTTGAATGAAACGTTTTACTCAAGCTAGCTTGTGATAGAAAAAGAAGAAAACAAGCTTTTTGTTATAATTAATCAATCTCTCTTTAACAGATCTCAAATTTGAGGATAGAGCCTGTGTCGCCCAGATCAGAGAAAAAGAACATCCTACATGGATCCACAACCGAAAGTATTTTGGGAAAAAATAAACTAGCAGCTCTAACAAAGCCTTTCTTGGTGCATCTAAAAAATGGAAAGGTAAGAAAACCACTGTTGTAGCTTCAAAGGAATCTCTGACCTAATGTAATTGTCAGCTTTTTTGGAATGACAGTCATTATTTTCTTCTTCTCTTTTAAATGGAAGGCATGCTGATATAGGTAGTGATAGAAAGTCAGTACTGTCCTTGCAGAACTCACAGCACTGTTGCTGTCATCAGAGAGTTAATGAGTGTACTTTCATTATACTGAAGTGATGATGCTGGCAGCGGAAATACCAGACAGATGTGTGCATGCATGTGCAAAGGTCAGCTGGTTCAAAGGGTCAATAAATGAATGAATGAATGATGGAGTCTGACTAAAAGAGGGACTTTGGGCTTAAAACTTTAATAATTATTTAATAATTATTTAATAATTAAATATAATAATTATTATATGGTCTGTTTCAAAGCTTTATACTTTAGACGAGCATGAAGCGTGATGAGACTGAACTTTCATGTTGGCAGCTTGTTAAAATAAATCTAATAAGACTTTGTAACCAGTTTTCATTCAATAATTGTCACATTTAACAATGTATTAAAAATGTATCCATCCATCCATCCATCCATCCATCCATCCATCTTCATCCGCTTTATCTGGGGCCGGGTCGCGGGGGCAGCAGCCTAAGCAAAGAGGCCCAGACCTCCCTCTCCCCAGCCACCTCCTCCAGCTTATCCGGGGGAATACCAAGGCGTTCCCAGGCCAGCCGAGAGATATAATCTCTCCAGCGTGTCCTGGGTCTGCCCCGGGGCCTCCTCCCGGTGGGACATGCCTGGAACACCTCACCCAGGAGGCGCCCAGGGGGCATCCTTGTCAGATACCCGAACCACCTCAGCTGGCTCCTTTCAATGTGGAGCAGCAGCGGCTCTACTCTGAGCCCCTCCCGGATGGCCGAACTTCTCACCCTATCTCTAAGGGAGAGGCCAGCCACCCTTCGGAGGAAGCTCATTTCTGCCGCTTGTATCCGCGATCTCGTTCTTTCGGTCACTACCCACAGCTCGTGGCCATAGGTGAGGGTAGGGACGTAGATCGACCGGTACATTGAGAGCTTCGCTTTTACACTCAGCTCCCTCTTCACCACGACGGACCGGTGCAGCGTCTGCATTACTGCAGCTGCAGCCCCAATCCGTCTGTCGTTCTCCGGCTCCCTTCTCCCATCACTCGCGAACAAGACCCCGAGATACTTGAACTCCTCCACTTGGGGCAGGAACTCATCCCCGACCCGGAGTGGGCACTCCACCCTTTTCCGGCTGAGAACCATGGCCTCAGATTTGGAAGTGCTGATCCTCATTCCCGCTGCTTCACACTCGGCTGCGAACTGTTCCAGTGCGAGCTGGAGGCCCTCACCCGATGAAGCCAACAGAACCACATCATCCGCGAAAAGCAGAGATGAGATTTTGAGGCCACCAAAGTGAAAGCCCTCCGCCACTTGGCTGCGCCTAGAAATCCTGTCCATAAAAATTATGAACAGAACCGGAGACAAAGGGCAGCCCTGGCGGAGCCCATCACCCACCGGGAACGAGTCCGACTTATTGCCGGCAATGCGAACCAAGCTCTTGCAACGGTTGTATAGGGATCGAATGGCCCGTAGCAATGGGCCAGACACCCCATACTCCCGCAACACCTCCCACAGGACACCCCGAGGGACACGGTCGAATGCCTTCTCCAAGTCCACAAAACACATGTAGACTGGTTGGGCAAACTCCCATGCACCCTCAAGTATCCTTGAGAGGATAAAGAGCTGGTCCAGTGTTCCGCGACCAGGACGAAAACCGCATTGTTCCTCCTGTATCCGAGGTTCGACTAGCGGACGAACTCTCCTTTCCAGCACCCTGGCATAGACTTTCCCAGGGAGGCTGAGGAGTGTGATCCCCCTGTAGTTGGAACACACCCTCCGGTCCCCCTTCTTAAAGATGGGGACCACCACCCCGGTCTGCCAGTCCACAGGTACTGCCCCTGATCTCCACGCAACATTGCAGAGGCGTGTCAACCAAGACAGCCCTACAACGTCCAGAGCCTTCAGGAACTCGGGGCGGACCTCATCAACACCAGGGGCTCTGTCACCAAGGAGTTGTTTAACTGCCTCAGTGACCTCGCCCCCGGAAATTGGTGGGTCATTCCCCTCATCCCCAGACTCTGCTTCCTCCTCGGAAGACGTGTCAGTGGGATTAAGGAGGTCCTCGAAGTATTCCTTCCACCGCCTGACAATTTTCTCAGTCGACGTCAGCAGCGCTCCGCCAGCACTATACACAGTGCAGGTAGAGCACCGCTTTCCCCTCCTGAGACGCCTGACGGTTTGCCAGAATCTCTTTGAGGCAGTCCGAAAGTCTTTTTCCATGGCCTCTCCGAACTCCTCCCACACCCGAGTTTTTGCTTCAGCCACTGCCTGAGCCGCATTCCGCTTGGCCTGTCGATACCTGTCGGCTGCCTCCGGAGTCCCACAGGCTAACCAAGCCCGATAGGACTCCTTCTTCAGCCTGGTGGCTCCCTTCACCTCTGGTGTCCACCATTTGGTTCGGGGATTACCACCACGGCAGGCACCAACCACCTTGCGGCCGCAGCTCAATGCAGCAGCTTCAACAATGGAGACGCTGAACATGGTCCATTCGGACTCAATGTCCCCAGTCTCCCTCGGAATGCTGTTGAAGCTCTGCCGGAGGTGTGCGTTGAAGATCTCGCGGACTGGGGCCTCTGCTAGACGTTCCCAGCACACCCTCACTACGCGTTTAGGTGCACCAGGTCTGTCCAGCGTCCTCCCCCGCCACCTGATCCAACTCACCACCAGGTGGTGATCAGTTGACAGCTCAGCCCCTCAATGTATACATTGTAATGCAATACAGTATAATACAAAGACCTGCAATAACTTGTTTGAAGCAGTGTGTTCTATGAAGAGAGCACAACCTGCAAAAAAAGGGTTGAAAGTTAAATAAATGTCATTGAAATAAATTATAAAAAATATATAAAAACTGCTCATCTAGAAAATCCTGACTAGATAGAAAAGCTAGACGATAATATAATAAAAAAATTATTTTTGTGGTTTTTTTTTTTTCTATTTTTCAAATTTTGATTTGTTTTTAACACATTTTTAATATGTGAAAACTGAGACAATCAAATATATAAGATTAGCAGAGAAAACAAAACAAAAAGGGTTTTTTTTAAATGTAACTATCTGGCATAATTATATTTGCTCTTTTCAATATGTTTTATATCTTTTTTTTAACTTTTACATTTTAAATTTAAAATTTTTAAAATATGTTCATATTTATTTTTTGGGCTTTTTGCTGATAATAATTTTTAACAATTCTTTTAACTTTTCATATATTTTAACACATTTGTAATAATTGTGTGGATGCTTTAAGCATCCACACTATTGAGTTCCTGTTTCTCTTTATTGTGTGGATGCTTTAAGCATCCACACTATTGAGTTCCTGTTTCTCTTTATTCTTTATTATTATTATTCTTCAAGTTGCTTCCGTACACTTTTCGCCGTAGAACTACTTCCACAATTTTCAGCCGATTTTCACCGTTCAAATTTTAAACTATTCTGCTATTTTTGCTCTTTCCGGCTATGACTTTTGCTATTTTTTGCTATTATACTTTTTAAAATATTAAGCTTTTTTCCTTTAATTTGTCCCATTGAAATGAATGGGAAACTTCAGCAATTCTGCTAAAATTTGCTTGTTTTTGAAACTTAACTACTTCCTCATACTTTCACCTAGAACAACCATTCAAATTTTAAAATGTTCACAAATTATTGGGCTATTCAGGTATGATTCAGCTTTTTCAAATCTTTTACTGTTTTACTTTTATGCCTCTTAAAGTTTTGAGTTGCAAAATTGTGATTTTTCACAAAATACATGTGTTGTTATGGTTGCTATGCTCTTGGCTTCCAGTGTGCCACTGAAGGTTTTGCAATTTTCACTTCATGTCCGAACAACTTCCTGCTACTTGCTCAATTTTCACTCAACTTCCACAAATTATACATCAAAACGTAGGTATTTTTGCTGGCTTTCAGAAAATGTCACCATCATTGTTGTGGGATTTATATAATTTTGGCAAATCTCCTCAGACTAACACAAGGTCAGAAAACTCTCCATATAAAGTCAATGGAGAGTTTGTTCAAAATTACCGCTGCATTTCTGTAATGAGAGGCATATTCGAATCGTCATATCTCCTTAACGAAGCAAAGTTAAGACATGAGGCTTGTCCCGGTATATCTTCAGACACTCGTGACGCTCACAATTCAAGAATTATTTTCTCACCTATTACCGTTCTGAAATGAGTTGGACTTGTTTGAGGGTAGGAAATTTGTCCTTCGCTCAGATTTCTTCAGATTTCAAACTGTGGAAATGAACCACTTTTTTCTCTCGTCATAACTTTTTGTTGGATTTCCACAGAGACCTGAAAATTTCCATGATTGTTCACCAAACCCTGCTGTCTCTTACGGTGAAAGAATGATATCAATACTCCAAATAGATTTAGAGTTAGAAAGCGTTGTTTGAGGGCAAGTCAAGGCAGTTTTTGCTTCGCTCTACTCAGTTATGGTGCATTAGAAGTCAAATATCTTTAATAATTCATATTTTAATGATAAATTGTAAACACTGGAAGATTCCCCCATCTCTTCTGAACAAAACGGTGTAAGAATGACCGCTCTAGCCCCTACGGTTAGGAAATTATTTTCATTTGTTTGAGGGGAGTCCTCACTATGAGAAATAGGCTGCAATAATCCTGTGCCTCTCTGTGCTGCGTGTGTAAAAAGAGGCACATGTTTTGGCGGGAAAAAGTACACAGGCTCTCTGATTGGTGGATTCAAATTCAGCAGCTCCCAGGCTGACCTAGAAACTTACTTCTCTCTCCCTGTGCATTTTTTTGCTGATTTTTTCATTTAACAAGTATATTTGAGGGACCCTCAGCATGTTCAGCATTTTTTCAGCTGTCCATTTTGCTTTTCCAATTTTTCTGTTTAACTTATTACTATTGTGCTAAATAATACTATTTCTGCTATTTTATAAGATTTGTGCCTAATATAGTATTTCTGCTAAATTACAATATTTCTGCTTTTCATACTATTTGTGCTAAAACATAGTATTTCTACTAAATGTAGTATTTATGCTTAATCATACTATTTCTGCTTTTTATGGGATTTGTGCCTAATATAGTATTTCTGCTTTTTATAGGATTTTTGCTCAAACATAGTATTTCTACTAAATGTAGTGTTTATGCTTAATCATCCTATTTCTGCTTTTTATAGGATTTGTGCTTAATATAGTATTTCTGCTAAATTATAGTATTTCTGCTTTTTATAGTATTTGTGCTAAAACATAGTATTTCTACTAAATGTAGTATTTATGCTTAATCATAGTATTTCTATATATTTCTGCCAGGTCCCCAGGCAGCCAATCCTCTGTGAGGACTGAGAAATTCAAATTTTCAAATCAGGGCCTGCACGGCTTCCCAGCCAATCATATATGTGTCCTGAGGCATTCAAATTTGCATATTGGGGCCTTCATGGCTTCTAAGCCAGCCAATCATATCTGAGGGCTGAGGAATTCAAATCCACAAATCAGGGCCTGCACAGCTTCCCAGCCAGCCAATCATGTATGTGGGCTCCAGGTATTCAAATTTGCATATTGGGGAATTCGTGGCTTCTAAGTCAACAAGTCATCCATGTCATATATCTCTAAAAATTCATATTTTAATGATAAATTGTCAACACTTGAAGATTCCCCCATCTCTTCTGAACAAAACGGTGTAAGAATGACCGCTCTAGCCCCTATGGTTAGGAAATTATGGTCATTTGTTTGAGGGGAATCCTCACTATGTGAAATAAACTGAAAGAAGCAGGTCTATGTCTCTGTGCTGCGTGTGTAAAAAGATGCACCTGTTTTGGCGGGAAAACGTAAACAGCCTCTCTGATTGCTGGATTCAAATTCAGCAGCTCCCAGGCTGACCTAGAAACTTAGTCCTCTCTCCCTGTGTGTGTGTGTGTGTGTGTGTGTGTGTGTGTGTGTGTGTGTGTGTGTGTGTGTGTGTGTGTTTAGTGGGAGAGAGAGGACCCTGCCCTTATTTGACAGCATGTCATTGTAGGATTTAAATTGAACATAGTTAGACTGGTTGACTGGATTAGAGCCTGTGTTTGTGTGTCCCTCTGTGCATTTGTGTTTCAATAAGTTATTACTATTCTGCTAAATCATAGTATTTCTGGTACTTTTCGGTACTTGTGCTAAATACAGTATTTCTGCTAAATCATACTATTTCTGCTTTTCATAGGATTTATGCCTAATATAGTATTCCTGCTAAATTATAGTATTTCTGCTTTTTATAGGATTTGTGCCTAACATAGTATTTCTGCTAAATTATAGTATTTCTGCTTTTTATACTATTTGTTCTAAATTATAGTATTTCTGCTTTTTATAGGATTTGTGCTTAATATAGTATTTCTGCTAAATTATAGTTTTTCTTCTTTTTATAATATTTGTGCTAAAACATAGTATTTCTACTAAATGTAGTATTTATGCTTAATAATAGTATTTCTATATATTTCTGCCAGGTCCCCAGGCAGCCAATCCTCTGTGAGGACTGAGACATTCAAATTTTCAAATCAGGGCCTGCACAGTTTCCCAGCCAATCAAATAAGTGTCCTGAGGCATTCAAATTTGCATATTGGGGCCTTCGTGGCTTCTAAGCCAGCCAATCATATCTGAGGGCTGAGGAATTCAAATCCACAAATCAGGGCCTGCACGGCTTCCCAGCCAGCCAATCACATATGTGGTCTCAGGCATTCAAATTTGCATATTGGGGAATTCGTGGCTTCTAAGTCAACAAGTCATCCATGTCATATATCTCTAAAAATTCATATTTTAATATTAAATTGTCAACACTTGAAGATTCCCCCATCTCTTCTGAACAAAACGGTGTAAGAATGACCGTTCTAGCCCCTACGGTTAGGAAATTATGGTCATTTGTTTGAGGGGAATCCTCACTATGTGAAATAAACTGAAAGAAGCAGGTCTATGTCTCTGTGCTGCGTGTGTAAAAAGATGCACCTGTTTTGGCGGGAAAACGTAAACAGCCTCTCTGATTGCTGGATTCAAATTCAGCAGCTCCCAGGCTGACCTAGAAACTTAGTCCTCTCTCCCTGTGTGTGTGTGTGTGTGTGTGTGTGTGTGTGTGTGTGTGTGTTTAGTGGGAGAGAGAGGACCCTGCCCTTATTTGACAGCATGTCATTGTAGGATTTAAATTGAACATAGTTAGACTGGTTGACTGGATTAGAGCCTGTGTTTGTGTGTCCCTCTGTGCATTTGTGTTTCAATAAGTTATTACTATTCTGCTAAATCATAGTATTTCTGGTACTTTTCGGTACTTGTGCTAAATACAGTATTTCTGCTAAATCATACTATTTCTGCTTTTCATAGGATTTGTGCTTAATATAGTATTTCTGCTAAATTATAGTTTTTCTTCTTTTTATAATATTTGTGCTAAAACATAGTATTTCTACTAAATGTAGTATTTATGCTTAATAATAGTATTTCTATATATTTCTGCCAGGTCCCCAGGCAGCCAATCCTCTGTGAGGACTGAGACATTCAAATTTTCAAATCAGGGCCTGCACAGTTTCCCAGCCAATCAAATAAGTGTCCTGAGGCATTCAAATTTGCATATTGGGGCCTTCGTGGCTTCTAAGCCAGCCAATCATATCTGAGGGCTGAGGAATTCAAATCCACAAATCAGGGCCTGCACGGCTTCCCAGCCAGCCAATCACATATGTGGTCTCAGGCATTCAAATTTGCATATTGGGGAATTCGTGGCTTCTAAGTCAACAAGTCATCCATGTCATATATCTCTAAAAATTCATATTTTAATATTAAATTGTCAACACTTGAAGATTCCCCCATCTCTTCTGAACAAAACGGTGTAAGAATGACCGTTCTAGCCCCTACGGTTAGGAAATTACGGTCATTTGTTTGAGGGGAGTCGTCACTATGAGAAACAGACTGCAAAAATCCTGTGTCTCTCTGTGCTGCTGCGTGTGTAAACAGATGCACCTCTTTTGGTGGGGAAAAGTGCACAGCCTCTCTGATTGGTGGATTCAAATTCACCAGCTCCCAGGCTGACCTAGAAACTTACTTCTCTCTCCCTGTGTGTGTGTGTGTGTGTGTGTGTGTGTGTGTGTGTGTGTGTGTGTGTGTGTGTGTGTGTGTGTGTGTGTGTGTGTGTGTGTGAGAGAAAGGCTTTTAATGGGATGATCTCATTCTAAGATTTAAATTCAATATATTTAGACTGGTTGACTGAATTGGATCTTGTGTGTGGGTCTCTCTGTGCATGTGTGTTTCCTCATGTGTACATATTTGTGATTGTGTGGCTGTAATAAATGTTTTTGCAGATTTTTGTCATTTAACAAGTATATTTGAGGGACCCTCAGCATGTTCAGCATTTTTTCAGCTGTCCATTTTGCTTTTCCAATTTTTCTGTTTAACTTATTACTATTGTGCTAAATCATACTATTTCTGCTATTTTATAAGATTTGTGCTTAATATACTATTTCTGCTTTTATAGGATTTGTGCTTAATATAGTATTTCTGCTAAATGTAGTATTTATGCTTAATCATACTATTTCTGCTTTTCATAGTATTTGTGCTTAATATAGTATTTCTGCTAAATTTAGTATTTCTGATTAATTATAGTTTTTCTACTAAATCATAGTACAGTATTTCTGCTTTTTATGGGATTTGTGCTAAAACAAAGTATTTCTACTAAATGTAGTATTTGTGCTTAATCATACCATTTCTGCTTTTTATAGGATTTGTGCTTAATATGGTATTTCTGCTAAATTATAGTATTTCTGCCAAATTATAATATTTGTGCTAAAACATAGTCTCAATTTAAAATTACAATATTCATAGTTCATCACAGTGTCTCTGGTAAATCACAATATTTCTGCTCTGTTGTACTATTTTTCTAAATCATAGTGTTTCTGTAATGTTTAAGTATTTTTGGCTAAATATATTCTTTCTGTTATCTTATACTATTTCTCCTAAATTCTTGTATTTTTGAGAAGTTATCATGTTTCTGGTAAGTTACAATATTTCTGCTAAATTCTGCTATGCTATTGTATTTCTGCCAAGTATTATGTTTCCTCTAAGATATTGCAGTTCTGCTAAGTTATTCCATTTTAGCAAACTTCTTTTGCTTCTGCAAAGTTTTTACAATTTCTGCAACTTTTCAGCTTTTTCAGCTACTTTTTGCATACAGCTTCAGCTTTAAGCATCCACACTGCATTTTCGCAGGAAATGCAAATTTTTCTAGTTCTTTATTATTCTTAGGACTTCCGTACACTTTTCGCCGTGGAACTACTTCCACAATTTTCAGCCGATTTTCACCGTTCAAACTTTAAACTATTCAGCTATTTTTGCTAATGCCGGCTATGACTTTTGCTATTTTTAACTATTATACTTTTTAAAATATTCCACTTTTTTCCTTTAATTTGTCCCATTGAAATGAATGGGAAACTTCAGCAATTCTGCTAAAATTTGCTTGTTTTTGAAACTTAACTACTTCCTCATACTTTCACCTAGAACAACCATTCAAATTTTAAAATGTTCACAAATTATTGGGCTATTCAGGTATGATTCAGCTTTTTCAAATCTTCTACTGTTTTACTTTTATGCCTCTTAAAGTTTTGAGTTGCAAAATTGTGATTTTTCACAAAATACATGTGTTGTTATGGTTGCTATGCTCTTGGCTTCCAGTGTGCCACTGAAGGTTTTGCAATTTTCACTTCATGTCCGAACAACTTCCTGCTACTTGCTCAATTTTCACTCAACTTCCACAAATCATACATCAAAACGTAGGTATTTTTGCTGGCTTTCAGAAAATGTCACCATCATTGTTGTGGGATTTATAGAATTTTTGCAAATCTCCTCAGACTAACACAAGGTCAGAAAACTCTCCATATAAAGTGAATGGAGAGCTTGTTCAAAATCACCGCTGGATTTCTGTAATGAGAGGCATATTCGAATCGTCATATCTCCTTAACGAAGCAAAGTTAAGACATGAGGCTTGTCCCCGAATATCTTCAGACACCCCTGACGCTCACAATTCAAGAATTTCTTTCTCACCTATTACCGTTCTGAAATGAGTTGGACTTGTTTGAGGGTAGGAAATTCGTCCTTCGCTCAGATTTCTTCAGATTTCAAACTGTGGAAATGAACCACTTTTTTCTCTCGTCATAACTTTTTGTTGGATTTCCACAGAGACCTGAAAATTTCCATGATTGTTCACCAAAGCCTGCTGTCTCTTACGGTGAAAGAATGATATCGATACTCCAAATAGATTTCGAGTTAGAAAGCGTTGTTTGAGGGCAAGTCAAGGCAGTTTTTGCTTCGCTCTACTCAGTTATGGTGCATTAGAAGTCAAATATCTTTAATAATTCATATTTTAATGATAAATTGTAAACACTGGAAGATTCCCCCATCTCTTCTGAACAAAACGGTGTAAGAATGACCGCTCTAGCCCCTACGGTTTGGAAATTATGGTCATTTGTTTGAGGGGAGTCGTCACTATGAGAAATAGGCTGCAATAATCCTGTGCCTCTCTGTGCTGCGTGTGTAAAAAGAGGCACATGTTTTGGCGGGAAAAAGTACATAGGCTCTCTGATTGGTGGATTCAAATTCAGCAGCTCCCAGGCTGACCTAGAAACTTACTTCTCTCTCCCTGTGCATTTTTTTGCTGATTTTTTCATTTAACAAGTATATTTGAGGGACCCTCAGCATGTTCAGCATTTTTTCAGCTGTCCATTTTGCTTTTCCAATTTTTCTGTTTAACTTATTACTATTGTGCTAAATAATACTATTTCTGCTATTTTATAAGATTTGTGCCTAATATAGTATTTCTGCTAAATTACAATATTTCTGCTTTTTATACTAGTTGTGCTAAAACATAGTATTTCTACTAAATGTAGTATTTATGCTTAATCATACTATTTCTGCTTTTTATGGGATTTGTGCCTAATATAGTATTTCTGCTTTTTATAGGATTTTTGCTCAAACATAGTATTTCTACTAAATGTAGTGTTTATGCTTAATCATCCTATTTCTGCTTTTTATAGGATTTGTGCTTAATATAGTATTTCTGCTAAATTATAGTATTTCTGCTTTTTATAGTATTTGTGCTAAAACATAGTATTTCTACTAAATGTAGTATTTATGCTTAATCATAGTATTTCTATATATTTCTGCCAGGTCCCCAGGCAGCCAATCCTCTGTGAGGACTGAGAAATTCAAATTTTCAAATCAGGGCCTGCACGGCTTCCCAGCTAATCATATATGTGTCCTGAGGCATTCAAATTTGCATATTGGGGACTTCATGGCTTCTAAGCCAGCCAATCATATCTGAGGGCTGAGGAATTCAAATCCACAAATCAGGGCCTGCACAGCTTCCCAGCCAGCCAATCATGTATGTGGGCTCCAGGTATTCAAATTTGCATATTGGGGAATTCGTGGCTTCTAAGTCAACAAGTCATCCATGTCATATATCTCTAAAAATTCATATTTTAATGATAAATTGTCAACACTTGAAGATTCCCCCATCTCTTCTGAACAAAACGGTGTAAGAATGACCGCTCTAGCCCCTATGGTTAGGAAATTATGGTCATTTGTTTGAGGGGAATCCTCACTATGTGAAATAAACTGAAAGAAGCAGGTCTATGTCTCTGTGCTGCGTGTGTAAAAAGATGCACCTGTTTTGGCGGGAAAACGTAAACAGCCTCTCTGATTGGTGGATTCAAATTCAGCAGCTCCCAGGCTGACCTAGAAACTTAGTCCTCTCTCCCTGTGTGTGTGTGTGTGTGTGTGTGTGTGTGTGTGTGTGTGTGTGTGTGTGTGTTTAGTGGGAGAGAGAGGACCCTGCCCTTATTTGACAGCATGTCATTGTAGGATTTAAATTGAACATAGTTAGACTGGTTGACTGGATTAGAGCCTGTGTTTGTGTGTCCCTCTGTGCATTTGTGTTTCAATAAGTTATTACTATTCTGCTAAATCATAGTATTTCTGGTACTTTTCGGTACTTGTGCTAAATACAGTATTTCTGCTAAATCATACTATTTCTGCTTTTCATAGGATTTATGCCTAATATAGTATTTCTGCTAAATTATAGTATTTCTGCTTTTTATAGGATTTGTGCCTAACATAGTATTTCTGCTAAATTATAGTATTTCTGCTTTTTATAGGATTTGTGCCTAACATAGTATTTCTGCTAAATTATAGTATTTCTGCTTTTTATACTATTTGTTCTAAATTATAGTATTTCTGCTTTTTATAGGATTTGTGCTTAATATAGTATTTCTGCTAAATTATAGTTTTTCTGCTTTTTATAATATTTGTGCTAAAACATAGTATTTCTACTAAATGTAGTATTTATGCTTAATAATAGTATTTCTATATATTTCTGCCAGGTCCCCAGGCAGCCAATCCTCTGTGAGGACTGAGACATTCAAATTTTCAAATCAGGGCCTGCACAGTTTCCCAGCCAATCAAATAAGTGTCCTGAGGCATTCAAATTTGCATATTGGGGCCTTCGTGGCTTCTAAGCCAGCCAATCATATCTGAGGGCTGAGGAATTCAAATCCACAAATCAGGGCCTGCACGGCTTCCCAGCCAGCCAATCACATATGTGGTCTCAGGCATTCAAATTTGCATATTGGGGAATTCGTGGCTTCTAAGTCAACAAGTCATCCATGTCATATATCTCTAAAAATTCATATTTTAATATTAAATTGTCAACACTTGAAGATTCCCCCATCTCTTCTGAACAAAACGGTGTAAGAATGACCCTTCTAGCCCCTACGGTTAGGAAATTACGGTCATTTGTTTGAGGGGAGTCGTCACTATGAGAAATAGACTGCAAAAATCCTGTGTCTCTCTGTGCTGCTGCGTGTGTAAACAGATGCACCTGTTTTGGTGGGGAAAAGTACACAGCCTCTCTGATTGGTGGATTCAAATTCACCAGCTCCCAGGCTGACCTAGAAACTTACTTCTCTCTCCCTGTGTGTGTGTGTGTGTGTGTGTGTGTGTGTGTGTGTGTGTGTGTGTGTGTGTGTGTGTGTGTGACAGAGAGAGAGAGAGAGAGAGAGAGAGAGAGAGAGAGAAAGAAAGGCTTTTAATGGGATGATCCCATTCTAAGATTTAAATTCAATATATTTAGACTGGTTGACTGAATTGGATCTTGTGTGTGGGTCTCTCTGTGCATGTGTGTTTCCTCATGTGTACATATTTGTGATTGTGTGGCTGTAATAAATTTTTTTGCAGATTTTTGTCATTTAACAAGTATATTTGAGGGACCCTCAGCATGTTCATCATTTTTTCAGCTGTCCATTTTGCTTTTCCAATTTTTCTGTTTAACTTATTACTATTGTGCTAAATCATACTATTTCTGCTATTTTATAAGATTTGTGCTTAATATACTATTTCTGCTTTTATAGGATTTGTGCTTAATATAGCATTTCTGCTAAATGTAGTATTTATGCTTAATCATACTATTTCTGCTTTTCATAGTATTTGTGCTTAATATAGTATTTCTGCTAAATTTAGTATTTCTGATTAATTATAGTTTTTCTACTAAATCATAGTACAGTATTTCTGCTTTTTATGGGATTTGTGCTAAAACAAAGTATTTCTACTAAATGTAGTATTTGTGCTTAATCATACCATTTCTGCTTTTTATAGTATTTGTGCTTAATATAGTATTTCTGCTAAATTATAGTATTTCTGCCAAATTATAATATTTGTGCTAAAACATAGTCTCAATTTAAAATTACAATATTCATAGTTCATCACAGTGTCTCTGGTAAATCACAATATTTCTGCTCTGTTGTACTATTTTTCTAAATCATAGTGTTTCTGTAATATTTAAGTATTTTTGGCTAAATATATTCTTTCTGTTATCTTATACTATTTCTCCTAAATTCTTGTATTTTTGAGAAGTTATCATGTTTCTGGTAAGTTACAATATTTCTGCTAAATTCTGCTATGCTATTGTATTTCTGCCAAGTATTATGTTTCCTCTAAGATATTGCAGTTCTGCTAAGTTATTCCATTTTAGCAAACTTCTTTTGCTTCTGCAAAGTTTTTACAATTTCTGCAACTTTTCAGCTTTTTCAGCTACTTTTTGCATACAGCTTCAGCTTTAAGCATCCACACTGCATTTTCGCAGGAAATGCAAATTTTTCTAGTTTATTTTTTAAATTCTAGTATTTTTGCTCTTTTCATCTTGAAAAAAATTACACTATTAACACATTAAAACCTTTTTGAAGGAAAAAAGTGATGCAGTTATTTCTCACACCCAGTGTGTGGTGCAGTCAGTGAAGAGTTTTTTGTGTGTTGTTCAGACTTGTTTCAGACATCGCCTTCACTGGTAGATATGGATGCCACACTTCATCCAAACCTATTTAAATTTGTGTCTTGTACTGATCTGTAACTTCTGTAACAGGATTCAAGAAAGTCTCACACATTTTAGCTAAAATATCATCTTAGATCCAGTTTGGAGAAAAGTTTTGAGTGTATGTGAAATACGATAGAGTGTCTCCCTTGGTGTTGTTAGTTTATTTTTACCGATGGCAAGCTGTGGCAGGAAAAATACACAGAGTAGCAGTGGAGTGTCTATTTATGGTGGTCCTATCTGATATTGTGGTTGGGGGGCCACGAATAAATTACATACTGTAAAGGAGACACTGTAGGGTGATGTAACTGGCTGATCCCTAAACTCATGACTGAGAGTCAAAGTCCATTATTGAGCCAAACTGAAGCCTCATTGGAGAAATTTGTGGTGTGATAAATTTAAATATATGGTCAGTCTGATCTGAATCATTTCAAGTCTGTTTACCAAAAAGCCTGAGAGTGATACAGCCGCATGATTCACAATATATCTGAGAGCACCATTTGCCATGTGTTGCATGTGTCTACAACATCAATAATACATTTGAGGTGATTTAAAAACACCCTGGATCTCTCAGTGTGCTCCTCAAAGAACTGACATGTTTCTTTTTCAATTGTTTCAACATACTCAACTCTTAAGTACTTAAGTTAAGTAACTTCCAGACTTCTAGTGTGTTTGTTTGTGTTGAAAGTAGAAGTGTGATGTCTTATATATTTTAAACTAGAATGATTTGAAAATATATTATAACATTGCATTATACTATTTCTCCTTCAGGTCTTTTATTTTATGTGCTAATGCTAAAGTCATTCTAAGTTTTTAACATTTTTTATCTGCACTTCAAAGAACAGCGCTAATGCCTGCACGTAATGCAAATAGTCCCTGATGTCACAACTATGCACACATGTTTCTGTACACGAGTGCGCAAAGGAAAACTGACACCTGTAAAGCCATTGTCAGTTGCAGCATGCACAAAACGGAAGGTTGTTTGCCTCAGTTGCTATTTTAACTGCTGGTGCAGTTTGATATGCATTGTTTGAGAGCATAAAATTCTGCTCTGACATGTTGCTTTCTTTTTACATCTACACTGTAGGCAAAAGCATTTTATTCCTACCGGTCAGAACCTGCAACAGTCAAGAATCTAAAACGAGGCCTGGCCAGCTTGCTGCAAGTGCAGCTCAGTACTGGGAAGGTTGTAGAGGTTAGTGACAAACTAATCATTTCACAATCATTTTTAACATACATCCATGTACGTTACTAATAAAAACAAGCTGTCTGTTTAAACAGAATGATGTGTCTGGGAGGTGTACTGTTGAGTACAAGGCAGTAAAAGGTCAAGTAACAAGAACCAAGAATCTAGAGACATGTAAGACAGAAGAGGCTGGATTTACCACTCACAGTAAGGTCAGTCAACATCCAGAACAACTCCAACTCTAACCATACTAAACACTAACTTTTGCAAGCTGATTTCTGAAGTATTTCTGAATCCCGCCCCCTCCAGGTCCTGGGTGTGAGTAGGAAGTCCAGTTCTGTTACAGTGTTCACACTTGAAAATGGTTTCATCCGCTCAGCTGAGGCTGAAGAAACACACTCCCTGGCTGTTAATGCTCGCAGATCTGTTGCAGCTAAAGTCTCGTCCAGGTAAGTACCCTGACTGGGAATTCATCTGAGATTCCGTGTTTTATAACTGCACACTTCAAATTGTACTTCCTTCTATCCTAGGCAAAGCCTGAAATTGGTTGGTACAGAGGCAGGACCACTGGAGGCTGCCGGGAAAGATGCTGCTGCAGTTGTCAAGTCAATAGATGCCAAACTGGCAGCTGTTGGTATTGCGGCTGAGAAGGTCAAATCTGAGTGCAAAGGCTGCCCATCGGTGAGTAACTGTTTACTTACAAATCTTCACTGTCACACAGCTTTGTTCTCATGGATGCTATGGCTGCTCCTCCCTGACCCTGGTTCTGCCAGAGGTTTCTTCCTGTCAAAAGGCAGTTATTCCTTCCTCTCCCCTTATAAGGGGAGTTGCCTGATTGTTGGGGATCCCTCCCTACTATAGATACTATAGAGATGTGTAGAACGCCTTCAGGCAACTGTTGTTTTGATTTGGTGCAATATACTGTAAATAAAATGTAATTGATCTGAATATTTCACTATCTTTTCTTTTCTTTTGTTATGGTATTATCACCCATGTATAGCTAACATAGCTTATCTGGCTCTGAGAATTAATTCGCTATTATGTATTTCTATTCACATAAATAACACGTCTCTTTAAATTTGTATTAACAGGACAGGGAAAGGTCTTGTACTTGTGTTTCCTCTCCAGGAGCACTTTTCATGCATTTAAACCTTGTTCTGAATAGGAAAAGTGGTTTCAAGTTGAGCTGTTCAAGTCATTAAAACAAAATGACTTGTAATAGTACAGTCTTGGTAAACAGATACAGTTTATTTTTGTACTTTGATTACTAAGTGAAGATGATCTGTGTTCTAATCCCCTCTCCCCTGTGTTCTTCCTCTTAGCTTTTTGAACATTGGCAGGCTGAGAAGAAGCAGCTGGAGCCAGAGAGCCTGTCCAAAACCAGGGCTCCTCGGAGCTTCCTGGCCCTCATCCAGACCATTAGGAAGGCGCCCAAGGACGAGATCCTCAAAGTGCTGAGGAGTGCCAGCAAGACGTCTCTGTAAGTGAGAGCCTTGCTCCATATGTATATGTGTGTGTGTGTGTGTGTGTATATGTATGTATGTATGTATGTATATATATATATATATATATATATATATATATATACATACATACACACACACACACACACACACACACACACACACACACACATATATATATATATATATATATATATATATATATGTATGTATGTATGTATGTATGTATGTATGTGTATATATATGTATGTGTATGTATGTATAAATAATTATAATTTTGTTTTTTGCATCTTATTTCCTCTTTACTGCTCTGCCCTGTTTAACTTCTTTCTGCTGGTATCAGACCTCAGGTTGTTGATGCTGTAACATCCTCCCAGACCTCTGAATCCCTGGATGCCATGCTTGAATTCCTTAACTTCACTGATGCCAAAGGTTTGGTTCTGCAGGAGAGGTTTCTCTATGCATGTGGCTTTGCTTCACATCCCAATGAGAGAATGCTCCAGGCCCTGCTGGTGAGTTAAAGGAAAGTTTAAGAATTTCTCCCACTTAGAAGGTATCGTAAGAAACTGGTGCCCTCTAGGTAATAAGATAATAATGCAGGATTCACTCCCAGTTGGTTGTAAACAAAGAATAATTTTGCTTAAGTTACCTGCCAGCAGTCAGTGTTTTCAGCAAATTGTTATAAGGAACATTTTCCTTTCAGGATATTTCTAAAGGGAAGATCGGCAGTACTGACATCAAAGAATCTGTGGTGATCATTATGGGAGCCCTGGTCCACAAACTGTGTCAGAAAGGAGGCTGCAACTTACCTGTGAGTCATCTAAAGAAGAAGTGACACTGAACAAAGCCCAGCATTTCTTAAGGGCCAGAAAGTGTACCCTACATACTGGAATATACTAGAAATGCAATAAAAATGACCAACAGTTAACTGATGATTTTTCTGCTTCATGTTTGTCTCTCAGATCGTGGAGCAGGTCAAGAAGATGATATTGAACGCTCCCGACAGCACAACTGTTGAGTTGGAGGTCCAGATGTACCTTTTGGCCCTAAAAAACTCTCTCCTGCCCGAGGCCATTCCTATTTTCACCAAATATGCAGAATCAGAAGTGGGAGCCTACAACACCATTGCCCTCACTGCCCTGCAGAGATACGATGTGAATCTCATGACCAGTGAGGTATGTATCGAATATTACTCTGTGGTTAAACAATTACACACAAATACTTTCCTGCCAGCTAATCTTTTTTTTTTTTTTTTTAGGTCAAGCAAACAGTGAACAGGGTTTACCACCAGAATCGCCGCATCTATGAGAAAAATGTGAGAGCCGCCGCTGCTGACGTCATCCTCAGTAGCAACCCCACATACATGGAGGTGAAGAATCTGCTTCTGTCCATCGGAAACTTGCCACATGAAATGAACAAGTACATGCTGTCAAAGATCCAGGACATCCTACGCTTCCAGATGCCTGCCAGGTGTGTTACAGGAAAATAACCTGTCTCTGCATCATAGCTCAGAAGGACTTGACAGTTATATGATGACAATATATTAAAACTGTTAAATAGGTTTCCCATTTTTTTTTCAGCAAAGTGCTAGGGCAAGCTATGAAGGACATGATTTCTTGTAACTATAACCGCTTTGCAAAGGTTGGATCATCATCTGCATTTTCAGGATTCATGGCTCGTAAGTGACAAAAGAATGACATTTTTTTTAATTGTGATGAAATATTAAAAGTAAGTCAGCTTAATTAAAGAAAATATCAATCTTTGACTATATAAGCAAACACAGTTACATGCATACTAACTGAGTACTTCTAATGTCTTGCTCCCTACAGAGTCCCCCGATCTGACCTCCACATACAGTTTGGACATCTTGTATTCAGGCTCTGGGATCCTCAGAAGAAGCAACATGAATATTTTTGGTGCTACTAACGAAGCAATGCTACATGGATTACAGGTGAACTTAAAGAGTTTCATAAAATCACTGAATCCTCAAAAATAGAGCGAATTACTGAAATAAATGGGAACATTTCTCTTCCAGGTGGCGATCGAGGCCCAGGGTCTGGAGACTCTGATTGCTGCCACACCTGATGAGGGGGAGGAAGACCTGGAGTCCTTTGCCGGGATGTCGGCTCTGCTTTTCGACATCCAGCTGCGTCCTGTCACCTTCTTCAAGGGTTACAGTGACCTCATGTCTAAAATGTTCTCCATGACTGGAGACCCCATCAATGTCGTGAAGGGTCTCATCCTGCTCTCGGATCATTCTGAGGTAAGATCCCAATCACAGTTATCAGCTGTTCCCAGAAGCCTTTCCACTCCTTCAAAAACAGTGTCAGATTTGCAGATTGTAGTTCACTCTGTTCAAGGAAAAGCAGCACACACTTAAAAACATACACGTGTACACTCTGTGTGAAGTCAGAAGTGCCGTCATTGTTGCTACATCACGTTGCCACGTGGATGACTAAGAGTGCAATAAGCAGACTTTGACACTGGAGACGGAGGCTGAAGAGGCTTAACGCTGAAGTCAAACTTAGCATAAATGTCAAGAAAGCGTAGAGGAGGCAGGGCAGAAAAAGCTCACATGAGTCATGCTGGGCAACACACGTCTTTTTCACTTGGTCAGATGCAACGACTATGTGTACACAGACACAGAGAGGAACGGGTCACACTTAATAACTCCAGCTGTCGAGGTGAATGACGCAAGTGTGAGTAGGGTCTAAATGTGTGAAGCTGAAACAAGGATGAGGTATTGTGAAACAGGTGCTATTTTAAAAACAGTGCTTTTTTTAAATTTTACTTTCATATGATACTCTATCCCTTTTGTATTGGCTTTTCGGTGGAAATACATGGAATCGGTTCTGACTTCAGTGTATCCATAGAAAAGGGTTACTTCCTGTCTGTGACTGTGACAAGCTCATTATTTCCTACAAAAGCAGATTTCAATCTAGAATCTTTCTGTGTATACAAAAGCCAAGTTGATCATTGTTATTTTCTATTTTGGACTGAATTCAGACATTGATCATTTTATTTTTTGTCAGCTTGTGAGTATTTATGTTGTCGACTTAATAAACTATTGTTAGTTTGGGTAGTCGAAGTGATTCATTCTCATTCATGACTGATATATAATTATGTTTGTCAGAGTGTGATGAAGACTTAGAGTTAATATGGTCTGGTGTGTTTTTTCTCATTTTCTGGCCTAATATACACAAAGAATAAATGTGATATGAAGTTTAAACTAGAAAAGAAGTTTCTTGTTTTCCTAGGGTTAATTTCCACATGCTTACAGCACTTAATATCTAGAAAGACTCACATTTCTTTCTTTTTCTTTTTTTGCAAACTATCTTAATTTCAATTAAGCATCCATTGTGGGATTTCTTCTTATTTGCTGTCTTTCAGGTCATCCAGCTCCAGTCTGGTCTGAAGGCAAGTGCGGAGTTTCAAGGAGGTCTCGCCATTGACATTTCTGGAGGCATGGAGATCAGTCTGTGGTACAGAGAGTCCAAGACCAGTGTTAACAACAGGTACATTGAAATAAACAACTTTTACCATAAAACAGCGTACAACACAGCACAAAAAGCCTTTTGATAGACAGACAGTTCTTAGAAAACACTCTCTGCAACTGAACGTCGATTCTAAACCCCATCACTCCACTGCAAATAGATTTCTGTTGATGTTGGATTTACGTGAACTTTAGACAGTCTATAAGTGTTGTCTGATTCATTTGTTCCATCTGCACTTTGGATTTGCTCCAGTATTGTGCTTCACTCCTGTCTCACTGGTAGGGTTGTGTGGCTATGACATCAGGTCTGTCTGGTTCTCTATTTTAAAAACATTACAGTCAATGCACAACAGTAACTCAATATCAGTTAGCTGTCGGCATCCGGTGATGAAAGAGTAATGCTACAGATTTTTAATATTCATATGTGGTTTGATGGACTGCACATCAGTGCTCATGTCCTGCATCTAGAATGTTTAAACTTGAGTCCCGGAGCTGGTTAATTAATTAAGTGATTAAAGAGAAGCTTCAGAATGATTCACTGTGATGATGATGTTAGAAACAATGCCTTGGTTTGTAGACCATTGTTTGGAGGGGTGTTCGCAACTTGAAGTTGGACTTCAGGACTGTTTGTGTGCAGGGGAATGGCAGAGGCAGGTGAATGGATCAGCATAGCTGTACCTCTTCCACTCTGATAATAGAGTGGCAGACTATCTATAGAAGCAGAACAAACCACATTGGTATCTCACCATGTCTACATGAGCAAAGTTTTGACTATTTAGTGCTCAGGCATTAGGGTAGACATTGGGATTGGGCTTATATATGTACCTTTCCCTCTGTGAGTGTCTTCTTAACTGAAACTTGCTTGACTTCTGTTCACTTTATCCTCATTCATATGATAAACCCCACCAAGAAGTAGGCTTATACTGGCGGTATCACCAGTACGTTGATAGCATATTAGAAGGAGAAGCACATTATAGTCAGTGGTGGTTCTATAGTCTGTTCATAGGGTTCACCTCCAACAAGCATTCATCACCACTGTGTTATAAATAATCTGACATGAAGAAAACAATTCTTACTTGACTGTGACGTGTCATGACCAACAGAGGAGGCAAATTTAACGAGTAGAGAAAAGAAAATATTGAGATGCTAGCGGAAGTTATGTAATAAAAGCACCTCTGCCAAACAGTAAATGATAGACTAGACAGCTTTTAGTTATTTAGCATTATATTTAATTATCAGCTACACTCACCAAGTTTTGCTATTTTTTTTCATTCTCAGAAGGTTAACGGCTTTTTTTTTTTTTTTTACTGAGTGGCTGTCCTCGCTGTCATTAGGTTTGTTTAAACAGAATCATGCACTCCACTTGCAGTGTCAGGGAGTGGAGTCAGGTGGGGGCCCCAGTAAATTAGGTCAGGTCTCTCCTACTGTCACTGCAAACTTTGCACATTGCAACTACTGTGGTTGCTCACTCACCAGACCAAAGCACAGATTTCAAACGGTCTAATGTCCATTCCTTGTGTTTCTTGGCCCAAACAAATCTGTTCTACTTGTTGCTTTTCCTTAGTAGTGGTTTCTTAACAGCTATTTGATCATAAAACCCTGACTCCTCTGAACAGCTGATGTAGAGATGGGGTGCAGTGACTGCGCCTGAGGACACATTCAAAGTTTTGGCAATTTTCTGGACTGACTGACCTTCAGTTCTTAAAGTAATGATGGACTGTCATTTCTCTTTACTTAGCTGATTGGTTCTTGCCATAATATGAATTCTAAAAGTTGTCAAATTGGGACAATCAGTTGTATACCAACCTGACTTCTGCACAACACAACTAATTGTCCCAACCCCATTTAAGAAAGCAAACTCCACAAATGAACGAGGCACACCTGTGAAGTGAAAACATTTCAGGTGACTACATCCTGAAGCTCACTGAGAGAAGGCCAAGGGTTTGCAGTGCTTTCAACAAAGCAGGGGGTGGCTATTTCCAGGACCTAAAATATTAAACACATTTAGTTATATTTTTTTTCCTTTGCTTCATAATTCTATATATCTTGTTTCATATATTTGATGTCTTCAGTATGTATCTACAATGTAGAAAGTAGTAAAAAAAAGTGCATCCAAACTTTTGACTGGTAGTGTATTCCAACTTCAGACCTACAAAGCCAAGAGTCCCAGCATTGTCTGTTGAACACATTGTTTTGATTTGGCTGTGTTTTCAGAGCAGCATTAGTAGTCACTGGCAACGTTACTGTGGACATGGACTTTTTAAGAGCGGGTGTGGAGGTCAGCTTTGATACAGAAGCATCACTGGACTTCATTACCACTGTCCAGTTCTCAGAATACCCCTTCCTGGTGTGCCTGCAGATGGACAAATCTACCTTCCCAGTCAGGTACTAAATAATAAAAAAAATGTTGCCATCTTTGAATAATCTCTTATATTACTTAACTTTTTATTTGTAATGCTCTTCCTTCAGTGAATACCTGACCAAGTATGAGAGCCTGCCATCAGGGAAGAGTGTTGTATCTCGCAAAGGCAGAAAGACACTCATTCCTGGTTCCGAATTCCCTCTTCACCAGGAGAACTCGAACATGTGCAAGAGGGTTTTCGACTCCAACTGGTAGAAAAGAAACCGTCGGTTTTCCACACGCCCAAGTGCTTCACTGCATTCAGGGACAGCAGCCACACCTCTGGTGTGACACAGCAGGTTGTGAAAAAGCAGTAAAAGACCATAAGAAAAGAAAAGTGGTGCATTTTTTTTATTATTAACAACACATGCAATGTTTACATTCCTGTGAGTATTTAAGTAATTGTAATTCAAGCTTTGTTTCCAATCAGGGATCCTTTCTTTGTGTTTTTATGGATTTATTTGAAAATATATTTATGATGGGCACATACAAGATGTATGTTTTATATGATGTGAAATACTCAGCATGAATAGTGCCACTGTAATCTTCTCCAACACAGTTACAGCAAAGAGAAACATGTAAATATCAGACTTCAGAGCGCAGGTTAACTCAGAACACATGTGCTCTTTTCCCGATCCAATTCTTCTTCTTTCTTTCTTTCTTTTTTTTTTTTTTTAATTAAATGTATTTTAAAGAGGAGTAGTTTATTGTTTTACATCACTGTATAACCCTTGACAAGCTTGAAATCACTTCAGGGTAATGTTCTCAATTAATTCAGTCTTTTACAATCTTATTGAAGATTTAAGTTGCTCCTACAAAGTTAACAGATTTGTTAGCTTTGTCATTACTTTATGAATTATCAGATGAAAGCTGAATCAATAAAAGTGAATCCATTACCATAATTTATTTTTATTTTTTTGTATAGGAATATAATTGGTGTTTGTCTGAAAATGTTTGGGCACAACATGAACTTCATTCCATGTTAAGGAAACAGATTGGTTAACAAAAAGTGTACACTAAAAAATAAAGTTTTACATGTCAAAGTCGCTATATTTGTCTATTTACCCCATGAAAGCGATTGAATGTATGCATGTACAGTGCTGCGCAAACATTTTAGAGACAAAAATAAACTCAGGATGCTTCTAAAAACTATTTTATGTTTTAATTTTTGTCCTTATGTTCATGGAAAGTAACACGAATAGAAACAAATTAGGACTGTCTTGTGATGTGATTGCACCAATTACAACACCCGGCAACATGTTGGTGGATTCGGTTAGGATGCTTTGTTTGAATTTGGCTTTCAACTAGATCTTAATCACACACCTGCAAAGTTTTGTGATGGAGTCAAGTTGAAATCACAATCTAAAATAATATTGCAACTTTGACATAAATTAACCTTAGCTTCCTTGAGTATTTGGCAAGTATGTAGTTCCAGGTATCTTGGAGAACAAGCAGCAGTTAGTGAATTTAAATAGTCTTCTGTTTCTTTATGCTATCCAATACTGACTCAGAGTTCAAGACGTTAATCTGTATTCAAAATCCAGTGCTCTTTGGGAGCTGTAACGTCTGCAGCACTCCCAGTTTTCTGTTTCTGCGGTTGCTTCAGAATAAATGTGGGACTGCTTCATTTCCTCTGTTGGTACTGCATGATAAATAAAAATCTAACTTACACAAAATGTGGCTAAATTTGATAAAGACCCTCAAGTAACATCATCTACTTATATTTTCAGAAAGCCTACATGTTAACACCACTGAGCTTGCATAACAAAAACCGAGCTCAGTATTGACTGTTCTCCTCCTCATTACAAACATGAAGACAACACTGGCCCATTGTCATGATCCTGGGTCTGCTGACCCAGCGTTTTGTGTTTAGTTTATGTAGCCTTCAGGTTTCCTAAGTTCATCGTTTTCATGCCTAGGTGTTTCTAGTTATTTTCCCCTCGTGTTTCCACCATGTTAAGTCTCCCCTGCTTTTCATGTATTTCATGTCTGTGGCTTATGTTGTCAAGTTCAGGTTGTCATGTCTATGTCTCACTCTGTTTCCTGTTTTATTGTGAAGAGGTCTGGCGTTTCTGTGTTCATCGTGTTCAGTTTTACTCTCCCACTGTGACGTCATTATGTTCATGTGTGCCAGCTGTTTCCCCAGGTGTTGCCACTTCCCTCATTATCTTCCTGTGTCCATTTAGTCTGTGTGTTCTCAGTCATTCTTTGTCAGGTCGTCCGTTGTACTCACCCGTTGTACTCGTCCGTTGTTTCCTATGTCTCCGCTCCAGGTATCCCTGTCAGTTTGTTATGTTTAGAGTTTTCTATGTTTTGTTTTAGTTCACCCAGTTTAGGTCATTGTTTAGTTTTCATCGATTCCCTATTATTTTGTACCCTCGTTTCTTTCCTTAATAAACGGCTTGTTTTGTTATTCACATCTCATTTCGGTCTGCGCTTGAGTCCTTCCCTGCAACATACGGTCTGCCCTAGCCAGACCGTGACACCCATGGCTTGTCATCAAGTTTGTTGCCACCTGATTAAACACACCTTTAGAGTTATGCTACTTTTTAAAAAAATCTATTTATATATCTGTTTTTTTAAATTAGATAAGCAGAATGAAATTGATTCATAGATGTTAAATGAGGAGGAATGTAGCTATAGTCCTGGGCTAACGACACTAGAATTTAAAACTTGATACTGACACCCAGGAAAATATTTGTAGTTTTAGATACCACAAGGAAATATTTGACTCTAGTAAGAGGCATAATTTTGTTAAAATAAAGATTATAGTAATTCTGGTTCATCTAGATGTATTCAGCCAAAGACCAATTTATTTCCTGTGCTTCTGGTGACTTGGCACCATGTTTTTATTGCTGATTAGATAGAGTTGGTGAGTATGGAAGCCTGTTTCCACCACTAAAGAAAAAAAAAGGATCCATCACTCAAATTTTCCACTTATTTACTCGAAATTTTGAGAAAAGTAACTTGAAATTTCGAGTTAGCGCTGCCAATCAGTAATCTACGTGAATGATGTCATTTCCTTGTTACCCGGAAGCTGAAGCCCTCAGGTATAAATGCTACAGCTAAGCTACCAGTATTACATCCAGTCATGAATGCACAGATTGCTGAGTATTTTCAGCGTGGCTTCAAAAATGATGAAATCCTTGTGTTATTAGCTGAATCACATGCCGTTACTATCAGTAAAGGTACTCACGAAAGCGAGTGTGTTGTACGGTGGCCCCTAGAGACAAAGCACGTACAAACTCCAAAACACTTGCAAACTCCAAAACACATGCAAATTCCAAAACACATGCAAACTCCAAAACACTTGCAAACTAAAAAACACATGCAAACTCCAAAACACGTACAAACTCCAAAACACTTGCAAAATCCAAAACACGTACAAATTCCAAAACACTTGCAAAATCCAAAACACGTACAAATTCCAAAACACGTACAAATTCCAAAACACTTGCAAAATCCAAAACACTTGCAAACTAAAAAACACATGCAAATTCCAAAACACGTACAAATTCCAAAACACTTGCAAAATCCAAAACACTTGCAAACTCAAAAACACATGAAAATTCCAAAACACAACGGAAGTGCTCCAGGACGCTAGGAGCAGTGTTGAGCTTTTGTTACCTAGTAACTACACAAGCCAGGAAGTACCAATGACCGGATTTGGGGTTTGCAGCCTTATAGGGCCCCATTTTAAGGCCGATTACGTCACAGCGACAAGAGAAGGCTTTCCCAATTCAAAGGCTGCTCGAAATGCGGCCCTCAAATGCGTCCATAATTTCCCTTCATGGCCCAACATATCCCAGACTTCATAGTGCGCTGGTGGTGTGGATAATTTTGCCGAAAAAAAAACGGTGGAAGCAGAGCGGAGGAAGAGTAAACTTTCAGAAGTAAGTACTGAATATTATGTCACTTATTTATGCGCAAATATTTTTTTAATGAAGAACATTAAACCATTATTGTTGGCCACATGTCGGGAAAGTTATGTGACATTAGTCATGTCTGTACTTTCAGAATTAACTTGGTTTTAAAGCCTTTACTTTAAAAAAAATATATATAGTCGACCTTAATCTTACAGAGATTGTGATGATTTTGTGGATAATTAAAGTCAGTCATATATCCACAAACACAACAAGCTGAAAGTCAGTGATGCTGCTCGGTTTGCAGTCCTGAATATCACAGCACAAGGAAGATTCACTGCACTGTTAATGTTAGCTATGTTATATTGCTGCCTCTGTTCGGTGGTGTCGAGCCAAACGGACTTTAACGTGTGTTTGAACGAGCTGACGGTTCACTCGTTAAGCTGAAAGAAAGATGCTTTAATCACAGGAGTCACACATGTGTGTCCACTGTACCATCTGGGAACTCCTCTTGTTTCGTAATAACACAAACACTAAATCCTCCTTCTTTTGTGCTGTTTTGTAGCAGTGTATACACCTGAGACTGTCACCTGTCTGTCTGTCCTGCACTCTCTCTCTGTTTCTTTCTCTCTGATTGTGTAATAAAAGTATGAACATGTGTTTATAAGTCACACTTGTGTTTGAATCCTGCAGCTTATCACACATTTGATTTCCATGTGTGACAACTGCAAGTGTCCAGAGTGAGGACAGACTGAGGGACCCACTGCTGCACATCATCTGTGAGGCTTTGCACTAGAGCAGGGCGATATGGCCAAAAATATTTATCACGATATATATTTGAAAATTTGCGATAACGATATAACCGACGATATAATTGATGCGAGACAAAATACAACTCCACAACATTACTAGCGCAAAAAGACAACCTTCCATTTATATTCACTTAAACAAGAAGCTGGTTTTTATGTACATTAAAGCTTTATAAAAATGTAACAGTACAAATGCAAATTGCTTGCTGAAAGTTTAACCAAAAGGCATTTCCACTAGAAATGGGCTGACATGTCCTGAGCATAACCATGTATAATATCCACTGAAGTTAAAAAGAGGTGCTTTGCAACATTAAACTGCAGTGTGCAGTACGCATTTTTCGGACCATAAGGTGCACGGGATTATAAGGCACATTAAGCGAAACAAAGCAGTCAGATAAATCAAACTTTATTAAACTCATTCTTCTTGCTTCCTCCACTTCTGTACCATTGATTCCTTAATGTTGAATTCTCTGGCAGCTGCTCTATTCCCATGTTGTTGCAGTATATTAATGACTAACCTCGTATTGTGGATGGATTATCTCAGTTGTTCTCCTGACTGAAGTTTGGTCCGTTTACAGCATCCTGCCATGCGATTGCATTTGTCTCTACCCATATGGAAAAGATATATATAAATCTTATAAAGTTTGTATCTGTCTTGTGTGAAACTTGTATGAAAAGCATATAAGTGTGAAAACAGATATAAGATCCCTTGAAAAATTATATAATGAAACTTGTATATTTCTGATACTTACTTAAACAATGTATGAAAGTAATGCGAAAGTGGCCACTTTCATGAGTAAATCATGTAAGCCTTATATGATTTACTCATGAAAGTGGCCACTTTCATGAGTAATCACATATAAGTTTTTACTATTTCTTTTCCGTATGGGTAACCATGAAGAACCTTCACGTTAACTTTTATAAGTGGAAAAGTGTTAGTGTTCGTCCTCCAGCTTCACTGTTTATGTTATGCTAACATAGCTGTGTCGCTAGCGATCACGTAGCACATCATTATATACCAGCTAGCCCAACTTCAGTAACCCTACAAACGTCACTGCTGTTTAGTTTCCTGTCTTCATTTATGTTGCAAGTGATAGCAGAGGTGTACGTTTGATTTTTTTCAGAAATCTCTCAGTCAGAACATGCAATATCATGCTTAGGTAACTAGCGAAACTAGCGAGCTAACTTCCGCTAGCTTCCTGCTAACTTCTAACTCCGTTAAATGTAATAACTTTTGTTTTCATGGATGCCTGGAAGTTAAACTTTATAGTTACACCTCGTAAAGCAGCAATGCTGATCGTTTTATTAAAGATGAAAGAATTTAGACAGTTTTTAACTCTAAGTGATGCTGCAGTGTTGTTTGACCTGAAGCATACGGAGTTTAGGACCCAGATTACTCCCAGATTTAAGAGCATCTTAGTCCGACAAATACGACAATAACAACGGCCGCTTGCATGTTCTGCAAAAAAATGTGCTTTGTTGTGTATCTGACGGACAAACACCAAACCAGTTCCACATCACGGAAGTTGCACCATTTTTACAAACCAATTCTGGATCATCTGTTTCACTCAACAATCGGCCATGTGCGTATGAAAACAAAGGCACTGCGCATGCGCGTTTTACTCCCATTCTATCGCGATATTTCATTTTCCTATCGTTGCCTAACATTATACCGGTATTACCGTGAACGGTATAATATGGCCCAGCCCTACTTTGCACCCCTGATGATCCACCAGGACAAACTCAGCAGTGTGTGAGGAAGAGTAGGAGGAAGAGCCAGCAGCAGCTGACAGATGGAGAGAAGAGACAGACTGTTCCCTGTTTGTGAAGGACTGCTAGAAAAGTTTAAAATAACTAATTGTCTGTCCTGAATCAGTCTTATTAGGTAATGTTCAAATAATTTTATCATTCCAGTGTTTTCAGTGTGGGAGAAAGTACTCAGGGCCTTCAAGTTACACACTATGAAAGGCAGCAACAAGTGTAATATTCAGAAACCTAAAGTATGTATCAGCAGCAGAATGGAGCTAAAAATAAATGTTTGTTTCAGTTCTATGAAGCTTTGAGTATTTTGGATCAGTAGCACTGCTGTGTTTGTTGCATCATATTGCTGTAATTGTTTATATGCTTTATATATTCTGAGGTAAGTTGATCTATAGTGTTACATCATATTCTATAAGGATGTTATGTGTTTGTAGACTTTCTGCCCAGTTTGACCCATTTAGCAGAAGCCAGCCTGTTTAAGGCTCTGATATCTATTCTGTATGACTTAAAGCAGTTATGACATGGTCTGATTTTCTCACCCAATAAAGGAATATTTCATATATCAGTCTACTCTTCATTTTATCAGAATCAGAATCAGAAAGGGTTTTATTGCCAAATGTTGAGCAGGTTTACAACATTAGGAAATTGCTGCGGTGCTTCAGTGCAAACATACTGTCATAAAACGGTCCCCACCGTCAGAAACAGTTATCACAGCTTGTACATTTTCTTTTTATAAATATATGTAAGCAATGAGCCAAATTTAGTAATGCCAACATGAAGGAACAACATTTGTCTCTTATATATGATACACCTATATATGCACTGTCAAAGATACTTGTCTTTGAGTGAAGATTTAAGGTGATAAGACATGTAAATAACTGCAACTTGAATCTGTACTGAGGCTCAGTATTTGACACAGAGTTCATGTTCACTGCTGTAATAGCTAATAATGATTAATATAATAACTAGAATATTGGCCATATTATATTTACATTACCAAAGTGATATGACTTTAGTCTCATGAACAACATCAGCTAATTCTTATTTACTAATTAATCTTGAAATGACTGTTCAGTACAGAAATGAAGCCCAAAAATCATGTTTTACTGTCCTGTGGTCTCAGCCTCAGATACTTATCAAATCACACAAAGCTCATGTAGAAACAAACAAACAAATGAACAAAATATGTTCTCCCTCATTTCTGTCAAACCAAGTTGTATGACACGTTTCCAGCGGTTAGTATCACGGTTGCTAGGCAACCTGGGAAGCGCGACGGAGACTAGACCCATACAGACAAACTTGCCGTTTATTTTGCAAATCGAGGTCAACACTGCCCCTAGCGTCCTGGAGCACTTCCGTTGTGTTTTGGAATTTGCATGTGTTTTTGAGTTTGCAAGTGTTTTGGATTTTGCAAGTGTTTTGGAATTTGTACGTGTTTTGGAATTTGCATGTGTTTTTTAGTTTGCAAGTGTTTTGGATTTTGCAAGTGTTTTGGAATTTGCATGTGTTTTTTAGTTTGCAAGTGTTTTGGAGTTTGTACGTGTTTTGGAATTTGCATGTGTTTTGGAATTTGCATGTGTTTTTTAGTTTGCAAGTGTTTTGGATTTTGCAAGTGTTTTTGAGTTTGTACGTGTTTTGGAATTTGTACGTGTTTTGGAATTTGCATGTGTTTTTTAGTTTGCAAGTGTTTTGGGTTTTGCAAGTGTTTTGGAGTTTGTACGTGTTTTGGATTTTGCAAGTGTTTTGGAGTTTGTACGTGTTTTGGAGTTTGCATGTGTTCTTTAGTTTGCAAGTGTTTTGGAGTTTGCATGTGTTTTGGAATTTGCATGTGTTTTGGAGTTTGTACGTGCTTTGTCTCTAGGGGCCACCGTAGCCAACAGCACATAAGGTACAGAATAAAGAACTAAATTCATTCATCAGTTCAAGACAGCATACTCTTCATATAACATTATTTGATCCTTTAGAGGATCAAGGATAAAGGATTGATGTTTATAGGGGTAGCAACCCCTAACAGCCCTTACACACCAAGAGCACTGCAAAAAAGCAACACAAAATTCCAAACTTAATCTGTAAAATATATAAGCACTGAACATGCGGCGTTTTTCTGGAAAATTTGTCCTCAAGAAAATGTGCTGTAAAAAAATGAGTTAGATATTAAGGGATGATGAGCTGGTTCTTATGTTTCTAAACAAGAAAGAGACGAAATGTAAACTCTGGGTTCATTCAGGGAGAATTTCATGGTTTTCATGGATCTGTCTGGGGGGTATCTTTGTTTCTTTTGCTGCTTCCTGGAAAAAGCTTTTACTCTACCGTGATCTTTCATGACTTTGTGTAAGTTGGAGGTACAGCCACAGTACAAACACGGATCGTAGTTTGCAGTGTTTTCATTTACAGCTGTAAAGTACCTCTGCCTTCCCACTCACTGAGCAGATAGTTATTAGCAGCAGTAATTAGCATATGCATATCTGGGTGTTTTGTACTCACACTGTTCATGGGTGCATTATGTAAAGACAGCATGCTAGTCTTAGCTGACAATAGTTGTACAAACAGGGTCCCTTCTGGTTCCCAAACAGCTGAGCAATCAAAAATGATGATGTTAAGGCTTTAAAATGAGGAGTCCAGTCTATGTTCCTGTCTGTGAAGGCTGTACCAGCATTAGCATGGACTTTTGATAGATCATTGTTTTGCAATGATGATATACCTTAGTGGCTTAAGTGCAACTCACACTTGGTGATCCAGGTGAGCTAATAAATCTTGTGTTTTCCCATGGTACAACTGTGCCATCAGAGTACCTGCTGGCATCCGAGGACAACAACTGGTCCTTAATGTAGATTCTTTAGAAACCACTGAGAGCAGCTGGGGCAAACCAGTGTCTGCCAGTCTCCCTGCATCCATGGCAACCAAGTAAACACAGCAGCAAACTGTCAGGTTAAACTTAAGCCTGGCCGGGTGATGTTTCAGTGTCACCCGAAAGCTAACCTCGCACGCTGCTAGATGCCAAATGTGTACTTATGTTAGCATAAATCTGTTTGACTGCCTTTCACCCTCGTTTTTTTCTTTTCTTTTCCTTTCTTTTCTTTTTTTTTTTTTTGCTCAGTTGTGAAACTTTACAGTAATTAGGTCAGTGAAACTGAGTGTACAGCTATGGTAAACGCACAGGGAAGATAAAAGAAAGTAAAACAAAAAGTATATATCTATATCTATATCTATATATATATATATATATATATATATATATATATATATATATATATTGCTCCTGTTTACCTTATTTACTTTTCAATAACAGTCAGAAGGAAAATACAAGTTCCAATCATGATAGCCTTCATTTGATTTATTTATTATTAATCATGTTCAGATCAGTTATTGCCATTGCTATGCTCACTTCTACATGCACTGACTGTCTAACTAGGCACATGGATTTCACACAACATGATATCCTAACAGTGTTTTGGTAGTGGATGAAAGCATTAATGAATTAGTAATTATTCACTAATAAAGCTGCTTCTTGCAAAAAAACATGTATTGGGTTTCACTTTAGAGTATCTTGATGAATAAGCACAGCTTCTGTTTATTCACATCATTTCCTTGTTGATGATACCACCTATCAAAGATTAATTGAATAAACATTAATTTTATTTAGTTAAACAAATGTTTGATATTAGCGCAGCTGTTTTGAAAGTGGCAGTAAATGCATGTCATTCAAACACAAGGAGGCCTTAAAATGATTAAAATGGACACACACATGTTCAGTAGCTTGCATTTAGAATTTATTGCAAACATATGTAGGCTTGTCAGTCTACATAACAGTCACTAATCATGTTCTTATACTTTCCACGTTGTAAGTGCAAACACAGCACTCACTTCTCTTTTCAAGGTATCTCTCAGCTGTCGTACTGACCTCTTCCTGTTCCTGGGCCAGCCTCGCAACACAGTTGACATCATGCATAGAAAAGGCTGTGGGTAATACACAGCTGTATCTCATTAGAGGACATTTCATTGAAACATGTGCCCCTTTCCTTTAACCGTTCATACAGCCTTTGCACTTATCTCGAACCACCGTCACCTCACCGTATCCCTCTTGTTTAATACAAAATCAAGCACTGATGCAATCACTTTCTTACATTAAACCTCAAAATCAGCAGGTGTTGTATTTGTTTGTTATTTGACAAACATTTTCAAGAAAGTTTTCAAAGAAATTACATTATCTCTACGTTACAGTGCAATATTGGGCAAAGTTCACCTGAAAACATGAAAAATGTTATTTTCAAATGAAATCAGATTTTAACAAAATTAAACAAATCTACATTGTGCTGCTACCACCAGTGTTTACAGCCATTCATTGCTGACAATGTTGATGACAGGTGCATTAAGTACATTATTATTATTCACAGATAAAAATCATACATGGTGTTCATAAAATGCATGGGAGAAATTATGCTTTACATTCATAACAACATTAGAATAGCTGGTTTACTGGAGCCTGCAATTTGTAATATATTACTTAATTAAATTTCACAGGGTTTAAAAATGATATGTTAATGTGATAAAAATAAAATCATCTAGACTTAGGAAAATATCACCTTGGACACCTGGGGAAACACATAAAAGTTCAAAACTGGGAGGCAGTGTTATCGTTTTTGTACTTCAAAATAAAAAAATGTGTCATTCATTTATTTAAAATTGTTTTTTTTTTCATCTCTTAGGTCATTTCTGCCATTTTGTACAAATTTTAAATAAATAAATGTTCAGTAGCATCAGTTGCTTTATTTGCACTGCTCTCATTTTACAATGGAGTAAACTGATTTCATTCAATAGCAAACCTACAATTTTAAAGGAAGTGTTATTAGTTACAGTTACATATCTCAGTTACATTTACCTCAAAATGAATTAAATTTGGCAACATTAACATGCTCCAAAGAGCAGCTCGTGCACATGAATCCGTTATAATGAAATCAATTCATAAGAATAAAAGTTGCAAAAATTGCATTTTACATTAAGGTACATAGACTGTCCAGCATGTCCAGATACCTTTAATCCGTGTAACTAGGAAACGTGATAAAAATAGCAAACTACATGTTGCAGTATTACTACATGTATGCTTGTATAACTGAGTAAAATCAAGCACAATGACACATGATGCCCCTGCATATTCAAATGGAAACAGGTAAGAAAAAAGAAAAAAAAGTATTCAAATAAAAATATTTGAATGTATTTGCTCAGTGATTTAGATTTAAACTGGCATTTCTCCGTATGCTATGCAAAATCACTCAAACCAAACACATGACCAGTCTATGCTCACGTCTGCAGCGAAGTAACATAACTCCTCGTTGTACTCACATAATGCTCAAATGCCACACATAACTCACAGGCACAAACACAGACACACATCAGCCCCCATCTCAGTACACAAAAGTGTAAACTGAACCAAAGCAAATAGAGGAAGTCATCCTCTAAATGTCCCAGCTGGCTCTGACGCATTAGGCCCAGCGCTACTTAGTTACCTAAGTAAACTAATAAACCACAGTCCCAGCTTTGTTTCATCTGGCATACACACATAGTGTATTACTTTTCTCCTGAGCATGCTTTAAAAATATAAATGCAATATATTCATACAATATATCAGTTGTGCAGCAGGTTTGAGCATCATTTCGTGAGTCATGACAGGACGGTTATATAGACTTCAGGACAAGCATGGGCATGGACTGCTCAAAAACATGGAAATGCTGCTGCTGTGCATGTGAAAAATATGTTGGTGAGTTGTAACACAGCACATAGTAATGCCAGCCGATTATTCTTTAACATATATTTGGTAGGGAATTCTTTACAATATATTTATTTTAAATCCAACAATAAATGATTTCCTTTTTTGACTGAACTGACTGTAAAAGAATAAAAATATATACAGATAGTGAGGTCTTAATCTGTCGTGTTCATTTTTAATTAAGTGCAGACAAATGGTCCCTGTGCAAAATGTGGATCATATGATGTACAGCAAAAATGTTTTATTTAAAACCAAGACTATGCAACTCCCACTGAACAGCAACCACTGTGGCACAAACATCAAATGGAGGAAAGCAGTACTTGAATGAAAGATACCATTATCATTACACCCATCTGGCTATTTTTCTTGGTTAAATAAGATTACATACCTAAACTTTTAAGTGTGAAAATGAATAATATGTCATACAGAATCGACTTGCTTGGTATCTATGTTATCTTGTTTATTATTTTACTGGAGCCCATACATTCATTTTCTGTGGCTGATCTTGGTGACAGCAGGCTAAACAAAGTTGCCCATATGTCTTTCTCCCTAGCCACATCCTATGTAATCCCTCCAGGGTATTCTGACTCTGTGCTGTGATCTCTTTCCAGTTGGATCTGTCTGGAATACCTCCAGAGAAATCAGATGTCTGAAGAGCAGCGTCTCTTTCAAATGTCTCAGATCACCCTCTCTTTGCATCACCCAGCGAATGAAACTTGTTTCAGATGCTTGCATCTACAACCTCATTCTTCCAATGACTAATGGGTAGGGTTAGAAAGCAGATCCACCGGTAAGTCGAGAAGTTTGATGCCAGGCTCAGCTTTCACTTCAGCGCTTCCACTCCACTCTGCATTACTGCTGATGTGGTACTAATATCTGCTATCAACCTCTCTGTCCATCCTCTCATGGATGAATTCACTTGGAGCATTAATTCACTCAGAATTCCAAAAAAGATCTGTGTACTGTGGTCTTGGGATCTTCTACATGTTACCTGGCTACTAAGGATCCCAGTGTCCACAGGAAGACAGAGCCTTTGCTGTGGCTAGAAGTTGCTCAGTGTCCACTGAGCATGGTTGACCTCTTTAAAATGGCCCTGATCCACTACCAGGAAGGATCTAATGTTAGAAGCTTTAATGCAAAATGATGTAAACTTTATGTAGGAAGTTGAGCAATGTGATACCCCAAAAATAAATAAAAATGGGACCCACCACTTGCTACCTGCACTGTCCCCAACATTCACATGGCATTCAGGATTGCCAGTCAAATAAGCCCTACAATGCCCCGGACCTGAATAAGACATCCTCTGTCCTACCGAGCAACTGATGTGTGCAGATGAAAACAGCAAATGCAAAGCACCTCTTTTGATACCTGCTGATACACCAGAATCTCATATTTGTCTCTAATACCGTACTGCATTTGCCCACTGGGATAAACAAGACCGCAATGCCTAGCTGTTAGCTTAGAATAAGTGTGACCAAGCATCAACCGCAGCAGACAACCAACATGTGCTCTTGTCAGGTACATCTTTACTTTTTGTTTTACTTTTCTGATAAAACCATAGGGACCTGTGACATCCTTACACAGTAGTGTTAATGAATTGCACACACACTCAGTAAGGTCAGGTACAGCGTAATGATCACAAGAGGTTATAGAAAACAAATCTTGGGTATGCGGACTTTAATAAAGTTGAATTTTATTTTGCACATATTAAACCTTTTTTAGGTTAAATATGTTTTTTCAAAAGTTACATAGTCTTGCTTAAAATACTTGGCGACAGTAAAATATCAGTAAACCAGTTGCTTTTGGCCAGTAATGAATAACACTGAGCAGGAAGCGAAGACTTGCCTTTTTTCCTTTTGAATAAGCATGCTGCAGGGCACAAACAGCATTTCAACAGATCTTGACAGCAGCTGAATGGAAAGTATTATAAGCCTATTCACATCAGAACTTCAGCAGGACAGCGTGGCAAAAATGTTGAGTTGACCCTATGTAGCACTGCAATGCGTATACAGTAATGTCTGCTGCAAGTTTAAACAACACAGAACTGGGGGCAGATGATGGTGGTGGAGGTTGTCCTGGGAGTAGATCACGGGGTGGGTGACAGGTGAAAACTGAACTTACAGTGACTGAAGGCAGAATCCTCAGCAGAAACATCTAAAGGTGATAAAGAAGACAAAACATGGGTGTTAAAGTCAGATGGATGCTGTGAAAACAAGTTGAAAACATAAAGGAGAAAAGTTACTGTATGGTGCAGTTTGTGAAAGAGCTACTTTCACCAGCCACTGAAACGCATTCACTCTTCAGATTTCCTCAACCTTAGCCAGCTGATCAGATTCAGCCAAATCACTGCTGAGGGCACGCTACTAGATTTGTTTACATAGAAGGACAGCAGTGCCCTCCACCTCCCTCTCCCCATTTAGGAATAGGCAGAGGGGGAGGGGGCTATAAAAAGTTGACCCCATCAGAGTCCCGCAGAATCGCCTCCAAGCTGGAGCTGCAACAGCATCTGATCTCTCCGAGCAGCTGTCCTCTCCCTGCATCAGCACAACAAATACTTTGCATTGCCTGACCTTTTCCTCCTGCATCACTATCCCAGCAATCCCCCCCCCCCCCCCCCCCCCCAACACACACACACACACACACATGTCCCTCTGCCCCACCGACACGAGTTACACACACACACGTACGCAGACACACATGCACACGCCCTGGTTTCCCTTCACACAACTACTCAACCCTGCGCTAGGCCTCTGCCTGACACGCACCCAGCTGACATGAATCCCTCATGCTCATGGGGATGTATTATTGCTCTGACACATTAGCTGAGAATGGACTGTGGTTAGTTGTAAATGTGTATATGTGTATATCTAAAAGAAAAGAAAGAATATGACACTAAAAAGATTTCTTTTTATAATTTTGCATTTATATTTGGTTTGTTTTGCTGGTGGTTTTTTTTTTATGCCCTTCTTAATTGTTCATTTGCAGAACTGCTGTTGATGTTTGTCAACTCAGATCATTGCCTTGGTAACCTGTCAACCTGTGTTCATATAAACATCTGCTGATAAAACAAGCATAGCACAAACATAACACATTGTGGGCCACACACACCCCAATTTGATGCTGAGAGGACCAATCCAGTAAACAGAAATGTTTAAAATACACAAAAGTGTCATTTTATTTATTTGTTTGTTTGTTTGATGTTTGTGTGGGCCTACTATAAAAGTAAACCAAACAAACAAAAAAGACACCCGATAAAATGTTACAGTATATAGGCATTTCTGTGTTATCGATTGGAATTTGTTTTTAATATATGTAATTTAATGGTTTATCTTTTAGGCTGCTTACCTTTGGTACTGTTGGACAATAACAAGACTGTAAAATAAATGAAAATGAAAAATGAAAAAATGCAGTTAAAAATCCAAACTTTCTGGCCTTCTTCTGCTTTTACTTTTTCCAAAGCCATCCAGTGAGCCAGATTTAACCTTTTGACAAGCTGTTTATACGTTACTGCAAAACCTCTGTTGTAGAGCTCTTTAGGATTTTCTTAAAAAGTGTCAATCAACCAAATTTAAAAAAAAAAAGCTTCCTGGATTTACATCACTTTGATCTTACTTACTATTGTTAACTTTTTCTGACTATATTAAAATGCATGTATTCAATTTTAATTCATAGCTACAAAAGCATCATTAGTAATTAGTAAGTTCCAATGGCTAAAATTTAGATCAGTATTTAGGTCCATGATTCAACTGTACAAAGTCATAGCTGGTGTTACAGGTCAAAATGTATGCAGTTTAAAATGGCCTGAGAAGTAAGGTTGGAATGTAAGTTAGACACAAAACAATGTGAAATATAACTCCTTATTATTCTATTACTGTAAAACTTTTGGAGTGAAAACTTTAAAACCAGTGCAAATAAAACTTGTGCTGCAGTACCATTTACCACCACAAAGATCTCTTGTTTAAATTTTATTTCCACAGTACTGTAAACTCAGGTTTTTGTTTATTATATAAAATTATTTAAAATTATTTCCTGATTTGCGTAAGCTCTACATTTAAACTACACAGTCAATTATTCTGTAAAATTAGTGATCAGATTATTTTAGCCCTCTGAACCCACTGCTTGTATTACTTGGTTAAATTAAATTAACATTATATTGGCTACATTGTGTCCACCTTCACTGCACAATAAACATATTGCACCTAGGAGTTAATTATTTTGCAATCTGTGAACTGATTATTTCTCAAGATATTTGTTGGATTTGTGAAATGTCACAAGCAAGGAACGAACACACTAATAAACTGTAAAGTTATACAAGTAATTAAAACATTTATAACGGATTAAGAATAACTTGATGTGAGGTGTCACTAACTGGAATAGTTTCCTGTGACACTTTCCAACCCTGAGAATAAACCATGTAAACAAAGTCGTCTCACACTATCAAAATAGCCCGACGATGTGTAATGCAGAGAAAAGCTCTGGGCCATGGCTGAAAATCCAATCTCACTGCAAGTCCAGCCGAGCTCAGTGGAGTCGGGTTACCTGTCATGAAGCTGCTGCATGTCTATTAACATGTCACTGTTATAGCATCCAAGCTGGACTGCTGCTTTGACCACATTTATGGCACAAAATAATGAAAAAACACGAGTCGGTGAGGTCATCTGAATGTAACACACGAGCAGCCTCGGAATGTGAATCTCTATAAGTTTTGGTACGGACTTCAGGAGATTCCTTGAAAGTAACAGCATTAAATTCTGTTGAGATTTTATGTACTGAATTTGGCTAGCACATTTGTAAAGAGGCACTTGCAAAACGTACAGCGCTTTAGAAATGTATTATTCACATGCAATAAAAACAACAAAACACAAATATTTTAGCTATCTGTCAAAACCTTGCTTAAGACTAAAGATTACTGAATTCACTGAACTGAATTAATGTTTTTATATCCAGATTCGAGCACACTGGAATTCTCTTTCTTTTGCTGCCTGAATAAAAAAAAAATAGTAATGTGCTTTTTAATGTGTATTTTTTCAGCTTTTCTGTAAAACAGCACCTTTGAAAAGTCGTAATTAAACAACAATATTTAGATTTGAGCATTAAAGTTATCATTTTATATAAAGACCTTAAATATGCTGGCAGATTAACCACTACAGTAACCTAAGAAAGATCTTGGTGATTACCCTAACCCTCTATTTAATGTAGCTGTTGCATAAACCTTATATTATTTGGTGGTGGTGTAATTAGGTTAAGCGCTGCAGATATAGCCAATTATAACCAGAACAAATTGGTTCACAATGATATCTTTATTAGTTTGAAATAAGTGCAGAGGCACCTTATCATATATTAAAACCGAAAAGTTTGTTTTAAATAGTGCTTATTTTGAATATGATGCCAGCAACATGCTTCTGAAATGTTGGTTCAGGGCATATCTCTCACTGTCTTCTATGGTATCTTCTTTTAACAGATGCTTAAAAAGTGCTGAAAGCAATTTCTGCAGTTTTGAAAGCCAAACCTTTCCCCAATCTTGCTTGTTACAAAATTCCATCTCCTCAATTAGTTTCTAAATATGTGCACAGCCTGGTTTACAATTATTAATGAAATGAACAAAGCCTTCCTAAAAAAAAAAAGACTATCCATATGACAGCATATGTTGCTTGAAGATCTGTATGTATCAGTTAGCATTAATTGGGCCTTTATAGGTGCCAAAGCCAACTCCTCACCCAACCTCTGACACCACCAATACCATCAAGAATATCTGTTGTTTAACTGTGTCCTGTCAACACTTTAGATGATTAAAACCCTCTTACTAATTAGGCAATTTAATTTGGAGGTAATTTTATTTTAGCCTTTGTACAACTTTTGCAGTCTTTTACCCCTGCCCAAATCCAAGGTGGGGCTTTGTACATCAAAAAGCGCTATAGATGAGCAATGCATGTATATCAAAAAATATTATAGATCATGATCAGGACAAATCTTAATGAGAATTTGCCTGAAAAGCTAGATTTATGTGCTGAGTGTGCTGAGCAATTATTTTTCCATATGTCAGAAAAAAAATATTGTTCTACAGAAATTTCAAATCCCAGTGTTTTTGCTTTTTATCTCTATTTAAAAAACAAACAAACTAAAATTTCAGATTGGGGAAAAAAATTTGCTTTTTGTTTGTGTGTGTGTGTTTTCTGTTTTTAAATGCTATTTGTTTAAATGCACTATTATTCCTTCCATCCTTTGTGTCTAATCAGAAATTGACTGCAAATATACATCATGACATCACACACAGGAGATTTTGAGCAGTCATATTGATATTAAGATTCTGAGCAAGATTTACAAAAAAATTAATGTCTTTTATCTGCTTCCAACAGAATAGATTCAAAATTTAAGAGCGGTTGGAGTGAGGTGAAATCAGGTAAATACTGAGTCATACAAGTTGCCAGTCTGAATGAGCAGGTGAAAAACTTACATCACTTATGACGAGACGTTCTCTTGGTCACCGATGCTCCACTACGAAGCTCATCGTTGTGCCATCGAAGGAGGGAGGGGCAATGATTCTTGGACCTTGCTGCGTTGTGATGCTGATAACTGGCTTTCTCTCTGAGCTCCTGCCACTTCCCCTGGTGGTCAGAAGTCCCAAACTCACAGGTAACTGCAGCTGCGCCTGGGAAGTTTCTCCTGTTGCGCTGTAATATGTACTCTCTGTGCCTGCTGTCTTACTTTCTGGCTGAGGACTAATATTCTTTTTGATATTTTCTCCACCTGCATCTTCAGAATAACATGGGGACTGTGGCAATACCGTCTGGGCTGCTATAGCGGGTGAGGAGATGAAGCCTGGGTAGATCATGTAGGTGGGGGCATATCCTCCTGGGTTAAGTGCCAGGGGAGACACAGAAAGAGGCACCGGGGTTACAGGTGCCGCAGGTGAATGAGGCATGGGTACATCCACGTACTGACCTGTTTCAGGGTCAAACAGTCTCTTAGAGGTCGCTTTAATGGGAGTGTCCACCAAGTAATAATGTCCAGTTGTGGGGTCCACAAGCATCTTGCGCTGGGTTTGTTGCGCTGGCTCTCCAGTAGAAGGTGTAGGCGACACATTTGGGAGGTAGGGAGAGAAACAGAGCACCTGCTGCTGTTTCTGAGGCCCTGTTGCTGCTGTTGAGTGATGGTAGATGCTCGTGCCTGGGTACTCCATGATTAACGGAGAAGTTTTCTGCTCAGGTGCCTTGAGGTCAGCTGCATTGACTTTACTGTTATTTGAATTGCCCTCCTTCGAATCGTGTTCTGGGTTTGAAAGTTTGATTTCATTTGTGTAGGCCATCCCTGGTATGGTTAAATAGTTCTCAGAGTCCGAGCAGCCCTGTGTAACCGAAGGATTAGTGGGGCTGATTTTGACCTTTCCATTCTCCACCTGGCAATGTCTTGGCTCCTCTATTTTCACAGACAGTGGAGCCGCTGGAGTTGTGGAGCTTTTCACAGTTGGTGGCAGTGGAAATGCAGAGCTGCTGTCTGAGTTAACACTGACGCAAGCCTTGCTGCCAAAATGGAGGACGCTTTTGTTAGTAAATGTTTTGCTTTGTTGTGTTTTAAAAGCATCACTGTCATATGGAACATGAATGACGTTGAGGGCTCTTTTGTCTTCGTGCGGCCTCCCCATTTCTGACTGAGGAGTGCTGTCGGTGCTTGCCGCCTCGGGCACCTCTGCTCCCTGCTCTTCCCTGGCAATAAGCGACAGCACATGGCTGCCTGTGATGGGGCGTGGAGCCTGACTCTTGCGCTTCCACTCATTTTTGTCAAAAAAATAAAGCTGCTCCATCGTTTTGACAGCAGCTTTTATTTTCTCCACTGCATCTTGTTTTGGAGCTGCCGCCTCATTTCTCCTTTCCACCGTCTCACCTGCAAACTTCTCCTGCCTCTGTTTCACCAGTTGAGTCGTTTGAATGTCTGATTGGTCAGGGCACCCCTGCTTGGTTATGACTGGTGGTGCCCTGTTAGCCACAGAAGCAGAAGGTCCACTTTCACTCTGGGGATTTTCAGATGTCACTGCTTGTTTCTGTGCTGCAGTTTTCTCTGACTTGACATTTGTTTTAACAGAGTTGCATTTGATTACAATAGGAGACGGTAATAAATGTTTAACATGCTCTGTTTTTGCCTTTTCCTCAGGTTTATCAGCTGCTGTGGAACATTTACTGCCACTATTATTCAAGGAAACAAAGCGATATGAGCTTTTTACCAACTTGCGTACATCCCTTACGTGATATATTGGTGTTTGAAGCTTGCATTTGGTGTCTCTTATGTCTCTAACAGTGAAATTTGGAACCCTGTCGGCTGCTGACAAAATGGGGACTCTGGTATCATCTGCTGTCCTGAACGTGTTGACATTGTAACTTATTTTAGGGGTTAGGAGATTGGCAATATTCAGCGTGCAGCCTTTATTTTCTTTCACGCTTCTCAGACATATTTTTATCTCGGGTTTCTTCCCTCCCTTCCCATTTTCTTCTTTGTTTCCGTTATTACTCGCTTTCAGCTCCTTTTCACTTTTCTGTGAAGCAGCAGGTGTGACAGAGTCAGGTGTGTGTCTTAGTAAATCTGAAAAGTTCTTCTCCTTTGAGTGTAGCTGGCAACTTGGAACAAAAAGAAGTTTTGACAGCATGCTGCTGGTGTCTAATCCTTCCTTTGCTGCAGTCTGTGTGCCGGTTACAGATGGAGGTTCGACCTGTTTTACAGGTTCTGGATCATCTTCTTTTAATGAATTAGATGAAGTACTTTGACTGTGGATGGTTGAATCCTTTTGGAGTTCATCCTGTCCCTTGTCTGAATCATCTGGTGCTTTGCTGCCTTTTGTTTCCTCTCCATCACCACAGGAACTCTGTTTGCCAACCTCGGGACACTGATCATCAGCAGAATTCACAGTGAATCCTGAGCCCGATTCTGATGTTTGCCTTTGTAGGCCTCGTCCCGGACTCCTTTCTCTCATCACCTCTGGATCTTTTATCTGAAAACAGGGGGATGTGTCACAGATTTCACCCCTCTCCATTTTGCGCTCCTGCTCAAATTGCATCTTTTTGGAAATCACATTTTTCAAAAGACTTGATGCAAAAATTGCCCTTTTGTGAGTATCTCCTAGGTTATCTGTGTGATGATACTGCATCTCATACCCAGACCTGGCCAGCACAGCCCCGGTAGCCCCATTGGGTCGTGCCTTTTTGGGGCATTTTGAATCAGCTGTTTCATGTGATTCAACATTATAGCGGAAATTCAACGTGACACCGCGCTGCACTGGCTGAACGTGATCTTTCACTTGGATCTTTTTGCTGGAAGATGATGCTTGCTGTGAAGTTATTCTTTTATTTAGCGCGCATGTTTTGTTTTGCGGGGTTTTCGTGCCGGTAACAGACTTACCATGCTTCTTACTTTCCACGTTCTTATTCATTTCCAGCGTTGCCCTGGAAGTCTTGTGCGCAATTACGCTGCGCTCTCCGCCTCGCGTTATGTTTCCATAATTCCAGTCTACATAAGCCGACCACTTATTGAGGCCGTATTCCGAGACAGAAGATTCACTAGAGGTGCTAAGATTAATAGCATCGAAGTACGGACATGCCAGGCTCCTAAAAGACTTGGCGGTTAAATTACGCACCTCTTTATCAGCGTCGTCCAGCTCACTGATCGAGCTGGACGCTCCGCTGGAATACTCATTAATATCTTTCCGTCTCAGTTTGGTTGCAAGGTGCTGACGGCCCGGAGCAGGGATGAAATATGGGGCTCTGTCGCACAGGGGCCCCGCGCTGGCGCCAGGGCTCACAAAAGAGAAATTGCTCTTGTCTCCACAGTGTTTCTTGTACTCAGAGAAGTTGTTGTCAAATGCATTAACTGGGTCGTTAACTGCTCTAGAGGAGGTTTTTATCGACAGGTGGATTTTCCCCTCACTAAGGTCTTCACTTGGATTTTTACACACGCTTTCGTCCGAGCTGGCGCATTTGTCCGAATCACAAAGATCGCTCTCCTCCTGCTCAGTGCTGACAACTGTTCCACCGAGATTTGACTGCACTTTCGCCTGGCCCCTGCCCTCTAGTATCAGAGTGCCCTCCTGAGTATCATCGCTTTCAAAAGAGGCGTAATCCACAAAGGAATAGACCAGGTTGTCGTCTTCAAACTCCCAACAGGTCCCGCGGCCTAAATCGTAATCTACGTCGTGGTCGAGCTCGGTTAGCTGGATTTCGTGCGTGGTGATATAGTGGGACTCGTCCTCCACGGTGTCGGAGCCGCAGTGGTCGGACAGCAAGGCGCTGGCGCCGTCATCGGACTCCGTCTTGCTGTTCAGATACATGTCCGTGTACCGGAGCTCATCACTTTCACTGCACACATTGTCGCTGCAGTCACTCGGGTCGAGCTCGACCTGGCGCTGATTCTCATTCTCGGAGTCCTGATCAGTGTTGGGAAGTTTGGTCAGAGTTTCCGACTGGGGCTCATCCGATCCGAGCCCGGGGACGGTGTCCTGCTTGTCCTTGCTCGAAATGATTTTACTCTTTCGTTCCTGCTCCCCCTTATTTGAACTGTCGCATTTGATAACAGACAGCTGGTTCCCTACACCTGTAAAAGTCACTTTAACCGTTTTGGGACAGTCAGGTTTTACGTCCAGATCCACATAATTGGACTCGTCGCTGTTCGTCTCGGTGGCGTGGTCCTTACCGCCGGTCTTGTCCTTATCCTTGTCATCTGTGAGCAGCTTCCTGTGAAGTCCGGTGTCATCTTGGTAAATGAGAGTTTTCTCCGCTGCTTCCATTTAGTCCGGTCTTACCGTCAGGTGGTCCTCGTTTACGATGTTATCCTGACACAGGACGGAAAACTCTGCAGGCTGGAGGGACGGAGGGGGACAGAGAGCCGAGAGAGAGAGAGAGAGAGAGAGAGAGAGAGCGAGAGAGAGAGAGAGAGCGAGAGAGAAGGGGAGTAGGAAAGAGAGAGAGAGGAAAGTCCCACGATGGTTTCTCTAATGGTTACTCTCAGGCTCAAGCAGCTACTTTATTTTTGTAGCAACAGATCGGTCTTCTGAAATCAACATCCAAAAAGTTCATTTTCAGCACCTTTTCTCCAAGAACAGCTCCTCCAGAGTCCATTATTAGTTTCACTTACATAAACAATACAAGCATTGCTCAATATTCTTTACAATTTACTAAATAAAAAAAAGATAGGTGTATTTTTTTAATTTAATTTATTAACAACAACAACAACAACCACAACAACAACAACAACAACAACAACAACAATATTAATTGTACATTTCCATTTTATTTTAATTATTTACTTATCTGTCCTGAAACCATAAAATATTTTTAAAGTGGAAGATTTGGAAAGTAGTATTTTTTTTAATGGGAAAGTGGCACATTTTCAACAAATCATTTTCAACATTAGTATTATTTTCTTTCCAACAACAGTTACACTTTGTTTTCTAATTGTGCATAAATATAAGACCATAGCAAGATATTCAAAGTATGGTCAAACATAAAGAATTGAAGCAAGAAGGCTGCCCCATCAAAAGCTAAAAGAAGATATAAAAACTAAGAAAACGTTTGTCAAACCATAAAAAAACATATCCATGTTCGTGCATGAAAATGTAAGTGCGTTGAAATAAAAAGCAAATAATCTAGAGAAAGGAAAACAAAAGTTGCTGTAGCATGAATACCAGATGTAACGTATTGGCACTTTTAACATTTGTGGACACATGAATGTGCTCAGTGCTTAACCCACTCACCGAAACAGCTGTGAACATGATGGAGAGAAACACTCACCATCAGCTGGTGGAGAATGACATTTTTTTTTACACGTGTTGAGCTCATTCCACATCACACCCTGAGCCATTTGGGGCTTGGCAAAAAGTTTGGGTAAACTGCATGAAGGAATATTTTCATGATGATTATTTGCTAGCAGAGACAATACAGAATCCTCATGTCTTGCATAATAATAATAATAATAATAATAATAATAATAATAATAATAATAATAATAACAATAATAATAATAATAATAATATAGTTATGAGAAGTCTGTCTAAGTGTTGAAGACACAAGTGTTGTTTCTGGACTCGGCCCCAGTTTGGTGGTATGCAGCTAGGAGGGGGTGGGCCGACAGTTGCTGCATATGGAGGGCACACTGAAAGCAATATCAAGGACAGAGGCCACTGGCATAAAGCTTTTGTCACCCTCAAATCCCACTTCTGCTCTCAGTGCCACTAATGTGGTGTAGGGCAGCGGTGAAAACAACTTTAGCATATTTATTTAAGGGGTGTACTAAAATGCATTTTGGGATTCCATGGACTATGCTTTACAGTTTGGGAACACCTGGAGTAAAATATAATTGTATATAAAGTAGTATAGCTTCACCTCAACTGGTGATATTAGTAAAATAACATCAGCGGTCTAGAGTTCAAGTAGCATATAGGTAAACTGAGATCTTCTCCCATTGCTGTTGTTGACGCATTCGCCTGATAGATGAATGGATTAAGGGTCACAATTCATTAGCGCAAAAGAACGAGAAATAAAAAATGAAAATAACCCATAATTTCACTAATGATTACTAAACACCTGTAATGAATGTCATCCAGAGAGACATATCACATATGATTGACCCAACCCCCACCTCTTCCTCGCCCCCCTTCATATAACTCAAATGTGAGCTATTAAGCATTTCATAACACACGCAGGTTGAAGTGAACTCCACAAAGCTGATAAATTTAGGTAGCTATTTAAAATGGGGAAGCTGCTCATGCAAGCAAGTTGAGATCAGTTTCTTACACTGGCCACATTAAAACAGCAGGTGCTAAATCATGAGCACCATTAATCAAAGTCTTGAACGGTCCATGCGAAGACTTTTTTCGAGCCTAATTTTCACCCTCACACCTCAAATGTTGATGTAGAACAGAGGGGATTGAAACCCAATACTTGCACCGCACTGACAAGAACCATTTCACAGGGAAAGGTAAGCTGAACAAACCCTCACTCTACATTAATATAGTAGCATTTTATACTTTACAGATAATACAACACTGTGCTGTGTAGAATATAATATTTGCACTATAATACTGTCAGTGGTTTGACTGTTATTGTTTTAGCAATGTAAACTGTTTGTTGATTTACATCAATATCCAGTATTTAATCATCCAAATGCTACTGTCATAGCAAAAATTTTTCTTTTTGTAATTTCTTACCTAAATTAATGGCTTGAGCTAAACATTTCCATTTCTATGACTGTTTGTGCTCACCAGTGTGGAACTGGAGATAACTAAAGCAATGGCTTTGTCAGGTTTCCAAAATATTTTAACCATACTTTGTGTTTCTTGTGTCATAAATGAAGTTGTGGGACCTGATTTGTCAGTGAGTTATGGTTAAAGTCAAGCAACAGAGTGAGATCCACGATTGCCCTAAGTGGAAATGGGGCAGAAATTATACTATATTACACTGTAAGAGTACACAGTAGTTTGCTGTTAATATGGCATCTGCATTTTTTTTTTTGCAGTTTAGCAGTATTTGCAAAGAACAATGCATCACTTTACCAGTGCATTATTGTCATTTCTAGAGGCTGTTCCACTCTGGTTATAATACAATAAATGACATGAATTAAAATGCAATCTAACAAATCTCCACGCAACTGCACCACAAGTTTTTATGCTCCATAGGAAAACAACTTAATCTAAAATCAACAACTTGAAAATGGTAGGCAAAATACATAAAGTGATGAGGTGAGATGTGCAGCTCTTTTTTTTTTAATAAAACATTACAACATGCTGCTCTTATTTGTACAATCATTTAATAAAATAAATGTGGCACAACCACAACATCACTCTCACACAAAATCCATTTTAAACATGAGAATTTGTGTGATGTATATTGCTCGTATTTAACACAAACTGGTACACAGCATGCTGTCGTGACATGTTTATGTTTTAGGTACCATGCGGCCGTACTGGTGACCTTCTGACACTCACTGCTGAGCCCTCTGCAGCTTCTAAGTGGGAACAGGAGAAGTCAGAGAGCCTGAACACCTGCTGTGAAGCAGTCACCAGCCAGACACCGCACTTTTCTAGGTTAAGTTCCCTATCCTTCAAAGGTTTCATGGTTCAAAGGTTAAAAGGTCACCTTTGGATTTGCAAGTGTTGTATGGAAGTTAGTTTAGAGGATGTTATGGATTAGAGAGTTACCCTAAACCAGTGATATTGACAATTTACTTAAAGAGGAAAAGTGATCACTCTGACAGTGTCATTGCCGGTGAATAGGTTGGATGAGTGTGTTTACCAGTATCTAAATAACTAAATATAACTCCCAGATCTCAGGTGAATGATAGACTTCCCTTCACATATAGATTATAGCAGGTAAAGGTCATACTGGGTTTATTATCAAAATATGGCCTACCTTAATTTAGCAGTTAAGAAAAAACTTGTAAGGGTTTCCTTCCTCATTATAGTGACATCACTTACATGCATCCTCTCTCTTCTACACTTTATTCAAGACTCTGAGTATCACAGTTCTTTATGTAACTCATTGTTCAGTACAAGTCACTAAGTGACTTCTTAATTGGTTTGCTGGCCCTCTTGAAATCTAAAGAAACAACAGCAGTGGTACATCACTTTTATTTACAAAGTCTTACTGGGTAAATTACATTTGCTTCATTTCTCCCATCTTTGTTTTGTATTTTATGTGAATTTGTAATGGTGTACTTTCTTGGCCAGGTCTCCCACAAAAGAGATTTGACTCTCAAAGGAGGAAAAGAAAAGAAAAGAAAAGAAAAGAAAAAATATCACAATTGGGAAAGTGACATATTTATGTAAAAATGAAAAAAAGTTGATCACAAAACATATTTTAAAAAACAAACTTTGCAACATGTATCACCAACTTCCAATTAAAGTGCTTTATTATAAAGGCATAACAACAGAAAACAAGCTATTCGGTTATTTCTACTAATGTTATCAATAAAACTGAGGTTGAAAAATGGTAATTTTTATGTATGAATTTTTTTTATGTATTGTTATGTATATTCAGTAATGTATTGTAATAACATTATTAACATCAAAGGTATTTTTATACTTGTTTTAGTATTTACTAGGTTAAAAAAATGTTGGCAGTAGTTATATACTGACATACTTTTTTTATTAGTAGACATTATGAAGTGGCACTAATTTTCTTTACAAAATGTTTTTGATTGTAAGATTATATGTCAGTAGAGAGAAAACAACACAAAACAAATCCCACTTTAACAGGACTATCTCTGCTGTCTCTCAATACGTGCATTTATTACTTTGTCCCACTTTGTTCTCTTCAGGATCAAAATCTGTTCACTCCCCTGAAGTGGCATTTTTGCCTGATATGAGTGTTGGATATGAGTCAAAAGAGAAAAAGTTATCCATTTCTGTGATCTCTTTGTGTCTGTCAGAAAATGTTTCATCCTTCATCTGACACAACCAGTTACATGCCTGTGAACGAGGATAAAAGAAGACAAAGCTGTTTTTAACATTTCATTTGTTTTTAACAGTGATTCTTTTGGATAAGTCATTACGTGCCAGCACTTTAAGTTACCAAATGGAAAAAAAAGTGCAATTTGTTGTATTCAAGTTGCAGAGATATCCAAAATATGAACAAATAATGATGTTTTTAGTATGCTGGGGTTCCCAAAACTCAGACACCCCTTCATGTTTGTGTAGATTAAAACACACGTAAAAATAAATGAAATATAAAAATGCATCTCTCAACTTGTATTTCCAGTTCTCTAATTCCATCTTAATCATTGTTTAGATTAAATAACTAAGAGATGTTTGCTCTGTATCATCTGGTGGTCCTGAGTGTTTAGGAGTACTCTAGCCTAAAAACAGCAATACAAGAGTCAGAGCTGTCGTGAATTATGCCAGCAATGGCAGACATGTACGGTTGCCCCCTTCTGGCAATGGCTATTCGGTTTCACTCATGCTGCCAGACTGCTGGGCTACCAGCAAAGGTCGGCACCTTGTTAGGACCTGGTGGGACAACTTACAGCCCTATTGTTGTGCTCCTTTTCATGAATAATGACACAAACCTGCATCTGAAAAAACTTTTGAAGAGCAGTGTCTATAATAAAAATCATAATGAATTGTTATAAGTAGCAGCATACGATGGACAATCTTGGTTTATGTCTCTTAATGTAATGATGTGATAACTGTTATTGACTACTTCATTAAATGCAGTGTTGTCAAAATTTGTCACCCTTGCATGTTTCAGATCATCACACATTTAATATCAGACAAAGAATGCAATTTTGAAATTATGATTTCATTTATTAAAGTAAAAAAGCAATATGTGACGAGGCAATTAGCCCCTAAACCTAATAACTGGTATAATAAGCCTACAATCAGTTTAACTGTATGTTAAATGTATTTAACTATACATTTAACAATTAAAGCATTAGAGTATCTTTAATTAGAGGACAGCAGATATATACTCACCAGTCATTTAATTAGGTACACCTTGGATGAAGTCTTCTGGTCATAGATTCAACATGGTGCTTTAAACATTCTGCAGATATTTTGTTCCATATTGACTTGATTGCATCACACTACCACCACATCCAACAGCTGCTTTACTGGATTGAGATCTGGTGACTTTGAACTCATTCTTATGTTTAGCAAACCAAGTTTAGATGATCTGAGCTTTATAACATGACATGTTATCCTGCTGAAAGCAGCCATCAGAAGATGGGTACCTGTGGATGGACATGGTCAGCAACACTATCAAACGAGGTGATTTTTTTTCAGTCTTGTGTTTCCCAGTTTTGGTGATGCAGTGTAACTTGTAGCCTCAGCATGTGGCGTGTTCATCTGCTTCAGGGCTTGAAGTCTTCTGTCTTCAGGAATGCTTTTCTACATACCTTGGTTGTAATGAGTTGTTCAAAGGCTCTCAAATCACCTTTCTTCCCCATTCTGATGTTTGTTTTGAACTTCAGCAGGTCATCTTGACCACGTTTGCATACCTAAATGCATTGAGCTGCTGCTGATTAGATATTTGTGTTAAGGAGCAGAAGAACAGGTGTACCTAATAAAATGTGTATATTTTAAATCAGATGGTTGTAAAGAAAAAATGAGGAGAAGAATATGAAATAGTAAATAAAGATTCAGGGCAATCACAGTTCTCAGAAATTCTCAAAACCTTCTTTTAAAAAACTCATTTTGAAAACTTTGAAGTCATTTTCACTCAAGACAGAAACAAGAATGAATGAACAAACTTTACAAACCTGATACTGTGTTAGTTTTTACTTCACCAACCCAAATAATTAGTGCAGCAAGAGTGCTGACAGGGACTAGAAAGAGAGAGCATATTTCTCCTGTTTTGGCTTCCCTTCATTGGCTTCCTGTTAAATCCAGAATTGAATTCAAAATCCTGCTCCTCACATACAAGGTCTTAAATAATCAGGCCCCATCTTATCTTAATGACCTTGTAGTACCATATCACCCTATTAGAGCACTTCGCTCTCACTCTGCAGGCCTACTTGTTGTTCCTAGAGTATTTAAAAGTAGAATGGGAGGCAGAGCCTTCAGTTTTCAGGCCCCTCTTCTGTGGAACCAGCTTCCAGTTTGGATTCGGGAGACAGACACTATCTCTACTTTCAAGATTAGGCTTAAAACTTTCCTTTTTGCTAAAGCATATAGTTAGGGCTGGACCAGGTGACCCTGAATCCTCCCTTAGTTATGCTGCAATAGACGTAGGCTGCCGGGGATTCCCATGATGCATTGAGTTTTTTCTTTCCAGTCACCTTTCTCACTCACTATGTATTAACAGACCTCTCTGCATTGAATCATATCTGTTATTAATCTCTGTCTCTCTTCCACAGCATGTCTTTTATCCTGTTTTCCTTCTCTCACCCCAACCGGTCGCAGCAGATGGCCCCGCCCCTCCCTGAGCCTGGTTCTGCCGGAGGTTTCTTCCTGATAAAAGGGAGTTTTTCCTTCCCACTGTCGTCAAAGTGCTTCCTCATAGGGGGTCATATGATTGTTGGGTTTTTCTCTGTACCTATGAAGCGCCTTGAGGCGACTTTTGTTGTGATTTGGCGCTATATAAATAAAATTGAATTGAATTGAAAATAAAATTAACACTTTCTATGACATTTTGGATTTTAAAAATATCAAAAATTAAACAGAACAACTATAGCAGCACGACAGATGCTTTCCCCCCATGTTAGCAAAACAGTTGCCACAGTGTGGTTCCTCTTTCTTTATCAGCAGCTGCCCTCTAGTGGTGCACTATCTGAACTGACACACTACACTACTGACTGGTAAACAAAAGTCTGGTTACCCTTAGGCAAATCACACTTTGTTTATTTCTGAAAAAAGAAAACATGAATAAAAAATGTATCTTCTCATGTTAAAGCTTTGTACTGCCTTTTGTCCTATAAACTTAATATTAAAGGTCAGGCATTGTGTGTGTAACATGACAGGGGTCTGTAAGTCTTACTTACCCTATTAGCACTCAAGATATGTGGGAAAAGTCACTGAAACCAAAGAGACTCACCTAAGTAACTTAAAAACAACTAACAAAGTAAATATTAGGATTACATGGGGTCATGAAAATACTCCAAGAAAAAAAAAACAATAAAAGAAGAAAACTTTTAATAAGGCAAATTTTTAAAAAAAGCTCCTATAAACTAACATGATCCAAGTAATATTTCAAATCCACCATGATGTACTTGTAGAAAACAATCACATACAGCAATCTTGAACAGTTAGAAGGCTGAAATTCATAAATTGGTTCATGGCCTGACGTCTCACCATACTTCACTTTTTTTTTTTTGCTTGGTTTTTTTTTCATCCCTTTGCTCTCCAGAGTCAGAACTATATTAGCAAAAATTAGTTATAAAGTCACTTGCCTTTCCTCCCAGGTGGAGTTTAGTTCATTTTAATATGATAAACAAACTTCCATTTGTTACTGTGATTTATTTTAATTTTACCCTGATTTTTGACTTTTAGTATTTCTTTTTTTGTTAACTTATTATTAAAAACAGACTTTTAGTCTCAGACTTTTTAAATAAAGCTTATGAGAATAATAATAATAATAATAATAATAATAATAATAATAATAATAATAATAATAATAATAATTTTAAATCACCAGGAGGGTGCATTTGGTGAACTGATGACTTTTCTGTTTCTTTTTTAATATAGGAAATGAATTGAGCCTCTGAAATGCCTCTGTACCAGTTGGTAACTACAGCTGAGAGGATAATTCATCTACCAGGTTAAAAAGTGCAATTAAATCTCTTCCTGGTATGTGGAGGGACTTTATTAGGCTATTTTCATTGGATTTGGTACTTTCTGCATAGTTATGCAGAATGTATCACGTGATGAAATCCACGACAGACGCGGGCAACTATTATGACAGTATTAATACTCTCCATGGTGCTGAAAAACCGAGGTCTGTTTGTGTTTGCTATTGATTGCCCCACTTTGAATGCGTCTTTAAGTCGAGCACTTATTAAATGCATATATACACAAACGCTGCCTTGAAGTCCATCCATCCATCCATCTTCATCCGCTTATCCGAGGTCGGGTCGCGGGGGTAGCAGCCTAAGCAAAGAGGTCCAGACCTCCCTCTCCCCAGCCACCTCCTCCAGCTTGTCCGGGGGAATACCAAGGCGTTCCCAGGCCAGCCGAGAGATATAATCTCTCCAGCGTGTCCTGGGTCTGCCCCGGGGCCTCCTCCCGGTGGGACATGCCTGGAACACCTCGCCCAGGAGGCGCCCAGGGGGCATCCTTGCCAGATGCCCGAACCACCTCAGCTGGCTCCTTTCGATGTGGAGCAGCAGCTGCTCTACTCTAAGCCCCTCCCGGATGGCCGAACTTCTCACCCTATCTCTAAGGGAGAGGCCAGCCACCCTTCGGAGGAAGCTCATTTCCGCCGCTTGTATCCGCGATCTCGTTCTTTCGGTCACTACCCACAGCTCGTGGCCATAGGTGAGGGTAGGGACGTAGATCGACCGGTAAATTGAGAGCTTCGCTTTTACACTCAGCTCCCTCTTCACCACGACTGACCGGTGCAGCGTCCGCATTACTGCAGCCGCAGCCCCAATCCGTCTGTCGATCTCCAGCTCCCTTCTCCCATCACTCGCGAACAAGACCCCGAGATACTTGAACTCCTCCACTTGGGGCAGGAACTCATCCCCGACCCGGAGTGGGCACTCCACCCTTTTCCGGCTGAGAACCATGGCCTCAGATTTGGAGGTGCTGATCCTCATTCCCGCTGCGTTACACTCGGCTGCGAACCGCTCCAGTGCGAGCTGGAGGCCCTCACCCGATGAAGCCTTGAAGTCTTTCGACACAAATCACCTCTGATCACTGACGTCCGACACCAAAGCAGCAGCCCTCCAGGACGCAGCTGCAGCCGTATCAGCCTGTGTCAGGGCTTTCCACTGTAGTGCTGCATTCTGATGTAGCCCAGCGGATACACAAACGACACGCTCAGACCTCGCGTTCAGTCGCTGTTTTTAATGTCTACGAAGCATCATGACACTTGCTAAGCAGTGGCTGGCCGGATTCGCGCTCCTGTGCATTTATGTTGCAGCTGAATCGAAAAAGAATTTCAAATGCCCTTCAGGATGCTCCTGCACAAAGGAGACCATCATCTGCGTCGGCATTTCACAGATCCCCCACACTATACCGAAAGAGATCAACTCCCTGTAAGTACATTTCTTTGGCTATGAAGAGGGTTATTAAAATCCGTCAGTGAGTCACGAGATAATATTAATACCGCATTCAGAAGAATAATTGACTGCCTGTAGTGGGATTTCGTGCCTGACGTGTCTGGTACAGACTGTTAACATGTCCCTAATGTGTTTCACTCAACAGGAGCATGGTTAATGGATCAATTGCGGAAATTACAGAGGGGATGTTTTCACTTATGCCTTCTCTTCAGCTGCTGTAAGTACCCACTGATTACTTGGTGATTATTGACGTCTTAGAGCAGTCACACCCAAACAAATAAGGCACACGGATTTATTATTGGTTAAGTTGTTTTTGGTTGCTTTATACTGGAAACCAGACAACTAAAAGTTGTTTTTTAAAGGAAAGTTTTAATATTTTAAGCTGTAGAGCTTTTTTTGTTGTTGTTTTTTACCTTTACAGGCTTCTTAATGCAAATTCTTTGACTGCAATCAAAGATGATGCTTTCTCTGGTCTGCCTCATCTAGAATATTTGTGAGTATTATTAAACAAATTCTTTCTTAATCTAAAAAAATCTCAGTCACCAACAACTTTTAAACTTATCCCAATACCCAATGCCCACACCAGTGGAGCAGAAAATCAAAAATAATAAACAGTGCACATGTGCTTTTCAGACATGACAAAATATATTTATCTGTCTCTCGTCATTGATAAATCTGTTCTATTACTATTCATGGAACAGGTTCATTGAAGGGAACAAGATAGAAACCATCACCAAAAATGCCTTTCGTGGTCTACGAGGGTTGACTTATCTGTAAGTTTTGCTGTCATCTTCTCTCCTAATCATGACAGCTGAAACAGCAACATTTCGCAGTTAAAGTGAAAAAAACCCCCCAAAAAACCAGAATTGTGTTTTTTTCCCCCTTCTCATTCTTTGTGTTTCTGGTTTAGCTCCCTTGCAAATAACAAGATAAGGTTTCTGCCGAGGGATCTCTTTTTTGACTTGGATTCCTTGCTGGAAATGTGAGTAAGCAGTTGTTGTGTCAGCAGTGTGTATGTGGGTGTGTTTAAGAGAGAGAGAGAGTGTGTGTGTGTTTTTCTAACTGAAGCTGACTCAGACTGCACTTGGCAGTGTTCAGCATTAAATCCTCCGAGTGGTATGATATCTATCTATCTATCTATCTATCTATCTATCTATCTATCTATCTATCTATCTATCTTCCAGTCATTCTTCTCTCTTGTCTTAATCCTTTGTTTTTGATCATTCCCTCTGTGATGCATCAGAGATCTGCGAGGCAACTCTTTCCAGTGTGGCTGTGAGAACAAGTGGCTGATGACATGGCTGAAAAACACGAATGCCACAGCATCAGATGTCTTCTGCGCAGGCCCCAGTGACATGAAGAGCAAGCGGCTCAATGACCTTCCTATTCCACCGGGCGAATGTATTTCCACAGGTGAAATAACAAGGGCATGATGAAAGGCATTTCTGTCATTCTAAAATCAATAAAAATGTTGAATAATTAATCATTTGCTCTCAAAAAGAAACAGATTCAAGGTTTGCTAACATGTTTCCTCCTGAAAACATATACATATCCACACATGCTGCATAACCTTTGCAAAAAAAACCAACAACACACACACACAAAAAAAAATCACAATACGTTTATATTTGCAGATATAAGAATGAAACTGAGAGCCAAATGCCTGTTCCAAATCTCACAACAATCCATGCAGCAGTTGCTGAAATATTTTGTGCAAAACCTTATGGTCACTGCAAATGACTGTTAAAAAACATACAATCTCAAAAATAAAATATTACTAAGCTGAAAGCCAAATTTAATAGCCCTGAGTACATGAATGAGGCTTCTCAAAGCACTGAAATGTAACTGAAGCTGTGAGTATGTAAATTTTGGTGTTTTCACTTAATCAGCAAACCAGCAGTTTCTGTTTTTGTCCGCATCTCACAGACTTTGTGCGTCATCAGTCCATCCCCATTCAGTCCATATCAGCGGACATCTTCTCCTTCAAAGACGACATCTTTGTAGCGATGGCCGCCCCAAACTCCAACAGCTGCATAGTCATGGAGTGGGATCACATTGAACTGAACTTCAGAAAATTTGATAATATAACAGGTTTGATAACATCCATGAAGCTGGTAATGTTATTTTTTTTTTCAGTGTCAGTAGATTTCATGAAAAGACCAAAATAGATCAATGAATGGTCCTGCATACATTTTAACTGCACATCCGAATCATGGATATTGACTAACTGACATCCTCCAGGTCTGAAAACTGAAGTAACAGTTGATAATCAAATAGCCAACTGAGACTTGATCTGACAATTTGAGACAGTTGCCATATATTTAAAATACCCAACTTTACAGAAGAACATTTAAAGAATATTTTTGTGCAAAATACTTTTTTGGTATATAAAAGTAATAACCCCAGCAGCTGTAGTCTCTGTTACATGTGGGTAATCAGATACAGTTCTTCCACCAACTCTGTGTGAAGCTTTTAACCGTGCACCCCACTGATCCTCACTGAACACTTTATTGCAGTAAGACAGGAAATGTCTGATCAAACATCATCTCCCAGCAACCTCCTGCATAAAAAGAAAGAAGGTAACCAGGGGAGCCACTGCTTAGGTTCATCTTCCAACTCACCTGACAACGACGCCTGCTATATGCTAAAGTTAGCTGATAACTAAACACTAGTTGTATAAAAAAGTGAGGCCAGAATCCCTAAAGTCCATTACATTCATCAACAGCTGAAAGAAACAAAAATCCAACTTTGTCCTTGGTCTTGTCTTGGTCTGAACTTTGGTCTTTTCATGCTTGACCATAATGATTTTAATACTGTCATCATAGAAGTCATAGAATTCACAGATAGAATTCACAGATCCTTCAGAGTACGTTAATTTTCAACTAATACTTTCATTTTCTGTGTTGTATTATTAATGACCAACTTTTCTTCACAGGGAAGTCTGTTGTTGGATGCAAGTCGGTTCTAATTGAAGACCATGTCCTAATAATAGTCACCCAGCTCTTTGGGGGTTCCCACATTTACAAGTTTGATGGTCAACAAAACAAATTCATCAACTTTCAAACTATTGAGGTGTTCAACATCTCGAAGCCAAATGATATTGAAGTCTTTCAGATGGAAGGTCACTGGTACTTTGTGATTGTGGACAGCTCCAAGGCAGGCATGTCTACTCTCTACAAGTGGACTGACCAACCAGAACGCAATGAAACTGGTTTCTACTCCTACCAGTTTCTCCATGAATGGTTTCGTGATACAGATGCTGAGTATGTTGAGGTGGACGGTAAGTCCTACCTGATCTTAGCCAGTCGCTCTCAGTCACCAATCATCTACCTGTGGAACAGGAGTACCTTAAAGTTTATACTTCATAGTGAAATCACAAACGTTGATGATGTAGTGGCTGTCAAAGCTTTCCGGGTGGAGGGTGACTTGTATCTGGCCATGGCTTGCTACATCGGTGACTCCAAAGTCCTCAAGTGGACCAACAAGCAGTTCATTGACGTGCTGCCTCTTCCCTCTCGAGGGGCGATGATCCTCCAGCCGTTCACCTTCGCAGACAGGCACTATCTTGCTCTTGGCAGCGATTACTCTTTCACACAGATCTACCTCTGGGATGCAGAGTCAAAAACATTTCACAAGTTCAAGGACATTTACGTGCAGTCACCCCGGTCATTTACTGTGGTGACCACTGACCGAAGGAGTTTTATTTTCTCCTCCAGCTTCAAAGGGAAATCGATGGTCTTTGAGCATATATTTGTAGATTTAAGCTTATAATAACTACAAAAGCAGTACTGATCAAAATATACAGTGCTTAAAAGAAATTATGAGACCATTGTAAATGCTGGCGGATTAACCTTGCAGAAACATTTAAAAATGACTTGGCAATTACCAGTACTGATAATTTAGGACAGCTGTGGGATGAACCTCATGGTGGTGGTCAAATAAATTTGTTAAGTACTGCATGTTGGTTAGTCGCTTCATAATGAGTGTATGCTGTCAAAGAAGTGTCAAATGCTGTGTATTGTACTTATGCAACTAGATTTATCGTTCTTGGTTTGAAACTAAATTTAATCAAGTTTTCTGCAAATAATGTGATATGGATTCAGAAAATTATGAAGGCTAGGTTAATGTTAGACCAAAGTAACTAAAGGCTGACAGAAATATAATATGACAATGCAACTGCATTAAGAAAATGTTATGGCAATACCAATACATCCTTAAAAAGGCTTGGCTTTTATCATAATTCTGTCAAGCCAACAAGCCAGACACTGTCCACACTAGCCAAAGATATCACAGACTATTACCCTCCTGCCCTACACAGGAAGTTAGTGAGAAGCGTGACCATTTACACCCTACAGCTGATGGTGTAGCTGTGCAAGCAAAACAAACTTTGTATGTCACGTCAAAATGAACACTGGCAGAAGCAAATCATGTTGTATGGTGTTGTATACTCTGTTTAATTTGCCACGTCTGAAGGAAAAAATGACCACCGTTATCGACATTGGTATTGCACAGATGTCACGGTTTTTGTAGTTTCAAAAAATTACAAAAACTGTGACATGTAGCCCTCAAAATTTTGGTATTTGAAAAAAGTGTGCATTTTTGAGGGTTTACGCTTGGAAGTAAAATGCTGAATGTTAGTCAGAAAGTCATGGGGAGTAAAAAAATGGACACTTTCTCTGAGAAGCCATCAAAAATTTTGAAGCCATTTCATTGCAGTAAGTGTTATGACTGCAAAGATAAAAGTGCATGATGCACAGTTTTCTTCCTTACCTGAAAACAGAATATCCATCCATCCATCCATCTTCTTCCGCTTTATCCGGGGCCGAGTCGCGGGGGCAGCAGCCTAAGCAGAGAAGCCCAGACCTTCCTCTCCCCAGCCACCTCCTCCATCTTATCCGGGGGAACACCAAGGTGTTCCCAGGCCAGCCGAGAGATATAATCTCTCCAACGTGTCCTGGGTTTGCCCCGGGGCCTCCTCCCGGTGGGACATGCACGGAACACCAACCCCAGGAGGCGCCCAGGAGGCATCCTTTTCAGATGCCCGAACCACCTCAGCTGGCTCCTTTCGATGTGGAGCAGCAGCGGCTCTACTCTGAGCCCCTCCCGGATGGCCGAACTTCTCACCCTATCTCTAAGGGAGAGGCCAGCCACCCTTTGGAGGAAGCTCATTTCCGCCGCTTGTATCCGCGATCTCATTCTTTCGGTCACTACCCACAGCTCGTGGCCATAGGTGAGGGTAGGGACGTAGATCGACCGGTAAATTGAGAGCTTCGCTTTTACACTCAGCTCCCTCTTCACCACGACGGACCGGTGCAGCGTCCGCATCACTGCAGCCGCCGCACCAATCCGTCTGTCGATCTCCGGCTCCCTTCTCCCATCACTCGCGAACAAGACCCCGAGATACTTGAACTCCTCCACTTGGGGCAGGAACTCATCCCCGACCCGGAGTGGGCACTGCACCCTTTTCCGGCTGAGAACCATGGCCTCAGATTTGGAGGTGCTGATCCTCATTCCCGCTGCTTAACACTCGGCTGCGAACCGTTCCAGGGCGAGCTGGAGGCCCTCACCCGATGAAGCCAACAGAACCACATCATCCGCAAAAAGCAGAGATGAGATTTTGAGGCCACCAAAGTGAAAGCCCTCCGCCACTTGGCTGCGCCTAGAAATCCTGTCCATAAAAATTATGAACACAACCGGAGACAAAGGGCAGCCCTGGCGGAGCCCATCACCCACCGGGAACGAGTCCGACTTATTGCCGGCAATGCAAACCAAGCTCTTGCAACGGTTATATAGGGATCGAATGGCCCGTAGCAATGGGCCAGACACCCCATACTCCCGCAACACCTCCCACAGGACACCCCGAGGGACACGGTCGAATGCCTTCTCCAAGTCCACAAAACACATGTAGACTGGTTGGGCAAACTCCCATGCACCCTCAAGTATCCTTGAGAGGATAAAGAGCTGGTCCAGTGTTCCGCGACCAGGACGAAAACCGCATTGTTCCTCCTGTATCCGAGGTTCGACTAGCGGACGAACTCTCCTTTCCAGCACCCTGGCATAGACTTTCCCAGGGAGGCTGAGGAGTTTGATCCCCTTGTAGTTGGAACACACCCTCCGGTCCCCCTTCTTAAAGATGGGGACCACCACCCCGGTCTGCCAGTCCACAGGTACTGCCCCTGATCTCCACGCAACATTGTAGAGGCGTGTCAACCAGGACAGCCCTACAACGTCCAGAGTTTTCAGGAACTCGGGGCAGACCTCATCAACACCAGGGGCTCTGCCTCAGTGAGCTCGCCCCCGGAAATTGGCGGGTCATCCCCCTCATCCCCAGACTCTGCTTCCTCCTCGGAAGACGTGTTAGTGGGATTAAGGAGTTCCTCGAAGTATTCCTTTCACCGCCTGACAATTTTCTCAGTCGAAGTCAGCAGCGCTCCGCCAGCACTATACACAATGCAGGTAGAGCACCGCTTTCCCCTCCTGAGACGCCTGACGGTTTGCCAGAATCTCTTTGAGGCAGTCCGAAAGTCTTTTTCCATGGCTTCTCCGAACTCCTCCCACACCCGAGTTTATGCTTCAGCCACTGCCTGAGCCGCATTCCGCTTGGCCTGTCGGTACCTGTCAGCTGCCTCTGAAGTCCCACAGGCTAACCAAGCCCGATAGGACTCCTCCTTCAGCCTGGTGGCTCCCTTCACCTCTGGTGTCCACCATTTGGTTTGGGGATTACCACCACGACAGGGACCAACCACCTTGCTGCCACAGCTCAATGCAGCATCTTCGGCAATGGAGATGCTGAACAATGTCCCCAGTCTCCCTCGGAATGCTGTCGGCTTGCTGCCGGTACGTTGGGGTATGTTGAGGGGAGATTAGATCTAATCTACCCTCGGCTTGAAAACAGAATATTACTAGCTTTAACCTAACTCCACTAGATTTATATCAAACTACTTTATGGCCATGCTACTGAGTGCCTATTTAATAGCAACATAACATACATTATTTAGTTTTGATTCCTATGCAAAATGTATGATACTAAGTGTTAATATGGAATAATAACCATAATGTCTATTGTGTGCTACTATGTACCTTTAAAGCCTTTGTAGGAGGCCTTTTCATTCAGTCAAAAAACAAGCGTTCCCTTTTCTTTACAGAACGTTTGATATTTGTCATATATTGTAAAGATTTTTTTTCACACATTAAACAATATTGGAGCCTGATTTTTGAAAATTGACAGTTAGATAAAAATGACAAAATGCCAACTAGTATAATCAATGTGTTTTGATAGCTTTGATAACAAGTTTCTCCTTTAATTATTCCTAATGCACTACCAACAGTGATGTATACATATTTTTTCCCACGTCATTAAAAAGTAATGCTGAAAAATAATCATGTTTTTCAGATCTTGAATCCCATGTAAGAACAGTTTGTGGAAATGGATTAAAGAACATTTAACCACACATGTTGTATTAAATTGTTTTTCCATCATGTTTTGCTGATGTAAACATGAAACCATTAAAGTAAAGATAAAGTGTTGCAGACAGCATGTCTTAAACTGAATGTACTGTCCGTGTTTTTTGATTAGCATAAGGACAAAGACAGAATCTCATGTTTTGTTGATTTTAGGAAACAAGAAGATGGATAAAGTATTGTGATAGTGTGGGACAGTTTTCCCTAGTAGTAGTGATTATGGTTCCTTTTATAACCCTGACTTAAATTGCTCGCCACTTGTCTACAGCATGCCATCAACTGTATAAATGATTATTCACTGACCAATCTTAGGGGTTTGTGCTTTACACAAGAGCGTCATAAATACAACTTCAAGCCAAAAAAAAGGGGAAAACTCACACCAAACAACCATATAACAACAACAGCACTAGTATAAAAAGGTTTAAGGTTTAGTCACATTTGACAAAGAAAAAGAAAAAGTAATTTAAAGGTTTTCCACGGTAAATCACATCAGGCTCAAAAATACTGTTTATTTGACCTGTATGGTAGAATTTTGGGACACAGGAAGCTCAAATGGCTATTGCATATTTATTCAGTTCAACAGTGCAGTTAGTTTTAGTCTTACAGCATCACCATCATCATAATCATTATCATCAACAACAACAACAATAATACTTTAATCTTGACGACATCTGATAAAATGTCATATTTTGAAATAAAATATAGAGATCAGCTGTATGCTGACAGCGTTAATGCCTGCCTTCGTTTTAATAAAGTTAAACCATCTTATTTTCATGATTTGGCACTAGTTAAGCAATAAAAAACAAACAAACAAAACAGAGAAACAAGTATTTTTACCCCAATTCTTATTGACTATTTTACAAATAGAGGGACATTTATTGCCTAATACAGGGGTGGGCAATTCCAGGTCCCGAGGGCCGGTGTCCTGCAGGTTTCAGATCTCACCTTGGGTCAACTCACCTGAATCACATGATTAGTTCGTTTCCAGGCCTCTGGAGAACTTCAGGACATGTTGAGGAGCTAATTTAGCCATTTAAATCAGCTGTGTTGGTTCGAGGACACATCTAAAACCTGCAGGGACACCGGCCCTCGGGGCCTGGAATTGCCCACCCCTGGCCTAATACATCATTTGTCACGCTCTCTTACTTGTTTAGGGGTGATTACTATAATAAACACACACAACAGCTCAGCTGTTAGGCATCTCGTTCCGTTTTGGTTATTTTGTTTTAGTCTCTTTCTGTTTTACGAGGTTCTGTAAATGCGACGTGACGCTTTTCTGACGTCGAGACGGACGGAAGTGATGCAAATCGCGTTTCTCGATCGCTTTAATCGGGTTTGACTCTGATTTCTGCAGATGCAGAGGGGTGATGCTTCTGTGAAACTCACTGTGCTTGGGTAACCTTTGTTCCGCCGCAGGACGCGATGGATCCGTCCAGGAGGAGCGAAAGTGACTGGCAGGGGCTGGTCAGTGAGGTGAGACTGCGAAGACGCAGAAAGGACGAGAATGAGGAAAGAGCGTAAAAAACCTTCACTGACGCACAATAATTGTGGGACAGGTGTCCTGACCGGCTAAAATACTGTGGCGTACATGATCGTTTCACTGTTTTAGTTCTGTCTGCTGTCGCTTGTTCGGATCCACTGAAACACTTGTGTCCAAATTAATCCGAGCTCACGGGATTAAATCTCAGCTGCTGTGGTTTCTCTTACCTGCAAGGACTGCACATGTATGAGGAAGACGATTTGAGTTTCCTTGTGCCTGCTGAGCCCGTTGCCTTGAAAAGTTACTGACTTGCACCACACTGCGAGTTGCAGCTTTAATGAAGAAACACGTTCAGATGGCTGCATATCAACGCGTTTGCTCGAGTATTTCACTTGAGTGCAGTCAGTTGAACTGCTTTGCATTTAAGCTACTGGAGTAGTTTTATCCTAGTCTATGCTTCATGCTACTATTTTTGTCCACAGCTTTGGTTGTGCAATACTTTGCAGACATACACTCATTAGCCACTTTATTAGATACACCCTGCACTGGGTTGAACCCCTTTCCTTTCAGAAGTGCCTTAATTCTTCATGACATTAATTCGACAGAGTACTGGAAACATTTTGGTCCATATTTACATGCTAGCATCACACATCCATGATGTAAAGCTCCTGTCCCACCATCTCTCTCTATTTGACTTAAATCCGGTGAATGTGGAGGCCATTTGAGTACAGTGAACCCCTGCTCAAGAAACTAGTTTTCACAAAGGGTCAGAGGGCATTGTAGCCTCGGTTTCCTGTTCATAGTTAACAGGAGTAGCACCCTGTGTGGTCTTCTGTGGCTGTAGCCCATCTGCTTCAAGATCTCATGTATTGTGCATTCAGAGATGCTCTTCTGCTTTTGAAAATGTTTAACCAATACATCAGATGGACAAGCAGTTAAAATAACAAGGAGCTGCAACGCAAACCGTTGGTATTTTTTTTTACCATCAGAAAACGTTTTTGTGCCACTATAGTAGTGTATATATGTGGGTTGTTTTGTTTGTTTGTTTTTCTTTTACATGTTTCACAGTGCATTTGGTCTTTAATGATGACCAGAGAACTCTTTAGCCCTCAAATAATCAAATAACGTTATATTGACTACATGCCAGAAGCTTTTGTTTTTCCTCAAAACCTTGCTTTCTCTGCAGTTCCTGGTTTGTAAGCGGAAGTTGGAGAGTAAGAAAGAAGCTCTTCTGATTCTGTCTAAAGAGCTGGACACCTGTCAGCAGGAGAGGGATCAGTACGAACTGATGGCCAACCAGCTCCGTGAGCGACACCAGGGACTCAAGAAGAAGTACAGAGAGCTCATTGTAAGCTGATCTGACTCCGTTTTAAAAGCTGCATCAGAGCAGAGGATAAAAACTACTGCTATTAAACTTTGTGGCATCTAATGACAACTTCCTTTGTCTTTGTGTCACTGACAGGATGGAGATCCTTCTCTGCCTCCAGAGAAAAGGAATCAAGTAAGAGATTTAAAAATGCTAATCACTGCACGCAGAACTGTCTTAACTGTACTTTGATACACTGGCATTTCACAGTGATGCTGGAGACTTTCAGCAAAGTCAGTAATGTGGTCACAAGTTGGAGATCTCTTTGGATGGGATGCTTAACACTTTACTACTAATATTTACTCCTAACTATTAACATCTCTACGGCGCTCTTTGTTTGACAATTACAGCAGCTTTATCTTAGAATAATACATCAGATCTTTGCCTGTCTATTTGTCCACAAACTTCTTATCCGTATCTGATGTTAAGATCTCATCATGCTTCTTAGCATGAAGTGCCAACATCCTAAAATGATCCATTTTTATCTGTGTTCCTCTAAAACTTTATAAAGTCATTGTATCGTTTTATTTTTACGATGGTAACGTCTGATTTATATCAACAAAAGTTGAGTTTTGTATTATATATTTATCGCGTTACCTAGAAACCACTTAGCAACAAGCTCAAATCACCCAGTTTTAGTGTTTATGCGCCTACAGTACAGCACCTTCTAATGGGATGGTATCATTTTCATTTCACAGTCAACAGCATGAACGGCCTAAACAGTGCTGTAGCATGGGTGTGTACTACTTATCATAATGTGTCATAGCATGACACACACAATGTTCTCACAAGTTGCTCTCTGATATAAAACTGTTGGTTAATGACACAGTAACAAAGTCACCACTGAATGAATCACAGATTTAAAAAAAAAAAAATGTAATGACGATTTTATTTTTATGATGCATTTGTTTACATTCAAACTCAGTGTGCTTAAGATCAACAATAAAAACTGAAAAAACAAGAAGAACAAGAAAATAAAACCTTAAAAGAATTTAACCTGTTTTCTCTCAAAGATCACACAGAAGAAGAAAAAGATTTGGGAAACATATTTAACCACAATTTCTTTCTTTTCTTTTCTTTTTTTAAAGAATTTTACGTTTGCTTGTTTGAACCTAATGTTTCAAATTGGAATGATAGAAGCTCATTTTTTTCAAGTACATTATCTGTCGGGCGCTGTACCTGGAAGACTTCTATTCTATATATATATTCACAAACCAACTTGACAAATGGGGCTAACATGTCTCTGTATTTACTTCATGATCAGGTGAATTTAGCCCAGCTACTGACAGACTCCAGAGAGCGAAACTCTCATCTGTCCGAGGAGGTGAAGGAGCTGAAACAGCGACTACTGGAAGCTCAGGGTGATAACAAGGTATGTTTCTAATGTATATTTGCTGAATATTTGCCTCTCATTATTCATAAATACATTTCCAACATACCTTTGTACACTTATTTGTCAGTCTAAGTAACGATCAAGTGGATGAGCCTTGTTTATTTTAAGGACAGGTTTCAAATTGTACTGTACAAACACACCAAAGGTGTATAATTGTAGCTTAGTTGAGACTTTTCTTACTTTGTGCTATCACAGCTTCTACGGATGACCATCACCAAACAGAGGCTGGGAGACGAAGAGGTCGGCGCCCGACACTTTCCCGCGCATGAGCGAGAAGATCTGGTCAAACAGTTAGAAAGGGCGAGAGAGCAGGTGAGAGCCCCCTGCTTGATTTAGACTATTCAGCTGATATTCACATAATGGTTCACTTTTTTATGATTTACATTTATTATATACATTATATACTGCCATTTAATAGTTCTAATTGGTTCTTGCATTAGAAAAAGAAAGTTTATATTTATTTATATTTTATTTGTAAGTATTTTTTTTTTAATTTATTTTAAAAGCAACCACATGAACCCTATTTCCATTTCAGCAAACCCAGTGTTTTCACCCTTAGCTGTCACAAGGTCACCATATCAGTATCAGATGAATATGATTTAAAAAGTATGATAGTTTAAAATATCACATGAGAAATAAAAGTGTTGTGCAGGAAAAAAATGGAAGCGATTAGCAGTTTTCTTTAAATGTAGGTGAATATTAAAGCTGCTAACACTGGTGGCAATTAGATTTCTTTAAGCTGTGACACTTATTAGATGCTGTGCAGCGAGGTTGCATATCCCTTTCTGTCAACCAGTAATTATACTTTAGATAGATGTAATTATATGTCAAGCACAACATGTACATTTCATCCAAATTGGATTGAATCTGTCCCTTAGGTCAGATTTCCTGTTGCCAGAAGGTGGAAGGTGGCGCTAGGATTATAACCGAATATTTGCTTGCAGACCTCTTCTCTTAGCAATAACGTAAAGCTTGGGGGAGATCTGATGATGTTCGTCTGAGTTATAGATGAAATGGCTGACAAAATATCAAAATTCACATTATTTAGCATTTTGATTAAACTGACCAAATAAAAAGCCAGTTTGATTCTGAAGGATCGGCATTATTTAGTGTACAACTGTAAATGGGGGGGAAAAGAGAACACAAAAATGCAGGAACGGGGTGCTAGTAAAGCTTTTATGCATAGCCACAAGTGTCATCAACTTTAAGCAATTCTGCTGGTTGTTCAAAGTTTAATTTGTTTTTTGAGTACGTCAAATCCCTCAACAATGGATTAATTTCAGGAAATAATACCGGTAATAAAATTTGGAGTTTCAAGGAGGTCCTCGCATTAGTTAGTTCCACTTTTAATGAGAAGATGATATATATTTGACAAGAAGAGACTTGTATTGCTAGATAAAATTGTCCTACATCTTGAATCTTGTTTGGGTGCAGAACGAGGTGCTGGAGAACAGCGTGAAGTCGCTCACGGATGAGCTGCAGGATGTTCGAGCAGAGCGGGACGTGTTTCAACAGAAGGCTCATCGTCTCAATGTGGAGATGAACCACATTGTAGGGAATGATGATGTCCGCATCTTAGACATCGACGCGCTCTGCATGGAGAACAGGTTTGTTGCTCTTTTAAAAAGATCATTTTAAGTAGTACCTCTGTGATTGGCTGGCATGTTGAAGCAGTGATTTTCAAAAGTCTATTCATGTACACGTGCTGTCTTGCAATATATAGTTACATACACTGATCAGACATAACATTATGACCACTGACAGATCAACTGAACAAGACTAATTATCTCTTCATCGTGGTACCTGTTAGTGAGTGGGACGTATTAGAAAGCAAGTGAACATTTTGTCCACAGAGTTGATGTGTTGGAAGTAGGAAAAATACGCAAGCATAAGGATAGTTCAGGCTCTGGCCTCTTTCACCAGGATGATGCACCCTGACACAAAAGCAAAAATAGTTCAGGAATGGTTTGAGGATCACAACAACAAGTTTAAAGTGTTGACTTGGTCTTCATATTCCCCCAGATCTCAATCCAATCAAGCATCTGTGGGTTGTGCTGGACAAATAATGAGTCTAGGGACAAATGGGGTCATAATGCTGTGCTTGATCTATATATACAGAATTTAGATAAAGATTTACTGAGAAATTCTTCTCTACTGTTGAAACAGGTTAAACTGAACAGCATTTGTGGTTTCTGACATTTCAGGTATTTGCATGAGCGACTTAATCAACTTCAAGAAGAGGTCAACTTGCTCAAGACAAATCTGCTGAAGTACAAGGTAGTTGTAGTTTTTTTTCTGTAATTTCATATATATTTATTGTATGTTATCCTTTTTTAAAACTCTTTCTTTTCTCCAAACTGTTTCCTGCTGATGTCAGAGTGCCCTGGAGTGTAGGAAGACCTCTAAAATCAGTGGAAAGCCCAACAGCAGTGCTCTGACTGGGGTGCTTTCTGCTAAACAAGGTCAGAGGAATCATGCTAGTTCAAACATCTACACTTTCTATTATGCACATATTACCCTTTAAATGTGTGAGTTCAGTTTTATTCAGTGTCTCGTGGGAAATGATGACTGCTGTTTCTTTTAACCGTGGCTCGTGACGTGCTTGCAGTGAAGGAACTGCTGCTGTCTGAAGAAAACGGCTGCAGTTTGCCGGTGACTCCTCAGTCCATCTCAGACCTCAAATCTCTCGCCACAGCCCTGCTGGAAACCATCCACGAGAAAAACATGGTGATTCAGCACCAGCGCCAAATCAACAAGTACTAAAATTCAGACTTCACTCGCACTCTTATTATGTGCTCCATAGATCACGGGTGTCAAACTGCATTATAAATAAATGCTCCTGTAGTAAATGAAAGAAATCTGTTAGCATGAGTTGGTGGACTTAAATTGTAAGAAATAAATGTGTAAAATTACAGAAAAAGCTCTGGTGTGCCGTTGCCCAGACTGTTCTGCAGAACATTTTTGTTAAGTCACAGAAAACTTTTTGTTTTGTTCTTAGTATAAATGGCCTTGGAGTCTTTGCTATTAATAAAGCCTGCAAAATTTATGAAAATGAAGTTAATAGTTCATAATGTATGCCCTCCTTCACATTTTCCAAGACTGCCAGGCTGATTCTGCCCCCTAGGCCTTTTATTTGACACCCCAGCTGTAGATTTTTAGCCACTTCACTTCTTGATGTAATGATGGGTCAACTGCAATATCCTTTTTTTTTCCCCCCATTAGGATTCTTGGAAATCGAGTAGCCGAGCTGGAGAAGAAACTAAAAACACTGGAGATGTCCGGATTATGGAGCCTTCCAGGTTATTATAATTGTCTCAATATACTGAGACATGTGCATATCACTCTAACCTGTGCTAAGAATACTGTTTTTACAATAATTCCTCTTCCTTTTTCTGCCCTTTTGCTTCTTGCAACCTGGAGGCCTGACTTATAATGTGTCTCTGGGAATATGCGGAAGTATGTTTCTCCAAAAACGATGTCATCTACGTCATAAACGCTCAACTTAATCTTCTTCTCATATCTACCAACACTTCTTATCGCTATCTAATCCAACCTTTTTTAAGTAGCTGTTTATGTGAACCACTTTTCTGAAAGCTTACTTTGACTGTTTTGTGATAACAGGGGGAAGAGACGCCATCATCCTGAACACGCAGCTAGTGGATTCGACCGATCCATCTGATTCTCCGGGACAGAACGGTGATTATTCAGTGGAGTTATTCCTCTCTTGGTCAACAGCAGTTAAAATAGGAGCTGCATTTCTTGAATGTTATTTTTCTGATTTGTTCTTAAAGGTGACAAAAGGTCAAACAAACCAGCTGAGCACGAGAGCTCTCCAGAAGACAGTGTAACACCAGCTGCGTCAGATTTTCAAGATGACGCACCAACACCATCATCGTGTGTCGAGGCCTCGAACCAAAACTGCTCACCACAGTTGGACGAGCAAGAGTCCTCAAGGCCTCAAACAGAAATGCCAGCTAGTGAGGAGTGCCAGGAAAGTGGCCAATCACAAAGCACTGCAGTTTTTACCAGGTTTGCAACAGAAGAGGGTCTGAGTGACTCCAGTGCTGATGTGAAATACTTGAACAGACCTGATCCCTCAGACCCCGGCCACTCACAGCAACTCTCAGAGAACTCAGTCCCAACAGCTGGAGGAGAGGAGGAGTCAGATGAATGCACTGTAGGGGGGGAAAGTGTTGAAACAGAGTGTAATGTAATAGAGAGAAATAGTCACGTTACATCATCTACTACTGTGTCTACTGCAGCCTCCGAAGAGCAGCAGGAGGACGTCCTGACTACCGCGGATGTTTGCAGTAGTCAGGAGGAGTTGTGATGTCGCACAGCATTAGGAAAAAACCAAAACTAATTAAAGTATTTACAAAATCCATAAAGCTCTTTAATTATTTTTTAAATAATTCAAAAATCAAAAAAACTGATAAACGAATCTTTGGAAAACAGCATATTAGATTTCAGATGAGTGTGAATGAATCAACAGTGACTCCTACCAAACTGAAGAGTATTAACGATACTCTTCAGATGCTCTATTGTATCTCTGCTTTCACTCGGTGCATTGTCTGAGTTCTGCACCACCTTTTGAACTGATGTCAATGTGACCTAAAGTAACTGGACACCGGTGATTCGTCATCCCCAAACCATACTCGCAGGAGTAACAATATTCGCTCCTGTGAGAGTTTCTCTGAGAGTTTTAAAACGTTCATTCATTCACTCGCACGTTTCATGTAGTCTGCATATCTAATGTGGCAAAACAGTGATTTCTCTTTATTAACACCAGAAAAGATGCATGCATCAGTGCTGTATGTGTTATACTTAAAGGTTTCTTTCTGCTTTTTGAAGGTAACATTTACAGAGTTGTCTGCTTTAGGCGTATGAATTCTTTTCCTTATTAAATCACATAATAAAAAGGAGTTAATGATGATCTTTTAAATGACCTTTGTTAGGTCATGAACCGGCTCCTTACTGTCAAGAATTCAGCCCTGGCATGATTTAATTCAGTCACCACGAGGATAAAAGCAATTTGACAAAGATGACAGGAAGCACTGTGTGCTTGTTCTAAATACGATGTGCCCAACGTGAACCAAGCACAAACAGACCTTCTGCTTTACTTAACATTCGCAGCGTATAATCAGCAAAGCCGCATATGACAACGCTATGAGTTCATGAGACCGTATGATGATGTGATATGTCAACAATGTGTAAAAGCTAACAAATGGTTAACATTCAGAGACTACATGTTCTAGTAGTGCTCATCACATCAAATATTACGAAACGGTCAGATAATGTACAGAACAAGCAATATGTTATCAGAAAGTATAATAAAAAATGTGGTTATGATCTGAGAGGAGAGCTAAAAAAGAAAAAAAAATAGGGTGAACAACAAAGAAGAGCTGGTTCAAATTAACCTGTGCAGTGAATTTGTGGAATAATATGGAGAAGGGTTTTGAAAATGTGCACAAATATAAATCAGTCTTAAGAAATTATACATGGAAAAAAAAAAAAACACTTATAAATCAGTATATGGAAGCAGAGTATTAAATATTAAACTCTGCATGGATATTTGGGTTGAACACTGTGAGGTGATATGATGGTTATACTGTGCATAAAGATATAAAAATATTTTTAGATTGTTGTATAGGTACATTTATTTATAGATACAGGTATATATTATGCTCTCTAACCAAAAACAGACATATGATTTAAACAGGAAGTAGGAATTGGAAAGCATTTGCTTCCTTCTACTCCTTTTCGAACAGGAAATGGTCAGTATTTTATGGGGGATCCGTCTGTGGAGTTTATTTAATATAATGGCTTCTTTATTTCATACCCATTTTTTAATATTTATTAACATTTGTTACTTATATGTTGGAAATAAAGATTTCATTCCTTTTATTCATTCAAATATGAGATGAGAGAGATGATGAGATAGCCTTTATTTGTCAGTTGCAGGTCTTTTGCCCACAACCGAGATGACAGACCTTGCCGACCGTACATACAATACACAAACATCACATTGGGGAGACGGGTCAGGCTAGGTAGCGAGGAAAAAAAACATTGAAATGTGTAACACAAAAGGATAATACAGGAATGCACAGATATCAACACACCATGTGTTAAATGCTATACGACAGCATGCTACTGTGTAAATTAAGACAGTCTCGGTTGTTTCTTTTATCTGACCTAATTTATTGACAGACATTTGATAATTACAAGAGTCATTTCTCGAAGCTCCTCCTGAAATATAACACACTGACATCTTGATCTTATTTATTTTTTTTATTAGAAAATTTGTACAAATTACCTTTTGTTTTTGACTTTAAAAACCATTGTATTTGTATGCATTTTTATGTATTCTGTATTTATTTATTTTTACACAAGACCACAGCTACGACTAACTAACTTCGAGCTACAAAGACAGCACAGCTGAGGCTGATGGTACTGAAATTTATTTCAATAATTTTGGTCACAACTTAAGGACCAGGATAAGCTGAGAGGTGAATCTGATGATGGAGCCAAAGGAAAAGCAGTCCAATCATATATTTGGTTTGTTGATACTCCAACCAACCAACTGTACCATTACTAATATTGAACACCATAATTATGCTAATTTGTAGTAAGAAAACTCTTGAACAATTATTAAAGCATGTTTCTAATACTTCTAAGAAGCTACTATGCATTTTGGCAGGATGTGGGTTTAACCACCTCGTTATTTTTTTTCTTGGTATCAAACTGGAAGTAGAGTATAGCACACTACTGTAGGTTAATTCCTCCTCAGCCGCCTGGAGTACTGCTTAAAGTTCATATTCCAGAGATTGGGGGACGAAACCCCAATAATACAGCATGCGAGCCTTCGGCCTGCGTTTCCATGCAGCAGGCTCCCAGCGTCTCCACCACGCCCTAAGTCGTCTATCTTTTCATGAATCACCACTGCTCTCCCAAACACAGACAGGCTTCCAAACAGTGTTGCATCAGATTCTAGCATTGTATTAATCTTCCCTTGCTGGGGCTCAAAGTTTCCAAAGTCTCCAGGGTGGTTAGGGTGATTTACACCATATGGATTGTAGTGGCCACCGGTGGAGTCACATCCCCGGCTCAGGTCTCCATACTGATGGATGTGCACCGCTCTGGGCTCCGGACTGCCGTCTCTGGGGAAGCCACTAAACCGGAGAAGGACCTTGACTTTCTCCTGAGGATGATCCTGCTTGAACAACACATGGCCGTACACTTTGGGCAGGTCCTCCGGGAGAGAGGTGCTGGGTCTCACCTTGCAGACTGCATACAGGGTGCCGTTGTTCTGCAAGACCTCTGGAGCCAATGTGTCGCTGGATGCTAAGACACATTGTTGACAGCCTGCCAGCAAAACCAACAAAGCAGCTTCCAGTATACCCACTGACCTGTAAGATATTAAAAAAAAAATTAGGACAAGACCCCTCTGGCATGAAGGACAATTAGTGACTATAGACCAATTAAGGCAATATCTAGATTGTTCACCTTGGTAAAAAAAAAAAACGTCCTGCTATTGCATTTCACAATACAGCAGTACATTCAGAAATATTGTTATTGTTAAGAATCCACACTGGGGAAGCTATAATTATGTAATTATTATCGCTAACATGTTATGTAACTGCTAAAACTCAACTCTACACAGGGTTTAAACGAGCCTCTCTTATATCATAGAACAATTTTACATAATTTTTATTTACAATCTCCATCTGCATCTAGGTATAAGGTGTACTTTAATTTACATTAATGTAAAACTTCAGTGTTTCTAAGTCTGAGGACAAAGTGGCACTCAAAAGCTTCTCAGTTAATGTTTTTCTGACGATGTTTTTAGGCGCACACAACATCGCCCAAAAGTACAAGTGGTTAACTACAGACTAAATGTCGCAGGAATGCAAATAAAGTTAAGTACACAGTGCCAAACAAAGTCCACTTACGCGTATCGATGCATGGTCACCTGTAAAAGGCGCAGAAAAGGCTGTAAATTAAACGTAATGGTTTTCACAAGCCGAGCGCTGCAGTCTGCAGGGTGAGGATGCAAAGCGTTTTCAAACAATGTTGTATAAACTCTTGTGAACAAATGGGCGTTGCTGTTTGGCGAGGGTGGAGCAAGGGACTTGACAAGTCTTTTGATGATTTGATGAGTAAATCTCGAAATATTCGACCCCGTTACATTACCGTTCAGTTTGTGGGTAACAACAGAAAATGAAATATTTTATTGTTCTCACGTGGTATCACACGGAGTCATTTTAACAAACCCAGGACGTTTTGCCTGATAAGAGCATAATCACGTCTGTGTAAACTCGATTCATAGAAACCTTAACGCTCAATGTACCACGTTCTCCAACCACGTTTGTCCGTGATTTGGGAGAGGGCGCAAACTGACAGGGTCAGCCTGATGTTGCTTGTGTCGCACTTGTGCCCATTATTATTATTATTATTATTATTATTATTATTATTATTATTATTATTTAAAATGAAAGGGCAGCACAGAGTCCTATGAAAAACTAAGTACATCTATTACTGCTCCCACAGGAATTAAGAGCAGCCAGATGTTCCTAATCAAATACACTTGATAGTCAATCGTCAGAAAGTGTGAGCACCTCCATAAAAGCCAGTTTGTTGGTCTGGAGCATTCAGGTGCCGCAGTCTTCCCAGGAGTGGATATCCCAGCAAATGTATACATAAGTTCATAAATGTATTAAGAATAAATAGCTAAATAAAACAAGAGCAGTTAGCATGTTAAATGTTTACATTCATGGCAATACAAATAGAAAAAGCCTGAACAAGTATGGCTTGTTTGGAAGGGTGTCAAGGACAAAGTGTCTTCTTTCCAGGAAAACCATGACAGCACAACTTAGGTTTACAAAGCTGAACAAATCACAACTCCTGTAGAACAATGTCCTTTGGACAGATTGGAGCAGAGTGGAGATGTTAGGCAATAATGCAAAGTGCCACATTTGGTGAAAACCAAACATAGCATATCAGCACAAACACTTCAGGGGTGATGAGGGGTGATGATTTGCAGTAGTTTGCAGCCACAGGGCCTGGGCACCTTGCAGTCAGTTGACCATAAAGTCCTCTGTATACCAAAGTATTCAGTAGTCAAATGTGAGCCCATCTTAGCCAAAAAACTGATCATGCAACAGGACAATGAATCCAAGGAGACCTGCAAATCTACAGCAGAATGTCTGACAAAGTAAAGAATCGTAGTGTTGCAATGGCCGGTGTGAGAGCTGTGCATGAACGCAAACCTCAATGAAATGAAGCACTCTGCAGAGTCGGCCATAATTCCTCCACAGTGATATATGACACTAGGACTTTATAGAACCCATGGGAAAACCTTTCATATGACTTTAAAGTAGAATAAAAAATATTTTTGATCTATGCTCAATCATCCAGGTAAGTAAATCTGTACTGTTTATAAGGTTTCAGTGGATGAGTGACAAAATGTTTCTCCCACTGAAAACGTTACATCCATATGAACACTAAAAATATATATATATATAATTTTTTTTAACTGTAATAGATTAGGCCTAGAATTTTCCCCCAGTGACACACTATAAGCCCCTACCACCACTTCTAAAACATCTGTTTTCGTAATAATAAATAGATGTGCCTGATTTTCTGTGTGGTACGATTATCAAATTCATTGTTTAAGGACCAGTAGCTCAAACAAATGGGCAAAAAACGTGTTTTTATTTGCTTGTTTTTAATGTGCCAAATTTCTTTGAAATCCAATAGAAAATAAAAAGTATTATATGGTTATATGACTATATATAGAGCATTAATAATAATAAGTGAAAATCCATTTGAAAGAGATTGCCGTGGAAACACCAGTGAAGACTCCACAACAGTAGGTGGCGCTTGCTGAAATTGTGTTACACAAATACGAAAAGAAGAAAACACTTCGGTCGGAGAACTTGCAGCACAGGAATCAGGAAATATAACCTGCCGGGTAGACCTGTGCCCGCGTTAATTGTTTCACAGAAAGCCACATTTTACCTTTAAGATGTCAAAAAGACATCGTTTGGATTTGGGTGATGACTACTCCTCCAGCAAGAAGAGGTCCGACGGGTGAGTGAAGTCCCACAGTTATCGCTCTCAAACTAGTCGGGTACAAGCTAACTGCTAGCTGCCGCTCTCGGTCACCATGGATGGAAGATGGGAGCTGAGAAAATATAACCCTAAGCTGCTCATGCTGCAGCTCTGCTTTATTCGCTGTTTCTTGATAGCACCTGAATGATCGTGCAGCGCGAACAGAAACGTGCTAAGTGCTTGTATTAAAAAAAAAAAAATACCGTAGACGTTGGGCTAACAAACGAAGCATCAACGTTACCTTCATCGTAGCGGGGGCACGTGTGTTTGGCTAACGTTAACATAGCTCCTTATCTAACCCGTGTTGGTTCATCTAGCCAGCCGTGGCTTCGATTTAAAAGACTGTGATTTGGTTCTTAAAATAGCCATCTAATGTTGTACTATACTAGCTGCGAATTAAAATTGTCCTTGGCGCCGATTAAGCTAGCAGAAACTTTAGCGTCTCTTAGCACTCACATGTTTTACGTTGTGCTCGTGTGTGTTTATTTCAGTGAAAACCTCCACAACAGACTTACAGATGCGAAAGAAATCGTGGCAATTCTTTTTAAATTTGCAGGATTTCATTGAGATTGACTGTTCAAACTACCAGTAAAAGTAGGCTAAATATTGACAGTTTGCAAATAAGTAAATTGTGACCCATTTTTATATATATATATAAACTTCAAAGCCCTCAAAGTATTTGATGTGATGTTAGAAACATTTGCTGTAGCTGTGTGTGCTTGTTAAACTGACAGTGTGCACCCACTGCAGATATGTCAGTATCTGTCTAAATGCAAAAGTAAACGTCAGGTAGTTTAGAAGTGGCACTGCTATAAGATCATAATTTAAACAGACTAGTGTCAGGTTCGTATTATAACTTTAAAATATCACAACACAAAATCATAAGTATGAGGACAGCGATGTAGAATGCAAAGGAGTGACAGTTGGGTTCAAGGTGGGCGTGGGATTACACCAGGGATCGGTTCTGAGCTCCTGCCATGGTGATGGACAGACTGACAGATGAGTTCAGGCAGGATTCTCTGTGGACTATGATAACAGAGGATGGATCTGCAGAGAGCAGGTGGAGGAGAGTCTGGATAGAAAAAGAATGAAAGTCAGTAGAACTAAGACAGAATACATGTGTGCGTGAATGAGAGGGAGACAAGTGGAAAGGTGGAGTTACAAGTAGTAGAGATGGTAAAGATGGATGAGTTTAAATAGCTATGAACTGAGGAAAAGAAATGTGAAGAAGAGAGTGCAGGTAGAGTGGTGTGGGTGGAGACCAGTGTCAGGGGTGGTGTGAGACAGAAGGATGGAAGCAAGAGTGAAAGGGGACATTTATGAGACAGTTGTGTAACCTGCTATGACTCTGATTTGGACATGGGTGACACTGACAGAAAGGTAGGTGGCTGAGCTGGTGATGTCAGGTTTTTATTAAGAGTGACCAGAATAGGCAGTGCATTAGAGGGACAGCTCAGGTTAAGCAGTTTGGAGACGAGGCAGAAAGAGGAGGGATAGTAGATATATTGCACAAACGATGTTGAGTATGATGTTTCCAAGCATGAGGGAATCAGGAGGACCCCAGACGAGGTTCATGGATGTAGTGAAGGAGGACTTCATTACATCCATGGGTAGTGTAGTGGGTGCGATAGAGGAGGATGCAAGGGATAGGGTGAGATGGAGGCTCACTATGGCAAATAAATTTGCAATAGGCTGTCATTTAGTGCCTATCAATTAAAGTGGTGAAAAGGTCGGTAGACAGTTTAAACATGTTGAACGCATCAAGCATGCTTGAATATGGGAAACATTGGACAATGTCCCAACTTTACTCTCATTGCCCTGAGATTGCAAACTGTAACCTGATTATTTCTTTTACAATTAGAATGTTGACAATGATGTGCTGTTCTAATGTTGACAGGAGAGACCGGGACCGTGACAGAGACCGTGAGGACCGTTCGAGGGATAGGGACCGAGACAGAGACCGTGATCGGGACAGAGACCGGGACAGAGAACCAAAGCCATCTAGTGCCCCATCTAACAGCACACCCGCTGCTTCAGCCTTACCACCGCTCAAGCAAATGGTCCTACAACAGCAGATCAACCCATTCACCAACCTGCCCCATACTCCCCGCTACTATGAGATCCTGAAGAAGAGGCTACAGCTTCCAGTGTGGGAGTACAAGGAAAGCTTCACCGACATCATCACACGTCACCAAAGCTTTGTGCTTGTTGGAGAGACTGGCTCCGGCAAGACAACACAGGTATGAAGTCAAGTGCATTGGTGCGTCTCTTATGTGTCAGTAATCTTGTGCTACCCTTACTGAAAAAAGCCAACAGTGTGATGTAGAGCTGGGCGATAGAACAATAACGATATGTATCGCGATATAACTTTTACTCGATAGAGAAATTAAGCTATCGCGATAGACCTCGCCGCTCTTGTCCTCAAAAAAAAAAAAAAAAAAAAAAGGTCAGTCAATCCAAATTAAGTAGCGCAGAGCCGAACCAATCACAGCCGCAGCGTCACGTCGCGTGACTTGTTATGTACAGCACAAGTGCCAAGCCGCACGTGTGTTTGTTTGGGAAGCAGCCAGCGGGTAATGGAGCCAGCGCGTAATGGAGGAAATGAGTGTGCCGACTAGAAAAATCAACCGAGCGTGACCGAAGAGAAAACAGATGATGGTTCCAATGCCGGAGAGATTGTCGAACGGAAGAGCCATAGAAGTTCTGTAGTTTGAAGGTATTTCGGCTATTTCAAGTCTGACAAAAAACAGAGTAGCGTGCACTGTAAATTGTGCCGAAAGCAAGTCTGGAAATACAATAAACTGGTGCATGCGTCACACTGTGCGCCACGTTATTGTTTCGGTGAAATGAATTTCTACAATACTGTTACTGTTAATTCTACTCTCTGCAGTGTTTAAATGCTTACATATACACACAGTTACTGTCCCGCCACACATACGACTCGGTTCTGCTTCTATGCCCCAGCTTTGTTTACTTTTTCCCACCGAGGCTTCTAGACTTCTGATTGGCCAACATTTCGGCACGGTTAGGAATCTAGCGCCACCTGCTGCTTTGGCATGTTCATAGCAGCGTTTTCCTTCATTTCTGCCTTTATGTGTGGACGGGATTCTTTTTTAAAACGAAAACGGAAAATCTCCGTTTTCAAAAATACCCGTGTACGTGTGGACGTAGCCTCAGTCTCTGACTGGAAGCGCTAATTCGTCATTCGGCTTTTGTCAGACTAAAGTAACTGTTAAAACTGTTTGAAAAGCTCAGCTATACAACAAGGAGAGATTGAGAATTTCCTTTTAGTTCTCAGTTTATTTGATACTGACAAAAGTTAGTCAGTTTTGTCTGTTCTTCTGTAAAACAAACTAAGATTTATTTTTAGAATTAATATTTTGTTTCTAAGTGGAATTGACAATTTAGTCTGTTTCGTTTGTTCTATTTTGAAACTTAAACGCTTTAGCGGCTGCCTTTTGTGTAGTTTGCAATATTTGCCTTTATTTATCTGAAAAAGTCTCATGTTCCTTAAGTACATCTACCCTGTTGAACTTATTATGGGAAATAAATATTTAAATAAAAACAAGCTGCTGATTATTTCACATTTTACTTGTGAGCAACGGCACATTTAAATCTTACAAATATAGTTATTTGGCTTATATTGTGATAGATATCGTTATCGCCTGAAATGAAAAAAACATATCGTGATATGAAAAAATCTCATATCGCCCAGCTCTAGTGTGATGGCACAGTGTAAATGCATATCTTTTTTTTTTTTAAATTGATTTGGTTTTATTAGATTCTCTGCAACCTTTGATTAAATCTGCAGATCCCACAGTGGTGTGTGGATATGGTTAGAAGCTTGCCTGGTCCTAAGCGGGCAGTAGCCTGTACTCAGCCCAGAAGAGTAGCAGCCATGAGTGTGGCTCAGAGGGTGGCGGACGAAATGGACGTCATGCTTGGACAGGAAGTTGGCTACTCCATCCGATTTGAGGATTGTAGCTCTGCCAAGACTATATTAAAGTAAGTGGTGCTGTGAGTGAATGAGATGGTTTGATTCAGAGAATCTGCTTTTCACTGGCACAGAGCAGCCCAGCCTAACAAAGCATTGTTGTTTCTTCAGGTACATGACAGACGGTATGTTGTTAAGAGAGGCCATGAATGACCCACTGCTGGAACGATATGGTGTGATCATTCTGGATGAGGCTCATGAGAGAACTCTGGCCACAGACATCCTGATGGGAGTACTGAAAGAAGTGGTTCGTCAGAGATCAGATCTGAAGGTATTTTTTTTTTTTCTTCACCCAAGTGGGATGTAATTTTAATGTATCTATGTCTTTACAAACAGGTGCTTCCTAGATTAAAAAAAACCAAAAAAAAAAACCCCAACTAATCTAGCTGATTTAAAAACAAGATTTAATTTCTACTCAGAATATTTAAAACATTTAGTAAGGAAAACAAAAGCAGGTGTGCCAGGTGAATTATGCTTCTTTCTAGTTGCCTCAGAAGTTGGATGTTGGATTTAGGAGTGACACCACTCACAAGTTGAGTATGTTCCAGTAGTAAAGTTAGAAACGCAACGAGCAGCAGGATTTGATTAGCCATTCATGCATCAGTAGGAAATGGACAGCTCAGTAGGAAATATCACTAATGGAGCATGTCAATGGTCATTAGCCATGTTAAATTAAGCAGTGTCTACTGGAGGTGGCCTTTGATGCTTGCCATGGTTGTAATTTGTTATCACTTTAGTTATCCCCAGAAAATGTAATTTTGCACACAAAGCTGGATTGGATGTGGCCACTAAAGACGCTGGTTAGAATTCCAACCAGGGACAAAGACCAGAAGAGACAGGAAGTCAGAAATTGGGACAGTGTGGAGAATCTGGTCAATGTAAAAAAACAAAACAAAAAAGAAACCTGGGGTAGGCTAAAACCTCCACTTTTAGAGGTTTCTGGTGTGATGTGAAGTTGTGTGAATGACAGAAGAAAATGCAGATGGGGTATTTAATGTATAGAGAAGGATGATTGCATACATAGGAATTTTCATAAAAGCTCCATCTTTTGTTACCATGTAATAACATTAAGAGCACTATACAGCTAATATCATACAGAGATGATACCATTGCAGATATTTGTAAGATTTAAGTATTTTATATACCCACATATAAACTTTGTGTGCAGGTGATTGTCATGAGTGCCACACTAGATGCTGGGAAGTTCCAGGTGTACTTTGACAGCTGTCCTCTTCTAACTATTCCTGGACGTACACATCCTGTTGAGATCTTTTACACTCCGGAGCCAGAGCGGGACTACCTTGAGGCAGCAATCCGTACTGTCATCCAGATTCATATGTGTGAGGAAGAGGAAGGTGATTGTCTTCTCTTCCTCACCGGTCAAGAGGTAAAGCTCATAATTCTCAGGTTACAGTTCCAGTAGACTTTAATTTGAAGCAGCACACCCTCCACTGATTCAAAATGCAAGGTTATAATACTTTTTTTTTTTTTTTTTTTCTTTCAGGAAATTGATGAGGCATGCAAACGGATCAAGCGTGAGGTAGATGACCTGGGTCCTGAGGTCGGAGACATCAAAATCATTCCACTGTATTCCACGTTGCCTCCACAGCAGCAACAAAGAATCTTTGAGCCTCCTCCTCCAAGGAAGCCAAATGGTGCAATAGGAAGAAAGGTACAAGTTTGAAATAAAGTCAAGGAGATTAAGGTTTTAAAATGCATTTCCTGTAAATTTGCTGAAGGTATTACATTCGCAGATGGTTTTTAAGGCTAGTGGAGAATAATGATGACCAATAATATTCATTTTGTACATCGGTTTTAAAGTTATTGCAGTTTCACGTCATTTACATAGTTGTCTTTATTATCTCAATAGCCTGCATTGTAAGATGTAGGTTGTTTTTTTTTTTGACTGACACTAGGGGGCACTAAAGTATTCCTGAAGTCTGATTCTGGGATGCAAATGTTACCCTGTGTGTATTACAAATGGAAAGAAAAGAAACTGATTTCTGATAATGCACAGTAGATCAGACCAAGGATAATATATAACAGAATTCTTATGTCTTTAAGAAAAATGCACATTCAGGCCATTTGTGGCAAATAAAAAGTGCCAATACTGTGCTGTGGCCTAAATATAATGGATGAGTTTTGCTTTTGTGTGCAGAAACCCCTTTTAAACAAACAAACAGATTCTCACCTATCAGGTTTCAAATATTTTACATCACTTTGCTTCTTCCCTCAGGTTGTGGTGTCGACAAACATCGCTGAGACTTCTCTAACAATTGATGGCGTGGTGTTTGTCATTGACCCTGGATTTGCCAAACAAAAGGTAGACCAAAAGTGACTCACCTGATTGCTCAGCTTTATGATTAGTTTGGTCTCAAGTGATGTGAAAGTGACTGAAATGTAGATGTTTATGATTTTGTTTTTTGTTTTTTTCATCTCATTGTAGTAATCTATCATGAGAGCTGTTGTACCTAAACATGCTTTGCCACGTGTGTCTAGGTGTACAATCCTCGAATCAGAGTGGAGTCTCTGCTCGTTACAGCCATCAGTAAAGCTTCTGCCCAGCAGAGGGCAGGACGAGCTGGAAGAACACGTCCAGGGAAATGCTTCCGTCTCTACACAGAGAAGGCCTACAAAACAGAGATGCAGGCAAGTGATTTTGTTGTTGTTGTTGTTGAGGTTTGGATAAAGGCATCGTAAACTGTGAAGGACCTTGTATGTCCTTCACAGGGGACACACAGATTTTCAAATGCACCTGAAATTTTGGTTTGGAGGCTTTTGCAAAGAAGCGGCAGTGTGAGTCACAGAAGCCCAAAATGACATCAGCTCATCAAATGAAAGGAAACTTTATACCGAATACTGAGTTATGCTGGACTAACCTGATTCCTGAAACATTGAAATAAAGTTATATTGTAGTAAACTTTCCTAAATTAGAGGCATGCCATCAGACTGCTGCCTTCATATGGATGCAGCAGTGTCAAGAAGTAAGAGTTTACACAGTGTAAATACTGCAGACGTCACTTCACATTCATGATCATTTGTAGATCACGCGGATTGCTTGAATGGTGATCACTCAAGCACAAAGATTTAAACTCTTTGCTGCCTTCGAAGTGAACAATCTGCCATATAAATTCAGCGTTATGTCTTCTCCACAGTTTGCCCTTGTACATAGGTCGCTCATGTTGTGTGACAAAGCCTCTCAGACATTATGCTAAGAGCTCTGCCCTTGTTAGCACCTCATATCCCCTCACTTCACCACATCAGGTTAATCTTTGTGCTGCTCGCTCCTTCTTCAGGATAACAACATTCATTATATTTGACTTTATTATCGTCCCTTTTTAGGATAACACATACCCTGAGATTCTTCGCTCAAACTTGGGATCTGTAGTGCTTCAGCTTAAAAAGCTGGGTATTGATGACCTTGTCCACTTTGACTTCATGGATCCACCTGGTAAGTCAGCCTGCAGTCTTATTGTGAACTGTAAGTAGTCCTTTTATGCTAGTTAGCCATGGCTAGCTGACCTCACAGTCTCTCCTCCATGCAGCTCCTGAGACGTTGATGAGGGCCCTTGAGCTGCTTAACTACCTGGCAGCTCTCAACGATGACGGTGACCTGACGGAGCTGGGCTCCATGATGGCAGAATTTCCTCTGGACCCCCAACTGGCAAAGATGGTCATTGCGAGCTGCGAGTTTAACTGCTCCAACGAGATCCTTTCCATTACTGCCATGCTGTCAGGTAATGCCCAGGACTGGGCTGACATCTTACTTGCCTGTTGTAGGCCAAGTCCCTTTGGGTTAACACTTCTGATTACAGGTAGTGTTAAAAATAATCCCAATGTACGTCCAGTTTGTGCACATTTTCTACTCCTCTAAACCAGCCATTCCCAAAGTCAAGAGTGCTGCGGCCCATTTAAAACACAGAATATCCCACGGGGCCCACCAAGTCTTATCTATCTCTTGCATAATAAATTTACTGAATAATGATGAGATGTATAGAAAGCTTATTAAAGAGGTGCTATTATCCTTTTCTTTATTCTGTCTCATGTATAAAAGGTACTGTCAAACTGAGGGATGCTCATAGAGCTGGGCGATATGAGATTTTTTCATATCACGATATGTTTTTTTCATTTCAGGCGATAACGATATCTATCACGATATAAGCCAAATAACTATATTTGTAAGATTTAAATGTGCCGTTGCTCACAAGTAAAATGTGAAATAATCAGCAGCTTGTTTTTATTTAAATATTTATTTCCCGATCTGAACCCGAGCGGTGCTTTGTTATTGGACTTCTGTGCTAATCACAGTTTGGCCATAACGAACACCCTGTTCGAACATAAGAGTGTCCATAAGTGCACGTGGCACCAGGATGCTCTAGGCCGTAGGTCGATGATCGATTTTGTAATCGTATCACCAGACCTGCGACCATATGTTCTGGACACTCGGGTAAAGAGAGGGGCTGAGCTGTCAACTGATCACCACCTGGTGGTGAGTTGGATCAGGTGGCGGGGGAGGACGCTGGACAGACCTGGTGCACCTAAACGCGTAGTGAGGGTGTGCTGGGAACGTCTAGCAGAGGCCCCAGTCCGCGAGATCTTCAACGCACACCTCCGGCAGAGCTTCAACAGCATTCCGAGGGAGACTGGGGACATTGAGTCCGAATGGACCATGTTCAGCGTCTCCATTGCCGAAGCTGCTGCATTGAGCTGCGGCCGCAAGGTGGTTGGTGCCTGCCGTGGTGGTAATCCCCGAACCAAATGGTGGACACCAGAGGTGAAGGGAGCCACCAGGCTGAAGAAGGAGGCCTATCGGGCTTGGTTAGCCTGTGGGACTCCGGAGGCAGCCGACAGGTATCGACAGGCCAAGCGGAATGCGGCTCGGGCAGTGGCTGAAGCAAAAACTCGGGTGTGGGAGGAGTTCGGAGAGGCCATGGAAAAAGACTTTCGGACTGCCTCGAAGAGATTCTGGCAAACCGTCAGGCGTCTCAGGAGGGGAAAGCGGTGCTCTACCTGCACTGTGTATAGTGCTGGCGGAGCGCTGTTGACGTCGACTGAGAAAATTGTCGGGCGGTGGAAGGAATACTTCGAGGACCTCCTTAATCCCACTGACACGTCTTCCGGGGAGGAAGCAGAGTCTGGGGATGAGGGGTGTGACCCACCGATTTCCGGGGGCGAGGTCACTGAGGCAGTTAAACAACTCCTTGGTGGCAGAGCCCCTGGTGTCGATGAGGTCCGCCCCGAGTTCCTGAAGGCTCTGGACGTTGTAGGGCTGTCTTGGTTGACACGTCTCTGCAATGTTGCGTGGAGATCAGGGGCAGTACCTGTGGACTGGCAGACCGGGGTGGTGGTCCCCATCTTCAAGAAGGGGGACCGGAGGGTGTGTTCCAACTACAGGGGGATCACACTCCTCAGCCTCCCCGGGAAAGTCTATGCCAGGGTGCTGGAGAGGAGGGTTCGTCCGCTAGTCGAACCTCGGATACAGGAGGAACAATGCGGTTTTCGTCCTGGTCGCGGAACACTGGACCAGCTCTTTGTCCTCTCGAGGATACTTGAGGGTGCATGGGAGTTTGCCCAACCAGTCTACATGTGTTTTGTGGACCTGGAGAAGGCATTCGACCGTGTCCCTCGGGGCGTCCTGTGGGAGGTGTTGCGCGAGTATGGGGTGTCTGGCCCATTGCTACGGGCCATTCAATCCCTATACAACCGTTGCAAGAGCTTGGTTCGCATTGCCGGCAATAAGTCGGACTCGTTCCCGGTGGGTGATGGGCTCCGCCAAGGCTGCCCTTTGTCTCCGGTTCTGTTCATAATTTTTATGGACAGGATTTCTAGGCGCAGCCAAGTGGCGGAGGGCTTTCGCTTTGGTGGCCTCAGAATCTCATCTCTGATTTTTGCGGATGATGTGGTTCTGTTGGCTTCATCGGGTGAGGGCCTCCAGCTCGCTCTGGAGCGGTTCGCAGCCGAGTGTAACGCAGCGGGAATGAGGATCAGCACCTCCAAATCTGAGGCCATGGTTCTCAGCCGGAAAAGGGTGGAGTGCCCACTCCGGGTCGGGGATGAGTTCCTGCCCCAAGTGGAGGAGTTCAAGTATCTCGGGGTCTTGTTCGCGAGTGATGGGAGAAGGGAGCTGGAGATCGACAGACGGATTGGGGCTGCGGCTGCAGTAATGCGGACGCTGCACCGGTCAGTCGTGGTGAAGAGGGAGCTGAGTGTAAAAGCGAAGCTCTCAATTTACCGGTCGATCTACGTCCCTACCCTCACCTATGGCCACGAGCTGTGGGTAGTGACCGAAAGAACGAGATCGCGGATACAAGCGGCGGAAATGAGCTTCCTCCGAAGGGTGGCTGGCCTCTCCCTTAGAGATAGGGTGAGAAGTTCGGCCATCCGGGAGGGGCTTAGAGTAGAGCAGCTGCTGCTCCACATCGAAAGGAGCCAGCTGAGGTGGTTCGGGCATCTGGCAAGGATGCCCCCTGGGCGCCTCCTGGGCGAGGTGTTCCAGGCATGTCCCACCGGGAGGAGGCCCCGGGGCAGACCCAGGACACGCTGGAGAGATTATATCTCTCGGCTGGCCTGGGAACGCCTTGGTATTCCCCCGGACAAGCTGGAGGAGGTGGCTGGGGAGAGGGAGGTCTGGACCTCTTTGCTTAGGCTGCTACCCCCGCGACCCGACCTCGGATAAGCGGATGAAGATGGATGGATGGATGGATGGATATTTATTTCCCATAATAAGTTCAACAGGGTAGATATACTTAAGGAACATGAGACTTTTTCAGATAAATAAAGGCAAATATTGCAAACTACACAAAAGGCAGCCACTAAAGCGTTTAAGTTTCAAAATAGGACAAACAAAACAGACTAAATTGTCAATTCCACTTAGAAACAAAATATTAATTCTAAAAATAAATCTTAGTTTGTTTTACAGAAGAACAGACAAAACTGACTAACTTTTGTCAATATCAAATAAACTGAGAACTAAAAGGAAATTCTCAATCTCTCCTTGTTGTATAGCTGAGCTTTTCAAACAGTTTTAACCGTTACTTTAGTCTGACAAAAGCCGAATGACGAATTAGCGCTTCCAGTCAGAGACTGAGGCTACGTCCACACGTACACGGGTATTTTTGAAAACTGAGATTTTCCGTTTTCGTTTTAAAAAATAATCCCGTCCACACATAAAGGCAGAAATGAAGGAAAACGCTGCTATGAACATGCCAAAGCAGCAGGTGGCGCTAGATTCCTAACCGTGCCGAAATGTTGGCCAATCAGAAGTCTAGAAGCCTCGGTGGGAAAAAGTAAACAAAGCTGGGGCATAGAAGCAGAACCGAGTCGTATGTGTGGAGGGACAGTAACTGTGTGTATATGTAAGCATTTAAACACTGCAGAGAGTAGAATTAACAGTAACAGTATTGTAGAAATTCATTTCACCGAAACAATAACGTGGCGCACAGTGTGACGCATGCACCAGTTTATTGTATTTCCAGACTTGCTTTCGGCACAATTTACAGTGCACGCTACTCTGTTTTTTGTCAGACTTGAAATAGCCGAAATACCTTCAAACTACAGAACTTCTATGGCTCTTCCGTTTGACAATCTCTCCGGCATTGGAACCATCATCTGTTTTCTCTTCGGTCACGCTCGGTTGATTTTTCTAGTCGGCACACTCATTTCCTCCATTACGCGCTGGCTCCATTACCCGCTGGCTGCTTCCCAAACAAACACACGTGCGGCTTGGCACTTGTGCTGTACGTAACAAGTCACGCGACGTGACGCTGCGGCTGTGATTGGTTCGGCTCTGCGCTACTTAATTTGGATTGGCTGACCTTTTCTTTTTTTTTTCTTTTTTTTTGAGGACAAGAGCGGCGAGGTCTATCGCGATAGCTTAATTTCTCTATCGAGTAAAAGTTATATCGCGATACATATCGTTATCGTTCTATCGCCCAGCTCTAGATGCTCATATTGAATAGGCTAAAGTTTTAAAAGCAAAGATCCACATTTGTGTGAACAAACCTTGTGAGACACAATCTTGAACTTCAGACTGCTCTAAATGATTTCCTCTTGATTTCTGAGGTTTTTCCCCTACTCCTGGCTTTGTTTGATTTCAATGAGAGCAGATAACGTTAATATGATTATCTAAGCCACGTAGCTCTGGCTGTGAGGACATCAGCCCCCATCAGAATTGAGGGGTAACAAATGAATAATAAACTGACTCATGCAAAGCTGCTCTTGTAGAGACCAAAAAAAGAGATCTGGGGGTCACTTATGCCCCTTTTAAGATTTAACAACTAAGCGCTGACTTAATGTTTACGGAAGTACTCAGAAAACAAGTGCAGATCGTTTGTAGTGCCTTGTCCAGGATTATGACAACTGAACAGGCTGATATTTCAGATGCTTGTCAATACATATATGACACATTTCATGCCAGTATTAGTCACAACTGATGTTATTTATATTGAATCATATATTCATCAGGGTGGTTTGTTGGAGAGTTTATTTTTGATTTTAGTACAAATAAGGAAATAATGAATCAGTTGGAAAAAGACAATAAAATACTCATATTTCTGTTTTGTTTTTTTGCCACAGGCATGTAGGTCAATACGACTTCATATATTAAGTCTTAACTTTAAATCTCAGGTTTTTGTTTGGGTTTTTTCTTTCTTGCATTTTTGTTAATAGAAAGCAAGTTTTTCACGAGTGCTTCATCATTAAAGAAAGTGGATAGGGCAGGCACCACTTGGACGTTTTTCATATTTATTGAATTTTCTTTTTTGAAGTAACACTTTAAAAATTAATGTTGCACTGTAGAGTAACATGTAGCTCAGATGTGTTTCAGTCTTCCACTTACTAAAAGGCCTAACACTCATGTAGCTAAAGTAAGATCTGTGAGTTTTGGAAAGGTTCAACTTTGTTGGTGTCCCTAACACTCTGCAGCTGTGTGAAAACTCTTGTTTTACAGATGTGGTTAAATGACCCCTCTCTACGAGCTAGTAACCATTACAGTTGGGAATGACCATGAGAACAGACTGCAGCTCCCTCTTATAGAGCTTGTGGTCCTGCCCTGTCCCAAGCAGTGTCGAGTGCCCTAGCATCATAGGCTTTGCTGCATTTTTCTGTGAATGTTTGACTCATCCCTATGGGCGGCTTTGTTGGGGCCCATACCAACCTTGTTTAGTCCCACAGTGTTTTGTCCGTCCTACGGAGGCTAAGAAGGCAGCAGACGAGTCCAAGATGAGGTTTGCTCACATTGATGGAGACCACTTGACGCTGCTCAACGTCTATCACGCCTTCAAACAAAGTGAGCATCAGTCCACGTTTTATTTGGATTTCTGCATGATGAAGTTAAACCTGCATTAATTTGTTTTTTTTGTTGTTGTTTTTTTTACACACACTTTATGGTCAGCAGAATAAGATGAAAGTGCAACATATGAGCTTTTAAAGCTAAAGAAAACGTGCTGAAGAAAGATGTGTTTATAATGGAGCAGTAGAGTGGTTGAATGTTATATGATATGTGAGCATTCGTACAGAAAAATACAGTAGATGAATACAATGAGAGTTGTTAAAACAGTCACAGGTGGCTTCTGGATAACCAGCCTGAGCAGAGATTTCAAAGACAGCACTGACTCTGCTGACCAGATTTCCTCAGGCAGTTTATTCCAACGCTTCAGGGATCTGACTGTGAATGTTCCTGGAAACAGCTGAACCTCTCTGTTACATACAGGCTAGTATGCAACAGAGAGGTTTGAGGTGTTGTGTGACAAGACTCAAATGTATAATCTATTGAGAGCTACTGAGGTGACAGGAATATGCGTTTTTGTGTCCTCATGCATCATTTTGGTTTAAAATGACTAATTCAGTACATGATTTGTAGACATTTATGCTTGAAAACATGTTTCATCTGACATATTTTAAAGATAAAGAGTCATGATCTATTTTTTATTAACAACTCATTTGGGGATTAGTTCAATTTTGATGATCTAGTTAGCACCTTAGACTTGAATGTGTCTCATGCCTTTTTCCAGACCATGAGTCTAACCAGTGGTGCTATGACAACTTTGTCAACTACCGCTCGCTGATGTCTGCCGACAATGTGCGGCAGCAGCTGTCCAGGATCATGGACCGCTTCAACTTGCCTCGTCGGAGCACGGAGTTCACAAGCAGAGATTACTACATCAACATCCGACGGGCGCTCTGCACCGGCTTCTTCATGCAGGTGAGCAGACATAATAGATTTGGAGGAGGAAGAAGAAGGAGCTTTGGGATGCTTTGAGGACGGTCTGTTGTTCAGTTTGGAATCAAACGCACATGAGTTTTGTTAAAACCTTTGCAGCCATAAACCGAGACACAGTACAGCGAAAAACGTGTATATTAGGAAAGCTGCTTTTGATTTTGAATGGATCTAAATTATTCTGTTACCCCAATTTTCTAATGATTGATTTATCTTTTCAGCCCAGGTAAAAAATGTGGTCAGTGTTCCTCTCTGGCAGTAAACTGAAGTCTGCTATCAGCCTGTTAGTGGGCTTAGTGTTGAAAAGGATTTTATTGTTATCCTTTTTAAATTATTCTTTTGGACCTCCCTGCAGGTGGCTCATTTGGAGCGCACAGGCCATTACCTCACAGTGAAAGACAACCAAGTGGTCCAGCTGCACCCATCTACAGTCCTGGACCACAAACCAGAGTGGGTGCTCTACAACGAGTTTGTCCTCACCACCAAGAACTACATCCGCACATGCACAGACATCAAGCCAGAGTGGTACGTGTACAGACAATAAGATCTCACTAAAAGCTGTTATTTTAACATGTGTTGCGTTAGCTGAATGACGGGGTCATCCATGTTCTCCTGTCTCTGTTACAGGCTGGTGAAGATTGCACCTCAGTACTACGAAATGAGTAACTTCCCACAATGTGAAGCTAAGCGACAGCTGGAGCGAATCATTGCCAAACTAGAGAGCAAAGAGTATTCCCAGTACTGAACAACAGCCAACAAGTGTCCTGGAAAAACAACTGCTTACTTTAGTTTTAGATCTTTCTCTCATTGTATCTTAATGTTTCAAATTTGACTTTTTGATTATTTTTTAAAAATATTTTCTTTGCCCCCCCCCCCCCCCCCCCATCAATGTTAATTCTGTAACTACGTGTACCGTCAGATAAAATGTCAACAACAGTGGTTAGACCCGGTCGTAATTACTGAAACGGAATAACAAATGTGTTATTTAGATGTGGTTGAATTTTGTTTAGGAAACTGCTGAGTCATAAACGTTTGTGCTTGCTTTGTTTCTTTAAAACAATGAGCTTTGACTTCATTTCTCTGTATAAATTAATTAGTAAAGTCAGTTATCCGAAAGACAGTTTGATCCGTGGTTTTTGTGCTTTTGTCTAGGTGCTTTTGGTTGACTAAATATGGAAATGAAGGTTGGGTAAAGTGAATCAGTACTTGAACACCTGCTGTTTAAAAAAGAATGATCTACTTCAGTGCAGCGTTATGTTTATGCATAACATGACTTTAGAAATTCTGGGAAAATCCAATAAACGGTTTGGACTTCGACTCAGCCACAATATATTTTTTTAGGAACAAAAGGAAAGTAAAATGTAACAGATTTAATGAAACTCAGTTTATTGGAAATATAACACTAACAATAATTTCTCACCTGGAAATGGTTCTCAAAGTAGACATTAGTAGGACTAAAACAGAAAAATGTAAAAGTTGTGCGCATTTTAATGAAACTGCTGCTTTATGCAATCATAGTAGTAGTGGTAGTGTAATTATTTGATTTGGTTATTTGAAATCCTTTAAAGTTATGCAGTTTCTAGAGTAAACTGCACTTGAGTTCACAGAATAGACTGCACTTTGGCTGTAGAATATCTGACGGGCCGAACGAGTTCATGTCAGAGATTCTTTACTACTGCTTCTGTTCAATGTCTTCTATGGTCTCTGGCAGGCACCTGTTGCGGGTCTCTGAAAGGGTCCTTGCTACTATTCCCCCGAGTACAGCCACAAAGCAAAAGATGACCTGTGGCAGCTCCGTCCAGACCTCATCCAGTAAGAGGATCATAGGAGCCACAGCTACGCCAAACCGAGCCATGAACGAGTTGTAACCCATACCATTCTGCCTGAAAACATAAACATATTAGTTTTAATCAGAGGATCTTGCAGAAAAAGCGATGTCCTGAAGAGTTTATTCAAAAGCAGAAGATTGGAATTAGGCGTGTAGAGTTACCTTACTACAGTCGGGTACAGCTCAGAGCTGTATAGCACTAGAGTGGCAAAGGATGCTGAAGAAAACCCTTTTCCAATGATGGCTACCACAGTCGTGGCGACCGACATTTCTACAAAGAGCATCAGAATCACGATTACCGCCAAATTTGAACACAAACGAAGATGGTGTGTTAGTGTAACAGTACAAAAAGGAAAAAAAAGATTTAAAATACTGTGCAACAATATTGAGTGATCCCTCATTTCTTTTTGATTTTCCATTTTCTTTTGATTTATCACATGTAGTTTATTTCAAAGCTGTAAAACATACAACATTACCACCATTCCCTACGTTGGTAGTGACAGCAGTGTCTTCTTGAAAAATATTTTTTTAAAACAACCCAAATCTTAGATCAAGCCTGTGATCAAGAAGTGCCTACCTTTTGGTATCACAATATTGATTCCAAGACAAATGGCAGCCATCAGCAAAGTTCCCACCATAGTGTGTCGCCTGCCTATCTTTTCCAGTAAGTAGAGGACTGCCAGCTTGGCAGGAAGTTCAATTAATGCATAGGTAAACTGAGTGAGATAGATGTTGAGCCCGAAACCTGTGATCTTGAAGCTGATGCCGTAAAATGTAGTTGCAACGCAAAACCTAGGGACGGAGAAGGAAGCGGCTCGTTAGTGAACAATCTGTTGGTTTACAATTTATACACAAGATTCAATACACTGTAAAGCCCTGGGAATGCAGACCATAATATACCAGTACGCAGGGCCAGTTTCCTCATCTCAGGTGTCCGAATCAGGTCGAGGTAAGAGTAGGTTCGATCTCGTTTCTCCGTCGTAACAATGGTGGATAGTGTCTGAAAGAATTCAAAGCCATTTGAGGGCAAGCTTCCATTTGCAACAATGCTGTGAAGATCAGAACAAAACCTACGATTACATTTAGATAAGAATACACTGTATTCTTTAGTGCCTTTGTTCACCTTCTTTGTGTGTAATTAGTGCCTATAATAACACCATAATGGACTCTACTTGGCTCCCTTGACTTAACCATCTGGAGCTTACAAACCTCTATTTCCAGTGTGTGGATCGACTCTTCTGTCCGATTCATGTTGGCACAGTTTTTCAGATACATCTGAGCTTGCTCCAGCTTTCCATTGGCAATCAGCCACCTAGCTGACTCTGGCATCCACCTAATGTTAGGGGGGAATTATTATTATTATCATTTTTAACCCATATGTAGGCCTATTGCAATGCAGCATTTAAAATAAAAACAAATCTCAAATATCTGTTCAGATTGAGAGACATAGTGAAGACTTGATAGAAGATTTTGAGCTAATAGTTGACCAATGAAGCTGGTTTTAATAAAACAGATTGCAGAAGCCATGACAACAGACAATGGTTCAAACATGGATGATAATAAGAAGAAACCATACATTCAGAATCTAAATGTCACAGACTATAAAGAATTATGGTTCAGCTAAAATTTATCAGTTCACTGTCCCTGTGGTCATCACACTGCTTCATTTTAAATTTTTGTCAAGTTTTGTCAGTTTTCAGGAGTTCAAAACTTCACTTGTGAGGTTTCAGGGAGCTTGACCTTTGACCACCAAGATCTATTCAGTTTATCCTTGAGTCCCAAGTTTTGTAAAGCATCAGATACGTAGTCTTTGTATTCAGTTAATTATTCTTCCTTCAAGAGTCAAGTGTCTACACTTACCCAAAATCACTTCCCTTGAAGGCCACAATCCCAGAGTTTTGTTAAAATTTCATAACTAATTTCATAACTAATCTATCAGGACAAGGACAAGCAAGGATATGCATGCCATTTTTTGTTTCATATATGCAGTGGCAAGCAAGTGTTTAGTTACGGAGGAATCATCAAATTATTTCAATGCTTAAATTTTCTAAATTAAGCTTTGTTGTAAAAGGCAGAAATTGGGGTGCTTAAAATTTTACTATTACAACATTAGTATTATGTTATTAAATCGGTGCGCAAAATATTTTTAATCTGTGTTTGTCCTTCAACTCATGCATGACTAGATCGATGCTGGATGTTAACCAGTTACAGACTTCCAGGTGAAAGCGATTAAAGTGTACTGAAATGAGCCTCTGTTTGATAACATGCCTTAGTCATACCTCCAAGTGAAGATGGCCAAGATTAAAGGTAATGTAACACTGATTATCAGCCTCCTCCAATCATTCACAAAATAGGCAATAAGTGAAAACACTGTATTTCCAAACGTCCAGGATAAACTGTCGATCACTCCCACAATCTTCCTGTGTTCAATGTCCACCCACTCCACACCTGAAATAAACAAGCAGTCGATTCATTTCTTAAGTAGCTTAATTAAAGAAAGCTTTTAGTATGATGCTTATCAGCAGCCTTAGAGGGGACACAATTCAAAGAACTTTTACATGAGCTGAAAAAATGTTGTTGCGCGCACACAAGCCAAAAGAGAGTGGGTGCCTCTATCCTCTATAATGCAATATAATACTGTAATTTGGGAACGAGTTTCTGTCTTTTATGCAAAAATTTGCAATACAGTGTGCTCTCTCTGCGTCCCCCCCCCCCCACAGAGTTGAAGCTGAACAGGCGTCTGCAGCAGCTCATTTTGATCTTTTTTTTTTCCTCATTTTTAAATTACATTACTAAGCATACGGCACTACTCGTACTGCAAGTCAAAAGTTCACAGGACTACTGACCAATGTTCCCTCTAAGCTGCACGCGTGCGCAATTGCGCACTGCTGGCACGGTGTCTGCGCACAGTAAATCTGCGTTGCGCACGGAAAAAAAATCTGACCTGAATTGAAATTAAAATTAATACTTTAACAATTCTGTTTTGCAGTGTTAGTCAGTGAGTGACTGGCTGCTCCCGTATGGGATTAGAACGATGCTACCTTATCCCATAGTCCAGCCAATAATGCGATTCACATTCATATATACGCAGCTAATCAACGTTATTGACAGGCTATGACAGCGTCCTTATGTGCCGACACCGGTGTTTTAGCTAACAAAGCGGCGTGGCTGATGTGAAGTGAAGCCACGTTAAATGACAACGTGGACAACCATTGGAGATGTGAGCAGGACAGACAGAACAATTGACGGAAAAAGTGTGGACTTTATACCAGTTTTTAAATCGTGTTGATAGGCCACGTAAAACCAGAATTGTGATTAAAAAAAATGCAATGTTTGGTTTTCTTCCTGAATACTATCGTTGTTTATACTTACTGCGGGAAGAAACGGTAAAAACAGCGTTTTATAAGGAAAACGAAAAAACCCCACCCTTTCCCATTGGTGGAAAAATGTACCATGTCGACCAATCAAAAAATGATATGGCAACAGTTGTTTAAATAATTTCATTGTAAGTGGGCTAAAGCAGTTAATTAAAAATAGTCTAACATAAATGCTGTAATTTGATTATTTTAATAAACCATGTAACTTGGATGGATTAGATGCTGGCGTGACCACAGTGCACACGTCTGATGTCGCTCACAGTGGTCCAAGGGACCGCTCAGGGAGTTTGTGCGTTTGCTTAGACACATGAAAAATTAGAGGGAACATTGCTACTGACTAAACACTGCCTGCTATCATGACCTGTTACGTGTAATCAATGTGTGCAAAGCTCCTCTGTTCTAGAAAAAAAAAATAGATTTAAGATTTTTTTTGCGATTACATTTAAAGCTTGCTCACAGCAGTCAACATGGCATTGAAATAGTATTATATATTTTCTCCTCTGTGGCTTCTGAAGTGAAGCTGATATAAGAACGGATACAGTGTATGTTTAGATGATGAAATGAAATAATCACTGAGGACTGCTGAAACGATGACGATGCCTGTGATGCAGAAGCCAGTAAGGAACCTCAGGACCATGAACATCACGTAGGAAGTAGAAAAGGCGCTTGCAACAGCAAACACCATCCCAGACACGTATGATACCAGCAGCATGATCCTTCTGCCATACCTATGGAAAAATCAGAAAGTCTCAATCTTTGTTTTGTTTTTTTCAGTAGCTGGAACACTGGAAATCGCTGATACCTGTCGCTCAGGCTGCCAAAGGCCATCGCTCCAAACATGACTCCAACAAAGAAGATGGTAGCAGTTGCTTTGTTTTTCCCTCTTCTATCACACACCAAGTCCCACTTGTACAAAGAAAAAAAAGATGCTATTCTACATTTGGTTGTGGGATTATTTAATAATTAGGAACAAATACATTTTAATTTATTTCACAATAGAAAAAAAAGTACAAAAGAATCACCTCTGAGGTCAGAGTAGACTTGAAAGTAGTGTTATCGTACACCCATCCATTCTGGCACGGCCCTTTACGCGCATCAGTGATGTGGGAAGTGTTAAATAGCAGATGATATTGAGGCTCCTGGAACATCTGACAGGAGCTTGGAGTCCCATCCTGCTGAACTGGAATAGTAACAAGAAGCCTCTCTGTCTGGGATAAATTCATAAAAATACCCACATCATCCAGAGAGCTGATGTCACAGTGATGAGAGGGAACAGCTGCAATGAAATTGTTGAGCATGAAGTGGCAAGGCAGAGTGAAGCGGCCGATGAAACTGATCACAATGATCATTATCTGAAATCTTCCAAATCCGTTAATATGAGCAAGAACATTCTCAAACTTCATTGTAGCCTCCTGCTGTAAACGAAATGTCTTCCTTTAAGGTTAAAAAGAAAAGGAAAGTCCTCAGTTGCTTGTAGCCTATATCCAAAACTAGCAAATCTTTGTTTGATTTGCTTCTGGACTATCTGTAATAAGTCAGTGTTTTACCTGTCTTAACAAGTTAACTAATGTTTATCTATGTGACTGTAAATAGAAGCTCGCTCTAGTCTACTGCAGGCTCTCCATTGTTGACACAGCGGAATGACTCATCAATAATAAAGAAACTGCGATTCAGTGGAAATTTATGGGCAAACATGGGAAAAAGACAATTTGCATTTAGTGGTTTTTGACCACTTTTTATTTATTTCCTTTAAATAATATAACAAAATAGCAAAAGTAGCAATGAAAAAAAAGGCTATTGCTGTTACAAAAATGTGAGACAGGGTTCAAAGTCCTGTTACAGCAGGACATGAGCAAAAACAATAGGAATAAATGAAAAAAGCTGATGGAAAGCATTTTAAAGACATCAAGCTCTATTACATCATTTTATCTTTTTTTTAATAGCATCTCTGTTTCTTATTTTGTAAGGGACCAGCAGCAGTTAGGACTGATCAGTGCGCTAAGACTAAAGTTCTATGAGGTAATACTGTGATCTGTTGAAGGCACGCCAAATAATAGCATATATACCGGTATATTTTTAAACCAAAATGTCACCTAATAAATTACACCGTATGGTATGACCGGCTCTTGCTGGCAACATCTGAAACTTTTAAGGTGATTTGAAGTAAATTCAAACTGTAGCAAAATGTGGCAAATGTGGGCCACATACAGGAGCTGCTGCAGTTTTTGTGCTGATGATAATGCCAGTGGAGGTTTGGAGCTCTGCAGCTGCTGAGTCAACCACAGAGTGCAGGTGATTTTTATGCCAACTTGGTGACCCTGCTCTGTACCTTTACATGGTCTGCCACTTTATGGCTGTGAGTTGCTGCAGTTCGTAAACGCTTCCACTTTACAATAATGCCGCTTACAGCTGATCATGGAAAATCTAGGAGGAAAGACCAAGGTCATCTTTTTAAAAACAGGCCACATGGCTAGGTTCTTGATTTTACACACCTGTGGCAACTGGTGAAAACATCTGAATTCAAAGATTAGGAGTTGTGGCAAAAGACACACTTTTGTCCATATATTGAGGAATGAGGAAATTTTAAATCTTGTGTGTTTTTATTATTTAGTGCTGTAGGACTGATGTGTTTGTCTTATATGCAGATCTTTAAGGTCAAAGGGCAGTTTGTCAGAGGAATAGAAATGTGGTTATTCCTATTGTATTTTAAACCACAGGATTCATGGCAGCTATCATGTACAGGGAGTGCAGAATTATTAGGCAAATGAGTATTTTGTCCACATCATCCTCTTCATGCATGTTGTCTTACTCCAAGCTTTATAGGCTCGAAAGCCTACTACCAATTAAGCATATTAGGTGATGTGCATCTCTGTAATGAGAAGGGGTGTGGTCTAATGACATCAACACCCTATATCAGGTGTGCATAATTATTAGGCAACGTCCTTTCCTTTGGCAAAATGGGTCAAAAGAAGGACTTGACAGGCTCAGAAAAGTCAAAAATAGTGAGATATCTTGCAGAGGGATGCAGCAGTCTCAAAATTGCAAAGCTTCTGAAGCGTGATCATCGAACAATCAAGCGTTTCATTCAAAATAGTCAACAGGGTCGCAAGAAGCGTGTGGAAAAACCAAGGCGCAAAATAACTGCCCATGAACTGAGAAAAGTCAAGCGTGCAGCTGCCAAGATGCCACTTGCCACCAGTTTGGCCACATTTCAGAGCTGCAACATCACTGGAGTGCCCAAAAGCACAAGGTGTGCAATACTCAGAGACATGGCCAAGGTAAGAAAGGCTGAAAGATGACCACCACTGAACAAGACACAAGCTGAAACGTCAAGACTGGGCCAAGAAATATCTCAAGACTGATTATTTTAAGGTTTTATGGACTGATGAAATGAGAGTGAGTCTTGATGGGCCAGATGGATGGGCCCGTGGCTGGATTGGTAAAGGGCAGAGAGCTCCAGTCCGACTCAGACACCAGCAAGGTGGAGGTGGAGTACTGGTTTGGGCTGGTATCATCAAAGATGAGCTTGTGGGGCCTTTTCGGGTTGAGGATGGAGTCAAGCTCAACTCCCAGTCCTACTGCCAGTTTCTGGAAGACACCTTCTTCAAGCAGTGATACAGGAAGAAGTCTGCATCCTTCAAGAAAAACATGATTTTCATGCAGGACAATGCTCCATCACACGCGTCCAAGTACTCCACAGCGTGGCTGGCAAGAAAGGGTATAAAAGAAGAAAAACTAATGACATGGCCACCTTGTTCACCTGATCTGAACCCCATTGAGAACCTGTGGTCCATCATCAAATGTGAGATTTACAAGGAGGGAAAACAGTACACCTCTCTGAACAGTGTCTGGGAGGCTGTGGTTGCTGCTGCACGCAATGTTGATGGTGAACAGATCAAAACACTGACAGAATCCATGGATGGCAGGCTTTTGAGTGTCCTTGCAAAGAAAGGTGGCTATATTGGTCGCTGATTTGTTTTTCTTTTGTTTTTGAATGTCAGAAATGTATATTTGTGAATGTGGAGATGTTATATTGGCTTCACTGGTAAAAATAAATAATTGAAATGGGTATATATTTGTTTTTTGTTAAGTTGCCTAATAATTATGCACAGTAATGGTCACCTGCACACACAGATATCCCCCTAAAATAGCTAAAACTAAAAACAAACTAAAAACTACTTCCAAAACCATTCAGCTTAGATATTAATGAGTTTTTTGGGTTCATTGAGAACATGGTTGTTGTTCAATAATAAAATTATTCCTCAAAAATACAACTTGCCTAATAATTCTGCACTCCCTGTATCAGTTTGTCTCTGTTTACAGCAAGTTACCGCACTCGCTCTTGCACTTATAGATAGAATTTAATTTATAATAACTGTGGATCTCCTCATTTATCGAGCATAAAATCAACACCTCAAACACAAATATGTCATACAGTATTTGAAATTGGGTTTCAAGATTTATTTAGATTTATTTTTACTAAAGAACACAGACGTATGACTCACAAGACAATCAGATTTAGAGCAAAAAATATATAACTGAATCTAACAAACCGTGCTTCTTCATTAGCTCAAGTTTCCTAACATACTCAATCTAATGAAAGGACTGAGGTATTTGTGTTTTTTATAAATTTATAGCTACACAGCGGTATGTACTTAGATCACACATGTGAAAGGCACTGCATTTGTACCCTCTGCAACAACAAATAAGAATTCTACTACAGCTAAATTTGGATATTTCCCCCACGAGGAGGTAAAATGACTTCATATTCAACATGGATTGAACATGTGTAAAAGACACTGTTTTACATATGTTTAAACTGTTTGCTCCCATCAAGTTGCTGTGGTGATTTAGTGTAGTCCTATGGGGATTTTGATTGCACTGACAAAAACGCACAGGCAGGAGATTTCTCATCAGAGGCGGAGACTGATCGTCTTCTGAAATACAAAAGACATTTTCATTTTAAAATGTACATAATTTTATATACATTTTACAATGTTTATAATGTCTCATGTTTGGATGATTTTTCTACATTAAAGCGCAGTACGTTGTCTGTTCCACGTCCTCAATAGTCTCTGGCAAACGCACATTGTACGTCTCAGGGAGCAAAGAAGCTGACAGTCCGGAGCCTAAAGCCACCAGGGAAAAAACAAAACTTGGCAGATTCACCCACACGTCTTCAAGGAGCATGATCAAGGGGGATACAGCCACACCTACACGGGCCATAAAGGAACAGTATCCCAATCCATTTTGCCTGAATTACAAAAAGAAGAAAAAATAAAACAAATGTTGTGCTCTGATTATCAGGCAGCAAAATAAAAGACAATGTGCATTTTACTGACCTCATTACTGTGGGATAAAGCTCCGTTGTGTACAGAAAAACGATTGTAAAAGAGCCCTCTGAAAACATCTTGCCCAAAGCTCCCACAGCTGTCCGAAGATCCCCCCTATCTGAAAAGAAAACACTATAATTCACCTTGTGTTCTAGTTAAGACTTTTCACTGAATTTATTAGAAGATTAAATACTACAAACGCATAAGGACATTTAATTTAGTTCATACAGATAATGGGGTCATCCCATATTCAACTAATTATAATGAGCTAAAAGTTCAACCTTCAGACTAAACACTGAACATCTTAGATGTTTTGTTTCTAATTTATTATGTCAGATATGGGGGTAATTACTAATTCAACAATCTACTGTTTAAAGAAAACCGTTTCACGGGAAGAACTACATTGAAGAGGAGCTAACATGGTTTACTTCAGACACTGGATGAACTGGGCTGCGCCAAGACTAGAACAATGAATTTTTATGAACTAGCAGCTTGAATCATGCAAAACTACTCCAGAACAAGAGTGAATTATGTGTAGTCTTTGTCAGTCTGGTCAAAGAATCATGGCTTGGTGCATGTGACAAATAATATAATACTAGAAAGTAAGCTAATAAACTAAAATGAATACATCTACACATTTGAATGGATCATATACCTGCATGGATAAACACACTGCTGAATATAAGCAGCCCAGTCAAAATGAGCATCCCGGCTTGATTCCACCTTCGACCTATTTTGTCTACGGTGAAAAAGACGAATCCTTTGGCTGGAATCTCTATGACACCATAGATGAACTGTGTGAGATAAATGTTCACACCAAATCCGCTGATATTCAAGCTGATCCCGTAATAAGCGAAGGCCACTCCAAACCTGCGAGCAAGACCAGACTTTTGTCATTTTAAAGTTAAACAGTTGCCCCAAAGAACAGTAGTTTCTCATTAGCTACCTGGTATCTGACATGGATAATAGTAAAACCATTGTTATCGAAACAGTGTTAGAGTTCAGCAAACATGATGTTGAATAACCTGTTCTTGGCAGTTTAATCTAGTCTAGTCTAGTTAAAAATTTGTTTAGACATGAGATTTGGGCCAATGTTTTCGACGCAATTTTGCTGTTGACCTTTTGAAGGTTGCCTGGATGTCCTTGTTAGACTTTCCAGCAAAAGGTGGAGTAGGTAAGGAGGGGTGGGGGCACAGTGCTTCTGCCACTGAGCTAACCAACTAGGCTGAGGTTTAATAACTTCAAGAGCTGAATTGCTCAAAAACGAAGACTCCAGAAATAATTTAGATGTAGTGTTGTCTTTGGAATATATGTTCTCAATGTAGCTGTAAATTTCCTTAATACAAAATTATGGTGGTGATATTTTTTACTTTTTCTAAATGCACCTCAGAGAAGAAGAAAACAACATCAACATCTGGCTTTCTACAGTTCCGTTTTTGCCATCATAACGGCCAGTGGTTTTAACCTGGGGGATAATGCCACCATTTCAGCCAAGTTTACTGGTTGTAGCTAAGAGACACTGGTAAATATTTGTATAGCGCTTTACACTATACACGGTCATCCACCCATTCACACACACATTCACACACTGGTGATGGCAAGCTACAGTGTAGCCACAGCCACCCTGGGGCGCACTGACAGAGACGAGGCTGCCGGACACTGGCGCCACCGGGCCCGCTGACCACCACCAGAAGGCAACGGGTGAAGTGGCTTGCCCAAGGACACAGCGACCGAGACTGTCGGAGCCGGGGGCTCGAACCGGCAACCTTCCGATTACAAGACGAATGCCCAACTCTTGAGCCACGATCGCCCACATCGTGGGCAAGTGGGCCTTAACAATGCAAGGCCCTAACTGGGCATTGTTTTAATTTTTGGACTGAATAAACATACTGGTGCATCCCTATCATGGATATAGACAGCTGTCTCCAAATTTTAAAGGTGGATCTTCTAAGGTTGAAGATCAAATATGCATTTCTCGGTTATTAATAATTATTCAATGAACCTCCCAATCACGGACATGGACACCTTTGTCCACAGTTTTAACCATTAAATATGTACTAATGAGCAAATAGTTTATATACTTATGTATAATGTTTTAAATGTTCAAGATAAATACCACACAATGCCACTAAGTAGAGCGCGCCTTCTCATTTTGGGTGTCTTCACGAGGTCCAAATAGGAATACTTTCTGTTTTCATCTTCTACAAGTATTACTGTAGACAGAACCTGTAGAGTAAAAAGGAAACTTTATTCAGAGAAAGGAGCTGTGAAGTGTACAGTTCTGTCTTGAAGTTAGCTGATAATGAAAATGTTGTACCTCAGGTTTTAAGTCAGCCATGACATCCTCTCTGCCGTTAACTGTTGCACATCTACTCAGGTAAAAATGAGCGTCATCCGTTTTTCCATTACTCATCAGCCACCTGGCAGACTCAGGGAGCCACCTATGAGAAAGAGCAATGAGAAGGTTTAGAAGGTCTTTTAAATACTTTTAGAAAGACAGGAACTAGTTTTCCCTGCATGAAAACTGAATAATGATATTAATTTGTCTTTACCACCAACAGAGCATAGCTGGAAACAGTGGGGAGATTACAGCAGCAGTCAGGAATCTCCAATCATTGATCAAATAGGCCACTCCAGGTAGAATAACACAACCAACACTCCAGTCCAAGCTCATTAAAACAGCCACTGTAGTCCGATGCCTGATTTCCACCCATTCAAGACCTATGTGGAGGAATTTTATGTATTTTTTTTATTAATAATGACACTGATTGAGGTTACTGATAAAAATAAGGATTTTGAGCAAACCACACCTGTATGGGCATCATCTCAAAAAAATTTAATTGTGTCAGTGTGATGTTTCATTTATTTTTTGTTCGATGTGAATGACAGGCAACTCACAGAGGACGAAGGAGCTTATACTAATTCCAGAGAGTCCGAGTCCAGTACAAAATCTCATTGTGGCAAACATTAGGAAATTATAGGACAAAGCGGTCGCAATCCCAAAAATGAAACTTGCCATGTAAGACAACAGAAGTGTTTTTTTCCGGCCAAACCTGTAAAACAAATTTTTAAAAAATTACAGTCAAATAATCTACGGAACACTTAAATGAAAAAAAGCCTAGATTACAACTGTTAAGAACAATTTATTTTCTCCTAATTTTTGAAGTTGAATGTTTTTTTTAGCTCACTAAAATCAAAATAAATGTTAGACTTTTGAAAAAAAATGGAAAAACAAAAAAAAAATCCTTTGCACTTGGAAAAATAACTAAAATAAAATAAAGGAGGGAAGTAAGGAAATAATATTTGTTTCAGTATTTCTTAATTTGGCAAAACCTTTATTACATACCAATGAGGTATTGATGGACATTTTTTATTAAGACTCTGGATGTCTACAAGACTGTGAGTCAACTGCTTTCAAAAAATTGTGTAATTTTAATTGTACTACCTGCAATGGCTATCCTAAATCTTGCCTTTGGCTTATACCAACCATGTAGTAATAATTAAAAAGACTAAAACTAAACATTTTCCAACAAGACAAACTAAACTGAAACAAAAAAAAATCCTCTGTAGAAACTAACTGAAAATACATTGAATTAAAAACTAAATGTCAAAATGAAATAAAATAAAAATTAATGAGAAAATAAAAAAACGTTAAAATAATTCTGGTCCCATTGTCACAGATGTTAAAAAAAGGCAGACCTAGCCATGCGGTCTGCCTTTTCAAACATTTGTGAATGAAGGGGGCATTCAGAAGACCTCTTTGATTTTGAGTGTGATGTAATGGGATGCCACTGTTGCAACAAGTCAGCCGTGAAGTGACCACACACCACACAAGGTTCCAGAGCACCAAGTGCCGAGGGCCATAGCACATGAAAAAAAGGGACACTATTGATAGAAGAACTGCAGAGATCCAAACTTTCTCCAGCATCAACCTGGAGCTGGAACTTTACGGCTTTGCCTTTTGGGCAGTTCCTGTATGGGTAATGTTTGGGTGGGCTTAATGCCTTGTCAGTATAGTGTACTTTTACATAATTGAAATATTTCTTATAAAGAAAAAAGTGAAATCCCTCTGACCTGAAGTATTTCAAAAAAGGTTGTTTTAAATATAAACAGTACTCTAGATAAAGGACCTTAGTGATGTTCTCCACTGTTCTGTCTTTGAGGCCTCTATGGAAGCATCCAAACTCACCTACTCACTGTTTCCACTGCACAGACTGGGATGTATTCAAGGTGCAGGACACTGACAATCGTGTCGCATTGGACAGTTACACCTCCACTGTCTTGGACTACATCTGTTTCTGTGTGGACAATGTAACAACTTGGAAACGATTCCGTGTGTTCCCTAATAATCCACCCTGGATGACACACGGAGTTCAACAACTTATTCGAACAAGGAACAACGCTTTCAAATCCGGGGACCAGGAGGCATACAGTGCTGCCAGGGCCAACCTGAGAAGAGGCATCAAGACTGCCAAGCAGCAGCACAGGAGGCGTATCGAGGCCAGGTTTGAGAACAACACAAACCCAAGGCAGGTCTGGGAGGGCATCAGGGCTATCACGGACTACAAAAGAAGAACACCATCACCCTCAGCCGACAGTTCTACTCTGGCTGAGGATCTAAATCTCTTTTATGCCCGTTTTGACAGGGAGAACACCGACCCTGTCCTGTCCCCTCTCCCCTCAACCGACCCTGCTCCGGTCCTGAGCACTCATGAGCTGAGGCGTGTGTTCCGGAGCATTAACACCAGGAAGGCGGCCGGGCCGGATGGAGTGCTGGGCCGGGTGCTAAAAGACTGTGCTGCGGACCTGGCGGACGTCTTCACCTCTATATATAACACCTCGTTGTCCTGTTCACTGGTACCATCCTGTTTCAAAGCAGCAACCATCGTTCCCATCCCAAAACAGTCAAATGTCACATGTCTGAACGATTTCAGACCTGTGGCACTCACCCCCATTCCCGCCAAATGCCTGGAGAGACTGGTCATTAAACACATCAGAGCTGCTTTTCCACCATCCCTGGACTCGCACCAGTTTGCATACAGGGAGAACCGGTCAACCGAGGATGCGATCGCCACAGTGCTGCACACATTACTGAAGCACTTGGAACACAGGAACACCTATGCACGGCTCCTCTTTGTAGACTACAGCTCGGCTTTTAATACCATCCGGCCATACAAACTCCGTCCCAAACTCCACCAACTGGGACTTAACTCCTCTCTGTGCAACTGGATTGTGGACTTCCTCACTAACCGTAGACAGAGTGTCAGAGTGGGTAAGAACACCTCTTCCACCCTTGTGGTCAACACCGGTGCCCCTCAGGGGTGTGTTCTGAGCCCTCTGCTATACACTCTCTTCACCCATGACTGTATTTCCTCCTGCGCGTCCAATCTCATTGTTAAGTTTGCAGATGACACTACAGTGCTCGGACTTATATCCAACAATGATGAGACAAACTATAGGACAGAGGTGCAACAACTAGAGTCATGGTGCCACGACAATAACTTGGTCTTAAACACCAAAAAGACCAAGGAGATCATTGTAGATTTCCGGAAGAGGGGTCATAACAACCATCTGCCTCTCTTCATTGGCAGTGAGGCGGTGGAGAGGGTGAGCAGTTTTAAATTCTTGGGGGTAACTGTGACCGAGGACCTGTCCTGGGGCAACCATATCACCTCAGTTGTACGGAAGGCCCAATAGCGCCTCTACTACCTGAGGAGACTGCGGAGCGCACACATTCCCAGATCTCTGATGTTGAACTTCTACAACTGTGCCATCAGCAGCATTCTGACGTATGGATTTCTAGTGTGGTTCCCCAGCTGCACCAAGGCCGATCAGCAAGCACTCCAGCGGGTGGTGAAGGAAGCTGGCAGAATTATTGGAACAAGTCTGCCAGAGATCAGTAATATCTTCCCCACTCGCTGTCTGAGGAGGGTGCACAGTATCCTGCGGGACCAACATCACCCTGCGCGCCACCTTTTCCATCTGCTGCCCTCAGGGAGAAGGTACAGGTCTATACAGGCCAGAACATCCAGACTGGCCAACAGCCTGTATCCACAGGCTGTGAGGCTCCTGAACTCTCTGCCCCCCTCTCACGGACAATAACCATATCCAACTTCTTAATAGCAATGAACTGGTCTGCATTGGTGCATCATATCTTTATTCTCTTCCCCCTCCTGCCCCCCCCCCCCCCCCTCTTTCTTAAATAGATAACTATCATATCTGATATCATATCTCACAGTACAATAATATTGAATGGGTTGCATTGTTGTATTTTGTCATGTTTCTCAGGTCTTTGTCTGAATTTCTACGAACATTATTGCTAAGGATTGTCTTATTGCATTGGAGTCACACTGGGTTAAATATGTACACTTGGGTTTTAAGGGGTATTTATTATTTTCTTCTTCTTTTTTGGGTTGTATGGAAGCCCCAAACGCAATTTCATTGTTCTTGACAATGACAATAAATAAATAAATACTAAAAATACTAAAATACCTAATAGAGGGGCTTACTCCACCCTACTTGCAAAGTACCTGTGAATGATTACTTTTGGCAATACAATTTTGTTCTTTGCTATCTAGGGCTCATCATAATATTTGGCAATGCACACCCAGATCAATACAGACTTGTCACCATAGTTGTACAAAAAAATGTTAAGCATAGTTGATTTTATTATTCAGTGTGTTTGTGCTCGATTTTAAAGGTGATGACATGGACTCACCTGTCACTAAGGAAGCCAAATATTCCTGATCCTAACATGACCCCCACAAAGAATATGGTGGCCGTGGCTCTGTTCATTTTTTTCTTGTCACAAACCAGATCCCACTATAAAGGGAACAGAGACAAAAGGAAAACATAGGCTAATTCACAACTGGTATTAATTTCCTGCTTGTTAAATGGAAATATTGATCCTCACCTCTGTAGCCAGAGTAGATCTGAAGATGGTGGTGTCATATATCCAACCATTCTGGCATGGCATTGTGGGTATGTAGGTTAAGTTGGAAGAGTTTGACAGCAGTTGGTACTGAGGCTCTGCAAACATCTGACAGGAGCTCAAACTCCCATCCTGCTCAAAAGGGATATTAACATTGAGCCTCTCTTCCAAAGATAAATTCCTGAAAACACCTCCATTATTCTGAGACCTGATATCACAGTGGTGAGAGGGAATAAATGTAATAAAATTATTCAGCAGGAAGTTAAATGGTAAAGTCAGCCGTGGAATTATTAACAAGAGGAATGTTCTTAGTTGGAATCTTCCAAAGCCATTGATCTCTGCCAGCACATTGTCAAACCTCATCTTGGAAAACAAAAGAGACACAAACTAGAGAATAACCTGAAGCAAATACCTTCAGGAGCACAAAATAGATTTTCATAGTGAGCCACAAGCCGCTTTTATTCCATTAAGCGTTCTTGGTTAACGGTCAGCTGATGTTCAATGTGTTAATTTGTTGTTAGGCAGTATGAACAAAATAAACTGAACTCAGTGAACCGTAGAAGTAAATAAATAATTTTCCAAGAAAGCTGTAACTTTAGTGATAAAGTAACAAGGTCCAAAGTTTAAACAAATGTGTATTGGCTGAGTTTAATACAAGAAATTTCCAGTGGGGAAAAAGTCATTCTTTTTTTCCCTTTTTGTCAATACCTGTAACATCTTTATGTCTGTTGATCTAGCTTTTAAGAACATTTCTATTTTTTAACCAGAATTTAAAGTTAAGAAGTGAATTTGTTTGGGTCAAGGAGAAAAAATGATGTGGAGCACATTCTTTGCACAATAGCTCTAAAATTAGAAACATGCTGTCTCAGAGTGACCCTGAAAAACTAGTTCATACATTTGTTACTTCTAGACGGGACTACTGTAATTTGTTATTATCAGGATGTCCTGATAAACACTTCAGTTGATCCAAACTGAAGGAAGAGTACTGACAGGGGCTAGAAAGAGAAAGCATATTTTTGCTATATTGATATTGAATCATTGGCTCCCTGTTAAATCCAGAATTGAATTTAAAATCCTCCTCCTCACATACAAGGTCTTGAAGAATCTTGCCCCATCACATCTTAATGACCTTATGGTACTGTTTCACCCCATTAGACTGCAGGCTTACTTGTGGTTCCTACAGTATTTAAAAGTAGAGTGGGAGGCAGAGCCTTCAGTTTTCAGGCCCCTCTTCTATGGAACCAGCTTCCAGTTTGGATTCGGGAGACAGACACTATCTCCACTTTTAAAATTAGGCTTAAAACTTTCCTTTTTGCTAAAACATTTAGTCGGGGCTGGATCAGATGACCCTGGATCCTCCCTTAGTTTCGGTAGAATAGGTCTAGGCTGCTGGGAGATTCCCATGATGAAGTGTTTCTTCTTCACTCACCTTTTTTACTGTGTTATATGCCACTCTGCATTTAATCATGAATTATTATTAATCTCTGCCTTCCTCCCACAGCATGCCTTATTTCCTGTCTTAATTGACTCAAGAGTTTTTCCTTCCTACTGTTACCAAATCGCTTGTTCATCAACAGGGGGTCATATGATTATTGGGGTTTTTCTCTCTTTTCTTTGTATTATTGTAGGGTCTTTACTTTACAGTATAAGGTGCCTTGAGGCAACTGTTGTTGTGATTTGGCGTGATATAAATAAATCTATATTGAACTGAATTAACAGAGAATGAAACAAAATGGGTCTGCAGACCAGAGGGTCTGCAGATGGAAATTAGCCCAAGGCTATAATCTGGCATATTTACATTTGTTAAAATGTTCATTAATATGTATTGCCCCTCTTTCTAAAAAATAAATAAATAAAATAAATGAAGCCAACATCCAAGGAAAAGCCTTGAAATGTCCTTCAAGAAGCCTGGAGAACTATTCCTGAAGATTATTGAAAAATATTACAAGAGAAGATGCCTAAGAGACCTCTTAATTTAATGTGAACAGAGATATATGAAACAAAAGCTCATTAATGTTACATAATTTTATCTCTATTCTTTGTTAGTTTGTTCACATCAACTTATATACTGTTTGTGTATTGAGCTGGATATTGCGATAGCTGCACGACTTCCAAAACACACATGACCTGAAAAATGGCCTAATATTAGAATATATTTAGACAACCAGTAAAGCTAAACAGAAGCAAAAACAAAACAAAAATATAATAATAACAACAACAACAACAACAACAACAACAACAACAATAATAATAATAATAATAATAGAAAACTAAAAATAATAGTTCTTAATTTCATCAAAGGTGCTTGAAAGGATCATATAACTAGATGGATAAACATGCTGCAGAACATGAACATCCCAGTCACCAGGAACAACCTGCCTCGAGTCCATCTTCAACCTATTTTGTCAGTAAGATGGTCAAAAACTGCTGCTCCAACCATGACCCCAATGAAGACAATGGTAGCTGTGTTTTTCTGTTAGTTTTTGTCTTATCACAAACCAGATCCCACTATGAAGGGAGGATGGCCGAAAGAAGAACTTTAGCTGATTTAGGACTGGTATTCATTTCCTGCTTTTTAAATGGAAATATTGAATCTCACCTCTGTAGCCAGAGTAGATTTGAAGGTGGTGGAAAACAATAACTTGTGTGCACCTAACAGGCCAAACATTTACTTTATACTGAGGATGGTAGGATGGAAATTTCCTAATTTTAAAAAAAAAGCATGCATGGAAAGTGGAAGTCAATAAAGCATGGAAGTAAATAAACTCAATAAAGTAAAGTAAGCATCACCATCGATTCACTATCAATACCAGCCTATCTTTTCATTTGCTAATGAAATGTGTTGTATACAGTGAAACATGACAAGACTAGTGAATGACAAGTGAATAATAGTGGTGTTAACATTACGTTTATTGACACTTGTTGAGCATTTCAACAATGATGATCTTTGAAGTTGTAACATGGTAACTTTACTATTTAAAAATCAGTTAAGATCCAATCATTATAAGTCTTATTATTGATGACTGTGTTTTTCTTATTGAATCTCCTTCCTTGGTGACTGTCTCCTGCAATATAAATAAGACTTCAGTTAGTCATTTGACCTTACATGCAGACATCAGGACATAGAATGTAATGTGTATTTTGGACTTTGATAAACAGTAAACTGCAGTTTACTGGATTATTGTTTCGTGGGGAGTTTCTGTGAATGGTTAATCTTTTAGCTTTAGTTTGGATACTGAATTGCATGCTGTGATGCTTTAACACTCTCTTCTCTTTACCTTGGTTTCTCAATATCTTCGATGAACTCTGGCAGTCGGGTGTTTAATGTTTCGGGCAGAAGTGAAGCAACTAAACCAGTTCCAACTGCCACTGCACAGTAAGTGGCTGCAGGGAGGAGATGCCACAGATCTTCCAATAGTACAATGAGTGGAGAAATGGACACGCCAAGTCGTGCAAGAAATGAGGTGTAGCCTAAGCCATTTTGTCTAAAAAGATCAAACCACTGAGGTTAATATAAACCTTTCATATGAATAATCAAAGCAAGGCTGAAGAACGTTTTTTGTGGACTAACCGTACGACCGTAGGGTAAAGCTCAGTTGTGTAAAGATACATGATAGTGAACGAGGCCTCTGACATAGATTTTCCAAGAACTGCCACAACAGTACGAACAGTCCATTTATCTAAGGAGAACAGGAGAGAGAAATTTTTCAGGTGAGAGAACACATCCACCCAAGACCAATGCTCTATCTTTTAATTTCTAAAGATTGATCCTGCTTACCACCGGAAATGAACGCATACATTCATATCAACTCTCGGTGGCAGAAATAAACCGCTAAATGTACGAGAAATGAAAGAGAAATGACCTTTTGGAACAAAGATGTTGATGAAGAGACAGAGACCAGTTAATAGCATGGAACCCATCTGGCCATGCTTTCTCCCAACTTTCTCCAGGAAGTAATAGACGCCAATCTTCATGGGCATTTCAATGGATGCAAATATGAACTGTGTTAGGTATGGGTTCAGTCCAAATCCTGTGATATTCAGAGTTATTCCATAGTATGTAAATGCAACGCCAAACCTAGAAAAGAGGGAGAAGAAACACTTAAACTTAGGCTGATAAATAAAGGGGTAAATACAAATTTCCTCAAAGAAACCCCAAACATGATTGCAACTCTCATTTAAATATTTTTTTAAAATATTTTTTACACTGTATGCTAGAACAAAATCAAAAGCTGTGTAAATTTCCCAGTGTCAAAAATGATAGCTATAAAAATAACAATTGCTTTATTTCCGTAAGATAGCTCAAAGGCTTTAACATCTTTGTCCCAAGTACAATTTGCCCCATTTGTCTATTTAATAATCCACCCATAACTGTCACTTAAGATAGCAAAAATACACACACAAACACACACACAGAGAAAAGTCAGTTAACTCTTTTTAAAGTGCGTTTGGTAGAAAATGCACACATATGATGAATATCTGGAAGAAATCAATTTGCCTTTTCCCAAAAAGCTGAACTATCTCCTAACTCCAAACCATTATACCGAAACTTACCATAGCATTCCTGAGTATATAGCAAGTTTTCTAATATTTGGGGTTCTGAAAAGATCTACAAAAGTGTACTTCTTAGCGCCATGTTCAGTTTCTGCACATTCCAGTAATGTCTGTGAGAAAGTCAGGGAAACATAATGTGAATGTTCATTTACAAAGCCCCCTTTTTGTCTTATTTTACAGTAAGACTGTCGGCTAATAAAAAAAACCCCAAAAACATTTTGAGATGTACCGCTGGTGTGATGGTGGCCATGCACTTGGATCTGTTGTTCATCTTGGCACATTTCATTATGTAATGATGAGCAGCATCTGTCTTTCCTTTGGCTACAAGCCACCTAGCAGACTCTGGAAGCCACCTAAATCAACAAACATGGTGAGTTTAGCATCTGATCAAAATCCAATGAGATTAAGGATACTTTGCAAAGTCGGCAAATAAAACTTAAATACCTCCAAGCAATGATAGACAGAATCAGGGGGGAGGTAACTGCTAGAATCAGCTTCCTCCACTCGTTTACAAAATATGCAGTGCCAACCAGGATCCAGTTCCCAATTGTCCAATCCAGGCTTATGATCACACCAGAAAAAGTCCTGTGTTCAATGCTAAACCATTCAACATCTGCAGAAACATTAGCACAAGTATATAAAAAAAAATTTATAAAACAAATTGTGCAAATTCTTGAAAGAGAAACAGAATATGCCTGTAAACATGAACCAGGCTATAATGTCTCAGTCATAGGTTAGCACAGCTTTAACAATATCCTGCTTACTCAAAACAATGGCCATGATGCTTATTCCTGCGAGTGACATGCCCGTAAAAAATCTCAAGATGACAAACATTACATACGAGGTGGAGAATGCACTCAGCACTGCAAATATCAAGGATGCCAGATAAGACACGAGCAGAAGAGGACGTCGCCCAAACCTGGTCATGGACAGAAAAAGCATGAAGTAATGACTGTGCTCACAGCTGTAGGGTAAACCTCTCACATGTATATATTTTAGTGCTGTCAGTGTTAATCTCGTTAAAATGATGTTAGCGCCATAACCGCATTAACGCAGCAAATCTCCTTTAGCGAGTTAGCACGGATCGCCCCGTGCGTGGGGCAGCACGGCGCCGTTAACGCTGACAGCACTAATATATTTATAATTCGCAAGACGGTTTAATTTTGCAACACTTCAACATCTCTCTTATTGATCTTATTGTTATTTTTTTTTCAGTTATATACATATATGTCTGTATCCAAGTTGGCATTGGTAATGGTACTGGTAGAGATTGAAACAAGTCAGACCTGGAAAATAAAAATAAAATAATACATTTCTGGTCATTTTGTCGAATATACTAGTACATTAAAAAAACTGGAATATTATGGAATATAATTTCATTTAAAGCAGTAAAATTTTTGAATTAAATCAACCATGTTCTATATCCATTACAGGCGATGTGAAATATTTCAAGTCTTCCTCTTTTCTTTATTTTTTTTGTTATGTGTGATATTATCAGTGTTGGGAAGGTTACTTTAAAAATGTATTCCACTACAGATTACAGAATACATGCCCCAAAATGTATTTTGTAAGGTATTCCGTTACGTTATTCAATGAGAGTAATGTATTCTGAATACTTTGGATTACTTAATATATTATCATGCTTTTTACAACTACACTAATGTACTATTGCTGTGTGATTTATTGCTTTTACTGAAGGTTATTCGTCATAGCAATGCCAACTAGATTTTTAAATCTTAATATAAAATGAGTAACAGGATTGATATTAGGTAAGGCTGCACTTTTTTCAGTGATCCCATATAGAAAACTATCCGGCGCGTATATAAAACAGGTCTGCAGTGTTGGGGAGTAACGGAATACATTTACCGCAGTTACATATTTAAAATACAAAATACGAGTAACTGTATTCCGTTACAGTTACCGTTTAAAAAGGTGGTATTCAGAATACAGTTACTTTGTTGAAATAAAGGGATTACACGGCGGTACTTTCCTGTTTCATATGTTAGGCTATGCTCTCTCTATTTTTGGTAATTCCACGCCGGTGTAAACCCAAACAAAACACGCATTAAGAGGCTCAAATGCCTGTGTCTCAATCTCACATCTCATAATGACGTGAAGAAATATTTTTTAAAATGATTTAATATGAAGGCAATAGGCAGAGTCTTACAGGCATCGCCCTAAAGAATGTAGCCTCCTGGGCAGCTAGTCCGTGCTGCAGGGAGAATGGACTGCCGTACCCGTTATGTGTCTGTGAGCAAGGGAAGGAGAAAAAGGAGAGTGGAAAAGTACGAGTTGTCATCGAGCAGAAACGGGAGATGGAAGCATGTAAATATAATAAGATAAGATAAGATAACCTTTATTAGTCCCACACGTGGGAAATTTGTTAATAATAACCCCTGCAGCCAAGAAGAGTGCCTGACGAGCCCAGTTGTAAGTACGCTATTAAGACGACTGTACACCGTGTTCGTGTTTTCCTCTGAAACAACAAGTTCCGCTGGAGCCTTTCAACGCCTCTCTCTGTCTCTGCTAGCAAAGTTGACCCAGACAACGAAGTAAAGCTAGTTTTTGGCTACGAGCCCGACACGGAACCGGATGTATTAGCCAGAGGTCCCTTTACGGTTTTACACCTCTACGGTGCCTTAATCATCAAAATTATCGCAAAAAATGATTTAAAATATTTCACAATGTAGCGTGTATATGAGAAGAACTAGTATTTTTGACCATTTAACCCTTACCTGTCACTGAGAAACCCAAAAACTGGGGCTCCAACCATAACACCAATAAAGAAAATGGTTGCAGTTGCCTTGTTCATACCTTTTCTGCTGCACACGAGATCCCACTGCAAATAATCGTTAAAATATTACAATATGTGATTTTACAGTTGCGTCTTCTGGAAAATAAACAATAATTAAATGAATGATGCCTGGGGAAATTACATTTAGCTAGTTGGATTATTTTCTGTAGATAATAAAATGGATAGAAAATTATATCCTTAATGTTAGCAAAATAAAATTTGTTCTTTAAAAAAAAATCCAAATGACTGTGTAAAATGTCTCTGTTCAACATAACTAATTCTCACTTACCTCTGTTGCCAAAGTAGACTTGAAAGTGCTTTTGTCATATACCCATCCATTTTGACACTGAACAGTAAATGAGCCTTTGCTGCTGTTTGAACCTAACAGATATTCATATTGGGGCTCTGAAAACATCTGACAGGAGCTTGGAGTCCCATCCCGCTCTGCTGGAATACCAACGGCTAATTTCTGATCTAAAGTTAAATTTCCAAAGACAGCTCCAGTATCCAAAGCATCGATGTTGCAGTGATGCGAAGGAACAGCTGCCATGAAATTATTCAGCAGAAAGTGACATGGCAAAGTAATTCGAGACAGGATCTGAATCAAGACTAGAGCAATTTGGAATTTTCCAAATCCATTAATTTCTGCAAGAATGCTGTCAAATTTCATTTTGCTGTGCTTCCTGTATCTCCGGGAGGACAAATGCTCTAAAAGTCAAGTGAAGTAGAGTATCACTCACTATAAAAGACACATTCACCAGCACAATGTTAATAATTAAAATGAATACCAAGTCAAAAGTCAAAGTCAAAGTCAACTTTATTTGTCGATTCTGCCACATGTACAGGACATACGGAGAATAGAAATTGCGTTACTCTTCACTCCCTAGATAAATAGCAAATGAACATTTAAATATATTTAAATATAAAAGTGATTAAAAAATGCAAGTAAAATAATTAAAAAGTAAAAATTTAAATAAATACAATTTTACATATAACAAGAAAGCTATATAATATACAATATAATGGGTAAGTGACATTGAGTGTAAACCAGGCAGAGTAGTGCAAATAGGCAAATAGTGCAAATGGAGATTTGGTAATGTACGGTAAGAGAAAGTGTAACAACAAAGTCTTATGAGGTAACCAAAAACATGTATTAATAATGTAACTTAACTGTACCCAGTACGATACAGTTACTCAGTCAAACACTGGCTTTGCTTTGATCAGTTGTAAGGCTGATATGTTTATTCAAATGCTATAATAGTCAGGATTTATAATTGAAAATTAGCACTCACAGTAGAGAAAGCAAGAATGTGATCTAAAATTGATCTCAGTTCTCAAGAAAGCACTCTTATCCCACAATGCAGCTGCAGTGCAATATGCAAAGGAATCAGATGGTTTTGTAATGTTTTATTTTACAATGGTAGTAAGTTCTAAGATATCAGCTCTGGCAGGGCTTAAATTTTATAACAAACACATCACACCCACAGGCAACTTAATATTTTAGCACCATATTATGTACACAGCCCAAAGAAATATACAGTCACACAGGATTTCTTCATGTAGCAACTGCACCAAGATAAAACCAGCCACAAAAATGAGATCAACTATAGGAAGATTAAACCGATCTGCTACAATCTGCACAATAAAAACTTGGATGAGAACATAACAAATAAAAACATCTCTGAAAATTTGGCAGCCAAAAGCAAGAGCTCCCTTTACAGCAGAACCAACCTAATTACAACATTTTTCAATACAACAGCTGAAGACCATTGCCACACACCTGCTGCTGATCAGCCTCGTCGGGGGAGCTATTTAAGGAAGACACGGCATGGGAGTCAGGGGAACGCATGGGGATTGTTTGTGTGAATATTTACTGCACTGTAAATAAATGCACTGTTCACCACATGGAGTCCAGCATTTAGGTCCTCCTTTCCCCACATCCCCACGGTCTGCCAGCGCTAACCGTGACACCAAGTGACACATAAGACTTCAGTGTTTGTGTTTTAATGGAGACAAGAAACAAAGAGTATGCTGAGTAGCACAAAAATGAACCATAAGTGAGTGTGACGCATTTCTAGGAAAACATTTTTTTTTCCTCTACATACCACCGAAGTGGATTTTAAAAGAGGGTTCAATAAAATTATTGTATTAACTGCTTAGAAATTACTGACAGTTTTATATTCTGTAAAGAATTTTCAGTATCCAAGTAATTTATATTACAGTAGTTTGTCCAATTTGTTTGATCCTCCCAAAATGGGGACTACATATAAAAATGTCGGTAACCCCTTTTCCTGCTGCCCCATATTTTTTTAATTATTATTATTTTTTTTTTTAGAAAGAAGAGGCTTTCTCCTGGCAACCCTTCAAAAACATTTAACATGATAACTTCACAGGGCTGCATAGCTTTGTGTTAAAACTCTTTTTTCCCCACCTGACAGTATAAATGGGCAGGGATAGCTCAGTAGGTAAAGTGGTCGCCCCATGATCGGAAGGTCGGCGGTTCGAATCCACTTAACGGCTACCCTGAGGTACCCCTGAGCAAGGTACCGTCCCTACACACTGCTCCCCGGGTGCCTGCTTAGTGGGCTGCCCACTGCTTCACTGAGTGAATGGGTCAAATGCAGAGAAAAACAAGTAATTTCCCCATGGGGATCAATAAAGTATCTATTATTATTATTAAATGGAGAAACTGTCACATGACTGTATAAATAAACAAAAAATAAGCACAAAAAAGATACTGTGATACCTGACTTGCTTTCCAACAGAGTTTAAGATCTTAATATGTTTTTTTACTTCTAATAATAAACACTGTTTTCTTAAAGATTAACCGAATGATGCGTTATCCCTTTTTACTTTACTTCAGCAAACCACACTTTCAAAACTAGATTGAATTCCATTTACGGTCATCCCCTCAAAGAGAACAGCAGTCTTACATAACCGGTTTACCATTCTGCTGAGATTATTATTATATTAACCCTAATTAAAGGTACATTATGATGAGCAAATCACCATAAATGTATAGGTATTTTAAAACACTATGTAGTATATATCTGCTCGAATCTGAATATAAGAGTCTGTTACTATTATTGCAGTTAGTTTCTTTCAAGTGGTGAATTATTTTAATTATATAATTAATCAAAACCAAACACAGATACTAAATTCAAAGCTTGTTTCAAATGAATCTAAAAATATTTTGAAGCTTCTCAATTGACATGTTCATTATGTCACCTCACTGCCCCTGCATCAACTGAACTGTGTAGGTGGCACATGGGGATGGGTTAGGAACACCTCTTCTTCTCCCTCTTTAAATACAGCTGCATACATGAATGACCAAGGCTACATATGAGCAGTTAGTGGGATAACACTCAGGATCTTTTTTTTTTAACAGACAGGATGTGAAGATGCCTGTGCTGGATATCAAGTGCAAAGATGTATAATGTAAGTACCTGATGTTTGGAAAATTATTTTCTTTTAGGGTCTCTTACAGATGTTTAACTCTTTCTGATTTGATTTCATTAATTTCATTTTTAGCTTTGACTTTAATGAACATCTCTATTGATAACAATACAAAAAGTGTAATTTATTATCATGTCATGAAGTGTTTTACCCTTTGCTTGAATTTCTGTGCTTTTCTGCACCAGAAACTGCTCGAGAAACCTGGTTTCCTAAATTCAGTGGCATGAGTTTAAAATATATATGTGACTTAATAAATATATATTTTCACGTTGATTTTGATTTTTGTGGGTTCTGTGGGTTTGTTCTGCCATGAGGCCACTGAAATGCGCAATAAAACTTTGTGTGCAGAGACTGCTGAAAATGTGTCCACATGTTTCTTATGGTTGAGCTTAAACTGTCTAATTATGTAAGAACATGGAAACATCTAATCCGCTAGAGCTCAGTTCTCATTTGGGTTGCCCTTCAGAACAAGAGTTCACTCCTTTGTCAAGGATGCTGACTCTCTGTTTCCATGGCAATAAGTCAACAGACTGAGGTTACTGCCATACTTGGAAAAAGAAACCCCTGCTGCAGCACAGTCAGATTTGCTGGTGGTAGAGTGGAACCAAGGGTGAAGATAAGCCGGTGGCATGCGACAGTGTTTGTACAAAACGTGGCTAGTGTGCAAGAGGTCTTTCAGTTTTAGTAATCCCACAGCTGCATATGTGGTCAGAGGATTACATCCACTCATTATGAGCATGAATGTTGTAATAATTTGGGGCTTTTAATGATTTCTTTGAATTGTTCTAGCTCGATATTTGACCAGTCGTATTTGCAGAGCCAGCTTTCAATCATGGACAAGAAAGGGAGTTTAAAGTGGGAAAGCCATTGCAGACCCTAATGTTATAGCTTTATCATTCCAAGGCTCCAGTTTTCATGTAAGTTGATTTAAGGTGAAGTTGAAGAAATTGCAAGTATTTATTCTTCATTGTTTCATCCACTTTATGCAATGCACCATTACCACAGGCAGCAAAACAGTCCCAGAGCTTGATGATACCACCACCATGCCTGAAAGCTCGTACAGTGTTCTTAGGTTTGAAAGCCTCACCTTTACTCCTCCAATTATTCCTCCTGTCAGTGTGAACAAATAGCTCAATCTTTGTCTCATTGGATCATAAAGCTTTTATCCAGAAGGCCTCTGGCTCATCCAGGTGGGCTGCTAAAATAAATCTCAGTTGAGATTGAAGGTGTTGATTTTGGGACAGGTTGTGTTTCTTGGTTGGCACACTCTCAGTCCATGGCGATGTAAAACATGTGAACAGTGACACTGGTGTTCCAGCAGTTTCCAGTTCATGGCACACTTGAGTCTTGATTGTTGCTAGGTTTTTCCTGAACATCCGAATCAATTCCCTCTCATCTGATGGTGACAGTTAGGGTCCTCTTAGAGAAGCTGGCAAAGTGTAGACACATCTGAATAATTGGTACTAATGTACAACTGTTTGAAGTAGCTAAAATCCCTTCTTAGACCTTCACTGAATTCCTGCTTGCAGCTTTTATGCTGGCAAAGAGAAACTACAAGTTGTCATCAATCTTGATGACTGCTGAGAATTTAGGAGGCCATGGTCATGTCAAGGTTAAAAGCAGATTTAAATGAGTATATGTTTATATTTGAGCCTGTATGAATTGGAGAAAAAACAAAATAAATTCAAGCTTGTGCACCCAATTTTGTGTTTTTTAAATAATTGCTTTAAACTTACAAAGTAAGTAAGTTTAAAGTTTAAGTAAGTTTAAAGCAATGATTAGTGTATGTGTACTGTATCTGAGAACTAAACTAAACTCTGATAGAACCAATTGTGGATGGATGGATGGTGCAGGTCCATCCATCTGTCTGTCCATTTTCTGCTGAGTCATGGAGGCGGCTGTTTAAACAGAGATACCCAGACCTCCCTTCTCCAGAGTCACCTCCCTTAGCTCATCGAGTCGGTCACAGAGGTGTTCCCAAGCCATTTGAGAAACATAATTTCCAACATGTTTTGGGGCCTCCTCCAGAATTTCCATTTGTACTTACTAGCAACCACAAGCAATAAAATGTTATAGTAAACAGAAGAAACGATAAAGGTCCCCCCTAACACGTACAAATGCCCAAGAAAAAGTAATAATTAATGACAGTAGTGAATCATCAATTTTCAGCTTGTATTGTCTTTATAGCAGAGGGTGTACCTAAAATATGTCTAAAGCAATTCAAAGCTAATCAACTGAAAAATCAAGAGATATGATCTTTGTCACATCACTGTAAAAATGAGCTAAAGTTTAAACACTGTATACAAACACAATTCAAACACAGCTGCGGGTTAATGTCATTGTCATTATCATATCAGGTAATAGACTTACCTGGCCTCTTAGCCAGCTCCAAAAGACTTTGAGTCGGACATTTAATATCTTTTGATACTGATGTTTTTTTTTAGTTATGACTTGATCATTTCTACACAGCTGCTATCAAACCAAAATATACATTTATTTAAAATCAAAAGTGTAGAGTAGTATTTGAAAAACAAACAAGCAAAGAACCCACAAAACCAAAAAAGATGAAAGAGTTAATTCTTTTTGGAGACTATATAATTTTTTCTCTGGTGTCATCCTCGGGTCATTATGGTAATATTAACTGACTGATGTAAGATTTACTGACCTTATCCTCCTGGGAGAACCTTCTCTTGTACTAAGCAAGACATTTATCTCCTCTAACACCATATTTTAATAGAGGCAAAAACTCTGGTTTTCCCAGTCCACTTAAATGTACATAAACAAAGTGGTACTCTATAGAAAGAGCGTGTTTCCAAGACCTATTAGGAGGTGTATGTGTTTGGTTGCTTTTTAGAAAATATGGCTTCAACAAAACATGTCTTTGGTTTTCATATAAACTCTTCCTGTGTATAAGAGAAAGTTGGGTTCCTTATAGTGACATATATGGTAACGAGATTATTATAGATGAACCTGGGTGTTTTTTGTTTGTTTGTTTGTTTTAGATGAACACTCCACTTACTGTATGCATAGTGTACAGCGTGGGACTACACAGTGTGAAGTTTCTACAGCTCGTACTGACTTTAATTTGGATGTTGAGTCACAGTGTTAGAGTGCCACCTCTTGGTGAATGTCAGGAAATGTTTTAATTTACAATAAAAGATTTATATTGTCAGTAAAAAACTATTTTTAGTGCTCCCTCCTGCTCTACAAACAGCTCTCCCCCTGTCTGAGCCCTGCTCTGACTGTCTTTTACAGCTGTTTTGAAAAGGACAGATTTTTCTTCATAGTCATTTTCTCAGTTGTGATATAACAACTGATTACCAAAAAACAAGCTAAGAAACAAACAAAAAAAGCATGTGACAAAATAAACAATGTCTTTGAAGGAAGGGAAGGAGGACTGGTGTCTTGGATTTAGTTCTTACATGGAGAGGCTGACAGAGATTTCGGTTGTTGTGACAGATGACGGCAGCGGAGGGAAAAGAAATCTCTGTATAAACACAAGTTCGGAAAACAGCCACCAATTGTTTTGCTTATGCTCTTGGATGTGAATGCTGTTTCCCTCATGATAATACATACCATTCCATTTACAGCAATGGCAGCCCTGTTGAAACTGCCAAAGCAGAGCTGCACTTCCTATTGGGGATAGGAATAATTTAGGAAATAACATGGTAACCACTAATGTCACAAAGGTCACTGAATGCTAAAAATCTCTTGAGCTGAACAGAAAACATGAATTGTAGCCAAGGGTGGACCTTCAGGGGCATGCTATATAGTTATATGTGTGCTGAAATAGTTTGTTATATTGAGATATATATACCTAAAGGGAAAAGATTAATTAGCCTTAAGTTGTTTGTCCTTGTCTTAATGAAGGTATTGCTGGTGAAACCCGGGATATTGTGAAACACTACTTGAGATGGAACCAGAAACGGAAGACCAAGAGCAGAGTGGTAACTTGGCCCCCTGGTCAGGTTCAGATGGGTCCCAGGAGATTTATGTGTCTGGGTCTGTGGTAGAGTCCCACAATGAAGATGAAGTCAGCGAAGCAGAGTACCTGTTAGAGCCAGAAAGTACTTATATCGCCAAGTATGACCCTGACTCCCCAGAACACCTTCAAGAATGGGAATCTGCAGGTGAGCAACAGTCCCCGCCTGAACTTAGTGGAAGTGAAGAAGAAGTATCATATCAGGAAGAGGATGACATCTACCTTAGTGAGTCGAGAGAGTCTCCTCACATCCAAACCTCACAAACATCCCTGCATCCAGAGTGCACAGACTCAGAGGATCATGCTGGCAAGATATCACGGCCACATTCCCAGTCTTCTTTCTCCTCTCTTGGCTGTGCTGCTGATATGACCATGGCCTTGACCCTGACCACAGGACAGCCCACGGGAGCCAGTAATAGAAAAGGCCCAGAGACTGGAAACAGCAAGCTTGAATCTTCAGAGGAAGGAGGGAGCAGTGAAGCACCTCCTGCTTCTGTCTCCTTTGGAATTTCAGATGAGGGTGCTGAGCAGGCAGAGAAGTGGAACTCGGAGTCTGACACAGATCTGTGCAGACCAGACAGGCAGAGGGCAAAGTACACACGTAAGTATCGATCTTCTACCCTCCTTTTATGTGTCAGTCAAGGTAGTACTGCAAACTGCACAGCAGCAGAAAGGTTGTTTTTTTTCTAAGATTTAAAATGATTTAATAAGATTTGTGAACAGTTAAGATATTATTTAGTTACTTTAAATTCAGCCAGCTGAGGCACACATTACAGTCAGTGAATAAAGTTTTTAAAAAGTTACCTTTGGCTGTATTTACTGTAGCTGGTATGTGAATCAAAAGACCTAACTTAATTGATAAATAACTTTGACAAAGCACAATGGGTGCTGCTGTTTTTTCATGCTGTAACACAGGGTCTATTTGAAGTGGACTTACTGGGAGAATACCCATGGCTTTATTAGTCAGAGCAGGATAAGAATAAAATATGACCATATGATGAGGCTGGCAGAAACAAATTTGACAGACACCAGCATGTGTCACCCTGGCCTGTCACCCGATCCCTTTTCCGATCGTAAGCCTTGACTGCAGTGGAAAATGAGCTCCTCACTTTTCTTGCCTTATGGATGCCCCCTAAGTTAGCTGTAAGTAAATATGATGCTTTTATTAGTGTGCTTGCTTCAGCAGGGGGATCTGAAATTGTGTCTTACCTGTCATGCTTCCATTAGTTGCTTATACTAATGGCATTATCAGTCCCATAGCTTTTTTTTAAAAAACTTTACTGAAAATTGACCAATTGAGTACAGTGTAAACAAAAAACATTACAATCCACATTTTCCTATGTTTTATGGTTCAGCTTCTTCTTGTTTTAATCTCTCTCCTTCCTCCTCCTCCTTCTCCTCTCACCCTCGTTCTCTTTCTGTCCCTCCCTTCATTTTTTTCTTTGTCTCAGGGCTCAGTTGCAGCGAGAGCCAGTCAGAAAGGCATGTCAAGGAGACCAAGTCTAAATGCAAGAGAATTGCTCGGCTTCTAACCGATGCGCCAAACCCCCAAAATAAGGGAGCCCTGCTGTTCAAAAAACGCCGGCAGAGAGTCAAGAAGTTTACGCTTGTGAGTTACGGAACTGGTGACAACAAGGTTGACAGTGAAGACCAAATAGAGGAGGGGGCTGAAGAAGTTAGATCAGCCGGGTATAACTTTGTGGCCACCAGTGATTCAGAGTTAGAGGAGCAGTATTCTCTTTATCAGCAGCAGCACAATTTGAGTCTGAATTGGGGAAGTGTTCAAGAAATGGATGCTCTACCAGAGACAAAAGGGAAGGGAGTTTTGATGTTTGCTCAGCGGCGCAAACGAATAGATGAAATTGTTACCGAGCATGAAAAACTGAGGAGTGAAGGATTACCTGTGGAAGTATTAACAGAACCTGCCTGTGAACAAGCACAGCAAATTTACGACACTGAGGAAATGTACGCGCATGCTGATCAGGCAGATCAGAGTTATATGAATGCAAATCTCAAGCAGCATGGAGAATACCAAGAAGATTTCCAGGACATGAACCATCTGTCCAATGTACCAAAACCCTTGGTACCAAACAGAACTGCAAGGCCTTTTCTAGGATTTCAAGATAGCCCAAGTTCTACCCCCATACCTGGGAGTGTTGTTCCAGTTACAAAGAAACACGAAACAAGATTTAAAGTACCTGTGCCTATTAACACTAACCCACAGGTTTGGTCTCCAACTGGAGACATAATAGCCTCAAGAGATGAGCGAATATCTGTGCCAGCCATCAAAACTGGCATCCTACCAGAATCAAAACAGAAAGCCACTAATAAACAGTCATCTGTGCGGGCACAATATTCAGATCTTCACACTCAAAACAAAGGGGAAAGGAGGTCTTATATTGATTCGGAGGAGGACTGTTTTAGTCTAGGTGCTGAAGCTTGTAATTTCATGCAACCCAGAACAATAAAACTCAAGAATCCCCCTCCAGTAGCCCCAAAACCCACCCTCAACCCAAACTGTCCACCATGGATGAGAAGGAGCCCCTCCAGCGAGCCCAATATTCCGCCAAGAAGTCCGGTTTCACAACCTTCGCACAGTCCCGTGGGTCCTCATAGTCAGAATTACTTACAGCAACAAGACTGGGCTCAGCTTCAACAGATGGCCAACCGCTGGGCACCAGATCAAACTCAGGCAACACTTCAAACACCTACTAATGCCTGGGCTCCGGACAGCTCTTCTCAGCTTCATCTGCAGCCAACCACAAATAGCTGGAGTCAACAGCAGCAACGATCCCCTGTGAGTATGCAGGCCCACAGTCCTACTTACAGACCACAGTATCCAACTTCACGCTCAAAGAACAAGGCAGACAGCACTTCACACTCAATTGCCTCTTGCCCACCACAAGCAGGGAAGTCATATATCCACTTGTCAAAAGCACCACAGTTTTCTCCAAAGGGTCGGATCTCAGACAGAGGTACCAGTTGGGCTGGTGATGGCCCAGCTATGACTGGAAAAGGTGCAGAATTGTTTGCCAAAAGACAGTCCCGTATGGAGAAGTTCATTGTTGATGCTGAAACAGTGCAAGCAAACAAAATCAGATCCCCCTCCCTGACCTCATCCCTCCCGAACTCTTGGAGGTATTCATCGAATATTCGAGCCCCACCTCCATTATCCTACAATCCCCTTCTTTCTCCTTTCTATGCTGCAGCCAAACAACCCCCTTCCACAAGCCCAAAAGTCAATGTCAAGACCAAAGAGAAATCTAAATCAGCCCCCAAGCAACTCAACTCTTTAGATATAATGAAACATCAGCCTTATCAGTTGAACTCATCACTGTTCAAATATAATGTGGTGCCTGGAACCAAAAGCCCCACCCCCAGCCCCACCCCCAGTCCCAAACCAGCCCCAGTGTCAAAGTTCGAGGTTACCAAAAACCTTAAACTTAGAGTTGCCTCTGCCACTTCTCCTTATAATGCCTCTGAGCTTGCTGTTGAAAGCAAGGCAGAAGTCCCAACTAAGTCACCTGGATCGGTAAGTTCCCAAAGTTCTTCTGCCCAAAACACAAGATTGGCTGAGCCTCTTGCAATTGACAAGCACGTGGATAAAAAGCACACTGCAGCACCTGCAGCCCATCGCTTAACCAAAAAGCCAGCACACAGCGCCAGACCTGCAAGCACATCTTCCCAGCAGCCATCTGCTGCTGACAGCATAGCTTCAGCTTTCTCTCCTGCATCTCTTATTGCTAGAGGCGCACGTCAATTGGCTCCTTGGCCAAAGTTTTCTGCTAAGAAGCCAGTGGTGACAAGCAAACACTGGAAACCTGTAGCCATGCTACATTAATTCTTGTACTGTATATGGTCTTGTTTTGGTATAGTCAACACTGAGACAGTAATTACATAGTTATCTGCAACTTGGCAGCCTCTAATGTGTCTTAACAGGTGGAAATATAGAGTCCTTTGCACTAAACGTAGGCCTCAACTGGAATAATTTGCAGCTATAGAGATCTGTTTAGCTGGCAATGTAAGGAAACAACTTAAGGTACAGTTAAGCTCTTTTAAATCTGTGACAGATAAATTCAACATAAAGTACAACAAATAAACACATTAGCACATAACATAATGTCCCTGACAATTGGAGAAAAAGGGAAAAGCAAAACAAAATAATGTAGATTCTTGTGATGTGCAATAATGTGTGCAGAGAGTCCTGTTCTGCTACAATATCTTATTTTGGTTTTTTTTGGTTTTTTTAAGAAAATAGATCACCTGCAAATTTGCATGCTGAGATAGGAACCCATGAAACCCCAGACAATACAAAACAAACACATAATGTTTATTATCTCTCTCTCTCTCTCTCTCTCTCTCTCTCTCTCTCGCGCTATATATATATATATATATATATATATATATATATATATATATATATAGATATAGATATATATATATATATATATATATATATATATATATATATATATATATATATATATATATATAGATAGATAGATAGATATTTACCCCTATCAAATTAGATTGTTTAATCTTTTATTCAAGTTAATGATAACTGATTTTTACAACTTATACTTATAATACTCATGTGTGTTTGGGGAAACAATTTGCATTTGCTTCAGCCTCATTCCAGACTTTGATGGCATTAGAGCAGCAAAAAGCATTCATTTTGGTTGTGACCTGATGACTAAAATATTCTAAAAATGTCTTTTATGTGGGTATTTTTCAACATGGCCAGTTATTCAACTGTCAGAAATTTCATCAGAAATTCTATATCCTCATCCTTGATGGAAAAAATGAGCAAAATATCATAGAAATTTGAATGTTCTGCTACGGTTTCACGAAAACATCTACTGCAAATCTTTATCCCCTCATCTTTCTGACATGTCAGTGTTTGCACTTCTTGTACTCGGCACTATCATGCTATTAAATTTCTCTTTCCTCCTACTTGTGTACTTCATATGTGTGTTGTGAACAATTTCCCTATTTCCTTTCTCCTTTGTCTTTCTCACTGCCTCACACTTTTGCACATAAGTGGCTCAATCTTGTTGCACTTTTAGCAATTACGACCTAATCTTTCAAACTTAACTGTAACGTAACTGTGTGTTACAGCTTTTCGATCTTAATCTCTGAATGTTGAAAGTCTGGAACTATAATCTCAGCCCCCCCAAAAGCAGAATTTGATTTTGCTATTCTAAACATTCATGGACAGCAAGTCATTAGCTTCCGTCATGATAAATAATATATTATCTGTATACAGCAAAGAGGCATTTTTTTCAAATGTATAACTAGAGACAGAGTAGAATTAACTAAAGCTTTGAGCATTTTCAGTGGTTTCATATACCCTTAACTTATTATCGCTGATTAAAGATACAGCAATCACAAAACATCTCCTTACCTTTTTAGTGTTCCTGTTTTCTATTGAGAAACTATACACATTAATAAACTTTTTTGCTTATTTCATGTAGAAATAGCATTTGATTGACATCAATCTCTCTCTCTCTCTCAGTCTAGTTACAGCCATAATTATGCAACAAACACCTTTATTATAGTTACCAGTTCAATTAAATTAAATTCAGTTTAGTTTATTCAGAAGTCAGCTTAAAATACAAGTAAAAAAATGTTAACATGCAAAATAGTTATTTATGAAATTGGACTAAATAGTGGCCCAGGCATCAGATGATATGCATGAAAAATATAATAATAATAATAATAATAATAATAATAATAATAATAATAATAATAATAATAATAATAATAATGGATTGCAATAATAATGAATAGCGCTTTTCTAGGCACCCAAAGCGCTTTACAATTCCACTATTCATTCAATTATATACATTTGTCCTCTTGGCCAAGTCTCACTTGGAAAAGAGATTTTAATCTCAATGAGACTTTTACCTGGATAAATAAAAGATCATGAAAAACAAACACAACCTTCTAACATACAATGTCTTATTAATTCAAATATCGTCATATTAATAACACTAATCTAACACACGTAGGCAGTGATAATAGTGTTAGCACATGATAATAGTATTAAAGTATATAAAGTAAGTAGTTTATTAAAGTATGAACTTAAAATATAGTGCTATTGCAGATTTTGAAAGATCTTTGCTATACAGGGTTCAAAATCAAACATATTTTAGTAGCAGCTGTTGTATATAAGTTCTTTTAAATACTGAAAAATATTGATGTTTTAAAGTGCTTCCAAGCTCATCCCAATTCTGTGGACCTCTACAGGTCACATGTAAAATTGCACATTTAAGTTTACATTTCTTTCTCTTAAGAATTGTCTTTTTCCTTGTCCTGTGTGTGTGAGAGGGAAAGTGTATTTGGATAAGCTCACAAACTTGCTAAATACTATAGTATGCAGATTACAGGCAATATGAAAAATGCTACATTCAGTTGACTTCAGGAGTTTGTGACAATGAAAAAGAGAGTTAGAGAGTTATCCAGTCACACAGTTTACAGCATGACTCTGTCTACCTTTAATCTGATGAGAGCTATATAGAAGCTTGTTTCTGCCACTGAAAAAAGCAAAAACAAAATAGTTTTACTTTTTTTTTTCAAAAAAACATTTATAGTCCCAATTACAGGTTATCATCTCAAAATTTTGATTTTATAACTTAAAATTTCAAGTTATTTTCTCAGTTTCAAGTTGTTGGTTTTTTTCCAGAAAAGTTATATAATTAAAATTTTGACATACTTACGTGTAGCTAAATGTTTTGTTTGTTTTTATTGCATTAAAAACCCTATTAGAGTGCCTTTAGAAATAGACCCATAACATAAATACTTGTTCAAACTAAAAAAAATAATAAAAAAAATAAAATAAGTAATTTAAAAAAATTGTAATTCTTATGCAAATTCTAGAGGCAGAGGAAATAGTTCCAGTAGTTCCAAGTTTTTTCCCCTGTCTTTTCAATGGCATTAACACTGTACTTGTTTCAAGGTGCTTGAACCAGCAGCAGGTAAGTTCGGAAATCTTCTTCATTTAGTCTGAATAATTCCTAAAATTCAGATATATATGACTTTTACACAAGTGAAATTGTCCATTTGCTACTAATATTGATATTAACCATGTCCATTTGTTTTCACTAAAACATTTTAACAGGATTCATAGAAAAAACAAATAAAACCTCAAAATATTCTACAAATCTGAAATTGCTTTGTAATGTGGAATCTGCACTTTTTAAAAGACAATGTAAGGCATATTTAATCAATCAAAAAAAGACGGAAAAACGGGGGGGACCTCAAAACATTAACACTACTTCTGCCCTTGCTCTGTGGAAGTGTAAAAAGGAAAATGTAATAAAATGACCAAAAAATGACATAAAAAAACTATCAAAGAACAGACAGTCAAGATGGATTTGGTAAAGTAATAAAGTATCTTTACGTTAATTTATTTCACAGAGCTAAAGACATAAACATGAACAAGATTTCAAATGCATCAATGTATTCCTTCTTCTGTGTGCAGAGACACAAGTATACCAGCAGAGCAATTATAGCTACACTTACCACAGGTGTGCAACATCAAATACATGCATTGGTTTCTTTAGCTTCTGCAGGCAATATTGAGTAAACCATTTCTGTTGAGGCATCACCCACGAAGTACAAAGTGCTCTCGTGGGCTGTTAAAACACTTTTCTAAGCAAGGACAGATGCAAGAAATAAAAAGTTTAAAAAGACTCAGAACAGAACAGCTAGAGTGAAGCCACAACAATATCAAATATACAACAATGCTTGACAAGAAAGACAGCATTATAGGTCAACTCAAGTCAATCACAAAAACAGGGTTCCTAATTTCGAGCAAAGGTAATGACTTAAGAAATATCAGAGGTCTAAGTCCTTATTTAGACTTTTATACCAGGGTAACTGGTGCAACTCAATCCTACATGCTGTTCTTTATTTGAGGCATTTGATAGTATTCCCACCCCTAGCATCGAAACTAATAGTTTCAATACCTGACACTCTTAGGGCTCAAACATTCACATAATGGTAATGTTTTGTCATAGGACAATTCAAGGATAATCTTTATTCAGTAAGTCTTTTTTTATTTTAGAGAAGAGTAACACACATTTTATTACACTTAAAATATGAATACACTTCAAAAGCATTAGCTCTCCAGGTTTCAGAGAAGCCAGATGGTGGCAGCAGAGTCTGCAATGCTGCTGTCACTCCAGCCAACAAGTTTGTGCTTTTCTTTTAGGGATTTGGTAGAAGTCGTTCGCTGAGCCTGCCTCAGAGACTGAGTTCAATGCCTTCTCCTGGACATCTGTCACCAGTGAGCACACCCGGGGTACTGCCAATACAGAGGCAAACATCATTCCAAGAAAAAGTCCACAAACCACTTACACCATGGGAGGCAGCATCAAGAAGCCCTATTGGCTCTGTGGATGAAGCCTTTTTGTTTCTCCCCTCATCTGCAGCTACTAATGCCAAAGCTGCAAAGCACCGGGGATCTCTGCCAGAGCCTCCAGAAGAATGGAAACGCAGGGTATCTCTTGATCCTGCACCTGTCAGTAAGAGTCATTATCATCATGAGGCCCCAGCTTTTCACATTCTTACCAAGAGCAGGACATTCTCACCTGAGAAACCAGCCTTCTATGGGCCTCCCTTCAGACCTGCCCAGCCTCTTAGGGCCAGTATTGGGCAAATGGCACAAGGCTTCAGTCCAACAAAGTGCTCTCCTGTGTACAGTGCATTTCAGCGAAGTTAATAGATGAAGTCAGATATCAGAGAAAGAGAAATAATAAATGATATTAACATTGTAAGGCACAGATTTTCCTTCAGAGTATAGAAAACATGAAATGCAGAGAATTGTTATTTGTCACTAGGAGATGGAGTACTGTATGTCGAAAAATGAGGGTAAGGCTTTGGCACAGTTTAAGCCATTTGTTATGTTGGTTTTGCATTTATGACGGGATGGATAATTATGTTGATTGCATGAAAAAATCATTTGGTTTAAAGCAAGAACATACTGTGACGATTGTGTGAGATATGAGCTCAGCTTTCATGGGAAATGTTGCTATTGTGCCACCAGAGTGTCATCCAAACAGTATTATATCACTCATCCTATAATAATCAGATTTTTTCTCAGTAGTAATGCAGTGGCGATTACACAAGTAACCATTTCCAATAATCTCATTCACTTTATTGACTTTTGTGTTTTTCAGACATCATATGGTTCCTATTTTATCTTTTGCAATGCATTGCCAGAAAAGTTGTAAGCTTACAATCAGTGTGTGTGCCTTAAGGAAAGTGTTATTTAAAGTGACAAACTGTGTGTTGGCTTATTTGCTTTTATTTTGTTGATCTTTTAATAGGAATGAATCCTGCATGAATAAATGCAAAGTTTCCCACCTTTGATCAGACACTGTGTGGTGTTTAAGTGTTAACAGAAGCAGATGCTGTCCTTGAGTGCCAGAGTTTCCACGTGACGCGTGCAAATTTAAAGTTGGGCTCTTACCGTGTACAATATCACTGTTTTCACTTTTGAAACACAAGAAATAAAACAGATTAAAACACACTTTTAGTGTTGTTATTTGAATTTAATTTGTTTCTCAGAAGTTCCTGATATCAATCTTTTATTGTAAAATTTGACTCTTGAAGAGTAGATATAGTCTTTTTCATTTCTCTGTTTTGCCTTTTTAAATTCAGATTATAGGATAATATCACATGCAGCTGATGCCGGTTTTCCCCCTGAAAAAATGGTATAAATTGCAGGATACATTTTTAAGCTTTTTTTTTTAATGGCGGATGTAGCAAATATGATGCAAATTTATATATAGAAAATAAAATGTAATTAATTTTTTTAACAATTTTGTCAGATGGTTCAATAAACGCTCCATTTTTAGATTAGAATTTTCTGGCAATTATTTCATGGTTCAGGCTTTAAAGGGTTAAAATACTGAGTTGACAGGGTTTCAGCCTTATTCCTATTTTAAACTTCACAGACTTTGAAAAAGATTTAACGGTCAGAATATCTTCAGCACTGCAACAGCTTCAACTGCGAGGATAATGACTTTGATATAAAACCCTTCTTGGCAATACTCCATCACCCCTTTAACACCCCTCTCTTATCTGTTTATCATTATCCAGAGTCAGTAATTACACATAACAATAGTAACACAACTCAGTTTGGAGACAGAAGTGCGCACGCAACATTAACAGCTTCCCTAACATGAAGGCATGGTACCTCAGAGGTTATGTCAGCCCACAGAGACATGTCGAATATAAGGCGTCGAGAGACAGGAGAGGCACCAAACAAAATCTCACTGAGTGGGTGTGTGTGCTGTCCATCCTCCCCCCTCTCTCTATGATAGCGATCCTTGCCCCATGGTGTTTGAGATTGGTTTTGAGTGTTTGGCAGGTTAAATTTAGCCTATTGATGTAAGCTGCATTCCAGTCACAACAGACCCAGAGACACACTCACAGTTTGGCTTTAGTGTCCAGGAGTGTGAAGATCAGGGAAGATCAAACTACCTACTGTAGGTTGACCCCTGAGCCTCCGTGTCTCCTCTTCAAGGATACAGGACGACCATCACAGGTATGGACAAGCCTTATCAAGCTTATTTTGTGAATATGTGATGTATTTTTAATTATGCTCTAATAACGTTAACACAGCACTTCTTTTAAAATTTAAAAACAATTAAATTCGACACCATCTAACATTTATGTTTTCTAAATGGCTGCATGTGTGTTTAGGAGTTTATCAGAGCATTGGATATATTTTTGCATTGAGAATCCCATTGATCGTCTTTCTTTTTACTTTTAACATTTTTTTTAATACAGTTCTTCCAAAGTCAACGGCATAGGGCACAGCAGAGTTATTCAACATTTCAGAGTTTCAAAAAAGCATTTTTAGAGCTGTACCATCTTTGATCTCATTCTGAATTTAGCAACAAAGTAAACCTAAAAATAAACAAAACACCAGCTACAGAGAAAAATATTTTTGGTCTCATGCTTGAGCAGTTTTATTTGGCTCTGCAGGACAATGATTGTGTCCAGCTACGCATGCAAACTTAGGACACATATTCATCCTTGACCTTTACGCAGCATTAAAAGCGATGCCACTAATGTTAGCTCACATACTGAAAAACTGGTGCAGTGACCACCAGAGATTTAAGAATTGCGTGTATGGCACTAATGCATGTACAATGGAGCTTTATAGGTTATGCAATATGCTGCAATCTTTAAATGTGGCACCTTCAGAGTTTATTATAAAATGACATGAGCAGTATACTGTTCAAATCATCGATATGCAAACAGCAAATGGGACACAGACGTTAGAGACTCAAAAACTATACATGTCTCATGTCTGTGAATTTTATTATGTACCAAAACAGGAACAGAACGAACACTGAATGAATATATTTTGAGTTTTATTTAGAGATCTTTAAATACTCTCCATTTCATACATGGCCTTATATTTATAAACTCATCAACCTATGAGCAGAAAATAAAACTTTATGATTCTGGCAGAACAACTACATCCTGTGTCCTGTATGTGTTTCCAGTCCTCCTGAGTTCTTCTCATCTCGCCAAAGCCACAATGTCACAATTCTGTACAATGCCTGCTGGAGAGAGGAAGAAGTGTGCCACAGCTATATGCCGAGAGGTCCAGGGTACCAGCGGTATGATATTAGAGCTGAGGCTCGGCAGACAAAAACACAAGAGAAAATTCGTTGTTATCAGAGTTCAAAATGTCAAGGCTGCTCTCCAGCGACTACCATAAATCAGCTAATGGGATGATTTATACCTATGGTGGCTATGTTTTTGTCATTTCCAAAGGTCTATTTTTGGGTGGGTGTCAGGGAGGGAGGTTGTGAGGGCCAACTGCTGCTTGGGAAACGTGAAGGTCTGTGACAGCTGGGGTACATTCTGTCTGTACACGTGGATAACGGAGCATCACGTACAGCCAAAACGATTGTACAAGTACAAGTACAATGGGGACAATTTGTTTTCCATGGCAGAGCTCACAGAATTGAAATTATACATTTTGTGACTCATATAATGCTATCTTATGAGCTTGCCTAAACCTAGCCAGGCCGATAAACTGACATTACGTTGTGTATATTTATACTTTCTGTCCCACATTTTCACCTTTAAAACCAGTGCTGCAATGATCTCCTGGACGGGTTTATGGGAAAACAAGCCAGTGGCCACTGTTAATCCCATCCATTCCTACTTTAGTACACAAATGTCTGCAGGAATATGCATCTAACATAGATACAAACTAATATTGTTATTTATGTACTCATGAATGTAGTTTTTATTGTGGCATTGACATAAACCAGGAACCTTTGCCTGCACTCTCTCATTTATAGCAAAACATCAGTTATCAGTGAAAATTAAAATTCAAAGTTAAAACTTAAAGTACATACAGTAAAATACTGGAATATCAAAAAAAATATTGCCTCATCACTATTATGCAAAATGTAATGAATACATTAAACTACATAACAGACTGCTTTTTCCCCATCTTTTCAACTTTGTTGTTGGGCAGGTTACGTTATGGACCTTGGAAAGAAGCTCAGCACTCCTAAAGACATCATGTTGGAGGAGTTATCTCTGCTTTCCAACAGAGGTTCTCGGCTTTTCAAAATGCGCCAGAGAAGATCTGACAAATACACGTTTGAAAGTATTCAAAACGAAGCAAATGCGCTGCTCAGTGTAAGTCGACTTGTTTGTTTTACTTACTTTTTATTCATTATCTCTCTCTGAAGTTCCAGGATTTGGTTTAAAGAAAATCTGTAAAGGTGCCTGCACACATTTATCAGGATATTTGCTCTTAACAAAGAGTGTGGTAAGACATGGATGATAACAGAGACATGTGCCTCGTGCCTTTTACATCCTGCGGGCAAGTCTTCTGAGAGGCTGCTCAGGCACTTTGCTGTTAATGTGCGTGACACAAAAAGCAGCAATAGATGTTAGCAGTTCAACATGTAGCTACACAACTGATATTTTAACCCAATGATGCACTTTATTCTGTTTTGCAGAATGATATTTTGAACATGAATACACACTCTGTGGAAATAAAAGTGGAGCCGCCAGCCAATGGAAACATTGCTAATGCTGAAAAAAAAGATTCAGGTAATTATGCAGCTTAGTAAGTCAGGCTGTTCTTGTTTTATCCAACAGTGAATTAAATGAGGATCTAAATATGGTAATGCAAAAATAAATAAATAAATAAAACAATCATAATCAAAGATGTAGTTTTAAGATGGATTACTCTGTTTTACATTTGCTCCTCTGTACATGAGTCTGAAATTCAGCCGATAAGACTGCACAGTCAAATAAAAGCTACTGATTATGTAATGATGTCATAATAATAACAACTGCTATCATAGATTCATAACAGCTGGTCTTATCTTATGGCAACCGATTTCCAGAACAGGACAACAGCTTTATGGGCAGCTTTAAAAGCGTTATTTAATTGTATTATTTTGACAGCAGAGTCCTGTGCCTCCTCTAAAAACCCTTGAGCACAATATCATCTCATGTCGACACATTACATGATGAGCACACGCTTCAACTATGTGCTATTTTTAAGGCCTCAGATCATATTGATGGACAACTCAGTGTGCCTGTGTTAAGTGTTGTCTAAGCGCAGTATCTATTCATAAGCCTGTCCACTCTAAAACATAATGGCTCAAGAAAACAGCTCAGAGTTAACACGTAAAAGCAAAGCAGGCTGACGGATCATTCTGTTCAAACAATAACCCAGATTATGATCGCCCTTGACTGATTCTTCTTTCCTCCTTCACAGTAACGACTACTGAGAAGTTAAATCCCACAGCTACACACAAGTCATATCACTCCCCATGGGAGGAGGCCCTGCTCCGTGACCCTGACCTCGCTGAAACTCTCAAACTAAAAATGCCAGCAGCAGACCCACGGTCAGAGCTTCCTGAATACAAATGCTTCAACCGGTGAGAAAACTACGAGTCTGTTTTAATGAATTAGAGCTGAGCACAACAAAGACTGACAGTCATAAACTGATCTTAATTACAGGGTTGCCACTCCATTTGGTGGATTTGAGAAAGTTTCCAGAGGAATCACATTTAAACTACCTGAAGTGGACCTGAACCCCCCCAGATACCCAGAGCTCCAGGATGCGGGGTTGAAGAGACCCACCTTCAACAGGACAGCCCAAGGATGGATATCTGAGGGCACCCATCTGATTTTACCCACTATTACCCTGGAGCCCATCTCAGTGCCAGAGTCTGATGACCTGTAGATGATTTTATGCAAAATGATGCCAGCTTGGTGCTGCCTGTGACAAGAAAACAGCCAATTAGTAACATTTTTTAAGAGATTTTAATGGACAGAGAGGGTTTCATGTGTTTGACACCCTTTAAACTAGAATGTTTACTGCCTTTGAAGACATGTGTCAAAGAAAACAATGTAAATAGTAAATGGAATGTACCCCTATGTGTTCTGGAGTCTCTAGAGATACTGAAGTATATCTGCAAATTACAAAGATTGTGAAAAATGAATGAAGTGATGAATATAAATTGTAAATAAAAAAATATATATATTTATTGGTGGTGCAAGAAAAAAATGGCCATGCAACAAGTTATTTAGGTAATATTCATAATTCTTCTTGTTAGGTACACCTGTTCATTTGTTTTTTAACACAAATATCTAAATAGCCAATCACATGGCAGCGACTCTGCACACATGAGCATATAGACATGGTGAAGACGACCTGGTGAAGTTCAAACTGAGCAACAGAACGGGGAAGAGAGGTGACTTTGAACGTGACATGGTTATTGGTGCCATATGAGCTGGTCTGAGTATTTCAGAAACTGCCGATCTACTGAGATTTTCCCACACAACCATCTCTAGAGTTCACAGCGAACTGTCCAGAAATGAGAAGATATCCATCAGTTCTCTGGGAAAAATAACTTGTTGATGCCAGAGGTCAAGGGAGAATGGGCAGACTGCTTCAAGATGATAGGAAGCAACGATAACTCAAATAGTCACAAGTTGTCTGCTTCCACATGTGAATGGTAGGGTCAGAATTTGGTGTGAACACTATGAGGACCAGGGTTAGGATCAGGATGGTAATGGTGGGGGATTTGTTGTCATACTTTGGGTTCCTTAGTATCAGTTGAGCATTGTTTAAAGGCCAGAGTGAGTGTAAATTTAGATTTGTAAAAAAAAGAAAAAAAATCCACTAGGGAAACAATTATAAATCAACATTTATAAATAAACTGAGGTCTAAACTAAATTCATCCAAAAATTTCATCCAAAAAAAAGTACTGAGTGTATGTATAAAAATATTTAAGCTGTTCCCATATTTTTTCTGTGAATGTAACTATTGTATAAAAGTTACACTGTTCTTCTCTCTTACACACACACACACACACACACACACACACACACACACACACACACACACACACACACACACAGTTATTTCTACCGTGCCTGAAGGGAAAAAACCAAAACCACTAAAGGAAAAAATGTAATTGTTGTGTTTTATTGTTTCTCATCATAGAAAGTAGAGACAGAAGTTGTAACAGCATCGTTACATATACTGTACAAATACATATAGTAATACAATGAATCACTGTACAGGTGTTTGATACTGAGCTGAAGAATCAGACATGTACCATTATTCCTTATATTATATAATACTTATATAATTATATAATACTTAATTATAAAATATTCCTTATATTATATAATATCATTGTGTGCTATTAATTAATTTCAAAGTGGAAAAGAAACAGAAACAGACAGCTGCAAAATATATGGAAGAGAGCGAGGTGAGAAAACAAGAAGAAACGTCACACAAGAACTCCAGAGAAGGTCGAATAGTGTCTGCAGAATGATGTGCGAGCAGTTCATCACATCAGAAGCTTTTACTTACAGTGCTTAACAAATTTATTAGACCACTTCTTATAAAAAACAAGAAAATACAAATATTTTAGAAATCTATCAAAAACTTGTTTACAACTAAAAAATTGTGATTTCACATTTTCATGTCACTGGATTTTCATGAGAGCTCACACATTAATCAAAGATAACATTCAACCACTAAAATGTTTCTGTCCAGAAATGCAAGCAAATAACTGTGATTTGGCATCTTAATAACATAAGAAAAAAAGGGCTTTATATTATTATTTTTTCTTTTCTTTTGTAAAACAATTACATTGAAAATTAATGGATAACAACAGTAATTATTAAGAGACATAAAAATGTTTTTGGTAATTAGATTGGATGGTGGTCTAATGAATGTGTTAAAGCAAGTTTTGAAGTCTTGTTTCATTCCTGAAATGACACACGCTGTGCATGTTTTGTGTTTTAAATAAAAGTGATGTTTTGTTTTCATGGTTGAGCATGTATGTACATGTACAAACAAAACAAAAAGTGTTACACACGTGTAAGCATGCGTGACATTGATTATAAATTATAAATCTGGTCCAGCTGACCGGCCTTTATGTTTCTCAAAACCTGACTGTCACGGGAAAAAACTACAAGTATTGCAAAAACGCAACTCCCTCTAATAACCACTCATTGTGGTGGCAATGCTCCAGAGTTAAGAGCTGCAGGAAGGCTGGGTTATAACACCACATGCAGAAAACAGGAAAAGAAAGGAAAATAGGTTCATCCAACTCCAAAAATAACCTTAAGAACATTTAAGATGTGTTTGACAGCACATCTGAGCCGAAATCAGCAAACTAACATTCAGCAGGATAAATTTGAAGCCTATGTTGTTGGTTTTTTTTTTTTTTCAGATGTATTTATAAATAACACCTTTTCATGTCTCCCACGGGAGGTTTCAGTGCTAATGCTGGAAAAGACTAACAGCAGAATTTATTTCACTGGAAGAATACACATAATATCTTAAAGGTATTCTCAGATAAGATTGCACAACTCTATCTATATATCTGTTTAGGAGTATGGAGCTAAATATATTCAGGATCACATGTAAATAGTAGTAATGCCTGATTTGCGTCACAGCATCCAGGGTCAAACTTGAAGGTGTCGATTCTTACAGTGAGTGTTACAGTGAGTCACTGGGATAGTTCTGCGTGTGACTGCCAGCCACAGGACAAAGTGCCTGTTTAATATTCCTGAACAGATTTCATTCTTGGACTCAGGATCAACAAGGACTCCTCAGTGTAACAGCTCATAAACAGTGATTTACTTGTTTTTTCACAGGCTGGCACCACATGCTGTGGATACACAAGCGCACACACACAAACATGTATACACTCACATACACAAATGTAAATATTCAAAGTAGGAAAACAGCATGAGCACTTGGCAAGATTTTAAGTCAGTTTTTTTCTCCTTTAGTTTGCTTTATGGTTAAGCGCCAAAACTTTCTCCTGTGCAGGAAAGATGCACTGTAACCTATGTGGGAAAGACACAACCAATTAGTGGCACTTTTGCTGACTCCAGCTTACATGCACCATCAGTCTCTTTGAGTCTTCCTGTGTACACTTATAACCTGCTCAGCTGGGCAGTTTTTCCCCTGCTAGGCCCTCCATCTGCCCGGATTTTTTTTAGCGACTGCATGTGCTGTTTACTGCAGCATTACACTCACACAGATAGAGACTGTGGGTTTAAAATTTCTCCAAAGCCTCTTGACAAAATGTTCAATATTGGGCGCAGTTTTCTCCCCTAGCTTATATTTTATAAGAACGGGCACGGAGCCCTTTATCTGGCGTTGCTTGAAAAGACACTTGTGGAATATTTACGCATTTGGGATTTCACTTGGACTCCAAACAAAGACATAAAACGCAGCAAAGACATGCTACTCTTTTTTTTTAAAATTTATTTGAATGAGAGCCTGTGCTGCACAGCGCAGGCAGGGGTTAGTCCCCACAGTGCTGCATGATTATGAAACCAGTGCAGTCATGTGATGTCTTCTCTCATCATCATCATGACAAGTTGGAAGTCTGACCTTCCGCCAGCACACAGTTTGCCATGCAGGGATTGAAGATTGCAATACAGCAGCAGTGCACTTGAGGCTACACTAGGGGCGGAGTTTGACCTCTCAAGTCTCAAAACATCACTAATCCGCGTCGGACATTCTGGTACAGGCCATCATCGGCCCCGTTTTACAAAAAAAAAAAAAAAGGCGGGGGGACTAATTCCAGTGAAATAACACTGTCCTGCGTTGAGTGCGCTATCAAGCAGGGAAGCAGGGGCTCGGGCTGCCGCTCGTGTGCGTGTCGGAGGGGTTGGGAATGCTGCACAGAGAGTGCGTTACGTGGACCTATCTGCAGTAATTTCTGGGCAGTTTTATTTGCAGGATTCACCGACCAATCGTGGATTGTTTTTTTTTTTTTTTTTTTTTTTTTTTTTTTTTGCGTTGACAGCTGGACCGCTCTGCGCCTTCAGCGGAGAGGAGAGACAACTATCCGATATCCGACTCCTCTTTAAGGTGAGTGTAGAAGAGCGCTTGTTTTCCCACTGCATGAATGCAAGTTGCGGCATATTTATAATACAGTGGCAGACCGGGAGCTGCTCCCATATACAGTAAAATCTACAGCGTAAGGCTGTGTAACACTGGCAACGTGTCTCCTACTGTGGGAACGTCGAAGCTTTATTTATTTATTTATTTATTGGGGTGGTGGGTGTAGGGTCGGTAGGTTGTTATCGCAGGGAAACACAGGACCAAGGATCAGGTCAACAAATCCCGTTCAATAAAGGAGGATGTATGCCCTCTTCATGAACCCGACAGCAAAGATGGGCGCTTATGTACACGTATAGGCCTATACAGGCATCACATGGTGTCAGAGAGGGTTGCAATAAACACATGTGGCCACTGAAACGTTAGAATATATGATGACACTGTTGATGTTACCAACATTGACTTCAGGATGAAATTAATGTCCTGAAATCAACGTTGTTTCAGCATGTATTTCATATTGGCTATGTCACTTTTACAATAGCATTTACCAATAATATACTATTTAAAATAATAACTTATTCGCCTGTGTATAGACATGCAAATGAGGGATCTTGCACAAGTCACGATTCATTTATTTGTGTTTTGATTTTTTTTATGCATGTATGGATGTAGCTTTAAAATTAAATGTTATGTCTTTTTAAAATGTACAACCACGGAGTTATTTACTACTTTCCTTCTGTAGCCATTCATTGTAATTTCATACTATATTCATAAGAAATTAAGCTATTCCAGAGACATGAAAGGAGTAAAGTCGGATCATATAAGTAAGATACAAGAAAGTGTCTTTGGATTGTTGTTTATTTTATCTTATATCTGTATTTTATTTCGTGTTTAAGATTAAAAACAATCATAGTTTTTGAGAATTCCATAATAAAATATTTTCTCAGTATTTAAAATATTACACCTTTTTCCCCCCCTCCTCGGTCCTCAGACTTTGTCCAGTAGCATTCAATGTTGGGCAGCACATGGCTGAGGCTGCCTTGTGGCTGACAATGCTTTCCACAAACCGCTCAGGAGGTGCGTGGGGATGAAATGGTTGGAGCCCATGGCCAGACCAACTCACTATCTCCCTCATCCCAACATGTCCAACTGCAGCAAGTCTCCCCCCAACTCTGGAGAAGGTAGTTCACAGGATTCATCTGGCGTCTGACCAAATCAGTCATTTGCATTAGTGATGTAATGAACACTGTATCCAAGATCAACAGAATTTTCAAGCAGGGCCTCCATTACAGTATGCAATAAATATTATTGCTATAGGTATACTGGAGTTTAGCTGCAACTGCATTTAAATGGACAGAAATCTGGGTGGTGGTGTGTTTTGAGTTGACACTAGTTGTTTCTTTTTCAAAGTTTCATTTATAACACCACCACCAAAAAATACAATAAAATAAAATATCTATTATAATATACTATATTTAAACCTACTGAGCACCAACTGTAAGTACATGGGACAAAGGCAGATGAACAAAGTATAAGGAGATAAGAATGTGTATGGTGCTAAATTGATCTAGTATTTTGTTAATTACTGATTACCTATTAAAAAGTATGGCTTAGAGTTGCATCATTACTTGGTAATAAGAACAAAAAGTAAGTCAAAAGTTGATTTGTGTAGAGAGAATAACTTTGGGAAGTTCTAATTTAAAAAGTTATTCTTTTCCTTTAGCTGCAGGCAATAATTCCATGGCATGGGTGAAGATGTTCAAAAAACCTGGAGGAGGCCTGAAGAAATCCTACCAGCCTGGGAGCATGCTGTCCCTCGCACTCACCAAAGGCCTGCTGAATGAGCCCGGCCAGAATAGCTGCTTCTTAAACAGCGCTGTTCAGGTGTGCACCATGTTTTAAATAGGTTTAGATTTCTGGGTAACTCTAACACTCTTTTTTAGATTATGTCCTTGTGTGAACACATGTGTGTGGTTGATTGGACCCCCACAGGTGCTTTGGCAGCTGGACATTTTCAGGAGAAGTCTGAGGCAGCTCTCAGGTCACTTTTGTCTCGGTGATGCCTGCATTTTTTGCGCTTTAAAGGTACATTTAGTGTTAATTCATTAAGTCATTCTTCTTTTTTTAAAATTAGTTTTGTCCAGGATTAAATTCTTGTCTGATCATACATGCAATATCTGCATCGCAAACTAATAATTAATTATGCAACTAATTATGTCTTTTTCAGAGTATATTCAGCCAGTTTCAGCAGAGCAGAGAGCGGGTGCTTCCCTCCGACAGCTTGCGTAACGCCCTTGCTGAAACTTTTAAGGATGAGCAACGCTTCCAGCTTGGGCTGATGGATGATGCTGCTGAGTGCTTTGTATGTTGACACCGTGCCTTTTGCTTTACAATCAAAAATAATCTTCAGCTCGCCTTTCCACACTAACTGAGTGTTACAGAGTATTACTGTGTTACTGAAGAAAAGAAAGAAGAAATAGGAACATTAAAAGACTGCACAAATGTTGGTAAATGATCACCATAGTTACGTTTTTGAGGAGTATTAAATACACGCTTACGTGAAGTGTTACTCAGTGGTTCTCATTTACTGCGTCAACTTTTGTGTTTACAATTACGCACCTGTGCTGTGTTCTTTGTTTTGATCGTTGCCTCTGTATCTCCTCTCACACATAATAGGAGAACATCTTGGAGCGAATTCATTTACACATAGTTTCAGACACGGCGACTGATTCATGCTCATCCAAATCCTGCATCACCCATCAGAAGTTTGCAATGATGCTTTATGAACAAGTGAGTAATCTTGTAAAAAACCACTATGTGTTATTAAAAAAAAAAACTACACAATAGCGTTGTCTTGTGCAAAAGAAGGGCATAATTTTAAGTTGGTCAGTTTTTTCAATTAATAAATTGAAATAATAAAAAGAGTCATATAGCTGGTTGCTTGTTAGAAATATGCATCTAACACGCTAGACTGTAAACTTGAAACAGTAGAATAATGCACAGACTTTGTTTTGCAGTTCGTGTGTCGCTGTTGTGGTGCATCTTCAGACCCACACCCATTCACAGAATTAGTACATTATGTCTCCACTACTGCTTTATGGTAAGTACTCGATTGATAAAAAATATTGATATTGGTTGATTAAAAATTAAAAAAATCAGGCCAAAGCAGTAAACCCAATTTAAATGTCAAAATACTACCAATGCTAAAATAACTATGGTGGTTACTAGTTTTAATCAAGTCATCACATTACAAATCCAAGGCTGGTTATTATCAGCAGGTCTATTGTGGTTTATTGTAGTCACAATTTTTAGTTCAAATATGTGCAAGATTGTTTCTGACTTTTTTCACCTGCACCTGACAAAAAAGAAATTCCAGCGTATTATTATCCTTCAGTGGGCTGGTTTCAGTCATTATGCAAATGTACTGGTTATAAGATTGTGGAAACCTGCAGTCAGCTGAGACTGAAGAAGTCACTTGGATGAGTGACAAAACGTTTCTCCCACAAAACGCTATGTCCAGATGAACAGAATCAACTTTTGGAGATCCAGCGTATTATCTCTAAATTGAAACGTATTTTTTTTCATATGTTTTCAATATTTTGAATTAGTGAGTCTCAGACCTAACCATAATTTCAAATTATTAAGTTGAAATTTAAAGACAATAACCAAAAAGTTTGACTTTGACAGCCAAAAAGAAGCATTTCAGTGGCAGAAACAAACTTCCATCAATTTTTCACACAATCTTAATGATGTGAGAAATCAATAATAGTGTCTTTGCTAGAGTTGGATGTCTCAAAACTGGTCTTGAGACCGGTCTCGAGACCACTTTAACGTGGTCTTGGACTGGTCTTGTCTTGGTCTTGACGTACTTTGGTCTCGGTCTTGTGTTGGTCTCTCGGGAGATTTGGAGTCAACAGTATCCATGACACACAACGTAACGTTTGATAACGTGTCACGCGCAAAAGTATCAGCTCTAAGAGCCGTGCTTAGAGAGTGCTTTGTAGTGAATCAGAAGAGTCGACTCCCATTGAGCAAGAGCCGGCTCCTCACTTAATTTCCTTTCGCTGCTCAGCTCTCACACAGTGGCTCAGCTATGCTCCAAGACTAGACTAGACTAGACTTGGCTGTAGCTCAGGTGGCAGAGCAGGTCAGCCACTAATCAGAAGGTCGGTGGTTCGATCCCAGGCTGCCTCCTGGCTGCATGCCAAATATCCTTGGGCAAGATACTAACCACATGTTTGCCTACTGGTGGTGGTCAGAGGGCCCGATGGCGCCAGTGTCCGGCAACCTCGCCTCTGTCAGTGCGCCCCAGGGCAGCTGTGGCTACAATGTAGCTTGCCATTGCCTGTGTGTGAATGGGTGAATGACTGAATGTAGTGTAAAGCGCTTTGGGGTCCTTAGGGACTGAGTAAAGCGCTATACAAATGCAGGCCATTTACCATTTGGATTCATTTATTTCCAAGCTAGCGTTATTAAATTGAAATTAATAGATTATAAATGTTTTTGTGCTTTTAAATCATTATGGAACAAAACGTGATGGATAGAAGACATATAGCAATAAAGGTTGAACAGCTTTGCTCACTCATATTGCCACATTAATTTTAAAAGATAGTGAGGTGAAAAGCTGAACGGCTTAAAATTGTTATTTATTAAAGTAATAGTTGTTTAGAAAATGAATTTGCTTCTTTTCCACCAATGGGGGAATAAGTGCATAAAAACGTATAGATATCGACATCTGCATTAACTTGATATTAGCTAAATTTCAAACATTGCCCAAGAATTTTTACAATCAGTTTATCCCTGTTTGAAATTTTCTGTGTTAATCTTTTTGTTTCTTAAGAACCCCAAAATGGATGCTAAATAACACCCTGCTAATTATATACACCTAGTGAATGAATATATACACCTAGTGGCCACAACTCTAATGCTGGCCACTACAAACTGTTGTACCATAAAGATAAAAAATGTTTAGTAGTGACTGATCTTGTCTAAAATCAGTACTAATATACTAATGATAACAAAACTGAATATGTCTTGATCCATATTTGCTTTACTCACTTTCAGAGGTTGGTGAAGCTCCCATTTCAACAACATTAAATATTAAACAGTTATCATAACTGTTAACTTAACCAACGTACACATTAATGTTAGCTGTTTAACTATTAGCAATCCCCCAATAACCACTAAGGCAGCAGCTAGCGGCTGTGGTTAAAGATAAAACAGCAATATTCATGTGGGAGCGAGGAAGCGAACCTTATCAGTCCTGCCTATGTTTATTATTAATAGGCAACCTTAATTATCAGGATAACACTAAAAACGAATTTGACAAAAAATCACAATTTGAAACTGAGAGAAGTCTACATCAGTTACATAGAAACATTGGCAGCCTACCTTACAAAGCCCCCCTGATCAGCAGTATATAGTGCCGTCACCTGAAGCACAGCACTACTTCAGACAATTTAAAAATATGTTTTTTCCTTTTTTGCACTACCAACGAAAGTCTTAAAATATCTGTAATTTTTATCCTCATATATTTTTGTCCTGTTTCAGACAACCTAAGAATAGTGTTGTCATTGATTAATTTTGTATTTCTTTTTAATGGTAAAAAAGTGGTATCCAGTATTTTGCTGGCTATTGCTATGAAGTTTGAAATTCCAATATCGTAACGACCTCAACATTTTCCAGTCCAGTCCAGTGTCACCTACTATGGTTGCTATTGTGATTTCCTTTGTATATTTAACCTTCACTTTGTGTGTTAAAAAACAAAACACCTTCATAAACAGTTTAATGGAAAGATATTTTTACATTCTCTTTCTACTCTATGTAAGTATGAGATGTGTGTACATTCATGCAGGATTTGTGAATTTTTGAATTGTTTGCAGAGTCAATTACTCTTTCAGAGATGTATTAGATGCTTTGTTACCTGCTAAATAATTGCACAGTTTGCACAGTTTTTTAATGGAAAAGTGTTTTTATATTTCTTTAAAGGTGTCCAGCGGGGATTTTTAGCTGTAGTCTGTTATTATTATTGGATTTTATCAGTAGGTGTTTCCTGGGCTTTGCACACTCTACCTTACAAAGACAAAAAATAATAAAAATGCACAACCTCAATAATAAATAGCATAAATTATTATTATTATCTGCTTAAATTTATATCAGATTTATTGTTTGGATCATATTTTCTGATTCACACTTTTTTTTAATGTTACACATCGAATGGGAACAAAATATTAGTTGATGCATTTTCTGTTTTTGCACCCAGCCAACAGGTTGATCGCATGTTGGGGAAGAGCGAGCGGCTAAGGTCAGACATGTTTGGAGAGTTGCTGCAGGCAGCAAACAACACAGGTGACCTCCGAAGCTGCCCGGTATGTTCCATATTTGCTGTCACTTTTCCTTTTCCTCTGGTAATATTTCTTAGAAAATCGGTGGCTCACTACCTTTTCCCTGTTTTGCTATTTAGTAAGAACATCTGTCTGAATTTAACCTTTAGCAAATGCTGATTTGTTTGACGCAGCTATAAATGAATAATTTAGGCATTCAGTTTAACAGTTAGTATGATACTTTAAAATGGACACAAAAATGACTGTTGCAACTGTGCAGAGTACACTCTGTGCTTTCTGCTGCGACACTGCACTTGAAGCGACCGGAAGGAGACGATGCCAGACTAGTGTTAGGATATAAATAGCGGTAAGGGCTTATCCACTGTTTTTCTCTCATCTGTATTTGCTACCGCTGTCTTCTTTTCAGTGTGCATCAGTTAAGGCACAGTGCTGTGTTCCCTTAAACCCGTACTCTTCCCATGCTCTCTGGCTGCTTTATGCCTTTGCAATATTCTGATGATGATATTTAAGTCACTTTAATTTCCTTTCAGTTTATTTCATCTTTTTGTTTATACCTCAAAAAGACACAACCTATGACTCTGACATTTGGGGAAATTTGCTTAAAAGAAGTTAGTAAGAAAAGTTCACGTTTGCTTTTTTTTAATCTGTGTTTCCAACAGTGAGATTGGTTCAGTGAGAGTTATATAAGCAGAACAGCTAGCCTCAATCAAATTGTAAAACAATTCAAAACTTTCAACCACATTGTAAGTGTTTTATTTACACACGGTCATTTCATTGTTTTATTGTGCGTCTTGTTTATTCATTGTTGTCTTGTTTATTTAATGCCTTTATTACTTTGAGTGAAGAACTTTGCCATTTTCCTTACCAGTGTCTGCTTCTTTGTTTTTATTGGTTGTTGTTTTAAAGTATTTTGCAAATTCGGTAAAGTGTTTTATAAACAACTTTATCACTAAAAAACTAATTACAAAACATCCAACAGAGTGGGTTTTTCTCAGAGTTAGAAAAGACAGCATATTTGCCTAAACTAGTAGCCCATTAGAAAGGCACATTTCCCATTACTGCATAACTTAAAGGCAAACATAATTTTTTTTTTCAAATAGAAAGATTATATAGTTTTACTGGACTTTACTGGACAATTAAAAATTGCTATGCCCAGTTGTTTTTATCCTTAAATGCATTATTTGTTATGCAGAGTAACTGTGGTCAGAGCATCAAGATCCGTCGCGTCCTAATGAACTGTCCAGAGATTGTGACGATTGGATTTGTATGGGACGCCGAGCAGTCTGATCTTACAGATGATGTTATTAAGTCCCTTAGCCCCCGTTTGAACCTGTGTGGGGTAAGACCAAGTGAAAGGCTGAATTGAGTCACCAGTAACCTGATAACAAATGGAATTCCATTAGATTATTATAGATAAAAAACATTGTACTTTTTGCACTTTTGTCCAGTGTGTTAAAAGACTTGTTACAAATGTACATATCGAAAGATATTTGTCAATTTTATCATTTAATATCATATATATGAAGGTCAGCATGCTGTAATCTTTAAACTGGCCACGGAAGTCACACAAATAACTGATATTTTCATAGGATTTAGAATCTGGCACAAAACCATCAAACTTCAATTTGATCTCTTTCAGCTTTTCAACCGAGTCACTGATGAAAATGCTAAACGGAGTGAGCTACATCTGGTGGGGATGATCTGTTTTGCGAGTAAACATTACTCAGCTTTTGCCTATCACACCAAATCTTCAAAGTGGATGTTTTTCGACGATGCTACTGTGAAAGAGGTTAGGATGTCTGCCATTAATCCGCCTTACCCCTTTTCAAAAGTGTATTACCTACTACTGTGTTACATGCTCTAACTCAGTTATTTTCACCTTTTTTTCAGATTGGGTCCAAATGGAAAGATGTTGCTTCTAAATGTATTAGAGGACATTTCCAGCCGCTTCTTTTATTTTACACCAACCCCGAGGGCAGTCCTGTATCTAATGAAGATGCACCAAGGCAGACCACCATGTGTCCCCGCTACAAAGCCCAAGTAAACGGTGACATGAACGGTAAGACAGCCTTCCACTTATTATAACTTCTCAAAAAACAAAACAAAACACCCAGCTCACTCCTGCAGGCGGTTTATGCTTCAAGCTCGGGTCCTCTACCAGAGGCCTGGGAGCTTGAGGGTCCTGCGCAGTATCTTAGCTGTTCCCAGGACTGTGCTCTTCTGGACAGAGATCTCCGATGTTGTTCCCGGGATCTGCTGGAGCCACTCGCCTAGCTTGGGAGTCACCGCACCTAGTGCTCCGATTACCACGGGGATCACCGTTACCTTCACCCTCCACATCTTCTCGAGCTCTTCTCTGAGCCCTTGGTATTTCTCCAGCTTCTCGTGTTCCTTCTTCCTGATATTGCTGTCATTCGGAACCGCTACATCGATCACTACGGCCGTCTTCTTCTGTTTGTCTACCACCACTATGTCCGGTTGGTTAGCCACCACCATTTTGTCCGTCTGTATCTGGAAGTCCCACAAGATCTTAGCTCGGTCATTCTCCACCACCCTTGGGGGCATCTCCCATTTTGACCTCGGGACTTCCAGGCCATACTCGGCACAGATGTTCCTGTACACTATGCCGGTCACTTGGTTATGGCGTTCCATGTATGCCTTGCCTGCTAGCATCTTGCACCCTGATGTTATATGGTGGATTGTCTCTGGGGCATCTTTACACAGCCTGCACCTGGGGTCTTGCTTGGTGTGATAGACTCCAGCCTCAATGGATCTTGTACTCAGAGCTTGTTCTTGTGCTGCCATGATTAGTGCCTCTGTGCTGTCTTTCAGTCCAGCTTTGTCCAGCCACTGGTAGGATTTCTGGATATCAGCCACCTTCTCTATCTGCCGGTGGTACATACCGTGCAGGGGCCTGTCCTTCCATGATGGTTCCTCGTCTCCCTCCTCTTTCTTGGGTTTTTGCTGCCTGAGGTATTCACTGAGCACTCAGTCAGTTGGGGCCATCATAAGCTGATCTACAATACGGCAGCAGTGATCAGTGAGATGCTTGTCTATAAGTTGAACAGCCACAAGGAGCAGTACCCTCCATGGAGAAGGAGGCTAGAGGGCAAGATCAAAGTAGTACGGAGGGAGGTTAGCCAACTAACTGAGTTGGAGAAAGGTGCGACAAAGAAGGTGCATAAAAAATACAGCAAGCTGTCCATACCTGAGGCCTTGGAAACTGCCAAGCAAAGACTCACAGCCTTGGCCAGCCGCTTGAGGAGGTACACCAGAGAGATAGAAGGCAGGAGAATAAACCAGCTTTTCTCCACAGAACCAGCAAAGGTGTACTCTCAGTGGCAAGGGAACAATAAGAGAACAGCACCACCAAGGCTGGAGACGGAGCAATACTGGAAGAGCATATGGGAGAAGGACGCAACCCATAACGGCAATGCTCAGTGGCTAGTGGATCTGAGGGCAGACCATAGCAACCTCCCTGAACAGGGTCCAGTAACCATCACAGTGGCAGACATCCAAGCAAGGGTCTCTAGTATGAAGAGTTGGACCAGGCCACAACATGGTTCACGCCTACTGGCTGAAGAAGCTGACTGCACTCCACGAGCGTCTGGCAGCACAAATGAACCAGCTGCTAGTTGACGAGAGAGAATGGCTAACCGAAGGTCGGACGGTCCTGATCCCCAAGGACCCCAAGAAGGGACCGGTCCCCTCCAACTACCGACCAATAACCTGCCTCAGTACTACATGGAAGCTCCTGTCAGGCATCATATCGGCTAAGATGAACAGGCACATGGGTCAATACATGAGCGGGACACAGAAAGGAATTGGCAAGAATACCAGAGGCGCAAAACAGTTACAAGTACCTGGGGATCCCGCAGGCGAATGGGAACCATGAAGAGGCAGCTAGGAAAGCTGCAACCACCAAGTACCTGCAGAGGGTCAGGCAAGTCCTGTGGAGTCAGCTGAACTGTAAGAACAAGATCCGGGCTATCAACACGTACGCCCTCCCCGTTATCAGGTACCCAGCTGGTATAATAAGTTGGCCAAAGGAGGAGATAGAAGCCACTGACATAAAGACAAGAAAGCTCCTTACCATGTATGGAGGGTTTCACCCCAAGTCCAGCACCCTGAGGCTGTACACTAAGCGGAAGGAAGGGGGCCGGGGACTGGTGAGTGTCAGCACCACAGTCCAGGATGAGACAAAAGATAACTTCTCATATATATATATATATATATACGTATATTTAATATATACACACATATATATAAAGGCGATAATCCACAATATATATCAGGTGTGATGTCTTTTTACTGTGAACTATATTTTCCCACTCTAAACATGTTCAACTCTGCCTCAGAAATGCTTGTATTTATGGTTTGAATAGTATAGACCTACTTTCTGTTCATTCCTTCATTTTTCTACATCAAGATCGTTTGGTTATACATTAATGCCAAAAATCAGTTATCCTGCATTTACTAACTTGAGAAAGTAAATAATGTATTAATGATTATTGGATTGTTGGCAAATACTGTCAATAAATCCATGAGATTAAATAATGGCCTACCCCGAGTCAGATTAGGGATAATCTACAGTTAAGTCCTGATTACTACCTGTAATTATTCAAAGCATTAAATGTTTATGTTTTACTTCCTCAAGTGCAAAACTGCTGTTTACATAAAAAGACAAATAAAAGAAAATTCACAGTGAGCAGCACTTCTGTGGGACAAATTGCCCTGTTGATATCAGAGGTCAGAGGACTGTTTCAAGCTAACAGGAAGACATTAGTCGATGAAATAATCACAAATTTCATCCAAGGCAGAAAAGTATCTAAAAATCTAAGAACAGGAGCTCAAGGGTTCAGTTTGCGCAGGCTCACCAAAATTGGACATTTTGCCTGATCTAACGAGTCTTGATTTTGGCTGCAACATTCAGATGGTAGGCTCAGAATTTGATGTAAATGACATGAAAGCAGTGAACCATCATTGTGGTGGTGTAATAGTGTAGGGGATATTATGTGGCACACTTTTTGGACCCCTTAGCACCAAATGTACCCATCACTGTACCCATCCTCTTATGGCTACCTCCGCTACATTCCATGTCCCAAAGCTCAAATCACTGAAAACTGGCTTCTTGAACAGTAAATTAAGTTCACTATACTCAAATGGCCTCCACAGTCACCAGATCTCAATCTAGTAAAGCACAGGAGATTCATGATAAATGACCATAAAACTTTTTGTGACTTCAGATTGGACATACAAACTTTCCAAAAAGGAATGGTGGTTTTACTGAAACACTAGTGTGAAAAGAATGAGGTAATATTAGGCAGCTAATATCTGGATGAGTCTTAACTTATTCTTCACACTATAAAATGGGGTATGTGAAATTTCACACATGTGCGCACACATTCACAAACTCAAATGTTCTCTCATATAGCATAGAGTGAAGTTAATTCCCACTCACACAGGAGACAACAATTCATGGCTCTGACTTCTGATTGTGTAAAGATGCCTCCATATCAACTCTATCTGATTAATGTAATAAGTGCCTAATACATGCTGTGGAGTGGGATGCACAGTTTTTTTTGTATAAACAAGAGGAGAAAGAATAGAAAAATTGTGGGATCCTGACACTTGATGTGATCTGTGTATATTTTAGCATCTTGTATTTTATCAGTGATATTCAAATGCCAGTGTGAGGCTATTTTTTTAAAGTAAGGTAACACATATGTAACTCTATAATAGTGGACCCTGGATTATTTAAAAAAAAAAAACAATGATTCATGTTATTACATTTACAAATGCCTTAACTACGGTAACTGCAGTAGCTTGCTAACAGACAGCTAACATTAGCGTTCTAAAAGCTACCTGGACATACAGCAAGGAGTAAAATAATCCTCTGACATAGTAATACATAATAATTTTAGCCAGCTAAAGGAATTTTGTTTCTTTGAATTTTGCTTTAGTTACATAATGTTGGGCTCAGTGTTCTTTTCAGAGTAAGATGCAGTGTGCTCTCTCTGTTAGCTTAGATTAAAAAAGTACTGTGTGTTTTTTACTGTGTGCGTATGATTTATCTAAGCAAACCTTACACTTACACAATGAGTTTTGTGCAACAATAGGGTTTAGTGTCCACCAGGCTGCAATCACAGAGATTATCCTTGGCTTGTCCGGGAACTTAAAGTGAAATGAAGCTGCGACATAAGAGAGCATGATAGGGATCAGAATGCTGATCCATTCCAATTTGTCTAGTAATTTCTTTTCCAAAAAGCCCAGTCTGTTTCAGCATTTGAATTGTCTTTCTGAAAGTATCATCAGGTAAAATTTAACAGTATGACAATAGTATGACAGTGGTGATTTCAGTCAATCACAAATTACAGTTATGGTTTCCGTCAGGGTGATGCCGTTAAACCTCAGGCGGAAAGATTGTCCTCTATGTGCTGGCTTGAACTTGACATGAGGATGATGCCTCTGTTGCACGCAGATTACCACCCACGCCTTGCTCCCTAATCCCCGCTCCTGTGGCCAAACGCACTCATGCCCCTGCTCCACAGTTCTCACTCCTCCCCTGGACATTTCTGACATTTGCCTCCATTAATTTCTAAGCTTGGGGTTTTGGCAATGGCACCTTTCCTGTTTAGATGGATTGTTTTGCATTAATGTGGAGCCCAGATACTTTGGCATGGGACAGGATTTTTGTTTTTATGACATTCAAAGTAAGTCGTTGATGCATTTGCTTCACACTCAGATGGCTCAGTTTTTTATTTATTATCCTTTCATTGAATGTAATCATATTTTGCCTGTTGTCCTGTTAATTTGATGTGCAGTTTTTAGGAGTGAGTTTTCAGTCCTGTACAGTACTTTATGCTCATTCAAACTAAAGCAGCAAACCAAGAAATGTTTTGTGGTTTAATGCTTTCGTTACAAATTTGCTCTATCATTTCAAGACACAAGATAAAATTTGCTTTATTAAATTAAACAGCACTTTGCTGCATATACTGTTTAGTATGCTTGGAACAGTCGATGTCCTTCAATGCCAACATTGGGCTGCATGAACAGTATATGACAGTTTACTCACTGCTCTTACTCACCACTTTTGTAACATCCAGCTTTGCATACACACAGCATTATGCAATATTTCACCTCATGTTTCAGATAATCCTCACAATATTTCCTTCACTGCCATATAAATATTTGTAGTGTAATAATTGTATTATGTTTTAATGTAGATCTTATAATAAAAGGCAAGGCAAGGCAAGTTTATTTGTATAGCACTATTCAACAACAAGGTGGTTCAAAGTGCTTTACAGAGACATTAGAAACAAAAACAAATAAAAAGCATGATTTAAAATTGATTAAAACAAGCAAGCAAACAAACAAACAAACTAAATAACAAACAAACAAACAAACAAAACAGTATGTAAAATCAAAACAGATAAAATCAGAGCAATAGATAAAATCAGTAGTTAAAATGTAAGTTTTGAAGTTTAAGCTTAAAAGTGTGGATTTGGTGCTTTATTCAAATGCAGCTGAGAATAGGTGAGTCTTCAACCTGGATTTAAATAAACTGAGTGTTTCAGCTGATCTGAGGCTTTCTGGGAGTTTGTTCCAGATATAAGGAGCATAAAAGCTGAATGCAGCTTCTCCGTTTTTACTTTTTAAAAAGTAAAAATGAAACCTCTGCTTAAAGCGCAGTACACATACAAAGAAAGAGACAGTGCTGCAAAAAGCAAAGTAACTAAGAGAAGAGCTGAGTTACAAAAGTAAAAGACAGTGGAAGGTGATCATGCTCATTAAAAAGCCAGATGTTCACAGTTCACATCAGCACTGTTTCTCACAGTGACCCGTTTGCTACAAAAGGCAAAGAAACACCACAGGGTGGGCAGCCATGGCAGCAATTGTGTATTTTACCAAAGTTAATGATGCAGCATATGTTCCTTGTTTTGTCTCTTTCCCCGTTGGCAAGAAGCAACGGCAGAATGGTGCATCTACTGTGTACTTTATATGGACTATGATTTAATAATGAAAGTAGCCCTTCTAACATTTTCTCATGCAATACCGTTTACTTGATTCATAACTAATTCTTATAAGTATATGGCACAGGAAAAAATGCAAAAGGAGTCACTCTAAGAGTAAATCATAGCCCATGGATGAATTTACAGCCACTAATTTTGCAAACAGATTAACACTGCTGTCTTATCATGAGATTCAGGGTGTAACAAGACCACAAGGCAACCAGTTTTTGCTTAACCAGACAAAGTTTCCAATTGCTGTTGAATAAGTGTTTGCACAGGATTTCACATCTTATGGATCAAAAAATGATATTGAGGTTTTGTGAGATTCATGACTGCTAACTACGTCATGTTGACTTGTCTGCCCACTTTGGACATGTGACAGTCATGATGACGATCATAGATTAAGTGAATAGCCCAGAGGGCTAAATCATGCAGGCCTAAAAACTGGTCCTAGCAGCCATGTGTATTTCCTGAGTAATTGGCAAAAACCTCTTTAAGATTGCTTTGGTTACCCATAGTTTGCATTGAGCACACTGACACACCGGCAGATGTTCCCCGGCTACTCTTCGAGCTGTATTGAAACATTTGCTTTCAAAATCAATGTTGCATCTTCTGGAACATGTAGACTGCAGTAGATTAGTAGATTGTGAGTGCTTGCAGACAATGCAGACATTTTCCACAGGCGACTGTAGCCATTTGGTAACAATCAAACCACTGACAAGCAGCACTCTCTTGCGACCAGTTTCACCTAGTAATAGCCGACAAAATCCAGAAACCACTTGCTAACCAGTTCCGGGATTTACACTTTTCTCCCGCTGTCGGTGGTTGTTTTACAACCAATATGGACGTTCGATCAATGTGACCATGATGTCAAATGAGAAACATCTGTAGTCACTGGCCACTGGCTACATCCCCAGCGTCCTGGCAGAAATAAAAAGATAGAGTACATTACTCAAAGTTAGAATGCACATTTGAGTGTGTGCTCTTATTGTCTCTTTGCCAAAATATTTGTGATGCTGGAGAGTTGTGGTTACGTCATACATAATGTTGGTCAAAAGCACAATAATGTCTTTTGTATAGACTGTAGTCTTGAGTTAAAATATATACAAATCTTTAGAGTTTTTCATTTTACTTGTTATTTCTTTCTTTCTTTCTTTTCTTAAATTTGGGCCATGGGAACTAACCCTGCTAAAGGTAGTTTATGGCTCAAAGTAAATATTTAGCACTCATTTAGTTGTTCGAGAGCCAGAAATATTCCAAATGCTTTGTCAAAAACAGTATAATTTCTGTGTTGTAGAGAAACCACAGTCCTGTCATTTGATTAATTTATTTTCCCCAACAGTAAAACATCCTCTTGGCAGTCCTAACAAATTTCAGGAAACTTTCATGGAGAATTTGCAGAGGCCAGGTGAAACATCAAAAAAAGACAGAGGTCATCGAAGAACTGAACCATCACAAAACAAAGGTAGAGGGCTGTGTGCATATAGCACATGTTCTCTAGTTATAAGGGTAGCAGTGTAAATCTGGGAGGAGAAAGACAAATTTGCAGACTGCATGGGCTCTACATGCGATATTCTGCAAATAATCTGTGTTCACTGTTCTTAGATATGACGCATGCAAGACCTTCATCTCCACCAGAGAATGGTCCAGGGCCTCCTGTGGAAAAATCAAAAAGCTATCCACGTAATGAGAAGCCGTCAAACCATTCAAGCAGAGGATCTCAGGAGCCACATGGACAGTCCTTTAGTGCACAGAGTGGTGGACATAGTCGGAAAACTAATAATTTCCCAGGTCACAATGACCAGGATGGCACCCATGACCAATGGGAAAAAGGTGGGAGTGGAGGAAGTCGCAATAAGTCTAAGTGTACTTGGAGACCTATTCGGGAGGTGTTAAATGTGGACACGGTATTGAATGAACTAGAGCAGCGGCATCAGCAGCAACATGACAGCCCGCGGTGTAGTAAGCCTCCATCACACGAGAGGGTGCACCCAGAACAAAACCGAGATCGCGAGCGGGAATATGTCCGAACCAGAGAGGATCGGAAACAGAAATGTTTAATGACAATTTATGAGGACGAGCAGCGGCTTGAGACTGAGAGCCACAGCTCTGTAGAGTCAGAAAGCCGAGCAAATTACCAGAGGGGCAGCAAACTAAAGGGGGGCCCAAAGACTCTTCTACGTAGTGATACCTGGACCATTCAAAGGACAGAGTCTGGCTATGAGAGCAGTGATAGACTCAGCAGTGGCTCCACCAATCCTGATTCTCCTGGGGTCGATGGCTTTGCTGTTAAAGACCAGAGATCAACAGCGGAGGTACCGCTGCAAAGGTAAGACTCAGCTGATGACTATGACAGATACTGTCATTTTAATTTTACCTGCGGCAAATCGCCAGCATGCTGTGTTCATAAATAGTTTATTTAATAGGCAACATCATAAGATCTCTAGAAATAGAGTAAGATTTAAGTGAATCTTTTGTTATGAATTTTCTCATTAAAATAGTACATGTGACAAAAGGACATTTTGATGACCCAGAACACTTTGGCCCAGAAATCACATTTTCAGATATCTTTTTCTAAAAGCACCAATAAGCCTGTGTTAACAATGACAAAAAATAGTTTTGTATATGTTCAAAATGTATTTTAAGGCCTATCTTTTCCTGGAAAACCAAAAGAGGTTTATGACTCATCCTGCACTGTGAAATGTGTACTATGTGTGAATCTAAGAAGACAATTTCTTCTTGATTCAGCTCGTTACCATGGCATTAATACACTATGGATAAAAACCTTCATTAATAAACATGTTGAGAATATGTCAAGTTCTTGTCAATGACAATAACTAGCATTTCTATTTGCGTTACAATGTAAACAGAAAAAAACAAACAAACTTGTGTTGTCCATCTTTTTAGCTTATGTGTTTTAAAAATGCTGCTCTGCACATTTTAGTTTCATAGTCACGCGCACTCTTGTTTTCCTTTTGCGACTATGGTTATTTTAAGAGAGCTGGATATATTCTGCCACTTGCTAATTTTTTCCACTTATCCACTGGTCACGTTTTGTGTTGTGGACAAAACACCTTAAAAACCTTTGATAGGACACAGGATATTTTTCCATTATTTTTTTGTTCTCTGACATTTTATATTTATAAAAGTTTCCCAGAAGCTAAAAAAGGGAGGTTTATTTTAATACTCTATTCCCATGTACACTTTAAAGGGTGAGTGTGTGGAGGACGCCAGCAGCAGACACAGAAATGCACATATATCTACAATACATAAGCAGACCTGGAAGCTATAAAACAGTTTTGGCTGTATATTTAACAAGGAATTATTAATCACTGAAAGCCATATTTGAGTGGTTTTCAGTCTAAATCTTGTTCAGATGGCACTTTTCATTACTCAGTATGTTTTGATTGGTTGTTTTGTGTGTGTGTGGAGAAGCAGTCACACTGTGAGAATTTGGTCCTAAATTTGTTTGTGTTCACCAAGGCTCCAAATCACCCATCAGTTAATGACTTTATTTGACATGAATATTGATTGTTTAAAGGTCACATTCAACCCAAAATTGAATGGTTAAAAAGGACTTTAAAGTTTAAAAAGAAATGCATGTGTAAATGCTCTCTAAATTTGCAGTCTGTACACGGAGATATTAAAATATGAACGTGCCTCATGCAAGTAAAAGCAAACTATTAAAATACTTGTATTTAAGTATGTAATTATATTGAGTAAAAGGTATTTAAGGTAGGAAATCATCTGTTTTTTGTAAATTAATATTATGAAAAATTTAATAAAATTTCTCCATAATTGTTCAATTTGCAGTTTGTAAGTCTTTGTCAGTGAGTATGGTTTATAAACAGAGAGTACCGATACACACAGGTACATTTTAGGGAGGATTCATAATATAATAAGCACCTTTAGGAATAATAATTATTTAATAAAAACTGCATTTTTTTACAGCCTATTGAGTACTGCATTTAGTCACTATCATATTACAAAGGTATCCTTGAAATATCATGAATGTTATTGATGATGGTACTCATCAAAGCATTATTTTTGTAATGGTCTGAAGGAATGTAGCAATTAATAATCAGTTTTAACTTGGTAATAACGATAGATATTTTCAGTGGTTGGTTATTTATCTTAGATGTCTTTTGAAAATAAAAATACTTTAAATGAAAGAGTACCATGGACTACTACTGTTTTCAGCCTTTTTATGCACATTTTTGTCATTTTGTTGAACAATATATGGTATAGCTAGAGAACTACATGAAAGTTTGAATGTAATGTAAGAATTAAAAGCAATCATACGTTTTTACAGGCTCGACAATATATTGGGTCAACTAGACAAGATTCAAAACAACTGTTATACAGTCAATTCCATCTAAAGTCAATTCTAGTCATTAGAGTCTCAGTAGACCTTGAATATGTCTTTGGTGCTGCCATACTACTGGTATTATCTGGATTGATGTGCAGTATTTATTGCCAGAAAAAGAGTAAAAGTTTGATGCTTCAGGGTTTTTTTTATGCTGGCTCTGTATTAAACTTGGAAACACACTCAGTTGCTGTCTTTTATTTTCAGCCAGCAGCATCAAAAAGGAGGCGATGCAAAATCTAGTATAATGTCCTCACCTCCACACAATGGTAAGTTCCACGATTTTATAGGCTTCCTGAGGTTTTTGTGGCACAGTAAAATAATTAGCTGGTAATAAATGTAGTGTGTGAAGTAACCACAGCGCAGTGCGTAATTGTAACCTGCTATTAGTAATTTTCAGTTTTTGGTAAAATGTTAACATGCATGTACTTGTATGTAACAGCCTTATTCTATGTAACAAGTCCACTTTATATAACAGGTATGCATGGAAACATACGTTGTGGGTGGATGTAATGATCCCTCCACAAACAAAGTCATATCTGCTTTAAAAACACGATGTGGATGTTTTAAATGTAGATTTTGCCATAAAAGAAGCAAAAAAAGGATAACATGTAAAAAAAAAAAAAATTAAAGTAATATAATGTGACGTTTGAAACAGGACTTTGGTCTCAGTTATATGTTTTAAAATATTTGCAATACTTACATGAAAAGATTTACAAGGAAAAAAGAAACTTAGATTAGATCTTTCAAAAGTTCATCTTTTTTTCTTTCTTTCTTTCTTTAACCGAATTTCCCAGAGGAACCCACCCGAGGGATTAATAAAGTTCTATCTTCTTCAACCTGTCTTGTATAGGCTATGTTGAGTTTGGACTGGCTTATTTAACCTCTTCACCCAGTCAGTCCTGCACAGGCATTAATCTGATGATAATCCCACAAAGCTTGTTCAGATAGCACAGCTGGACGTGGCTGCCGGCATTGTCATAAATATCTTTCTGTTGCATGCTGTACTTAGGAGTGTGCTGCACTCAATACTTAATCAAGGCTATGTGCATTCAGAGCCAGTGTTTCCAACCAACAGCTAGAGCTTTTATCCTTGCATGGACCTCTCCAGGGCAACAGCGAAGAAAAAAATAACACATCTATTTTTAAAGGGAAGGAATTCAGCACCACACTGCCTCTTGCTGCGCTGGTGCATGGAGGGAGCTTGCTGACTGATTCATCCAGCTGTGTGAAAGTCTTGTGAGATTAACTTGCTGCTGCTGCCACCTTGTGTCCTGAGAGGGCAACAGCCTTGATGTCAGACAGATGATTTTCTCCCAGCTGCCTTCTTAGTTTAGACTTTTGATTAGCCTGTGATTTTCCATGTCTTACTATTTGTTTTGCTCTTCTTGTGTAATAATAGTAATAATAAACCTTATAAAAAGATGGATTTATCTTTTTTGGATGTTTCCTGTTTTATTCAGTTTACTGCTTTGTTTTGATCCTGTTTTTTTGTTTTGTTTTGTTTTATAGGCAAACATCAACCCAAACCTCAGGGAAAGAACCATGATCAAGTTTCACATTCACATCAAAAGAGCAGTCCATGTTCGAGGTTGTTTCTTGTTGTTTCTCTTGAATTACATAAAAATGGCTTTAGTTTTTAAAAAATAGTTCAAGTTGATGGACTTAATCCACCTGTATATATAGGGATGACTTGCACTGTGGTTATAGTGTGTAATGGGTCATATTGGATAAATTAACAAATCGCATAATTAGTATAAACTGAGAACACAGACAGAGAGCTAAATGAAATGGAAGAGGAGACCTAAAGGATGGAGCCAGAAAGTCAACACTGTGATTCTAAAACTCAGTTTACCTCTGGAAACTTGTTATGTTCCTACAATCAATGCCCTCCACATCAAAAATAGATGTGTGCATAACTACTAGAAGAGATTTTTGTGGCACTGCTGTCATGGAAACTTTAGTTTCTCCTCCCCAAACTTCAGCTGACAAAAAAAGCAAACCAGACCAGATGCTGAGCTTCCTTCCTGAACATTTCTGGACATTTCATTCATTGAAAATCAGTGATACCTGAGAAAAAGTACAGTTGTATAATATATCTTTAAAAAAATACATGTGACATGTCAGAGTAGTTTGGATTACGGTGATTAGGCCAGCCAGCAAGTTGTAGATCTTGGATGTTTGAAAAGTTGTCGGAAACTTGCGCTGCTTCAGTTTGCACCCCAAAATGTGTTGTTTTGCATAAATCCAAGTTATTACACTGAAATGTAATATAGCAATAATATATAGCAAAATGCTTTAAGACAATATACATGAATTTTAAGTTTTTACATCTTAATTAATTTCCTCTTTTTCTGTAGACGGAAATCAAAGTACACGTCTAGTACCTCCAGAAAAGCAGGGTCTTCTGAGAGGATCTCGTCTGGCTCGGACAGCAGGCAGAGTGAGCAGCAGGAGATGACAAACTGTAGAGGGCACACTGGAGAAAGTACAAACCTGAGGCACATTACAAAAACCAGCAGCTCAGAATGGAACAGCTCTGATGATCTTGCTCTCTCTGAGCCAGAGGATAGAGAAAGCACTTACCTCTCCAGTAACAGCGAGGCCACAGCCTCTGATTCTCAGTGTCCCCATATAAGCCTGCCATACCACCCTCCCAGCAATGTGACGGCAGAACCTCTTCAACTGAACAGCCAGCGTCAGCTTGGTACAACAGGGTTGCCTCACCTTCGACCCAGCCAACGGACTCCTCACCAAGGGGAAACAGGCCACCCAGTGTTTCGTCCCAGGATGCTCCAAGAACCTTTTCCATCAAGTCCTCGTCTTTCGTCTACATCTTACGTCAGTCCTCACAGAAAGCCCGACATGTCGGGCCTCCGAACCTTCTCAGATGCAAGCTCCAAGTCAGGGTCTGACCCAGAAAGGAGTACCCCATCATCGTGTGAAAGCGAGGAAAGAGCAGCTGGATGCAGGATGGAACAGGCAGTGCCTGCTCAAGAGGTTTCTCTGACAACATACTTCAATGTGGATAACTGCATGACGGAAACATACCGTCTCAAGTACCACAACCAGAGGCCTCTTGTCCTCTCTGCCACGGTGCCACGGACAACGGTTGCAAGTGAGCGGAGAGATAACAGTGATACACATTCACAAGATGTGCCAAAAGCCAGACCGGAAACAAGTAAGCCTCCAAACAAAACCAGTAAGTTACTGGAAAGGACAAAATGACAATATCGTATTGTTTTCTTTGTTGCTGTGTCAGTGACACGTGACTGTTGTAAAAACAAGGTTTTTTTTTAAAGGAAACTCTTTTTTTTTTCCTTCACAGGCCATAATAGCAATAAACCCACTGCAAAATGGAACCCAGTGACAGCCAAAGGACTGGATGAACGTGGTTTTTTATGAGTGTAACTTGGTAAGTTTTGTTTACATGGATGGGCAGTATTAACTGGATGCCAAAGAGTTTACAGAATGGAAATATGTCAGGAAGCCACGGCACCTCCAAACCGAGACGAACTTATTTATGCAAGCCTGTCACATAAATAAAACCTATTTCTAAATGCTGTTGTGTATGACTTGACGGATTATCAACGTTCACGTGTATCTTCATTTGTTTTGTAGCGTTGCTGCACGAAGATTTCGTTTCAACAAAACCCTGTTTTCAGTTTGCACTAAGAAGTTTTTTTAGGGTTAGATCGTTCTTTTTTATCACCGTATGTCTGTTTTAAAATATTTGTATTTTAGTGCACATATTTTATTTGTGCACTAGTGCTGCAGAAATTAAACTATACAAATATATTTAGGGTAAGGCAAAAGAGATTAAGGTGAATCACAGATGATGTGCTGTGGTCTGTATGGTAAAAGAATTGAGTGTGATCACAAATAAGAGCATGCTATCATGAAAAGATATGCTAAAGATACATTATCTGATTATGATGTCATTCTACACAACATAATAACATCAAAGGTTGGCCTCATCGATAGCAGGTTAAAGGCAGTTAATCTAATTACCCCTGTCAAAGGAGTAAGATCGGAAAAGTATTCATGATTTCTGAGCACCTTACGAGTTTTATGCACATTTTGGAGGCTTTAGGTCACCAGAGGACAGACACCGTAACAGTGACTCTTATTTATTTACTGAGGTGTTCTAAGTGTTATCAGTTATCAGTTATTTTACAACATTATTCTGTTAATGAATGACTGTGGGCTGCCCCATACCAGTCAGTCTTTTGATGTAAAAAAAAGAAAAAAAGTGTACTGGAAAAGATGATCGATTGTTCATTTACTTGAGAAAACCACCCCCAGTAAAGGTCAATTTTATGTCATCCTTGAGAAAAAAAAGTATAACTTGTTTTATTGGTTGGTTTTATTGGCAATGTCACAGGGCAGCCTTCAGGCTATTTAGTAACCGCCATACACAGTCGTGCAACCTTTTTGTGTTTTCTTGTCTTCAGTGCTGATTCTTGTAACCTTTTTTTTGTAATTCCCAGTGATGTCAAAACCATTTTTCCCCAGTCTTCCTCTTAAAGTAGGCAGATTTAAATGCAGGTCTGTATTTCCAGGTATTTTCATAATAATGCCAATGTAATTGATATAACTGACATAACTATTAACTAGGGGTGCAACGATACACAAAATTCACGGTTCGGTTTGGTTCGATACTTTGGTGTCACGGTTCGATATTTTTTCGATACAAAAAAAATGTTCATGCCTTTTTAATTTGTCATTTATTAAAATTATAAATTTATATTTTAACTCAAAAGTACAGTTTTTAAATTTAACCCTAACCCTTGTGCGTGTTTTTTATTTTGACAGCGAATGCGCACCTGCGGACCACTTATGTGCAGCCCTGGTTATATAGTTCGTCATATTGCAGCCACAGAAATTATTTTGTCCATGAAACCATAAAGCTGCACTTTCTTTTTGCCTTATAGTCTGATTTGTCATAACTTCTCCGTTTTGTGGTAAGCTTTTCTTTGGCTGTCACTTCTTCACCCTGACCTGTCTTATTTGGCTCAGAAGAAATGAAATATATATCCTCCTGCTTTTACACATGCACTCACATAAGCTCAGCGATTCTCTGCGCAATCAACCTCTCACATGTTTAAGCTTGCTGTGGGAGATTTCACTTGTCATGTTTGCATAGTAAGCTAACGATTAATAAGACGATGTCAGAGGAATTGGTGCGCAAATTATCATCACTCACAGATCAGTGCTGTCGCTCTCTATACACAGTTCGCACGATTGCAAAGTGAAAGCAAAAAAACAAGCGCAAATTCAAACGCGATTTCAATATGTCACATATTGACAGTGGCTCACAGATGCCAATGACATAATTACCCAGCTACATTTCTGAAAGAATGCAAAAGCATTGACATATATTTTTCCTTCCTACAATAGCCCGACGGGCAGGGCAGAGATAGATTTTGGTAGCCCGACTGAAAAAAATCGCTAGCTCCAGGACGTCGGGCTAGCGATATTGCGAGCCCTGTATCTGATTGAGGAATCACTCATCTTTGGAAAAGAGAGTTTATTACAGAGAAATGTCTCTTTCCAAAATAAAAGCTATACTATCCGCTTCTTCTGGGCTATATTCTCAGCAGCATAAGGAGAATCATGTGCTAACAGCTGTCTAAATGACTCGGCTAAAGTTAGTAGCATGCTTGTTGTTTTGGTCTTTGCACTAGGATGATGTCGGTGTAAATGTGCAGTCATATTCGTTGTGTTCCCACTAGTGCTTTCAGGTTAATCTCGTTGAAATGACCTTAACGCCACAACACGGCAAATCTCCGTTAACGAGCTACCGCCGATCACCCCGTGTGTGGGGCTAGACAGCCAACACGTTAACGAGCTAACTGCGCTAACACACTAGCTCCCACCCATGTAATTGAGCATTGCATGGCACATCCAACATACTGTTTTACTTTAGTCCATGACTCGCTTACCTTCAGGGTCATACGTCACATGAAAACCAAAATAATTCCAAACGCCAGATCTGAATGAGGGTGGGGGAGGTCCATGTGTCTTGCTAGCTTGCCCTGCGCTCTTCCTTCTGACTATGCTGTCTGTGTTGAGCGCTCAGTGGATCTGCGCTCGACAGTGCAGCCTAGGCGGAGTAGTCGAACGCAGATTCACTGAGCGCTCAACACAGACAGCATCGTCGGAAGGAAAGTTGATAAAATAAATTACAAATGTTGTATTGTTCGATACATATGCGTACCGAACCGAAAGCACTGTATCGAACGGTTCAATATCGATACGAATATCGTTGCACCCCTACTATTAACCATACTACTTAACATAACACACAAGTATCCTTGTTCATAGTAAGACTAATATTCTGAAACCTGCATGTGGCCTTTACAGAGTCATACTAGCTGTTTGTACAGCCTGAGCATGAGCATGATAATCCTGGACTGACTCCAGCAAACATAACATTCTGTTTGATTTTATTCAATTGTAATAAAACAAAGTCATCAAATAGCAATTTGTAACCTTTTAAACACTTGAATGTTCTCTTGCTCACACTAGAATACATAATATTATGTTATGCTTACATTTTTGAATCTAAATGTATAATGCAAACAATGTGTTGGAAAACAAACTGTCAGAGGCATACTATGCATTCACTTTAAAAAATAATTACTTTAAGAGCAGGTTTTGGTGTTTTTAGATCCTTTTTTTTTTATATGCACATTTTTCAAATCTCAATATATATATATTTTTTTCAACTCACTAGATTGCCAAGTCTCTTTATAACCATCATGCCATATACACATATTTTTTTTCACCTTACATTTTTATCACATCAACCTTTGTCCAGGTATTTACTCCTACTGAACACATTTAGCTGTGTATGTATGCCGTGTTTGACCCGACAGACATTTGAAATTTGTGTTGGTCATTTCGTTTTTTTGGGTGTTTCTACTTGTATTTGTCATGGTTTACTTACACTGTTTAAATATAAGAAAAACAAGACTTGGACTTCACAGGCAGTCCAGTCTATCGCTCACTGATACAGTACACGATGATATACACTAGACTGCCTTTAAACAACTTGATTGTGCTGTAGTAATTATAAATCCCTGCTATTTTTAAGACTTCCTATATATTTAATGGAAAAAGTAACTAAATAACTAAATTACCGATAAACTGAAGCTCAGTCCACGAATAATAACCAGATTACCTTAACGTTGATTCACATGTGAAGTGTTTTTTCTTCATAATGATTGTGGGTTTGTTTTTTTTTCCTTCATCTTAAAAAACTCTTCTCTTTTCCTCACAAGTTTAATTTTACATTCTGAACATTGTGTCTTCAGTTGTATCAACAGTGCCTTGACACTTTCAGTGAATTCATTTTTTGTTGTTGTTTTGTTCTTTGTTGGTGAACCACATTTAGAGAATAAAAATGATGAATGAAGGGAAATAGACGATGTTGCGATTAAATTTGGAGCAGGCAATGCTACCGGTGACGTATTTGACACTCCTGTATGTGAAAATGTTATTTATAGGTTGGATTGGGGTTCTTAGTGGCTCCTTCAGGCTTCGATGTAACAATCACAGCTGCAGGCAGCAAACTCAGCAGTTCAAAAACTATTCCCTCTGTTAAACTAACAGTACTTAATCCAATTGTGCAAATACGATTATGTCTTGCATTCACAGTTTGTAGTCTTCAGTTAAAGTTTGAATTTGCTCTCGAGGCCTGCTTGATGAGACTGGTTTTCTCCTGTGTCACTTAAAGTCACAGTTGGCATTGCATCGATCTGTTTCTTTTATTTCGGGCTACCCGTACAGTGGAGCAACCTAATTACGCTGTAAAACCACAAAACAAAAGAAAGCTTTCTGCATGATCTTATCATGTCACTGATCTTATCAGTTATAAAAAGTTATAAGATGACGATGCCTGATAAGTAGCCTCGGGATGCCTCCCTGAATCCTGCCGTCTGCTTGGTTTTGGTCCTGTGCATTTGGTCTGCTGAGTTGATTTATTGACATTACAGTAAATGCTTCATGTCAGTTTAAAGAAACATGTGAAACCTGTCTACACTTTATATTTTTGTAGATAATATATATTTATTTTTATTCATTGTTGAATAAAGTTTCAATTATTGTATCACTACTAAATTAGCCACTTGACCGTGTGTTTGTGTGTGTGTGTGTTTAACTTTGCATGAGCTTCCACAGAATATTATTTGATGAAAAGCAGAGGAAACAAGCACACAAATTAATAGGCAGTTGTGACTTTATTAATACAGCTATTAAAATATGATGAGTTACATGTTGTTGATGACTTGGCACAAAACTGTATGTAACCCTGAAAATATTTCAATTCGGTTCTTTAGATGGATTTGGTCTAACTCCTCTTGAAAATCCTCTTTGCATCCACACCTTCGTAGGTGTAGCTCTGTTGAAGAAAGATTAATCAAATACAGTTGTTATTTAACTTCACATTTTTTTATGCCGGGATGAAAATTTATATTTCTGAATGTATAATCTCTATTTTTATACGTTTGTAGGAACTCTGCCTTGCCTGTATGAGTTCATCTCCTTGAACAATTCTGGTTGTCGTCAGGTCTTTTCCGTTGTCCTTTCTCTTGAAAATTCCCTTCAACACGTCTCCCTCCAAGGTCCACGCACCCTGAGAGTTGAAACCAACGATGAGGAAATTAATGAAATAGAGAACAGGCAAGGAGGGGATATTGTGCAGAAGTCCAAAGGCTGACTAGGCTGTTTGACACTTTTATAGTTGCGGTATTGAACAGAGGGCAAAGTCAAGGCTTGATGTATGGATTGTTGACTTAGTAACAGGGACTCAAAAGTTGAAAGTCTAAAGTGAGTGAAACTAGGAGCCACTTTAACTTACTGATAGTTCTGTTCCATCTGCAAGGGCGTACTCAAAGGTGACTCCGAGGGTAAATTCAATTTCGATGTTGCGGAAAGTGCTGCTCTCCTTGACGTTAAACTTGTCTCCCTCCTGTGTGATGGTAATCTTGAGGTTGTCGTGAGCAGCCAGCTTCCTCTTCACCATGTTAACTCCTGTGGATAGACACAATAAGGTCACAATAGATTGAGCAATGTCAGGAAGTTTTACCCGTCTAAAGGCTAATCACTTATAATGCAGTCACAAAAAAATGTGCATGACTATCAGTTTGGTGCAAAGATTATATTTAGACATTAATACATCAGTATTCTTTATTTAAGAAAAAATGAAGATTCAGAAGCAGCTTATCAAGACAGCTCTAGCACTCACCCATTTTTTCCATGAATTTGTCATAGTTCTCATTTTGAGTAACTTTCCAGGTGCCGTTGAAAGTCATGGTGGCGGTGAGGGTGAGCTGGAGGACTCTGCAACAAGGAGTGCCCTTTTCAAACTCTGCCGCTCCTTTTAAATCACACACCCTCTTATCTCATCATCTATCTGATTGCTGATGTGGCTGTTTAAAGCTCATGTTTTTTTTTCCAAGGTAATATCCTAACTGTGTGACAATGAATAGTTAAATGGTAAATGGACTCAAGCTTATAGAGTGCTTCTCTACTCTACTAGAGCACTCAAAGTGCTCTATTGAATGTTTAATGGCCACTTCATCCTGAATCTGTTTGCCAAAAGTCTTGGTCACAGCTTAACCACTAACCATATTCAGTGCAGAACTGCAGCATTTAAGTCTGCACTATTTGATACAAGAGGAATATATTTGAAATTTCTTTTACTTTAAAACTGTTCCTGCCATTTACTATTATTACAGATCCATTGCACATGTGCACTCCTCCAAATCTGTATGTAGCTAATGCAGGTTTAATCTTATCATTCATCCAAGATACTGCATCGGTGTAGTAGTTGTAATTTCTCTCTTCCACTATACTTGATTATATGTGATACCTTTGTCCTTTATTGCCCATTGCTAATAAACAAGACCTTTGACATCTAAAGTTAATGTTATACAAAACAAAAGAAAAAAAGATTTTTATTTGAGTCATTAAACCATCCTTAAACCATTTTGGTATCGCTACATCTATCACTACAGCTGTCTTTTTCTGCTTGTCTACCACTACTATGTCTACCACCATCTAGTAATTTTATATAATTAATTTACCACGGAAAGTTAATTTAATTTAATTTAATCTAAAGGGCATCAAAAACATTGTGAAACTATTAACTAACCCACAACTAACTGCACTATTAAAATTGAAATATTTAAGTTTAACAGAAAGAAAATGGGATGAATGGGACGAATAAAACATGTAGAGCATGTCTTCTCTTTCATCACAGTTTCTTGTCATTCTATGTGTCAAAGAGACCTTTGCCTGACCTTCAGTTCCACCTCAGTAATACTGCATCTTATCAGACAAAAGACCTTTCTACCAAGACCGCAGTGATGAAATTCACAGGTGAGTTGGAGCCATAGTTGATCAAGTCTGGTGGAAACTCTTTGTAACATAATTATATCCTTTGAGGTTTGTCCAGTTTGTAGTATAAGTCATAAAAGCACGTGACAAATGAGACCATAGACTGAAAGGGTTGAATTAGTGATTCAGTGAACTCCATTTTAGTAAATACTAAACAAATGCTGATAACAAATTTCCGTCTTTTTCAAATCCATTCAAGTACAGTCCGGTGCGTAGGTTTTTGGACAGTGACACATTTTTTGTCATTTTGTCTGCGTACTTTACCACAGTGACTTTTAAATCAGGCAATAAATATGTAATATAATTGGATAATTGATTGCCAAGAAGTTTTTATTTTAGTTATTGTTGCACTGGCAGAATTGATATGAGGTTCAAAGAAATGTAGGTGAAGAAGGCCATCACTAGGCTTAAAACCTAAATAAATATATCAGAAATATATATTTTTTTAAAAATAGGAGAAATGCACTTGCAACAAGCTCAAATGGCCTGGAAGACCATGGAGGAGGACTAAAGTGAAATTTACAATATCTAACCCAGAAAAACCTCTAGGAAATTCGCATGCATTTGTCAAAGTCAACAATCATAAGACGGTTTCATTAATGTAAGTAAGTACCGAGGATTTACAATAGGGTGTAACTGAATGGGGCTGCAGTAAATGCATGGCAGAGCATCTCAAGACGGTAAGCATAGCATTTGGTGATGTCCATATGGTCCGGACTTCAGGCAGTCATTGACTGTAAAGGATTTTAATCCAAATATGAAAAACAATCTTGAACTTTAAATCTTGATGTTTGTTTGTTCAATTAACTTTGAGCTTTTAAAAATTAGTTATGTGTTCCTAAACAATTCATGCTAAACCCTTGGAATTAAAACTGAGGGTCTTGTTTGATTTAAAATCCACTGTTTTGGTGTACGAAGGCAAAATTCTCAACATTGGGTCATTACTCGAAAACTTTATGGACCTAACTGCTTAACATTTGTTGTGCTACCAGAAGTTTACAAGCAAGCTCATGATAATTCCATGCTGGACCTTGATCTAGCAAGATAAATTTGGGAACGGAAGATAAGAGCACTTGTCCCTCACTCTTTAATAACAGTGAAAGAGACTTGAGCAAGACTCTTAACAGCTTATTAATTCTCCAGAGTGGCTCACTGACCAGACTGTTGTCAAGGCCAGACCCCTCACTGAAAAAAAGGGACTGGCCATCTCTTGGATTTATGTAAGCATCTTGCATGTATTTCATCATCATCATCATCAACTTTATTTATAAAGCACTTTAAAACAACCACAGCTGACACAAAGTGCTGTACATTGGAACTGTAAAATAAAATTACATGAGATATAAATAAAAAACAAATAAAAGAAGAGTGAAATCATTAATTAAATAACTACTGCATTAAAAAAGAAACTAAGTCTCACTGAGGTTAAAAGCCAAGGAATAAAAGTGGGTTTTAAGACGTGATTTAAAAGTGGACAGTGAAGGGGCCTCTCTAACATGCATGGGCAAATTATTCCATAATTTTGGAGCCACAATAGAGAAGGCCCTGTCCCCTCTGAGCTTCCTCCTGGATCTCGGTACCTCCAGGAGCAGCTGGTCAGCTGACCTGAGAGACCGACAGGGTATGTGGGGATGAAGAAGCTCAGAGAGGTAAGGCGGGGCAAGACTGTGTAGACATTTAAAAACAAACATAAGAATTTTAAAATTAACTCTAAAAGACACAGGCAGCCAGTGCAGAGAGGCCAGCACGGGGGTTATATGCTCTCTTTAACACAATTGCCTCATGTTTTAAAGTTAAATGTAACTATATAGTGTAAAAACTACATGATATGCAGAAAGGGTGTATTAAATTGTTCATATCATGTTCAGGTGAAGTAAGTCAATAAGATAGCAACGTTAAATCTCGTGAAACCACGCGTGATTTCATCTCGCGGGCTTTGGATCGTGGTTTAAAAAAGGCATCCATCTCAGTCAAGTCGAGCAGCCAACTCTACGTTTTTGGTATGTCTTGATTTTTTGAATTAATATTTACCATATTTCAGCCAAATGTAGTTAAACGTCTAGAGTGTCGCCATGTAACATGCTAAAAAAGAGCCGTTAGCTTATTTGCTGTTTTATCTGTTGTCAAAGAATTGGCGCTTTTTCATTTGAATTTGTCTTTGGCACAAGAGCCGTAATATCACATTAAACCTAATTACGAGGCACTCATAACATAATTTGGTTTTCTGTGTGAATAGATTTGCCAACTGACTCTTCAGTTACATTGTGTATTTACTGCACCGTGGTGTTAGTGAGATTTTGGACATTGAACAGCTTTAGCTAATATCATCAGCGGCATTATGCTAGCTTACATCCCTACCCCTCATGCCCTCACCTGCTGTCCTTTTGTTTTTGTTTTTGTTTTTTTTGCTGCACATTGAGAGACGACCTCTATTCTGCATTTCACCAGGGGCCTGTTCTTCGTACCGCGCTAAGTGAGTTAGCTGGATGAGATTGTTGACGATTTCGCGTGATCCTGGATCGTTCGGTTCCCCGAAGCCCATCCGGGACTTGCTGTCATAGCAACAGAGCCGTAAGCGTAAACCTGCTGGGGAGCAGGTTTACTTTATGTAAACAGGATTAGATCGCGGCCATGCAGGTATGTCCGCGTCATTCATACGAAAGCAACAGCGATATTCCACCACTGTTTCACCATAAATAAATAACATCAATGTAACTAAAGATAATGCAGCACTTGATCCTTTTATTGATTTCACACAGATACATACAGGTCATTCCCTAAAAAAGGGAAATGTACTATTAACATTCTATTACATGTATGTGATTATTACAGATGTAATTCATATTTCAGAGTAGTAATTGTAAATTACTTCGTGTAATCAAGATGAGAGACCACGGCTATAAAAGCGAAGGTGGATTTGGGAAGTCTGTCGCAGTCATATCCTGTCCGTTTACGCGAGCAACCCATTGCGGAAGGTGCAAGATTGATAAGGAGAGTTTTCAGAATTCAGCGTATATTGCGGGACAGACAGGATCCTTTAGCTCAGCGCGACAGTGTGCTCATAGAGAGATATCGATTTTCCCGTGAGGGTATTATTCACTTAACCAACTTGTTGACGAGGGGGTGCAGGACCACCACCTGTCTTTTTTTTTGCTCTGCCCTTTTCTTGGTTGCTGTTATGAACAAACAAACAGAGTATTCCAGGGTCTCTTTCCAAGAGACGACAAGCAATATAAGTGATAAATATTACCATTCTGTAGAATATTCTTATATTTCACTTTTACTTGTTCCCATGTTCTAGTGGGTCCTGTTGTGGCTCTAATGTGAAAGGGGATATAATATAACATATTATAATATAATATAATGTAATATAATATTGGATAATATGGTGTGATATGATAAATCTACCCTACCGCCTACTGGTGTTGGCCAGAGGGGCCGATGGCGCAATATGGCAGCCTGGCTTCTGTCAGTCTGCCCCAGGGCAGCTGTGGCTACAACCGTAGCTGCCTCCACCAGTGTGTGAATGTGAGAGTGAATGAATAGTGGCATTGTAAAGTGCTTTGGGTGCCTTGAAAAGCGCTATATAAATCCACTCCATTATTATTGTTATTATTGAATTACTTACGAGTTTGATTTGTCAGCAACTTTCTGCCAGCCCTCTCTCCTTGCTTTTGCAGCCTTTGCAGTGTTCCCTTGCGTTTTAATTAAACTCTGAAACTCCTGAAATCCCTCACTCAAGAGTTCTTGCTCTGCTGCCGAAAAATACCGAGCGCGCTCCTTCGACATTTTCGCCGACCAATCAAAGGGTTGCCGATCAATGTTTCTACTATCGATGCGTAGCCCCTGTTGGGCCACCCAGTGATCTCACATTACTTCATCCAGCTATACTAATCGTCAACAACAGGTGTGTTCGGGGAACCGGAATAGCGAGCTCAGAGTTAGCGCGATGATTTGGTCTTGGATGTTTCATTTGATCTTGGATGTAGTAAGCGACGTACGAAGCACAGGGCCCAGGAGTCAGCTGATGGATTGTGGGTTCAAGGTGTTATGGTAAGAAAGTATATTCTATTTTCGTTTCTGTAACTTAATTATAATAGGTTTTTTATAATTATTAGGTGCATGCATACTCACCCTATTAATACAACTGAGAAATCCAAAATCTGCCATAGGTTTAACTTATACCTGTATGTATTGCCAGAAAGGTGATTACTGGACTCGCATTAATGCACACTTGAACTGAAATGAGGTTGTAACTTGTGGGTTGTTGGGTTGCAAATCAGAAACAAACATCTTTGGATTTTTTTTTAATCCCATAAGATCTGGAAACACAGTTTTTATTCAACAAAACATTACTGATTAACCAAGCACAGTGCCTGCTGTTATTTCAAAATAATTTTATGTCATTTCAGATAAAATGCAGCATTCCAGTGCATCCCAACCATGCCTTTACAGTCAAGGTTTCTGACGGAGCTGAGTTTCTCTCTGACAGTCTGCTGAAAGTGTTTGCAAAGTGATCGGGGGAACAGGGCACAAAGCTAAAGGATGTAGCTGCCATTATGACAGTAAGAACTTTAAAATTCTTTAACTACAAAGTGTATATGTATTGCATTAGGTCAGTAAAAGATTTTTATGCTACATCCATTGAAACAGTCAACTATTACCTGTGAGTAATGATTCCACTAAAAGGATGCCATAATTTTCGTCATGCATTTACTGGCCCACTGAGAAAAATTTATATTTTAAAAAAAATAAATGTTCTGGAAACGATATATCCATAAAGTTGATGTCAAACAGGAACTTTTGATATTGCTTTGTAGATGCTGGTGTTGCATGTTGACTGGTTTAAAAAGTCAAGAGTTTTTGTCTGGGATCATTTTCTTCTGTGCTACTGAAAAGTTCACAAATCTCTGTTTTCTTTGTTATAATAGTCAAGGATGACATTAATGCTCGGAGTCCCTCATCAAAGTGCTCCGCATCTGTGTGAAAGACAATTGCAACATCTTGGTGCAGGAGTTCATGGTGAGTGTTTTATGAGTAGATTGTGGATTTGCAACATTTAAAAATGCATTTAGTTATCCACTTGATCCTCATTGGACTGGTTAGGACCAGTAGTGCTCTTTAATAATTTGAAGTTCACATGAGGCCTGGTAGTGAACTCGGCCACCGGCCCTTGAGGCCCCACCCCCACCCCTGTATTAGGGGTCACATCAGTGTGAAAAAACTTTAAATTTGTCATTCTAATGAACGGAAAATCCCACCAGTATTTACATTAGCTTTTGTTTGAAAAAAAAAAAAAAAAAAAGACCAACTGACCAACAGCTAACCAAATTGTGGGGCTGAAAGTCTAAATTCTAACATCTTCTGAGTGACATAACCTGGATTTCTGATGGGCCGGTGTCTTTCTAACAAAAACTAATGTAAAGCATTTGAAATTATTATGTTTTTCACCCTCTCTTAGAAACTCTGTTAGACCATGAATGGCAGCATGGCAGGCCACTCTTTGGCTATAGCTATTTACTATGTTGCTTGCATTGGTTTAAATTACTCTAACATTAGAACTGGTAGATTCAAAAGAGATGAGTTTAAAAAGGAATCTTAAAGAAATGTTTTGTGTTTAACCAGGACTTGACTGAGGCCACTGCACAGATTGAGAAAACCACAATGAACATCTGTCTCCAGAGATGCGCCAGGCAATGACTTTTCTGATGTTGTTCTTCAAGATCTGGATAACGTGACCTTTGCAGTAGCCATGCTGTTTGGACCTTTTTTATTCCTTCAACATGAGTTACCCATCACAACTCTGCTACACTTTTGAGGTGATTCAAAGGGTGGTAATGGAGTTGGATGCAACTCAGCTCTCAAGAAAAGCTCACAACTAAGACAAAACTGCTCCTGCAATGAAGCTCACTGTTATGCATGTGAGGTGACCAGCTCTAGGTGAGAGGACATTTAAATCTCACACTTGTTCTGCTGCATTTTTGAAGCTCAATTCCAGGAACGGATCGCAGGGTTCATTCTTATATACTCTGCAACTGCCATGAGGACGAGCCGTTTTTTGTTGTTGTTTGTTTTTCCTTTTGCTCTGTACAAGTTCTGTTTGTCTGTTTGGCAGCATTTTTAAATTTCTCTTTGTATTTTTTCTTTCTTTTACTAGTGAAGAGATGTAGCGTGAACAGTTATACAGTCTAAATATCCCATATGGGTCGTGTGAAATGGTATTTTCAGTTTCATTCAGTTGAAGTAAAGAACGTTGAATATTTCTAAGTGTGCTGTTTTGAACCAACATGTCACAGTATGATCAGTGCTGTAATTTTTGACAGTCACTGTATCAATGTTATTTTTGCGTCTCTTGAATAAAGGTTTTGACCTGCAAGTGCTAATTTCTTTAGTTATTGGGGTAAAATGGGTAGTGTTAATAGGAAGGTGTTTGCCAATTCAGTAACCTAATTTAATGTTAATGGAAACTAACATTACCTCAAATTGTTTAGTTATAATTGTTGTTTAACTGAATCTTGATGTCAGAGGCCTTAAATAGAATGTTTTGTATTGTTCTTTCCCAACATTTTTCAAAAGAAACAGTCTAATTTCTTTGCTGTGATTGATTCCAGAGAACACGGAAGAACTGACATTATTTAACTGTTGATTTATATAGATTCAGTAGAGGAGTAATGTCAGTTTCATTCTTTACCTACTGCAGTGAAATTAGACATGTTGTTTTGAAAGGTTACTGGTGGATGCCAGCAACCATCTTGGAAGAGGACAATACAATCTGTTATAAGGCCTCCATTTGAAAATTGTGTATTTGATACTAGAATATAATAGCAAAATGTAATTTGAAGATAACATGTAGTATTTAAGTGACCAAGTAGTATTGGGTAAAAGTTATTGAATGGTGTTGGGATAATGTGAGAAAATTGTGAAGGATTAAAATATTCCAAGAGCTCAAATTACTTCATCAAAACATGTTTAAGTCACATTTTATCAACACAAATTGCACAGGTTTATTGAACATGAATAAATTGTGTTAATTTAACTCAATTGTTTAAGTTGCTGCCAAAGCAAAACATCTGTGTGCAACAAATGTCCACCATTGAATTAAGTAAATCCAACAACATATTTTTTTCAGTGCTTAACGCTGATCACAATCTGATACGGATGATACCTCTGTTTAAGTTCCTTAGTGCTCCATTTGATGAAGGAGTTGTTATAACTATTTACTACATCTGTGGTCACTGGGTGAAACATTTAAATGCTATATTACCTCAGGAAAGTGAAATGAAAATCCAGTTTACCTTTTTCCAATATCTGGTATCTAATTAAACACAACTGGCTCTTTAGCTACAGAGCTGAAGAAGAGCTACTAAAGAAACCTCTTGGATGAGAGGTAAAACATCTTGAAAATAAAAATTAAACAAGTTCAGCTGCCACATTTTCAGTCTCCTTAGACTGGAATGGCCTGGAAGACTGAGAACCTACACAGACTTTTTTGCTACAGGTTTACTCCCTCCCTGACTTTACCATTAGCTGCTAGTATTAGCTTCTGTTGCATTGCTTGAAAACAACCATAGAAGCAACATGGTAAATGTGTCTTTGAGTAGTTATTTTGTTTTTCACAGTCTCTAAAATTTTCTAGGAGAACAAGGTGCCACATTCTAAATTAGATTTAAGGACAATACCTGTAATTTGAAAGATACTTGCCTTGGCCAGTGGTACAGCTCATCCATTTGTCCATCCATTCTCTTCCACTTATCCTTATCAGGGTTGCAGGGGAGGGATGGAGTCTATCCCAGCTACCTTAGGATGAGAGGTTGGGTGCACCTTAGACAGGATGCCTACTGATACCTATGGTATCAATTTCAAAATCCTACATTATGTCAAGTTATTGCATTTACAAGATTTCCAGAAAACTTAACCTCCGACTTTGAAGTTGATTGAGATTTGAATTCATCTGAAATTTTTAGTGGATACATGTGGTATCAATTTGAAACACCTACATTGCTTCATTTTCGAGTTATCACAATCACAAACTTGGGTGTCCACATTCTCTGCCTGCCCGTCCAAGACCCCATCAGCCTCTTACATATGAAGGTAAGAATCTAATTTTAAGCAAAATTCACATTTGGTTATTTAAAGAAAATTGGCTTGACCAATTTTTTTTATTATCGTACTGCAATAGAAAGTTTATTCTGAATGGATAAGCAGGACAAGAGACACATAAAACAATTTACCTGATTTTGAAGGTAGAGTAATGTGTAAATGTCTTGAGCCATTCCTTTATAGTATAGGAAAATGGGAAACAGTGATTGCAGTGACTTATTGAAACATGAAAACATACATGGAAATGCAGTATATAAGGCAAAAACTGAGTTTGTACACTTCTAACGTGAATGAAAGTCAACTTTATTTTGTTCTTTGTCGAGATGATCCCTCACTGCTTCAGTAATGTTGAGATCCAGACTATGGAGAGGCTAATCCGTGACTAATAATGTCCTATTGTGCGTTTTTCTATCCATGTATGCTTTTACTACAATGGCAGTGTGTTACCACACTGGCTGTAAAAGGCTGCTTGTAATAAAATCCCTAAAGTTGCAATTTAAAATTAATTCTTTGCTAAGATGTCTGTTATGAGTGAACACTACAGTGGTTCGTCGCTTGAGTTAGGTGCCTTTTTTATGCTTGAATGATTCATAGCTCAGCGTTGACAAATCCAAAAAAAAGTATTCCTCTGAAAATGTTCAGGTACAAGGACTGGACTGAAAATGAGTGAAAAGCAGCCATCTAAAAAGTTGAAAGACCTTCAAAAAGCAAAATATTTTAAAGAAAAGCGGTGGCTCAAGACTTTTGCACAGTACTGTATGTGGCCATTACCACAGAAAAGGGCTGCAATCTTCTGAAACACCACTAGAGGGAGTGCATCTCAAAAAAACATACGTGTGTGTGCCATACTTCAGCCTTTGGTCAAAAATAAAGACCATAAAATACTTAAACAGCTACATGATTCAGTCTGAATTTCCTGACGGATTATAAAAAAATAAATATATGCAGTACAAAATAAAATATCGATATCAAGTAATCCACACTTGTCCACATTATTTATTAGTTACCTCCAAAATAAACACCAGATAAAACAAGATGTCCTACAAGCACAGAAATGCACTCTTATAACACAAGAGGCACCTGTGTGTTGTCACACATTAAACCTCGGAGGACACTGTGTTTAGTTTATTAATAGTGAATTTGGAAAATATGTTGAAAAATCGTACAGTACATATACTCAAGTGAGATTAATCCAACATGTGATGGAGGCACAAAGTAGTGTCATACATAGCAAAATTTACCATACGTTTTCTTTTTTCATTTCTAAAAGTAATAACAGTTCTTTTCTCAAAAAAGGAATAAATACAAAGTAACATGACACAATAAATATGTAGCTTTATCTCAGTAACATACAGTAGAACTGAAAATAGCATTCAATATCATTTAAGCAGACATGAGGTGATTGTGCAATGTGTACAGAGGTAACATAAATATATAAAATAGTGTTAAGTGCTTTTAATACTAAGGGTATTTTAATAATTAAGTAATGGGTACATGTGAAGAACTAATGGCTCAAATGCTTTATGATTTGTGGCTTTTAAAAATACAAGTAAGTCTGTGTAATGTAAAACTGTATATGAATGTAGTTGGCACAGTAGTTTTTATGACACAGATTTGACATCAGTATTATATATATAATAATATCTAGTCTAAATCTAAATTCTCATTTGTTATAATAATCTTGAAGCCAGTGTAATATATTCAGTGTAAAACTATAAATTCTCACATTTGGTGAACAAGGACAATAATGTAAGCTCTACAGTCATTTTCATTAAACTAATTAGTCCAATTTTTACTTACATTTAATATATTCTGTACCTGTAAAATTTAATATGATGATGATAAAATAAAGTATACTCTGAAATTACTTAATTTGGCTATAAATTGTCTTTTTTTTGGGCACGCTTCACACTACACAAACACGGCAGACAAAAATGGAAACTAAAATAAAAATAATCAATAAATGGAAATTGTTTTGTTTATTAAAACCTTTAGTGTGTAGTCTAATACACCACTTTGTATGTATCAAACGTATCAAACTTGACTGCACCAAATACTGTATCACGGACCTCTCGATGAAACGCTACACAGCTATAAAATGTAATGGCAGACCATGGGTACGTAGAGAGGCGGGTGTTCGGATAGACAAATGTGTTTCATCATAATAAAAATATCTGCATATGTGTCACCTGATCCAACCCATCCCTGTGTCAAAATGTGACAGGACATGACCGCATTAATGCAATCCTTCGATGAGCCTTAAGCGTCTGTGGGCTTCCTGGAAAGAAACCACACCTTCATTGGCTCCTTCTTTCCTTTCATGGTGACCGGGCCCCGATACTCCAGATGAAACTGAGGGTCGGCATTCTCGGCAGACTGCAAACACCTGCAATACAACGCTACATATCACACAAGCTGCACACTTGCCGTGCTCACGTCCACAGTAACTAGGTTTGTTTTTCCTTATATATGCTTCATGTTTTATGTCTATTAATGGATATTTTATTAAAAGTTAAAAGAATAAAAAAAATTCTAGCAGTACAACTGATCCTGAAAAATAAGGAGACGCTGCTGCTCACCGGTACGTATATTCAGACACGTTTATTTTTCCTTTTTCACCCGTCGTCTCTGTACGGCTTGTGAGGTTGACCGTATTTCCAAAAAGGCAATATCTGGGCATCCTCTGCCCAATGACTCCGGTCACCACCTCTCCTGTGTGGATCCCAATAGTAATCTGAAAAGAAAAGAGAAGAAAACGTGATCGAAGCGCATGTTTACACTTTAACCAAAGCAAAATAAATGCTGCAGTTACCTAAAGACATCCCTGTTTCTTTTCAAATTTGCAAACTTAACTTTAAATACATCTCTGCAGCACAGATCATTAGTTATCTGCTGTACATTTATTTGTAAAACAGCACACAACAAACCTTATTTATTTACTTAATAACTATGGTAACAAAATTTCCTACTTTAAATCCCGTGTACATTATAACTCAAGGACTTGAATAAATTATTTATGCTTTATAGAAATAAATTGCAAGTTTTGTGTTGGCACAAATTCTTAAAGCCATCGACTGACATGTGGTTGGTAAATATAAGGTTGACTTTGCCTGAGGTGTCTCCATGCACAAAATTAAAATTTCCTTGTAGTTTCAAATTTGCAGTAAACAGTTCCAAAAGAAATCCCCGGCAATCAAGAGACTAATATTTACACTTAATCTTATAGGCACTTCAGCGCTTGCTGCCATCAGAGCATGAACATGCCAGGAGTGTTTGGGACAAATGAGAATCTATTTTAAGCCACAGGATCGTGAAATGATTTGAGTCTGTTTCTGCTACTAAGCCAGGCCCCTCTTTAGCCAGTGCCATGTCTGAAAATAAACAGTCTTTTGTTAACCAGACACGATTTTCCAAAGTTAAGTCTCAACAGTCATTGATATAATAACAATCTCCAGCACTCACTTCAACAACTTCTCATTGCTCATTACTTCAGCACAAAAATACATTCCCAGATGCGCAGGTATAATTATTCTAAAATAAAAATGTGTATATATTAAGTGTAATAGAGTAAATGCCTGACACATTAATATGGTGCACTAATATGAGAATTTTCAAACTAATATTAGAAAGCCGACAGCGCTCCAAAAAAATCATCTGTGCCAAAATAACAGATGGAGTGCTTAGAAGCTGAAAAATAATTAAATGTGAAGGAGAACAGTTAGACAGTCAGCGCATCACCACACAGAGATAATCCAACAGCTATATAACAGACATGTTAGAGAGACAAGATGAAATACATGCAATGACATTATTTTCCAGTTAGTCCTTTTTTTGGTCTATTTAATTTGTTTTAAAAAATCCTCTGTGCACTAAAGTCTACACTGTTACGTTCTTAACTGTTACAGCCTGTATGTAAAAATGGAATTATAGTTTTGCATTTTCTAATTAATTTCTCTATTTCATTTCATTTCTACCTTTTTTTTAAATTAAGTTTAGTTTTAGTTAGTTTCCAGAGTGTTTTTTTTTTCAGTTTATAATAATATATTTTAGTCTTTTTACTAAATTAATTCATGTATGGAAGACATGTGTCGGAGGCAAGATCTAAGAAAATCAGTTACAATAAAAACACATCATTTTTTAAAAGGACTTGACTTACAGTCTCATAGTCATCCAAAGTCTCAATAAACACATCCATCAAAGATATAATAAGATTTTTTCCAAACTATCAAACTAAGCATGTTTGCTTTATATTCTCTTTTTAGTTTAGTTTTCAAAGTTCATTTCAGTTAGCTTTTTTTTTCTTTTCTTAAAAAGTCTATTTTTTATTTGAAGTTTTTTTCCACATCTAGTGTTAGTTTTTAATTTAGCTTTTGTTTACTATAAAAGTCTTGGAGCTGACAGGTCCACAGTAAACTGTCCACAGTGAGTGACTGAGTGTGTTGATTCTCTGCCACCACAATTAAATTTGAACAACATCTGAACTGGCTTTAGACTAGACAGACATATACTACTGCCACACTGAGCTTCAGCAGGTGGAGGTAATGTTTCCTACACCTTCACATTTTCCTTTGCTACCCAATCAAACCAGGACTAATACAGGAAATCTTTCCTCTCACATGCATTAACTTCCCAATTTGGGAGAAATTATTCTTATTAAAACCAATTGTTTTAAAATCAAATCATAAACACACTTTGATTCACTTGTGATGATTCATCGTTGATAATCGCAATCAGCGAGCGAGACCTAAAGATTACACTCGCCACTACTGCCTTAAGGCACAACAAAAGTGACGGCTTTGCTGCGCTCTGGTGTGGTTCAGGCCAGTTACACACCTCACAATTTTTGTAACATGGTGGGCAAGAGTGTTCGAGGAGATCTCTACAGGCACGCCTATAATCTATCAGTGTTGGAAGCAGCTAAAACTATAGAAAAATAAATATATCCTGCTAATTTTCTCAGCAGCAACAGGTATTATTTAAGGTCAAGCAAAAGTACTGTATAAAAAGTTGCTCAGCTCACATTTAGTTGCAATACAATTCCACACAGATAATGAAGTATAATATGCAGAAATGTTTTATTCTGAAACCTGAGATTCATCTCACACCTGCACTGGTTCATCATCCACTTTCACTTGTCCAGCAATCTCCATCATGTCGAGAGCAAGGTGGCAGATCGACTTTGCGTGGTGCGTGCACGGCTCGGGCAGGCCACTAACCGTCATGTACTTATCACCGACTGTTTCCACCTGTATAAAGAAAATAAACCAAAACATTTTCTTATTCTCCACATGAGTGATGTCATGACTTCTTTTTTCTTTTCTGCTTCTATTTACTTTTGCTTCATGTAGAATGATTTGTTCCCACTGCGCAACGGGGGGGTGGGGGGTGTTCCAATGTGCTGTGCAGCCAGAAATAAACTGAAACACCCCGAGATAAACACTTAAACACTTACATCAGCTTTAAGACATTCAGGGACTCTTTAAGCCCTGTTAAAACCCCTGGACCACCTAGCCCTTCAGCTTGTAGAGTAAATATTACTTTTTTTGGTGACCCAGTGCCTGAAGCCAATCTCATGGAAGAGGTCTGTTTGACTTCTGAAAGTGCATTCTTGTCTGAAAGCCTGGAGAGTAAATCTGTTGCACGAGGCCTATAAAATGGTGCAGTGCCATTGTAAAACTACACCCTGTTTAGATGTTGGTACTACCCTAAGTTAACTGATATAAATACTCTGCAACTGAGTTGCATATGCATAATTGCATAATATTATTCAGCAGCTTAGTGCATTACAGCTGCAGAACCAGACCTCCAGAGTAGAAGCAAAACTTCCTCCTTTCAGGCCTTTTTATTGACCACAAATTTACACCAGTATGCAATATTACGTGATGGCAAAGTTCCTGCTTCTGACCTTGTATACATAAGGGTTCTTCCGAGAGTCTGTCAAAATGTCAAAGCGTGTGTAAACATCGTTGAGCAGGTTGACGATCTTGATGGCTCCTTCAGCTGAGGCGTGCTTGCTGCAGAAAGCATTGAACCCGACAATGCCACTAAAGAGGATGGTCACGTTGTCATAGCGCTTTGCCGGCACCGGGCGTTTGTGTCGCAGCTCATTGGCAACAGATGGTGGCAGGACAGAATAGAGCAATCTGAGAAGGAGAAGAGAAATGAACATTCTGAGCGAGAGCACGGTGGTGCTGGGGACGCCGGGCTGAAGTCCGTCCTTTGGATCAACATTTTGTTTGCACAGACACCACCTTTTGGTCATTTTGCTGTGGAAGCTGCTTTCAGAAAGGAGGGTGGTGTTTCTATGGTAACTGGTTAGATCATGGCTGCCTCTTAAAAGCAAAATACCTTCCTTGATGCATCATAATCTTAGGATGAATGATGCATACAGATGGCAAACTCTAAAATGTATTCATAAAAAAATAGTATATATATACAGCGCTTGAATACATATATTTAAATCTAAAATAGTTAATATTTTATGCACAGCCTTGTACCTCTAAGTTAAAAAGAAGCAAAAACAAAGAGTGATGTAGCATCTAAAAAGGCAACAACAGTGCAGCAGCAGTTCTCTTAAAATTTAGAGAAGCCATGAATTCAAATCAAGGTCTGGAGCCCGAGGCAATCTGAGTCCAGAGAATGGTCAGAATAATAACGTGGGAATCCAGTGGGAGAGTGAAAGTCTTTTCCTAAGAGAAGATAAACTGCTACAGCGCTCTTAATAAAGATCACACTCCACCCTTCTCCGTCTCCAGCTGTCACCCACTGCTGTGACAAAATACAATGGCAGGCCTTTTTCTGACAGGGACTGAAGAGAAGCTTAAATATCAGCCCCTGCTTGCCCTGCTGTCATACATCCTTAATGCAACTTTATTGTACTGAGACCTGTGTCTTTCTGTATTGTCGGTGGTTTGCCCTTAAAAGGGAAAACTGGTTAAGGCTTCTCTTTATCTCCCTACTCAAGACTTATAATAAACAATCTTTTTTTTATCATTTTTTCCTAGCAAATGAATCATGACAGTGCTATTAGAGATTTATAGTAGTGAATTTGGATACTACACACAACCTACAGATAATGACATAACTAGAAAATGTAAATGACATCATTTAATACTTTCTTTTGTTTAAATAAAGTGAAAAAATGAAGGGAGACAGGCAACATGGGTTAAAGCTGCATATACTAGCTACATTATAATGTCAAAAAACTGACTGAGAATTGGTGGGTATAATACCTGTAATTAATGAATATCTGACCCCACACTGTACTTAAAGACTACTTTAATGAAAATATAAAAACAGTCAAACCTATCTGTCTTTTTCTTTTCGTCCTCCAGGGCTCGGAGTGTGTGCTGGAGGCGATCCGTCAAGATTTCCAGCTCTTGGGTCAGTTTGTACTCCTCACGAAACTGCTCGCCCAGCAGCACCAGGTCGCGCGTGGCGTCATGCAGCGGGATGTCACTTAGGTAGAGTCCCCGCCGTGTAAGATCGTCCAAGTTCATAACACTAACCAGAAAAGTAGGAACAGGTCAACAAAGAGAGGGCAAAAAAAGTGAGAGTCATAAATTATAAGAGATTTTTGCAGAGTGAAGCTGCTGGAAACATTTGATTTGTGTCTTGCTGTTCTTGTTCATATCAAGAGGTGTTATAAATTATACAGGACATAAAAAATGAGACATGAGCAGTGAAATCATCATCCTCTTGTGAGGGCTGAGAGCACTGTAATGTTTCCAGATAAATGCTGCTTTTTGTCTGGTGAGGTCAGACGCTGTGCTGTTCGGATCTTTTCTGGTCAGGTTGCATCTCGTTTTCATTCAGTAGCAGTTAAAGTCCTCCAAGGCAGCAACCTTTAGTGAAAACACTCATCCTACGAGCTGCAAACTGCCTTCAATGTAAGGGGACAAGACCCTTTTAACCCTGCCATCTCCTGGATCGAACAGTTTACTAAAAAATTCTGAATGATTACGTAAGAGCTACAGAGGATAACGTAGGTCACGCTCTGGCGATCTACCAGCCCATTGTCATTTCCAAAAGGCCAAGAGGAAAACACTTCTGAGTATTCTGGGTAATTGCTTGATTAACAGAGTGTGTAACTACATGGAAAAAATAACCTCATTTTCATTAGTGAGATTATAACAGATCTAAATTACAAGTAAATCAAAAACAGATCTTCTGTTGATGTCTCTTCTACTTTTCATCAATCATTTTCTTGCTCTAATTAACTTCACTTAGACGTTTTACACAGAATACTGTACACTATACACTGTTAAAGGATAAGCCTTGTAGTCATCTAGACCAGGGATGTCAAACCACCATATACAGCAATGTTAAACTTCATGAGACCTTACAGCACAGTGAAAACACATAATTGTCTCCTTGGTTTTTGCTAACTGATGTTTTTGATGACTCTGGTGAGCTTCTTTTTTCCCCTGAAGTTAGATCTATTTTTATTGTCGACACTTTGAGTGTGATTTTTGCAATCTTTAATGTTTGCATATGACCAGTATGTCCATTATTCTCAGATTCTGAAGTTAACCTTGTCGTTTAAACACTCTGGCTGTTTGAGGGGACCTAATTAGTCTCCGTGCATCTAGCATCAGCATCGCCAGCTGGACATAAGAAATGCAAAATGCACAACGAAAAACATTATTACAGATGTCCAACAGTATATCATCAGTGAATATCTGGAGGACTTAGACAGAGTACCACCATTAACTCTGTAATAGACTCCTTCTGACAGCAGCTCTGATTCAAAGTAGCATCCACTTCACCTGTGTTACGTTAGCTGTCTTAGATTATGGTTAGACTATATATGCTGAATGTTAAGGTTTGTCTCAGCTCACTGTAATTTGCAGAAATTTTTAGTTTTTTCCAACACTATCATGTAGCATTGCAGCTCTAAAAGTGGAAATTAGTTTCTTATATTTTGGTTGGAAACAAAAACCACAGAAAGAAAAGCACATCGTTAGTAACCTTCATGCATACGAGCAATTAACAGTGAACAAAACTCTTCCTTTAAAAAAATCAGCTTTATTTCAAATATTGGTTTGTCATATTTCTGCATTTACAGAGATAGATTATACTTTGCTGTAAGTCAAAACCTTGAACCTTTAGATTTCAAGATGTCTTCACCTGAAATCTGAGCATTCTCATTCTGTGGGTAAAAGTAACATTTTTCTGGTGTGCATATTCAGTCAAGGCTTCTGCAACTGATGGCTTACCTGGGTGAGCAAAGAAAAAGGATGTTCTCAGCCTCTGGCAAATAAATCATCTGTCCTTTCAGTCTCAGACAGCTGATCTCCACCCCCGTCAGCTCGTCCTCATTCTCTACAGTCTCCACATTCAGCAGGCCCTCCTGTCAGGATTACATCCCTCTTGTGAATATTTCATGATGCAGTGCGTTCATCTCTAAATGTGCTTCCAAACTGGGTGCCAGTTTAGCTCGCACTTTATTTTTAAATCTGGCTTTTCATTTTAAATGTTAAATTTTTCAGCGCTCATTACATTAAATTAATTTTGATTTTATTGTGTAAAGAAAAAAAAAAGTAAACTCCTCTTTTTTGTCAGGGCTTACGTAGCCATGTAGCTTATGCCCCAAGAGTGGCAGTGCTTCAAGGATCAGTCTTGTCACAATTAATCTGAGTATAGCGGTATTATTTTGTCACTTAAGGATTAACCATTCCATGAGAAACCAAACCACACAAATTTTAAATTTGAAACTATTTTCTATTCTTGCTCTATTTTTACCTTGTGACTTTTCATTTGACTTCACACTGACCTCTGTGCTCATAAAATTAGCTTTTCAGATTAGTCTTTTCTCTGTTTCTCCCACAACTTTTTGTCTATTCTGAAAATCAACAAAGGTATATTCTAACTGTGCTGCATGACCCTCTTTGCTCTATGCATAAACATAAGCATTGTAAAACTGTATAGTAACTGTATAGCTTCTATAAATTGTAAGGTTTTACATTTTGTCATCATTGATTTAACAAAAACTGAGATAAAACAATGAGTGAAAAATGCATACACTCAATGACGTTGTAGATTTAGATTCATTTATGGACAGCTCTCTTAAGGTCCAATAATAGCATTTCAGTCAGATTGGGGTCTAGACATCTTCATTCTTTTCTTTTTCAGCCATTCTGATGTAGATTTGCTGTGGTGTGGATCATCATTTGAGGTTGAGTTTGAGCCAAGCTTGAGCTGTTGGGCAGGTTGACTCACATTTGATTCTAGAATACTTTGGATTACAGAGGAGTTCATGGTCGACCCAATGGTGCCTCAAAGGTGCCAAGATCGTGTGGCTACAAAACAAGCCCCAATCATCACCACCATGTGTGACAGTTGGTGAATTAGGTGTTTTGTTGGTTTTCACCTAACTTGGAGATGGGCATTGTTCCAGAGGTCTTGTGGTTTGTTCAGATACAACTTTGCAAATTTAAGCTTTAAGTCATTTCTCTTTAGAGAGAAGAGGCTTTCTCTTGGCAACCCTTCCAGACAACTCATACTTATTCAGTCGCTTTCTAACTGTACTGTCATGAACTTTAACATTAGACATGCAAACTGAAGCCTGTAGAGTTTGAGATGTAGCTCTTGGTTTTTTCTGCAGTTTCTCTGAGCATTCCATGGTCTGACCTTAGGGTGAATAAGCTGGGAAGTCCACTCCTGGGAAGAACTGTCTTGAATGTTTTCCACTTGTGAATAACCTTTCTCACTGCTAAATGATGGATTTTAGAGTGTTTGGAAATGACCAGAAAACCCTTCCCAGAGTTATGAGCAACAGCATTTGCTTCTCTGAGATCATTTCTGATGTCTTTCCTGCTGGGCACTATGTTTACACTCACCTGAATGCTCCATAACAGCAAAGAGCCAGAACTTCTACTTTTATAGAGATGCTCTCATTTGCTGTCAAACAATTGATCGAGTGAATTTGATCATCAGCACCTGACTGCTACTTACCCTCTTAATTACTATGAAGCAGCACAGGTACACTTACTTTATCACACAATTTCTGCATTCTGGTTTAGTTTTTTGTTAAATAAGTAATGTATGTAAAAGGTCAGGTGATGTTATTTATCTGAGGTTGTATTTACCCAACTCTAAAACTGGCTAGGGACCATATTATCTTAATTATGTTTTGATACCTAAAACCTTAGAATATAGACATGGTATACTCACTCTTTACTCTTGAATTTACATATTATTTCTATTTGTTTATATGCTCATTGCTCCCTGCATGGCAACAATTTCCTTCTCCTTTATTTTTTTTCACTGAGCTCCACAGCATCAAATTTTACGGCGCTTCTAAAAATATCAGTGACCTTATGAATATTAACACACTGTTAACACATTCTTTCAAACCGCATTTTAATTAATTAGACTTTGGTGTATTTTATTGATCTATTTCCTCTGCTAAACTAATACATGAAAAGTGATTAGCCAAACGGACTCGTGCAAACATACATATTTCATACATACCTTGCTACGAAGAACGAAGACAGTGTTGATGTGGGAAAGGATGCCGTGAAAGCTGAAGTCAATGTGAGGACGTACCAAAGAAAAAACTGAAGGAAGGATACAGGTACCCGGCTGGAGCTATATGATAAAAATATCCATATGTTAGTAACGTTGAATTTATTCTTTATATTAAACTATAGCATTATTATTGATAATAAAAGACAAAGCAAATATTTAAAACATAATTATTTGCTAATTTCTTGAAATTCTGAGTTTGGGAGAACTGAATGTGAATGCAGACCTGTGGCAGGACTCGGTATATGGCGTTCCCACACTGTGTGAGCATCAGGTCCTTGTCAAACATGAGGTGGAATGGAAAGGCCTTGCAAAATGTGTACGGGCTGATTCGAGTCTCCTGCGTGCCGTTCTCTTCAAAGCCATCGAGATCTTCGTAGAACGCCTCTTCCTCTGACTCCTTCTCCTCAATCAGAAATTTGATGTGGTCACACTCCTCATTTTTGGGTTGGATCATCTGCAGCACGTGAAGTTAATCAGTTGATAACATATTGACGACACTGATGCAAGACTAACTTTGTTGCACATCATTAGAGCACTATGACGGCCTTAAAGAGAAATCTGAACCTTAACGTTGCAATTTTCATTTCATAAACATAATACCAATAATACAAATGTTAATTTCGCATTTATTATATAGAATTAGGCGGGTAATAATGACAGAGTCCTGTGGTTTTATGGGCATAAGGCATGCTGACGTCAACCTGGTGTCTCTGCACCCTGTTGCCACAGCAACACTGGCTAATATTTCCAGAAATTGTGTGTCACATTTGGAGCGTCTGTCATTTTCTGTGCTTTCATTATAGAATTGCTGAAAGATATTATCCTGTCTGTATAACATGATTAAGTTTGGGAGAAAATGTCACCGACTGAATGAAGAGGAAAAGCTCAATCTAAACACAGTAGACGTCTGAGGGGAATAACGTGCTGCAGGGAATGGTACAGATTAAGGCTGAGGCTTTGGGTGGCCTACAATTAAAAAAAACAAGCTTAACAGTTTTTAATGCTGGTTTGTTAGAAAATTTTAATTTAGTGCTACTGAGATTAGCCTGGTTAAGTTAACATTTTAAATGTGGCTTGTTCTTCTATTCCCTCAGTCATTTTTGGTTCAGCCGCAGTGAGAGAAAAGTTTAAAAAAAATGAGGAGCAAGAATAAAACTCCTTGGAAGATTCCCACCGTCTCTATGCTAGAGACTCTATATCTTAGATCTAAAAATATCCTGTGACTCACAGACATTATCCAAAAATTCACTACTCAACTGCAGCTGTCAAAGTGTTCCCATTTGGGTATTTGAGACGTTTCTGTTGTTTAATCTTCACGTTACAGCCTCGCCACTTATATTGTGTGACAGAGACTTACACATTCTGACACAATGCAATGCAGGAACACAAGAGTGCCTTTGAATATTGTACCATAAATTAAAGGGGAGCGAGAAGAAGTCATATCCGTTCATTAGCAGTGACAGAGTGAGCCAAAGAGTCGAAGGTTTCACGATGCACAAAAAGGTAACAAAAGCAACAAAGGAGACCTTCATCTCTATCTCTGTTCCGTGGATTTGCTGAGCGACGGTTTTAATGATGCCAATCACTATGTCTTGCAGGCCTTCTCTCTCCGAGTAATAGTGAAGAATTAGATTGTTTCCTTTCTCTGCATCAGTGCAGCGAAACGAGGGAGCCCTCATCCCGGGATAAATGGTGCCCAGGTGATCGTGGAGAGCATCCAGATTCTGAAAATTCAAATCAAAGAAAAGAATATGTAACAGCCGATTGTAACACCAACCTCTATGTTGTGCAAATAGAAGAAGTTTAAAAGGTGAATAAAAAAATTAAAAGCTCAGCTGGGTGTTCATCATAAAACCTCATTAGACCACATATGACAACAGTAAGTTATCTTTAACTATTATCGCATCATGTGATCACTACTAAAAAGAAAACACATATACACCTGCACAAAGAAGCTGCACTCCCCCACATCACGATTTGCTTCTGCCCTTTGAAGTGCTGCTCCTCCTCTACTTGTTTTTTGTGAAAATGCAGACTGCGGGCCTCATGCAAGAACCAGCTGTACAAACAGATGTCTTACAAACTATGAAGGGATAGGCTCGTTTCTATGCAGGGTGAAAATAGGCTTCTTTCACAGAGTGCGACTTAATCTGAATGAATATGATTAAAAAATCCTAACAAACTTAATGCAAAATGAAGGGCACTACATCATAATCATCCTAGCACACCAATTTACTGAGAAGTACTATTATCAGCATATTTTGTCACAGCTGATTATACATTTTAGTAATTACTGAACACGGGATGGAAAGCTCGTGGATGATGTCTTCTATCATGCTGTTGTACACAGCACTGTTACCCTTCGTACTGTAATAAACGGAAATCTAATAACCCAGCGACTGTTTTTGCTTTGACCTTGCTTTCTTTTTAGTACCTGACATCACACAGCCTAAACTATAATTAGAGCATCACTGTGTTGCACTGAAATATCTACTCTTTCTAGAGGTTTTGAAGTCTTTTAAAAGAATACTGGCATTTCTTAAGTTTGCTGATTTCTGACAACAGAATGCGGCGGCACAGTGAGAAATTGTTCCTTTTATTAAAGAACAGTGTTGTGCAAAAGACTCGAGCCAACCCTCATTTCTTTATATTTTGCTTCCAGGCAGCCAGACATTCTTGTAATCGTTAAAGTGGTCTTGACTGATAGTTCTTCAGGCTTTCTGAAGTTCTTTCAAATAGGACTGCAACTAAAGATAATTTTGGTAGTCGACTAATCTGCCAATTTTTCTTCGATTAGTCGATAAGTCTTATCTCCGTTTCCTGGGCAAACCTCCTGTTCTAAGCTCACCTGCTCTAGTCTGCACACCTGTGAATGTCACCCTGTGATCTCGTCCCACAGCAAATTAAAATAATATAAATTTGAAAATAATCAAATGTATTTTTAACATTACTCAATAGGACTGTCAGAATAAAAATAAAATAAATAAAAATATGAAATAATACAAATTAAAGTGCTACTAGTATTTAAACAAAAGCAAGCATCATCCTGAGAAGTTTCCAATAGGTAAGCTAACATAAGCATCACAGTACAAACATTCACATAAACATGGTATCAACACGATGCACTAACTTAACTTTGGGTGTTTTTTGTGTCTAATATCTTTACCTATATTAGTAAATAGACTGTAGTGAACAGGCCACTTCAAGTAAGTTTATAGAACTGTGATGTTATATATCTAACAATTTCAGCTGTCCTCTTGGCTAGATCTCGCTTGAAAACCACGTTTTTAATGTCAATGACACTTTTTACCAGGATAAATAACAGATATATAAAAGTCACTTAGCCAAAAACTGATTGCAGCATCTACTTCGTATTAGAGATGTTATTTCTGGCTCTAAATTACTTGATATTCTTCATGAGAGATATGATTGACCTATTTTTAACAGTTTTTGGTCAGCAAGTCATTTCTAACAGCTTAAATTCCCACAATCATTTTTGATATGCACTGCAGTAGTGCTATAGTGGAAGGAAAGCTCTGTTTTGCACAGTCTGCATTTAACTTTGTTTGTTTTATGTGAAATGTGTTCACTTTTTTTTTTAAATCTTTGCTTCCATTTTCTTTTATCCTACTGTTTAGTGGTCGCGCTACGTTATTCTTCGTTAGTACTGAGTGCAGTCTTGGCAGACAATATAGACAATACTGCCCCCATGGCTTCCTGTAGTGTATTGCAGTTACAAAAACACATTTAGGTGGTATTAGGATATGACGTGAAAATACAATTCCGCATTGACACATTTTTATAGTCGACTTGATTGATTACACTGATGGATCGTTGCAGCCCTACTTTTAAAGTTGCTTTTTGAACAAAAAACCAAAAACCACAGAAATAAAAAAAACAGCCATAAAATAGTATTTTTGCACCATCAAGGGGGTTCCCAAAGAGCTAGAAAGCTAAGCTGAAAAATGGGTTATCTCAAAAAACTGGACAAGTCGAGGACAAAAGAAGAAATGGCAGACCTAAAAATTATCTACAGCAGTTGAACTTTATCTGAAAGCCATGTCTCAGAAATAGGAAACAATTTAGTAAAGACCTGACACAGGGCCTGAGAGATGTCAATCTACTGTTTGCTGAAGTGTCACTGGAAGGGTGGCTGTTAAGAAGTTATTGTTAAGAAATGAAAACAGGGAGAAAGAACTGAAAATCAGTGGCAACAGGGCTACACAGTGACTGTCTACAGTGATCTGTGATGGATCCAACTTCCAACTTTCAAAGAAGAGTTTTGAATGTCCTTCAAAAAGCCTAAATAACTATTACTGAAGACTACTTTTTTAAGAAAGGTTGTCTCAGAGAGTTCAGGCTGTGTTAAAGAATAAACCTGGTCACAGCATTACAAACTTTCAAGTTGTATTTATACAGTATTTCCATTTATGTTTGCACATCTTTCAATAAATTGCTACACCTGTTTCCTATTTTACTATTAAAATATACAGAACTGAGGGATAGCCCAAGACTTTTGCAGAGTACTGTGCTATAAGTGTTTACTTAACTTGAGGCCTTTATGTTTGCTGATTTCTAGCAGCAGAATCCAGCTGCACAGTGTGAAATTCTTCTTTGTTTTACAGTATAACATTATTTTTTTAAATTTACTGCAAAAGTGGAATCTTACAAATACTCCCCGAACAAACGGTATTTATCAACATGAAACGACCGATTTACAACAATCCAGTGTTTTCACGTGACACCCAAAGCTGATTTATGCGATGTAACATATCCAGCTGACCTTTAAGCTAAAAAAAAAAAAAAGATATAATACAACATAACATTTTTTGTGCTCAGTAAATTCTCGTGTCTTTCAAACTTTACAGCCACAGTGCGTTAAGTCTGGCTTTCTGTTAAAAAGCCTCAAATCTCCAGCCTAAGAACTCTCCAAAACTCAGCAGAAAATATCATCCGAATGTTTTCACAGGCTAAAAACTCAGTGTGATGAATAAAACCTCCTCTCATCTTCAGTTCGCTCGTAAAGGCAAAGAGGAAGACTCTACCTGCAGGAATTCACGAACGTTTGAGCCCAGCACGCGTAAGATGGTGTCATATCCTGACTCCTGGCAAAATTCAAAAAACATCTTGCCAAACATCTGCAAGATCTCTCCCGCATCAACTTCTGCAAAACAAAACAAAAAGCTTAATAAAATCGGGCAAATGTCTGCTAAAGCTTCATTTGTATCCTACATCAAATTACATTTATTTCATTTCCAGGGATTTAAAATCGTGCTGTTACTTACTGAGAACTTTGCTTGCAGCTGCAACAAGATCATATGTTTTGCCATCCTCATATATGATTCTAACGAGGAACTGGCCCTCAATATCAAGCTGAGCCTCCCTCCTGAAAACAAAGGGAAGCTGTTACTCACAAGCTACAGCGAATGTCACAGCAGAAGTAAACAGTCTCGTAGGCAACTTGTTCAGGAAACCACTACCTTTGGCTTTTTTGCAATTGCTTTTCTGTTTACACCAACAACTCGACACCAATGGTTGGGTCTTCTTTCATGATATATATTCAGCTGGAAACATTAAAAAAAAGCTTTTGATATTGCTTTGAAGTCCTTGTGTGAATTGCACTGCTGAACAAGCAGAGATAGCTAATCAGGTTTAGATCTACTGCAGGTCCTTTGATACAATGCACTCCAAGCTCCTGAGTACATTTTGCTATTTATATCTTAGAAAATCCAATTTTCACAAAATTGTCAGAAAGCTTAATGAGCTTCTGATTGCAAATATTTAACTGAGTAAACAGGAATGATTTACAGGCCTGACCAGCAACCACAATTTTATCATAATGTGTCACAGCTGGAAAAACATACCGAGCTTTGAAAAAGTAAGAATTCTGATATAAATAACTCAGTTCATGAAAACCTTTAAAAAAGCACATGACGGAACCTGGTAAACTGAGCACTGAGTAACAGTGAGTTACATTTGGAGATGTAACATATAACCCTGAGCTGTAGCATGCTGCGCTGAAGCATGTTTTTTTGTGGTGGCTGGAAAATGACCACTCTGAAAACATTTACAAAAGGCAGCTGCTGCTCACAGGGTCATGCATAGGGCATAGAAGACTACAGATGAAAAATAAACTTCACTTTAAGCCAAATATTTCAACAGCTGAAGAAAATGGCCATTATTCTGGGGAAAGGACTCATTAAGACTAAACCTAAAGTTGACTAAACTTAAAGCTCTTAAAGTGTAAAATTTTTTATTTATGGGATTTTGGCAATTGGAGCACATTTGAATTATACTTTACTGTATATGAATAAACAAAGGATTCGTTAGTTTTGCTGCTGTATCCTTGTCAATCTTTAGTGTCCATATTAAACATATTAAGAGGCAACTGCCTCGAATGCCACCTCAGTCTAAAATGAGATAATAATAAGCTTACTTGATATTGCTCTCAGTATCAGCTCGAATGCTTTAGTTTCAAATCCCACTAAATCAGACACTGCGTCTCTTTCCTAAACAAGGTTTCACTGGCAGAAACCTGCAAACAGCACTTTCATTTGTCATCTAAAGCCACTATGTTCACAGCAGCAGATTGTCATATTAGAGGTCCCACTTATCAGTTTGTTCACAGTGTTATCACAATGTTGTTTGTCAACTCCATGAACTACTTTGCATCTTCACTTTCTAGACATGACAAAAGTACACTCTTTTATAGTTATAGTTCATAGTTATTTTTATACTGGTTTTATTTTTTATCTTTATTTATTTTGTTGTTATTGTTGTTGTTATTTCAGAGTGTGCAATAAAGATTCCTGTCTTTTGATGTGACACTGTGCAGTTGTACTGTCTGGTTAATGCTGATCTTTAGCAATGTTTCAAGTTGCATCTTTAGTGATTCTCCTACTGTTAAGTCATCATGTTTTGTCCAAAGGGGTGTACTTGCAGTTTTTCTTTGAAAAAATGTAAAAAGATCACAAAAAGATATTGCCAGCTTTTTCTGCAAAAAATAAAAATAAAAATAACACATTTACTTAAGTTACATTCTGGTGAAAAAGGCATTTTATTCAGTGACTAATAACATTTTGATTACAATTAAAGCAAACCTACTAGGCCTAAATATAAGAACCTGATAAGAAATGCTTATTTAAAGCAAGAAATGGCAGATGGATTTAGAGAAGAGAGTTTTTTTCTTTTTTTAAATGTTAAACTCCACTAATAAAGTGGATAATCTAAACAGTAAACAGCAATTATGATTATAGTTCCAGAGATCAACCAGTTCTATGAAAAAGTAAGATTACATTTATACTTTAAATATTTCCACTTATAGGTTGCAAATATATTCAAATATAGACAAATATGACAATAATTAGTACTTGAATGTACTTGATATTGGTGATTATTTATGCAGATTTTTACATAAGCAAGATTTTGAAAGCAGAATGATAGGTTTTTGCATTTCTTAGTAGGTTACTTCATCAAACAAGTTTTTTCAGGTCTGTACTGCATAGTTATTGCATGTATTTACTTGTTACAATTACAAACAAAATGGGAAATAATAATAATATTAATAATAATAATAATAATAATAATAATAATAATAATAATAATAATAATAATAATGGCATTTTGTCACTTCACCAACTAACTTTTGGTGTGAACCTACATAATCGGGTTAATCTGTTCCTGCTGGTAACACTGTGGCAGTGTATGCTGCTGGGCTGGCTGTACAGTATACATTAGGCCTGGCCTGTGTCCTTGTTGTGATCTGAGCTGCTACAGTGTAACCTTTGATACCAACATGGCTGAATAGTAAACACATCCTGAAACTCACTTGATGTCTTCCCACACTTCCGGACCGTAATTCCTCAAAACGAGGAGCTCCAGGGCGTGATTCACAAAACCATACTGTAAAATTTCAAAAACACGAGCAACGTGAGTTATATTTCATGGAACGAACGCAATTTTCTTAAAAGAATATATATGTATAAATTTAAATATGCTCATTACATTAACTATTCTTAAACATTTTATGACCTTTTGTGTTCATGTACGTTCTGTCCAGCCGTTAATATATTTTAATATGAGGATAATCATGGATATTATTGTAAAAACCGCTACATAGCGGTATTCCAACAGGAAACGACAACCGCAAATACACCGTTTCGGGGGGAAAATGCTACTTATTTAATTAGTATTCAAACACAATCGGAAATATTAATGTTAAATACTTACCATGATGTCCGCTGTTTCTCGTTTTCTTTATTTTTGAGCAAAATTATTAGAATCCAGCAAAATCTTCATCGTTTGGTACAGATGCTGACTGTCTCTGGGTCCAGCTCCCGTTTTTCAGTCAGCTTCTTACTGACAGCCAGGCTGTCCAATAACAGATCGGCAATGGCGTTACGTAAGCAGACTTTGACCAATGGCAAAGAAGCTGCTGTTGCCCAAGTGATGCTGGTCAACCTGCACTCTCCGTACATAGTTTCTGCTAAGAGCGTTCAGCTGTAATGCCCTGATAATATATTCTGATAAACATGTTGACAGTTTTTCATTTAAACTTACCTAAAATCATCATTTTGAAAAAGTATGCGGGGTAACAGGCTTTATTATTGATATTAAGGGTAGAAGTACCCAGGTGATACACCTGGAACCACAACTATATATAAATATATTTAAAACAGACCTACTTTTCTTTTTCAAAATAAAGGTCATGCATTTATGTTTCTACTAAACAAAGGCTATAAGTAACGAAATATTAACATAATTAATATTAAGATTAAGAATAGTAAGTGTTGCCTATAGCAAAATACTTCCTAATAACTCTGTATTTTATAAAGGTGTTAGTATTTTAACCTGTCTAGCACACATCAGGGTTGTGTTCATTCTTTCTGCAGCTACACACAGATCCAGATTCATTTCTTTCATGGTCTTATTTTTAAAATGATCCTCACTTTACATGTGCACCTAACATTTTTGTTACTCTCCATACAGCATTTTAATGCTGTAGCTGGTCACATGAAGTTTAAAAATGTTATATGCTATTGGTCTGATAAAGTCATTATATTTCATTAAGGTGTGATTCAGCGATTTATCAACCCAACACTGGAACTAGCAGGACACCAATGGCATTGGTTGGATTTCTTTTTTATTTATCAATGCAGCGCCTACATGCAGTTTGGTCAGTAATAGAACAAAATGTATTCTCTTTCAAGACAGTATGATAATACACTGAAATACTTTAATAGTTATTTATTATAATAATTTCTTTGTTTACACAACAGGGATTAATAGCAACATAAAAAATAAACAAAAATCAGCGGTATAAGTATCAGCTATCAGACAACGTACAAAACATACATATTAGCCAACAATTTCACAATTCCAATATTTAAATGAGCATGAATCTGAATTGTAAGAAATAGTTTTTGTAATCCCAAATTTAGGAAGCTCATATGTGTTTCTGCCTTGGAATTAATTTTTGTGAAGTTATCATATAAATGTACTGGAGTAAAAAGGGAATTATTCTACTCTGAAATTTAAACTAAAAACACTCAAGTAAAATAAAAGTGCCTGAAATGATACAGAAAAGAAGTAATTGAGTAAATGCCTCTAGTTACTTTTCAATGCATGTACTGCATCATATATATGTCAATAACTTAAGATGACAATTATTCATACAATGCAATGTGCTACAGAGTCATTCATTTAAAACTGTTTGTCAATATTTATTGCACTTTGATTACATTACAATAATGGTTAAAGCACATCATTATGAGTGACATTCATTGTACTCTGGCCGTGTCATATTCCCTCTGTAGCAAAGGAGTGCGATGAAACTCATGTAATAAATATAGTATAAATGTGAGGTGTGGAAAAAGACTAAAAGTATGCACAAGTATGTTAAGATACTGAGAGTTAGGAATGCTTTATGTTACACAACACACCTAAAAAACAGTGTATATGTTTTTTGTCTGACTCAGAAAGAAATTATTGGTTGTGTTTTATTAAAAAATAAACATAAATAAATAAAAGCATTTGTTTGTAAACCAACATATGATCCTGCCTGTAGAGCTTGCATAAGGCACCTTGATCTGCTCGGCATTGCTTCATTGGTTCAAAGGTTTAATCCTAAACTCTTAATATAGTTTAATTGTTTGTGTTATATGTTATTAAAGAATGTATTTTTATTTATTTATTTATTTTATTATTTGTATGTAATTCTAGGACACATTGCTTTACCAGGTACCTAGTCTGGGCAGTCAGACATTTACAGGTCATCATATCAAAAATGTATTTTTGTAACATAGCCACATTTTACAAGATTAAAAACTTTAATGACTCTTTTTAAAAATTTGTATGCTTTTTGGTGCATTTACTATACATTTTATACTATTTTTTACAGACAACAGTCTTAGAACAACAGTCCCAAAGTCCTCTCTTGACAGCACTTCTATATCTCTGGCAGGAGCTAGAAATGAAAGCTACTTTTATATCATATCAGTTTGCGCAGATGACTCATTCTGGAAGAAAGATGAAGTAAGTTTCTACAACAACTGTACAAATGGATAATTGTACAGAGACAAGACTCATGTTTGACAGTAAACTGACATCTCTGTAATTAAGCAACTGCAAGAGTTTGACTCGAAGACACTATCATCGACATCAACTCAACCAAAACCAAGATATACAAGGTTGTTGCACTGTGTTCACTAGATAGGTTTATATTACTCCATAGCTAACGTTTTTGGGATCTGTCACATGACTTCATTTCATATTCAGTTTTGAAGTTTTGACAGACGCCTCCAAAAAGTAACAAACTCCAGGGATGTCGTCTGGAAAGTTGGCCGGAAGCTCCTGTCTGCTCCTGGGAACAAACATGAACTCTGGGCGACCCTTCAGCAATCTGGGACAAAGAGCGCACAGATAAAAGATGGATCTCAAAACAACGTGGCGAATTATTTGACACAAGAGGAAACACAGTGCTCATCCAAATGTTAAGTTTCCTGTCAAGAGCACTTTGGGTTTTTTGTTATCTGCAACAACCACTTGTGGAAACAAATTATACTGTGCAGAAAGAGAGGTATGCAATTTTATTTGGGGGGTTCTGCCTGAATAGGTTTACTTTGAACAGTTATTGTTCTGTTCTGAAAGGCTTTTCTTTAGTTCCAGTAATAGCTAGTCTGCTCTGATTGGTCAGTCTGTCTCATAAAAATGAGGCAGTGGTCACCTTTCATAAGTCTATAAGTAGCAGCGTGGCCCCGTAAGAGCTGCCAGCTAGGTAGCAAGTCAGTCTTTTTATTTGTGGGTCTGTCTGTAGGGGGTAATTGTCATTGTGTTACCTGACAATGTAGATAAGTCACAGCAGAACTGTCTGGATGATAAACAGGACACTTCAAGCAGTTAAAGGGTAGCATTTTCAATGGGAGATTATATCTCCTTTTGGGATGGACTAACTTGAACCTGCAAAGCTTTTCAGATTATATGTTTTGAGACAGTGACATGTGACTATGAGCTACTTTTCTTGTTCCCAAGTTGCAGAGTTATATCACCTGTGGGTTGTGGGGCTGATGTTGATTTTTCTAGGTTGGCTGCATGATTCAAACTTGTTGGCCAATGTGACATTGTTCCCAAAAAGGCAGTAGCGAGGCATCTTAACCCCAACTACACCAGCAAGTACTGAACCGGTGTGGAGGCCGATACGCATCTAGGAAGAAAATGAGATGTTTTAGTTCAAGTTTCAGCTTGTCTTGCCTTACACATGCACGCAGTCGTGTGCACGATGACACCCATTCCTGCCTTCATTCTCATGCTGCTATACTCATCACCTATGGTGAAAGTAACATCTGAATACAGTAACAAATGCAGAGACCTGCCAAGAAACCGATGTAATTTTAATTTTGGGAAAAGTGAGATTTACAAATATTGGTGTGTGTATATTTATATATATATATATATATAATTTTTTTATTTATTTTTTAATTTTTTAATTTTTTTTTATATTTTCATATATTAGAAACAAAATCTAATTCCTCAGCATAACATTTTCTCAATATTGTATGGGTATAATTTTGCTACAGAATAACGTTTTGGTGTTTTCAGAGGGATGAAAACCTTCCCAAGTAACCACTGAGGAAACATCCAGAATGGCATTTCTGGCATTCGTGGAAGTTAATGACATGACTTTGCACATATTTGGTTTGGCTGATTCTGACAGCTGTTAGGCCAATTAGGACTTTTTAAGGCAAAAACACCACATAGTTTTATCATCATCAGACATGCATGATTACATATCAGAGTATTTAGTCAAATATCTAAGACAGTTCACTTTTATGAATACAATTCTTTCTGTGTAATAAATTCTGTGCTGTAATGTGCTGCGCAGTTTGTAACATCTTATGAAGAGTACAAATTAAGTAATGTTTAACTTATTTTATTTCTGACATTTAATACATAAATTAATGCAGAATGAATCTTGAATCAATGCCATTCGATCAAGATATGTATCTATTTAGGTTTTTAGTTCAAGGTCAATAGAGCTAATCAGTTAAGGATGAATAATTCACAGTTAATTCTTTCATAATTTAATATGCAACCAAATAGCTGAAATGTGAGGCTATTAAATTAATAATGCATTTACACACTATATAGAAATACATTACTCTGAATACACTTCTCTGTTATAGAAATCAAGCTAGCTTCATACATAAACTTCTTCTGTAGAGTGCGTGAATCAGCATTTCTTAACAGAAGATAAGTTTTGTGTGAACTGCTACTAAGAGCAACCAGCAGTCAAGAGAGACACAGAGACACACAATTAAATCATCCTGAGTCAGATGTTGGTGAAACATTATGATTTGTACTCTGATTAGATAGTGTCACCTAATTATTAAAGATGTTACACTCTGCTTTTGTGATTCACATTCTTGTTTTGATAGGTTAGACTCATGTTGAAAAAACCCCAAAATTGTCTGACTCACTGATACAGTGACAGTAGTGGCTGTCAACGTCATCGTTCGTTAATTGTGCCAAGTTCTCTGCAGATAAGGACAATAACTGGAAAGCCACCAATAATAGTGACAACAGTTTAAAGTGCAGGAAGCCATTAAAGCGTTACTTATTGTGTGAAATCATTATCTGCTTTATATTCAAATTATAATAAACAACATTTTGTAACAACAACAATGTAGTGATAGTTCTCTTTTTCTTGTTCTTAAAACTCTCCAAATAAAAACACTCGGACACTGTTGGAAGTTACATAATCTGACTGAATAAAGAATTGTACAGTAATTAGTGCTTGGCCCTCACCTGTATTGGTTCTCCCGTTGGCGTCATAACTCCATTTGAAAGCTCCATCATCTTTAAAGCCATGAGTGCAATTTGAACAGCATGAGTGTCACTCTCCCTGTGCAAGCCACCAGCTACACAGTATGCATCACCAATGGTCTCCACCTGAATAAAGCGGAAGATTGTTAAAATTATTTCTACAAAGACAAATATAAAACGGCATACATTGTTTCAGGAGCTTTTTATGTCTTCTCCTACTCAATGTCAAGGGCTTTATTGCTGCATTTAAAGTGGCACACCACGTTTAAGCTATGAGCCGCGACATTGGTGCATATTAATATTGTAGCAGTAGCAGTGTGTGTGTGTGTGTGTGTGTGTGCACGCGCGCGTGTGTGCGTGTGTGTTTATCTATGTGTAAGCAGGCACGTTTTGTTAAAGCAATAGTTATGTGATAGCTGTGAATGTGTTTAGGTGTGTAGTTTTAAACTTTAAAGATGTGTGTGGTCTGACGCATGAACAATGGGTTAGACGTAGCAGAAGTAGCCCACCCTTACTTTACTCATCAGTCCTTTATTTTCATTTCCAAAGCATTAGTAAGTCTTCCAATATGAGCTATCTTCATCTGATATATAAATGTGATATTCTTGAAGCTTGGTCAATGATGTTGTGGCTGGTGTGATCACATGAAAATATGGACCCTATGTGTTTTTTTAATCTGAGACTATGATATTTAACTGTTAAGAATACATTTGACATGAAGGGAACGAACCTTAGACAGAGTGATAAATGTAAAGTGGATATTCACCAAACAGTCTGCAACAATTTGCCTCCATCGTGCAGCAGAAGACAAGTAAGTGTAATAAAACTTAAACTGTAATACTGTAGTACTTTATTAAAAAGTCCATCTTTTTTCCCCTTTCTTCTTCTATTCTGTGCAAATCTGAACTGGAGAGCACTCAGCTGCTATGTGGCTGGAACAAAGTAAAACTATTTTTAGGCTCACACATGTGGAGTGGAAACAGGGTCCTCAAGGAACCTCTGACTTCCTAGCGTTTTACGAGATATTTGTCAAACGCGCTCCTCTCTCTGTTATGCTTCCACGACAGTTTGATTACATTATCCAGCCTCCCTGCAGATTAGCAGCCTATGCAAGACACTTGGCTAGCTGGTTGAGTTACAGTCCTTTGTACACAAAATGGTATTACTTTGTTCAAAATGTTGTGAAAGCATTTAATGCATTTGTAACCTCCTATTCATATATATATACACATATATTTATATATAAATGTATGTATATTATACTTGTCCTGGTGGCCCGGGATGTTGCAGAAAGAGCTTCAGCAGGCTCTTCTTCTACCAAATGGGTTACAGGGGCAGTTCTTTGTCCATGAGTTTTGTGTGTATAGTATGTGTATATTATTTTAGTGTATAATTATATCTAAGTTATTCAAGCTGCAGGCACGGCTGTGTGGTCATGCGGGACACACAGGTAATGTCCACCTTAATTTACGTGGGAGTTAAGAAAAGGATTTTAATGATTTACAAAAGACAGAAACGGAGTACTTACAACTGACTTGCACACTTACATTCCTAGCAAGATCGAGTGTACTTACATAAAAATTAATGAACCAACAAATGTATTAATAAAATAACGATTGTTGTTGTGGCTATTCATAAAGAAAGAAGTCACCTATCTATAAGTCTGAAATTTTTGCCAGCAAAATGACTTTCTAATAAACTGCAAAAATCCTAGGATGTTCAATCTTGATGTTGAGTCTTGCTTAATGTTGTACCATGTCACTTACTGTTCCATAACAAATTTGAAAGCTTGACAATGATCCAGCATTGTTAACACCTGAGTGGTTTCCCAACATTTGTGCAGTGTAGACATGAAAGCATGTGTGAATGTTCACTGTAAAAAATAAAAAAAATAAAAAAAAGCTCAGCTCAGCAATATATATTAACCTACCTTATACACATCAAGCTCTCCACATTGGTGGTCAAACCTGGTGTATAGCTCATTGAGCATGGTGATCACTTGCATGGGCGTACAGATTGAGCAAACAGCCGTGAAGCCCACAATATCAGAGAAGAGCATCGTAACATGGTCAAACTTCTTGGCTTGGACGGTTTCACCCTGCCACAGCTGCTGTGCCACAGTGCCGGGAAAGATCGAGAAGAGGAGATCCACTGTTTTCTTCTTTTCCTCCTCCAGAGCTTGATGTGCATGCTCCAAGGCTGCCTTGGCCTTCCCCAACCGCTTCTTCAAACCATCCTGTGCTTTGGCCTGCTCGCCAACCAGGACTACATCACGGAGAGCGTTATGAATAGGGATGTCTGACAGATAGAGGCCGCGACCTGTCAGCTCCTCCAGCTTGTCCACGCATGGCGATCCCAAGAACAAGATGGCGTTTGACTCTGAAACGTAAATCATCTGACCTTTAAGGTCCATGTGCTAAAAGGAAAAGGAAAATGATGAGAAACATTTAGAAATTTTTAACAAAATTGTTATTAAAAGCTATGAGATCCTTACAGCTCAAATATTCTGTGCATTTGTACTGTAGGATGCCTTTTTTTCTTTTTAAAAAAAAGTACATATATATATATATATATATATATATATATATATATATATATATATATATATATATATATATGCTGTGGGGGGTGTTTTTATCCATGGAAGCAGTTTTTTCAAATGTATACACAATTAATTCCCTCAAGAGATGTAAATATTCCAGTAAAATAAAATGACAGCTGCATACAGCTGCAATCAGCCACAGTTTTAAACAAAGCTGAAAGATTTATTTATGTAGGGAATGTAAGCCGGTCAATTGGTCAATCTGTCTCACAGTCAAGACTTCAAGAGATAAAAATGTGGGTTGTTTAAATAAAAACCGTTGCAAGCCTTTGGTTTGTGTGTTTTTGTTTGTTTGCCTTTGAAGAGATCTGACATCGTCTTCTCAACAATTTTCCGATTTCATTCATTTTGTCTGAAAATAGCTAAAATTTTTGACAGCTTATTCTTTATTTTTCATAGACAGACAGCTTTCGCAACAATGACACTGAATGCTTTTGATTTCTCATGTTTATATTCTCTCTACTATAAATTATTAAATATTTTTTAGAATAAATGAACATGAAAATTTGATTTGTGGAGCCATAGGAGTGGGCCGTTTTTCCTTTTTTTAACGTATCAGATAATTCAAGTTATGTTAATGTGCTATCTCTGCTGACTGGAATATAAGTATCAAATTGCTGACCCAAGATGCAAGAGACTGTGAAACTTGCTGGCTCGCCCATTTGCTGATTTCTACCTGTTTTAATTGGACCCTGTTCACTAGCTGTAAATCTACCACTGGAGGACAAGTGCCACATGGTATTAAGTGGAAGCATCTTTGAATAAGTTTCATTATAGCATGCAACATTTACTCGCCAGTACCTCTCATTGCAACTGATGGCTGTGCACCCTTACAAAAATAGCATGAGCATGGCTGTGGCTTTGATGGATAAAATGGTTTGACATTTCCTTCTGATCTCCACTGGGGGTATAATGTTGATCTCTACCTCAGGCCGAGTGCACCCAAGTACACCACTAATAAGCTACGATGCTTATAAGCAGCCCATTTTCCCCCTCTTCTACCCAAGTTCCTTAAACATGTAGGTGATGATGGGAAAATGTTTTCAGCCTCTCTAGTCTCTCTAGTCACTTTTCAAGGAATTTCACAGATGTATCAACATACCTTTCCTGTGTTATCTGTGGTGGCAACTCCATGCTTTATCCGAATGATAAACTGTGCATTTAGCATAGTGAGGATACCCTGAAAGGTACATTTGATCTGGGGGGACACAATAGAGAAGTGGTCTTGGAAGGTACTAAACCGTCTGAGTCCATCCTTCCTGATCAGTCTTTTCCTGAGCCCGTGTCCTACTTGCACCAGAACCAGATCCTGGTCAAGTATCAGATGGAAAGGGAAGATAGTGGAAAAGAGAGAGGTAGGAAGGGTCCCAGCTGAGGTAGCCCGCAACGGACTGGGGCTCAGATTTTTTGTATCTTTAACTACAACTGTGTACAGGAGGCTGGGCTGTGGACTGGATTGCAAGATGGTGTCTCTGCCATGTTGGAGGTCCATCACCACATCCACAGTGGTGTTGTACAACAGGCGGGCAGCAGCTTTGATGACTCCTGGGAAAAAGAGCTCAGTGGTGGTGCAAGGGTTGAAGAAATAGACAGTAAGCAGGCCCGGATCTTTGTCTAAGCAGAGTACCGAAGGTTCGTTTACACAATCTCGTCTATCCGGGTTGGGCAGCATGCTGCTCTGTTTCAACAAGACATTGAAGCTGTTGAGGAAGTCGTGGAGCGCTCCCCCCACCACCGTCAAAATGTGGCTGTCCTCTTCGTAACACATATTAAAAATCTCCTCACCAAGAGCAATTTTCAAAGCTTCTATCGGGATTCCTGTTAGATACATGAAGAGGATAGGGATCTAATTCACAATCAGTGCTTAAAACCCCCCTAAAACATTAGCATGTTTTGGCCAATAAGATTCCGATTTGTCTTTACCTGTTTTGACAGAATGAATGTTCATCATCTCTAATAAATGCTCTGGTTCACTGCTACAGCTCTGGTGATGTGAACAGGAAATTGCTAGACTGGAAAGTCAACAAATATCAAAGTCAGACACACATTAAAAACACACTTTCAGTAGACAGTCACTGAGATACAGCAGACATTGGCTGGAATTGTCCACAAGATCATTTTAACCATTGATTTTCCTTTTCATCTGTCTGTAACATCCCAGACAAAATGGAAAATGTCTGCTATAACTTCCTAGGTGGCATTTTTCTATGTGCTTTTTTGTCTGAACAAACAGCCAAAGATTTTTTTTCCATATTTATATTTCTATATCCACATATATGACATGTGACCACAAAGACTGCAAAACCTTGCATTTGAGAGGCTGCGGCAAGGTAACAATCGGTACACATGCATCAAAAATGAGGGAAAACATCACCAAAAATAGTTCCAAATTAATTTTCAGCTAATTGGTTAATACACTAATCGTTTTAGCTCCTCATCAGACCATGACCCTACTGTGAAAACTACGCATTAATGTCACTGCGCATGTGATATTTTCCATAGCAGTCTAATGTGCCCTTCATTTGGGAGGGTTTTCTCTTTTTCTCCAGGTATCCATAGCAGCCGGAGTCTGTGTCACAACTCCTTGTATCAGTCTAGTAGTGAGAGTGCCAGAAGATATTTTGTAACAAATCACACATCTCACCCTCACTATTTTTATCATGAGGAATACACGCTGTGGTGAAAGTTGTGGGCTAGACCTATAATTCACAGACTGCAGCTGATAGGATGAGCAGTGTTTTTATTGATGTGTTGGTGGCAGCTGAAATTAAAAACACCAGTTACCTTTCAGAGTCCCTGCTGTGATCTGATAGTGTCATCATTCGTTGGAGGGCAGTGTGCAGCCTTTGAAACTGTATCACAGAGTGCCCAAAGCAAGTTAAAGGTCAGCGTCTGGGAATACTTAAACGTCAATTACAGAGGCTCTAATATTTATAGCATAAGATTTATCTGTTTCATTGTCTCAAGCGGACACAGGGGCATGGTGTCTGTGCTTTAAGGCAAAAATAAATAAATAAATAAATAAATAAAAATAGATGCGATAAATGCAGTAATAGTTGTGTTTTTTCACAGGTCTAAGTAAAACACTGCAGAAGATACATGAGGTGAATAAGAAATGCATTTATAACTCACCTCGGGACATGCCAGTTTTCGGATGCTATCCCCAAGTGTATGCAGGTTAACTTTGGCTCTGCTTGTCTTCTTTCGAGGTACACCCTCACCTGTTTTCCCGTGCACGTCCTTGGAAACAGGCAATAAATCCGCCGTCTCAGTTGAGCGCTCCTCAAAGTCTCCGAGCTCATTATTTTTGGCGCTGGCAGAGAACGGACACTCTCCGGATATCTTCAGCTCTTTCAGCTTGGCGCAGAACATCTTCCCGGCTGTAACCTCCTGGCGCTTCTCTCTTATCTAATTTCGGAGGGAGACAGTTGTGGACGAGCAGTTGTGGTCTCTGGGGGAAATTCCATCATCTGATGTGCTCATCGGGATACCTTCCTCCTCTCAACCCGACGATTCACATGATCAGCACCAAAGCCAGAGACCACATACAATATTTATTGAAAACAGCATGGGCAAATGATGGCAGGGAACTATCATTACCAAAAGCCAATGAGGAACTAGAGGGGGGCAAGAGCACTAAGCCAATCCATGCGCAAGTGGGGATGGTGTAGCCAAGCAACCTATCAGCAATGAGAAATTATTTCCAGACGACTCGTCGCATGCAAAAAATTTTTTTTCACTTTAGCCCGACAGGGAACCATCAAATAAAACTAGTAACGTATAAGGTTAACCACACTTCTGTTATATCCCCGCTCTGCGCTGAAAGGTGTTCATTTTACATTTATTATCTTATTTGGCATTACAAATCTCGCATGGCTTACTCTAATAATGTATTTGTCACTCATGTTATCTGCACATGTTTAATTCATTCCAGAATCTCACCAGTATTTCCTGTACGAACGATCAGCTGTACTGTAATTATGAGAAAGATCAGGCCAATGCAGCCAATTGTCCTGTCTTTTCAAACCAACGACTTAAGCCTTCCTAAGCGTTTTGTAATTTACAGCTGTTGGACAAATTAATTGTTTGAATAACTTTCTATCCAACATAAAATTATAAATAAATAAGTCATGATCAGGATCAGCGCATTAAAGCTTTCCTCACCGAGAACACTTTCCAAAGCTTTCTTGTCAGATACATGAAGGGAATTGAAGTTTGATTCACGAACAGTGCTTTAAAAACATTTCTACATTTTGGGCAGTAAATTTCCGATTGATCTGTTTTGACAGAGTGAATGTCACTACTGCAACTCTTACAGGGTCTTAAGTCTTAAACAATTTGTGGTGCCGCAACTTGCAATCGTTACACAAACTATTGAACCAAAAGTTCATTTAAGCGGAAGACTGTATGAAAAGCAGTATTTCTACATGCTTTATGAGCAGCACAATGATTTAAAGATGGTCCCCAACTTGTTTAACTCACACCCATGCCTATACACGTTTTATAAAGCTGTACAGATAACTTAACTGATGCCATTGCATCCAGTTTGGCTGAAAGGGACTAATGTTAAAAACAAGTGAGTCCTCCTCATCTCTGCTCGAGGCTACATCAACCACAGATAACTCAAGGGTTTCATGAAGCAGCTGTCTAACAGTGGCACATTTACAAAAACACAAATGTGCTTCAGTCTTGTAAATATATGAAGTCTGAGCAACATGAGATCACATTTCCACAGAAGATGTTACCCTGTGTGAGTTGAATTAGGTCTGTTCTACTGAAGGTCGGGGAAAGGCGCAGAAAGGATTGGACATGTTAGATGATCATTTATAAAAAAAATTGTGGAAAAAAATAGATTTTGTTGGCTATGACAAGGCTAAACTCGTGCTTGTTGGCCATGTTTGGTCTGAAAAGCAAGCAATTTCACTACAACACCATAAATCAATTTCGAGAGTTTAAATAATGAATAGTATTGTCACATGGGACTTTTCTTGTTTCTCACAGGGACTCTCTCTTATATAACCCTGAGCTTCTTTTAAGGTCAAGACCAAAGATGTTGCTACCATATAAAACAAAAGGTTTATAGGTTAGAGATTAAAGGAGGAACCCTTTCATCAGGCCCCAGGGTGGGCGCCCCACTAGAGTAATTAATTTAACAGTTCAACCTAAGGGGGGGGGGGGGGGGGGGGGGGGGATTTAAAAAAAAAAAGCTACTCATTTAAAATGTGCAAGTTATGTTACATGTGACAGTTTCATGGTACTTTAACTGAAATGACAAGAGCATGGATGCTCTGAAGGAAGGCTAAAGTTAGTGATACAGGCAGATAGTGGCTTATTAGCTACATCTGGCCATGCAGTAAAATAAATAAATAAAATAAATAAAAATAAAAATAAATTCAGTGAAAGTCAATGAATTTTAAGATGATTTTAACTAACCTGAAAGCAGCTTCAGTGCAAATCAGTGCCATTAATACCACTGGACAATCACTTTTACTGATGTTTTAGGCTTTACTGCCACTGAAGTTGACAGATTTGAGTATGTTCCTCTTTATCTATTGCATATTTGGTATACTTAATGCACTTTGTGGATTTTTGCTATGTGTATAGGTGTCTCTTAATCTCAAGAATCGCAGTATCATGCTTGTGTAAAGGTTAAATAATATTAATACCAAATAAAGTCAATCTGTTTAACGTTGTAGCATCTACTACCAGTCAATACAGAAAGGTGCTAATGAATAGAAATATCATTATTTGCCTTTTTAAAATAAATCAATTGACTTTAGTTATTTTACACAAACAAAATCACAATATGAAATGCAGAAAAATAGAATAAATATTTATTAACCCTCTGATGCATAGTGGTCACTGGAGTGGACAGCTACTAAAACGTACATATCTCTTTAATGCATTGGTTTCTATGGTGGAACTGCATATTAGCCTCTAGAGTGCTCTCCTCTGCCATGCTCCATTGAGGTCAATTCAGTGTTCAGTTAGTGCAACTGCAAGTAAATTTCCTCTGAATCAAAGATGGCAGACAAACTGTCACCCCTGCCGACCACTGCTGGCATATCCTGTCAATCCTTCTATGCTAAAAGAGCCCAACAGGTAAAAAAAATATGATGATATGCAGTAACATCTAGGGAAGGATATTATCTGTTTGGAATAAGAAATTGTTATGTCTAATATGTAGAAAACTACAATTAACCATGTGTCCACTGTAGTGGACATCATGCATTACCCACTATATTTTTTTAACATAAGTCATAAATTGTCTCACTGTTTTTTGGGACTGTTTTGGTTATAATTAAGCATATAATTGTTACATTTATAAGCTACTCATTTAAAATATATATTTCTGTGCAGATCAGCTGTAGTTTGAGTTACTATAATAATTATTTTATCATATTTTGTAGACTTGAAATGCAGCAAAGAATAAGGCAGCGTACAGAATAGTCCAGGAAATTCCATCCAGCTCCAGTGATGATGATTTCATTGATGAGTGCAGTGATGAGGAGTTCAGTGATAAGTCCAGTGATGATGAGAGTGGCTGCCAGAGCAGAACAGAGACATAGGAACTACGGATGATGAAGACACAGACAGTCAGGATGCAGAAAGTGAGAACGATGAGGGGCAGGATGAAGAGGAAGGTCAGTATGATCAGGGAGCTGTGGGAGATGGGTACATGGCACCTGACCATACTCAAGCCCGCAAAAATATTTGGAAAGTCCAAGACAATGACTTGGTTGGAGACTTGCCTCCTTTTCTAAGAGAGTGGAAATTGAATGTGGAGGGGAAGGATCCCATAGATTTCTTCAGACATCTGTTTCCAGCAGATCTAATTGATAATATAACATACAACACCAACTTGTATGGGAAAGAACTGTCAGTAACAAGAGAAGAGATTCTCCCTCCAGCAATGCAAAAGAGGAAGACCCAGTGGGACCCCACAACCCATGAAGTGGAGAGCAGTCACCAAAGTAGCCTGTGAGGTCAGGTTTGCCACAGGATATAAACTGGCCCCAACTGACCGAGGTGAAAAATGCAAACAGGTGCCATGATGTTGTGTGCACACGGAAGACCAAATACATCTGCATGCAATGCTGTGTGCCATTGTGCCCTGGATGCGTTGCAAACTTTCGCACAGCCTAGGTGTGATGAACATAGAACTGTTTGGAGATGCAGAGACTAAGATGTCAGTTTGTGTTTTCTTCCAGCATGCTACTAAGGGCTTGGTAATACTGTCCTGCATCGTTATAGAACTGTGTAGACTCAAAAATGTTTCTCTTGTTGGAGATAGTTTGCCATATTCAGGTGTAGGATTCATAGCTAGGACTGTTGATTGGTTTTGTTATTTACGTCTAAACATTGGGGCCTTATGAGTTGAAAGTTCCAAAAAAATTGCTGAGATGTTTTTCAAAGGATACAAGCAAACAAGTGTTTGTATATTTACAATAGAACACAAGGTAATTAATTTTTACAGTAAATTCACAGTATTTCATGCTAAGTGCTCAGGCGCATGTAGTCCACTGGAGTGGACAAGTTTATAACTTTATAAAAAAACATATTTTTGAAAAAAAAAGAGTTAAACATTTTTTTTCATGTCCTGAGAAGAATAAAAGCACTTAAGAAAAAAATCTTGACCAAGGCTTTCATAATTCATGCATCAGAGGGTTAAAAAAAATAATTAAAATATATTAAATCAATACTCCGAAGTTAATTAAAGTTATGTTCTTCATATAAAAGAAAATGGAAAGTGGAATAATCCAGGTTTCAGTCTGTAATCATGATTAGTCATGGGGAGGAGCCATCGAGTTTGACGGCCACAGGTGGGAATGATTTCTTTTACTGAACGTGCTCCTGTAGTCGTAAAAAAAAATCACCCAATCTTGGTCATGAATACAACAAAACCTGTCATTTAACACAGACCCAAACATTGATCGTGAATTTATTCACGAATGAGATAAAACATTTTGAAACCACACAGTCCTAACTGTGCAGACTATCTTTAAAACTACTGTAGGCGTTGGTCTCTTGGTGCTGTAATGTACACTTCTTAAGAATGATGGCTTTCTGACCCTTTCGACCCCTATAGATATGATTTAAGAAAGAGAACCAAATCTTTTAATTACATTTGGAGTTTCTAAAGACTTTCAATGACTTTTAACTTAAAATTATTGCACCCAGTTGTGGGGTTCTGATGAATAAGCCTCCTGAGCCACAAGACTCAGGATGTGGCTCATTTCCTAATTTTGTTTTGGTTTGTTTTATCCCAAGCTCCTCCATCTTCATGATGAAGATATTTTGGGAAAGACAATTAACTTTTTGTTAAAGTTGCTGTTGTTAAAGCTTGTTGTGTAAAACTGCTTTGAGGTGAGTAAAACCACTCCATTCAAAGGCCGGCTCACAAAAGTTAGCTAACATTTCAAACACTCCCCCCCCCCCCCCCCCCCCCCCCCCCCCCTACAAGCAAATTTACTTAAAAGCAGCTCTAATGGAGACCAATTGAATAATATTTTTAACATGTAGCAGCGTTTGTGTGATTTTTTTTTCAGACATTTTTAGCTTGAAACAAGATCATGCTTTACAACAAGTCCAGAGCAACGACTTCTAATTCACTTTAAGTTAATAATATAGCCTCTATCACAGCTATCCAGCCAGTGACTTGCTCGTTTGCATTTGCCTCTCGGAGCACTGATATGGGGTTGGAGGGCAACATCTTGAAGCAGATCTTTTTCCCCAGGTCTTAGTGACCCATCTGCTACTTCAGAGGTAACAGCTGCTGCTGCCTCTCACCAGGACCCAGTGGAGAGAGCACCAGCTGCGCTGGCATGAACAAACATCTTTGTCATGACTGGCTGAAAAGTTTCAGTGTTAATCTCGGCTTTGTTTTACTCTGTGTCTTATCAGTGTGTTCTTTCAGAGGAGCCATGTTTGCACTGAGGGAGTAACCACCAGGTTTCAACACATCTTTCAGATAAAATGAGAAGTGCTGACTGACACAGCAGGCAGGTCTGTTTCTCGCTCTGTTTGTTCTCAAGTAACACCTTGGCGACAGGGGAAAGTGGAAAATGGTTCTCCGTCTAAGTGCAGTTGTTATGATTAAGGATCCAAATTCAGAGAAAGAAGAGGTGCTAATAAGAGATGACATGATATCTTCAACATCTCATTCATCCTCTCAATGATCACAGGACTGAACCGAGATTGATCTCACAGCTACTTCTGGTTGTCTGTGCTAGAAATTTGAGGAAGGTGGAGAGAGAGCTCATGCAGAGCTCTATGATGTCATTAGGATATCAGTTAATAGAATAAAATAAAATACCTAGAAGAGGTTGGAAAAAGAGGGAAGAAAGTCCAGCTCCTCCATTCTGTGGAATCTGGTTTCCGTGCATGAAATCCTCCAATATTTCCATCTATGGCTACACCGTTAAAGCCTGAAGTCATAGAAGTGGAAATAAGAAACATTTTATCAGCAAACTGTAATAGCAGTAAATGTGAAAGCCATTAGGCAGCATAATTACATTTCAGCCTTACTGCATATTGAAGCCCAGCTGATTATTGGTAAGCCAGTATTTACACCAGATATTAGCTATTTGCTCATGTATCAGTATAATTTATAACAGGGAATAAATGAAAAATTCTAAAGAGTAAAGAAGAGATGGGAGAAACACCCTTCAACCATATTATAAGAGTTGATGCTACACAGTTTGTCCACAAGAGGGCACTCTGCAGCATCCTTTTTGGGAACAGCCATGTTTGGAGACATAAACATAACATCCAGCTGATCCAAGTACATTCAGGCAAAGCATAAATATAGAGAAATCTGTAAAGGGAAATCCATTTATGTGACTGAATGAATAAGCTAATATACTGGAATATTCTACTGATAAATTGTGTTTTATTTTATTATTGGCCTCATTATGTTGACAAGTTAAACAAATATCATAATTTCTGGGACACAGCATGAAGTGGAAATCCATAAATATAATATTTGTGATTAAATTATTTATATATATGTACTTTTTTTTTAATGCAGCATAAGGAACAGAAAAGTATGCTTTCCTTTTCCTCGTCTGTTGCCTGCCTCTATTCGTCCCTCAGATGGTGCCCTGTGGTGAGCCTCTTAGTGTTGAGGAATGACTAGGACCAGTGTGCAGACCTCATGCCTCAATAGGAGACCAATCAAGTGAAGCTAAGCTCATTTGATATCCTGCAGCAAAAGGAGGTTTTCATGCAATGCTCTCTTCTACTTGTTGTTTTTAATTACCCCTGGCATTCCCTAACATTTGTAGGAAAGCCAATAAGATATAATATTCTTTATAACTGTTTGGACTTTAGTTCCATGCAGGTGACAAATGTTTGAGAGCAGAGTGAAACTGCAATGCTCAAATTATTTCTGACATTATCTGATGGCATTTGGGAAAGAAACTCAAATAGTGGCTTTAATGGCTGGATAATCTAAAGGCAGGCAGGAAAATGTAATTATAGTTACATAAAGTATTTACTGTATACTGCTTACATTGCCTGATATAGACAAATTAGAAGATTTTCATGAACTAGATTAATCTTTCAGCTCTGAGAGAGCACACAGATGCCAAAAGCTACTTCTTTCATCTGTGAGACCTCTGAGCATAACATGATCCAGATGTTTCTCTTCTTGACATTACTTGAAAAAAAGTATCTTGTGAGGCTTTAAGATTACTTAAAGGATTTTTTTTAAAGTGGGCCTTAAAATAACTACCAAGTTCTCATAGAAGCACTGAAACATGAGATTCTTGCGGTAATCATTCCTCTTGTTCAAAGTGGTCATTAAAACCTCCCTAATCTACGTTCAGTGGCTATTTGGTACAAGTGATTCCAACATTAATCTGAAGCTAGTGGATGTTTTACAATTGTTTTGTTTTGTTTTTTTATCATATAACATCAATTTTCCACTCTGTCGTTGCTCACATAGGTGTGCAAGACAGATTTGCGCTTCTATTTTGTAAAAATGTAGCTTTGAACCTTCATGGCTTGTCTACAATCACCAGCCACTCGGCAAAAGGAGCAAGAAAATAATCACACTGCTGATACTGAAATGCTTTTATATAACTCTCATTAGAAAGCCAAAATGGGCTACCCTGAAAATAGTTATATGTTTCATCACAGCTGCACAAAAATTCTTTATATATATTGAAGTTGGGGTTTTTTGTTTTGTTTTTTACATCCCAGCACATCTGCCACTTTTCACATAAATAAAAGGCTCCAAAGATAAACTCTGCCTATGGACATATGATGAATGTGCATTTGTAATGTGAGTTCTTGCCATATAATCATTCCTCGCTCACACTCTAATATTTATAGCATATAACTGAAAAGATCTTAATGCTCTGTTTATGATACAAAGGGAGATAGTTAATCTCATCACAAATCTTCCTCAGCACACTAAGTCCACGGGAACTCAAGAGTCATGACTTCACACTGTTACAATGCATGCTGCTGCTGCCGGACTCAGTTTGATAAGAGGGAACATCCTGGAGCAGATTGCCACATTTAGGCACAAAGAATTGTTTAATAATGTAGATACTTGGAGTACAATACTGTGGTAATGTTGTGTTCCAGCACTTTAGTGTATATATTGAAGAAATATTGAATATTCTATAAATGTTTTAGATAAAAGAAATCTTAATATTAGACAAAGATAACATTTACAAAATGCAAAATGCTTTGTTCATTTAGAGAAAAAAGTTATCCAAACCTACCTGGCTCTGTGTGGAAAAAAGTCATTACTTTCTCTCTTCTTTGCAGAATTGTTTTATTTTGACCACACTGGAAGGTTTTCAAGCATAAATGGCCTGTTTAAGGTCCAGCACCATGTTTGACTGTCGGTGTGATGTTCGTTTTATGAAATGCTATTAATTTTATGCACATGTAACTCAAACCTTCCAAAAAGTTCAGCCTCTGTCTCGTCAGTGCACAGACTGTTTTCCAAAATGTCTTGGGGATCCTGAAAATATTGTTTTTTGGCAAATGTGAGTCGAGCCTTTGTGTTTCTTTTGGTCAGCAGAGTTTTCAGCTCTCACCATAAGTTCACTGGAATCCCAAAGAGTTACAATGGCTTTGAAAGTCTTCCCAGACCAATAGATGTGACTGATTTTGCTTCTCAGCTGTTTCTGTCATGATGTGCTGCCTTTAGAGATCTATTAGTCGACTTCACTCCGTCAGACAGGCTCTAACTAAGTAATTTCTTTAGTCAACAGTAACCAAAGTAACGTGAGTGTTGCTAGTGAAATTGAAATAAGTTAGGGGGCAAATACCTTTTCCCTACACTGCACCTGTTAGGTGTGTTTATTTTATTTTATCTGACACTCTGTTAGATTTAGACAACTGACTTTGCATGCGTGTACAAGAGGAACCATTTCATCTCTGTTTTCCAGTAATCCTAACAAACTTGATTTTATCCAGAGGGATTGTTAGGACAAAACATCAGTGACCTGAAACTGTCCTCATTTTCAACCCCACTTCCTGGCATGTGGTATTTGTGCTATTTGACTTTGACATAGCAGCTAAGAATAGCTAATACAATTTAAAATGGGGTGGAAAAGGTCTGTAATGGGAATATTTTTTCAGTAGATCCTCCTTTTTACAGATATTCTTGTAATTTATAATTCTTAGGCTGAAGAGTTGTCCTTTATATTTTATAAATCAGAGGGTGTAAATCTGATTTATCTGCAAGCCGAGCCTTGATGCTGATTTAATTTATTTGCCTTTGACTAGAAGAGCTTTGGCAGTGATGTTTGGAACAATTTATGACTTAAGCCTGCATAACAGCAACTTAAAATATCAAAAGCCTTGTCTACACTTACACTTCTGGCTTAACTCACATAGCTCTTATGAATATCCTGAGATAAACTGGCAATGCACCAAGAAACACATTTTAACCTTTTTTTGTGTGTGTCTGACTGTGAGCACTTACAGTGTTACAAAACACTTATTGTTGTTTTTAATACCCTCCTCCCCTGCACACACACACACACACACACACAGTCACACACACCCATACAAAATAAATATCTCAACAAAATTAATAAGAAGAAGAATATTGACACATTGTGTCAAATGTTGCATAAGAAGGGGAACATGGGCAGTGAAGCAAGACTAATTAGATGGAGTAAAGTGTGCATTAGAGACTAAGCACAAGATTTAGCGTTCTCTAAGGGAGGACTGAGGAGGATTATAAGTGCCTTTATTTACTTATTGGCTAATTTTACCCCAGATGTAGATAGACTAATGTTGGGTGTTGGTTTTTTAATTATTATTTTTTTGTAAACTATTGAGTATATGATTGCTTATCTGATGAACTACAAAAATCCATGCAGTAAATGTGAATCTCAGGGGATTCACATTTCACAACAAAAGTTCAACTAGAAGATGCACTTTTCCTCGGTTCTCGGGAGGATATAGGTGGTAATATACAATACATTTATAGGCGTTTTAAATTTAAAAGGGAAAAAAACTGATAAAAGAAAACGAAATATTGTGAAGACGTGTATGACAAACTATCTAGAAAACGTTCCCGAACTTACGAGTTACTATAAATGCACCATAAATGGGCGGAGCCAGTGTGGCCCAATAGAAAGCCCCAACCAGAGACACGTTGAACTTTTGCTTTAGTAGACATGTCAGCCCCCAGTGCTTAGAAACAACTGACAGTAAACAGTGTAGTTCCTTTGCTAGGCTGAGAACTCCAAAATGGTAAGGTTGCTGAAATTAAGTTATCGAAACGAGGTCGTGTCTGTGTTCCTCTGTGTTCAGACCCACGAGTAAGTCTATCTTGTGGGTTCTTCAGTTCGTGGCTTAGCAGTTAGCCAGTAACGCTAAAAGAGTAATTACAATCGTTGTCAGATGATTTCCCCAACCAGCCGCTGACTTCTGTCGTTTTGTGTGCTATCAGGTCGTTGTTGACTCCGAGACTGCGACCGTTCTTCGTGTCAAAGGTCTGCTGGAGTTCAGATGTCAGCTGGACAGCACAGATGGTGTGTTCAGAAACGATTTTTAACAATATGTCTAAATGTACACACACGTAAAGTTAAAACATCCACAGTCGTGGTAAGTGGTTTGCATCCATTCAGCTCGCGCATGAATGTCATGATATTTTGGGGCTTTTAATGATTTCTTGGAAGTGCTGTCTTCCGAGCACAGCACACATTTTTAAGACTTAAAAATAATAATAATTGTGTGTGTGCGCATATTTATTTGGGGTTTTTTTTCTACTAAACACAGAGTCAAACCCTGTGTGAAGTTCAAATAAATAAATACACTCATTTCATTTTTTTTTTTTTTAAATAAATGGAGATTAAGGTTCTAAAATGTATTTTAACTTGACGGGGCTAAAACCTGTTACCTTCTCATTTGAGATCATGATTGATTAATAAATTGTAGTTTCTTTTTGTAGTTGTGAAAGTCAAAGGAGCTCCATGAAAATCTAAGAATGAGAATTACAGATTTACACAAGCTGAGAAGGTCTCATGGAGCCACTTCTAAACAACTGCAGATTCCATAATCATCACTTCAAACAACTGTACATAATTACATGTTATTTACATATGTCGCCACTTTGTCATGGTCTGGTAGAAGACTCAAACTATCACCCTTAGATTAGAGGAAATTGGTTAGGATGCTCAGGAACGACCAAAGCTCAAACTTCCTATGAACTAGAAACTGCTGGAACACTAGCGTCACTGTCCACAATGAAGAGAGTTTTACATCAGCTTAGACTGAGAAAGAAGCCCTTGCTCCAAAATCGGTACCTTCAAGCTCAACTGAAGGACTATTGAAAATTTGTGGATTATGCTTTAAATCTGCGTCCGTGCCAGGAAACCAACCAGTTTAAATGAACTCTACCAATTCTGCCAAGAAGAGTGGTCAAATATCTAGACAGAATTATGCCAGAATTTTGTTGTTGGGTACCACGATGAAACTCACTAAGTGACACTTAACCAAATATTAGTGGGGGTCTATCTATATATTTGATCCCGTGTGGATTATAGAAAATGCAGTTTTTCTATTCATTTTTCCTGCTATAATTGAGTCAGACTAAATGCTATTTCAAACTTTACCCACATTACCAGGAATATAATTTCAATATACATGCTTGATGTAATGATGGCCTTCTAAGACAAAACCCCCAAACATTACTTTGGATGTCCTCATTTAGAAGATATTTAGTTAACTAAAGTAAAATGTATACATGTGTAGCCGTTTAGTGTACTAGAAACAGTAAATTCTATAACAGAGTGGCAGTAACTGGTCAAATGCAAATTCCAGAACTCAAGCCATACAAATCTATTACCCTAACGCTGTAGGAATGTTAAAGAGAAACGCTATTTTCTTCTTACAGAGCAGCTGGTGCGAAATGTCATCTCGAGAACGTTTGAGACTCTTCGCTCCCAGGTGAAATCTGAATCCTGTGTTCTGGCAGTGAGCGACAGTCCTGTTATTATATGGCCAAACAAAGATGCTTATGCCACACCTGAAGAAATAACTCCAAGTACACTATGTGAAGATATGCATCAATGGATACAGTAAGTACAGACATTATTACAGTGCATTATTTCTCTCTTGAATAGATTCTTCATCAGATTTTGTAAGAAGAAGAAGGCTGACTGACATGCAAGAATTGAGACAATATCTTTGATTGTGGCTCATGAACAGTGGTCCCTTGTTGCACAGTGAGAGATGTTCAGAGTTGTGGACCACAGATAATTTGGGATGTAATTATAAAAAAAATGTCTGAAATTTTAGGACGACTACCACACACTAAAACTGTTGCTACCAACTAACCAACAGGAACACAGTCTTTAGTGACATATTGATCTGCATCTTTTAGTGGCACGATGAAAAAAAAATCTAAAGCAGAATAGATGAAGGTAAAAAAAATAAAAAATGCGAAGCTAAAGTAGAACATTTAGTATTAGTATCTTGCCCGAGGATACTTTGGCATGCAGACTGAAGCAGCCAGGTTTCAAACTACCAGATACCTTCAGAGTAGACTCTATCCCTGAGCTGCAGCCACCCACAGCAAATTTCAGATATTATGTAAAATTTCAGACATCTGTGGTCATGTAATACATTTTATGCACTCCATACTACGAACTTTATAGGAATAAATGCATTCATGTGTTTGACACTTTGATTTGCGCTCATCTGTTTTAGTCTCTGTTTTGGTTTATAGTTTTAAATGTGTGTTTGTGTGTTTCCCTATATTGTTCTGGACCTCTTTTATTGTCATTGCTGTTTCTTTGTATTTTATTGGGCTATATTGAAAAGTGTGTGTGTGTGTGTGGTGGGGGGGTTGTTTTGTTTTTTATTTCAGGGCAGACGAACAAGAAAGTTCTGGGAAAAAATCATCAAAAAAGAAAAGCAAAAAAAGTTCGGTGGCGGTACGTATCGAATAATCAGCAATATTTTGTGTTCTGTGAATAATATGGAGCCATATTAAAGACTATAATCAGTTTGACAGTGATTTTTTTTAATTATCTGACCAATTTTTGTTTATAAAAGAAAGAAAGGAGAAAATAGCACTGTTTCCTGAGCCCAGTGTGATGCATTGATCCAGTCTAGTCACAATAGTCCATATCACAGTGACAATACATGATAAAAGTGCTGACACAGTAGAGCAGGCTCAGTCCTGCTGCCACAGGCCAGGCATGCTCTGTCTTTGTCAACCTGCTGTTCACTGCAGATGCGACTTGAACCTATGCCACTGGCTGATTGTTTCAGCTCTCATCATAACGGTTTTTTTTATGTCTAGTTGTCTTTATGGCGTTTGCGTTTACCTGTGAATATAAATTCACTCTTATTCCCTTTCAGAGTGTCATAAACCTTCGTCTGATGACGGAGGTGACAAAGCCAGGCCCCCTCTCAGCCCCCATCCTCACCAAAACAGTTCTGAAATCCCACTTTGTGAGTGTGACTCTTCCACTAGACTGTGTTGTCTGCACCGGCCGCAGCGATACAATCAAGGAGTATGTCTTTTATACAAAACATCTGGTTTCATACCACTAACCAAAGCTCGTCTCTTACAGTAATATTACTTTTTGGTTTTTTTTATTCTGGTATTGCAGTGCCTGCGAGCAGCTAATTGAGGCACTAACTCATCAGTTGTGTGAGATGGAGAAAGTGACTCTTCAGAACATGAAGGGAATGACATTACTTGTTCCTGAACCGGTCCACTTCCTCCTTCCAGAACCAAAAGGACTGGTGACTGTGGTTTATCCAGTAGGAGTGCCTGACAGCCAGCTAGTAGCACAACGTAAGGTTAGTGTCTTAACATGTGCTCAATCATCCAGGTAAGGAAATCCCAAGAAGTTGATTCACTTCATCTGGATGTAGAGCTCCGTCCAGATGAACAGAATCAACTTTTTGGGAAAGTAAAGTAAGAACCGCAGACTGAACTTCTATCATCATAGACATATTAATCCCAATGAGTTCAACTTGTGCTTTCTTGTTTAAAGAAAGGACAAAAAGAATGAATGACCTTTCCTTGAAACTTTATTTTGTCTGAATAGGAGCTGCATCAGCAGTTTGAGCTACCAGATGACAGGCCTTACTTCAGAAGAGCCAACGCTTACCACTTTCCCAATGAGCCCTACAAAGACGGTTATCTCCGAAACCCTCATCTGGCTCTCACGCACCCTACCCTAGATAATGGAAAGGTATATCTAATTACTTATTTTAAATCCTTAACAGTATTCTGCTCATTTGCAGAAATAGATGAACACAGCAAGATTTTTTTTTTTCTTTTCTCAAGGTGTATTTGGTCCAGGGGATCTACAGCTATCACCACTACATGCAGGACCGTGTAGATGACAATGGCTGGGGCTGTGCTTATCGCTCCCTGCAGACTATCTGCTCTTGGTTCCAGCAGCAGGGTTACGTAGAGCTGCCTGTGCCCACTCACAAGGAGATCCAGCAGGTAGTTGCCCTATAAAATATGATCAGAGTACAAGATATGCCCACATTTCCTCTTTTTTTTACAATGTTATCAGACATGTCCAAGCTGTCTGGTTCTCTGCTTTCCAGGCTTTAGTGGATGTTGGAGACAAGCAGGCATCCTTCGTCGGGTCACGTCAGTGGATTGGATCCATTGAGGTTCAGGCTGTTCTGAGTCATTTGCTTGGGCTCACTTCCAAGATCCTGTTTGTGAGGTGGGATTGCATTTCTTGTGAATGATTATGTGTTTGTGGATGATTTTAATATATCTGACAACTAATCTGCCTTCTCTGTAGTCAGGGAGCTGAGCTGGCGTCCAAAGGCCGAGAACTGGCCAACCACTTCCTCACTGAAGGAACTCCAGTCATGATTGGTGAGCTCACTTTCAAACTGTTACAGTTACATTAATTTTATGACCTCACAGAAACTTTGTTTTCTTGATATTTTTTATGATAAGCCTTATTTTTATAATTCATTATCCAAATATAGAAAAGTTACCTCACCGCAAAAACCCGAAGAGAAGCAGAAGCCCACTATCATTCCCAGGATTTTTTTGTTTGTTTTGTTTTAATTGGCAGCTTATTGATTTTGGATTTGGTAAAGAAGGGAGTTCATTATAATCAATAAACTTCATTTCCATTACAAAGTAGTGGAAATTTGTCATGAATTTTGCTGTCAGTGCATGACAACATAAAACTCACTATAAACACCACATATAAACATTAAAACATTTTTTTTTAAAGTCACATCACCACAAAAACTCAAAGAAAACCAGAGCCTGCTATCATTTCCAGGATTTGTGCGTACAGTCATCTTAAGAATTTTACTAATTGGCCCAAAAATATGAATTGTATTCTATTGTATTCTATTGATTATGGATTTGGAAAAGGAGGGAGCTGACTATTTTCAGAAGCCTGTACTGTTGATAGCTAACATAGACAAAGCTTGTTCAAACTTACATTGCTGTTTGCTCTGTGTTGCAGGAGGAGGCGTTTTAGCTCACACTATCCTGGGTGTGGCTTGGAGTGAGACCACAGGGCAGATCCGCTACCTCATCCTAGATCCTCATTACACTGGAGCAGAGGACTTGCAGGTTATCACAGACAAGGTAACGGAAAAGCATTCACACCGCCAGCAATTCTCAGTCTGAAAAGCAGGTTCCCACACACTGTGCTGATCTTGGTGTGGCTGTTATATTTCCAGGGCTGGTGTGGCTGGAAAGGACCTGACTTTTGGGATCAAACTGCGTATTATAATCTTTGTCTGCCTCAGAGGCCGAAGGTCATCTGAGCTCCCTCAGCCTGCCAGATGGATCTCATTTCAGTGAATCATGTTCAGAAATATGGAGGAGCACTCTAACTCGCCTTCTTTATGAACACGTGTCAACTTTTGCAAACTGAAGTAAAATGTGTTATTACTGTATGTAAAAGGCTTTGGTTTTGGTTGAGTCCTGCATAAATGATTAACTTGCAGCTACAGTTGGAAGTAATGTTTGTACTGAAATAAGAAAATAGTTGTTTACTGTGCTTTCATTGTTTGACATGGTTTAATATAACAAAGGCTCATCAATTATATCAATTATGCTCAGTTATATACGTTGATCTTACTTCATTTCAAACAGTTAAACAGTTTTCTCATTGCCTTTTGTTCCTGGTGGACATATGAACCTACCATGAAAGATGGAGTCCTTGCTAAAATGCCATAACGGGCAAACCACTCATTGGTCACTTTATTAGGTATACCTGTTTAACCACTTGTTAATACAAATATCTAATCAGCAAGTTGCATAGCAACAACTCAATGTATTTTGGCAAGTAGACATGGACAGGACGACCTGTTTAAGTTCAAACTGAGCATCAGCATGGGGAGGAAAGGGGATTAAAGTGATTTTATGCCATGATTGTTAGTGCCAGACAAGTACAGAGAACGGTCTGAAAAAGAGAAATTATCCAGTCAGTGGCAGTTCTCAGAGTGAAAGTATGTTGCTGATGCCAGAAGAGAATGATCAAACTGCTTTAAGTTGACAACCAAGATATGCAGAAGAGCATCTTTTATGTGTTGAACTTTGAAACAGGTGGATTGCAGCAGCAGAAGACCACACTGGGTGCCACTTTTGTCAATTAAGAACAGGAAACTACAATTCATGCAGGCTCACCAAAATTGGAAAAAAGAAGTTTGAAGAGTTTGATGTCTGCTGCAACATCTGGATGGTAGGGTCAGAATTTGGTGTAAATAGCATGAAATCATGGCTCCATCCTGCCTTATGTCAATAGTTCAGGCTGATGGTGGTGTAATGGTGTGGGGAGCATTGCTGCTGACCATGTCCATCCTTTTATGACCTCAGTGTAATCTTCTGATCAATACTTCCAGGATATGAACCAAAATCTCTCAGGAATGTTGCCAGCACCTTGTTGAATCTGTGCTACAATATTACTATTTATATGATAAATAATTAGTTGGTGTAGTCCTACATAAGACGACTAAAGAACAAACCTTACATCACATTGTACAAATATGTATTCTGTATTCATTTGGAAACAAGTTACAGTTGAAACAGAAAGAAATTAACTCTGTTTTTAATGAATAAAATACATTTCACTGAAACTAACCCTCAGTTTGTAGGATATGCAGGTATTCGTGTTTTTAAAAAAATGGTTAATGAAAAAGTTATTTGTGGAAAATGGTCCTCCTTCGTAACTGAAGTTCCAATATTAGCCAGGTGTCACAGTCAAATGGATGGTTTTCTTTCAAAGAAAACAGAGATTTATTAACTTTTTTCATCTTTTTCATACTAAATTTGCAGTTACTTATGCCTTCATTGTCTGAGTATGGGACAAATAAAGAAACCCCCCCTATTCAATCCTCATTTCTACCCATCCTGCATTGGCATGTAAATTATATGACAGTGACCAGTCACAGGTTTATACAACAGATCCCCCCGAGTGCTATTGTCCCAGGACATCGGCATTTCATTAGTGTGTGTCACTTCTTGGTCTAATTATGTTATTAAGAGTAAAACCATGACAAATTGTGATTTCAGGGGACGCGCCTCCAGATAATCCTCTTCTTGGTAATGGAGATGCACTAGGGGGAGCAGTTACTGTCGTATAATGGATCCCCAGGAGAAACTTAATGACCTCCCATCTGTTTGTCTCCAGTATCTGTCTCTTGACATGTTTCTTAAGTAGGTTAGAAATTTGTGCACAAAGATAAAAACACACAACACAGGGCAACTCTCTTTTTGTTTGTTTTCTGCATAAAACAGACAGTAAGTTGAGTGGCCAGATTGCAGGAAGTAAAGTAATTTTTATTGTCTATAAAGAACAAAACTTATAACCTCAAGAAAAAAAGGTGAAAAATATAAAACATGAAGAGACATCATTGTATTAAGTCATATTTTAGTAAGTAGACACGCATAAACAAATACAAGGGGCAGGAAGAGTAACAAACGATAAATAAAGGATAGAAATCGGAATAAAGGTGATTCAAATTCAAGTATATTATATGTCATATACTCTGTTGTCCCAGTGTATCAGTTGCATCAGTTTTGTCTTGTTAATGCGCATGTTTTCTATCACTCAAAATCATGAGAAAGAAATAATACAATATAAATTAAGTTTACCTAATATTACTCAATAAGAAACCATTTTGTAAACTGTATGTTAACTGAATTTTATCCCAAATACCTTCAAATATAACACAAATAGTTATTGTTAGATTCAGTACCAAAAAATAAATTTACTTTTGATCAGTTTAACTTACTTTGACTGAAATAATCGGATTTAGCAAATCAGCGGCTGAATTTTCGCTGTTATTGTTTTTATGAAATAATCAAACTCTGATAACCCTCATAGCGATAAAATGCTGGAGTCGACTGCTTCTCTTAACTACTGCAGAGATCTCCTAGGGCGACCGTTGCCAGGAAGTGACGTTGCGTAGTTACCAGGCACCGTGTTACTCCAGCTTTAGCCTGCTAACGCTAAATTTGTTTTTATTGCAGGTTTGCTCTGTATTTATTCAGATTCCTGACATTCTTTCTTAAGAAGAAACTTAATTCTAACGTGAAAACGGTGTGTCGTGCCTTCTTTCGTTGGGTAAGAGAACTAAGATATTCTTGGAGCTTAAGTTAGCTAAACTAAACTAATTGGATAAGTTAGCTATGTTACTATTAACGTTAGTTAACTGCCAGGCTTAACGTGTGTTGTTTATGGGTTAAAACACACGTGAAAGCATTATACCCACCGCATTTTATATTATTGTAGTAATGGAGATTGAAAGTGTAGGTAAACAGATAACCAATAGTGTTAGTGTTTTGGAGCTTGCTACACACTGATGGATAGATTACACAACAGTTTGCTGTTATGCCACTTTAAGCTAAATGAAACCCAGTCTTTGCACTGAGGAAAAGTGTTGAAGAGGCCACTCTAGGGGGACCAACAAGCGAAATGTGGGGCAAAGATTTTATTTATATGTGACAAAGCTTGCTAAAGCTACACGATAGTATAACATGTATTATCTAACCTCAACAAAAACACACACACGCGCACAAACTATGCAGATGTCTTTTATTGACTGACCGTTACTGTATCTGACACAAAGGATTACATACACATCATTGGCCTGAATATCTTGGTAATTTGGGGCTTTTAATTAATTTTTGTGGACTGTTCTTTTTCCAGGGTAGAATGATTGTACAGCTACATCTTTAATTACTTTAGTATTGGGTCCATAAGTTTGAATTTAATTTGGATTCTCTAATCCACACATCGTCAAAAGTATACATGTAGTCTCAAGTGTATACATGCACCCCTACTAATATTTGGTTAATTGTCCCTTAGCAAGTTGCGCCTGGAGCACACATCTTTGGTAGTCATCAGCAACTTTCTGGCATAATTCTGGGTGTGTATTTGACCACTCTTCTTGGCAGAGTTAGTAGAGTTCATTCAAACCGGTTGGTTTCCTTTATCAGACCACAGCTTTTAAGCATGGTCCACAAATTTTGAATTGGAAGGCCATTCATGAAGCTTAGTGTTAGCCTGCTTCATCCAAGCCAGTGTGTGCTCAGCTTGCTGGAACAAGATGGTTCAAGTTTGAACCCTCTAGCTGCTGATTTGAGGTGAAGTTGAAGAATTTGGAGGTAGTCCTCTGTCTTTAGTATTCCATCCACTTTGTGTAGTGTGGCAGTACTACTGGCAGCACAACAGCCTCGGAGCATCATGCTAACACCACAGTACTTGACAGATACTACAGTTTGAAAGCCTCACCTTCATGCTACCAAACATTCCTCTTGTCATTGTAGCCAGCTAGCTCAGTGTTGGTCTCATCTGACCATAAAATTCTTCTCCAGAAGGCATTTATTTTATTCCTGTGGGCAGCTGCAAATAATAGTTGAACTTGAAGGTTTCGATGTTGTAAAAGGGGCGTCTCTTTTCATTGGTGCCCTCTAATAATCCTTTAATTGTCCCAAAAGGGGAAATTTGGTACATGGTCATGTAAAACTCTCTTCACTGTAGACAGTGGCACTGGTGATCGAACAGTTTCCAGTTCATGGCAGGCTCGAGCCTTGCTGTTTCCTGGGTTGATAATGAACATCCTCACACAATTTCCTTTCACTTGATGATCATACAGCAGTTTGAAGTGATGATCTTCAGTTCTTTAGAAATGCATTCAAGTTCTGTAACTTGTGCATATCAACATTTCTCCATCGTGTGTTTTCACTGAGTTCACTGGACTGTCCTATTGTTCTTGTTCTTGTTTTCATGGATTTATGCAGTGTTACCTGTTTTATATTGCAAAAAACCTTTAAAATTCTTAACCTTTATTTTGTATTTCAGTATGGATCCTTGTTTGCACATGTCTGTTTAAACCACGTTTCTTGTGAGGATGTTTGTAAGCTAGAACCACATAAAATGTGGAACATTGTCTCAATATGTGGGACAGTGGACAAAGGATAAAAATGCTGTGCAACCCAACATAAAAAGGGACACCTGGCCAATCATTTCAGTCTTTGAAAGCAGTCACTCTAGCAGGTTTTGCTAAGTTGTTAGCTGTTATGTTAAATAAATGGGTTAAAAAATTACTATTTAGGTATCTCACATTACATCCTTACAGGTGTGCAGAGGGGAAATTGCCATGTTCAACCCCAGTGAACTGGAAGGTGAAGTGGATCACTCGTTTTTCGACAGCGATTGTGCTGAAAGCAGCACAGATGCAGAACATAAGGTGGAGAAAGGTTTGAAGGCTGAGAAGAAGATCTCAAAAGCACATGATAAGTTACATGCAAAACACAGAGAGAATTATCGTGGCGATCTGTCATCAAGGAGTGATCAGACAAGAAAACATCTAAAGCAAGCGGAGACCTATAATAGGAGCAGTAGATCATCCGTTTCCACTACATCGGATAAAATCAGCAATGAAAGCAGTGATAGTGAAGATTGCGCCAATTTAGAACCTAAAAGGTCCAGTAGAACATTCATGGCTTTACTGGCTGAAGCCAAAGAGGTAGATAATACAGATGTTTACATTCAGAGTCCAAAAGAGACCAAAGGAGAAGCATTACCATTCAGTGCCAGCTCTAAAAGGAGAAATAAACAATCTCCTAAAAAAGTAATAAGAAATTTGCACAACCAAAGTCCTTCAGCTCCTCCAAGCAGGTCTGAGAGTCCTTCTCTTTCATCGACTGAGACCAGCACAGATGCAGACTCTGAGGGCTCCTATAGCAGTAGCAGTCACCAGAGCAGCTTAGAGTCCCCTGCCCTCCCGAAAACAAGTGCAACTTCTTCTTCATGTCCAGGAATAAGAAGGACCAGAGTAGGCTCAGCAAGGCCTCGTGATTTTCCTGTTCTCCATACGGCAGACTCAGATGATTCAGTGACAGATGTGACCCCACTCTCCTCACCTGACACCAGTCCTCTTCAGTCACTGGACTTGAATGTCACAGAGGTCGAAGAAGAAAGTCATAAAGAGGAGCAGCCGCGGCAGAGTGTGCCCTCCAGTGGTCTTAGAAACATACAAGATGATGACTCAGATCAGGATGTGGATGAGTGTGAGTATGGTTGAGCTTTACGTTATAATAGTTGTATTTCTAAGCCCACATGGAGTTATGCCCTAGGCCTCTTTTCACAGCAGTCATTTTGACATGTCGTAGAAGTGTAAATAGATGTTTAATTGGTTAAAGGTATTATGGGAACATTTCCTTTATTACGCCACACTCATTCCAGTGAGACAGCATGCATTACTAGGGACAAGGCCATAATTAACCTACAAACACATTTCAGAATAGCGGCTATGAAAAAGGTCCATTGATGTGGTGAAAATGACATAAAAAATTTGTTACACTTAAAATTGCAGTCTAAGTATAAAAAAAACACTTCAGTCCCAAACCTGAAAAATAGGAACTGTTGCATCAACATGCATTTCATTAAAGATTTTAGCTGGTAAGTGTAGTGTAAGCTTTATATGAGCTTCTCTCTCTCTCTAAAACAGAAGTTTATTTCTCCTCCGTGAGTTCAGTAAATCAGCTTTTTCCCCAAAGTAATTGTAACATGTATGAAAACAGTTGTCCACACAAAGATTTGTGAGTTTTAGTTGAATTCTGCTTCACATAAAAATCTTTTTCAAGGTTTTCTCTTTTAGTTTCAACATACTGCTGTTTTTCAAAATGTAGCTCAGAAGGGGTTTGCACAGAGTGTGGTTAACATTGCAGAGCAAGCTCTTTTGAACACTGGTGAAGAAATAAAGTGCACAAAAAGATTCCACTTCACTTATTTGTGACTTTTCAAAATGTACATGATGGAGGTTGCAGAAATGTAGCTCAAGAATATGGCTCTTCAAAAATTCAGTTTTTCATATCAAAGAACCCAAACTTATATAAGCAGCAGAAGTAAGTACAATTTTATTTATACAGAGAAATTCACAACAAAAATGCTAAAACCTAAAAAACAAAGACTCAAAAACAAGTTGGAAAAAGATGCGTTTTTAGCTGTTTGCAGAGGATGTTCTGATGTACTGATGTTTGACCTGAGCATCAGTACAACAGAACATTTTCCACCACTAGCACAAAATGTGAAACTCAAATTATGATACAACTGTTTGTTTTTCCTTTCAGGCTCTCTCAATTTAGAAAGTCAGCTTGGAAGAAAACTGGTCTTCCACTATCCTGGAGGGAGAAACAGGAAAAACTACTCCTTCAGCAATGAGGAGGTTCGGCGCATTGATTTAGAGAATCAGCGACTACTTCGCGAGCTGTCTCGCCTCTCTCCGGGTCCCAGATCGGGAAGCGCACCAGTGAAGAAAAGCCACGGGGCAAGTAACTCTCCTCGAATTCGCCTCACTCACAGTGCAGTGAACAGGCAACGAGAACAGCAACGGATTGAGCGGGAGAACCTGGTAAGTTTCACTTCTTGGGTCAAAACTCAATCCTTGATTTGCTTAATTGTTTTGATAATAGGCGGTCTTAATAGCAAGAGAAACATTTGTGATAAACTGAGTAAGAAATTAATTTGCTTTTGTGTTTCTTTGTCTTTTGCAAACAACAGAAGAGTTTCACCAGGCGACAACTCTTCACCCACTAATGTATTGAATTGGATGATTCCCCCCCAACTAATTCTAGTATGTAATGTTGGGGAAAAAATTACTCCTGTGTCCTTGCAGTATACTTATAATCTGTAGAAAGAAATTCCAGTTTTCAATCATATAAATATATTTATCCATCCATCCATTCTCTTCCGCTTATCCTTTTCGGGGTCGCGGGGGCACTGGGGCCTATCCCAGCTGTCATAGGGCAAGAGGCGGGGTACATCTAACTGTTCTTCCCTCTCAATCAACTTTTGCTAGTGTAACATATTTTTGAATTGACTTTCAATTGCACAGCAGCATTAGCTGCTATAATAGCATTGTTATATTGCTTTCATGTTTGTTTTTCTTCAACAAATGTTTAGAAAAGATAAGAAAATGTATTTTCTTATCTAGTTTTTCAAATATCTCAAAATGCTTATGGTTGAAAGCAACTTTCTTCAATATGGTTTTGAGGAGAAATACTGTAAAGAACAACACCCCTAACAGAAGTTCTCAAAACTAAGAAAGATAATTATTAACATGAGTGGATATCAAAAAGAGCAGAGAGATTTAATGTTGCTGTGAACAGGCTTGTCACTCTGCGAGAGATCGTGTAGGTTAATAATATGTAAATCACTCAAAAGTTAAGATGTAAGTCAGAAAAGTCCCAAACAGAAACCTTAGGACTGGTTTTGAGGTTTCATAATTCAAATGTAATAATTATATTTCTTTTCTTGTTGGATCTAAACGTCTATAGGTGTGAAATTAATAGAATAAAAATGACTTTTAGTTTGCTAGATAGGGTCAGAGTGGCATTATTTTTTGTTAGGGGACGTCTAAATAAGTCTTTTTGGGTTCCTGTTCTAAAAACAATCTTTTCTTACTGTATTTTAAATTCTTAAAGAGACTGTAAATACAACATGTAACTATAGAAGTTGACTTTTCCCACTAGACTTGTTACTCAAGTTGGTAACTTCCTTGAAAACCAGTCTACATGTTACTGTATTGCATCCTACTTTTTAATTATTTACTCTTTTTTTTTTTATGTTTTTTACGTTGCCTTTAGTAAACTATTGAAGAAACATAAAGAAAACATTTTATGAAAAAAAAAAGAAGTTTCCTCATAAATACTTTAAGTAGAGAACAGAATAGAGAGAATAAAGAATAGAGATGTTTTGATTTGAGTTTAGCGTCAGTCCAAGAGTGCCACCTCTGCAAACGTACATGGAAAGACTTGGACAGATGGCAGCAGGTGGCAGCCAGCAGCAGTGCCGCAGACTGACATTTGACAGAGTTCACTCTCTGCAGCTTTAGTCTCTCATCCCATATATTGACTTATCTTGGCAACATTTTTTATGTCTACATGCAGCACAGTTTCAAAAGAGGAGATGGGGAAGTAAAGACATATTAATTATTGGTAGCCAGCCAAGGCACTGGTGTTACTAAGTGAAAACCTGACTTCTTTTCTACTCATGTGTTCCTGTAATAATGATTATATATTTTTTAAATTGATCCCTAATGTTGCTGCTATAAGCCAGAATGTTTCTATGGTTTTAAGAACAGACTGTCCTCTCTCTTGAGCCCATCTCTCTGCGTCAGGAGTGGTTTTCGCCTTCTCTATTCTTAGAGATTAGTAATTGAATCTGCCCGTGTGATCAGTGTATACACCCCACACATCACACATGTAAGACACCTCTGGCAACCACAAGTAGTACCACTTCTGTGTATTTCAAGTGCTAGTTTACCCTCCACACATAGTATTCTTTCAAAGAAATTATATACACTAATAATAACAATAATAATAATAATGATAATACAATGGGTACATTTTCATTGAAGATGTCTCCTGTAATGCAAACATTAAAAATATAGTAGGTGGTAATTCTGGCTGTATTTAGAAGCCTGCAGTGCCTTTCCATGCCCTCTGGAAGACTTTTGATCTTCAGCACGAAGGTCTGGTGATGCTTGAGCTTTTTCCTCATCACACTGCTTCATATGGAGCTTTTGTTCACTGAGAGATTACAGCAGACCCTGCGTGTGGGAGTGCATGCGTGACATTTAGCCACTTGTCTACACTGATTTGCTTCATGCTGTTTTGTTGGGGTTGCTGTGTACCTTTCGCAAAGTCCTGGTGCACAGCAGTTGGTAAATTGTTGACTGGTAAATTTGACTTATTTAATAAAATAGTGACTTATTTTTAAGAGGTAGATTGTTTTAAAATACATCTTAGTGTATGTGCTGTTTTTTTATGTATTCATTCAAGCCAAGAGCAAGAATGAATATAATCTAACCAGTCAAATCAAATAATAAAAAAGTAATATTTAAAAAAATATTTAAAAAAATAAACTCTTACCATATATTTCTTTTGCACGGTGTTCATTTCAGGTTGTTTTATCTATATTTACTGTAACTGTGCTGCGTAGTTTAAACTACGGAAAAGAAATAGTAAAAACTTATATGTGATTACTCATGAAAGTGGCCACTTTCATGAGTAAATCATATAAGGCTTACATGATTTACTCATGAAAGTGGCCACTTTCGCATTACTTTCATACATTGTTTTAGTAAGTATCCAAAACATACAAGTTTCATTATATAATTTTTCAAGGGATCTTATATCTGTTTTCACACTTATATGCTTTTCATACAAGTTTCACACAAGACAGATACAAACTTTGTAAGATTTATATATATCTTTTCCATATGGGTTAGCTCAAGAGTGTCACCCCGGTTTCATCTAAAGTGGACATACAGCACTTAAACTGTTTGACCACCTAAAAACAAAGAACACAAATATTTTAGAAATCTGTCGAAAACCTGTTTAAAACTTAAAATTGCTCAATTCACTGAATTAATGTTTAATACAGAAACAGCAGACTAGACTTCTCAAAGAAGTCTGAAATGAATCAAGCCTAATATTCAACTTTTTCTGCTGAGTATTGCAAAAAAACCCAAACAAATGGTAATTTAGCTTGTTAATGAAAAAATAATCATGTACTTTACTATTTGTTTCAGCTTTTTTTGTAAAATGGTAAATTTAAAAGTTCATGAAAAATAATTATTATATTTTAGACTTAAAAATGTTATTTTAATTAAAGAGCTTGCACACCAGCTTGATGTTGATCTAACCATTACCTAAACATAAAAAAAGTATTTTGCCAATACAGTAGTTAATTTCAGGCAGCTTTGGCATAACCCTAACATTGGGTGGTGGTCTAATACTTTTGTTAAGCACTTCAAAGAAACAATCTCACTGACTTAATGTTTAAAAAAACAACAACAAAAAACAAACAAAAACCTTCACAAGTTGATTACACTAAACATCAGTGGGCCTGATGGGACGTATATTTGGCATCATTGGTCTATATCACATACAATATTACAAACTGTGTGTATTTTTTTCTGTCAGTACCTTAGGTCCAGTACCAAAATTTGAGTTTGAAATGTAGTTACCTCCCACAGTGGTGGGGGAACAGTTTACTTTTACAGTATTTTTGGAGTATTAATGAGGTAAGAATCTTTCTATTCCTCTCAGGCTTTCCTGAAGAGGCTGGAGTCTGTGAAGCCCACACCTGGCCTGAGGCGCTCAGAGCAACTGGCAGACTATCAGCGCCAAGCCGGATACCTGGGAGGTTCTTCATTTCCCATCTGCAGGTCCACCACAAAGAAAGATCGATCTAGCAGCAGGACTACCTCCGGTTGGTGTCTTACATCTTTGGTTGTTTTCCAACAATTTTAATTTTAAGTACTTTGGTTTAGATAACAGATATGTACCTTCTAGTACATGCTATATGCTCCTCCAGTTACAGTTTGTCATACTGCAATTAAAGCACAGCTACAGAATATTAATAATAAATAAAAAACCTTTGCATGCAGACCTCAGTGTTTTTGTTCAACGAGCACACCACCTGCAGGAGTGTGTGTGGGGAGACATTTGGAGAAGCCTGCTGTTATTTGCTTGTGTTGCATTAATTAAGGTAGAAAAAGGCATTAGCATGTGGTACGCACTCATGTCAAACTGACGGCTGCAAATTTATCTCCAGATGGTTGCAAAGACTGGATTAAAGAGAACGAGAAGACTGTAAAAAGCAGCTCTTAACACTGCTATGAAATGAATTTCATGGCTCAGTAACTGACAAACTGTTTCTCCTCTTAACACCTTTTTGTCTTTTTAATGTTTGTGTTTCATTGTTGCTTCCTGGTGTTAAAATAACATTTGAAATAATTAACCAATAACAGATTCCAACTGTCATAAAACACGTGTGTGTGTGTTTGCCTGATTGTTTTTAAATACAATTTCAAATATGTACATATTTTCTTAGCAGTGTAATAATGGTTTTTAAAGTTGTGCTATTTTATGATTAAACTGTAATGATAAGCCTGTAATCAGAGAGCATGTTTCTGTTATCCACTCAGCAGGTCCCAGGTCAGTCAACTCCAGGGCATCACTCCCCTCCACTGACTCCAGCAGCAGACCTTCACCCAGGTCAAAAAAACCAGGTGCAGCGCGGGCAGCATGGTGCTGAGAGCGCTGTTTAACATTTAATCTGCTAAAATCTGGTTTCTGTTATCCATATTCAGTTGATATCTTTGCATCGCAAAATATTAAAAAAGGAACAAAGCTCAAAGGTTCTTGTCACGTAAATGTGTTCAGCATACTTTCATCTGGCTTAATCAACTCTTCAGTGATTTTCGTGTAACCATGCTTATCCATTATAAACATTTTCTTTGAATCTGAAATATGGTATGTGTGGCTTCCACAGCAGTGTCGCAGTACCGAAGTTAGCTGCACAAGCAGAAGATATTGTTTTGTTGAAGGTATAAATGTACAAATTATTGTTTATTATGACTGAATTTCAGTTCCTATAAATGTAACCTTTTTTTTTTTACATTGCTTGATTAAATGGGATACACAAAAAATTGTGTTTTTAAGTTATTTAAAGGTTTACTTGTTTATATTTATTCTGTTTCCTGTTAACTAAAGCTGTTTTCCCACCAATTAACAGTGTACTGTTTTGCATCTTTAAAGATGCAAGGTTTGTTCAAATCATTCTTGCTGGAAGATGCATTTATTAGCTTTTATCATGGAAGACAATCGATGGGACAGCAGAAAAAAATGGGTGTAAATAATACATTGAAAAGTCGCACTTTGCTGCTTCACTTCTGAAGCATTGTGTATGTTGGCTTGGTGTCCATGTGGGGAGTTAAACAGAAAATCTAATATGAAAACCAACAAGACTGTGACAACAGTGCATTCATCAAAAAGACTGGACTGTTAGAATAATACGTTTTTATTCTTAATAAAATAATTTATGAGGATCAGAGTGGTCACAGCATAACACATGGGTCTCCTCAACTTGCTTCACAAACTTACTAACATGGGAAGCATGACCTGAAGTGACATCATCATGTGCGTCATCACAAAATCTCCACCTGCTTGACTTTTACTGAACGACTGCCTGTTGGCATGTCCTAGATGGGATATATACACTTTTGGTTCACCCACCCTCCTTACCTGGGCTGTCATACTGTAGACGCCCACACTGTAAATTCACCAAGCTGTTATCACTGTATCACCAGAAATAAGACTTAAACAAAGTAAAGGGTTTCCTTGGGGATTGGTTGAAAGTTTAGTATGCAAACTTCTTGAACTCATCGTAAAGCACCAGCACAAAGGCACCACCCATGCCTCTGATCACGTTAGACCAGGCACCTTTGAAGAAGGCTTTTGGTCCCTCATCCTTGATGATTTTCTTCCAGCAGTCGATTGTGCCCTTGTACATGATGTCAGCTTTGGAAATAAAAAGAGAAGAAGACAACGGACATGAATAATGTTGCATAATGCCCTCACATGAATGCTTAATAACTGTGCAATAACTGGGCCAAACGAATCGAACATGGTTTCACCTCCTTTGCGTCCAGACTGCATCATCATACGACGTCTGACTGTATCGAAGGGGTATGAGATGAGACCAGCTACAGCAGTGACGGTTTGGGCGATCATCCAGCTGACGATGATGTGCGTGTTCTTGGGATCTGGCAGCATACCTATAAGAAGCACAAGTTAAGTCACCCACGTGTAAAATGCACATGTACACTGTTAATACATTCTAGTGTAACAGCTGTGCGCACCTTTAGCCGTGTCGAAGCATCCAAAGTAGGCCGCTCTGTAGATAATAATACCCTGCACTGACACGTTGAATCCGAGGTAAAGACCCTTGAGCCCATCGGTTTTGAAGATCTTGGCAATACAGTTTCCAAGACCAGTGAACTCTCTCTCTGCTGTGCCCTTGCCGATGTCTGCAGCCAGCCTCGTTCTGGCGAAGTCGAGAGGATACACGAAACAGAGCGAAGTCGCACCAGCGGCACCACCAGATGCCAGGTTGCCAGCGAAGTAACGCCAGAATTGTTTTTTTTGATCCACGCCACCGAGGAAGATCTTCTTGTACTTGTCTTTGAAGGCGAAGTTGAGGGCTTGGGTTGGGAAGTAACGGATGACATTGGCCAGGTTGCCTCTCCAGAAAGAAATGAAGCCCTGTTCCTTGGGGATTCTAACCACACAGTCAATGATTCCCTTGTACTGTGTTTCTGCTGTGATCTGCTTGCTGGCATGCTGGACCTGCAAACAAAGCATAAAAGTTCTGTATTGGACACACGTGTGCCATAGTTCCATGTAAATGTAAACCTTGACACGACAGGGACCATTTTTTCTAAATAGTATGCAATATTTGAGCAAAATTTTAATTTTAAATACATCATTTTGGTATTTACATAATCTTAGACTACTATGTTTAATATTCTCCGGACAGACATCATGTAGTTGTAGGCCCAGCAGAGGCACACTCCTGTCACTTGAGACCTCACTGTGTATTAGATTACACACTTCAAGTTAAATTTAGCAGTCCACTTTCACTGACTATTGCAGCGGTCATCTGTAATAATAAAGGATTAATTAACTTAATAAAAGCACAAACAGCATGATGAACTAGCTACTTATGGTCGTTTTTCTGCAACGCTTATTAGGAGGGCTTGCCACCCTTACTGTCACCAGAAGAATTCTGCGTAACTTGGCGCGTAAAACTATTTCCACATCAATCCATGACCTCTCACGTGCCCACTGGCATTACGCACGAGACCAAATGAGTCCAAAGGGCCATTTCTTTCTTGAAAAACAATTCTTGTGTTGCATTTTGTGTTTGAGTTATCGCAGAAGCCCCACAATTACGCACGCTTTACGCAGACATGCGACCGTGCCAGAGGCAGCAGTTGGTTCAGTCATTTTACCTGCAGCAACAGCTTGACTCTCTCAATGGGAGCGACAGCTGTTTTGGAGATGGCAGCGGCGATGCCACCGGCCAAAAAGTCTTTCATAAAACTAGTCACCGCGTCCGACATGATTGGTTGTTTCTTGTGGAGATCCGAGACTTCTGACTTTTCCAAAAGTGGCCAAGATCCTCAAGGAAACCCTACGCTTCTCCAAGTGGACGAGGCAACCCCCATGTGTCTTAATATATGCGGGGCAATTATCGCGAGAATCTTGAGTGATGGATTTACAGTTGGTCGAACAGATAAACGAGGCCGAATAAATTTCCGAGGTTAAAGTTCAACTCGTGCGCCATGTTTCTGAAGTCAAGAGTCGGCCTACCCGGGGACGTTTAAAGGACACAATGTGTGTAATTTGATAATTATTAAAAGTCAGATGTCACTAATCCTTATGATGGAGAAGTCCTTTATCTAAAGTCCGACTGGAGAACAGCTTTTGCATTCTGTCTACACACACTTGTGGGGTTTATTGAGTTTCCAGAAAACTGAAAAAAAATCTGTCTTTATTAGAATAATATTAAGGTAACAATTAAATTTCATAGCGTATTAAATGTGTATCATGACTTCAACCCCAGTATGACATTTACAGAGAGCTGTGTACTCTGTAAATCTGTAAATCTCATGGTGTAATTTTTATCCAATGACTCCAGTTGCTAAGGCCTCGGGAAACCTAAGAGATTTTTTATCTATCTATCTATCTATCTATCTATCTATCTATCTATCTAAATACAATCTGTTCTAAGACAGGGCAAGTGGATGGAACACATATTTACTGAAAAAAAGAAGAAGATTAGAATGATTTTTGTATCATCACACTGGCAGTTTTGTCGCATATTCATTTATGATAAATACAGGGAGTGCAGAATTATTAGGCAAATGAGTATTTTGTCCACATCATCCTCTTCATGCATGTTGTCTTACTCCAAGCTGTATAGGCTTGAAAGCCTACTACCAATTAAGCATATTAGGTGATGTGCATCTCTGTAATGAGAAGGGGTGTGGTCTAATGACATCAACACCCTATATCAGGTGTGCATAATTATTAGGCAACGTCCTTTCCTTTGGCAAAATGGGTCAAAAGAAGGACTTGACAGGCTCAGAAAAGTCAAAAATAGTGAGATATCTTGCAGAGGGATGCAGCAGTCTCAAAATTGCAAAGCTTCTGAAGCGTGATCATCGAACAATCAAGCGTTTCATTCAAAATAGTCAACAGGGTCGCAAGAAGCGTGTGGAAAAACCAAGGCGCAAAATAACTGCCCATGAACTGAGAAAAGTCAAGCGTGCAGCTGCCAAGATGCCACTTGCCACCAGTTTGGCCATATTTCAGAGCTGCAACATCACTGGAGTGCCCAAAAGCACAAGGTGTGCAATACTCAGAGACATGGCCAAGGTAAGAAAGGCTGAAAGACAACCACCACTGAACAAGCTGAAACGTCAAGACTGGGCCAAGAAATATCTCAAGACTGATTTTTCTAAGGTTTTATGGACTGATGAAATGAGAGTGAGTCTTGATGGGCCAGATGGATGGGCCCGTGGCTGGATTGGTAAAGGGCAGAGAGCTCCAGTCCGACTCAGACGCCAGCAAGGTGGAGGTGGAGTACTGGTTTGGGCTGGTATCATCAAAGATGAGCTTGTGGGGCCTTTTCGGCTTGAGGATGGAGTCAAGCTCAACTCCCAGTCCTACTGCCAGTTTCTGGAAGACACCTTCTTCAAGCAGTGGTACAGGAAGAAGTCTGCATCCTTCAAGAAAAACATGATTTTCATGCAGGACAATGCTCCATCACACGCGTCCAAGTACTCCACAGCGTGGCTGGCAAGAAAGGGTATAAAAGAAGAAAAACTAATGACATGGCCACCTTGTTCACCTGATCTGAACCCCATTGAGAACCTGTGGTCCATCATCAAATGTGAGATTTACAAGGAGGGAAAACAGTGCACCTCTCTGAACAGTGTCTGGGAGGCTGTGGTTGCTGCTGCACGCAATGTTGATGGTGAACAGATCAAAACACTGACAGAATCCATGGATGGCAGGCTTTTGAGTGTCCTTGCAAAGAAAGGTGGCTATATTGGTCGCTGATTTGTTTTTGTTTTGTTTTTGAATGTCAGAAATGTATATTTGTGAATGTGGAGATGTTATATTGGTTTCACTGGTAAAAATAAATAATTGAAATGGGTATATATTTGTTTTTAGTTGAGTTGCCTAATAATTATGCACAGTAATAGTCACCTGCACACACATATACCCCCCTAAAATAGCTAAAACTAAAAACAAACTAAAAACTACTTCCAAAAACATTCAGCTTTGATATTAATGAGTTTTTTGGGTTCATTGAGAACATGGTTGTTGTTCAATAATGAAATTATTCCTCAAAAATACAACTTGCCTAATAATTCTGCACTCCCTGTAGTCATTTCAAAATGTCACTTGTCCAGCTTTGTTAGTAGGGAGGAGAGGTTATTCACTGCAGAGCCACTGATGTAATCTTGCTCCACCTCTATGGCCCCACCTAACCCTAACTCTCTGTGGTTAGGGTAACTCTCTAAGTAATGCATACCACTTGTCAAAAAGCAAAAATATAGTTTTAGGTCATTTTTTCTTGTTGCATAAGAGATGATATGAACTTACCTGAAAACAGGTAAACTGGCCAACCTGGATTTGTTCCACTGAGGGGTTGCCGAGCAAATGTTAACCAACCAGAGTATCATGTTCTCTATAGTGTTCCAAAATTACCCCATTCACATATTTTCCCCAAAGACTTACTTTCTGTTCAATAAGCCAGGGCAATACCAGATTCACTGCACAGAAGTTCAATAACATTAATTTAAAAATTTACAAACTACACTAGGCCTTTATGACAAGTTCAAGCAAGAAGGACATACAAATTCCGCACAGTGTTCAAACCCAGGACCTTCTTGTTGCGAGGTAACAGTCCTAAACCACTGCACCGACATATATACACCACTGATTGCTGAAGCAACTTGTGCACTATTATAATACTTCAGTAGGTTTGTAACTTTTACTGAAGTTAAAAGCATAAATAAGGTTGTTTTTTTTCCACTTTGCAAAGCAACTATCTAACACAAAATTATATTTAAAGTCTTATGCAGCTCCACTTTTCACATAATAAATTTGGAATAGGATTCTGAAAATCGTGCCCAAAGTTAGCGTTTCTGCACAGATTTTATTTCTGATAAATGTTTGAGTTGCCGTCCCCCCGTCCTGAAATGCTTTGTTCTTGTTAACACTCTAAGAATATGCCTATAACTAACTACCACCTTGTGGCCACTTGGTGGCGCTTATTGACTGTTTAGATTCACAGCCAACTTGACGCTACAAGGCGTCTCCTGTCAGGATAGCATCAGTAACCCCGTTGTAAGACTACAAAACTCATTATTCCTACATTTACACTCAGTCTGTATGTATATGTGTGTATGTTAGACGTAGAAACAGATTCTTCATGGTAGTATATCTAACACCATGGAGACAATATTATTATTATTTATCTATTTAGTTCATTATCAAAAACCATATTTGCTGAAGCTCTTATTTATAGAATGGGGGAAACAATGTTTTTCATCTTTAACTTTTTAACTGTGTTAAATGTTTATCTGGAGGGTCCCCTGGTTGTGGTCCTTCCCCTTTTCCCTGCTGCTGACTTTTGAATTAAAAGAAGTCACTGGGTGGCACCAGAGAGCTGAATTGCACACCAGAGCATCACTAACGCCTCCAGAGTGCAACTTGTGCGCTCAGTAAAACAGGTGCTTTTCCTTATTTACTTACCACACAACAATGAAAATAATGCACCACTTTATTTGCCCCCCCTCCCACCACCCAGGTCAGAGGTCAGGCTCAGCTGCAGGCCTGTGACCTTATTTCTAGTTAGGGATTCAGCATCTTGTTCACTTGAGCACTTCGGTAAGGCAGATGCTGGCTGGCACCGGGACTTGCACCTGCTTTTGAGTGAGCAAATGTTGGAGTTTTTGCAATTACAAGTGCACAGACTCAAACCTGGCTTTTTTAGTTTACATCATTGTCTTCTAAGGCATCTTTATCCTGAGTTACAGCAGACAGCCTCATTTAATGGGATTATTAAAGGCTACTTTTGGAAAGTATTCTTGAAATGAAACTATATCTTGATCCACTGCATCAGTCATCTTCTGTTAATTGAAGATGATGTGCACTGAGGGAGTTTTGGATGACCTAATATAACCTAATATTCAAAGAGAGATTTTTTGTTTCTAAAAATGTTCTTATGACTCGTCATCTTCAAGGATTTTCAAAGTCTACAGGTCTTCATATGAGCTGTGAATATTATCTGAAGTGATCTCATTATAATTCTAGAGAAGCAGTTTAACGTTGCCTTTACTGCTGTCAAACCTCTTTTTGTGCTATTATTTAAATCTAATCTAGGTTTGCAAAAGTCGTTGCTCAGTAACCTTGGATTTTAGATTGAGGGAGGGGTCACCCAGGGTGGGGGTTGAGTTTGGATTTGCATTTTGAGTATGAAGAGCTGCAGGTGTCAGACAGTTAACCCCCTCCCACCGCTCCGAGAACACGCATACACAGAGCCGTTACACACCACTCTTACACTAATACAGTCACTGATTTTATCTGTTAAGAAGCAGGCATGTTTTTCTTTTCTTTTTTTTAATTCCCCTGAGCCCCTATTGTCTATTTGAGGCACGATGAGAATGGAGATTATGAATGTCAGACAGGGTTAAAACCACTCATATGAAGGTCAGAACTCAGCAGCGTAGGTTTCTTCTGTCTGGAGGATTTAATTTAATTTTGCCACAATGCAACAAAAACTGCTGCAAACCTCCTGCGCTGCCTTGACAGTATTAGTGTTTCGTCCAAAACATTGTAAACATTAATGTTTGTGTTATTTTGATTTACAGTATTCACCAACCACAGTCGCTTAGTTTTCCAAGATACTTTGACCTCTCATGTACACAGGTTAAAAAAGAAAAACCTTTCATATAAACCGAACCGAACCAAACCGAGTTTCTGTGCATCTCTTAACACTTTCTGACTTCTCTACACTGTCTGTAGCACTAAGCTCCAACTGGTCCTAAGGCAGCATGGGGATACGACACAAAAACCAATAATTATACAGACATTTGGAGGATGTTTCATAATTCTTTGTCCCATCTCCTACATATGAATCAGCAAACACCCGGCTCCCTCTTAAGAGAAAACCATATTGTTTATTTTCTTCCTCACAATACTCAGTCCCGTGAGCTTTGTGAGTTTAAAGGCACAATCTTAACACAATCCCATGGCCTCAGATCCAGCATGAGTTCTCCCTGGCAGACAGAGAGACTGTGCTCTTTGGGGCTCAGGAGATTATTTAAGTGCTTTCTGTCTTCTCTTTGGTGCATTATTGGCTGTTGGCCCCTCTTCATAAACGTTAAAGGGGCTGACTGGGGACTAAACATGTCAAAAGCACGTATGCATGTGTGTGTCTGTGTGTCTGTGGATATAAAAAAAGATGCAGACATGGTGAGAGGGAGAGCGCATCATGCAGCTGCCATTTAACACCCGCAGTCAGGGCAGTGCCCATGGCAGAGCATGCAAGGTGGATGAACACACACACACACACACAGCTGCGAAGGAGTAAAAATCTCCATGACCAATCAGAAGGACCTGGAGACATGCAGTCAGTGGGGGACTAAAGGATGGACCGGGCAGGAGTGGGGGCTTCAGATTGACAGACACTTGAGTGACAGGAAAAAACATGAGAAAAGGAAGTGGGGGAGAGTGACAATATGAGAGCAGACGTGTTGCTGAGGAAAGAAGAAGAAAAGATGAGAGTTAAGAGCGAAGTCTGATGATTGCAGCTGTCAAATAAACCTGAGCACTCAAGTTCATTGTGTGTTGGTGTTTTGTTATGACAATGTCTGCACAACAATTACGTTATTAAAAATATGTTATTAAAAATATCTATGAAGATGATTCACTGCTGGGTGGTCATGGCACAGCTACAATATTTTTTGACATTAAAGGATACTTAAGGATAAAAATTCAGACACATGACCTGGAGCTGTGGGAATTTTTCATGGCTATTTTCATCATTGTCTGACCTTGAAGAGAAAAATGGTAATTGCTTAGTCAAGTAAATAATCTACAGATAAATATATAATGTACAATATTGAAAATGACAATGATCAACATATGTTAATATAACAGGGACATATTGTAAACAGAGCACAGGGAAGAAATATCCAGTAAAGCATTTTATCAGCTGCACTTAAAACCAGGTCAAAGTGCTCCTATGAGAACTACTAATACAAAATATCTGCAATAAGAAGAAGTGCTAAGTGAGGTAGTAAAAGATGCTCCTCTGGTCCCAGAGGAGGACTGCAAGCAATCCTCCTGAGAAAACTGCTGAATTTATGTATTTATACTACTTGTCTTGTCCTAATAATGTGGTAAAGCAGTTTTAGTAACTGTTCATTTATTGATTCATTGCATTTTACTTTTACTATTAGGGCCAAAACCTTTGTACAGTCCCAGTTAATTTTCCAAACTTGTTATACTTTTCCAGCCAGATTCGTATTCCGGGTTGTTTGAGGTGTCGTATTTTCACCCATCACCTCAAAACAAATATAAATTACTATAACAATAAGAAGCATTGCATTTGGCGCTAATAATGACTCACATACAAAATTAGAGACTTAAGAACCTTCTGCGCTGGTCTTTAATGATAAAATTTCAGGGATTCATAGATTAAGTTTCCTAAATTGGATAAATTTGCCATTTGTAAACTGGCAAATTTTCAGGATTTGGTGTGGCTGTGGTGCAGAATGAGCAGTAACAGGATCACCCAGCTTGTGTCTCTGTGTGAGAGAGTGTTTTATAAGAGGTTTACTGCATTCATTCATGTCTTCTTCTCCTTTTAGATCTTTTTTACTTACTAAGAATGATCAAGTGCACTTTTACATTCTTTGTTCTGGTTTTCATGCATCAGAATATCTAATATGCATAAACCTAGTGGAGGTTCATGCACACTGGCGTTCACATTCATCGGCTAATTGATGTCATTCTTGTGTAATCCAGGTACACATCTGGCCGAGGAAATGTGTGCAAACCTCGTCAGCATAAAGCAAAGTAATGAACAAAATCTCTCTTCTTTTCTTTGACGTTAAAGTCTCTTTTACCTTCCACTGCCATGGTTTCTTTGCACCACAGCGTTGGAAATTTTAAATAGTTGCACTCATCTCTTCCCATAATAGGAGTATTTCACTTGGACTGGTGGTCAGTGAAGACAACCTAATCAGTTCGGAGTAGTCACATACTTGTAAAACCCTCGAGATGATGGTCCCTCTCATAGAAGCACATGCACGGCATTCATTCATTTGTCTTGCTGCTCGGAAAGACAACAACCTCTTCAAACTTTAGGGTCGTTTAAGACGGATTCTGAACCTTCTCAAGAGCTCTTACTTTCAAATTAGTGCTGCCATTATAGCTGTGAAATTATCTCTGCCTGGGTCAGAGTGTGCAATGAGGAAGGCTTTGTTGCACAGCTTGTTGAGTTTACATTTTAGAGGCTCTATTGTGTAGATGTACTTAAAAGTACAGGTTTTGTCTTGGAAATTTGTTGTACAAAGGCTCGGCCACTTTCTTGCACAGAGGGCATCTTTCTGCATTTGCAGATAGAAAACAAGAAGACCAGAAGAGATGACTTCAAAGGCTGTGAGAAAATATATTTGAGAAAATGCATATATATTTGTCTTTATTTGAGTGTAATAATGTTTAATTATAAATTAAAATCAAATCTCAAATAAGTCAAGTAAAAAATGCAATGCTGTACAAATAAATTTGATGCTTCGTTAAACAAATGATAGTCTCATGTACTGTATGTTGAAACAAATATGCTTTCATTATGGTGTAGATTAACCTTATTGTTCTTTTTTTTTGTACTTCTTTAAAATTAACAAGTTTTTTTTAAAAAGTGGATAAAAGTGATCTTCACAATTTTTATTTTTTTTATTTATTTATTGGATTTTAATATCAAATCATGTTCTTAGGTAAGAATATTTTAACTCTTTCTTAAAGACAACTATGTGAAATGTAATTATATTCTTATCTTGAGCAGGTTAAATATTTTTGTTAAATCTTTATTGTTCTGTGTATTTGTTTTCATATTTATTCCATTATCTTTATTTAGGGTTTTGTGTGCATGTGTGTGTGTAAACTTTATTAAAAATAACATCGACCTTGCGTGCTCACACCCCCAGAAAGGTGCTACTCTACAGATGTTCAGAGATTAGAATCTGACAGACACAAAAATAAACTTTTGAAACTGAAATGTGATTTTGTTTTTCAGATATTTTTGCTCCACCCCAGGAGAGCGAAGATGTTGTCATACATTGTTTGCTTCCGTCTGCTTTCTGATACTCACCTATAACACTAGTGTATCATTTTCATGCAAAGCACCCAGTCACACATCTTTGGTCCGGGATAATGTCTTCATGTTGTCTTTGTCTCAGGTTTTAGAGTATTTCAAAATCTTAAAGGTAGATTAGTTCAAAAGCAACTCAAAGCCTTTGGTAAATCAATTTGTTTTCACGTGTGTTCCTCTGTCAGTGTGTGCGTGTGCCTGACAATGCATGGCTAATTCATTGATTGGGGGATAAGTCTCTGCTTGTGCATCCATCTTGATTTGATGGCCGAAGAGAGAGCAGATTGACCCTGTGACCCTTGTGTGTGGGGTGGCGCTCTTCTCTTCGCTGTCCGGAGCTCCTGTCAGTGGGTTAATGAGCGACGGCTGCTCGGGGCATGCTGGGCCCTGGCTAAGTGACCAGACCGGATGACCACCCTCTGCCCCGACTCTTGCATCTCTCTATGGCCTTCAGTTAAATACCCTCTGCTCTTCCTCCCTCTCTGCGAGAGAAACTGGGACTCAGGATTTAAGCTCGGGTTTGTGCAGCTGCTGCTCAAGCTTTCACTGCTCAGCAGCGGAAATGATCACTGAACCTGTGGCAGCTGTGCAGCAACTCTATCAACACAGGAGCATTATTATTAAAAAAAAAAAAAAAACCCTGAAAGCTGAAACTGACTTTTAAGCATAAATTTCATTAGAATAAATGTTATCCTGATGCACTATTAAAACATGTTTTAATAGGTTTATTCATGTAACTCATTGCTTTATGCTTTTAGAATTTTTACATATGTAGAAACTTATTTCACTCACACTGAAAGATGTTACAGCCTATTTATAAGACTAGTACATGCCTATATCCTGTTCTGCTATGTAAATGTAGTTTTACTCATTATCAGCCGGTTATCAACACAATACATTATAATATGTAAGCTTTGCGGACATGAATAATGACATAATCCTTTTATAAGTGTTATCAGAATCAGAATCAGAATCAGAATACTTTATTGATCCCTGGGGGAAATTATTTTTTGTTACAGTGCTCCATTATAAACCAACATTAAGACAAGACAGACAATACACTAACTAAGAATAGTACAATATATACATATAAGTACACAAACGCTAAAAAATAGTTCATTTTAGTCCTCTGGTAGTAATTGTTTCAATTATCCATCCATCCACCCATCTTCTGTGGTGTAGGAGTATTGGCATCCTTTGCTGTAACAGTAACAATCTACTAAAAATGAAACAGCTTTTGAAACACCTGTCTCGAATTTCATAATAATTGACTACAACACTGTCACAGATTACTGCACGTGACCCACTGATCTAGGTAAAGTGCCTCAGACCTTATTAAATACATGCTCTAACAGTGAAGGTGAGTGTTTTGCCACATTTACCCTGACTGACACTGAGCTGTAGTGATGTATACAGATTTACCGAACTCAAACATCCCACTGGAAAGATGAAATTGTGATTTTCTTTATTGTTTTATTATTTATTTATTTATTTTTTCTTGATTTCTTATTTGCTGATGTAACCTCAGAAATCCTTATTAGTTGAATCATGAACTAAAAAAGTCAATAAAACATCAAACAAATAGATTACAGTGATTTAATCAGGTAATGTATTTAATTGCGTAAACCCTGTTGAGACATGAATAGATTTTATACATTGTTAAAACAAAATTATTAACTACTATCTGTCTTTCTTTTTTTATTGGATTAGGATGGTTGGGATGTGAGGACAATAACTTTTAAATTGTCTTGCTAAATGTTTCTTTGCCTTTTTCTTTAACTCCTCTTAATTTGTCCTATGTGTCCAACAGATTTGACCCACGGAGCAGCAGACTTGTTTCTCCGACCCTAACCACAGCACGCCAAAGTACAGCTGAAAGCAGCCCATCCCAGAGCGGACGTTTGTTAAAGTGAACAGGGTAATGAATTTTAAACTGCTCTAGTAACAGCTCTCAGACATGTGGTTTTAGTGTGTGAGCATGGGTGAGTGGGTGGGCGTGTGTGTGTGTGCGGTTAGGATTTGCAGTTGTGGCTGTGTCTATGTATCTGTATAAATGTAGGGGGATATGTGCATTAATGGTGGGGGTGTTAGGTGGGGGTAGGGAGTTAGCCTCTGTGTACGTGTGAGTGTATGTGCTGGGGATAAAGACCTAGCAAATTAGCCTGGCTTAGCTGACAGGTGACAAGGGTTGTTTTGAATGGGGATTTTGTAATACCAACAGTGAGCAAAAAGCCGGGGTACCAAGGGACTTTTGAAAAGAGAGAAAGAAGACTTTTCTTCTAGCAGTGAAGGAAGAGAAAAAGGGCCCTGAAGGCTTCGGGGGACTTAGGGATCTCACTAATCAAACCTCCACCGTCTAGCACACTCATTTTTATTCAAAACGTAGAAATGCTAAATCATTCCAATCGGATTGATCCCTGTGTCAGTGCCTGTGTGGTATTCTCATTCTCTTCTTTCCGCCATGTCCTCAACTTTGACATATCAGTCAAGCAAGGACACTCTGCCACAAAGAGCACTGATCCGAAGGCAGACTGATGGCTAAGAAGTGGCATTTTAAATGTTATTTGTAAATTTGCATGTATTTATTAGGTCCTCTTGAAACAAACTGTTTAAAACACCTTTGTCTTTAGAACTCCAACAAAGCAACATTAGACATGCTCCCCGAAAGTTGTTCTGTTCATCTGTCCAGTCATGTGGACGTTACTCATCCAAGTGACTTCTTCAGTCTCTGCTGATCTCTGAGGTTTGAGGTTTGACTGAAACTAGCACCACTGATGGGCTGTGAGATCAATTTCCTCATCATTAAACAGACATGCTGTTAAGTTGTGCATGACATTATTAAGTTCAGATTGTGTATAAGAATGTGTAATAAGACACAATCAAGAAGGCCTTGATTTTGTTGCATGCGTTAATTACACACAGAATACATGCATTTTAATAATAAGGGTGTTTATAAATTGTTAAGCTCAAACACACACGTGGAGGCCATTACATAGGAGGGTAGTACATTAACTGGAGATTTATTTTTAATATAATGCTACTTGCCTCAAACTTCCTGTAGCTTAACCTTAAAACACAAAATCCCTCTAACATTTTGTGATTTACATCATGCTTAGACACCCTTGTCATGTTGACCAACTTAACAATGCAAAACGAGCAATAAATGAATTGGAATAAATATTTAGAAATGTTATTTTCTAAAAGAATAATTGAATTGATGAAATAAATAATAATAAGTTTGTCTCTCTGCAAAACAGTTCATGCACTTTAGATTCAAACACTGCATTTTTATGTATTAAAGCTATGAGACTGGATCAGTATCTAATATTTTTTGTTTTTTGCCATAAATGCATCTATACATTGAATCATAGTTCATTTGGTCAGCCAGCCTTAATGAGACAGAAATGCCATTATTTTTTTAAACATGTTTTTTTTATTTAAAAAAGATCTGAGAACAAGAAGCTTTCACAAAGGAAGCAATCGACAAACAAAAGCAACAGAACAATGCAACAAACGAGACATAAAAAAACAGCAGAAAGACGTCCAGAAAATCAAAAACAACTTTTAAAACCTCCAAACAGAAAATATGTGTCTAGTTTTCAGTATGAAATCTGCATATCATCATAATACTGTCTCTTTTCTGTCTTTAGAATATAAAATATCTACATAGAACTCATATTTTTTGGATTAAACTAAATGTTTGCTACTGAATATCTTCACAATGAAACTGTCAGAGATTTCAAAGTATGTCTTCACTTTACAGTCGAAACTTTTCCGCTCAGTCTTTGGTTCAGAAGATGTGATTGAGGAGACGTTCTGAGCTACACCTCAGCTTGTGGCACTGGAGGTTTGTCTAGTCTCGTTGGGGACATATAAAAAAAGGAGGAGCAATATAACTGAAAAATACTATTGCTACCTAACAGCGAATGTATAAACATGTATTTTTTCGATGTCGCCTCTCAAGAGATACAGATTACAGATACTTTTAACTTATATTTACTCTGTGTCTTGTAATACTTTAGGCAACTTGAACTCCCATCTTTGCACGTGCTTTTAATGAACAAGTTCCTGTAAATTTCCTCACCCAAAAACAAAAAAACCCTTCAGCAATCACATATATCACCTTCTCCAAAATAAGATAAGATGAGATAACCATTGTTAGTTCCACATGTGGGAAATGTGTTTATTATAATTATTATAAGACAAGATGCCGAGTAGAAAATTATTTAATCAAACTTTGCACCTAGATAGAGTTAAAATGAGAAGTTTAATTTAAAAAAAAGAAGCTCATTTTGTTTTTAGTTGAGACAGTAGCATGTTTTTCACTTTGTTGCATCACATCGTTTTTTAAAAGCACTCTAAGCATTTTGGAAGCTGAGAAAACCAAGAAGTAACATCTTTCTTTTTTAATATACCAGTTGGGCTGCTCTATGTTTCAGGCCCACCTCTGAAATATTTTTCAGTTTGTAATGCATTGATTATATTCAGTGGGTGGCAGGTCTGCACTTCAGGAGTAGTTTAGTACTTGGTCTGTGACTCTGGAGCTGTGCTGCTTTGTTAATGTGTTGCTGAAATAAACCTGGCAGTAAAATGTGACTCTAAAACCTGTAGATGTGATTTAGCTTTATTCGTGCTTTGGTACAATTCCATATTTGGTTGTTCAGATCATAGTATAGTTTCCCACTACACCTTTGGACAATTACTGGTTAATCTAACCCTACTAAATGTATGTCATTGGACTTTGTGAGGAAGCCAGAGTAGCAGGAGAGAACTGACACATATACGAATGTGCAAATCCCCCACAGAAAGGCTCCAGCTGGATTCAAACCCACAACCTTCTTGATGTGAGGCAACATTGTTAACCACTGAACCACTGTTCTGGAGTGTCGCCCAATAATCATTTATTCACTTTCCTTTAGCTTTGATGACAGCATCCTTTCACAACTTTTGGTGCACATAATATTGCTGAATGTAAACCCCCATTTTTATTGACAGGCTGAAAGTAGCAGCAATGTTCATGAGCGGTCCTGAGGCCACACACTGACTTTCTCTCTGGATTCTCTGGATCTTTGTGCTGTGAATTATGTATTTTATATCAGTGTTGAAATCACCACATTCTTGCAGTTTTATGTTAGCCGGTTATCCCGATTAGTTCTGACATCTTCTTCCTCCTAGTTGCTTTACACAAATGATCCAGTCTTTTGTTGCCACCCTTGTCCCAGCCTTTCTGGAATTTGACAAGACATTTCAGAATGAGCTCTTTTTTTAACGAAACACTCCATGCTGTATTTTTTTTCACGTTTAGTACATTGTAAAACCCGTTTGGGAAATTAGAGCACAAATAACAAATGAACATCCTTTGTTTTTCACTATGCTAGGTATTGAAAACAGAAATAATGCAGCAGTTTTACGGCAAACTTTTGAAACATGCAATCATTGTAATGTCTTTCTATTATTATAGCATCTCTACCTTACAATAAAAAGTGCCTTTAGGTGACTGCTGTTGTTATTTAGTGCTATATAAATAAAAGTGACTTGAATTAAATCTCATAAAAAGCTAATGAAGTGAACAAATGAACAATCAGGACGGTAATAAGCAAATATGCTAATTTGGACCCCTTCTTTCCATCCATCTTGTTGATTTACGCGCCCCAAGCTCTCCTGAATGTTTTCACCTTAGAACATGGATGAACCTCAGAGTGGATTAGTGGTGGGAGTTAACAGAGGACTCAGTAATTGGTAAAAGAAACAAATTTTTAGGGTTAAACATGCCTGCTGTGACCCAGTCTGTCCTGCAGAGAACATTTACCCAGGCAAACAGTGGCCTCTCCCTAGCCCCCACCTTAGCCCCAACACACCCACCACAGTAGCACCCTAGGAATGAAAAGAGGAGCACTGATTCAACTCTCATCCTCTCCAGCATCCTCTCTGAGATTAAATCATGAAATCATTTAGTGTTTGTGTGGTCTTCTCTGGGACGTGGGGAGAAAGGATGGACCGGGCAGAGAAAGAGAGGAGCTTCAGTCAGTGTGTGGGAACCACATAGGAAGAAATCCCTGGCTGATCCTGGCCAAGACACTTTGTTTTTCTCCCCTCCTCTCCCACCCCTTCCCTCCCTCTCTTTCTGTCCATCCATTTTTTGGGGTTTTCATTTTTATTCATAGGGTGGTCGGGGTGGAGGGAAGGGTGTCAAGAAAGCAGGGGGCAGTTTGTGTCTGTGTGTGTGTGTGTAGGAGGAAGGGATTGTTCGTCGGCCGATGCCAGTGGAAATAGGTGCAGGCCTCAGACCAGGCCTGGCAACAATAGCCACAGTGTTGTTTGGGTAGTTGCGTCCAGGACTCTTGGACATTCTTCCCATGTCAGTATAATCACTACTGGGAGGTAGCTCCATTACGGATTACCATATCATTAATAGTATCCATGACTTTTGTTCAAAGGCTACTTGTGTAATGTTGCCTTGTGGATGACGGCTAATCCGCTGAGCTGCAGCTGTAGGAAAGAAGAGGGGTAGATCCCACCATCAGTCTCTCTCTCTCTGCCTCACACACACACATATAGACACACACACATGCAAACACATATAGAGGCATCTCCCTGTCTTGGCCCACGGGGATCAGGCTGCTGAAAGACAGATACAAACAACAGTCAAATACAAAGTTCCCCCCATAGCGAAAAAGAAACATCCATTCTACACTTCCCAACTGATCCCCTCCTTAAAGCCAAAGACCAGGCCCCTGCCTCCACCAGCACCATCATCTCCCCCTCCTCCCCTCATCTCCCCTGTAACTGAGTTGGCTGTCATCCTCCCATTAAAGCCCTGCGCTCTTTAGCGCAGCCTTCCTCTCAGATGGTGGGCCAGATTAGGAGGGGAACAATAACAGTTTTCAATGTAAAATGTGCATCTTGTTAGTCTTTTTTCTCTCCTCGCCTATCTTAAAGAGCGAAGCGTAAGCAGCCATTCAGAAAGTTATCTGTGGGTGTTTTCTCTCCTCACACACCGAGGCTTGTTCTGTCGTTATTTTAATCCCCCTGTTTTTCATTCGACCGCTGGATTTTCTGTTTTCTCAGCTCAGATATCTCAACTCAGCACTCATTTGAACTTTAGCGAGATTTGAAGTTTCACACTGATATGTCTTTATGTGTTAGCACCGCCTACAGAGATGCTGTGGGAGTCTCTTCACATGTTTTAAAGCTTCAAATTCAAATTTTCTGTTTCTTTCTGGCAATTTTAAAAAGTGGTTGGAAAACAAAAGTAACATATATTTACAATAAATCCTTAACGTTGCTATGATTATTTTTGATATCTTTAAGATGTATTACTATTAAACCAAGCGGCTTGGTTGTCACTCTGAATAAATCCCAGCTCGTCTTGAGAAAGCAGAGTGTTCACCAGTGTTGGCAGGAAGAGCTGCCAAGTCTAAGTGCAGTAGATACCCCTCAAGCCCTTGTTGTTTTCCTAATGGGTATTAATTCTGCGCAATAAAAATAATCTTTTTTGTAACAGAGTCCTGCAGTGACAGTGGGTGTTCAGAGCGCTGACATTAAGCTGAACTCACAGAAGTCGCATGTGGACATCAAGCTTTAACATCAGTGGCTTGTAATAAACTGGAAATTCAATCTTTATGCAAAACAAAAAGCTCTACTGTTAAAAATGTGGGAATAACAGCATATATTATACGGACACCAGAGCAGTCTTCTACTGCCTCCCTGAAGCAGTGAAAGGTTTATGCATAGCTGCTGATACACATCCCAACAGAGATAAAGTACATGTGATTGAAATTATAGGTTGGCTAACTTTGATTCATTCAACGCCAGTATAGGTACAAGCAAAATGTCACTGTCTTATTTTTAAAGTCAAAAAATATTGTGTGAGGTTAAAATTAAAAAGACATCTGTGTCATGTGTTGTTTATGTCACTGAAAAAAGGTATTGCAGAATTTCAGCGTACTAACTGAGAAAATATTTTGACATTTTATATTATATTTTGAGATAATCCTGTGAAAAATTCGCTTACGGAAGGAAAACATTTCTTTTCTTTTTTCCAGTGGAAATAGTGTCGTCGTCACAGTCGTCACAGTGTCCTCAAAGCTCCCGTTCTCGGTCTTAATGTGGTTCTTTATTGCATGTCACCCGCTCATACTCTATATATCTATATTATAATAATTATTGTTATTGTGTCTTTCTCGTTCTGCAGGGTGTTCGTGTTGTGCTGCATCATGTTCCCAGTGTTGGACACGGGTGTCCTGCTGTGAAGGTCAGGGTGAGGTCATTGGGGCTGTGACTGTTTCACCCAGCCGCCACGATGACCACTGATTTTTAACCAGTGAGATGTTGAGATGTTAAATTCTGATTATTTTCATTCACAATATTGTTTATTATTTAAAACATTTACAAACACTTATCTTGTTAATATGTTAAAGTCTGTCCCTGCGATGTGTATTCAGAAGCAAGCTCTCCACCCCCCAAAAAAAACCTTTCACTCTGTCCCTACTATAACTTTCACACGAGAACATTCATTTGCTCATTCACTTTGAACACATGCACTCACTTGAGATCAAGTTTTCCACCCTCTCTGGCTGCCAATCTCATTTCTGCTTTTTTTTTTTCTCTTTCTCGATTGGTTACTCAGATCGTGACCTCAGAGCCTGACCCGAGCCCTGGGGTCCCCTCTTGCTGGCCCTGTGCTTGCCCCCAGGAGCAGCTAAATACAGAGGAGCAGCCGTCATCTTACCGGACAAAAGGGCAAACATACCATGCTCACCCCTCATGAGTCCAGCCAAGCGCACAGGGAGCACATTAGGACCTCTGGGTTTAATTTACCCTTTTTTTTTGCTCCTGCAAAGAGTCGACTGAGGCGTCAAGTTTGTCAGGTGCCTCAGCTGTGACCGTCTGACCACATCACACTCTCACACAGCCCTTCAGATTCCCAAAGAGCCTCATGCTGCACTCTCCTGATTCACACTGTCAGGTTTCATGCTTCATGCTACTGAAGCGTTATGTTTGAGAAAGATTTCTGGGGCAAATGAACTGGTTACAACTTGCCGGCTTTCCCGAAGAAACCCTAGGCGTGAATACGGTCTCACGACTGTGGTGTGATTGAAGCTGAAAGGACGGATCTCCCCTTTCAAACACAAGAAGGGGATTCCAGTGGTGCTGGAGATCTTGAGCTCTACTTTCAGAATAGAGACAGCACGATAGCTTAGCAAGGAAATAAAAAGTACAAGTTTATTACTTAAATTACAGACAATCTCTGATTTTAAGTACAAAAAAAATCACTGCTAGTTTTGCTCTATTTAAACACACAAAACTTAAAAATATTTAAGTGGTTATGTTCAGATTGTTATTTGAATCTTTGTGTTGTTATTATTGTTTCCAGCACATTCACATGTAGTTTGTAAACATGTTTATTTGTTTGTTTTTATTGTATTTTATTTATATGGCATTGATTCAACAAGGTGCTGAAAAGATTCCTCAGAGATTTTGGTCCATATTGACATGATAGCCATGATGTTAATCTTCTGTTTCATCATATCCCAAAAGTGCTTGGGCTGGATTATTGGTTTGAGATGTGGTGACTGTGGAGGTCGCTGTCATATTCAAGAATCCAGTTGATGATTTGAGCTTTGTGACATGCTGTGTTATCCTGCTGGAAGCAGCTACCAAAAGATAGGTACACTGGTCATAAAGGGATGGACATGGTCAGCATCCAAGTCTGACCCGACCATTCAAATGTCACAGCAGAAATCGAGACTCATCAGACGAGGCAACATTATTCAAATGTTCTTTTGTGCAGTTTTGGTGAGCCTGAGTGAATAGTAGCCTCAGTTTTCTGTTCTTAACTTGCAGGAGTGACATCCAGGTGGTCTTCAGCTGCTCTAGCTGCTACTTCATGGTTTGTGCATTCAGAGATGCTCTTCTGCATACCCTGTAACAATTGTAACAAGTGGTTATTTGAGTTGCTGTTGCCTTTCTATCTCTAGTGTTTACAGAGAATGGTCTGAAAAAGAAACAAGATCCAGTGATGACAATTCTGTGGGTAAAGATGCCTTGAGTATGCCAGAGGTCAGAAGATAATGTCCAGACTGGTGGGAGCTGATGCTTTTATGGGGAAATCCCAGTATATCTGCAGACTCCAACCAGTCCCTATGCCACCAACAACCATAACATGTTTAAGAGTCTATCATATATAATTTGCACTGACTTTAATTTCAACTGATATGCGACTGTTTATTTTCTTTATTTCCAATATTTTTCAATGCCAGTCTCAAATATCAAGTTTAAGTAAAGAAATAAAGGAGTCAGGAGAAAACTGTGTGTTATAATATTATAAATACTTGTGGCCTTAAATATTTAGGTTAAGATTTCTTTAACATATTTTTCCAATATGAATAATTTATGGATGTTGTTATTGTTGTTAACTTAATGCCTTTAATCTTTAACAAAAAGGCCTTAAATTTTAAATTATGCCACTCCATTGGACGCCTTGTGAAATTACTCCCACAGTGTTACATTTGCCAGGAACCAGAATGACTGGTGCTCATTGTCCAACTACCATGCAAAATTACCTGATTTATCTTGAGCACTTTCCAATGTCACACTGTCTGTGCTCATGACAAAAGTGCCCCTTGTTGTGGCACACCAGATAACTAAACCCTCCCTTGTGAAACACTCAGCACCGATCCAAAACGCACTTTCTCAACCTTTTGTCCTCCAAAAACAAAGAACTGCACTTTCTCTTGGCAAATGATGCCTTAATTGTGCAACTTAACAAGCTTGCTCCTTTTCTCCCATGAATAACAAAGAGTTTGATTCAAGTTTGTTTCTTTTTCTTTCTTTCTTTCTTTCTTTCTTTCTTTCTTTCTTTCTTTCTTTTTGCTTGTTGTGTTGTTTCTATTGCAGTGTACTGCTGCATGCAGGTTGGGGTATTCCCATGCAGCCATGTGGCCGGATATGTTTCAGACTGCAGCAACTGCGCTGTGCTGTAAACTAGAAAAACATTACCAAACAACAGAATGACACAAAGCAGCAAGAAAAGCAAGGGTGTGACTAAAACTGTGGTGCACAGTGGGATATTTTGTACAGTCTTCATTATGTTTTCATTTATATCGGAGATGTCTTTGACCCTTCGTTGCTCCCTCTCCTTTAAAACACTGCCTCCTTTATCACTCTATTCATTTTTGGCTCAAATATCTTTGCTCTAAATGGTGGTAGTGTTGAATAGAGTATCTCCATGGATTTGCATAATCTGATGGCATTGCTGGTGTGCACATAGAGGGTTGTGCCAAGTGCAAAAAGGTGAAGCCCTCATCCCTTGGCAGGGGGCAGAAACAGCTATGAAAACCCTCCTCCGACAGGATGATAGCAAGTTTTATTTGTTCTGCTTGCACTCATTTTTTTGCCCATCTTGTGCAAAACATACGCTTTGCATAGAGAAGTATGACACTTATTTAATATGTGTACACACACCCTCAAAACCCACATGATCAAATCAAATCCTATCACTTTTCACACTGGCTAAAAGCTCAGCAAGGTCCTCTCGCCAGAATCACTCCCAGACAATCTAAAGCAATTGATAAGTGCCCCCCCCCCCCCCCCCCCAAAAAAAAAAAAAACAGACTCCATTCATGTCTGCAGTCGTCTTACAGTGGCTGTCATTCTTTAGACATCACTGGTGCCAAGGCAGTGGGATGGCTGCCTCTCTCTGATGGGAAACTGTTGCTCATGTGCTGTGTTGGCTGCCAAGTTTTGGCATTATTGGTGAGGAAGGGGTGGGGAGGGAGAGGGTAGGGAGTGGGGGGAGTACAGAAAGGGGGCCCTTTAAACCCTGTGAGATAGTGCTATCTGTTGTGGGAATGATCTTCATCCCTTTCCCCCCTTTTCTGAGACTTAGGGCTCTTGCTCTCTCCCTCTCTATCTCTTGCTGTTTCTGTTTCTCGCACTCACTCTCTTCTTCTGTCTCCCCATTTCACCCCCCTCCTGAACCCCTCCCCCTCTCCCTCCCCAGTCTGTCTTTTCATGCTGTAGATCAGACAACCATCCTGAGGTGAGCTGGCAAAGATCCGATGCCACTGGAGCACTTTGATTATCAACCAGCACTGACTGTTGGATTTCTCACAGCTTGGGTACTTCTTTGGCTTCACTCCCAAAGTATGACTGTAACCCTCCTTCAAGCACACACACACTCACACACACACACACACACACACACATACAAAGACGCAATGCAAATGCAGTACAACAGGAGATGTTGTGCCCTGAGAAGCTTAGCTAAGCTTGACTTTAGTGCAAAGATCAAACAGGAGCTTTGAGACACATATTGAGCGAATCAGCATTTAGAATTTCCAACCTTACCAGTTTATGGCCTCTTAAATGAAAAGTTATGTAAATGCACATTTTCTGTGTCTGTAAAATAAATACAAGTGGCTTATTTTAGCCTGATATTACGATGGGAAAGAGGGTTAAACAGTGCCTGTTTCTTTCTGAAAGTATCATGCTGTCCATGATCTCTTTGATCTGAAACTGAACTATAAAAACAAAGAAAGAAGAAAATCACAGGTTCATGCTATTTACATTGGGAGAAGATTTATTTGCTGAGAGCAGTAAATTACTCCCCCACTTGTTTCTGCTTCCAGCCTGGAAAAAGAAAACATTATGCAAGGCTCTATTGCCATTGTGCAAGTGTAATGAAATTAAGGCAATACTCCCTCACATGGTGCAAAAAACCCACCATAAACACCACAAATATAATGACAAAATACAATATTTAAATGGAATTTACAGACATATATGGACCCATACATGACAAGTAAAAAGGTTTAATATGTGCATAGATTCATATACACAGACACATGTATTTGTGTGCATTCACACATAGACACGCAGCAAAGCAGTAGCTATTCTTCGCACTGTGACACTGCAACAGCTCAGCACAGAGACAAAGAACATCTTAACAAAACAATAATTGAAACACGCACACCAACAAAACAAGGTCCTTCCAGCACAAACTGTGCCCAGTGAGCAGTCAATTGTTAAAGCGCACACATTATAGCAGAATTCATTTGATCATTTTTACCTGGGATCAGAAATCCTTTGAAAAATTTATTTTTTTTATCTTCATCCATTTCTACCAGCTGAGGCGTTTATGCATTCTCACCGTGTTTGTTCTGTAGTAACAACCAAACACAGTGTGTGCTGCTCTGTTTCAGCCATCCATTGTAGACTATACTGCTGGGAAATAATAGAAAAGGCACAATACCAAAGCCCACTGTTTTCATTTCTGAACTTTAGAGGTGGTCAAGGGCTTTTTTAACATTTGCATGTAATACTTTTCCTCTGTTAATCTAAAACAATTGCAAGGCTCAAATAAGCAGGCTGTTTGCATCTTTTCATCTGGTTCTTCTTACGGATGTGAATAAAGACATTTTCCAAAATTTTCCAAAATTTTTCCCTTAAGATGAACTGATCTCTAATCATGAGTCATGAAATTTCATTTTCATTTTCTTTCTCAGACTTTAATTGAATGAATATTTCTATTATTTAAGAAGAGAAGAGGCAGAATATAAAAAAAAGAAAAGAAAAGAAAACTGCAGAAAATTTAAAGAATTTCTTATTAGTTTAGATGATGTTTGGCTATTCAGATAAAGATGAATTCTTCCACCACTGCTCCTTAGTACAGTCATTATACACAATTTTAACTTTTACATTTAAAACCTTGAAAACATGATTTTACAGAAGCAAAACTAATTTTGCAATAAATTTTATCTTCAAAATAAATTTAAGATAAAAATGAATGAAGTCTTTTAATTAAGCATTAATAGACGTTAGGCATTAAAGCATCACAATGACAGGAGTAGCTGCCCAGATGCTTAGCTTAAGGAGAACTTGAGACCTGCTTTTTCAAATGATGCAGGAAAAACTGCTACACATAACAGTACACAACCAGCAGAATTATAGTGACTGTAACATGTATTCAGACAAAAAAAAGTCATATCACTCTTGATGAAGAGAAGCTGGCTGGTGTGCAAAGAGTCTTGTCAGTATAAAAAAACTGCAAATGTAGTCTTGGTATCTTTTACAAGCAAAATCGGAGCGAGTGACGAATTGTGTCTCATGTGTCTTGCATGTAATGCAAATCCATTTCTCAGAAAGTGCACAAAAAGGAGTTGCAGTTAAAAAGTGTGTAAACGGATGAATACGCAGATCTTTTTAAGGTTTATCTTACTTTATCTTTATAAAATACTTTTGTCTTTGTCCCGTAGGATGATAAAACTCCTTTTTTCTCCCTTATGAAGTTGCCTGACTTCATTCTCCTCAAAGTTCAACTCTAAGATTTAGCTCTGACGGTGAGGTGCTTTGATATTCCCATGATGAATAATTTTATGAAAGAGCCGATTGTTAATGTTCAGCCTGTGATATTAATGCTAAAATAAAGATTCTCTAACTGAAGCTTTACCACCGCGGCTCATTTTTACATGACAATGAATGGTGAATGGTCTGGAGTCTGTTTTTTATTCCTGCTCAATTTATTATTATTCATGTGAGGTGCTGTGGCTAAATCTTTCTCATCTGGTTGAACATGAGTCTTTCTTCCTGCTAGAGTCAGGATTTAAACCAATATTGAGGCTGCAGGGATCCAAGTATTCCTTGAAAAGCTTTTCCTCTTTCATCGTATTGTTACTTTTCCATCTGCGTGGCCACTGTCTTCCATTTCTTTCATTTGCTCGCTTGTTGCTTGTCTTTTTGGTCAGAGGCTGGTTAATGTGGGTTTATCCAGCCATCCAGGCGATTAATATGGGCTTATCCAGCCGTCCTCCACCTATCCACTGAGTAATGATTCGCACACCTATCCAGCAATTTTAACATGAAAACATGCACATGAAGACACCTACCCACCTCCTTTTTTCTCTGTCAGTACCACATCGGAGGGCAGATGCCTAAAGTGGCAAAGGGGGTAAGCTACGTGTAATAATTTCAGCTTTGCCTATGAATTAAAACAGAGAGAAAGGGTTTACTTGCTCTCCTCTCAGAGAGAAACTTTGATTTCATGGTGTTGATTATTTTTCTTCGCAGTCACTCAAGGATGAAGCACAAGGATTCATCAATTGTTCCCCTTCCAGATGCACCACAAAGGAGCTTCTTGGTTTGAAAAAAACAACAACATGTGGTTTCCCCCACTCTTTCTTTCTTACCTTCTTTTTCAGAAAGTAAGAAAGAAAGGGGCCTGAAAGCACTTTGTTCCACTTATTGAGATGTGGCAGTCACATACAGCAGACGCAAGCTTGCCAAAAACAAGTTCTTACTCTGTTGAAGGCAAAGAAACCTACTGACTGTAAAAATTGATCAGCGCAATAAAATTGTTGGTTCTATGTTGCTCTGAAGAGGCAACAAATGTCAAATGTAAATAAACAGAAACTTTCTAACTGTGGCAGGTTTTCTTTTTCCTGCATAGCATCCTTCTTTAATCCTGATGAATAAAGATCCTCATTTCCCTAAATATATGGAAACAGGAAAACTTGGCTAAAGTTCTGACAGGATAACTTTTGTTCTCTTACAGACCCCTGTGATCAATAAAATGCAACTTTTGATTTAAAAGTATTCACACACGCACATTATCTAATCTTTTTAATCAGATGTCTAGGCTTGTGTTACTCATATTTGAACTAGAACATTTGTTCTATAGAGAACTGTTCATCATGGCCAGCTTCCAGTAGACGTGGCATCCCTCAAGGATCCATTTTGGGTCCTCTTCTGTTTTCAGTTTACCAGTACCCCTCAGCTCTGTCTTTTAGAAACATAATATTTAATAGCACTGTTATACAGAAAATATTCTATCTGATTGTAAGTGACAGTGACTATTCTGTGAAGAACCTCTTGAAATGTTGTAATGATTTCAAATAGTCTCAGGTAAATTTATTTTGCCCCAACCCAGCCTCAAAATCACTGCCATCAAGGCCCTTAGTCTTAACTGTAGATGAAAATCATTATGCTTTGTTGTTGACTTTGAACAGTCAAATCAATAGTGTTGTGAAGAACAACTGCGACTCATACTAAATTAAAGCCAGTTTTGCCTCTAGCTAGCTTAGAAAAAATTATCCAGGCCTTTATCACCTCTTGGCTGGACTATTGTAACTCCCGGATTTTATTATTCCACTCATTTTCAATTGCACGTGGGTCAAAACTTCTTCCATTTTACCTCATTTACACTGAGTAGCTGCATGGGTCCAAGGACACTGAGGTCATCCTCCCAACAGCTTCTCTTAGTGTCACCTACTCACCTAAACAACTAAAGGAGAGCATGATTTCTCTAATATTTCCATCTGACATGAGGACCTGTCCAACAGCTGGATTTGAATCATTTTTAAAGGCATACGTATTTTATATTTGTATTTAGTCATGCTTTGAGGTCAAGGTTTTGTCAATCACACTGCATGTCTTTTTACTTCTGTTTTAATAAAGTTATTGTTTGTTCTTTTGTGATTCTTGTAACACACCCAAAAAAAAGAAAAGATTCTAGGTCTGACCAACCGTCTCAGCCGTGGGCAAAAAGATGACAGTCAATAAAATTCTAAAAGATAATTTATTGACAAATAATCAAAAGATAAAACAGTCCAGTGTCCCATTTATGAATCAAGTAAAACACACAGTCCCAAGGCCAGAGCCAGTTATGCCACACTGCCAGTTGCACTCCACGTGTTGCCTTCAACAGGGTTAGAAGTTGTCCTCTGAGACTCACCACCCTGCAAGTATATAGCCAGTGGTCACTCCAGCCTCTGCAACTCTGCTGCCTTTAGGCTGTGGCATATAATAGGCCCTGGCCTGCACAGAGAGACAAAATGACACCTTCACTATAGAATTCATAGTGCAAAACCCATCCATCCCAAACATAGACAAACACAAACCATTCACTCATCACAGGCAGACGAACACATACATACCTGCACATAGAGACAAAAATGACACAGCAGTGTTTGTAATGTGGGCTATAAGTAGACCAGTCTATCAGTGCAATCAAGTACACCTGCCTCTAATTAGTCCAACCCCATTCCAGCCATTGGCTCACCAAAAATGTGACACACACACACACAACCACTCCCAACCCAGTGCAACTTCACACAATAATATGGAGCTGAATTAACACAGGCACATTAGTCTACCACGTTACAATTTTTCCAAGGTTTTTTTTTTTTTACTCAATTTCTTTTATTATTGCAAGTTTATTGCTATTGTAATTGTTTCTGTGGCTTTCATTGTTATCATGTTATTTGTTTATGTGGGGGGTTTGTTTTGAAAATTTATTTTTGGAAATCTGGAATGCAGATTCATCTGCCTGGAAAACACACTGGGGGTGGGGATTGGGGGGCATCCTGTTGTTTTAATAGTTAATGTTGAAAACTTTTATTGACATAAAAACTATGCTTAAACAGCATGTTGAAATTAATTTAAGTAAGGGGTAATTTGGGGTTTCTTTGGTGCTGGCTTGGTTAAGTCAGGGGTGGGTGGGAATCAGACTCATGTTTACACCCTTATTTGTCACAGCCACAGATCCTAGCCTGGGATTTATACTCAAAGCTATTCTGTGGATACATTTTTCAGTTTAGTTTAGCTCATATCAAGAGCACTTCAGACTTGTGTGTCACCAAGCTCTCTCATGTCCAAATGACACAATTTACTCTCAAATCTACTCCAGTCAAATTTTACTTAACTTTTGTTTAAATATACCAGGAAAAAAAAGTTTGTAGCATGCTCTTTTTGTATACTTCTAGTAGTTCTTCTCTGTTCAGGCAATGTAGGGAAATCACAAACTGCTAAAAATGAACCCTTTCCCCTTTCTTTTGTAAAAGTCTTTTCCCAGAGTTGTGGTTTATCCTGCTATGTCTCTCTTTCTCTCTCTCTCTCTCTCTCTCTCTCTCTGTGTGTGTGTGTGTGTGTGTGTGTGTGTGTGTGTGTGTGTGTGTGTGTGTGTGTGTGTGTGTGTGTGTGTGTGTGTGTTGCTTTATTCGGAGATTTGGGCCCTCTTGCTCACCTAATGTAAGTGTAATGATAACAAAACAAGCAGTATTTTAGGCAGAAATACTCTATTTATTCACAACATTTACATGATCCATATGCATAAATAAAAAACATAAAACAGGGCTATTTACATGGCGTGTTGCGCATTGTGCAAACTAAACGTATTTGCGTGCGTGTGCCCGATGAAGTTGAAATAGTGGTGATCGAGTCCCGGTACCGGCGACAAGTATCCACCGTGCTGTTGTGTGTGGGCAGAGAGTGGCACTGTTGGGTATGAGATGCCTGGACTGCGGGCTGAGCTGTGCCACGAGAAGTGTCCCGGTGGACTCTGTTGGTACACGGAGTCACTGGGGCTGTGGTTTTGGTGCTCCGGGGAGGAATGCAGCTGGCTGAGATATTCAGACGGTTCTGGCATCGCGCCGACAGAGCCGAACACAGGCTCGGTGACCACACGGGACTTTGATTGTAAAAAGGCGAGGATCCTTGCGTACTTGATGTCTTTGGTTTCAGCTCTATCCTCTGTGGTCAGGTAGTGCACCAAGTTCTTCATACACTCGTGGTATCCGTAGTGGAAGTAGTTTGCAAATTCAGCAAGTAGTTCGCCTGAAATTAGCCAAAATAAGTGCTGGTTAGAACCCTGCGGGTGACATGTTGAACAACCACTTCGTGGTTTTTGTGGCTCATTCTGGTGCGTAAAACTGGGCATGCGGTGAAACATACATTAAAAAAATAAAGTCTGCCAAATTTTACACGACCAGCACGTTTGAAGCTATTAACTTAGCTGAGAGGACGATGGCAATGTCATGCGTAAAGTACAAGACTTCACTGACCTTTCTCTCTCCCGCGGGGAAAGTCCGCTGAGTGGAGCGCTCGCAGGTACTGGACCGTCATCTCCAAGATTTCAGCTTTCTCTAGTTTTCCAGAATTCTGAGAAAAAATGAATCGTTAAAATTATTTTTAAAAACATTTTAAAATGTTTACATATATAGAAGACTGGACTGCCCTATTAACTTTTTTATTTGTCATTTTAGATGTTATATAATAAAGCTAGTCAACAATAAATATGCGATACATTTCACAGTACCTGTTTAGCCAACGCCATTGGAACTGTTTTTCCCAGTTCGTTCAGGCAACGATTAATGCGGTCCCGTCTTCTTTTCTCGATGACTTTGTGGGAGATTGGAGTTCTCTGTGAAAACAGGGAAAGAGATATCATGAGTAAACGGAATCGTTGTATTGCCGCCCTTTTACGGTCCTAAACAAGCTATTTTTTTTTAGAAAGGAAATCCCACAATTTTCAAAATAATACGAAATAATGTGGAAGAGATCCTAAGAAGAGCTACAAATCCTGGCGGGTTTTGCGCGTCGCGCGCTGTGCTGCTCCAGGAGCGCGCAGCGGCCACCTGCGCTCTGGACAAATTCGTTATCTCTGAGACAAGTAAACGATACTCTGACTATCGTTTAACGAGTGTAACAGATTATAAAGGTTTGTGATAAATGTGTTCACACTGCTGCCACCAGATACTGCCGAACTGCATAATATGGTCTTTCACCTCAACAGAAGTTAGGCTTCTCTTTAATGCGCGCCACATGGAGATGCACAAAAGCGTTTTACTCCTCTAAAGTGAAAAGTCCGGAAGATAGCAGTTTTACACTTTTAGCTGTAGGCTATATAGAGAAGCAAATAATTCCAACAGTGTACTCAAAAGTCTTTAAAAGTGCCAGGTTCCAAATTATTTCTGTCCTCAAAATGCCGAGCGCACAGGGAGCGCATACCTTCCTGTCTTTCATTTTAGATGCCATCAACGAATCCCTGATAAACGTCTTAAAAATGAATTTAGCTCGAAGCTGTAGAGATGTCCTGGTCTGGAAGGTGAAGGAGAAGACTGAGGTTTGAGCAGAAAGCTGTCCTTTATAAAGGATCCATCCAAGGGACTGTCGCATTCATGGTGTAAATTATTCCATGGGATTAGAGACATGCATTGGGTAAATGTGTGCATTTAGGATCAGTTAAAGAAATAGTAAAAATCTAAAGCCATAGGCTAGCAGGGGGGCAAACCTGCTTTGTTAATCCACGTGGCTGTTCAAAAGACACGTGATTACTTTTGGAATATTATTTGCATAGTAACAACCCAGGCGGGAAATAAGAACTGAGCGCTGGGATCGGCTGATCCGGCGGGGCGCACTGTGCGCACTGAAAACAAAGCCGGCGAAAAAAAGAATCGCTTTTTCTTCCAACTCGCGTTTCTCACACGATCGCCTGTTTACAAATCCCAGCAAGCGATCTTAACTCTCATCCAAGCCCGGTCCGAGTTTTAAGGCCTGTCCAGTGTCATTAGAGTAATTAAGTAAGCCTTTAATAGGCTGTTCCGCCAAGTTCAGGGGAGATCTTTTGGAGACGGAGTCCCCCCGTTTGTTCCCGGCGCTTCTCACACGACTTGGTGACACGTCCATCTTTTATGAGAGATGGCAAGCTTTTTGTTTACATTCTTTATTTTGTTGGACTCCTCGGCAGGTGTGTGATTAGCCCTGGCACACGAGCGTCGTCCGCGTCAAGGCCAGCGTCTCCAGCAGCCTCTGGCACACGAGGGTTACCCACCACTGGAGACTCTTTGGAGAGGCTCAATTTGTATCCTATTATCCTATAAGAAAATGTCTATTCACTCGAATGAATAGTTTCATTGGCCTAAATTTTAATAATGCTGTGAAAGAAAGGGAGAAATAAAGAAGAATGCAGCTGGTGTGAACGCGCATTATTCCCCGTCACCTGCAAGATGGGTAGCCTGGAGACCCCTATTCATTTGCCTAATTTCGGTCAACTTAACAAACTTTGGGAGAAATTATACTGCCATTGTTATGAAGGGTGAAGCTTTCTGATCGAATTAACAGCATGTTTTGATCCGGTAAATGTCATTAGAAAGAAAGAAACAATCGCGTTTAAAGGGGCCTGGGTAATGCGCCAAGTGGAGACGCCAAAGCGCAAACAGCACAAAGGGTGCTGGTAAATGCCACAGGGGACTTTTGTACCCTCACATTGCTGAAGTTTTTCTCCCAAACAAAGGGCATTATTTTATACTTGAATACATTTCATACAACAATTGGCTGTTTTCTTCAAACATATTTTCACAGCAAGGTTAACAACAGATTTATTGTGTGCGCTCCTTCTCACAGATTCAAAGTGCTCTCATGCGCCAAAACAGTTTGATCCAGCTCCTTTTTTTTTTTCTTCCAATGAGAACGTTTTAATCTCGAAACTTTCACTGTGCTTGGATATATTTGATCCTGTGAGCGATGTCGACGAATTAAAAGCGGCGGAGATCGAGAAAGAAAAGCTCACAAGACATCTGAAGCTTTTGGAGAGTTTTTAGAGCACCATGGAGAGAAAGGCGCGAGCGTGCGGGACGGGGGCATAAAATCCAATTACTTGAGTGTGGAGTTTTTAACACTTTTTTTATGTGTTTGTCCTTTGAAATATTGTGGGACTTGTGCGCTGTTGCTTTTGTAAAAGAAACTGAATTAAATACTGGAAGTTTTTGCTGTCAGACTTTAAACGGCAGAGTTGCGTCAGAAGGAAACCAACTCGTGAGTCGGGGTTTCTCAGCCTAACGGTTTTTGTTTCGTAGTGATCCATTAAATGTATTTCATATTCAGATAATTATTGTTGGTAAAACTTCGAATGTTTTAATAAATGGGATACATATTAATAGTTTTTTGTGCCTTGACAATGAAATCACTCATCTGTCAGCTTTTATCACACCTTTTCTCCTTCTTTCTCAGCTTCTGTAACATTTTTGCAGCAAATTAACTGCTTAACTTTTAGTTTGTTCAGGAGCAAAAGCATTACTATCTTTTTTAGAGCATACTAAACAATCTACTTTGAATGAAATCAAACTGCTGCAGTCTGTACACTCACTGGGCACAGAATCGCGCTTTCTGGGCTGATTTATCTCGTGCGCACTTGCATTCAGTCGCAAAGCAAGCACCTGTTGAACACCACAGAAAGAAAAAGTTCTTACGGCATTAAAAAACAGCAAAAATGTGTAGATTACTTTTGTATTAGCTAATTTAATTCAATTTACTGAGAAATAAACTCTAATGCGGACTTTTGACACAAGAGCGCATATGAATAAATATGCATTTAAATATCACTCTGTTCCCCTAAAATGGCACAAAATGGCAAGTGGTATAAAATGACATTTAAGAGATCTTAGCGAAAATGTAACACAGCAAACTGAATATAAATCACATGTGAATTCTCTTTGTGAACATTTTAATAAATTTATTGTATATATTTAATAATAGTGTAATAGTGTATGTTTAAAGTGAGCCTATAGTATTCCTAACAGGACACATCGCTCATGTTAAATCCATTTTTTTTAGTTTTACTTTACATGCAAAAGTAGATCAACAAGATCTGAACATAAATCAGATGATTAAGACTCTTTTTGTATGATAATGTTATATGTTGCTCATGTGTGCATGATCAGTTTTTTCTTGCTAAAATTAACTTTTTTTGTACAGTTATATCAGCGGGCTGCTAAAGAAATTCAGTGTGGATGTTCAAATGGTTTCTGTTGGCTGTTCAAAGCTCCAGTTTGCACATAAAAGAATAATATTCACCCAGAGGATCTGTTTTTAAGATGACTGACAAGTATGCCTGTGGGAGTCTGGTGCAATCTTTGCATTTTAGGTTATTTTCTAATCATAATAATTTATTTTTTATTTTATTGCAAATGGCATCGCTGCGAGATAAAACCCCCCACTGAAACACCATAAACAAGCCTCCAGTCACGAAGCCTAACAGCGGCTCAGTGTGCAGCAGTAGCCGCTGTGGACCGTGTTGTCAGGCGCTGCGCTCTGACCCGTGGTGACCTCTGAGGGTCCCAGACACAATCCTTTGGCTTGGTGCGCCACCCTCCGCCTGAACTGCAGCAGTTCACACGGTCCCCAATGAGCCCGTGGAAATGATCTAAGCTGAGTTCAGACTGCATGGTTAAGCAGCTTCAGGGCCCCTTTGAAAAACGAAGACTGGAACTATTTAAGCCGTTAAAGCTAGAGAAGGAAGCTTGTCCGTTTAAATTCAGACTATACCTAAAGTAATATCTGGGCCTTTGTCAGAAAAATGCTATTTAATCATAGAGTAGCAAAGAAATCTGCAGAAATATGTGTGAACGTTGCATAAAATACAAACATTCACATACCTCTAAATTACAGTCTTTTATACTTTGACCTGAGTTTCGATTAGGAGAAACCTTGACTATCATTACACTCTTTAAAGCTTTTAACACTTAAGTCATATTAACACAAGACAACCATCTGGGACTGTAATATATAAAGTTGAGGACATCTTGTCTCAGAGCGATGCTGTCCAAATCTAGTCCAACTCTCTCTGAAGGGCCTTCCGTTGATACTGACAAAGACCAGAAAGACACATCGCCCATATTTAAAGTCCCACATAGTCATCATCATCATCACAGAGCTCTTCCTTCTTCCTAACTGTGATTCATTGATTTCTTTTTTCATAAATTAGAAAGGAAGGCAGACTTATCAGACTCTGGGGTAACTTCTTGACTTTTAAAACGAAGACTCAAAACGTACACGTTTGGCAACGTTTTGCGTTTACACCGCCAGTTTATCTTTCCATGTCGTTCTGCAGATATCTCCTGCTGAACAGCATGTTTCTGATCAGCAGTTACAGAAGTCTTACATTACTACTGAGCCACAAGAAACTTACAATAAACACATTTTCTCCACAACAAATTATATTGTAATTTTGTCAGAGAGAATTTAGATCCTTTAAAGGAGGCTTGTGATCAAATACTCAACAACAGGAATAATAGCTGCTCTAATGGCAAAAGCGCTCCCTCTTGTGTTACAATCCGGGAAATGCAGTGGCCAGGATCTTTATGCAGAGACGCTGTTCATTATGCTTTCTTTTAAAGACAAATAAACAATATTATAGTGCTCCAGGTTACTGTGGTATGTGATAGATGCTTTCCACTACCAGGAAAAACTCTTTAAAATAAGTTATATAGTCATAAAGTTATATGTCATATATGGTAGTCTGAAAAGAAAATAACTGGACTTCTCAAAGGCATTCATCTTAAATCATTTGAAAATATTGACTTAGATTTGGGATTGGGTTTCTTTGTTTTGTTTTGTTTTTTGTCAAGCACTCAAACAACTCCATGAGAGTTCAATGGGGTAAGTTAGCTGTGTGGTGTTTGCAGATAAACCTAATGAAGAAACGGAAAGGGTGACTTTTGGTGAATTGTAAACTTCTCTGAATGTAAATACTAAATACAAAGTTGCATTTAGTATTTACTTGGGTTATCTTTTTCTAATATTAGAGTTTGTTTGATGATTTGAAACATTTAAGTGGACCGAAAAAAAAAGTGAAGTACTCTGGTGGGGGACCTCAGGATCAACGGTCAACAAGAATTTTAGCAATACAATGTTAGAGATATTATAATTCAGTCCACCTCTAGTATATATATTTTTTAAAGTTTCATAAAAGTTTAAATTTGCTGTAGTTTAAAAATACTAAAGTCATCTTAAAGAGGCTTTCCAATTCCCAAAGCTGCAAATCTCACAGAAAATTGGATGTGAACGTCGTATCCAAAATAGAAAGATTACATAATGGTTCCCATAATTGTTTGCAGTTTAAGTTGTTTATTGGCTACGGTCTAAATTTAACAAGTGCATACAGCTGTGAAAAAGGTAGAATTTTTCCCTTTCAGATAGTGGCTTGTAGTAGTGTGAAATGCAGCATATGAGTACATATGTAATGTAAATGCTTATCTCTAAACTGTAGTTGGTAAAAATTTGACAGTATGCTTGTTTACTTTGTAGAACTCGGTGCTGTTTGTAAAGCCAGAGTTATCAGAGGTGGTTACGATGTAGGTGAGGGAAACAGGTCACCTTTAACCTCTCTGGTGGTGATATAACAGACTGCCAGTGACTTCATAGCGAGCATTATTGATTCTCTGTTTCAGAGTGTGCACCCTTTTTTTATTGCTGTTGCTGTTTTTCCAGTCTTTGGGTTGGTTCATTGCCTTTATGGATTTCTGTCGTCATAGCTGTCTTAAAATGTGTTTTTATGTCACCACAACGTTAAATTATAATGTTTGTCAAATGACTTTCAGTTTCCTGTTGCAGGTTGTCTAAGGGGAGGAGGATCAGGTTTCTTGATAAGAGCACTTTTGCCTCTCAGTAAGAAGGTCCTGTGTTTTTTAAACTCCCAGAGTCGAAACATGTTAACCAGTGACTCAAAATTGACTTCAGATATGAATCTGAAGCTGAATGATTGGCTCCACGTGTTAGCCCTGACCTGTCCAGAGTACACCCTGCCTGCCACGTATGACAGCTTGGATAAGCTCCAGCCCCCTGTGACTGTGAATTTGATAAGCAAGAGATGTCAATTCCATTTTTAAATTATAGACCACATACACCGCGTTCCAAATTATTATGCAAATGATATTTTTCTCTGTTTTTCCTAAATAGTGGATTCAAATGACAGTCGGCATAATTTTTGAGTCATCGACCAATAGAGTATAATTCAAGTGTTACTGAACAAAACTCCCAATGAAAACATTTTTTTTAAATAAAAAAACTTAAAACGCACTGTTCCAAATTATTACGCACACAGAGTTTCAAAAGATTTTATAGGTTGTAGAGAATTGAAAATGGTCATTTGTTGAATTTGCAGCATTAGTAGATCAATTTCATTGAAATCAAAAGCTATTTCAATCAAAAACATCTTAACAGGTCAAGTTACATATTAACATAGGACCACTTATTTGATAGCAGGTTTACAATTCTTGCATCCATGGAACTTGTAAGTTTTTGGAAGGTTTCTACTTGAATGTCTTTGCAGGATGTCAGAAGAGTCTCCCAGTGCTGCTGTTTGGATGTGAACTGCCTCCCACCCTCAGATTTCTTTGCTTGAGGATGCTCCAAAGGTTCTCAGTAGGACTGAAGTTGGGGAAGAATGGGTACCACACCATGAGGTCCTCTCCTTTTTCCTCTTGTTGTTGTAGCATGAGATGGTGCATTGTCTTGCATGAAGATGGTTGTGTTGCAGAAGACACAGTTCTTCTCTTTCTACCATGGAAAGTGGTCAGTCAGAAACTCCACATACTGTGCAGAGATCATTTTCACACCTTCAGGGACCCTAAAGGGGCCGACCAGCTCTCTCCCCGTGATTCCGGCTCAAAACATGACTCCACCACCTCCTTGCTGATGACGCAGCCTTGCTGGGACATGGTGGCCTTCCACCAGCCATCCACCACTCCATCTGGACCATCCAGGGTTGCACGGCACTCATCAGTGAACAAAACTGTTTGAAAATTAGTCTTCTTGTAGTTCTGGTCCCACTGTAGCCGTTTCTGCTTGTGAGCATTGGTTAGGGGTGGCCGAATAGAAGGTTTATGCACAACAGCAAGTCTCTGGAGGATCCTACACCTTGATGTTCGCAGGACTCCAGAGGCACCAGCAGCTTCAAATATGTGTTTGCTGCTTTGTAATGGCCTTTTAGCAACTGCTCTCTTAATCTGATGTATTTGTATGGCAGAAACCTTCATCATTGTGCCTTTGTCTGCACAAACACGTGTGTGCTCTGACTCAGCCACAAATCTCTTAACATTATGGTGATCACGCTTAAATTTTCATGAAATATCGAAGGTTTTCATTACGTGTCCAAGGAATTCAACTATTTCACGCTTTTCAGCAGCAGAGGGATCATTTTTCCTTCCTATACTGCCTGAAAATTGGGGATTTGCTTAATAATGTGGAATATCCTTCTTTAGTAGTTTTTCCTTTAATTGGGCTCACCTGGCAAACTAATGATCATAGGTGTCCGAGATTGTTGTCAGTGATACAAAGAGTCCTGAGACATAATTCCATCCATGGGTTTAATTTAAAAAACAACTTATTTAATCTTTATGACACTTAAACACAATTTGCATAATAATTGGAACGTGGTGCGGTGCGTTGGAACAGCCGCTTTGATCTTTTGTGGGCCGAGCCAGTGCAACTGCTCTTTCTGTCAGTTTAAAGAACTTAAGTAGACTTTGACTGCACATCCAAACCCTGAGATATTTTAATATAAGAAAAGAACTACAGTTCCAATTAAAAATTCTCGTTCCAGAGTTCTTTTAACAAGATAAAGAGTTTACCTCTTTCCAAAACTAAACATGAAAAACTAGACATGAAAAAGATTTTAGATACCCCCCTCATAATTGAAACAATTTTGAAACTTAGAAAACTAAAACCCTGGTTCTAGTATTTGTTAGTTTGCTAAAGGACATGGTTATTGAGGACATCTACGAGGCTGTAAGTCGACTGCTTTCAAAAAGTTGTGTTTTTATTGTAATGCCTGTGGTGAATTTACTAAATCTGGCCTCTGACACTTGCCCTCCATACAGTAATCATTAAAAACACTAAAACCAACACAGAATAGAATAAAAACTCAACATTTTCAAACAATAAAAGTTAAACCAAAATAAGAAGATAAGCCCTGGAAGCTAACTGAAACTACACCTAATTAAAAAACAAAAAGTCAAAATGAAATAAAAATTAATTAGAAAATACAAAACTAAGATAATTGTGATTGTAACTTTATGTGTTCAAATTGTGTATGTAAGTATATTTTATGTATTCCACTAGTGGCATGTGCAGTGGGACAGTGGATATATTGGAAAAAGATGTTGAAGATGGAAAATGAGGAAAGGCAGCAGATAGAATTAGAAGACTTACATATTTGACTAATGACAAACACATGATAAATGTTCAAAGTACCCTGTTTAAGATTCAAGTGGTGATTTCTGGCTGGTGCTTGATTGTCTGGTTGTCAGGTAGTAGTTGTTAACAGGTGTTCACATAACTTCTTTGAAAAGCTTGTAATTGAGTGTTTTTACATTGTTGAATTGGAACTTTTAATTTAAGGTGCCTTCAGGTGCCACCTTAAATTGACAGGACAAATGGAGCTGCAGATGTTTAGTCTATTCTTTAATCAAATGAACTCCCTAAAGGACTGACTGTATATTTTAAGTTGGGGGTGGAAATAACTTCAAATAGTCTCACTGCAGTCATTCACTAAACCTCTAAACACTATTCTCCTGAGTAGCAATTAAAAAAAAGTAAGGGTGTCTTAAAATTAGCTAGTATTCGTTAATTACTCGGTTCGGATGTACCTGATTTCATTCACATGGATGTGAAACGCTCTATCGACCGTCACAACTAACTGACCAATGACCGAACGCCTCTCAGACTTTACGAAAGCAACACGTGAAGCCGCCTCTGATTGGCTGGTAGCTGCACCAGCTGAACAAAGTGTAAACCGCCACTGCCGCCCGCCGCTGCTTCTGCTGCCGCTGCTTCCTCAAGAAACGCGTTAAAGTCTGCTGCTGCAAACAGGTTAGTGCCAACATTTGACTCTTAAAAACCGAAAAAAGGCAGCGTAGCTCTGAGCTCCTCTACCGAGGCCCGTGTGCAAAAGTTAGAGCAGGATGAAGCCACCGAAAGGGCTGCTCTTATTGTTGCTTTAAATAGACCAGACCCCAGCCTCGTTTTATGTCTTTTCTCCGCATTATATCTTCGTTTCCGCTAATCTGACGATGAGCAGCATGATATTTAGTGCGTGATCAGAACGAGCTGTTCATTTTTGATGTTTGTGGGTCTGTTTATCAGCGACAAACCCGCGTGTAGGCTGAACGGACCAGCCCTCTGAAAAGAAAACAGACAGGGACACGTAGCAACAGGGATGAAAACGTCACCAACGCCTCTGATGATAATCCTTTTTCTTTTTTTTCAAAAAAACTTTTTATTTCATATGTATCATTTCTTTATTACTAACATCACTGCTGATAGTCGGTGTGAGCGTGCTACACGCGCACGTCATTGTTAAATAAAGATAAGAAGTGGACAAGGAGTAACAATGTAACTGTTATCTACTGTGGTGGCATCCCGCCAAATCACTCATAACTCCGCCTGTGTGTGTGTGTGTGTGTGTGTGTGCGTGCGTGCGTGCGTGTGTGAATGAGTGACCAAAGTGGTCCGCACCGGATAGTAGTAGCGCGTGCTGCCGTTTCCTCCAATTTCCACTCAATGTCAAAATGTTGGCGACATCTATTTTGTTTAAAATGAGAACATGGCTTTTAGTGAAGCCACCGCCGTGAACTTGAACTGTTTTTTTTTTTCCGCTTTTGGAAAGTTGTAAACTTTGAGAATGAATCTGAAAACAAGGTTTTGCTTTTGCTTTCTGACCACAGTGTGTAGCTGTGCAGGACCAAGTTTCTGTTTTAAGGATGATGTGCTAAGCAACAGGCAGATATTCCAGGAACTTTCCATGTCCTTACCAGTGACCAGTGGAGCATATCATAGTGACACAATGTCTTTGACGTTCTCATTAGAGATCCACCATTGTAGTTTTCTTGGCCTATTCCAATATCTGATTTTTCACCTAGTGTGACTTGCCCATAGTGATTTTTGTGTATTTATTTTGTGATAAAGACTTATTTAAATGTGACATGCTTCTGTAAGTTATATACTTTTCTCTCAACACTGAAAGTAAACTGTCCTGCCCCTGGAAAAAGTTACAAATAATGAATGAACATGAGTTGCTGTACACCCACCTTTACCTGACATATTTTACCACAACTAACAAGTGCAGCAGATTTATTTATAAAAATAAATGTCTGGTACTTACATAATTTTTCTGTATTTTTTTTATATTGTTACCAGATAACAGATCATCAACCTTTTCCCTTTTTTTTTTTTTTATTCCTCTCCCCATAACTGATCTGATCCTTTGCTCATACCGAGGCTGCTAGCCATTTTGCCTTTGTTAGCTTCTTAAAAATGTCCACGTTTAAGTGTCTTTTTAAGTTTGTTGTTTCAGATATGTTTGCAGCTTACTTTAGTAAGCTGCAAACAGTCATGTCCAACATGAGTGAAGAGTTTGCGTGGGACTATTTGCCTGTGCTGCCATGTGTGAGTAATGCATGCATGACCAGCCAGTCACCAATCCACGTTAAGAACAGTGGAAACTGTGTAATTCTGGTTCCTGGCTGGTCAATCAGTGCATCTCAATTTCTTTCTCCAGAGCTATTCTGACTGGCCTGTGATTGCTGCCCCTTTGAGATGCAGATGGCCATCATTTCCTCTACAGTCAATTGTAGCTCTTTCATTTGCCAGCAGATACTTTATATCTTGCCTACTTGTGCTGGAGGACAACATGCATGTTCCAGATATCAAATTAAACATAAGATTGTTGAGCAGACTCACTTTCATGCATATTAGACAAATCAAGCAGGTTTAACAGCTTGTTGAAATGTGAAACATTCGTGTGTTTAGAATTAACTGCAGATATGAGAAAAACAGCAGGTTTTCCACTCAAAAGCTGGACTGTTTCTGTCATTTCCCCTCAAAGGAAAAAAATCTCTCAGACTAGAAGTCATGGACAGCTGGTAGCCGGTAGTTGGATACTTGAGTATTATGAATAAGTTCCAGCCTCTTCTATAAGAAAGAAAATGAGGTGAAAGTGAATCATAATTGAGTGCTTAGCAGTCAGTTGTTGGTGTACATCACTTTTTGGAGAGCAGCTCTGATATGTGCTTGTGTCTGAAGGCGTTTTTATGCAAACTTCCTCTAACAGGAATCTCTGGAATGCCGCCTGCTGTTTTCCTCCCATTTTAAACCCAATTTTTGAAACACTAGGTAATGCTGTTGCGGTCATGCAGGGCAGTCACATGAACAGTTACCATAAAGATGCAATCGTGTGGGCGGTTTTAGTACTCAAGTAGAGGAGGAGCTTTCATTAAAGCAAACCCAGTATGTGGCACAGCGTGGTTTGCCATGTGGCCTTTAGTCTTTCGACAGTACCAGTATCAGCCTTTCTGTCTGCTTTGGTGCTAGCAAGGTGGAAGGACTGAGCTGGATGATGTTTACACAACAATCAGCTCTGGCGTGCTGCTTTTGTGGCAGATTGCTTATAAAATAAAATAGTAGTTACATTCTTGGAAAAGATGATCCAAAATCAATAGGATCTTGGAGGATCCCCCGTTTTTTCCTCTTAGCACCTCTTTAATGAAAAAACTGCTAAATGGATTCAAGTTTGCCACAAATCCACTGACATTTCTAGCCCTCCATGTGATCTGTGTTAATTAGCACATGTTAGCAAGCACAACTATTTACCGTGTAAATAGTGCTTGCTAAACTTCAGATTGGCAGCAAATCTTAGCGATTTAAAGGATAGTGATGCAAATTAAAGCATAATGATGCTTTTGGGGTTTTATAATGTAATGTTTCACTGTGAAAGCACTATGTTAGGTTGTTTTTTTGCTTTGCCCCAATGGTGTGTCGGGAGTTGTTAAGAGTTGTGTGACCTTTGTCCTACTTAAGCGAGCTCGTCCTCCACCCTCTCTTTCCCCCTCCGCTGTGTGACCATGTGACTTGGAGTGTGTGGTTTCATCAAGGAGGTTATGACCTGCAATCTTTAGTCTGGTTGTCTTGTGCAAGGTCAGGTCATGTGTCCGAAAACCAGGGTTAAAAGTCACAGTCAGCCAGAGGATCGCAGGACATGACAGACTATAGTGAAGCCTCATACGAGTTAAAGCAGGCCTCCTGTAGCTGTGCTGGGATGTCTCTCAGTGTAATGCTGGTCATGTCAGTTGGTCTGCCACGTTGATCACATAAAAATGGGTGGAGGTCTTCTTTTCCTGTGCGCCTTTCAGAGTGCCCCTCATCTGCCACGCTAATCAGGAAAAACTGGTTTGTCAGTTGCCTTTAGGGTGTGTGAATGCCCTTGTGAATTTATACTGTATGCAAGGATATCTCATTACATCCATAAGAATATATTGACTCCTCTTTTTTTTTTTTTTTTTTTTTCTTCTTTTAATCACTTCCTAGGCGCTGTGCTGTGCTTTATTTTCAAACTGTTGAATTACCAGTGAAGTTTTTGGTGTTTCCTCTCACCAGTGAGAAAGCTGTTGTCAAGTTTCAACACATGTTGCATTAAGCCTGGTCTCATCATGAAGAAGTGATGATATCGTGTCTCGGAGTACAAAAAAGTGTGCGCTTTAGTGAGCAATTTAAAGAGGAAAGTCTTTAACAGACCAACAATGATGAAGTGGAGCAGGCACTGATTTATAGATGCGCACGGTGATGATTTACACTGAAATACCATGCTAGTTTCTTTATCTTGGTATATCAGAAAAGAATTGTACTGTTACATATCTGTTAAACACAAAGTGCTTTTTAGAAGACCCTAAAATGGGCAAGATGCAGAAGATGCCCTCAGAGATCGGTTTATGATTCACTCTTCTCAGACCATTGCAACCTGACACCACACAGACTTTGCACCAAGGAGCTAGCAGGTTATAACCGTTTAATGTTCGCCTGTATGGACCTTTGTGTTGTCACATGCAACTCCATCAGGGTCAGCGTGCATGTGTGAAAATGGTTTTAGCTACTGTCAAAACCATGTGTTCTCACACAGCAGAAGCAGTGCTTCACTGACACTAACTGATGCTTTTTTATTTCTCAGCTGGACCTACTATTGACCGCATTTGGGTCTGAAAGAGGAAGCCAGTGTGGAAGTGCTTCAAACCTGCATTCTTCCTAATGGCAGGTTATGTGCGTTATGGTCCTATTTTGAGTAAAATAGACAATAAGGGGTATGCTTTAGGGAGTGGCGACTTTGGGATTAACAAGTCCCTGCCATATGAGCGTGCAGCGTCCTTGGTTTCTCAGTTAGTTCCACCGCTCACCTGTGAAGTTTGGTTTCAACAAAAGAAATTTAAACATTTATTTTAGTACAGCCATAACACAACACACGTTATTTAATTTACTTAAAAAAGACACTTACTGTTTTAGTTATACTGTATACCACCCCAGTTCATGTAAAGCTGAGAGAAAGCAGCTGACTTGTTAACATGGGATTATGTTTTATGTGTTTAAAAGCTTAATGTTTAACCCTCCTTTAATAAGGTAGTAATAATGAGATTAAACAGGTTTATCTGATGCTCAACAACTGACTAAGCAGCTCAGTATCACACTGCTTTAAGGTTTCAGATGTCTTGCATCATTCCTCTAAGAGGAACCAAAGCATTTCAGAAGAATTCAAGTATGACTGACCAACTGTGCTTTTTTTGTAGCTTCCTGACTGCGGTAAGAGTGTCTCTTATACCAAACAGCTGTAACCTGCCTGCAAGCTTGAGGCTGTTGCCAACTTATCTTCATGTTCTGTTATGTGTCAAATGAACCCACTGCCCCTCCACCTCTTTTTTCCAGTGCCTTATGTTTGTGGGGTGACTGCCGAGCTGGCTCTGCCATTGGCTCCTCATCCTCCCAGGCCAAGTATGGTTAGTGGGGGGTGGTGGTGGTGGTGGGTGTAGTGGTACCTTTTGCCTCTGACAACTCTTAGCAAAGCATGACACCAGTGTCATGTGCCACTGCTGGCCATCAAACAGAAACGCGTACTCTCAGAGTAGGTCTGTAATGAACACTTGCAAAATAAGATGTGTGAAGATGTCACTCGGTCTGTGCAGCGTGTGGTTTACTGATGCAAATAATAAATTATTGAACCAAGATTGTTAAGTTATTTCTATATAAAACCAATTAAAACAAAATCAGGCTTACAAAACAATATTTTTAAAATATTAACACAACACAAAACACAATCAAATCTCCAAATTTCTTAGGTTTGTATTTTAAAATGTTAAATGATTTTATAAACTCATTCTTAATTTATTAGGTCATTTGGATCCCTGCAGGCTGTCTTGTATGGTAGGCTAGTGTAGGATTTTTGCATCAGTGTGATCTGTAAATAAAGGAGTGGATACAATGACATT